>NC_062549.1:123838955-125054372 GCF_016906955.1 Phacochoerus africanus
TCATCCTCTTTGCAAGCGGGGTTGTTCATTAATCACTGCCCAGGATTGACTCTGACATTCCAGCCTTGCAGGTAGCCACCTGCTGGCCCCCTAGTCCCGCTCATCATGTTGATTGTCACTGAGTGTGACCTCAGCCAAGCCGAAGGGGACCAGCCCCACAAGGTCCCTGTCCCTACACTCAGGCAGAGCACAAAAAACCGGGCTTGGAGCTCCTCGGCGAATGCTGTTTTCTGCACCAAGAAAGATGTACTTTGCATTGTACTCTAATTTCAGGAAAGCCACCTAATGTAAACATGGTATTGGATGTTTTATTTATTTTTTGAAAGTAGCAGAATAAATGAAACGTCATGTGGATTTTTTAAATTTTAATTTTTATGAGACTGACATGCTACCTACTGTGCTAACGAGGCACCTAAATTTTAATTTTTAAAGGGCTAATACGTTTACTTGGTTCAAAACTCAAAAAGTATAAACTCTCATACAGCAAAAATTCTTTCTCCCCACCTCAGCCTCCTCCACTCCGTGTGGGTAGGCACCGTGTGGGTCTTTCTTAGCTCTGATATAGCTCTGGGTATTCTTGTACCAGATTCAAGATGGGTTGACTGCTTCAAAAACAATGACATGCCAGCTCATTAGATAGAAAAGGGGGCCTTCTCACTCATCACGCAATGGCCATTCAGGATTGAGGTACCTGCTCCTACCCCAGCCCTCTGGCTATAAATTCTGTCCTAAGGTCTTTCTCTTTCTCTGTCCCTACAATGTAGCCTTTGTTGTACTAGGAATTTTTATCTCAACCATCTTTGTCTACGTGTCTTTGTTTCAACTCTCAAAGCTTAGGCAGATTCCTTTACTTGGGAGCTTAGCGAATTGGCCCCAGCTAATCAGATAAGCACTAGAAAAATTCTGTGGAAACCTCCAACAGATAGACTTAGAAGGATCCAGCACGATCCGTTTATCACAACAAGATTACAGCTGATACCATCCCAATGGAGGAGACCCTGTGATTATCTAAGCAACATGAAGAGGGTTCTGAGGAGGAGAGAGGAGCCAGGAGTGAAGGGCGGACAGGCAGCTGAGCTCGGCCCCAGGCTGGTGTGCCCTGAAGCCTGGACTCTCTCCTGCAGAGCTCAGAGGCCCAGGCAACAGAGGTACCCACGGAAAGAACACGCGCCTGGGCAGGTGGATCTTTGGAGAGTTCTGGCAGCTTACCTCCTGGGCAGTGTCACCTCTGCATCTGGCTGGAAAGGCATCTGGCAGCCTGGCCATTATCAGCACTGTCTCTGAAACTGTCCAGGACAGTCACCCTTCCAACACACACACACACACACACACCCACACCCCCACACTCACTCACACTTCGGGCCGCCCAATACATCTGTCCCAAATCTTCACTTCTTAAACTGCTTTTAGTCTGCTGACTCAAGTGGTTCTGGATTGGTCTGGAGGGGTCAGCAGTGCTATATGAAGGCTCAGCTGTGAAGCAAGGACTTCCCCTGAATAAACCTTCTCTGGGTTTGCCCTGCTGCCCACATCTCTCTGGGCACTGGCACTGCAGTGCAGGATGCTCACTGGTGACCGTGGAAATGGCCCCAGGTGCCACAGGACTCAGACTCGCAAGAATGGGGACGTTTGCTGTCCCAGTAGGAAGTACTCACCCTCCCCATAAGCATGTGAAACGGGCATTCTCATACTGTGTATTTGATTTATGTAGTGATACCATGTTCGATATTTAATTAACAAAAAAATGTCACTCCCAAGCCACACCCAGTGTCCCATGGGATAGTGCAGTTTGCACCAGGGACAAATGGAGGGAGAGCAAGTTTTTGCTTTGGGTGAATCACCTGGTCTTTAATCAGGCACTGGGAGAAAACCCCTATAACCCCTTTCCCTAGGAATCGCTGTCAGGATGTCCATTCTAGCTCACACCTGCCTGGAAGGTTCTCCAGCCTGTGAGCAGGAACAGACATCCTGGGGCTGCTTAGCTTATGGGTGACTTCCTGCCTGCAGATCTCACACCTGTGCCACAGCCAGGAGGGGACAGGGCCTGGGGCTTGGGTCACGAGGCTGAGACTGTAGAGTCAGGACTGGGTCTATGGATAAGGGGGGCCAGCGGGGCCTGAGAGCGGCTGAGTGGGAGGTGCCCGCAGGACATCTGCACAAAGGGCCAGCATCACAGGAAATGGGGGGGGGTGTTGAAGTGGGGTGAAGACGTAACTGCTGGGCATGGGGTTTTTGGGTGGAGCACGGGGGCTGTGGCCAGCAGGGGACAGGTGCCTATCTGAAGGCTGGGCATTGGCCTTCATGGCCCGGTTGGTGTTCTCGGCCCGCCCTCAGGCTGCCAGAGGTGGGTGATGAACGCGAGGGGAATGTGGACTTGGCCTGGAGCTTTCCAGACCCACACACGAACCGTGGGTCAGCGATCAGGATGGGGGGGGGTGTGGTCCAAGGTCCCCGGTCCCTGCTGGGTGGGGCCGTGGTAGGTGGCAGAGGAGGGTGGAGTCTGCGGTGTGCCTGAGCCGGGAGCCTGCACCTGCCAGCTGGTCACGAGCATCACTTCCCAGCTCCCCCAGCAATGACATCAGAGTCCAGCATGAAGTCGCCGTGGCGGAAGCACTGATGCCAAGGGGATGGGTGGAGGCTGTATCAGGACTTTCTTGTCCGGAGAGCCGATTGTTAAACCCTTACCAGCACACCGCTCAGGGGTAGGGGAGTGAAGGGTACCATCAGCAAGGGAGAAGGGATGAGGCTGAAATGAGGGACCTCGAGTGCTGAGGAGTCTGGACTTTATCCTGAGAGCTGTGACGAGCCATGGCACAGCAGTATAATGACAGGATGTGGCTTGGGAGGGTGGTCTGTGAAGCCTGTTTGCCTAGGTTCCCAATGCTTGTTCTACCTCTTCCTAGCTGTGTGACCTTGGCCAGGTTCCCCACCCTCTCTGTGCCTTTGTGTCCTCATCTGCGAAACGGAAGACATGATGCCTGTTTTGTAGGTTATTGTGAGATCTAGACAAGTTGTACATGGAGAGCACTTAGAGCAGAGGCCAGCGTGCAGTAAGCATTCAGTAAGTGTTAGTTTTATAGAAGTGTTTCTACCATTCGATGATGTGGTCAATGCCTTTTGGAATGAACACTGCAGCCAGGAGACTAGATTCCGGGTGGTGGGGGGGAGACAAGAGGTGGGAAGAGGACCAGATGGTGGAGCCTGAACCAGGCTGGAGAGAAGGAAGTGGGTCTGCGGATCTCGAGGTGTGGCGGAGAGGCTGGCTGGGCAGGTGGCGCTGGGGGCCGAGAGTGCACAGCTGCGGGCAGAGGTGAGCAGGCGGGGCCCAGGAGAGGTGGCCTGGGCCTGGGTCCTGAGGTGGTGTCTCTGCAGAGAAGAGGAAAGAGGACCTTAGGGGTAAGGGGAGCAGTGAGGGGAGAACCAGGGCTTCCCAGCCAGGCTTGGGGTTCATGTGAGTGTTTCAGTGTTTGATTGATGCAGCTGGAATGAAAAACAGTAGGTTTGAAAGAACAAATCCCAACCCCCTGCATAAGGTTTCTGCAGTGCCCCCGGCTCTACCTGCCACCTCCCCAGCACCAGCAGACGCCACCTGGTGACAGGGCCATTGCCACCTGTGACCTGGCCAGGAAGGCAGCCTTCCAGCCCAGAGCCGCTCCCGACCCTCCAGGGTCCAATGGGGGTGTCGGGGGGTGCTGCAGGGGCCCTGCCCAGGGTGCTAAGGAGATTGGCCAGGCACTGGAAGGTTAAAATCCCTGTCTTCCCTGGAGAGGAGAGGAAGGGCCATCTTTCCTGTTTACACGAGGCCTGGCTTTCGGCGCCTTCCTGTTGTCATCATGGTTCTTTGTTGGTGGCGCAGGCCCTTCTGCACCATCGAGCCCCTATTTCACCCTTGCCACACTTGGATCACTGGTGCAAGAGCCTGGCGAACTGTGTCACAGGCTGCGGTTGCATCAGCCCACACTCTGAGGTTCACGGGGGGCGGGTGACAAGCTGGCGGCACATCCACTTCTGCAGAGTTGTGTGAGGAGAGGGGCGTGCAGGGTGAGGGGTGGCGGGGTGCCGGCTGTTGTGCAGATGAGTGCTGTCGGGGGCCTGGAACCTTCCATCCTTCACCTGCTTCAACCAACCCCCTCTCACCCAGCCTGGAAAATTCCCACTCCGGGAATTTTCCCTCCTTCGGTTTCCCCCGACAGCTTCTCCCCAGCTGCTGTCCCTCCTCCGCAAAGAGACGGAAAGATAGAGATGTGGCAGTGATGCCGAGGGGTGAACAGGCAGCAGAGACCGTGCAGGACCTGCTGAAGGGGCCCGGGGGCACATGTTGTTTGGAGGGAGACGATGAATACATTTAAGAAAGGTAAAAAGTTAGGCGGGCATCGCTGCTGGCTTTGGCCCGTGTTTCTCAGAGGGGGCGTCTTAATCTCCTCCTCCGGGGCTCCCAAGAGTCTGCCCAGCTCTAAAGAGGACGTGGACAAGGAAGCTCACAGCAGAGAGCCAGTCCCTTGTTACAGTGGGGATCTGGGGGGTGGCACAGATTTAGACATCCTAGAGCTGGTTCCCAAGCAGGGCTTGTCTCAGACGCATTATTTGGCTGTGTTACACCCACTTGGGCTTAAGGTGGGTCATCCGGACTCAGCACTCAGGATGGCAGCTGATTCGCTTTCTGCAGCCAGGCCTGCCCTGACACTCACGGCCAATGCGTGTTCTTTCCCAGCCATGCATGGGAGCTTCCTGGGAAGCCTCCTCTCAGCCCTGTCTCCTGAGCAGTCAGCCCCAGGGCTTAATCTGGGGCAGTGGGAGCCGAGGCTCAGCTTCCTCCTCCCTCCCACTGCCCCCAGGGATAGCCGCATCCAGTGACTGGACGGCACAGGGGTACCAGCCCTGGCCCTTTGCTCCCATTCAGCACCTCGCTGAGGGGCCAGCTGAGCCTCGGGCGCCCTCTGGGACGGACTGCGGGCTCTGTGTGGACGGCACATCCTGTGTGCGAGCTCCCCCAGCGTGTCATTCCCAAGAACACTCCCCAGTTAACACTTGCACGTTTCTGTCCCAGGTCTCTTCCCCACGGAAACCCACCCGTGACCCTTCGAGCTACTGGACAGCAGGACAGTGGGTGCTGAGGTCCAGGCATGGTGCCTGCAGGGGGCTGGGAGGTGGGGAGGTTGCTGAAGGAATGTCCCAGGGGAGAAGGAGATGTCCGCCTTGCCCTCTGCAGCCCACAGGGGACCGTCAGGCCCCGCTGATGGAAAAGGGGGGGTCCCGACGTGCTCCGAGAGGGTCAGCAATTTGTCCTGCAGCTGATGGAACACCTGCTGCAGTAACAGTCTCCCTCCTGACCACCTGGGCGCATTCGCCTCGCAGAGGCCTTTCTTCGCCCCATCCGAAGTCACCTGGGAGATGATGCAGCTCGCCTTAGTGGCGGCTACTCCACACCAGAGTGAGATGCACGTGCAGAAGATGGGAGAAAAGATACGAGGGAAGAGAAGCTGGGTGGGGGTGCTGCATGGAACCCCGGGGAAGAGGCGGGCAGGAGGGAGGGCCCTAGGCCCGGCCCCAGCTGCTCCCAGCAGACGCCCCAGGCCCCCCTGCCCCAAACCCGAAGAGCCCAGGACAGCTCAGCGTTCCCCTCTTCATTCCAGGCGACTCTAGAAGCCTAGGGAGCACCTTTGGTAAGGCCGGGAACCCCCGCATTAGAGGCTAACTTTACACGGTGCCTGAGATCGCAGCCGTGAGGATGCGAGGGGGCAGTTATGAAAGCCCTGGGACTCTCTGGGGCTGTCGGTGCCCGGAGTCGTTCCAGCCCTTTCCAGAGGCTGTATCTGGGCATTCTCCAGGGGGGCTTAATGCGGGGGACCAATGCGGGGGGGACAGTGGGCACAGACACGCATCCGTCCCCATGAGGTCCATCTCTTAGGAACTGAGAGAGGCCCCTTCGGGTTAACGTTTTTGTTTAAAATAATTTTTTAAAATGGATTTCATAAGAATTTTAGATGACATGGGAAAAGAAGCACAAGGTACTAACTTGCCTCATCAGCTTTTTTTACCCAACTCCCAGAGCCCCAGGGAGAAGGACAAGTCAGACGCAAAGTGTGTGAGAACTTGTGTAGCAGAGAGAGGGGGATGGGCTCTCCAGCCCGGGCTATTGCTAGCACGCGGAGCAGGAGGGCTCTGGACTAGCTGGAGGTGGTGGGTTGGTGATCAGACCAGTGGCTGGCGTTGCAGAGCCAGGGCAGAGGGGAGGGGGCGAAGAGGGAGCACCCCAAGAATAGCCTGTGGGGCAACTCTGGACCCGCCATTGTTTTCTAGAGTAGGCACAATTCATGCTGTCAAGGGCTTGAACCCACAAAGGGGAAAAACCCAGTTCTGGACCCTACATGCGAGCAAAAGGCAGCTGAACTTGGTGCTTTAAGGTCACACACGGCTCTACGATTCTGATTATCTGTTCTACGCATTTTGTGCCGCTGATGGTTCTTCACCCCCGACTCAAACCGTCAGAGGCTCTAGATGGGAGAGCAGGCAGTGCATGTGACAGGGGAGGTGTTCTGCCCGCTCTTACTTATCCGGAGCAGGTGAGCTTCAGCTGCAGGCTGGCTCCTGCCCGTGGGGTTTCCCGCTCTGTTTGGCCTGAGCCCTGGAGTCAGCGTGACTCCAGACAACCCTGATATGGAATAATAAAAAATTAAAACGCTCCAAAAGCCCCTATCATCAGATGTCATCTTAGGTAATTTTAAATGATGAAATGTTTCCTCCTTTCTGAGTGTGTACATGTACATATGCACACACACACACTCCCCCGTATCTCTTTATGTATTTATAAATTTCTGCTTCTTCATCCAAGTGGAGGTAAAAAGTCTGGCTCGGTTTCACCTCTGAGATGTGTTATGTGGGTCGAATGCCATGCACAGCCTCCAGAAAGATGAAATACCATAAAAAGGGAAGGGTCCCCACGGAGAACCATGGTTTCGTCATTTGTTATCTGATTCCTCTGCATCTTGCCCTTCATGTTCAGAGAACAAAGGGGGCCAAGCTTTAGAGTCAGGCTCTCAATATCCGTGTGCTGACAAGACCAAAGCTGAAGGAATCCAGTAGGATGCGGGCGTGTTTTTCCCGGAAGGCTGACTGAGCAGTTCTCCAAATGTTTGCAAGGACGGGGCAGAATTCCATGCAGCCTTCAAACCTTGAGCCAGGACTCAGCATCAACAGAGCCGAAAGTTCCATTTCTTTGACTGTGGGAGGGCTGCACTTACCCTTTAAATGGCTTTTCAGTTTGAAGTTCAACAAGCGCTTTGACTGAGAAACGCTTTGACCGAGGGGTGAGAAGTCCTGGGCTTTAAAGGGTGCTTGATGAGCAGTGCCCTTGTCACAGTCTGAGTGCCACCTTCTCCCCTGGGTGGAGTATCTTTGTCACAGAGCCAGTGCCTGATCTGGTGTACAGGACGGGTGTGAGAAGGGTGTGTGTGTGCACGTGTGTGTGTGAGTGTGTATGTGGGGAGGTAGGTAGGGGAGTATTTTTTACTCTCTTCTCTGCAATATTTCTTGTAATTTAAGTCACAGGGATGTACCCTTAAGTCCACATTCAAAAGAGCCCGAATGCTGGCTCTGTGGCGGCCCTGGCAGCTGGTAGGTGTCCTGTTCTTCCATAGCAGGAAGTAAGACCTGTGGGTTCTCAGGCAGTCACTGGTTTGGGCTGCTTATTGAAGCTCTGAGTGGAAATATCCCCCCACTGCCGGCTCTGGAATGGTCCTGGGTGTGCGTGTGTGTGGCCGGGAGGTGTGTGTGTATTTACAGCAGAAGAGATTCTGCAGAAGGGCTGTAGGGACAAAGCCAGGAAGACAGATGAAGCAGAGAGAGAGAGTGCCGTATCGCCGCTGCCAAGGACCAGGCTTCCGTGAGCCAGTGGGACGTCTGTCCAGCAACGTGAAAGCAGCCCCCTTTCCCTTTAGATGTCACCACTGAAGACACAGCTGCATCTTCACCCCTCCCCTCCATGAGGCTGGTGTAAGACGACCTGGGTGTGATACAGGAAACAGAAGGTCTGGACTTGAATCCCAGCTCTGTCACTTCGCCTGCCGTGGACCAGACAGGACCCCTTGGAGATTATTTCCTCACGTGGAGATGACGCTAAGACCCCCTCTGCTGGGCCTTCAAGGTGAACCCGCCACAGCCAGTGAAGGTGAAAGCATTCCATACGCTTCCAGAACTATAGCAATGAACAGGGTGGACTTCCCATCGTGGCTCAGCGGTTAATGAACCCGACTAGGGTCCATGAGGATGCAGGTTGGATCCCTGGCCTTGCCCAGTGGGTTAAGGATCTGGCATTGCCGTGAGCCGTGGTGTAGGTCACAGAAGAGGCTTGGATCCTGTGTTTCTGTGGCTGTGACATAGGTCGGCAGCTGTAGCTCTGATTGGACCCCTAGCTTGGGGACCTCCACATGCCTCGGGTATGGCCCTAAAAAGCAAAAAAAAAAAAAAAAAAAAAAAAAGAAAGAAAGAAAGAAAGAAAAAGAAAATAAATAAATAACATTATTATTGAAGAGACTAACTTAGCATGGTTCATGCACCATGTGACACATCACAGGACAGCTGTCGTTCTGCTCTGTCGGCTTCTCAAGAGGCACCTGCTGCCGCTGGTCCCTCCTCTGTGAGGAAGGGGAGAGGGAGCTCCTTGGCTGGGGCAGGGAGCACGGTCCTGGGTGTGGCCCACACCCGGCCCTCACTGGGCTCACAGCAGTTCTTAGCCTTTCCCTCCAGGTGCCACATGATGACACCCCAAGTGGGACATTCGCCACATGTTGCCCGCAGAGCTCAGGCTGTGCCTCCCCTGCCCCTTTTCCTGTGTCAGGACCAAATTTCCTCGCCATGAAGTGGGAAAGTCCCGCTCACCAGGCCACAGTGCGGATGTAGTCATGCATCTGCTCTTACTTCAGATTTCTGGCACATCCCGATATCGATTACCAGTGACTTGTCGCCACGGCATGGCACCTGGTGATATACCTGGGAGTCAGGCAAGAGAAGAGATGTCTTCACCTGCGAGTGAGGTCCAGTGTGCCTAGTACATCTTAGTGTTTCTGGGATACAGGCACATGGTCGCAGCTCAGCGCTGACCCAAATTGGAAGGAGAAGCCCCCTGGCTCCCCACAGGTGAGCCG
The DNA here is from genome assembly GCF_016906955.1 of Phacochoerus africanus. Lineage (NCBI taxonomy): Eukaryota > Metazoa > Chordata > Mammalia > Artiodactyla > Suidae > Phacochoerus > Phacochoerus africanus. The sequence goes on from NC_062549.1 coordinate 123,848,099, forward strand.
TGAGGCCATTCCAAGCTCAGAGGTGCTGGCTGCTGAGTCACAGGCCTTTCTGGAGCATTGCAGTCACGTGATAGGGGATTTCGCTGCTAGGATGAGGAGCCAGCTCCCTGCATACTCTGGCAGTGAGGGTTTTCAGTGGCAGCGTTAGTACCTACCTTCTCTCATGTGTGCCTTTGAAGAGGTGGCCTCCTGCCAGCGAGAGGAGCCTGAGGTCTGGGCTTGGTGAGGGCTGGATGAACTGAGCGTGCAGGTGCTCCTGCTCCAGGAATACACGTGAGCAGCCAAGGTAGATCTTTAGGTGCAAGGCACAGAGGTGCGTTCTGAGCGCTGTCCCTGAAGCCACGCTAAGGCACGTGCTTTTACTTGGGTCCTTGGGTGGATCTGCAGCTCCAGGGGACGCGTGGGTGTCCGGGCCAACGCTGGCACCGATCTTCCCTCCCAGGTGGGGAAGACCTTGCCAGGGCTGCCGCCTGAGCCACACACCCTGGCATAGGAGCAGTTGGGAGGCTGGTGGCCCACAGCGCAGGTTGAGATCACCAGCGTGTGGAGAATCTTCTAGAAAACTTGTCACATGTGTGCAGATGTCTCTGGGGGGCCAGGGTGGATGCACCAGAGAACATGTTTTTGAGATTAGGATGTTCGAACGAGTTGCTCTGTGAATTCTTGAGAAAAACTAGCTCTGATGGGCAAAGTGGCTGTCACAGCCTGAACCCTCCCTGGCCGTACCAGGCCAGCTTGACACTGGACCCGTCAGAAAAGTGAAGGTTTCATTCAAGCTTTTGAAAGAAAGGGGTCGTAGGTGGCAAGTGGAAAGAGAGGAGCCAGGGAAACCGTCAGGGAAAGGTCCTGGCCCGGGAGGCCCAGTCCAGCTGCCACTCACTACACAGGGGGTGGGCTCTGCGGTCAGGCCCAACCCAGGTGTCAGCCCTGGCACTGCCCCTCGTCCCTGTGGAACCTGAGGGGACCATCAGCCCCTCTGACCATCCTTACCGTGAGATGGAAACCACGGCTGCCTCACTGAGGTGTCCTCAGGGTGAGGCAGGTCAGTGTGCGAGGGGCTCGCTGCTGCACCTGGCGCAGAGCAAGCACAGCACTGGTGTTGCTCCTGGGGTCACAGTGTGTTCCTGTTCCCAGTGCTGCGTAACAAACAGCACCCACTTAGCGGCCAAGAAACAACCATTTTGTCATGCTCGTGGATTCTAGAGTCAGGGACTCAGAAAGGACACAGCAGGGAGGGTTCCTCTCTGTCCCGTGATGTCTGGGACAGTCCCGGGAAGGCGCAACATCTGAGACATCTCAGGGGTTGGGGGCCAGCCCTTCCGGAGGCTCCTTCACTCACATGTCCGGTGCCTGGCCTGGGAGGGACGTGGCGATGAGGACTGCCGCCCCGCGGGCCCGCACGTGGCCTCTCCAGGCGGCTTCCGTACAGCGTGGCATCTCGGGGTGGTTGAACCCTAACGCGGTGCCCAGCTTCTTCCTGAGCGAGTGTCCCAGGAGAACCAGGCAGAGGCTGGATGCTCTTTTCCGACCTGGCCTCAGAAGGTGGCTGCATTCATTGGTTCAAGCACGTCTCTAAGCCTGGCTGCCTGCAGTTAAAGGGAGGAGGGTTAAAGGTGTAGACGTACCTTAGAATGGCCACCACGGATGCAGAGGAGAAGAACGCCTTAGGCTTAGAGTTTAAAAAGCCCCTTCGCTTCATCGTCACAGTGCCTTTGAGAGGTGGGCAGGCAAGGAGTACGACCCTATTTTGCAGGGTGGCAGCAGTGCTCAGGGACACTGGTCACTTCATTCCCCTGAGATGCAGGATGAAGAGCTTATGCCAGTCCCCCTCTCCGGTCCCTTTTGGCTCCGAATTACGGTGGCTTTGTGTTCCTTGCAGAAAGAAGCAGTCCTGAACAATCAGTTTTAGTGAAGGAAGCCATTTGGCCAGATCTCTCTTTACTGTTTCAACAATTTCTGGGCCTTCCTGGGGCAAACTGAAGTGCTTCCACCTAACCCACACCTGGATTCTCAAGGCAGCCAATTTTAGGTTTCTTGGTTCAGCGCCAAGTATCGAAGGAACGTTGAAAGAATAATCTCTGCTCAATGGGAGTACACATTCCTTCAACTGAGATCAATTCTGGTGCCTCATCTTAAGATAAGAAAACTCCCATTTGTCACATAACTTTAAGCTGAAACATTTCAGCCAAAGCAGGAAAAGCAAAAAAAAAAAAAAAAAAGTCAAGATCACCTTTAAGTAAATGACTCACTGAGCAAGTAAATACCAAGAATGAAGATTTTGATGAACATAAAATTATTATATTTACACAGATGCAGTTTTACTCAGGACTTATGGTCTCGAGTTGGTGAGTGAAAATTAGACATTTTTACATTAAGTCCGTTTTAATGGACTCAGGAGTGGTACAAGGACCAGGAATTTCCTGGTAAAGACTTCTGTGAAAATTTGCCTCCTGGTTTTGACTTTATAAATTTGAGTTGGTAGAAATTGGATTTTCTTAAACTGTGCTCCACCTGTACCACCTAATTTCCTAGTCACTGTTAAAGAATCTGGTTTGAGAAACTGGGGATCTCCTCGCTGTCGAAATGTCCATCTTGAAAATGGCATTAACCTCATTCATTTCCTTTTACTTTATTCCGGATTTATATTTTTTTGGAAAAATACTGGAGGATGGGTGATAAAGAGGAGACTCATGAAGGAACATTGACCAAAACTTGATCCAAGCCTCTTCCTTTCCCGTGACTTCCAGAAGCCAGAGGGAGACGGACCACCCCCTGCCTCACCCCGCTTTTGTTGAAGGACCCAGTAACACGTGTCTGAGACATACACAATGCCCTGCGGCTCTCACGGTTCACCTTGTAATTTGAAACAACGATAAGTTAAGCTTTTTAAAAAATTTTTTAAATTGCAGTTTATTTGCAGTATTCAGTTGATTTCTGCCGTACAGCAAAATGACCCAGTTTAATATATATATAAATGCGTTCTTTTTCTCATATTGTCTTCCATCATGAGACCCCAAGAGACTGGATATGGTTCCCTGTGCTGTACAGAAGGACCTCATTGCTTATCCATCCGAATGTCATAGTTTGCACATACCAACCAACCCCAAGCTCCCCGTCCATCCCACTCCCCCCCCCCCATATGAAATCGCTTGTGTGTGGCAGCTACAGTAAGGCACGGAGGAACCCATCTACAGAAGAGAAACAGACTCAGACGTGGAGCACAGACTTGTGGTTGCCAAGTCAGGCTTTTGAAGAAGGAAGTTCGGCTGAAGTGGCTTTGTGGTAAGGCCATGTGGGCACCCCGTCAAGTGTTTATTCGGTACCTCTGCTGCTTCTGGCGTTGTGCTGGGCGTCGAGGGGGACAGAAGAGGCATAAGACATCCTGCCCCGGGACAGCCCAATCCTCGGACAGGTCCAGGTGTGTGATGCTATCAGAGAGTAAATAGGTCAGTCTATCAATTATTACTGATATCTGTGAATTCTGTAGCACAGACAGTAAGGACCAGAGGAGAACTGGTAAAGGAAGCAATCTCATTATGGCTCTCTATCTATGGAGCTTTCAAAACGTTTTCCTACTCGTTATTTTATTTATTTCTGACTCCTTTGGAGGCTGTCTGAGCCAGGATCGTAACACCTGTTTCATGAATGGAGAAAACTGAGGCCCCGGAAGATGAATGACTTTTATCTCAGGGATCTCGCGGGCAGGAACCCAGAGACTCTGACTCCGAGTCAGATACCCTTTTCCCTGCATGACACTGACCCCACAGGGGGCCTTTTTAAAGAAGGGTTTTCCTAAGAGGGGCCTTGAACCTGGCCTTGAAGGAGAGGCGAGGGAAGGGCAATTGAGAAGACCGGGCATTCGAGGCACCTGGGGGGCTGGACCAGAGCCAGAGGACAGACACGCAGCAGGTAGGAGGCCGTAGGAGAGCACCCTGGCTGGAGAGCCTCGTCCTTATGGGGACCCCAGGAGGGAGCTTGGATGGGTAGAGGGAGGCTGATCTCAAGAGGCCTGGACCTCTGGGCTGAAAATGGTAGAGCTGCCAAAACCTAGAAGAGATAGGAAGTTTTTTTGTTTTTTAAAAAGTACTGTTCGGTTGGACTCAGTCATCCTGGGAATTCATGGATGTAAGGACATAACCTTAAATATGGGAAAACAATTTGCAGAAAGACAGTCATCAAAGCTCTATGGGCACCAACACGCCGATAATGGTTATGTCAGGCTATGGTTTTTTTGGGTGTTTGTTTTTTTTTTTTAATTCTCGTATTTTCCAAGTTTTCTACATTTGGAGATAGGAATGTGCTTCCTAAACAAACATTTATGAATAAATGGTCCCTATGGGAGGGATCATTATAACTAGTCCCCAGGGAGATAAGTTCCTGACATAATTTATTACCCGTTTATTCCCAGCATTCTCTTGGGGTTGATTGGCCCATGTCTCTATCTTCTCCTCATCCTGTAGAACTGTTCTGATGAAGGACACAATCAGTGCACGCACACACACACACACACACACGCGCGCGCGCGTGCACGCGCACACACACACGCACACGCACCACTTTAGAGCACAGAACACACAGGCTAATATCCAGTGGGCTATTTAACCATTAAAATAATCCCATGTGTGTTTTTCTTTGGAAAACAAACCTTATATTTACTATGAGTCAGAGGACTGTCAGCGGGAAATTAGGATTATGAATGGCTGAAAGATCACCAGGGGTAAACCAAACAGTCCGGAAAAGGCCGGGCAAGTGGAGACAAGCACGGGAGGGCACACCAGCACGCTGGTGAGGGCAGAAGATGCTGATCCCCCTCCCCTGGGGCTCTGCCAGCTCGGTGGAAGCACTGATGAGAAAAGGCCATTCTTTTTAGAATATTGAAGGTTGTAGGCTGAATAATGGCCCCCGAAGATCTCTGGAACCCCTGAAGGCCACCTTACAGGAAAAAGGGTCTTTGTAGATGTGTTTAAGTTAGGGGTCCTGAGATGCACCATTATCCTGGATTATCTAGGAGGGCCCTAAATGCAAACACGAGTGTCCCAGTGAGAGGCAGGGGGTGATGTGACACAGACAAAAGAGGAGAAGGCCGTGTGGCCATAGGGACAGTGATTGGGGCGAAGCAGCCACAAGCCAAGGAATGCTGGCCGTCACCAGAAGCCGCAAAAGGCAAGGAACGGATCCTGGGAGCATGGCCCTGCCAATGCATTGACTTCAGACATCTGGCCTCTTGAACATGAGAGGATGCATTTGTGTTGTTTTAAGCCCCCAAGTCTGTGACCGTTTTCTTATAGCAGCCATGGGAAACTAATGTAGTGAAAAACGATACCACTGGAAAGGCAGATTCCTCTGGAAAAAAGTGAGGTGTGGAAGGAAGGGCAGGTGTGATCAGGCATATGCAGTGCTGAGGAAGAGCTGAAAATGAAGAAAGGATGAGCTGGACCTGGACTCATTCGCTGGGAAGAGTGAGGCGGGGGTGCAGAGGAGCTGGCCCTTCCTGGCTCACAAGAGTCCCTGGGCACATCTTCCCCGACTCCACATTCAGAAGCCTCATGCTGCTGTTCTGAAATTAGTCATGGTAAGAGTATTTATACCCTGGAAATGGGCAAACACGACAAAACAGGGCTTTCTCCCAGAGAGTCAGTTGTTAAACCTTTGCGACTAAGTAGAGGGAGAAGGAGAAATGAAAGATGGACTCTGTGTAGAATCGAGGACTAGAAGACTAACTTTGCCGCTTACTCATGTCGCTCCTTACATTAAACACTACGTGTCATTAGCAGAAATGGCAATGTTGGGAAGGTGATCTAGTTTTAGAACTTTGCATTCAGCGTGAGATTTGGATTTTTCTCCTTGCATTTAATGTATTTAAATGTATGTTATATTCTACTTTCTGTCGCATCGTGGGTCGGGAACAAGGAATACAATATTGCTTTAAGATGTAATCTCAGCTTCTTGGGGAAGATAGAACTAGTGTAGAATTGGGGATGTGCAAACAAAGATGCAAGCATCTCACAAAGATAACGTGTGGAAACAGTGGGCGTGGGGTGAGGACCTCCCAGAGGAGATGACCTTTGCAGAGTCTGAAGGAAGCACACATATTTGCCAGACCCGGAACGTCTTGGGGGAAAAGGACAAAGCAAAGGCTTGCCGTGACCCAGTGGGGAGAGAGGAAAGAAGTGAACAGTGGTGTGTGGATGGGAGGTTGAGAACGATGGTGACCAAAGGGGCTGCTTTCCTCTGCGGAAGAGCTCACGGTTAAATTCACAAGGTTATCAGGTGTGGCCAACTCAAGTCCAGCCTGGACCGGTGTTAACTGGATTAACTGGCATCAGATTCTAGGCATAGAGTCAGGCACAGTGCCAAGGGCTTCCAGGAGGAAGCGGTTCTTGGGGATGAGTGGAGGTCATTGAGGAGATCAAGCTGGCTGGAGGAAAGGATACTGTGTTTAGGATGCGGAGAGGAGAGAAAGAGGTGGGAGCTTTCAGTGGGGGACGTCGGGGAGCTGAGACCTGGAGCGGAATTCACAGGATGGTGCAGAAGCTTAGATAAGCAGGCCAGCCTCAGATGGTGGGGGTTCAGCTGGTCCTGGGCTCCGTGGGAGTTCAGCTGGTCCTGGGCTCCGTGGGAGTTCAGCTGGTCCTGGGCTCCGTGGGAGTTCAGCTGGTCCTGGGCTCCGTGAAGATGGAGAAGGTCTGTCTATTGCTAAAGTCCACCTCCTAAAAAAGGACAGACAACTTCTTTGCAGAACAGATGCTGACTCACAGACATTGAAAAACTTACGGTCTCCGGAGGAGACAGTTTGGGGGGTGGGGGGATGTGCCTGGGCTGTGGGATGGAAATCCTGTGAAATCAGATTGTTATGATCATTATACAACTACGGATGTGATAAATTCATTTGAGTAATTAAAATAAATAAATAAATAAGTAAAATAAAAATAAAGTCCAACTCCTAGCTCAGGACCTAACATTGAGTGGTCATTCAATAAACTCGTGCTGGAAGGAGTTCCCTGGTGGTCTCGTGGTTAGGATTTGCCACTTTCACCACTGCAGCCCAGGTTCAGTCTCTGGTCTGGGAACTGAGATCCCACATCAAGCCACTGCACACCGTGGCCAAAAAAAAATATGTGCTGGAGAAATAAATGAATGGGGATTCTGTTTATTTGTTGTTCTCCTCGGGTTCTGTTTACTCCAGGGACACAGGACACAGGGATGTAAGCATCTCCATCTTCTTGAGGTGAGAACCTTCCAGTGAACCAGCAGGCTTGGCTCTCAGAATCAGAGGTGCTCAAGTTCCCATTGTGGCTCAACGGTTAACAAACCCGACTAGCATCCATGAGGATGTGGGTTCAATCCCTGGCCTCGCTCAGTGGGTTAAGGATCCGGCGTTGCCATGAGCTGTGGTGTAGGTCACAGATGCTGCTTAGATCCTGCGTTGCTGTGGCTCTGGCATAGGCTGGTGGCTACAGCTCCGATTCGACCCCTAGCCTGGGAACCTCCATATGCTGTGGGTGTGGCCCTAAAAAAAAGACAAAAGACAAAGAATCAGAGGCGCTCGATGAGTTATTGCTGCTGGCGGGTGGGCGAGCTGGCAGGGATCTCCAGGGTCGTGGTGAGCAACAGTGGGTGGCCTGTGCAGGGAACACAAGCAGTCAGGTTTGGCTGGAGCACTGGGGAGATGGAACCCAAGTGTCACGTTAAATGGATTCAGATTTTATCCTGAAGGCAACGGGGAGCTCCTGGAAGGTTTTAAATGTAGGAGCAGCAAGATTGGTTTGATGCTGGGGAAAGATCACTCCGGCAGTGCGAGAATCAAACTGGAAGGCGGGAGGCACGAGGCAGAGAGACTCATTGGGGGCTGTTTCAATAGTGCAGGTGAGATTCTTAACACGTGCAGTGCTGCTGGGATGCAGGAGGAGACAGCATCGAGAGACACGTAGGAGGTTCAGTCAGCGACTCGGGGTAAAGACAGCAAGTCCTGCAAAGGAGATGATGCAATGCCGCCCCCAAGGGAGGGGCCCTGGCGGGAGGCACCGGGTGGCTTCACCCTGAGCGAGCACGCAGGGTGTGCACTGCTTGAGCTACACACGCTGGACGTTACGTCTAAAACCCGGGCATGGCAGCATCTCTCCTCGCCAGAACGGAGCCCCTCAGTGGATGCCTTTCTGAGAGTGGCTCCCCCCACCCCCAAAGGCAGGTTTCAGGGGTACCTATTTGCCAGAGCCCAGTCCATGTACTTCAAGGAAAGCTGGGAGAGTGAGTCCCTAGATGCTCTGCTTCCCACCTAACCTCTTAAGGTACAGCATTCTCGGACTGAAGAAGGCTGTTCAGGAGCTCCCGTTGTGGCTCAGCAGGTTAAGAACCTGACTAGGAACCATGGGGACGCGGGTTTGATCCCTGGCCTTGCTCAGTGGGTTCGGTATCCAGCGTTGCCGTGAGCTGTGGTGTAGGTCTCAGATGTGGCTCAGATCTGGTGTTGCTGTGGCTATGGCGCAGACCAGCAGCTGTAGCTCTGATTCCACCCCAGGCCTGGGAACGTCCATATGCCTAGAGTGCAGCCCTAAACAGAAAGGGAAATAAAAGCAAGGCCATTCTGAGGGGTCGGTCAATCATTTAAAAAATGACCAATATTCACTAAAAGAAGAAGAATGAGGAAAACACAGAAGATCAAGACCAGAACCCCAAGGAAACGCCAGTATTTGAGGGGGAGAGGGTACAGGCTGACCGGGAAGGGAAAACCAGAAGCTCAGAGGAGACTCAGAAGAGTGAGGGGAGGCAGGGATGCCGGAGCTGCGGGGAGGGGGGCCAGAGAAGGACTGTTCGGAGCGGACCGTGATCCTGTGGGAAGGCATTTTCAGGGGCAAGTGAGCGTGAGAGCCAGGGTCTAGAAGGATGGGGAGCAAGCCCTGTTGGAGAGCACATCAGGCAGACCTCTCTTCAGAGAGCCGGGCTGGGAAGGGGGCACCGAGCAAGAGAAAGTCGAAACTAAGGAGTGGCAGGCAGTGGGAGGGTGTGGCTTGGGGATTCTGAGCCTGGAGCATGTTTATAGGAGTACGTGCTGGGCCAGCCCTGTGTTCCCCAAGGATGCCCACGGGCTGTGGGGAGAACCAATTTAGTAACAGCCTCTCCCTTTCTGCTGCTCTGAGAAAGTTGCCCTGCTCAGCAAAAGGTATTAAGGTTCTTTCTAAGATTCTAAACTACCCATGAAGCTCTCCTTCTTTAAGGATTAAGAACAGAGAACACCTATGTTCTTAGTGTTTGCAAATGTGCATTGCAGAAGGCATCCTGAGAGGGTAGAGGGGGTGCCTGGGTTGGGAGGGTGACTCTGGGACTCAGCATGACCTCGAAGCAGGTGTTTGGAGCATCCTTTCCAGCACTGGGACAGTCAGGACACCCAGCTCCAGCTCCTCTGGAACCTGGGCTGGTGGCCACGGCTGCCCACTTCCTCCTGCACCTGTCCTGGGATGCTCTCAGCATCTTCCTGCCCTGCATGCGTACAAATCTGAGAGCTGATTCCCGGGCAGCTACCTCTGCCCACAGACAAGCCAAGGACAGCTCAGACCTCTGATGAATTCTTTATTAAAGTTGCAGCCTTTGGAGTTCCTCTTCCTGGCTCAGCGGCTAACAAACCCTACTAGGATCCATGAGGATGTGGGTTCGATCCCTGGCCTCTCTCAGGGTGTTAAGGATCTGGCGTTGCCGTGAGCTGTGGTGTAGGCGACAGCTGCAGCTCCAATTTGAACCTTAGCCTGGGAACTTCCATATGCTTCGGGTGTGGCCCCAAAAAGAAAAAAAAAAAAGTTGCAGCCTTCTATTTCTCCAGACATCTAACTAACCTCTAAACCACACAAAATCTATGTATGAGTGAATAAAAGCATCTTATCTTCCAAAGAGCCCTGAGTACCTTCCGTCATATTATCACACCCTCAGAAATGGGCCCAGGACTAAAATTTGTGAATAGCCTCACATTTTAGCAGAGAAAACCAAGGAACGAGTGCAGAAGGCATCCCCACCTACACTCACAATTATGCACCAGCAAGAGACAGCACGAGGATCCAGGACCCTTTTTCTGATTAACTAGTCATGAGACTGTGGCGTGTTTATTTGATTGTGCTGGGATAGACGGAGAGAGTCAGAAAAAGAAGTTGGGGTGGGGAGCTCCTGTTGTGGCTCAGCAGCTAATGAACCCAACTAGCATCCATGAGGATGTGGGTTCGATCCCTGGTCTCGCTCAGTGGGTTAAGGATCCAGCGTTGCCCTGAGCCATGGTGAAGGTTGCAGATGCAGCTCGGATCCTGTGTTGCTGTGGCTCTGGAGTAGGCCGGCAGCTGCTGCTCAGATTCGACCCCTAGCCTGGGAACCTCCATATATGGCCCTAAAAAGATTAAAAAAAAAAAAAAACTGATAGTACACGGCAGGAGGAAAGAAATGCATTTTTGTCACCCACCTGTCAAGAAATATTTTAGCCCCAGAATCGAATGTCTGGTAAATTCTGAATGACAAGGAAAGTCTGTGTGGCAAGGAGGTGCTGGAAGCAGCTGGGCGGCCAGCTCCCCCACAGGCGCTGTTGACAAAAGTGCTGCTCATTTGCTGCAGGTGAAATCATCTGTCATCCAGTTGCCACCTCCGGGCAGGTGGGCAGTGGCTGAATCCACTGCCACCCCCTGTTGGCTGCACCTGGCCGACGGTACCCTCTCCCCTTTTCCTGACAGAGCCAGCAGGTTACGTGAGAGTCAGCTTCTGCCCCACCTGGGAGATCTGTCACCCTGGCTTTCTGAGAGGGTGTCTTTGTGGGCAGAGGGTCGCTGTCCCCCACAAGACCCTGGACCTCCTGAAGGCCCAGCCATCCCACGACAAGTGTGTAGCTGCCGCGTCAGGCAGATGTGTGTGTGTGTGTCTGTGTGTGTGTGTGTAGCCTGACTTCTAGCCATGGTTCCCCAGAGATGATGAGATTAAGCAGCAATGCCCTTGGGTCTTGGCCCAGCGCAAAGTCAAGTTGAAGAAGGCCTGGAAGGCGAGAGAGGAGCTGCGGAGATGCTCCCTGGGCAAAGACCTCTCACTGGCAGTTTCTTTCTTCTTTCAGACTGCCTGCTTCCTGAGGGCATTTCCTCGTGGGGAACACAGGAAGCTCCCTGAATTTGGCCCTGCATCCTGTTTGATGAGGGCAGTAAATCATGTCAGCGAGGGAGGCTGGGGAGAGCCCGCAAGGAGGGCGCCCTGGAAGCGGTGGGCAGCCTTTGCCCACGCCCCACTCCCTCTAGCATCAACAGAACGGTGGGAAAAACAAGGTTTCAAGGGAAACTGCCCAAGAGAGAGGCTGGCGCAAAGCCCCAGCAGGCTGCTTGACTTCTCCCGGGGACTCTTTCGAATCCCTGTTCCCTGTGTGCAGAGGGGCCACCCTGTCTGCAGGTGGGTGGCCTTGGGCTGCCATCTGAGACATCCCAGTGGAGGAGGGGCCCACGTCTGTCTCCCTGGTTGCTCATGGGAAGCCCGTGCGCCTCTCCACATGCCTCAGGCTGAGATAAGCCAGGCACAGGGATGTTTACCCGGTTCGTGTCTGCCCCGAGGGCTAGAGACTGGGCCTGACCCCCCAGCCTGGCCGACTTGGTACTTTCGCGCTGGCGCTGCAGTCGAGCGCCACTGGGGATCCGCGGTGGGCCGCTCTGTTCTACTGCGACCGATGCCCTCCTCATACGCTTCCAGGCTGTAACGTGGGGGTCATCGCGCCTGTCTAACAACCGAGATGGATGCCTCGAAAGCTCTGGGGAACTGAGACATGCAGAGGCGATGGGGCTGCTGCTTCCAGCCCACTGCCTCGCAGGATGCGGGTTAACCCAGACCTGGCGAGGCCAGCTCCCCGGCTTGTCCCTGCCCTTTGGGTCACCCCCCTCTCCGCGTCCCCCTGCCCTTCCCCAGCACCGTCTTGTGTGACCTTGTTTTGTTTCCACCCTTAGGCTATGACCCTCCTTTTTAAGAAACAGACAACAATAATGTAGACAGAGAGATGACAGGCCCACAGACCAGTGGATTATGTCTATACACGGAGACATGTTGAATAAATACCTGCTCACGTTATGAGCAAATAATGAGGTCAGTGTACTCAGGGGGAACTCGGTGAGTAAGGGCTTGTCCGTACTGCCTGGCTGATCACCTGCTCTCAGCCAGGTCCTCACCGTGTCTTCCAAAGGGGAGAACCTGGGAGAGTCCCACCTGCTTGAAAGTGAGTAGACGAGTGCCTGGAGGGAGAGCCGGGTCACCGTGGGCGCCTTTTAACGATGAGAGGGGTTTATTGGGAAAATTTAAGTGAATTTATTTTACGATGCAGGGATGGTGTGCCCCAGAGTGGTGGGGACCGATATGTGAGCTGTATGGTGCAGTTGGGGCTCGTTACACGGCCACCAGCCTCTGTCTGGGTCACTAGCCCCCACGTGAAGGAAGGTCACTTCCAGCTCTTTCTTTTTCCTGGGCCCCAATGTCTCCCTAGCAGGATTTGGTACATGAAATGAAGACCCTGAGAAGGCACCACTCATTCATCTACGGTCTAGTTTCCATTCCCTGTTAGATGAAATGTTTTAGGGAAAACTACACAGCGTGAATTTTTAAAAATGCATCTTAGTGTAGTTTTAATTTCAGGTGTCTCTTGGGACCACAATGTCCAAGACAATTATGCTCCATTTGAGGGATCTTTGGAGAAAGCTTGGCAGAGGCCTCGTGGGTAAAGGATCACCACAGATAAAGAAACCACAGCTTTAGACAGGGCACTGCCAGCGGGCAGCACGCCCAGAGCAAGGGGTCCATGAGAAGGAAGGCAGTTTGCAGCCATGAGCGCAGACGAAGGAATCTGGGTTTTGCTCTGCTGGCAGTTGGGAACCAGAGGGGTTTCTAGGAGGGGAGTGGCAATCAACAATCAGGTTAATTCACAAAGTAAGGGGGTCTCTTTGTTTGGAATTGTCGTCCCCTTTCCACAAAACACATGGGACATATTCTTTTTTTGGTTTTTCTTTCTTTCTTTTTTTTTTTTTTTGGTCTTTTTAGGGCCACACCTGCAGCATATGGAGGTTCCCAGACTAGAGGTTGAATCGGAGCTGTAGCTGCCAGCCTGCACCACAGCCACAGCAGTGTGGGATCTGAGCCGCGTCTGTGACCTACACCGCAGCTCATGGCAATGCCGGATCCTTAACCCACAGAGTGACGCCAGGGGTTGAACCCGCAACCTCATGGGTATTCGTTGGGTTCGTCAACCGCTGAGCCATGATGGGAAGTCCTGGGACATGTTCTTCACTAGTCTTGGCTCAAAAACCAAACCCCTGGATGTTGATTTACTGCACTGTTATCTTTTGAGGGTCTTTGCTTCCACAGCACAATAGCCAGTGGACTCTCTCCATCCCACACCCAAAGGAGATGCTTCTAGAAACTGGTGAAAAACTATCATGCTACGTGACCACACGTCACCAGGAAAAAAGCTCTTTGCCGAATAAAGTGGCAGGTGGCTTCGAAATCATCCAGTCTAATACTAACGAGAAAATTGAGGTCCAGAAAATGAAACTGATTCACCCAAGACAAGTAAAACACTTCAACAGCCATTCTCGGGGCACCTCTGCATTTATGCTCGGTTCCGGGGATACGGAAAAATAAGGCACCGACCCTGTTCTCAAGGAGCTTAGTCCATAGTAGAGGAGCACGTGAACCTATCATTTTATGTTTAATCCCAAGAGGCGTTTGGAACTGACGGGTGATATAGCTACAGTGCTATTCAGCTCTAAATGTCTACCCGTAACTGAACGCAGACGCCTTCAGTGGGGCGATGCGTGGAACTGGGTGTTATGGGAGATGAGCGAGGAGTACTTGGCGCCCACCGAAGGCTTCTTGGAACTGGTTGGTGTTGGAGGCACCCACAGCGGCCAGTCTCCGAGGTGGCTCTGTGGTTCTTGTCTGCTGGTTTCGCCTCCTCCCATACCGAATCAGGGCCAGCCTGGGTGACAGTAGAGTCTGATAGAAGGCATGGTGGCATCACAGATGGCACTGGGGCTTTCACCTCAGTCTCTTGATTCCTGGGGCAGCAGAGGGTGAGGGGGGCACCTGTGTTATAAACATAGGTCTCTCTTGCCCAACCCAGTAATCTCTGGACTGCTTTCAATTTAGCACCCCAATTTTTTTCTGGTGCCCAAAACTGATCAAATAATTTTTATTATCCTTACACAAAGGAAGTGGACACTCGATAAATATGATTTAATAACACAGGTTGCATTTTGAAAAAATTTGCATTTTAAAAGTAAGGAGTGTTTGAAAAAAAAGCTTTATGGTGTCCAGCAGGGCCTTCATTTTCTTTCCAATTCTATTCAGTATGATTGTGTTGGTGGCATTTCAGCAAGTGCCCTTTACTTCAATTGTCTTCTTTATATGGGGCATTTTGGCAAGAGGATTTCTTCTCTGTGTGGTAGCATTTCTGAAATAGTTTCATGTGGGTTTCTTTTGTTTGTTTGTTTGTCTGTCTTCTAAACAGTAGGTTTACCAAAATAGCTCCCTGTTTCAATTTGTCAAACAATGAACTTCAGCAGAAACCTAGAATGGTTTTGTCCGTGTTTTTAAACACAAGAGATTTTTAGTCCTAGGGATTTAAATTCTCAGTCTAATTCAGTTTGCGGAAGAGTTTCTTTCACCGAAAGGAGACGGCAAGGCTGGAATCTGCGTCGCATATGGAAAACTGCTTCTAACAGGTGTAAATTCCACATAAGCAGGCCCAGGTGCTCAGGCCAGTTAGAGGAAGCGGAACCTGACAGATGGAGAGATGCTTGCCAGGGTCCCCCGGGAGCAGGGGTTTTAATCACAGCCGGAGAAGAGCACTTAATGGAGATTCGGGAGATTATTAGAAACGATTAGCACGTTGTCGGCCACAGCAGTCGGAGTGCGTTTTGCTTTCAACTGTAAACCGTGGCCTTCCCTCTTTTCCTTAAGATTGTGAGAGACCAGGTTTTGGTAGCTACGCGGAGCAAGCCTGCTCCTGAAATTTCACGGTAAGGCGCTTCTTGGATCATAACAGGAAGGATGCATAGAGCAAGTCTGACCCCCTCCCCCCGAGTCTTCCCGTCCTACCATCTTCCTGTTGGCCATCTCGTCTTCCAAGCGAGGTCTTCGCTCTGGCAGCCTGCGCCACCCACCCCCTGTTCTCCAGTGCCCCGGGAAGGTCACAGGGACATCTTCGGGATGGCAGGGCTGGTTAGAGATGCCAGACCCTGACACCTCTCCCCTCCTCTCTCTACATCGAGGCATCGCGGTGCAGAAGCGGGTCCGCGGACTCGGAGTCCATCACTCACCATGTGGTACTTGGACAAGTTACCTAACCTCTTTGAAACCAATTTTGTGGGTTTTTTTGTTTGTTTGCTTGTTTGTTTTGTCTTTTTGCCTTTTCTAGGGCTGCTTCTGCGGCTTATGGAGGTTCCCAGGCTAGGGGTCCAATCGGAGCTGGAGCCACCGGCCTACACCACAGCCTCAGCAATGCGGGATCCAAGCCACGTCTGCGACCTACACCACAGCTCACGGCAACGCCGGATCCTTCACCCACTGGGCAAGGCCCGGGATCGAACCTGCAACCTCATGGTTCCTAGGGAGATTCATTCACCACTGAGCCGAGCCACCTGAAACGACGGGAACTCCTGAAACGAGTTTTTAACCTGTCAACATGCAGATTCCTGGCAGCGTCATCGTGAAGATTTTTGGTAATAACACCAGACAGTTACTGAGCGCTTACTATGTGCCAGGCATTGTTCGAAGTGTTTCATGGATATTGACACACTTGATCCTCACGACAACAAGGAAGTAGGCACTTTCGTTACCCATTTAACTGAGGAGGAAACTGAGGCACAGAGCAGATACCTTCCCCGGTCATGGCGTTAACAAGTGTCCGAGTGAGGCTTCAACTCCAGACAGTTTGACCTGAGCTGGTGGTTTTAATACTGCCCTGTAATGTCTCCATGGGCATCAGGTGTCGAGAATCATACCAGGTGTTGTTCTTGGGCATGTTTTCCCCAAGTTGCCAGCTGCTGTCTTCCTCTGGGCCTTGCTGCCACTGCTGTCATTAGGAGGTTGGGGGGACTCTGCAGCCCAGCCACCAACCTCCCCCCCCCCCAACTGAAGGGCTTCGAACGTCCTCCAAGGACCAGCATCTTGAATTTCATCTGACTCTGCCGAGCATATTTTCTGATGCCATCTGGCAGATCTGGGCGCTGGTCACTTGATGTCAGCCAAGCCAGGACTCAAGAACAGAGGTGAGCAGGTAGAAAGCCAACCTCTGCCCTGGTCATCTGCAGCTGTTATCAGTGAGGCTGGTGGCCGAGGATGTGGCCATCAGCAGGAGCGCTTTTATCCAAGGCTGAACACAAGGCAGTCAGCTGAAAACACAGCTGGTGCTCTGGGGTAATTCCTAACTTCCTAGTAGCAATAAACAAAACCACGCTGCTGAAGTTCCCACTTGCTTCTCGGCTCAGCAGCCCGTCCCGAAGGCCTCTCTCCTAAGACGGCAAAGATCTTAGGCTGGGTCCCTGGACTAGAGCAGAGGATGGGCAGGGCTTTCCCTCCGTGACCCCTGCTCCGCTGTGGGAATCCATCGGCATCAGGCTTTGGGGGGCAGGAAGGGGACAGAGGACCGGGACAGGCTGAATAGGAAGACAAAGGAAGGGAAGGAATGTTGAGTGAGCAGAAGGGACAAGGCCAGGTCCCCTGTCCCCTGCAGCTCGTCGGAAGTCGCCTGACTGAGTCCACCAGCTGAGGGCCGCTGCCAGCCCTGACGGCTGGTGGGGGTCGGAGATTCTGGCTGAGGATCTGGAGCCAGGGCTCTGTGGGATTAAACAGGTGGCCCTGCTTGTGGCCGAGGCGGGAAGGCTCCGGCTCCAGGCAGCCACTTAGTGGGCTGTGTGCGCCTGGATCTGCGGGAATGGCATCTTTATGTGCCCACGTTGCCAGGCCTGACTTCCCACACCTGGATGCTGTCAGCGTTTTGTGTCACCGTGAGCATCTTTCTGCATGGCAGGACACCTGCCTGCGTTGACTCGCCTTCCTGGTGACAATGTTGTGCCACCGCATCACCAGTTCAGGGTTTTCCAGGCTGGAATTTCAGAAACTGTTTTCTTCGTCCAGGTCCTAAATCAAAAATCATTTCCAGCCCCTAAGGGCAGGGCTAGGAACATTCTTCATGCGGCTCGGTACAGAATGCAAATGTAGGGCCCCTTGTTCAAATATTAAGAAGGACAAGGTGGTGGCAGCAGAGTATTAAGCCACACATGGGACCCTTCTGAGCTCGGGGTCCTGCACGGGTCACACAGCCATGAAGCTGGCCCTGCCTCAGGGCCTAAGAGGCTAAATTTCTGTAGGTAAGGTTCACTGAGCCAAAGATGATACAGTACACATCTTTCGCCATTTTTTATTTTTAGAAGAGTATACACTTTATTAAAAGATCAAAACATAACGACTTTAACCAGTCATTACCGGATTTATAAAAATGCACAGGGCCTTCGCTTCAGGAGGTGGGAACCTCTAGGTCTGTCACTCATGAACATGTCACTGTTTTTGATCCCTTACTTAACATAAACCTAACTTGCTCCCAACTTTGGTGGCGCTGCATGTCCCATCTCATGGGCTTCTCTGTAGCCCTGAAGTGCCTCCCCTCCCCAGAGTGGGGTCACCTAAGATGTAGCAGCCGCCACAAAGCCATGCCAGTCAGGAAGGACCGGGCCCAAGGGAGGGACGTTCACCTCGCAGCTGCACAGCTGGAAACCCGAGGACAGGATGTGGGAGGAAGGAAGAAGGCCTGTCTTTGATGGGCGCCTCCGGTTGGCTTTCCAGGTGAGAGGCAGAGCCGGGGCCAGGCCCTCCAGTCTCCTGAATGGGGTCCAGGAACTGTGTCTTCCCCAGAGACCTCCTGCAAAGGCCCCCGATCTCCCCGTTTCCCCGGGTTCCTAGACTCTGGTCCTGGCTCCAGGGGGAAACAGGTCCTACGGTTGCCAGCTTTAGCAGCAAAAATACAGGACGCTTAGTTAAGGTTTCATTTCAGGTAAACGGTGAGTAATGTTTTAGTATGAATATTGCACGGGACATACTTGGGCTTTGGCATGACTCGTTGTTTATCAGAAATTCAGATTGAACTGGACGACCTGTACCTTCTCCGGCAACCCTAGTCCTGACCCTGGACCCCTCCTCACCTGACTCAGGTTAGCTTCCCTGTGGCTATAGATGCTTCTCCCAGCAGGCTTTCCTAGACCTGGCCGCTGGTCCTCCGTGGCCCACCCAGCCTTCTGGTGATGGACGTCACAGTTGCTGTTGGAGAAGCGGTTACCCACCGCAGAAGATGCCCATGCCAGGCAGAGGCTCGTTGCTGCCCTGCCGCCAGCTCTGCTTGCCCTCGGCACGTTCCTTCCCAGCTCAGCTCATCCTTGGCGCCGAGACCGGCAGCGGGGAAGGGCTAAGCCCAGCTCCGTCACCCACCTGCAAGGTGGGTTTGAGGGGGATCCGACTGTGATTGTGGCTTGGGGATTCTTGTTAGACACACTCTCTTCAATTGGGTTTTATTTGTAATCTTCCTTTTTGGAAATAGGCACGGAAAGCATTCATGTGTCAGGAATGACATAGGTCCTTACAGGACAACACTGAATCCTCACAATCGTACTCTGGGATGGGTGACATTGCCCCCACTTTGCAGCTGAGAAACTTGAGGTGCCGCTGTCTTACTGTCGGCAGGTGTCAGAGCTGGAATCTGAATTGGTGCCTCCTATCCCTCTGTGTCCTATTACTGCCCAACTTCATCATCGGCCCCCCCAGCAGAAACTTTAAAACAATGGTCCACACCTCCCTCTCCCTCCGGTAGGATCCCCGTGTCACTCTCATTCTGCCACTGCAAGCCTCCTCCATTCTGCTCTTTCTCTCGTCCAGGCTGTGGCCGTGGCGGGGGATGGGTGCTTCTGGTTGACCTTCTGCTCCGAGGCTTTCCCCCCTCAACTCATGCATTGCTCAAAACCTTGCTTTCCAAAAAGCATATCTGACCTTCATATCCTCCCCAGCTTAAAGGGACCGCCTGTCCACAGGGCCCACAGCTGTGGTTCTCAAACTTGAGGATGCAGGAGAATCGCCTGAAGAGCTTTAAAAAAATTCGGATTACCAGACCCCACCCCAGGGCTTCGGATTCAGTACGTCTGGGGCCAGGCCCAGGAGTCTGCATTTTAGCAAGCTCGACGTGGTTCTCACGGAGGTGACCCAAAGGCTCCGTTCTGAGAAAGGTCTGCCGGGTAAAACCGAAAATCCTAGCGTGGCCTTTAAGAATCCTCCCCATCTTGGAGTTCCCGTCGTGGCTCAGCGGTTAACGAATCCGACCAGGAACCATGAGGTTGCGGGTTTGATCCCTGGCCTCGCTCAGTGGGTTAAGGATCTGGCGTTGCTGTGAGCTGTGGTGTAGGTTGAAGATGCGGCTCAGATCTGGCATTGCTGTGGCTGTGGCGTAGGCCGGCAGCTACAGCTCTGATTCGACCCCTAACCTGAGAACCTCCATATGCTGCGTGAGCGGCCCTAGAAATGCCAAAGATTAAAAACAAAAACAAAAAAACAAAGAATCCTCCCCATCTGGTCCAGCGTCTACTTTCAGTCTCATCATCCCGTTCTCCAGCCCCAGCCCAGACGCCTGTATGCAGCCGAGTGGACTCTCCTCCTCCTCTCCCCACCCCCAGACCTGCAGGGTCAAGGCAGGAGGGACTCTGGAGCTTGACCGTGCTGCGGGCGCCTCAGCCCCGCAAAGTGGAGCCACCGTGTTGCCGTCCAGGGCTGGGAGGAGAATTGCTAACGGTGAAGGGCGGGGAGCAGAGCCCGGCCCTTAGGAAGCCCTCGGTGAAAGCGAGCCATGCTTCTGTTTTATTTCTCCAGCTTTACTCCTTGTGCCTCCTCTTCCTGGGATTCTCTTTCCCTCCGTTACCACCTGGAAAAATTCCTTTCATCCTTCGGTGTCCGGTTAAGAAGCCGTCATCTCCGTAAGGTCTTCCTGAGCCTCCTGGGGTCCCTGCAGTGACTGTCTCCTCACTCATGTGCCCGTCATGTCACACTGTCACATTGTCCTTGGTCATCACACCTGCTCCGTCTACACCCCTCCCCACCTTGCGGGCCCCTGACTTTCTGAGGACTTGGTATATACTGCCTGGCATGGTTTATAATTAAACTCATCAACACTCCTCATTCCATAAAATTGGGTGTTCAATCTATTTTTTTGTTTGTTTGTTTAGGGCATATGAAGGTTCCCAGGCTAAGGGTTGAAGCAGAGCTACAGCTGCCGGCCCACGCCACAGCCACAGTGACACCAGATCCGAGCCACATCTGCAACCTACGCCACAACTCACGGCAACCCCAGATCCTTAACCCACTAAGCAGGGCCAGGGATGGAACCCGCAACCTCATGGCTACTGGTGGGGTTTGTTACCACTGAGCCACAATGGGAACTCCTTGATCTGTTATTTTAAGAGTGAATTTGAGAGCTTTTTCTTAATGTACTTGACTAATTGCACTATCAAATGAGCTCCTCTGTCTTCTCACCTCTTGCACCTACACCCCCGTTCTCTCCCAGATGCTCCGGGTTCTGGCACTGCGGTCAGTGTGCAGTGAGGACCCTGGCTGGACTGCTGTGCATCCCAAATGCCTGATTTACAAATGAGTGCTCTCCACTCTCATAAACAGGCCCTTAATTCTGACGGCAGGGGTGTCCTCCCTCTGCTCTGCCTGCAGGAGCCATAGGAACGCTCTGGTCTGCATGTCTCAGCCTCCTGAGGAAGCTTGGCTCCTGCAGGAAGATGCTAGGAGCCTCTTTGGTGGTTTAGGCGTGGAACACGCCTATCTGGTCCTAGGACTTTGCTGTCCAATAATTGGGTAAATGAGCGTTTCACGGGCTTGTCAACAATTTTGAGACTTGAAAATACCTGCAAAATTTGGAAATTAAGACACTGAAATGAAAAATTTAAAAAAATGTTTAAGGAAATGTCTACAAAATGTAATAGGATTCCAGCTGTGTCGGATCTTACCTCTTACATGGTTAAACATGTATTTCGTGTGAGATGAAAGAGTGTTTTAGAGTTTTTTTGGTGTGACACGTGGTCTCCCAAAGCCAAAGTGCCGGACGCTGAGGGCAGTCTCAAAGTGGCGCCGTGCCGTCTGCCGTGCTGGAGGTCGCAGCTGGCCCGTGGGCCTGGGGGTCTGGGCCATCGGACCGAGAGCGTCACGTGGATGACAGCAGAGTTACCCCACAGTTCGGGCTTCTGGCACGGGCTCGTGAGCACGTTTCTGCAGAATGCTGCGTCTCAGCTTTCCACCTCTGACTCTGCGGCCTCAGGCCCCGTGCGGCCCAGTCTGGACCGCTTCTGACCAAGCCAGGGCGCCCCAAAGGCTCAGGCCAGAAAGACCTGGTACCCCCGTTGCTTTTAGTTCATCAGCAGTATTGACGGAGCCCTGCCACGTGCAGGGAATCCAGCTGTGAACAGGACGCGCACAGCCCCGGCCGCAGAGCTTGCAGTCCAGCTAAGAGAACAGATGTTGAGCAGCGATCAGCGGCGGAAGAGAGAAGGGCAGTGTGCTTGGCACAGAGGTCACCTAGGCCAGGGGTCAGGGAGGATGTCCTGGAGGAAGTGACTCTTAATGTAAGTGCCGGGTGAGCAGGCGCTCGCTGCGGGGTGGGAGGGGGGAATGTCTCCCACAGGAGGCCTGGCGCTGCCTTCCTTAAACCTGCGATGGGTGGCCAGGGATGGGTGTCCCCCTTGTGCCCACCATTCTGAGTCCTCCCCACCCCAGGCCAGCCCCGTCATAACCCTGGCCCCTGCCGTGGTTTCCTGGCTTGCCTTGACTTCTGCTGGAGCAAAGCTAGCTCTGCCTTTTTTGCTGGGACCCTGCCTGCCGGGATGTCCAGCGACTGCCCACGGTGGCGGGCCCCTGGGTGGCCCATGCAAAGCCCTAAGGCCACCACCACCTGTTTACAAGCATCACCGCCGCCTGGCACACTATGCCCCCACCTGCCCATCGGACCCTCCCAGAGGTCAGCCCAGGCCACATCCCAACCTCACAGCTGTCCCTTTGGTCTCTGCGACTCTGGGAGCCTCCTCTGTGGCCCCGCCATTTCCGTCTGGCTCACGCCTAAGATTCAGCCAGAGCGGGCGGATCCTGCAGGAGTGCTTGGTGCCACAGAGCAGGATTTCCCAAAGGAGGGCATCCAGTGAACCCCAGACATATCCATGCACCCCAGACATATCCATGCACCCCAGTTTGAGGAACACCACACCAGGAGAGAAATGCAGGCACTTTGAGATGACTGGCCTATATGTGCAAACTCGGATGTGTGCCTTGAAACCACGCCAATGCTCCGGGGGGGACTGTGTGTGGGGGGGGTTGTTTGTTTTCTTTCTTTTCTTTTTTGGCTGCCCATGGCATGTGGTGCTCTTGGGCCAGGGATCAGATCCGAGCCGCCATTTTGACCTAAGCCGCAGCTGCAGCAACACTGGATCCTTAACCCACTGTGCCGGTGTGGGGATCGAACCCAAGTCCCAGTGCATCCAAGATGCACTGACTATGTTGTGACATAGCGGGAACTCCTGAAACCATGCCAATGCTCTGCTACCAGGAAGTCACACGTATGGCAAAATGTTTATTTTTTAGATTAGAATGAAAAATTAATAATTCTTATGGAGAATGCTCGTGGTTGCCGTAGAATGCGTTCTTGGGCCTTGCAGACCCCTTTGGGAACTTACGGCCTTAAAGTATTGAGAACACCCCATCTTTCTGGACCTCAGGCTTTCCCATCTCAGCAATGGGTTCACATGGCCCCCCTCCCAGTACCTCCCGGATGTTGTAAACATCAGGTGGGGAGGTGTGTGCGGACCACGGTGAACGCACCGGAAGATGCCACGTGATTACAGGTGTGAAGGATTTGCTGCCTCCCTCCTGTCTGCCAGCTGACGTCCAGCCTGTCATTTTCGCAGGGAGACCAGGAGCTGGGTCTTGACGGGAGGAGAAAGTTAAGAGCTGGTCTTTCTCGGGAGTTCTCTTCACACATCCCCTTCCTGTTCATATCATCTGTATTTGCCTCAGCCTCGGTCCAGTTGGGTTCGCAGGTCCAAACCAGGTCATGGGAGCAGACCGACGTGGATCGTTTTCTCCACATTCTTGGTTCCACTTCCAACCTCGCACGCACGTGGTGTAGACAATTCCTTTGTCCCGAGACACCTCTGCTTCTTTACTGTCCGCGTATAGATTCAGTGCTCTCAAAAGCAAAAGAGACATCCAAGATACTTTAATAAACCGCATATTCCAGTTAGGAAGAAGTTACATGTTCTTTCTGGATAACCAGTCTGAGGATAAATGACCAGAGACCCATGCACTAGAGGGGAGAAAACAAATCTTTTCTCACGTTGTGTTTTACATTCGTGAATGAATCTGAAGACGGGGCTTTGATGTCACAAGTCCCTTCCAACATCTCCATTCCGGATCCTTTAGATCCACAGATGGTTTTCCTGAAAAAAATTCTATTTTCTAAGGATCACACCGTCGTGTTATTTAACCCTCAGTGAATCAGAGATGCTTCGGGGACAAAATAAGCCTTTGATGAACTGTGTCCTTCTCCCTTCCGGTAGGAAGCTCTTTCTGAAGCTTTATAAACTCGGAGAACCTGTGCTGTTCATCTCCTCTTAGTCCCTCCTCCAAACAGGACCCCATGAGTGGGGCTAACTGGGCTGGAGTGGACCTGCCAGGGCCACAGCAGGTGGCAGGGGGAAGTGTCTCATCTGCTGCTTGGATCCTTGGGGATTTTTGAAAGCAGCCGACAACCTAGGGTCTAATGAGGATTCATGTTCCCAGACTCCTTTCCCACAGAGACCTGGCAAAAGGCTGCTTTGGCCTCAATTTTGTATTTTGTGTTGCTGCATCGCGGAGGTTTCAGATACTAACCCCACCGACAGAGGGTTTGGGTGCAGGGCAAATGCTTCTCTCTCTGCAGCTATGTTTGCATAAGGCTGCTATCTGTTTGTTTTTTTCTGGATTTTAATTTTTTCCACTATAGTTGATTTACAGTGCTCTGTCAATTTCTACGGTACAGCAAAATGACCCAGTCCTACGCACACATATATTCTTTTTTCACATTATCCTCCGTGATGCTCCATCACAATGGTCTAGCACAGGGAACTGTCTGTTTAGAAATGACCACTGCTGCAGGTTGGGACAGGAGAGACCCCGTTAGGCAAGGATTGGTTGGTGTCGGGGTGGGGGATGGATTCTGGGGGTGCTGCCAGGAGAGAAGTCAGATGGGCGGAGAAGGAGGAGGCATCTTTATTTCCCTGTGATGTTTTGGAGTAGGTGAGGTGACTGAAGGCCAGTGGGGGGGTCCCTGGGGCAGGAGAGGGCCATGGGGAGCCATTGGCCATGATCCCGGCGGGTGCAAGAGTGGCCTGGCCACATCACAGGGGCTTAGGAAACGCTGTTCTAGCTCCATGGCAACTGCTGAAGTCATTTTTCAAAAGCTCAGGTCTTTTTAATCAGATTTTCTTTTCCAATCCTCTTTCATTCTCACCCCCCGCCGTCCCCCAGGGCCGCTTCTCCCTCTATCCCCAGGGCTTCACTGGCCTCACAAAGCCCCTGTGGCATCCAGCGCATTGTCTAGGCGCAGGTTTTGGCCAGGGCCTGACCTGTGCCACCAGCCTGCTGATTTGGGCTCCACACCATGAGGCTGGGTCTGTGACCCTCTCTCCTTTTCCTACCTCTGCTAATTTTTTCTTTCTCTTTTCGCTTTTTCACTTTTCCTGCCGAGAAGTCACCAGCCTGGGAGGCTTGCTCTTCTCAGCCCGGTTTCCCAGCTGGGCCTGCCAGGCCCCCGCTGAACGCCCACCCCCACCCAGAGCCTCGGCTTCCGCGGGTTCAGGGATCCAGCATCAGAGCCTCGCGAGGAGAAGGCTGTCAGCACACAGCGCCTCAGAGCGCTGGTCTCTGCACCCCCACCCCCGACCCTGGGCCGGGCATCACTGACTCCTGATGGGACAGTTTGCAAGGACATGCTGGGTGTCAAGCTGTCCGCACCTGACCTGAGCTAGAGAAGGACTGGCGTGTGGGTTTTTGAACCTCATTGTGGAATCTGTCAGCCACGCACTGTGTCAAAGGCAGAGACCCTTGCTTGGATTAAGGTGGCCCTGCCGTAGATAGGTTTTTTTTTTTTTTTTTTGTCTTTTGTCTCTTTTTTTGTTGCTGTTATTGCTATTTCTTGGGCCGCTCCCGTGGCATATGGAGGTTCCCAGGCTAGGGGTTGAATCGGAGCTGTAGCCACCGGCCTACGCCAGAGCCACAGCAACGCGGGATCCGAGCCTCGTCTGCAACCTACACCACAGCTCATGGCAACGCCGGATCGTTAACCCACTGAGCAAGGGCAGGGACCGAACCCGCAACCTCATGGTTCCTAGTCGGATTTGTTAACCACTGCGCCATGACGGGAACTCCCGTAGATAGGTTTTAATGTCTATTATTTATTTACATAGGACACAGGCCTCCTGCCGATGTTTTCATCGCATTTAGGACGTGTCTGCCTAGCTGAGCCCCTGACTCTGCACCCCTCTCCTTTCTAACCTACTCCCCACCCAATAAAAGGGTTCCCCAGAGGGCTGAGTGGGCCGCATGGCTTTCCCCTGGTGTTGGAGTTCACCCAGATTTTTTAGAAAATAGAATTGATTCGCAGAGTTCCTGTCGTGGCTCAGTGGTTAACAAATCCGACTAGGAACCATGAGGTTGCGGGTTCGATCCCTGGCCTCGCTCAGGGGGTTAAGGATCCAGCGTTGCCGTGAGTGTGGTATAGATTGCAGATGTGACTTGGATCCCACATTGCTGCGGCTCAGGCGTAGGCCGGTGGCTACAGCTCCGATTAGACCCCTAGCCTGGGAACCTCCATAGGCCGAGGGAAGCGGCCCTAGAAAAAGGCAAAAAGACCAAAAAAAAAAAAAAAGTGTTTGTTTGGAGTTCCTGTCGTGGCGCAGTGGTTAACAAATCCGACTAGGAATCATGAGGTTTCGGGTTCCATCCCTGCCCTTGCTCAGTGGGTTGACGATCCAGTGTTGCAGTGAGCTGTGGTATAGGTTGCAGACACGGCTCAGATCCCATGTTGCTGTGGCTGTGGTGTAGGCTGGCAGCTACAGCTCTGATTGGACCCCTAGCCCCTGGGAACCTCCATATGCCGCAGGAGCGGCCCAAGAAATGGCAAAAAGACCAAAAAAAAAAAAAAAGGAATTGATTCGGATTTACAGAAAAGCTGCAGAGACGGTGCCGAAGTCCTGCCTGCCCTCCCCCAGCTTCGCCTGTTGTGAACATCTGACATTACGTGGAATGTTCGTCACCCTGAGAAGCCACCAGGGCATGTTAGGAACAACTAAGCATCACCCTTTATGCAGATTTCACTCATCTTCCCCAGCGTTCTTTCCTGCTCCAGGATCCCATGCAAATTCCCCGTTGCGTCTACGCCTCCTTCTTCTCCCCTGGCCTCTGCCAGCTCCAGTCTCCTGGTTCGGACGACCGAGGCAGTGTGGGGGAGCAGTGGCAGATATTTTGTATAATTTAGTGCTTTTCTTGTGGTTTGACTAAGCTCATGAGTTTGGGGAGGAAGCCCGCTGAGGCGAAGTACCTCCTCCACAGTCAACCCGGGCTGGGCGTTCCCGTCGTGGCGCAGCAGAAACAAACCCCACTAGCCTCCATGAGGACGCAGGTTCGATCCCTGGCCTCGCTCAGTGGGTTAAGGATCTGGCGTTGCCATGAGCTCTGGTGTAGGTCACAGATGCGGCTGGGATCCCGCGTGGCTGTGGCTGCGGTGTAGGGAGGCAGCTGCAGCTCCAATTCGACCCCCAGCCTGGGAACTTCTGTATGCTACAGGTTCGGCCCTAAAAAGCAAAAAAATAAATAAACCAAGGGAACCCGATTTCAACATGACTTGTCGCTCATGTTAACCTGGATCGCCTGACTCAGTGATCGTGTCTCCGCTGTAAAGTTATCCCCGTTATCCCTGCCTTTCCATCCTGTACTTTTGGGAAACTGGCCACACGCGAAGGGGAAGGGGGAAGGAGTCAAGCCACACCCCCTGGAGGGGGGAGTGGCACATATATTATTTGACTCTTCCGTAGGAAAGATCCCAGGTATGTTTTTAAAGCAAGCCAGAAATTCCCTTTTGCACCGACAAGAAAGCCAGGGGTGCTGGATGCATGGATGCTGCAGGGCTTGTCACACAGACCCAAGGAGAGCGTCTCATGGGGCCATACCGTGTGTGTTTTCAATTCTCTTTAGAAGTGCTGAGTCATTCAGAAACATTTAGCAGGTGTGCACGAGTCCGCAGCCCTGTGCCGGGCCCTTAAGGCAGAGGGCAGCACATAAGATTCAGCCTTGACCCTGGGCACACTGAGATTGCATGCAATTCAACAAACATCTCTGCGCTCCCACTGCCGGCTCTGTGCCAGGAGCTGATGAAGCAGCAGTTGCAAGTCTGATGAGAAATAGGAAAGTTCAAGGTGCTGTTGCGGAATCTATTTGGGGGGCTGGGGCGTCAGCAAAGGCCCCTCTGTGAGAGTGGGGTTCTGGCTGAGATATGAAGGATGTGCAGGAAGGACCAGGTGTACAGGGGCAGCATGGGGCCCCGGGGAGAAAAGGCCACCAGCCAGAGATACAGCACGCATCAAAGACTAGCGCCAGAGGACATCTGGAGGAACTGAAAGGTAGCCAGTGTGTGGAACCGAGAGGTGTATATAGAAACAAAACCCCGTGTCCTGAAAAATCAGATGATAATTCAGTCATAGGCACCAGTTCTCCTTCCTTAGAATGAGCTCGTTCTATGGACTTTATCACAGAAAACTCAGTGAGGTGTTAACAATAGGTTTATACTTTAAATATTCTGCTAAATTTCTGTACAAACATACCGAAAGTTCAGGTGTTTCAGACATTAAATGCTAAACCTGAAAATGCGGATTAGAGAGGCTAAAAGAGCCCAGAGGGTATTTTAGGGCATGCGGATGTGTCCCTGCTTCCCCATTTCAGGACCGAGGCTCCCGTTTTCCCAGATGCCGGGGGCCGTGGCTGCTGACATCTCCCAGGCTTTGCTCTCCTCGCAAGAGAGTTGCCCACCCAAGGCTGTACCCCCTCCCATGGGGCTGCTCGCATCCGATGGTTCAGGGACGCAGAGTTTCCAAGGCCTGGCCTGAGCCTCCAGTGGAGACAGCTCTGGAGGGCCGGCCCAGCCTCACAGCTCCAGGACAGCTGAGGCCCCTGTCACAGCTCAGCTGCCCCCTCTGCCCCAGCCCCCTGCCCCCAGCCTTGCAGGGCATTGTTTCTGAGCTCACTCTCCAACAAATACCTGACACCCACTCTGTCCCAGAGTCTATTTCCTGTGTTAGAAATACAGATATAGGGAGTTCCCATTGAGGCTCAGGGGTAACAGCCCAGCTAGTATCCATGAGAACACAGGTTCAGTCCCTGGCCTCGATCCATGGGTTAAGGATCCGGTGTTGCCATGAGCTGTGGTGTAGTTCACAGACGCGGCTTGGATCTCGCGTTGCTGTGGCTCTGGCAAAGGCCGGCGGCTACAGCTCCGATTCGACCCCTAGCCTGGGAACCTCCATATGCCACGGGAGCAGCCCAAGAAATACCAAAAAAGCAAAAAAAAAACAAAAAAAACACAGCAGAATATCCTCTCTCAGTTGAGGCTAGAAGTCAGCAGGGCCCCTCCTTCCACAGGCTCCAGGACGCAGCCCTCAGGGTCCCTTTTGCAACAGGGCCCATGTTTCTTTGTTTTGGCCGTGCCTTCACCATGTGACTGCTCCTTGGCCAGGGATCGAACCCAAGCCACAGCAGGTGACCATGCTGAATGTTTGCCACAGGACCTGTGGGATGGTGGCCTTTCTCTGTAAATGTCCCCACCCGGGGCGGGCCGGACAGGAGCCCCGTCCACCAGTAGCAGGTGTCCCCCCTCCAGGGCCTCTGTCTCTCTAGGCTGCCTGTGTCTGCCTTAGCTGAGCCCCAGGCTCTGGCCCAGGCCCCGTGGGATCAGTCCCCAGCGCTTGGTCATCACTGTATTGCCCCCACCCTGTCTGTCCAAAGCCCGTTCCAGCTGGGACAGAGGGTCTGTCCAGATCTGAGGACAGAGGCGCTGCCATGCCGTCCGCAGAGGGAAGTGGCCTCAGCTTCTCTCTCACTGGAATGTGACTTCCTTTGTAATTAGAGACCACACAGGATGGAGCAGGCAGCCTGGTTCTCCGAGCGTGAAAACTCATCAGCCTTTAGCAGCAGCGAGGGCGGGCTGGAGGCCCAGCATTCTAGTCTCACCTGTTTAGCCCCCGGCCCCTGTCCCCAGGGCCACCCGACCTCTCTCTCCCGTGTCTCCCCCAGACCAGACGCAAGGTCCCGCTTGAGACGAGCGTCATTCTCGGGGCATGTCTGGTCCCCAGGATCAGCCTCCCAGGGCTTGTTGTTCTTGCGGTTTGTGTGGCAGAGGAAGACAGGCGTGTTGGGCTTTCAAGACAAAAATAAAAATCAAAGAGGCTGACACCCGGCGGGAAGCTGGTACCGTCGGTAAAGACAGGCAGTGTCTGGGGGCACCTCCCGGGGGCAGTGGGCAATGTCTGGGGTTACCTCCCGGGGGCAGCAGGCAGGGCAGGAAGCCATGGAAGGGGCACAGCCCTCAAGGACAGTGACAGTGGAGCTGCGGGCACTCCTGGGGGGCAGAGCAGCGCTTGGGGCCCCCCCGGACACAGCACCCATAGCCGTGCAGAGGCACCCTGTCTCTTTGCCCCTCTGCCAGCAGGGCGGCTGGGCCAGAAAGGCCTGGCGTATGTCTATTTCCGATCTCACTGCAAGCTTGGCCTTCCTGGCTAAGACCTCGCACACTTCGGAGCCTCAAGTTTCCAGAAGCACCTTGTTCCCAGGGCCAAATCAGTGTTGGGGGAGAACCGTGTTTTTTTCCAGCCGCCCTTGGGGGCTGCTCTGGGCGGGGCTGGCGGCTCCTACTCCCTCCCAGGAGCTCCCAGTCCTGCCGGGAGCTTAGAGATCTGCCCGTCCCCGCCTCTGATCACCGCTGCCTCTTTGTTCTTCGGGCTGTGACCCTATGACATCATCTCACCCCCACCCCCACAACTTGAATCCCCATCTATTCTTTCTCCCCTTTCTGGGCCGAGGGAGGGCCTAATCCTGTCGCTCCGATGGGTGACTGATTCCCTCCCCTCCCCCTCGGCCCCCGGCCAAGAGGAAGGGGCCTTGTTGGCCCAGCTAGGGGGTCTGCGTCCCTTGTTGGTAGTCAAAGCCCAGACACATTCCTGTGGGTGATTTCCTGCCTGAAAACCAGCCCCGGAAGACAAGCATCCTCTGTCCCCTCGCGGCCCCCAGCCCCAGGGACTGGGTTTGTGCCAGAGCGATTCATGCTATAGAAAGTAGGAAGTCGCCCAGTGTCTAGTGTAACAGCAGGTTGTGTTGCTGTTGGGACAAGAGAGGAGAAACTGTGTCCCTGAGAGCCACCTGGTCCTCAGGTGGCCGCCCGCAGGGAAGGGTGTGCCAAGGTGACACTTGTCTTCAAGGCTCCCGCAGACCCCCACGGGTCAGCTTCGGCTGCCTGATTTCTGAAGTTAAAAAGCACATAATTATGGCATTGTTTCCCTGCCAGGACTTCTGGGTTAATCTCAGCTTTATTTTGATGGCCACCTAAAATAGCCTGTCCCTGGGGACAGCAGCAAAGGCCAAGAGGCCAGAAACAAAAAGGCAGGCCTGAGCTCCAAGCAGGCCTTGGGCGGAGCCCCAAAGCAGGGTGCGGAGTTTGCGGGGGCTCACGGCTGGGTGGGATCAGGTCACCCCCCACCCACCCTGGTGGCTGCCCACCTTTCGCCCTGACCTGGGGCTGCCCGCTGCCTCGCTGGACCTGGCCTGAGCCTGTGGGGACAGCAGTGACGGCCAGTGCCCAGCACGCTCTTTGTCCCTGGACACCTTAGGGGCCATCCTGAGAGTTTGGAGTCTGCTTTTAGCCTCTGGGAAAGCAGGACAATGATAATAGTAGCTGACACTGCAGGCTGCCTGTGCTGTTCCAGATACACCCCATCCCCCGCCCCAGGAATACCTCCCTCAGCTCAGCAAGCATCCCCAAGCTCCTTCGTTGCCATATTCCATCCTGCCCCGAGGTGGTGGGTGGTAGAGACGGAATTTGAAACAAAGGAATTCTGGCCGCAGGGCTCACCCCCTCCCTGCTTTACCACACAGCCTCTCAGGAGGTGAGTGGTCACGTCCTCACAGGCTCACAGACAGCCCCCGCTGGACTCTGGGAGGGATGCACTCGGTTTGCTGGCGGAGGAGAAGGGGCCCATGAGTGGTGTGAGCACATAGAATATTCTCCACCACACCCAGATCAGCACACTGACCAGGGTCCCACTCTGTTCCCGAGCCACCTGCTTCTCTGCGCCACCAGCCAGTGGCTCTCTATGGAAAGTTCGATGGCATGAAAGGGAGAACCACAGTCCAAGGCCAGGTGTGCTCTTGTGGAGGAATGCTTCCTACGTGCAGTCAGGGAGGGCTTCCCGGGGGAGGGGACTTTCAGGTTGGCTCTTAAAAGGTGGTGGGATTCTTCTGGGCAGACATGGTGAAGATGGACTTTCTAGGGAGACACTGCTGTACCCTCCAGATTCAAGATGCTCTGAGAGTTCTGAGCCAAGGCCGGGAAACAAGTGACATCCCCCTTCCCCCTTGCCACTGGCTCTTGCTCTGCTGACTTCAGAGGAGTCCCCAGCCTTCCTTCCTGCCCTGCCGAAATGCCTCTGAGATGTTTCCTGCCTGAGGCATCCCTGACCTTCTAAGTGGTCCAGGGCCACCAGTCCAGCCGCTTGCGCTGGGCGCCGCATCCCCAGCCGGCCAGCGGGCGCAGAGCCCAGAGCACAGGGGGCGGTGGAGGGGGTGCTGTGTGTATGGAGGGGGTGTTGTTCCAGCAGGCTTCTTTCTTCTCCTTAAGCAAGAAAGAGGCTAAGGACCAGGCCCCCAGGACCAGGTGTGTGGGAGAGGTGGGCCGTGCTCCCTTTGCATCTCAGGACGTCCTTGTCTTTTCTGCTTGTTGCTGTTGTACATGCGAGTAAAGTGAATCCACGTTCCTTTAATCAGAGAGAAGCAAAGGCAGGCAGGAGTCTAGCTCCTCACTGTGGAGCTCACCTGCGGAGGAGCAGCCCGTCAGCATCCGCCCGGACCGGTTCCCCACCGGGCGCCGCAGCCGGGAGGGGAGTGGCAGTGTGTGGGCACCGCCCCCCAGGGAAGGCAGGTGTGGTTGAAAGGGGCTCATTGTGAATAGCAGAGGACCCCTCTTACCCCATCCCTTGGAACTTCCACGCGTTTTCAGAGCTCTGTGCCAGGACCTGGGGACAAAACCAAATATAGGTATTTTTTATCGTGTCACTGTATCGCAGGAGATCTTTTCCCAGAGGACAAGGGCTCACAAATCAAGAGAGGATGTGGCTTTTATCCAAAGACCCCAGTGCCTGGCACCTAGCGGGCTTGCAAAAACAATGATATCGTTCTCCTTTTTATGTGCTCGGGGAATGAATGAGTCATTTGAAGGGGAGGGTATAGACGGCAGAAAAGAGCGAGGGTGTGGGCAGCCCTCGAGTGGCTCCCAGCGACCCCCTCCCCCCGGTACTGCATCTTGAGTAGCCCTCACCTGCCCTGTGCCACGGTTGATCTGTTGTGGCCAGTGGAACAGAGTTGTGCTGTGAGCCATGCTCTGGAAAGGCCCACGCGGCAAAAAACTGAGGCCTCCAGCCAACAGCCAGGAAGGAGCTCATCGTGTCACCAGCCACCCGAGGGAGCTTGGAAGCAGATCTTCTTAACAAGACTGAAGCCCTAGCCAACAACCTGATTGTAAGGAGGCACTCTGAGCCAGAATCGCCCAGCTCAGCCCCCCTCAAAATCTGACCTCCCGAAACTACGTGAAATGTTGGCTGTTTTGAGCTGCAGTGTTTCCGGGCGATTTGTTGTGCCATCATAGCCAATGCAGGTGGTGTAGGAAACGTGGTTGGTGCCCCTCCGCCAACTTCAGAGCCTACCTGTAGCTTGGGACAATTCCCTGAAAGGCTATATTAATTAGCTTTGGCTGCATAACACACCACCCCAAATTCAGCGGAGTGAATAAATGACAGTTTAATGTAGTTTCTGATGACGAGCTCAGCAATGTAGGCGGGGTTCCCCTGAGTCATCCTTCTGGGCTGGGCTGGGCTCCCTCGTGTGTCTCCGGTTAGCTGGCCAGTTGCCTGGGGCTGGTTGATCTGGGGGTGCTGGGCTGGATGACTCCGCTCTGCTCCCTGGGGTCTGTCACCCTCCAGCAGCCTGGCCTTAGCACAGAGTGGGTGGCAGCACAGTTCTCAGAGAAGAGAGCAGGATGGAACGGCTCCTGAGGCCCAGGTCAAGACCTATGACCTTGCGACCTCTGCATTCTATTCCCCCAAAGGCCCGTCCGGGTTCAAGGGGTAAAGAAATAGATTTCACCTCTTTTAAAAATTTTTATATTGGCATATAATTGACTTACAATGTTGTGCTAGTGCAGGTGGACAGCAAAGGGATTCAGTCATACAAAAACATATATCCATTCTTTCTCAGCTTCTTTTCCTGTATAGTTTATTGCAGAGTATTGGGTAAATTTCCCTGTGCTCTACAATAGGTCCTTGCTGGTTATCTATTTCATGTATAGCAGCGGGTCTGTGTTAATCCCAGCCTCTTAATCGATCCCTCCCAGATTCTGCCTCTGGATGGAAAGCACTGTGCAGTATTGGGGCCACCTTCGCGCTCTGTCCAGCCCACCTACACCTTCCTAGTGCCATCACCTGCATCCCCCCACCTGAGTGCGATCTCTGGTCGTGGGAGCAGCCCTCGTATGAAGCAGACCAGAAGGGCTGAGGAGTTGATGCCCTCAGGTCAACCAGCGAGGAGGGGAGCTGAGGAGCAAATTCCCCAGCTTCCTAGCCCTTGGTCAGACAACGCTAATGTGCGTCTACACAGTCTCCCAGAGGGACCGGGGGAGACTGAACCCAGGTTCCCAGGTGGCCACCGGCTCCTAAAGCGCCCTTTTCCGGCGCTCCTCTCTTCCGGGCCTCTCGCACCCCCACTGCCTTGCCTTGCTCTGGGGATCTCCTCCTTCCAAGGAGCCTGTACAACTTGCCCCCGAACCCTGTCTAAGGGTCTGCTTCTGGGGAAACCTATCCTAGGTCAGCAGCAGCTGGATCACCCCTGATCTCATAGGCCAAGCTGATGAGTTGGAATGTATTCTGTAAACGACTGGGCTTCTGAGGGTTTTAAGCAGGTGAATTTCGTTGTTTGGGGAACAAAATTAGTGGCTGTGTAGGAACGAAGACCCGCTTTGGCTGACTTCTGGGCCAGTGCTCTCAAGGCTGACTCCGGCTTTGGCTGTAAGAGTATGCGGATCTTTTTTCCAAAAAAAATTCATTGATTTTTGAAACAATAATAAATACACATGATGCAAAATTAGAAAAGCACAAAAAGTCAGATCTATTTTTATAACCATTTTCCCTGCCCAAGGGGGCATTTCAATAGCCATTGTTTGCAGAGTGTATTAAGCCACAGCTTGGTTCCTTCGGCGGCTGCTCCCAGCCTGCCTCTTGCCCATCCTGCTCCTGCAGCCTGGCCGGGCTCCTGCAGCGTCCACCTCCTGCAGGCCTCCCTGCTCCGGGTGAGATGGCTGTCCTCCCGCTGGAGGAGAATGCGGGCATGCTTGGTCCAAAGGGAACCTGGCAGTGTTGGCAGGTGGCACCCTCCTTGGCGGAGGCCATCTTTGCTCCCCGTCACCTCAAATAATTGCAAGTTGGCTGAGCGCTACTCAAATGCATTAAGGTCTGTGGCTTGTTCTGACAGCAAATCTAAAAAGTGTATAGTGAGTTCAAGGCTGCAGCTTTTATCTGTAAGCTGGGAGAGGAAGAGGCCATGATTCATAACACCTCAGGTCTTTAAATTTCTCCCAAAGGGGTGCCATCTCTCCCTCACGAGAGAAGGAGTGCTCTCAGGGTTAATTGCCCGGGATCAGCCACGCCGTCTGCATTGATTTAAGTCAAGGGCATAAGTAGTTTTTGAGTGTCTGTTGTGTGCCAGCCCTGAGCTCCACTCTCTTGGGGGTTCAAGTAGTTGTGAGCCAGCAGCCCAGGTACACAAGGGGGCTGACTCGGGGGTGGCAGGTCTAGCAGCTTTTGGAACCTGGTAGGTCCACTGAGAACCCCAGCCCCACCACCCACCAGGTGAGAGATCTTGGGCAAAGTATGTCCCCAGGACCTTTGCTCTCTTACCTTTAAAATGGTCCTGATTGTTGCACAGGGGTAGGTGAAAATCCCAAAGACAGTGAGGGCTTTGTTCCCTTGCTTTCCCCTCGAGGAACTTACAACCCAGCCAGGGAAAGAAGACACAAATGGAAAATAAAGAAAACATCTCTAAGAGAGATCATCTAAAGTTCAAAATAGGAGTTCCTGTCATGGCTCAGCAGTTAATGAATGAAACTAGGATCCATGAGGATGTGGGTTCGATCCCTGGCCTCCCTCAGTGGGTTAAGGATCCAGCATTGCCATGAGCTGTGGTGTAGATTCCAGACGCGGCTCAGATCTAGCATTGCTGTGGCTGTGGTGTAGGCCGGCAGCTGTAGCTCCGACTGGACCCCTAGCCTGGGAACCATCCATATGCTGTGGGTGCAGCCCTAAAAAGGAAGAAAAAAAATAAAGTTCAAAATGAAAAAAGGAAGGGGGGGGAGAAGACAAGAGAAATGAAGACAAAAGAATAAAAAAGAAAAGCTATACATTGGGTGATGAACTGCCAAATGCATTTGTCTACTGGGCTGCAGTAACAAAGTACCTCAGGCCAAGTGGCTTAAACAGCAGAAATGTGTTTTCCTCACAGTTCTGGAGGCTGGAGGTTGATTCCTCCTGAGGTCCATCTCTTTGGTTTCTAGATGGCCATCTTCTGCCTGGGCCCTCCCCTGGTCTCCCTTCCACACACGTCTGGGCCCTAATCTCCTCTTCTCATAAAAACACCTGTCACAACAGGGTAGCATCCACCCGTATGACTCTCTTCACCTTAATTGCTTCTGTAAAGGCCCTGTCTCCAAAGAGAGCCACATTCCGAAGTATTGGGGGGGTTAGGGCTTCAACATCTGAACTGGGGGGAAGGCAGTTTAGTGCAAGACAGGCAACATAATGTTTGTTCTGGAAGCTGAGCAGGGGAGCATCCGTAGCAAGGAGGGAAGAACAAGAAGGCACTTCCGGTTGGTAATTTTATTGCCTTCACCCAATATGGAATTGCAACGCCTGGCACATAGTAGGCTTGCAATAAACGTTTGTTGAATGAGTGTTCAAATAAATGAATAAGCATCCTATACAGTTTTTTTTATCACTGAGCTTTATGAAAGAGTAAAAGAGTACACAGAAATGAGAAATAGGCAGAACGGGTGACTTTTGTATTCAAAAATGGCTTCTCTCAGGAACACGTTCTGGTCTGAAAAGGCACAAGTCAAAAATGGCTGTGTCAGACTATGGAAGACTCTGAGTCATGGAAGAGTCTATTACAATCTCTAAATCTTCACCAAATACTATGTTGCTAGAAGTTGATAGAGGACAACCTCGGAACTTAGTGAAGTTTTAGAACATCTGCACGAAAAGGAAGGATGGATGGAAGGAAGGAAAGAAGATCAAACCATAGAAACATGACTTTGGCTGGATCTGCGATCCACGTAGCCAGAGCTCTGTCTCCCATGTGGAAGCCAAAATCCCAAAGGAATCTAAAGTAACTTGCGCTGAGATCAACCTCCCACGAACTCATTGAATCCCTCCCTGCCCTAGTTCTATTTTCAGCATCCCGTGTTTAGAGATAAGAAATTTACTAAGAACTGTGATCGCAAATAGGATCATTCCTTCCTTCCTTCCTTCCTTCCTTCCTTCCTTCCTTCCTTCCTTCCTTCCTTCCTCCTTCCTTCCCTCCTTCCCTCCTTCCCTCCTTCCTTCCCTCCTTCCCTCCTTCCTTCCTTCCCTCCCTCCTTCCTTCCCTCCTTCCTTCCCTCCCTCCTTCCTTCCCTCCCTCCTTCCTTCCCTCCCTCCTTCCTTCCCTCCTTCCCTCCCTCCTTCCCTCCTTCCTTCCTTCCCTCCTTCCTTCCCTCCCTCCCTCCTTCCTTCCCTCCCTCCTTCCTTCCCTCCCTCCTTCCTTCCCTCCTTCCCTCCCTCCTTCCCTCCTTCCTTCCTTCCCTCCTTCCTTCCCTCCTTCCTTCCCTCCCTCCCTCCCTCCTTCCCTCCTTCCTTCCTTGGGTGAAGGAACTTGTCAGGGGTCACATAGCAGGTAGAGGATGGATTCAGGATCCAAGCCGTGATCTGTCAGATCAAAGCCTACGGGCATCTGCCAGGGCAGCCTTGAAACTCTGAGGAAGGCAAAGCAATAGAGATGCTCAGAGAGAGTTTGAAGAGAGTCGGTGATACCTTTATTCATTGCTATGATGTCCTGTGCCTGTCAATGTCATGGGGCCGCAAGTGTGAATAAGACAGGTTCCTGACTCCGAGGTGCTGGCCTGGCCGTGAGGGAGACGAGCCAGAGCAAAGCAAGGACAACAAAGGTAAAAGGTTCATTGTTGAGTGCCTCTTTGTGCCAGGCACTGCCAGGCTCTGGGGAAACTGTGGAAAGTTGTTTAGAGCATGCGGGCATACCCCCTTCCATCATCCAAGCCCCTTTGCGGTGTGACTCTTCAGCCCCCCTCTTAAAAGTTTGGGTCTCTTTCTCCACTTCTGACTCTGGGCTGGGCTTGTGACGTGCCAGCCCATAGAAAGTGGTAGATGACATGCCATACATTTTCCAAATCTTTCAAGAGGTCTTGCGCCTTTCCATTTTTTTTTTTTTTCCTTTTCCTTTTTAGGGCCATGCCCTCAGCATGTGGAAGTTCCCAGGCTGGGGGTCACGTCAGAGCCATAGTTGAGGCCTACACCACAGCCACAGCAACACTGGATACAAGCTGTATCTACAACCTATGCTGCAACTTGCAGCAATGCCAGATCCTTAACCTACTGAGTGAGCTCAGGGATTGAACCCACATCCTCACGGAGACTATGTCTGGTCCTTAACCTGCTAAGTCTCAGTGGGGACTCCCCGCCTTTCTGTTCTTATTCTTGAAACCCTATAGATGCCATGTAAGCACACCCCGCCTAGCCTGCTGTATAATGAGACACAAGGCCCATGTGCTGTCACTGTCCCAGCCAGTGACCAGCCACCTGCCAAACAGAGGAAGGAGGCCATCCTAGCCCCAGCGGCCCCAGCTAGCCCAGGAGCTGATGCCAGATGCACAAGGGAGCCCAGCTGGATCAGCAGAGCTTGGTCCAGGTCAGCAGAATGCCAGTGGCCATAGGCACTTGGGAAATAATAGGTGAACCCTTTTGAAAGACCGCTAAGTTTTCAGCTGGTTCGTTTTACAGCAAAAGCGAATTGATAAGCAAAACAGATACCCATGCTCAAGAAACTTATGATCCAGTGGACCATCAACTTTAACCACAAAATCCTACAAATATATGCTAAGGGAAAGGACATGTGGGCATACCCCCTTCCATCATCCAAGCCCCTTTGCGGTGTGATAATGAAGCCAGCCTCCTGCAACAGTTCCAGTGACTCCCACCTTCTGGTGCTCAGACCACGTGCAGTGTCCTCCACACTCCAGGTCACTCTGCTTGACCAGTAGCGTCAAGCAGAAGGCATGGCGTGTCTCCTAGGAGATTAGGTCACAAAAGACCACGGCCACTGTCTTGGGCTTTTTCTCTCTCTTTCTGCTCATTCATTTTGGGAGAAGCCAGCTTCCATGTCCTAAGGACGTTCAGGCAGCCCATGGAGATGCCGAACGACAAGGAACCAGGTCTCCATCCACAGCCCGAGAGGTGCTCGTGCCTACAGAGCACTGAGCGAGGAAGCTGGGGAGCAGGTCTAGACCAGCCCAGGCCGACCCTCAAATGTAACCTCCTCAGTGACCTTGACCCAGGACCATCCAGCTACACTGCTCCCAGATTCCTGACATAAAGAGACTGTGAGATAACAAATGTTTGTTGTTTTAAGCTGGCAGGTTTGGGGGCGATTTGTAACACAGCTGCAGATAACTAACAAGAGGCGCTAACTAGACAAGGTGGTGGGGGAGGGGATGGAATGTTCCAGGCAGAGGGAGTCCTATGGCCCAAGTCCTCTGGTAGGAGAGTGGACAGCGTGACACTCGAGGAGGCTGACGGGTCAGAGGAGACCAGCGCCATCAGGGGTGACCTAGCAGGTCTTAATCAGACGTTCCCTCTAAGAGCAACAAGAGGAGTTCCCATGTGGCTCAGCGGGTTAAGAACCCGACTAGTATCCATGCGGGCTTGGAGAGAAGGGCAAGGATTGAAAGGGAGAGAGGGAGAAGCCCAGGGAGTAGGTGAAACGGTCGCTTAAAGAGAGGAACATGGGAGTTCCTGTTGTGGCGCAGCAGAAACAATCCAACTAGTATCCGTGAAGACGCAGGTTCGATCCCTGGCCTCCTTGCTTG
This sequence comes from Phacochoerus africanus, assembly GCF_016906955.1. Taxonomy (NCBI): domain Eukaryota; kingdom Metazoa; phylum Chordata; class Mammalia; order Artiodactyla; family Suidae; genus Phacochoerus; species Phacochoerus africanus. The sequence goes on from NC_062549.1 coordinate 123,887,649, forward strand.
GGAATCCCGTGTGGCTGTGGCTGTGGTGCAGGCCCACAGCTGTGGCTCCAATTCAACCCCTCACCTGGGAACATCCATATGCTGCAGGCACGGCCCTAAAAAGCAAAAAAAAGGTAACGTAAAATAAAAAAGAGAGATAAACATAATGGAGAGTAGGAGGCTCTTAGAGACACTGGCGTCCAGAAACATGGAAAACTCAGCCATGAGACAATGGGTGTTAAGGGCTCAAGGACTGGAACGGTCACTGCTGTAAACAGAGAGTAGGGGGAGGGGAGTGCGACCGGGGAGCAGCTGATGCTGAGCTGGACCGGTTCAGGGATTTGAATTCTCAGCCATCACTAGGGGCTGGGGAGCTGTTCTCAGCCAGACCAGCCCTCCTTTAGGGAAGAGTGATGAGATTTGCAGCTTGGAGGTGGGAGGGGGCAGAGCCCAGGGGGCTCTTAGGCTCTGAGCCAGTTTCTCCAAAGAGTCCCGCTAGGATAAGCTCTCTCCAAATTAGTGACTTTGGGGTCTTAGTTCTCCCTGCTCAGAAATCCCCTTCAAGGGGCAAAGGAAGAGGTGGCCAAAACCTGAATCATGAAGGCGAAGCCTTCTCTAGGCCCGGCTGGGCCAGGCATAGCTCTGCTCCCACCTTCCCGGATGGCCTCCCAGCAGGTGCAAAGATACGCAGGGAAAAAAGCCACCTCCTGGCCAGCCTCTCACTCTCCCACGGCCTGTCCCATTGGGAATGGATTTGTACTGTTTTGAAACTCCCGGGACTGCTGGACTCTCATACCATTCCCTTGCGGCTTTGGTCAAGCTGGCCTAAGCTTTTTTTGTCTAGTGGAAAAGAATCTAAAGATAGAAGCGTTCCCCAAAATAGCTTTGAAGAGGGAAAGCAAAGCAGACACAGCATTGAGCAGACTTATTTATCTTGTGACTTAATTATGAAGAGATTAACATATTTTTTCAGCCATGCTCCACTGAAGTGCAGGGGACCACTTTAGGACAAAGCGTGTGTCAGTGTTCGTGCTCCAAATCACTTCCTGGCGAGGCCGAGGCCCGCCCCGGCCACCCTTTCCCCTGAGTGTGTTTGAACAGATTGCAGACCAGGAGGATCAGAAAGAAGGGAAAAGAAACGAGGCCCAGGAGTTCCCGTTGTGGCTCAGCAGAAACCGGCCCAACCAGGATCCATGAGGATGAGGCTTTGGTCCCTGGCCTCGCTCAGTGGGTTAAGGATCCGGCGTTGCCGTGAGCTGTGGTGTGGGTTGCAGCCGTGGCTCGGATCCCACGTTGCTGTGGCTCTGGTGTAGGCTGGCGGCTACAGCTCCGATTGGACCCCTAGCCTGGGAACCTCCATGTGCTGTGGGTGCGCCCCTAAAAAGCAAAAAAGAAGGAAGGAAGGAAAGGAGGGAGGGAGGGCGGAAGGAGGCTGTAGATCAGGGTGAAGCCGGTCCTGCGGAAAGGACAAGGAAATCACCTGGGGAAGCCTGTGACAGCCCTTGTCCCTTTCTGCTCCCTGGCTTGGAACAGATACTCTTGGAAGGAAAAAAAGCTCTGCCTTCACCCGGCGCCCCCCGCCCTCCCTTCCCAAACACAAGAAGGACTTTTTCCAGGTGACTGTGGCTCTTCTCCTAGCGCTGCTTTCCTCACCATCTTCACAGGCACAACCAGCTCTCCTGTGACAAGTCGTGTGACCCCTGTTTTAATATGCTTAGAAGCTGATCCCCCCACCAGCATCAGCAGGGAGCCTCTGGGTATTCTCCTCATGCTGGCACTTGCTGAAAAGAAGAGGAGCCTGCCAGCCTCCTGCCTGTGTGCTGGGCACAGCCCCGGGCACGGGGGGCAGGACAGCCCCAGACCCTGCGGTTCTATGGAAAGAAAGAAGCAGTTCCAGCCAGTTCAGGTGTCTGGGGGTTATTGCAATGATCTTTTTCGTGTGGATTTCAGAGTTTGTGAATAGGGTACCTCATGTGAGGGAGTTTATGGTTGTAACATTGCAAAGATAGCAGGGGGAACTGAAAGCATGTTTGGTCAGACAGAAGTTCCACTCAGCCCACACAATTTCAGCATTTTCAATGAGTATTTATGCTTTTGTTTTTTTCTTTTTCCCCAAAGCTCTTCACATCTTCTGAGGGTAAGAGGATGCTGGAGAGAAAATGTACGAGCTAAACACTTAGAGATGAAAAGATCATGACACCTTGCCCAGAGCGCACTGCTGGTTGGACTGGGGAAGGGGGTGTGTGAAGCTGGGAGTTACTGGGAGGACCAGGCACAGCCAGGTCTTGGAACCTGGGAGGGGAGGTTGGTTTGCGGGGTTCATCCTGCTTGTTGACACACAGAGTGTTCACATCAACCTTTGTCCCACCCGTCAGAGCCCAGATGCAGCGTGTCTGGGGTTTTAATTGCTCTGTCAGCCCCTGGAGTGAGGAGTGGCTTTCGGACCACACTGCAAAGTCTGCTCATTACTGCAGGTCATGGGTCAGGACGTTCTCCACTCAAGTTCTGCCCAAGTGAGCAGTGAGAGGAGATGCTTATCTCCTTCCTTTATTTTAGCAGCCCCTGAAGTTCCGTTTCCTTCTTGAAACCTCTGACTCAGTGGCTGGAGGAATGCGCCCCAACCCCACCCCATCCTGTCTCCTCCTGCAACTCTGGCTCCTCCTTCCCTCCCCACAGAGCAAAGCACACGGAGTCACTGCTTCCACACGTTGCCTTCTCCTTCTTGATTTGACGCAGGTTCGTCACCTGTTGCTTCGATAAGATTTAAAACTGGCTGTGCTGGATTTTCAGTTTTTGACTATTCCCAGAAGGAAAATAGTATGTCATAGCCACGTAAGCATGCGCTATTTCTATGTTCTCTTTTCGACGAGGACCTCTGGCTCATCATTAAAAGCATGCAGTGGGGGTGGCCCGTCAGCCTGAGCTTCCGATGATCTAGGCTTGGAGCCGTGAGACTCTTTACTGTCATCATCACCTTAAAGCATGATCCCTTATTCTGGATTATGTACACCCACTGCGTTCGAATAACTGTTACGGGCTTTTATCACCGAATCATTTTTGTTGGTTTCTTTTTTTTATTACTGAAGTGACGCAGAGCACACAGACATTTTGTTATGATTTAAAAAAATACCCTTTCGGTGTATATTGTATATTTTTCAATGTTCGGTGTATATTGTATATTTTTCAATGTATATAGATTCAATATCTTTTCAACAATAATGGAATACTCTGGTTTGTTTTAGCATCTCAGTTCACTTAGAAATAGGTCATGAATATATTTCCATATTCTTATTATTTCATAATAGAGATTTTAATGGCTGTGTAGATTCTTTTATTTAGATTTTTATATCCCCAATCCCCTTATTGAACATTTATTTTTCAAATCCTTATATAAGTGCTTGCTATGTGCCAGGCACAGCTTTAAGCCCTGTATAGATATTAACTCATTTACCTCTCATCATAATCCTATGGAGCAAGTACTATTGTTATACCCATTTCGAAGATGAGGAACCTGAGGTTAAATAATTCATCTGAGGTCACACTAGTCACACCGTTTCAAAGGTGGCAGAGCCAGATCCAGACGCAGACAGTTTTGCTCCTGGTCACAACATCTGGCTTGCTTCCTCTACTGCCACTGAAAAGTAAGGACCTTCTCTACCTGGGAGAAGACTAAGTCTACACAAGACTGCTCTGGTTGGGAGTTCCCTTTGTGGCTCAGCAGAAACGATTCTGATTAGCATCCATGAGGATGCTGGTTCTATCCCTGGCCTCGATCAGTGGGTTAGGGATCGGCATTGCCATGAGCTGGGGTGTAGGTCACAGACGCGGCTCGGATCTGGCCTTGCTGGGGCTGTGGTGTAGACCGGCAGCTACAGCTCCATTTGGACCCCTTGCCTGGGAACCTCCATATGCGGGTGCAGCCCTAAGAAGCAAAAAACAGGCTGCTCTGGCAAAAACGGAACTGCGATCCTGTGAGTCACTGTTACTTAGAATGATACTGTCAGCTGTTCAGACCACAGGCAAAGAGGCATCTCGGCAGCATGGGTGGTGTTAGCTCAGTGGCTGGGCAAGCTCGTCCCGGGAGAGGCTGCTGGCCCAGGTCCAATGAGCCTGAGGTCCGGGTCACTCACCCTCCCGCAGAACCATGGAAAGTAGCCTCAGCCTTGCGTGTGCTGCCTTGACTTCCTCACACCAAAGTGACCAGGCTGTAGGAGCTGCTGCATCCAACCAAGGCCAGCCTGGGCGGAGCGGGCACAGCAGGAAGCAGCCTGGCTGGCTGTCGCTTTGCCCCAAAGGCAATGCTGAGCCAGGGAAGCTGAGGCTCAGGCTGCAGGGTGGTGCTGATCCAGCCTAGCGAGTGACTTCTGGGGCCGTCCTGAGAGCTTAGGAGAATCCCCAGACTGACCTGGGTGAGTTTGGGTCCTTATGCACCGTCACCTGGAGACGGGGCTTTAGGTTTGGCCACCTTTTCTCCTATCCTGTCCCATCCGGGAACGATAATCTGACGTCATCACTAACGATAATTGTTTTGTTTTACTTATTTAATTCTAATTTATTTAGTTCTCACAACGACACTGTGAGATAGAACAATAGTTAACCATAATGATTCGCGTTTTAGGGATGAAGAAAGGGAACCCCAGAGAACTCAGACAGCCTGACACAGGGGAAAGGGTGTCAGGTGCGGGCTGTGACCTTTACCTGAACTTGAACCCCAACCCCAGACAGGCCACCGCTCCCTGGGCTTTAGGCAGCAGCCGTGGCTGATAGGGAAACGCTGGCTGACTCGTCTTGCTCCCCTTAACCCCACCCCCTGTGGGAAGACAAGGTCAAGAAGCAATAGGAATTTGATGAGGGAGAGGTCAGGGCTGGGGGGGTTGAGAGGTTGCATTTTGCACAAGCACCTCAGGCAATGGTGCGCAGGAGCTCAGAGATTTATAAGAAATAACCTGCGTGCGTCTCTCCTGGGAAGCCTGTCAGACTGCCTTTCTTCCTTCTGTTACAAGAGAACCTGGGAAATACAGACCCCCCCTCCAAAGTCAAGGTCAGGGGAAGGATTGGTCTGAGGAGCCGTGATTATCGCTGCAGTCCTAGCACCTGCCCCTCTGAAGGCTCCAGATCAGGAGGTTTAGATGCTGGACAGCCCACGGGGTCCTCCTCTTCCACATGAGCCCCACCCCCTGGGCTCTCACTGAGTCAAGACTCCGGCCTCTCCTCCTGGCTGAGCAGCAACTCGGGTGGAGCCCGAACCAACTTCCCAGTTTGGGAAGGTCATTCGAGGCTTAATTTGATCACAATCTAAAGAACAGAGAAAAGACTTTTTAAGTGGGATTAGGCAAGACTGGGAAAAATGAGCTTTCCTATTGAAAAATGATTGTTGGGGTATGGCTATTGCATTTTGGAGTTTGTTGTGGTTGTGTCTTTTTTTTGTTTTTTGTTTGTTTGTTTGTTTTTTGGGTTTTTTTTTTTTTTTTGGTTTTTAGGGCCACACCCACAGCCTATGGAAGTTCCCAGGCTAGGGGTCACATTAGAGCTATAGCTGCCGGCCTACACCACAGCCACAGCAACGCCAGATCTGGGCTGTGTCTGCAACCTACACCACAGCTCATGGCAATGCAGGATCCTTAACCCACCAAAGAAGTCCAAGGATCGAACCCACATCCTCATGGATACTTAACCCACTGAGGGAACTCCTTTTTTTTTTTTTTTTTTAAGGAAAGATATATTGTTTCTGTGAAGTCCTTGAAGATAACCCCCCCCCAAAAAAAGTGCAGTGTTCACTAGTCTTTTAAAAATACAGTGAATTGTTGCTATCCTAGTCGGAGCGTCGGCGAGGTTGTTCTTGGATTAATGAGGCAACCCCTTTTCCGATGCTCTCCCCACTCTGAGTAGGTCGAGCCCTTGAAAGGGCAAAAGATCGGGTCACTGTCCTGCCTAAGAACTTGCAGTGACTCTCCATCAGACCCGGACAGAGGTCCAACCCTTGCAGGGCTCACAACCAGCCTCTGTCTCTTTAGAGAGGCAGTGCCACACACAGGCTGAGGGCTCCATCCGCACGCTTGCACACAGCACGTACACACACACACACAAAGCTGATCTTTAAAAAGCCAATGATGTTTTAAAAAAAGTTTTTGTGGCATTCTCACTGTGGCGCAATGGGATCGACGGCGTCTTGGGAGTGCTGGGATGCAGGTTCGATCCCCAGGCCCGGCACAGGCGGTTACGGATCCGGCTTAGCTGCATCTCAAGTGGTGACTAAGACTTGGATCTGATCTCCATGAGCTGAAGGGCAGCCAAAGAGGAAAAACAAACAAAGCAGCCTTCTTAGTTTATGACTGTGTTCTTATCCCTCCAAGTAAGATCCCTCGCCACAAGACTGTACCTCCGCTCTAACAACCAGAGGAGGGCTTGACTGCCCAGAATTCCATTTCCCTGTCACTTCTGAGCAGCCACCTGTGCGCTGTGGCAGGCCCACCTGCAAGCTCTCCTGTCTGACGCCTCGGCAGCCAACCCTGGACCACAGAAAGCAGGATGCTTCGAGGGTCTCCAGGCCTGTTTGGCTGTGTCCCAGAGACACAGCCCTGGGTTCGACCAGGGTCAGGCCTGAAGCCTCTGAGGTACACGGGCAGCTGCCACTCTGACTGTAAGGAAAACACGAGTATTCCCAAAGGGACTGCAGTGTTTTTGAAATTCAAAACAAGGTGGGAGGAGTTCCCGACATGGCTCAATGGGTTGAGAACTAGCATCCATGAGGATGCGGGTTCGATCCCTGGCCTCAATCAGTGGGTTAAGGATCCAGCGTTGCCGTGAGCTGTGGTGTAGGTCACAGACGCAGCTCAGATCTGGCGTTGCAGAGGCTGTGGTGTAGGCTGGCAGCTGTAGCTCCAATTTGACCCCTAGCCTGGGAACTTCCATATGCCGCGGGTCCAGGTCTCAAAAAACAAATCCAGGTGGGAGCAGACCCTCTCCTTCCCGTGGGAGGACCTGAGGCCGGTGAGCTGTGAAATGCGATGCCCGAGGCTCCTGGGAGGAGGGCTGGGACCTGGTCAGTTCCGCCCCGGCTGGTGTGCAGGTTCCAAAGAGCATCAGGTCTGTTACCTGACCTCCGTCTTCATAAGTGTCGTGGCTCACGGTCACCGAGGGAGCACAGTGGTGGCGCGGCAGAGTCAAAGCAGGGACAGGGCTCAAGGCTTCCCCGCCAGGCGGGATCTGCGCCTGAGCCCAGGGACTCCACGGACTCGTGCAGGACCTGGTGGCCCCGGCACCTACTTCCATTGCTCAAAGCCAGGTGCTGGGTCCAAGAACCAGGGCCATGGACCTCCCCTGACCCTGGACCTGCGCTGATAAGCAGAGGGCACAGAGAGAAGGTAGTTGGGCTGTGCCAGTTTTTCAGAATTTTTCTGGCCCGTGGGCTTGGGCCAGGAAGTTCCTATCCACATCCTCCCTGCCTACATAAACCCGCCCATCGCCTACCCCCCACGCACACTGCTGCACCTTAGACATTGAGCAGCAACCGGGATTCTCGGACCACGTAAAGGGAGCATCAGCAGGGATTGGCTCCCGGGGGCCACGGGCTGGCATGTGTACAAGGGCATGTGTGTTGGCCCCAAGCTTTTCTAGCGTGACCATGTCCCTCCTCAGGTTCAGGTGCGACGGGTCAATAGCTTAAGGGCAGTGAGGTGTCTTTTGTGGATGAAGCCATGTGTCCACCGCGCAGCCGCAGCCACAGGCTTGTGCCTGGCCTGGGTTCTTCACCCAGTCCCTCCCCTGGGCCAGGTCCTGCCCCGCTCGGGAGTGACCCAGGTGCTCTCAGAGAAGGTGGCACATAGGGGTTGGAAGACTTGGGGCTCAGGACGCAGGACGGGGTTCCTCTGCCTCAGGCACCCCCTGCCTGGTCAGTGAGTTGCTGGGAGAACCTGGAGCCCCAAGGCAGCCCTCATTTTCTGGTCCTGCAGGGCCTAGAGACACAGAAAACAGAGCATATTCACCTGTGGAGAGGCCCTGGGGGCAGGCTCAGAAAGTGGGCATGATGGGGGCAAAAAGTCCTCCAGGGTCATACAGGTGCCCTGTGGTCCTGTCTCCACACTCCACGCCGTGCTGCTCAGTCTACACGGCGTCTTTTTTTTTTTGTCTCAATGGCTTTATATTATTTAGCTTTTTATAAATGTTTGTTAATTTTGTTTTATCTTTTTCAAAGTACTATGCCTGGGAGTTCCTGCTGTGGATCAGTGGGTTATGAACCTGACTAGTATCCATCAGATGTAGGTTTGATCCCTGGCCTCACTCAGTGGGTAAGGACTTGACGTGGCTGTGGCTGTGGTGTAGGCCAGCAGCTCCAGCTCCAATTCCACCCCTAGCCTGGGAACCTCCATATGCCACAGGTGCAGCCCTGAAAAGCAAAAGCAAAAAAAAAAAAAAAATACTATGCCTCTCTGAAGAAATGTCCCATGGCTGGAAGCCCTGGGGCTGTTCTCACTGCCCGGCTCACCTGACGTGTGTGGGGAGATGTGCTCAGCAGACACTGGTCCTCAGGCTGCTTCTGTTCCAGAGGCAGGAACTTGTGGCTGGGGGCCCCCATCACTCAGGGTCCCATCTCGGGAAGGCACATATTGGTTAGCGCCCCCCACCACAAGGAAGCTCAATCAAGGGCCCCAGTGACAGCGGGGAGCACCCCCCCCCCCCCGAGCTTCTTTCAAGCAAAGGGAGGGCTCTCATGGGGACCACTGTATTTACAGTGATTCAGCCCCTGCAAGTGCCAGGCCCTGTGCTGGATGCTTCCCTAATGTTCGTATGTCTCCTTCTCAGGGGCCAGTCTAGGAGGTGAGTACTCTCATCACCTCCGCTCTACAGCAGGAAAACTCCGCGGCTGGCACCCCAGGGGAGCAACTAAGAACCAGAGAGGGGTAGCAGGTGGTGAGGTCACACAGCCTCCAGCAGCGGCACAGTCCTCAAGCCCAGGCTGACTCTGGAGGCTGCGCCTTTACTGACCACCCTGCCTGCCTCCCCTGCTCAACCCTGCCCGGGGCACCCCGCCTCCAGGCCTGCCTCCCTTCCCCAGAGTCCTGAGAATCAAAACCCCCTCCACTGATGTAACTTCCTGTGGAATTTGCTGAAAGATCACTCTGGACCGTGTCCATTTGTTCTCCACAGGAGGCTCCTGTGGGGGAAAGATTGTCAAAATATTTGCTGGCCTTGCAGGAGGCGCTCAGAGCGGTTGCAGCACCGCGGGACCGGGGAGGTGCCAGCCTCCCTCCGCGGCTTCTCTTGGCATCCGGTGGCTCAGGAGGGGGAGGGGAGCTATATTTAGCCTTCCCGAGCCGAGCCCATCGGGCTGCTCCAGTCCCGCACAGGTGTCCGATGGATGGGGACTAGTTAAGAATGTTCTGGTTGGACGCATGAGCTGGGGTCCGAAGTCTGAGCTCAGGGAAGTGCGCTCCTGGATGCGCTCCCGGCGCCTCGGGTGTGCGGAGGCCCGGGGCGGTGGCTCGGCCCCGGGGTCCCGGGCCTCGGAAGGTCCGCATCTTGCCCGGCTCTGCCCTTGGGCCTGCTTCCTCACCCCTCAAATGGGGTCAGGGCGACGAGGAGAGACCGTCGCGGGGCGGGGCAGCCTCCAGGAGCCCGGCTGTGACCTTGAGTCCAAGCCCTCATCCTAAGAGCTGCGAGACTTTGGAGAAGCGCTGTCACCTCTCTGGGTCTCCGTTTCCTCCTTTGTGTGCGTGCACAAGTGTAAGTGAGGGCACGTGCGTGTGCCTGTGTGTGCGTGCGTGCGTGTGTGTGGACTAAATGGGTCTCTTCACAGGATCCCTGGAACAGTTCTTTGTCTGTGACATAAGCTCTCAGGACACATCCATGTGACTGTTTACGACCCCTTCTTGCTGTCACATTTGATTAACTAAACCATGGGTCTTGGCCCCTGAGAGCTGACGCTCTGGCGGAGCAGAGGGTTGGAAGCCGGCTGGAAGGAAAGGTGTTCCTTGCTGGCTCCTGTGTAATCAGCTCAAGGGTTCTTCTCCCCACCCCTCCTTCCCTTCACAAGGTGCAGCTTTAATGCAACCATGTCATCTGTATAAAAATCCTTGGGGGCCTGGTGGGAGGGGCAAGGAGTGAAATTTCCCCCTGAGAATGTTCTGGAAGTATGAACAGGAAGGGAACTTGTAGGGAGCTTGGCTTCAGTTGCTAAAGCAAAACTCTTCAGGTGTTTTCAGTTCCTTTTCACTATTTTGAGTTTCTCTTCAAGGGAAAAATCTTTGCAGGTGATACACTGTGGGTTTTAAAAAACAAAACAAAAAACCCCATGTGTTAGAGCCAGACAGACCAAGAAATTCAAATCAGAGCCCTCGAGCCTACTAGCTGGCTGGGATGATTTCTTCTCTGACGTTCAGTTTCTTCCTCTGTAAAATGGTGGTAATGATATTTTACAAGGTCGTTGGAGAATTAAATATGGCCGTGTACACACAACACAGACAAGGGTTCAGAAAAGCTAGTTCCCCTCCTTGGGCCTCCTCTCCCCATCTGAGAGGCTCCTCCCGTGGCAGGTCCACCTTCTGCCCCAAGGAAACAAGGCAGGAGGCAGTCCCCAGGTTCCCTTATATTGTGTACTGTTAGTTTTCCGAGCCAGGCTATAATCCTCCTAGGAGTTCCCCCGGCAGGTTAGAACCTGTGGAGTCAGAACCAGGAGTGGATGCTGTTATGGTGAAGCTATAAATAGGAAAGGAACAAAGTGGGAAAATTCAACAGCCCTTTCTCGCTTGGCATTCAGCTGCGAGCTGGTGGCCTCATTCTCCAGCTGAGGCCTCTGTTAACAGCTGAGAGCAGTGGGGGGTCACAGGGTGGAGTTGGGGAGACCACCTCTCCCTGCCAGGTGTCCTCCAGCCTATTCAGGAATGGGTCATTGGGCTTTAGGTGGCTGGGGCCACAGTCATAAACATATTGGCCTTCTTTCGTCCAGCCATTGGTGGCCTTGGATGGCTGGGGGTGGGCAGGAGGGAGCAGGATGATGGTGAAAGGTTGACAGGGAGGAGGAGGGCGCAATCCTGAGGCCTGGGCAGCATCTCTATAGGCTGAAGTTCTGAGTCCCCACCTAGTGGGGTCCCTGGGGCTCCCCAATCCCTCGTCATCTTCTGCCAGGTTCTGGGTTTCTCTTGCCATCACCTAAGCTTTCTCACTGCTCTGTCCACGTCTTCTCCATGAAGGCTGTGACAATCCCAACTGATGTCTTTTTGCAAATTAAAAACATCACCTCCTTTCCCCAGAAAATGTGATTCTACCAGGACACACAGCTTGGCAAATGGGTGCCCAGGGCTGGATTTCAGCCTTCACTTGCCACTTCAACTGAGCAACCTTGTGCAGTGAGCAACCTGCACAACTGTACGTGACAGCCCTGTTTTCCATTTTCTACTTTCATGATTTGGATTGGCCGTGCTGCTTCTGTTGCCTCCTCCGAACTCATTGCTTCTGACTTCACTGTGGCCCTTCCTATAGCATGGCCAGCTTTTGATAAGTTACAAAAGAGAGCCTGGCAGTGTCAGGTTTTCTAGCCTCCTCTTTGAAGGAAATTGCAATCCATACACACTAGGGACAGGTCAGAGGACATTTGAAGGGCTCCTCAGACTCCAGTTCAACAGTATTCAGCACTCCAGGCCCAGGTGAAGGTCTAGCCCATCTCCTATAATAGCGTGACTCCCCTGCTTACCCTGGGAGCTTCTACAGAGGCCAAGGGCAGCGTCTGCTTCCATGTGTTCATAGAGAGAACCCTGGAGTTCTGGGGGTTCCAGCATCACTCTCAGCCTCTCCATTTTCCCTCCTAGAAGGGCAGGCAGATGGCTTGTAAACAGCCCCCTGAAAGGCCTGCTCTGATGTCTCAGGATTCCCGAGGGGGGCAGTACGTGGATTTTACTCCCTCCCTCCCACTTGGGCACCCACACTACAGCATTCCCTCACCAGTGACCCGGCCCTTAGGGTTTAAGATGGTCCAAAACCAAGGTATTTTGTGACGCCATCTTCCCCCTCTTTAAACTCACGGTCTCTGCCAGAATGTCTGGACCACCTATTAGACGTGAACGGTTCAAAGCCAAGTTGCTGGAAGCCTTGCCAATAGCCAGGAGAGGCCACTCCCTTTGAGGAGCAGAGAGAGAGGTGAGCTGATCCCTGGGTGGTCCTCCTGCTTGGCTCTGAGAGGCAGTGGGAGGGAAGGGTTGGCTTCAGACACATTCTTAGGTGCAAGGAAGAGCCAGCTCCCCATCACCATGGTAACAGCGGGGGCTGGCAGGAGGCTGTACACCTGCAGAACAATCCTCCAACTCGCCCGCTTTCTACAGGTAGCAGCTGAATTTGCCAGTACAATCTAGGAGGGTGTTATAGGGACGCTTTTGAAGGTCACTAACCCTGCCGTTCAGAGCCAGGAAAGAAGTTGTTGGGGACACGATGCCTGGGCCGAGGGAGGGAGGAGGGGTGGAAGCTGGTTAGATGAAAGAAGGAGAATTGACGTGGAGGCGTGGAATAAAGTGAAGAGCTTGAGGGAGCCACCCTGCATAGTTTGAGCATCAACTTCTAGGTAGAAAGAAGCACCTAAGGGTTTTAATGATGGAGAGATGGGATCAGGCTTGCATTTTAGGAGCGTCACTCAGGTGCCTGAGTGGGATACTGACTGGAGGAGGGCGGGATGGGAGAAACCAGCTGGGAGGCTGTGTCCCGGGGAGAGAGGGTGAAGAGCGTGGCGGGCAAGGTGGAGGGGACAGGGGGAGGAGGACATGAACTTGAGGACTATTTAGGCATAAAGTCCTCAGGATGTGGCGAATGGGTGGCTCTGTGGCTATTTGTATGCGGTGGTGACAGAGAGGGACAAGGGTCCAGGATGGCTTCCTGGGTTCCAGCTTGGTCATCCAGTGGGAGAGAAGTACTATCTTGACATATGAAAACACAGAAGAGAAGTGCCTGGCTTTTTAGGGCGTGCTGATTTTGAACTGTCTGTGCCATAATCAACATCTAGCAGACCATTTGGATATAAAACTGAAGCACGAGAAGCAAGTTGCATTAAAACTACAGAAGTGAGGCATTCCCACGGTGGCTCAGTAGGTTAGCAACCTGACATAGTCTCTGTGAGGATGCGGGTTCAATCCCTGGCCTCACTCAGTGGGTTAAGGATCCAGCACTGCCACAAGCTGTGGCATAAATCACAAATGTGGCTCAGATCTGGCGTGGCTGTGGCTGTGGCTGTGGCGTAGGCCTGCAGCTGTAGCTCCCGTTGGACACGTAGCCCTGGGAACTTCCATATGCTGCAGGTGTGGCCCTAAAAAGGAAAAAACCCCCAAACCTATGGAAGGATAGGCTGTGTTCAGGACCTGGACCCACAAGGAAGACAGAATGGAAACTGGAAGAGGTGGGAAAAGAGTCAGGGGAAGACGATGCCTCAGAAGTCAACGGAATAGAAAGACTGACGGAGGAGGTGTCACCAATTCAAACGTAGCAGGAAGGTCAGTAGCACAATGCCTGAATCGTGTCCACTGGATCCTCTACTTTGCAAGTCGTTGTCAACCTCAGGGAGAGCCTGGGGCAGAGGCAGCTGCAGAACAGCAGAGCCTTTGGTGAAAGAAAGAAGAGGGATGAGGTGGTAGATGGTGGGGGAAGGGGAGCCCAGGTGCAGGTCACTGGAGCCGGGGGGGTCTGAGGCTGGAACCCTGGAGGTCTTGTCACAGGTCAGGAGTGAGTGGCTCTGAGGACCACAGCCAGCTCCAGCGTAAGCAGGGAACAGTCCAGGTTTCCCAGATGTGTCTGATCACAAGGACACATGGGAACTTGTTAAACGTAGACTGATCTTTCCAGGCCAGACCCCTTGGGGAGGAGCCCGGGGATCTGCCGGGTCAAACATCTCAGGTGGTTCTTACGGTCAGGCGAACCTGAGAACCTTGACCTCAGGGTGGAGAGAGGAGAGGGTTTTCGAGAAGATTGGATGGAGGGGAGGTTTGGAAGACCCCTTGGGAAGAGAGCAGGAGAGACAGTCCAGGTAGGAGGGGGTCGTTGAGAGGGTGAAGGAGAAAGCTCTGCTGTTGAGGAACCGTAATGGACTCAATATCTGGCGTCCCGGTCGGTGGTGGTGGTGGGGAAATAGCACGCTCTGGAACCCGAGGAGCCGAAACATTTGTAGGTCTGAGTTCATGAGCCCCTTAACCCACTGAGTGAGGCCAGGGATTGAACCCGCATCCTCACAGAGACTATGTCAGGTTGCTAACCTACTGAGCCACCGTGGGAATGCCTCACTTCTGTAGTTTTAATGCAACTTGCTTCTCGTGCTTCAGTTTTATATCCAAATGGTCTGCTAGATGTTGATTATGGCACAGACAGTTCAAAATCAGCACGCCCTAAACCTAACTAGCTGAAAAGCCAGGCACTTCTCTTCTGTGTTTTCATATGTCAAGATGGTACTTTTCTCCCACTGGATGACCAAGCTGGAACCCAACTCCTCTGAGGAGTTGTCTCAGCTACAAATAGGGCGATTGAAACTGGGACCAGCCTGTCTGCCTCTCTTCCTTTGCCGAAGCATATGGAAGTTCCCAGGCCAGGGACTGAATCCAAGCCGCAGATGGGACCTGCGCCACAGTTACAACAACGCCAGATCCTTCACCCACTGGGCCACAGCGGGAACTCCTGCCTCTCTTCCTTTGACTGGCCGTCCTGCCCATCTCTCTGTGCCCTGATTGTCTAGCTCTCCACTTCCAGGAGCAAATGGCCAAGTGCTTGTCACCTGGGTTTCAAATGCAAAAGTTTTATTAAGTTACCTCATTCCTGTTTCCAAACAGAGCCAGTCAAGAGCCCATTCTAAGGAGGCGTTTACACCATTCCCCAAACTTTGTGGGCTCAGATGATCCTCCCAGAACTGGGAAGGGGGGTCCTTTTTTCACCCTCGGTGATGCATGCCAGGTACCTAGAATCCTGGATCTGGCACGAGGCAGACACGTAGGTGGAGGGGACAGCCACTAGTGTCATGGCACCCTGTGCACATCCCTCACCTGAAACTCCCCGAGGAGCCTGGTGTGGAGGGAAGAGCTGGGCTTTAGAAACCCTGCCGAGTCTGTTCCTCCGATACTTTCTAGCCTGTGTCCTTGGGCAGCCTCACTTCGGTGTCCTCATTTGTAAAGTGGGGATACTAACGCTTGCTCAGGGCACTGCCATGAGGACTGGACAGGCAAACCAGGCAGAGATGCCAATAACAGGTGCTCAGGCAGCGGGCAGGGCTGGTCACCACGGGTCACTGTAGACCAGAATGGGCACTGAGAACCCAGAGCAAGTGGGAGAGGACCGTATGGGGTAGGGGCAGAGGAGTGGTGGTGCAGGGGGACCCTTCGAGTTCCTGCTGACTAGTTTCTGGCCCCAGTAGTTCCCAGATCATCGCAGTCTGTGTTGACAGAAGCATCTTACCTGTCCGTTGTTTTGCCTCTGTTACCAAAGGCGGGAGCAGTATAATACTACCTCTGAGAGAGGCCCTCAAGGGCAGGAACCACCTGATCTGCTGTCCCCGGCACCTTGCCTTCTGGGGGACACACTCTAGGTGTTTGCTAACAGTACGCTCTCAACCAGGGAGCAGAAACCCCGAGTCTAATCATCTGGAGCGCACTCCCCAAGGAAGGCCAGCGTGACTCAGGGCCGAATACACAAGGATTATTCACTGGTTTCCTTCCGTGTGGCGCGTTTGTCACTGCCTGGTCACGCTGTGAGGAAGCGCTCCTGTCACACCCTCCCTGTTCATGACCCCCGAGACAGACCGGGTCACATGGGGAGCACTCAGGGGCTAGAACTTCCTGGAAATGCTGACAGCGGGAGGTCTGCCTCCCACTCCCACCAGGCTGGGTCCTTCCAGCAGGAGGAGGTTAGGGCAGGACACGGTCTTAGCCGCCCCCCCTCCCCAAGCCTAGAGCAGAGCAAAGGAGTTTTCCCCAGGCTGCCCAGGTAAGGCGAGGATGAAGGCTGGCAGTCCCCCTGCCAGAGGGTTGCAGAGCCAGGGCGGCGCCTCTGCACGTGTCACCGTTAAACTCGGGTTCTGAGTCAGTGGGTCTGGGGTGGAGCCAAGATTCGGCATTTCTGACAAGCCCCCAGGGTGGCAAGGCTGCCACACCCAGACCACTGGGGGCTTGTCAGAAAGGCTCAAGGCCAGAAGGCTGGAACTTCTTGGCTTCCACCTGTGACCTGTCTACATGGCTTCCTGCCGCGGGGGAAATTCAAGGTGTGTGGAGGAGTTCTCGTTGTGGCTCAGCGGTAGTGAACCCAACTAGTATCCATGAGGACTCAGGTTCCATTTCTGGCCTCACTCAGTGGGTTAAGGATCTGGCATTGCCCTGAGCTGTGGTGTAGGGCAGACACGGCTTGGATCCCGTATTGCTGTGGCTATGGCGTAGGCCGGCAGCTGTAGCTCCAATTGGACCCGTAGCCTGGGAACCTCCATATGCCTCAGGTGCGGCCCTAAAAAAGGAGAAAAAAAAAAAAAAGTAGGGTGAATAGCTTAACAACCCCCAGCTTTAATAATGATGCCTGTTTTAGCAAAGTCTTTGGGTGAAAGCGAAAGTGGTGGGGTCACACCTCTCGCCCTGGGCTCGCACACCCGTGGACTCAACAGGGGAGTGAGTTGTGCAGTTCGGGTCTGGCTGGAAGGAAGGTAGGGCCCCGGGTCCTGATCCCTTTCTGGTCGCCATCTCTTCTCTCTGGAGAACCCAATGACCCGGACCTCGCAGGGACCGGGTGAGCCTGAAAAATGGGTGGCAGGGTCGGGGCCTCACAGAAGTCGAGAACAGCCCCTCCCCAGCCCCTGCCTGACCTTGGGTGCTTTGGGGTCGAAACTAAGGGAAGATGAGTGGGAGGCGGGAGGCCGCGGGGGAGGCCCCCCCCCCCCGCGGGGAACAGGTCTGCGCTCTGGCCCCGCCCCCTGCGGCCACGTGCCCGCCGCCCCTGTCACCTCTGCACCTGCCTGTGCGTCTTGTTCTGTGGACTGATGGCTGCTGTTAAGATAAGGACCATAAAGAGCAGAGAGAAAGGGACACCGCAGTCTGACCCTGGGCTGTGTGGAGCCCCCCAGGGAGGGGGTCTGTCACACTTGTCAGCTCTGAAGTGTCGCGCAGCCTTTGTCCATCCTCAGGAACAGCCCCCCATGCCCTGGTCCAAAGTTCCCCCGGTGGCACTGTTACCACCACGCTCTCATCACGTGGACAGCACCTTCTTTCTGAGAGCCCGCGGTCCCACTCCCCAACCGTGGGATCCAGCACCAACGCAGACACGGGGATTTGTGAGAAGAGGATGACTGTGGAATTAGAAAGATCTGTTTCATTCCTGGCTCTGGTATTTAACTGGCTCCGTGACTTGGGACAGAATCCTAAACCTTCATACCCTCATTCTAAAAAATGGAATGGTGATGTTTGACCCCAGAGTGATTTAAAAACTCGCATAAATATTATTAATTTTGTTTTTCTTGACTGGACTGACTGTAGGCAAAACTGAAAGTAGCAAAGTGTTGATTCAGCACTTTTGCATCCTCAGCCTGAGCCACGTCCCCCTCATTCCCAAGTACCTCTTCTCGGCTTGCCTTTGAAGCGCCAGATGCTGCTGGGCAGCCAATCAAGAAAACAGCCAATTAAATTAACATGTATTAAAGGGCCAGTAATTTACTCTTAATAGAGGCAATAGTCTGTATTTATCAGGTCCTCCCTAAGTGCCTGGCACTGATCATCGCTGGTATCGTTCTCTGAAGACACAGTCTCATGAGTTATGTGACCCTCATCCTCTCCTAACAGATGGAGACACTGCCCTAGAAGTCAGATACTTGCTAAGAATTGCACAGCTGCTCAGCAAAGATTGGGATTCAAATGCAGATGTGTCTGACTCTAAAAGCAGTGCTATTTATTTGTCTATTTTTGTCATCTCTTTGAGGCACTGAAATCAACTGATTAGGAGCACGAAGTCTGAGCCAGATGGCATGGGTTCAAAGCTCAGCACCTTTATGTCTCTCTTGGTCACCTGGGCAGGGACCGCATCCTTATCTATAAAAAAGGATAAGAATAGTACCACCTCGCAGGACTATGCCAGAATTGAATGAGCAAATATACCTAGGGCTCTTAGTACCTGGAACATAGTAACTGTCATATAAATTATTTTTAATTATGTAATAAAAGTAATTAGTGCCTGTGGGAAAAAGGTGAAACAGTTTAGAATAAGGGGAAGGAAGAAGCAAAGTCCCCTCTCACTCTCCTGTCAATTTCACCCCTCGGTTTGATGCGAAGAAATTCTTCCAGACATTTATGCATGTAGACATATAGTCCCACACAAACACACGTTTGTTATTTTTACATTAGCGGGGGCAGCTTGCTTTTTTCACCAATATTTCACAGGTCTCCTGCCTTGTCAGCACTTAGGGGATAACCTCCTTCTTCTCAGCTGTGTAATATAGGTGTGCTGTAACTTAGTCATCCCTCTGCAGATTAAACAGGGTTTTGGGGTTTTTTTAAACCTGCAAATAATGCTGCAACGAATATCTTCTTAGGTACAGGTGAGTGAGCATTTCTGCAGGACAAATTTCTAGAAGTAGAGTGCCTGGGCAAAGGGCACATTCAGAGCCAGCATTCTGTTAAGTTGTCCATTAAGAATGAACCTTGTGGAGTTTCCATCGTGGCGCAGTGGAAATGAATCAGACGAGGAACCATGAGGTTGGGTGTTCAATCTCTGGCTTTGCTCAGTGGGTTAAGGATCCAGCATTGCTGTAAGCTGTGGTGTAGGTCACAGGTGTGGCTCGGATCTGGCCTGTCTGTGGCTGTGGTGTAGGTTGGCAGCTACAACTCCAATTCAACCGCTAGCCTGGGAACCTCCATATGCCATGGATGTGGCCATAAAAAGACAAAAAGACAAAAAGAAAGAAAGAAAAAAAAGAATGAACCTTGTTTTACGAAAAGGAGGATGTAGAGAGAGAGGTGAGTGCCTAACACAAAGGAATGAAGAGTTTTAGGTGATAAGATTGCTAGGAAGATTTCTTTTCTTTTCTTTTTCTTTCTTTCTTTTCCTTCCTTCCTTCCTTCCTTCCTTCCTTCCTTCCTTCCTTCCTTCCTTCCTTTCTTTCTTTCTTTCTTTCTTTCTTTCTTTCTTTCTTCTTTCTTTCTTCTTTCTTTCTTTCTTTCTTTCTTTCTTTCTTTCAAGATGGTAGGTGGAAGAGTCTTAGCCACATCTCACAAACCATTCTCTTAGGCTGAAGCCCACTCATCTGGAAGGCCAGCTTTGCTCTCAGAGATTGAGTGCCAACATCCAGGCAAGTCAAGTTTTTCGGTCAGCCTGGTTCCTCCTGTATAGGGTAGCTGGTAGGCTTCATGTTCCCTTCGCTTTCTCTAACCAGTTCCCTCTTGTGCATGAGGTCACCCCCACCTGTCACTGAGCCTTCTGCAGCATCTAAACCGAGCCTTTTCCCATTAGAATGCAAGATGGCAGGCAGGTGGCTGTTGCACTAGCTTTTACATGCATTTATCTCCTCTTTCTTCATTTCCATAGTAAAGCATTTTATCCCCCAAAACTGCTCTCCTTTATTTTCACCAACATCAAGGGTCTGTCCCCCAGTACTTTTCATGTGTCCCTTCTCTGCCTTCCCACAGCACAGGGAACCTCTGCTGCAGCCAGTCCTTCCCTCCGTACCTGTGCTGTGTTCCCCGCGAGGACAGATGTTCCTGTAGATACACTCCCCTTCGTGTCTCTCTGCGCTAATGATGATTTCCCTATGGTAGGTTCAATGAATTGGTTTTTCTAAGTGACATCCTTAATAATAAAAGTAATACATGCTTACTGGAGAAAGACAAAAACGGAGGCTGTGCAAATAAGTAGAATCGTCTGGAATTCCATAATTACCCAGAGGCATTTTAGAGCTTTTCCTTTCAATTTTTGAGTAACCTGAGAAGCCAATTCAGGCAAAACTGGTCATCAGATTAAAGAATTGAAGTAACTGAAGTTACTGCAGGCACTGAAGACAAGGCTTCAGGGTTTGGCGAATAGGTGGTTAAAATGTGCACCTTGCATAGAAGATGGGCCTGTGTTGCGAAGAACTCCATCTCTTTGTCAATTTTGCACTCATTCATTCAGCAAGTAGGTATTGAGGATCTGTCCAACAGCAGCCCTTCTGTAATGATTTTTCTAGCCAATATGGCAGGGAGTTGGCAGCCATCACAGAGGCCCTTTGGAAGCTGAGTTAACTTTCCTGCTTGATGGACTGGGAATCCCATGACACCAGGTCCATGGATAGCCCCTCATGAGCCTGGAACTTAGAGCTTAAGGCTTCAGAAAATACCACAACATTTGCTGCTCTGCTCCAGGTTAGAGCTGGCCCTTCTTTGGGTCAGAGGTTTACTGTGTCGTAACCTCAGGGAATTGTTCAAGTTCCGATTTTCTGTTTGGTCTTTATCGATGAGAGATCAGGCATCCATTGTTCCTCACCTGTTACTGTGCAAAGCTGGCATTTTAGGAGTTCTTCCTGAAAGGGCATTTTGTCTAATGTGTGCCCCAGCTCCATGTTCACTAATGATGCTGTGGGGTGAGTCCCAGCAAATGACTTTGTGGCAGGAGGGGACCAACTCCAGGGTGAGTACTCCCTGACGAAGCCTCATGCACTGCCCAGAAGTCATCGGCTCCTTCTCACTGGTTATGTGGTCCTTTCCTCTGTGTCTTGGTGGAAGAGGCCTAGGGTTTGGCTGTCTGAACAGGCCTGTGGAAGCTGGCTGTAGACATAAAGAAATTTGAATTCTAAAATTGTTTATAGCAAAGCCCACATCCTCGGCACTAAATTATGTAGCCTATGGGGAGCTTTATGGTGTAGTATGAAGATGAAAAACAAAGGGTCTAGAGGCCTGGGGTTGATTCATTCAAAAAATATGTGCTGCCTGCCAAGGATATATCCTCCCAACTAGGAACAAAGCAAAAGCAAAACCACACATGGATCTTAGAGAACACAGAGCAACAGATTAAAGAAAAAGTAACAAATATATATGTAATTGTGAACTGCGGCAAATTCTGGGAAGGAAAGCAGATTATAAGAATGTGTAACCAAGGAATCTGCCCTGTTCTGGGTTTCAGGGAAGGTTTCCCAGAGAATAGGACACCTGAGCTGGGATTGGTTATTTAATTTCACAGTGCCTCAGTCTTCTTACCAGTAAGATAGGGATAACCCCACCCCCTTGACTCACAGAGACCCTGTGGGAAGGGCAGTCACACACATGAAAGAAAGGCTTTACAAAAAAAGCTTGATGTCCCCAAGAGTCCGCGTGTTCCTCTCTAGCCGGCTTTTGCATCCGTCATCCAGCCGGGCGTTATGCAGGCACTCAGCCCGCTGACCTTGGATCATTCTCCTCCACTCTGCCAGGCAGCTGGGTCAGACAGACCCCGGCTTAGCTTTGGTTCTGCCACTCACATCGACTCTGAATTTGGGGTCATTACTTAGCTGCTGAGACTCACTTTTCTCATGGGTGAGATGGGGGCACCAGTAGTCCCAGCTCACGGCTTAAAGCTTGTGGAGCACTTAGCATCGTACTTGGGTTGTAGTTACTCCTAGACCAACTGTAGCTGCTGTTATTGTCATTGTTCCCTTTGCTAATTACTAACGCTTGCCAATTATTTCTTGGTAATAACTTTGGCCCTTCACTTCCATTTCCATTGCCACCATCCTCGTTATGTGACAGTAAGGCCATTGCCATAGCCTTCTAATCAGGGTCCTATGCTGGCTCTCATTTCTCTTGTTCATTCCACAAGGCTTCTGAATGAGCTTCCTAAAATAACAGAGTTTTACATATGTCATTTCTTTTTTTTAATAATATCACTGAAAAAATAGCTGCAGTTCATAGCACAAAGAGCTGAGCTTCCTAATGCGGAGAGAGGTCCTAAAAAGAGATCATAAAAAGACTGACAAATGGATAGAAAAAAGGAAGGGAAAATTCCAAAAAAAGGAGAAACAAATAGCTACTAAACATGAAAAGAGCAGCTTCACTTATTATAGGAGAACTGCAAATCAAAATTGCACTACAATTCATATTTTACTCATCAGGGTGGAAAAAATTCAAAAGTTTAATACTTTCTGAAAAGAATGTGGGGAAATAGACATTTTCTTATGTTACTGGGGTGTATATATTGGTACACTCTCCATGGAAGGCAATTTGGCATTTATCAAAATTACAAAAGCATATGCCCTTTCACTCAGCAATTTTACCTCTAGAAACTTATCTTACAGGTGTACGTACACATACCAGTGTACAGGAGTACTCTTTGCAGTATTGTTTGTAATAGTTTGTAACAGGAAAGAGTTGGAAACCACCTAAATGTCCTTTGATAGCTCACTGAAGGAATAAATTATGGTGCATCTCTTCAAAGGAACGTCATGCACTCGTGTGGGGGAAATTAACAAGATATATTAAGTGAAATAAAACAAAGTGTAGACCTATGGGTGTCGGATGTTACTTTCTATGGGGGGCGTGGAGAATAACACACACACACACACACACACACACACACTTCAAGAAACCCTGGCAGGCACGCATATTAAGAGCAGTTGTTACCAGTGGTGGGAAGGCGACTGGCAGGTGCGAGAGAGTTGAGACTTTTCACTGTATCGCATTTCATATACATATAATGGGGTGTATGTATGTATGTGTACATGTATATATATATATAATATACAATCTATTTAATTTGTGAACCATGTGTGATATATAAACCATATGACCTAATCAAAAGTCATATGAAAAATAATCCTATTACTCATCTACTAATGTCCTGAGCACCTGCTCTATGCTAGGCACTGGAGATACACATGTGAAAATTGTTGGGGTGTGGTGGGAAGACTGTTGAACTTGCAGTGCGGATATCTGATTCAAATTCTAACGCTGCTTCTCACTCACGATGGATCTTGGCACACAGTTTGTTGAATGAATTTATGGTGGAAATTACTTAACCTTTCTGAGTCTGTTTCCTCCCATAAAAATAGGGATAGAGACGCCTCCTACCCCACCCAGCTGTTGTGAGGACAATGACAGAATGTGGTTTCAGTTCTAGTTATAGTTAATGAGAACTGTTACATGCTAGGCACTTTCACATCTATTATATTATTTCCTTGACTCCTAATGTTTATTTACTTACTCACGGATAAGGAAGTGCAGGCACTGGGGGAGCAGTGACTTGCCCAAAGTCTGTGTGGGTATGAGTTGTTTTCTTGTCTTCGTTGCTACCCTGACATGATGTGTCACTCAGCAGGTGCTCAGGGAATTTTGAAAATCTAGAAAAACCACCGTTTACCACTGTTCTCAGTGACACTTCAGAGCAGCAGAAAGTCAGTAAACTAGTTTCTAAATAATTCAGTTTAGAAATATACCAGCTGGTATGTTTAGCATTCATTGCACTAAATATTTTGGGAAAATCTAACCAAAATTAAAAGTTGGTGCTCCTAATGAGGTAGGGAAGATAATGACTAAGCCACGAAAACACCGAAAAGGAAAAGATAGAAACTGATTCTTGGAGTTCCCATCATGGCTCAGTGGTTCACGAATCTGACTAGGAACCATGAGGTTGAGAGTTCGATCTCTGGTCTTGCTCAGCAGGTTAAGGATCCAGTGTTGCCGTGAGCTATGGTGTAGGTCGCAGACGAGGCTTGGATCCCGCGTTGCTGTGGCTGTGGTATAGGCTGGCAACTACAGCCCCGATTAGACCTCTAGCCTGGGAACCCCTCCATATGCCATGGGTGAAGCCCTAAAAAAGACCAAAAAAAAAAAAAAAAGAAACATTCTTGAGGAAGCTGCCCTTAGAATCTTGCAGACTTGCTGATGGTGCTTTCTTAGGGGAATGAAAAGTACATAAAATATACAAAATGACACAATTTAGAAAACATCTTTATTGGAGTAAAACATATATGCAGAGCAGTGCCTGACCAATCGGTTTTTTATAAAATGAGGGATAGTTACTTTTTATCAAATAGGAGACATCTAGGAGGTCTCATTGTGGCGCAGCGGCAACGAATCCAACTAGGATCCATGAGGATGCAGGTTCGATCCCTGGCCTCACTCAGGGTGGGGGATCTGGTGTTGCCATGAGCTGTGGTGTAGGTTGCAGACTCGGTTCAGATCCTGCGTGGCTGTGGCGTAGGCTGGCTGCTGTAGCTCTGATTCAACCCTTAGCCTGGGAGCCTCCAGAAGCCAAGGGTGTGGCCCTAAAAAGTAAAAAAGTAGAAATAAAAATAAATAGGATACATCTATGTAACCAGCCCCTGGATCAAGAAATAGACTATTACCAGCACCTAGAGCCTCCTCTGGGGTCCTTGTCCCTCACCACCCACCCCTCAAGGTAACCACTGTTTTCACCTTGACCATCAGACGTCTGTTTTCACTTTTTGAATTTCACATCAATGGAATTCTGTAGTATGTACCCATTTGTGTCTAGTTTTTTTCTTTCACTCCACACCATATTTATGAGGGTCTTGCATCTTGTTGTGTGTAGACACAGGGCTTGCCTTCTTACAGTGGTCCACACAGGCCATATTTTTGAATAAGTCTTTTGGTGACCATGTGAACAGGGCGCTGTTGTGTATGTAACCGCAGATGGAATTGCTAAGTCACAGATTCTATGTTAAAAAAGTAGATAAAGCCAAACAGTTTTCTCTAGTGTTGTAAACATTCTCTAATTTAGCTCTTCTGGTGGCAGTGAGGCGAGATCACATTGCAATTGCAATTTCTGGGATGATTAATAAGTTGAGTACCGGGAGTTCCCGTCGTGGTGCAGTGGTTAACGAATCCGACTAGGAACCATGAGGTTGTGTGTTCGATCCCTGGCCTCGCTCAGTGGGTTAAGGATCCGGCATTGCGGTGAGCTGTGGTGTACGTCACAGATGAGGCTCGGATCCAGTGTTGCTGTGGTTGTGGTGTAGGCTGGCAGCTACAGCTCCGATTAGACCCCTAGCCTGGGAAACTCCATATGCCCTGGGTGTGGCCCTAAAAAGCAAAAAGCAAAAAAAAAAGTTGAGAACCTTTTTATACATTTTTTGAATTTTTTTTCGAGAAACATCTGCTTGTCCCCTCTTGAGAAATGCCTATTGAAACACTCTGCCTACTTTCAGTCGGTTTTTTTTCTGCCCATTCCCTTGTTGATTTGTGAGTGTTCTTTGCATATTCTATATAAAAATCCTTTTTTTGGATATGTGTGTTGCAATGATCTTTTCTCACTCTGCGGCTTGCTTTTTCACTAATAATATCTTGGGGATGAACAGGAGTTCTTAATTTGGGGGCTTTTTTTTTGGCCTGTGGAAGTTCCCAGGCGGGGGATGAAAAACCCCTGCGGTAGCTGCAACCTGCACCACAGCTGCACCAACTTGGGAGCCTTAATCCCCAGCATCAGAGGGGAACTTCCAGGAGTTCTTAATTTTAACTGCATTCTATGATCAGTTTTTCCTTTATGGTTAGTGATGTATATGTTTAAGAAATCTTTGCCTACTTTAAAATCACGAGGATCTTTCTGGATATTTACTTGACATGGATAATCTTTAGGAATCCATTTTTTGGTAAGGGGCAAGATAGGGGGTCTTCTCCATGTGGGCGTTCAGTTAATCCAGCATCATTTCCTGAAAAGACAGACTACCCTTTTGCCAAGGCATCGCATCAGCATCTTTGATGTAAATCAGGTGACCAGATGATAGACCTCTGCTTCTGTCCTTGTTATCAGTGACTATTTCTGCAGCTTTATAATCGGTCTGGATATGATACTCACTAGGCTCCTTTATTTTATTTTTTTAAACCCCACCGAGCCACTTTTACTGAAGTACCACTTCCACCTCCCACTTGGCTTTTAATATGTCCAGGTGGGTGTGATTGATTTGCTTGTTCCCACGGCTTGGTCATTTGTGGATACCCGGGTCTTTGTCCCATTAAGCCCCTTTAAACTGAAAGCCGGCCAGGTGTCGGCAGACAAGTGAAGTAGATCTGCTGGGCAATTAAATCCCCCCGGGGAAGGCAGAGGGGTAGATGAGCTGGGTTGGCTCTCTTGTGCGGCACAGTGAGGCAGTGGTCGCCCTGCACCGGAGGACGGGCTTCTCGGGGGGAGGTACGACGACAGCCACACTCTGCCGTTGGGGCAGAGGAGGGCAGGGCGAGGTCAGCGCATGTAAATGTCGCGGGGGGGTCGGCGGGGCTGCGCGAATAGGCTCGCCGGGGTGGGGCCGCCGAGCCGCAAATCACCAGTTGAGGGCCGGAGTGCGCGCCGCCCGCTCGGAGCCGCGCCTGCAGCTGCCGGGACCCGGGCCGGGCGGTCGCCGGAGCCGGAGCCGGAGCGGCCGGGCGCACAGGCGAGCTGCGCGCGGGCTTCTCGGCGGGCGCTCCCCACCGATCATGAGGGGCTCCGGGTCCGGGAGCCGCCGCGGCGTCGGGCGGAGCGCGCGGCGCTTCTGAGCCCAGCCGGAGAGCCCGGGCGCTGCGCAGGGAGGTGAGTCTCCGCCCGGGCCTCCTCGGCCTCCCGATCCCCTTGGAGGACCGCCTGGGAAGTTTGTGCGCGATCGTTAGGCTCACCGGGAGAATAGAGCCGGCGGCCCCCAGCCCCTCGCCAACTCGGGGACCCTAGTGGCTGGAAAGGGGGACGCGACTGCGCCCCTAGGGGCCCGTGAAGCGGCTGGGCTATCCCAGACCCGGGCCGCGGCGGGAGGCGGGCGGCGTCTTGCAGCGAGCATCTCTGCTCTTGCTCTTGAGCGGCATCTTCCCGGGCGCTGGCCTCTCCCGACCCGCTGCGCCTCCCGTCGCGTCTCTTCCTGCTCCGGAGGCGGGCGGGGGTCGGGGGGGCGTGAGGGCCCAGGGGCTCCGCTGGAAGCCCGGGGCTTGGAGGAGACGCGTCTCTCCACTAATCTCTTGGAAAGTTTGCAAAGAAAGCGAAGGAGCCCGCCCGGTAACTGTTGACATCTCCCTCCCTCTCCGCCTTTGTTGAGAAAGAATGAATAGTTGGTTGTGTCGCTCCCTCTGCGTCGGAGAGGGGAGGGAAGGGGGGGGGGGGGCGAAGGCCGGGAAGGAGGGGCGGTGGGCGCAACAGGAACGGGGTTCCGAGCTCAGCCAGTCCTTCCTGATCCGCTGAGTTTGATCAGGTGTAGACCCTTGGGGAGAATTCGAGTGGGCGCCAGAGCAGCTGACGAGGCGCTGTGTTTCGTGGGGAAGTACGGAGGGTCGTGGCTGGGGTTCCAGGGGGTGGAAAACTCCGGTTTGAGTATTAACTAACTCGCTGAGCAAGGTGCGTAGGTGAAAGATCCCTCGCCTAACCTCGTGTCTGCTTTCACCTAAAGCCGTTAGCTGAGATAGAAAATAGAGCCATGCATTCAGAGTTTCTTTTAAACCTTGACTCTTATCTACCAAGGCTACACAAAAAATGAGAGGGAAGGTCATTTTGAGAGCGGATTATCTCCGAGGGTGTAGCCAAGTAGCATGCAAGAACGGGGAGGGAGGGGGGGAGGGAGGCCTCGGTGCTGGGGGCAGCCTCCTCAGAGCCAGGGTGAGAGTCTTAAGAGGGAAGGGGCTGCCCAGTTAATAATGGGAAGCCACAGGCCAAGCGCGGTTGCACAGGAGTGTGCAAGGAGACATATGGAATTTAACTTAAACAGCTAGGCAATGGTTCCCTGATGCCCTGACTCCAATTTTCCCTAAACTGCCTCTGAGAAGCCTGACCTTTGCAGACTGACTAACCAAGCTCGCAGTCTCCTCCTCTATAGTAAGGAGCGCTTGTCAGATGGATGCTAATTTTAAGAACCTTATCATGTAGATCCTGTGCTGGGTGGCTTGACATGCAATCCGTGGAAGAATTATTCATACTTCAGTCATTTGGCTAGACTTCATCACTTACCTCCAAATAAAGGGATACCCTTAATTCCTCAGCCCAGGCAAAACTCCCTTCTAACTGGATAAGCCAATTTTATATGGATGGTTTTCTCATCCCCTCTCCCTGTCTGACTTTGCAGGGAAGATATTAAAAACTACAGATCTGGATTGGCAACTCTCTGTCATGGTCATCCTGGGGCAGCAGAGGTGCTTGTATTTCCGAGTTTAAAATATGATAGAAAGTCTTAAGCCCGCATCAGGGGACCAGCTGTGAAATTAACTTGAAAAAAATCTCTCCTTTCAGAAGTCAACTAGAACAATCCAAACAAGTGGGCTGCTTATCTCTGCCCCGACACGCATGTGCTCATCAGTTTCTCTGAGACGTATTTATAAGCAATGTCTTTATACAGACATTTGTGAGCACAGCCTCCGCCCAGGGGCAGGAAGGTAGCACATAGGTCGGGAGTTTGTCAAGCTCCCTCTTCTCCCTATCGAGATTTCAGCTCTTTGAACACTCACATGGGTCTCATTTTCATATCAAGATGTAGAGTCTTTGACCTGTGTGTGTGTTTCAAGGTCTGGCCTTAGACCGAGTCAGGACGCTGTGTCTGTTGACCTGCACAGCAGAGAGAGGTGAGGTCAGATGCCCAGTCTCCTTTGGGCTTTTCTTTTAAAGACTGCATTGAGGGGGGGAGGGGGGGAGTTCCCATTGTGGTGCAGCGGAAATGAATTCGACTAGGAAACACGAGGTCCTGGGTTCAATTCCTGGCCTCGCTCAGTGGGTTAAGGATCCGGCATTGCCCTGAACTGTGGTGTGGGTCACAGATGTGGCTCAGATCCAGCATTGCTATGGCTGTGGTGTAGGCTAGCAGCTACAGCTCTGATTTGACCCCTAGCCTGGGAGCTTCCTTATGCCGCAGGCTCGGCCCTAAAAAGCATTAAAAAAAAAAAAAAAGACTGCGCGTGGGCTCCCTTCCTTCTTGGTTTGGTGTGGATGCGTCTGTTGCTCTAGGTTAAAACATGTCCCTCGTCATCCTTCCTGGCTACAGCCTTCCCCAGAAGCAGTGACTTCACTTGTGAACTCTTATTGTGGTAGGGAGACAATGACGCCAGACAGACATGGTCCCAGCCCTGCTTAGAGGAGAGCTGCCATTGTTTGAATCCTTGCTGTACCCTGAGGGCTTTCCATTCACAAGTGCATTTTCTTTTCACAACAACCCCATGAAATGGGTATTCTACAAATGAGAAACTGTCAGAGAGGTCGAGTCACTTGTCTCAGGCTACACAGTGAGTCAAGGCTGGGGTAGGGATTTGAACCCGTGAATGTCTTACTTCAAAGCCTACGTCCTGAGTCATGCCGTATTCGATTTTCAAAAATGAAATAATACGTCAGATGTCCATGATGACTAGGAGCATTGAAGTAGAAACTTCTCTGAGCGAGTAAAGAAAACGTGGGAGCTGGACACTGGCCTTGGGTGTCCCTGCGCCTCCCAGTCACGTGTCCCCACCTCAAGACCCTCATGGTTGCCGACCCCCGCCTGGAACGCCCTTCGATCCTCTCTTGGCTGGTTCCTTCTCCTTTTCCGGGTCTCATGCCATTGATACCTCTTCAGAGAGGCCTTCCCAGACCCCCTAGTCTCAAGTAGCCCCGAATCCCCAACAAGTATATCCTATCATTTTATCCCATTTCACATTCTTTTTTTTTTTTTTTTTGGTCTTTTTCTGGCCGAGCCCGTGGCATATAGAGGTTCCCAAGCTAGGGGTCGAATTGGAGCTGCAGCTGCCGGCCTACATCAGATCCATAGCAACACCAGATCCGAGCCGCGTCTGCGACCTACACCATAGCTCACGGCAATGCCGGATC
Organism: Phacochoerus africanus; assembly: GCF_016906955.1. Taxonomy (NCBI): domain Eukaryota; kingdom Metazoa; phylum Chordata; class Mammalia; order Artiodactyla; family Suidae; genus Phacochoerus; species Phacochoerus africanus. The sequence goes on from NC_062549.1 coordinate 123,917,316, forward strand.
TTTAACCCACTGAGCGAGGCCAGGGATCGAACCCGCGACCTCGTGTTTCCTAGTCAGATTTGTTGCTGCTACGCCACAACAGGAACTCCCCATTTCACGTTCTTTAGGGCACTTCTGACAGGGCTGTTACCTAGCTTGTTTTCTTGTCTGCACTGGATTGCTCCCAGCACGGCGCTGGCTCTATGAGAGCAGGACTTTGGGCTGTTACATCCTCAGCTCTCACACACTGCCCATCCTCAGAACGCGTATTGCCTGGATGGACTTCATTTGCCTTCTCTAGAAAAAGGAAGGCACTTGATTTTCTGAGCTTCCGTCTGCCTATCACATGTTGCCTAGTAGGCAAAAGTGGTTGAGGGGCTTCTCTGTCACATGGAAAGTATGTACCTTGAACCTAGATTCCATGCCCTTCTGCCCCTGGATTGCCCCCAGGTTCCTAGAGACTGGAAAAATTAACAGTAAATAAAACTCAAGTAGGAAACAGAGCGACCAACAGACTGCAAATGAGATTCTGCCACCTGTGGTTCACGCTTGCATCCCCTGCCCCACGTTTGGGTTTTTTGGGTTTTGTTTGTTTTTTAAAGGTATGTCCTCCCCCACTGTTGGATGGATTCAAGCTTGACACAGAGCCCAGGCTGGAGCCAGTCTTTCCAAGTGACAAGACACAGGGCAAGGCTGTGTTTGAATGGGGAGGAGCCCGTCAGGGGCGGAAGCTAAAGGAGAGCCGGCCTGTGGATTTCCAATTGCAGTGCAGTTAAGAGCTCTCGGGAAACCTCAGCTCGCATGCTCGCCCTCCAGTTATTAACCTCTGCTTCCCAGCCTTCCTCAGGGAGGCCTTTCCTGGCTGCTAGATTTAATCGAGACCCCCGTCCCCACTCCGCGTGCTCCGCGGCACTGGGAATTGCCAGCACGTACAGTCGTCCTTGCTGTCTGCTTCCTCCTTAGGGGAGGAACCTCTCTTTTTTCTGCTGTTTCTGTCCCCAACACCCAGCACAGTGCCCGCCACATGGAAGGCCCTCCTTCGATGTGTGTTGAATGGAAGAATGAGTGGATTCTAATTTGGACTGAGTGGTATTTTGTTACTGTCATTCTCTTCTGTGCCCCAGGAGCTAATCTCAGTGTTAGTTGCTCTGTACCAAAGAGGCCCACTTAGCCCCGTGATGCTCAAACCTGGCTCCACACTGAGCAATAAATACCACGGCGCTTCAGAGGGACTGGTGCCAGGGTCCTTCCCACTGAGATTGTCATTTCCTTGGTCTGGCTCACGGCTTGAGCGGCAGGAGTTTCAAAGCATCTCCTGGGGTCTCACGCGCAGCCGGGTTGAGAACCGCCGCTTTAAGTTTTCGGAACTCACCTGTGTTGATCTTTAAACCCTTGCAGCAGCCCAGGTGAGAGAGGGCAGGGTTATAATTCAGGAATATTGCACGGTTCCCAGCGGCTCCAGAGGTGTGTTCCCGCCTGCTCTCCCATCTGATAATAACAAGCTCAGGGACCTGCTCTCTGGTTTAAATAGTCCCTTTACGTTGATGACTCTTAAAAATCTACACCTTGTCCTGCCTCCAAGCTGCACGTACCAGTACCTCACCTGCTTGACCCATTGTGCTGCTGCTCCCTCGCACCCAGCAGCCCCAGCTGTGAGCTTGTTACAGTCCTGCCTGCAGAGGTCCCCTCTTGGGCTCCTCAGCCTGTGACAGCGTGGACCTGTCCTCCCACGGCTGTGGCTCCTTCTTCCAGCCAGAGGCCTCGAGTGCCTGGCCCCTCGCTCTGCCCTGCCTGCCCCTGGCCCCTGTCCCAGGTCCGAGCTCTCCCTCCCTCCTTGCCTGCTCGTTGCTGGCAGCCTGACCGACCTCCCTTCTGGCCCCTCCACGCGCAGACTGGATCCCGTCCGTCTCTTCCAGAGGTTCCCTAGCACTAGCGGTCCAGTTCAGACACCTCAACACACACAGCCTTTGGGACTTCATGATCTGCCCCGAAGCTGTGTGTGTGTCCAGGAAATGCTTCTGGACTTGACTTGAGCCGCACTGCGACTCAGTTTCCTGAGCCCGTGGGTCGCCTCCCAGCCCTTACCTGTCTCCTGGGACTGCACCCTTTGGAGGGCGTTTCCCTGCGGCTTTCAGCCTTTCCACACCTTCACCCCCCTGAGCTCCTCCTTGAGCCCTTTTGTCAAAATCACTTGCTCTTCCGCCGGGCACATTAAGGGTCCAGCTGGCGAGCTGTATGACCGTTGACCCTTGGACAGCTTGGTTCAAACTGCCTTATTATATGCAGATATTTTTCCGTAGTAAATACTACACAGTCTGTGGTTGGTCGACTCTGGATGGAGAGAACCACGATACAGGGGTCCGACTATAAATTATTTGTGGATTTACTTGCATTATTCAGGGGTCAGCCGTATTCTCTGAGTTCACAGTCGGGGACTGGGGTTTATGCCTCTTTGGTTCTCTGAGTGTCTTATCTGGAGTAGGCACTTCAACGTTCACTGAATCCAAAGGAGGAAGGGCAGGTGTTACCATCCCCAGGGACCACGCTGAGGTGTGGATAACTTGCCGAAGGGCTTTCTAAAGCACTTTGGCTCAGCCTTGAAAGAGACCCTGGATAAGCGGAGAGGAAACAGGCCACCTCCCCGGAATGCTCGCCCGTCATCCTAGCCTGGGAATAGACGTGAGCAACAGGGTGGGCCCTTGTACATAAAGAGATTCTCTGCGGGCTTCTGGCCTCGCCACTGGATTCTTGGACGTGATCCAGGCCTGTCTCTGGTGACGGGAGGGGCTGAGAGCCTGAGCAGGTGAGAGTTCGTGGCCGTGAGGGTGTGCGTGCAGGTGAGGGCATCACCTGCGGTCAGGCCGAGAGGGCAGGGCGTTTGCTTTCTTTTCTAATAACAGTAATTAACATGGAGCAAGTGCTGACAGTGTGCCAGGTCCGGGCCAGGCGCAGGTGGGCCCTCGCGGGGACGCGGTCGTGGTTCTGCATCCGCTGGGGGCCAGGCCATCTGTGGGGTGCCAGTTAGACGTGGAGCACACAGGCCCCGGAATGACCAGGGCTGACCAAGGCCTAAGGACAGGGCTCGGATTAGATGCCTTGAGTGAGGCATCACCCCCCCCCACCACCCCCCGAGAGCGCAGGTGTCTCTCTACCTCCTGTGGAGGCGGGATGGCTGATTATTGTCCTTTGTTCCCTGGCCTCACTCTGCTGTCTTTATCTGGGGTCCACCTCTCACACTTGGAGCTTCTGGAAGGCTCTGTTCTTCTTGATTGTCTCCAAGCCACCTCCCAAGTCCCCAGCTCCTTTGCAGCACTGCCTCATTGCTGTGGTGCCTGTGAGAGGTGACTGTCACCCCAAGCTGTTCCCTGTGCCGTGGGAAGGGTGGGCTCTGAGGAGTGGGGGCTGCAAGGCTTGAGAACAGACCACAGAGCAAAGAGATGTTTGTTTCACCAGCCTGGGGACCTCCAGTGCTTTGGGCTCAGCGCTGCAGCTGTGAGAGCGCAGATTCTGGCTCCTTAGGTCTCCAGGGACTAGCCCTCATTTTATTCAGGCTTGAGTTCTTGGTCTCTATGTATTGGCCTTAGAAACGTCACGCAATTTGGCTTAGATCAAAACCATAGTAGTTTGTTGGGGGTGGAGGTGCTGGCCTTGCTCTGGGAGAACGTTTTGTAGCTGGGAACAATTGTTGTCAGGGCTACTTTTTTTTTTTTTTTTTTTTTGCTTTCTAGGGCCGCACCCATGGCATGTGGAGGTTCCCGGGCTAGGGGTCAAATCAGAGCTGCAGTTGCTGGCCTACAGCACAGCTACAGCCACGCCAGACCTGAGCCGCATCTGCAACCTACACCACTGCTCACAGTAACGCTGGATCCTTAACCCACTGAGCGAGGCCAGGGATGGAACCCGCATCCTCATGGGTACTAGTTGGGTTCTTAACCTGCTGAGCCACAACGGGAGCTCCGGGGCTACTTTTGTCCGTGGCATTTTCCTTTTCTCCCCCTGCCCCTTTTCCTCTTCTTTCTTCTCTACCCTCACTCTTCCCTGACTGTACAGAAACCCATGCACATTGCTTCGCCCTGGTGGCGGCAGGAGGGTCTCTGACCCCTGTGCGGGACAGTGCCAGTGGAGCCCCCACCCCAGTGGCCTTCCTCTCTGGCTGAGCCCACTGATGTATGGAGGAGTGGCCCCCCTCCTGACCCCTGCCCCTGGCCGTCTTCATTAATTAGTGCACATTGACTTATTTATAAGCACCAGGTCTTTGCCAGAAAAAGTCCATCCCATCTCTCTGGGCAGCACAACTGAGGGGCTGGTCTGGCAGCAAAGGCGTTCGAGCAGCTCAGGAATTCCAAACATCTCTGCCTGTTCTTATCATCATTCACAGGGTGGTGGGAATATGTGAGCTAATGATCTAGCGTATTTATAATGTTTTTCTCTAGGGCATGTACGACTGAAATCCCCAGTCTTTCGTCAATATCGTTTTTTTTTTTTTTTTTTTTTGGTCCTGATTTTTCATCAGCTTCAGCCGTCTGACATCATAAAACGGCTCCTGGGCCTCTCAAGGCTCTGGTTTTGCCCTTTTCTGTTGGCGGATCTGCTGCCAACCCAGGAACATTGCGCTGTGGGGTGAGAAGAGGGGATGAGTGAACTTGCCATCCTATTAAATGTCACGAGTGATGCCATCGCACGTTGGTCCTTTAACTCTCGGGGACATTTTCGTTTGTCCCTTTGAAGCAGGAAGTGAGTTCCTATGAGTTTCTTAGGTTTATGTCTTCACTCTTCTCTCCCCCTTAGAGGTGAGAATCATGGCAGCGGGAAAATTCGCCAGCCTTCCCAGAAACATGCCAGCGAATCACCCGTTCCCGCTGGCCTCGTCCATGGACCTCCTGAGCAGCAAGTCCCCTCTCGCTGAGCGGCGCCCGGATGCCTATCCAGACGTGTCTATACACGGCACCCTCCCGCGGAAGAAGAAAGGCCCTCCTCCCGTGAGGTCCTGTGATAACTTCAGTCACATGGGGACCCTCCCCCGCCCCAAATCCCCGCGGCAGGTCTCACCTCTGCACCAGGGCGTCATCCAGGAGCACCCATGGCCAGACTGGAAAGACGAGGCCTTCACCTTCAGGTAGCTTCTTTCACGTCTCAAGTTGAAAGTGACTTGCTTTAAAGGGTTGGTTTTTTGGGTTTTTTTCAAATGTCCTGTTTTGGGAAAAATGCCCAAACATGCGCCGGGTAGAGCAGAGTGTTTCATCAACTTCCATGGACGCGCCACCCTGCGTCCAGCGCTGTCCTCGCACGGCCCGGCCTGTCTCTCCTCCCACCCGCTTTCCTCCCTCTGGTGTTGTTTTGAAGCGCATCTCAGACCTCATTTGGTTTGTAGATATTTTGGTGTCTCTCAAAGACAAAGACTCTTAGGAGGTATACATGTATGTGTGACTGGGTCACCACTGCTGTACTGTAGAAAAAAAATAATAACGTATTGGGGAGATAAAAAATACATAATAAAAGAAAAAATATATAGCCACAATATAAGAAACTAGAACATCTAAAAAAGAATCATTTCTTAATATCATCCAATATTTGAGAGTAACTTTAAGGCCAACTTCCCATATCATCAAGTCCCTCAAAAGGAACCAGAGAATTCTTTAAATCATAGCGTCAGATTTGAACTCTGCCCATCAGGTCTGTAGAGATGCCAGGAGGTCTGTAAGTTAGGACCTGCCTCTCCTTGTACAGTTGTCCCCACTCTCCAGGGTCTTCCTAGGTGACCTTCCATAAGCCGCAATGGTGTGATGTGAAGAAGAATTACTTGGGACACATTGTGTTAGCAGATGCCCAGCACAAATGGAGATAAAGCACGGATGGTTCAAAGCTGGGGCAGCTGGCCGCTGGGATGCTGTTTTGAAGTCCAGGGAAGGCATCTGGTGGGAAGCTCTCGCTGCTATGGGGCTGCTGCCTCTGTAACTACCAGCTCCCTGAGAGCAAACACTAAACACTATTTTCACCTTTTTTTTTTTTTTTTTGGTCTTTTGTCCTTTTAGGGCTGCGCCTGCGGCATATGGAGGTTCCCAGGTTAGGGGTCGAATCAGAGCTGTTGCTGCCTGCCTACACCACAGCTCACGGCAACGCCAGATCCTTAACCCACTGAGCGAGGCCAGGGATCGAACCCGCAACCTCATGGTTCCTAGTCAGATTTTTTTCTGCTGTGCCGCAACAGGGACTCCTCACCTTTTCTCACAAAAGCGAAAACACTCTTCAGATTTCTTTTGATGAGTGACATCAGCTACTGATGTAGGTCTTTTTATAAAAGCCGTGTGGTGTAAAGCCAGCTTCCAAAAAGCGGGCATACCTGTGCTTAGTTGTCAACATGCTGAAATAATATTTCATGTGGCTGCATCAGCAGGTCAGCTTCAGAGTACTTTAGAATGAGAACTGATTCTCCTTCTGTCCACCAGGGACCTGGGTAAAGATGCCTCGTGGTTGTAAAACTTCTTCTCTGTTGGAGCTGGTTTAGAACCTGCATCCCTTTTCCTGTGGAGGAAGACCCGCAACCCATGATGCTCCCACTTAAAAAAAGGGGTGCTGTCTTCTGCTGTATCTCCTGGTGTCTCTCTTTAGGTGCAGCCCTGTGACAAGGAAAGCCGCTTTGATCCGCACTCCCTTATTTGTTCAATACCTAGTAAATAAACAAGACACCTGCAGAGCATAGTTGGTGCTAGAGAGGAAACGGTGCTACGCTGGAGATTCACTGGGGTTGGATCCTTTTTTATAGGCTGGACAGGTCTCCAAGGAGAGGAACCAGGGGAAGGCTGTTCGGGTGTAGGGAGAGCATGTGCACGGAACCGGGGGTGGGGCAAGTTTGGCATGTTTGAAAACACCCACAACGAGGCTGGGGTGACCTGAGCTGCCAGAGGCGGCACATCGAGCGGCGAAGAGCAAGCATGTGGGGCAATAGCTAGGCAGGCAGGAGCTCCAGATGAGCTTAACTGCACGATCGCGGTGGCCCAGGAAGAAGGTAAGTGGAGGCCCAGGCATCCTCTGCAGAAGCATTGGAGTGGGCAGTGTTTCTGACATCTGACCGCAGGGTTCCCCCGGGTGTTCTGGGCATCAGAAGGTTCTGCTCTGCCGCATCTAGGCAGGTGGCTGGCAGGTACATGCGGAGGTGCAAACCTGTGCACAGTATTACCGGTATCGCGTCACTGGTACCGAACAGGCTGGGTGCGGAAGCAGAGCCATCAGTGACCCTGCTCAGGAAGGCTGGGAAGCAGCAAAGCAAAATAACTTCCAGGCAGCCAAATTACACGCAGATGCCAGGCTGCATGCTGTGTGTGGAGTCAGAACCAGCTGTTGCTTGGCTTCCTGTAGCTACTTTTTATTTATGAAGTTAAACTTGACATTGACCTGGATATCTGCAATGTATGGCGTAGAGGGTTCATAAACTCACTCTTTGGAGTCTAAGGTCCAGGCCGGGTGCCAGCTCCTAAAAGGGCAAACTCCAGGGGGCTGGAGCTGGTCATAGAGTCACCCTTTCTATCTCAAGGAAGTTCTTGATAAACACCCAGGGTTCAGGCTGTCAACCTGCCAGGAGTTCAAAGCTTTTTGACTTGGAAGCTGACTTGGACATAGATCTGATCTCAGTAAATGATCTTATCGGAGGTGGACGTAAGTCCCAAGTTTCAAGTTCAGGCTCTGGAAGACATAACCATAACAAGCTCTTCTGGTTTAAGTTTGTTTCTGATTCAATATTGCGTTCCTCCAGATCCACATCTTTTTCCTCAACTTAAAATATCTCATTGTTAAAGATCAGTACAGGAAGTAACGAATGCACATCCTTCAAAATCACGCTGCATGAGCAGGTGTGCGGCTGTGTGTCAAAGGACCCTCAGGTCCCACCCTCCCCACTCCACAGGCTTACTGTTATTCTATTTTATTTTCCTGATAAATAGATAAAAAGGTATCCTGAGGTGTTCCCAATTCTGAGGAGTTCAAAGTACCTTATATTCTTTTTGTTTTTTAAAATCCTTGTAAGTATTCTCAAGGGGATCATGAGCTGTCTCAGTTCTTTTGGAAGAAGCCACAGTGTCAACAAATAACGTGGGCGACCGTGAAAAGCGGAGGACAAGTGGTATGAAGGAGAACTTGAGGCTCTGGGGCGGGGAGTGTGACTGAGGTGCCCGGACTGAGAATCAGTGTCTCTGTTCCTCCCTCTGCCCTGACAGCTCGGGGGAGCCGTGAAAACACCCACCACCCACCGCGCCAGCTCACGCACCCCTGGACGCTGGGAGCCATGGGTGTTTTAAAGTTAAGAATTCCGGACTTCTGACTCCGGGGACATAAGACCAGTTAGATCTACCTTTAGCAAGATTTGATTTTTTTCTTCTTCTTCTTCTTTCTTTCTTTCTTTGTTTTTTGGCTTGTTTCAGGTACTCTTTTGGCCTTCCGTGTTCCATTTCACAATGAATTCAGGGAGTGACTTCAATTAATAGCGACTTGGCCAGATGTCAAGTCTGAAAATCTTGCATTTCGTCACACTTGGTGTTGGCGTGATGATGGGGGGGCCCAAGCCGCTCTCTACCTGCACCCCACCTACACTCAGAGGACACTCCTGGTCTTGTGAAATACTCTGATAAGTTGCAAGTTCACTATTTTCCCAACAAATATGTTTACCTTTTTAATCATTAAAAAATCACCTTAATATGATAGAATATTTATTGAATATCCATGCTGCAGGAGGTCCCAGGCACAGCAGAGGAAGTCTCACCTTGGACCTAAAAATGTGCACTCCTAAGCTGCCATATAAACATGTGTCATATCTGAGTTCCCTGGTGGTTCAGTGGGTTAAGGATCCGGCATTGTCATTGTTGTGGCTCAGTTTGCTGCTGTGGCGCAGGTTCAATTCCTGGCCTGGGAACTTTCGCATGCCACGGGAGTGGCCAAAAAAAAAAAAAAAGAAAACACCGAAAATGTGAGTCATGTCCATGTGATTTATTACCTCTTACATTTTATGGGTTTAAAACAAATGATGTTCATAAATTATCTTGTTGGGAGTTCCCGTTGTGGCGCAGTGGTTAATGAATCCGACTAGGAACCTTGAGGTTACAGGTTCGATCCCTGGCCTTGCTCAGTGGGTTAAGGATCCGGTGTTGCCATGAGCTGTGCTGTGGGTCACAGACACGGCTTGGATCCCGTGTTGCTGTGGCTGTGGTGTAGGCCAGCAGCTACAGCTCCGATGGGACCCCTAGCCTGGGAACCTCCATATGCCACAGGAGCGGCCCTAGAAAAGACAAAAGTCTTGTTTGAGCATCGCAGCCTGTGGGAGGGACATAGATTTCACCCTTAGTAGCGGCAGCGTGTTGTCAACGTGACAGCCGAGAAGATGGTTGGGGGGTGTTGTGCACCTAGGATCAGACCCTGGTGGGTGGCTGAGCTGGGGTCAGGACCCAGACACCCCCGTGGGGCCTCCCCAGTCACTGCTCCTCCCAGGGCGGCCCAGCTGGGCATCCTCAGTGCATTCTTCTCACGTGGAAAGCTTCAGTCCCCGGAGTCCCCTGTAGCGTCTCGGGCACCCTGCCTTGAGGAGGACAGAACCTGGGCCACCGAGAGCCGGCAGGAGGCAGGCCCGGAAGGGGAGTTGGTCTCCTTGTTCCGAGACCCGCATCTCCTGGCTGCCCTTGGATGTCCTGCGGTTTTGAAAGGCAGCCAGAGCTGGGCACTCCTCAACCTGCGGCTCCATGTCACAGAAGGAGCCTTTGTTCTGCAGACGGGATTTCCTCTTGACACGAGCCCTGTTGGGGTGGCGTCCCTTTGCTTCATCCATCTTCAAGGATGCCTTTCTGTTTGCACCGCGGACCTTCCTTGGGCTGAGGGGGTGAGTTCTTGTTGAGACGTCCTGTGACTGGATAGCTGCAGGATCGGCCCTCGGAGTCCCCGCGGGTCCTTTTCCTGCCCATGGTACAGGGAGGCACGCATTCCTGGGAACAGCTGCCAGCAGCCTCATTCCTTCTGCCCCTTGTGCGGTGGGAACATGTGGCTGGACAATGCCGTGTTTCATGCATGTGCCTGAGTGGAGCTGACTGACTCGTCACAAGTGTTTTAACTGATGGGGGCCAGAACGTCTGCAGCATGATCCCGAGTTAAAACCCCGTGTCCTTTCCCAGGCAGGAAGGAACCTACCATGTCCCAGTGTCAGCGCGTGAAAGTTGAAGCAGAAGCGGAAAAGCACAGAGCGATGCAGACTCTAAGCTCTGACTTAAAGCTCTCACTCACTCTGGGCTGGGTCGGTGGCATCACCTGAAACATGGTTTGGTGTGTTCCTCTTTCTGAGTGATGGATTGCTCCTTAGCAAAGCAAGGTGGTTCCCCCCCACCCCCGCCATGCAGAGAAATCGGCCCTTAGCTCGATGTTCATCTGAACGATCTGCAACATGGAAGAACACACGCAAACATCGGAGTTTTATTTACGCACGGACACGTCTACTGTCTGGGTTTAGCACTGAAAAAAATCCATTTAATTATTTTTCATAGCAGGTATATTTATTGAGTTAGCAGAAGGACAGTGGCTTCACAGCCAAGAATGTGCCTAATAAGTAGTAGCCCATGCATTGAATTTTTACTTTTAACATTTCAAGTTGAGGTTTACATCTTGTCCCCAGTGTTTGCGTGCCGCTGTCGCGGACGCATTAGTAAACTGCGAGGAACGGTGCCCATCCGGGCCCCGGTGGCCTCTGCTGTGCCGAGGCCAGGGGTAGCTGGGTCAGAGATGAGCTCAGCCCCCACTGGGCACCTGGTACCAGTCTCCAGGGTTGGAGGAGCCCAGAGAATAGGAGGTGCCTGCAGGTCCCTCAGCTGCCGGACAGTCGTCCCAAATGCTCCCCTCACAGTGATGATTTCAGCCGGAAGGCTGGGATCTGTGAATTCTCAGCTGTTCTTGGGAAACTAAAGGGCCTTTTTTTTTTTTTTTTTTCCCCCACTGATTGCAAACCGCAACCAAGAAGATGATGCGAGAATTGCTCAATGTGGTCCTTGTTGAATGGTTGGGTCTTCTCCACCCAACCCGGGACAGGCCTGCTCTCAAGCCTATTTTTCCAGGCCTTCTGCATGCTGTTGGGGAAAAAAAGTCAGGTTTTTCAGCCTCCCAAGAGGCAGAAACTCTGAGTGTTTCACACCCCTCCACAAAGGGTACGGCCTAGTGTAAGCCCAAGAGGCCCTGCAGTTACAAATTACTCAGGCTCTTATCACATATGGATTTGGAGCCATCCCAGCCTGGCTGGAAGATGGGAGCTGAGAAGCTGTGCTGCTCTTGTTGATGGGAAAGAGAGGCCATCCTGGGGCCTGGACTGGAGCCACAGGGCTGATAAGCCCTCAGGCCGCGGCCACCCTGCTGTTCACAGCTTTGTAATACTGTCACCACCCAGTCTGGCCCTGAGAGACTGGCCGCAGGAGGACAGGCAGGATTTCAGGCTTTCTCTCCTGTGGGGCCCAAACACCAGCTCTGAAGGTATTCCTGCTTCCGGATTGTGCTGTTATTTACAAATGATCCAAGTCCCAGGATGCCTCCGTGTTGCCCAGCCTTCGTGCAGCCCTGAGTGTCTGCTTCCAGAATGACTCGCACATTTATTAAGAGGTGAGAGGAGGAGAGAACGAGTCCCATAACAGCGGTCTCCAGGGAGATCCCTATTAGGACTCAGGGCAAGTTGTAAAGGATCAAATGCGGTGGAAATGGCCCCTCTGAGGCGGGCCGTGGAGGCTCTGTCACTGAAGGTGGAGGCCGCACTGAGGGTCATGTTCTGACTTTCACTCTTGATCCGGCGCCACCCTTAGGAGTCTGGGGGGAGCAGCTTCCACCTGATCATGGCCATTTATTCTTCTCGTGCCAACTCTGCGGCGTGACGCCTGACCCTGAAGGCCCTTGGCACTTGTGCCAGGATGTGAATGGAGCCATGGATTATCAAAGAAAGCTGCTGGTGCCCTTGGAGCTGATGTCAGCCCCCAGACCGGGGAGCTTGGTGACCTTGCTAAGTTCCTCGGCCTTTCTGAACCTCCACGCCCTCCACAGGGTGGCTTGGGGCGCAAATGTAATAGCACGTGAGGGCACCTAGCCCAGGGCCTGGCGTGGAACAGGGGCTCAGAGGCTGGTTTCCGCCCTTCCTTCCTCCTGGGAGGCTCCCTGACCCTCGTGTGTAACCTGAGATGACGTTCAGCGCCTGCAGCTTCTGTGGGAGAAAGTTTCCCACGTGTTGCTGGCGCCTGGCTGGAATCCCTCTGCCTGGATGCGCTCTAAGCCGCCCCACAGCAGCGCGTCGTGGCTGCCGCGCTCGCTTACAGGTCTTTCAACCCTACCGTGCATTGAAGGATCAACGTGCCATGGTCCTGAGACCCCAAACAGGGCTGTCTTTGGGGGGCTGGTCCAGCCCATGTCCGCTTGTCCCCGTGCTTAATGTCAGTGTCTTCGCTGTTTATTCTTCGATGCACATGTATTGAGATTGTTTCGTGCCAAGGATTCTGCTGGGTACCAGGTGCTCAGTGGGGATTAAAACGGGAGTGCCCAGGTTAGGGGGCATGCAGACAAAGGCATCAATGCGGAAAAGGCAAAGAAGGGGACGTAGGGAGCCCTGAGTTCCTTGGATGGGGGGAGGGGAGGCCCCTCTGCAGGAGGCAACATTTTGAAGATTGAATATAAAACGAAAATGTAAAATACTTGATTAATATTTTTAGGTTGCTATGTATTGATAATGTTTTTGAAATATTAGGTTAAAAATATTATTAAAGTTAAGTAACGCTTGTTTCCATACAACTAGCCTCTAGGATTTTTTTTTTTTTTTTTTTTTTTGCTTTTAAGGGCCACACCTTTGGCATATGGAAGGTCCCAAGCTAGAGGCTGAATCAGAGCTGTAGCTGCAGCCCTACGCCACAGCCACTGCAAGGTGGTATCTGATCCATGCCTACAATCTACACCCCAGCTCATGGCAACGCCAGATTCTTAACCCACGGAGCGAGGCCAGGGATCGAACCTGCGTCTTTATGGACATCAGTCGGGTTCATTACCGCTGAGCTACAATGGGAATCCTAGAAAATTTTAAATTACATGTTTCTCACATTGTATTTCTATTGGGCAATACTGGTCTAGACCTTGCTAAGGGGTTTAGATTTTCTCCATAGGGCAAAGGGAAGTCCTCAAAGGGTTTTCAGCCAAGGAATAGCATGATCTGATCCAGTTTTTAGCAGATTTGGGGGAGGAGTGATTGATCGGGAAAAGGAGCTGAAGGGAGGGCCGGAGGCGGCTGCAGAAGGACAGTGAGCAGCTGGGGTCTGCTCTAGGACCTCGCAGGAGATGAAAGCGGGTGGATGGATTCGAGGTCTCTTTTGGAGGTGGAATCTGCTGGACTCACTGAGGGTTAGAAAGAGTGGGATGAGGGAGAGAGACAGTCATGCAGGCTCGAGTAGCTGAGTGTGTGCGTGGGGCCATTCACGGAGGCGGGAAGGTTGGAGAGGAGCAAGGCTGTGTGTGTGTGTGTGTGTGTTGGGTTTGCCTTTTCCTGGGAGGAGGAGGTGACGGTAGGTCACAGAGGAAGGAGACTTCGCTTGGCACGCGCTCACTCTGCGATGGATCCATGTCTCCGTGGAGGTGTTAGGCAGCCCGCTGATGTTCCGAGCCTGGAGCTGTGGAGAGAAGTCAGGGCTGAAAGTTAGGAGTCTGGGTGGAAATGGAGTGGATGCCGGTTGGCAGGAGAGAGCTGTGTGAAGCCTAACGGGCAGGGCCTCGAGGACCGAGCGGAGAGGAATCCCAGCACGATCCCCCCGTTCCTGGGCGTCAGTAGAGGAGGCTGAGCCTTTGATGGGCAGCAGAGAAATGATGCAGGGGCAGGCTGCCAGGAAGGTGGGTTTTTTTTTTTTTTTGATGAGACAAAATTCAATAGGAAAAGGTCTAATCTTTTAAGCATGCAGTAAAACAAAGCACATTTTTTCATTCCTTGATTCCTTTTATAAAACGCTTCTGATTTGATTAAAGCAGACGTGTTCCTTGGGCCGCCCTCCCCGTGGGCCTCTGCCAGCAGCCTGGTGATTTTGCCCGTAGTCCTTCCCCTGAGGGTCCAGGCGTCCGCCTGCAGCTCTGCGGACAGAGAAGGTACACGGGGGACTGTGGTTGGCGTTCAGACTCTTGGTGGAGCAGTGGTGGCTGCTTTTCCAAGGTGCCTGCCCCGGTAAAGGGGTGCAGGGCGTGTGAGCCTGTGTGTGTTCAGCTGAGTGAAGTCTGTCCTTTCAGAGGCCCTGAGGACATTAGCTCAAAACCAGTGCATTTTTATCCTGCCTTTGAGCTCGCTGAGATGAAACCTTAACAAAAAACAAACACTCTCCTTTAGAAGGGGATGGACTGGGAGTTTGGGGTTCGTAGATGCAAACAATTGCATTTGGACTGGATAAGCAGTGAGATCCTGCTGTGTCGCACAGGGAACTGTGTCTAATCACTTCTGAGAGAACATGATGGAAGATAATATGAGAAAAAGAATGTGTGTGTATATAATATGTAACTGCGTCGCTTGGCTGTACAGCAGAAATTGACAGAACACTGTAAGTCAACTATAATTAAAAAATTTAAAGCGGGGGGAATGGCTGGGGGTGGGGCGGATGGGGAGGGTGGGAGTGGAGGAAGCATAGATAGATACCAGCCAAACAAAGCATCTGCTGTTATCAAAAGCTCTGTGTTTGGGCTGAGCCAGCCTGAAGCCTGACGATGCCCTGATGCCAGACCCTCTGCGCCTGCCAAGAGACATACTGGCCTCGCTACGGATTTTTTCGCTGTTACTCTGTTCTCTTTGACGGACGGCTGCCGAGTGAATGTTTCAACAGTAGCTTTTCACGTCGCGCGGTCCCAGCATTCAGCTGAGTACCAGTTAACCCAGGACCGAAGCAGGTCTTTATCCAGCAGTACCCCTCGGTGTCAGCTCGGTGGGGCCTCACCGCGGTGTAATGTGTAGCATACGTAAGCGGTGCGGTTTTCACAGGAGGAGAGGATCTGCCCAAGGCGGTGGTTTAATTGCCATTCTTTCAGTACGTGTCATGGGCACATTCATCAGGCATTGCTGTCGTTGCAGATGAGATAGAAACTGACTCATGGAAGCGGGAAAGGAAACAGGAGTTTGAGAGGCAGCTGGGCCTTGGGCCCTCTGAGAGCCAAGGAGGGGGTTGTGTCCTCAGCTAGAGTCTCCCCTGGGCGGTCGGAGGAAGGAGCCCCCAGGCTGAGGGGGATGATACAGAGAAGCGCAGGGCTTGAGGCTTTGAAGGGGCCACACAGTTCAGGCCAACTGACAGCAACAGGCCGACCACACTTGGAAGGAGGAACAGGTCAGTGGCCCTCCAGGTAGCCCGTGGTTAAGGATGTGTAGCAAGGTGGTCTCCACCTGGACGGACCCATCCGCAGCATCGCCCAGGTGTGGTGTGAGGTGCTGGGGCCCATCTGATGAATTTAGTCTCAAGTACATTGAGCATCTGTGTGGCCGGAGACGCAGACAGCCTGGGGCGTTTGTGTGGTTGCGAAGCCATGGCCCTGGGAGAAGGGGCTGCGGGTTGTGAACCATCTGAGCTCACCTGTGCCTGTTTCCTCTTGGCTGCCTGTTTCCTCTTTGCTGCCGGCTTCCCCTCGCCGTCGGCCCCTCCATCACTCCGCCAGTTCCCTAAGGGATTCGGCTTTCCTTGACCTCTGACCTTAACATCTTCCCAGGTGTCGAGTTACTTTTTCTCCTGGACCAAGTGATGGCGGGTTGTGCTTTCCAGGTAACCCTTCCCTCCGGGCCTGCCTTCTCTGTGCCGCCACCTCCTCCATGCTGCTCTGGCCTCAGACCCAGACCCAGGAAACTTCGGCCGTGCACCCGAAGCCCATGGAGAGGATGGCTCTGGGCTGAGAAAGCACTGGGGTGCAGGGTGAGCATAGGCTTGTGAAAAATGCTGCGGGTAACAAAAAGCGCTTTCAGCATTTATGTTTGGAATAATAAAACCAAAGCGGGGGAGTGCAAGAAGCCAAAGGGCTGAGCTTCTGTTCAGCTTGCTGTTTTTCTGTCCAGGAAATGACTTCTCTGATTGGAATGGGTAGGAGAGAGGGGACGGAAGAGAGAAGACGAGTCCGCGACAAGACGCTCTAATGCCACCAAGTGAGGGGAAGCCCCAGGGCCCAGGAGGCCAGCAGGAGCCTGAGGCTGAGACCATCAAAGCAGCATGTCTTTGAGGAAGCGATGGTATTACCAAGAGCTGCAGAAGTGATGTTATTAGAGAAGTTTTGTTTTTCGGGGTTTTTTTTGGTGTGTGGTTTTTTTTTTTTTTTTTTTTTTTTAAGGGCTGCACCTGCGGCATAGGAAATTCCCAGGCTAGGGGTCGAATGGGAGCTGCAGCCACCCGCCTATGCCACAGCCACGCCAGATCTGAGCCTCGTCTGGGACCTACACTGCCGCTTGATCCTTAACCCACTGAGTGAGGCCAGGGATCAGACCCACGTCCTCATGGATGCTAATCCGGTTTGTAACCCGCTGAGCCACAACAGGAACTCCTGAGAAGTATTTTAATTTCAAAAATGGATCTAGGGAGGTAAAATTCATCTGTAAAATGGTAAGATTGACCTCTCTCTCAGGAAATCTTCTCAAAAGGATTATTAGGACAGTGAGTTTCGAATACTTGGTGAAGGAAGCAGCAACCATTAGTAATGAGCAGGTCTCACTAGATGAGCTTCCCTTCCTGGGAGGCGAGAGGAGAGCTGAGAAGGTGTGTGTGCAAATGACTGTGTCATCCCTGACGTCCTTGGTGCGAGAGAGATTCAGGTTAGGTGACCGTGCAGGACGCACGCCGTAGGCTGGGTCCTTAGCCCCATTCTAGCCAGCTTTCAAATAGCTTTCAGACAATCATGTGGACAGAAAGATCATGTTGGTGGATGGTAGGAATCTTGGAGGAATAATTAATACGTCAAAATGATAGATGTGAGATCCAAAAAAAAGATCGGGACATTTCAAAACAACAGACCAAAGCGAACTGGAAAAAACTATGGCGAGAGAAAAAGACTGACCCTCGCGTCCAAAAACCAAGTCAAAGTCTGAGGTTTGGCTAAAGAGCCACATGTGAAAACCTATTCCGGGATGTAGGTAACTGCAGCCTCAGAGTGAGTCAGCAGCGTGCTCTGATTGTCCACGAAGCTAATGTGATTTTAGCAGCGTTCACGGAAGTTTGATAACCAGGCCGAGGGAGGGGGTCACACTTGGCCGCCCAGGTGCCATCTGGTGACTTGTTTTTAGGTCTAGACATCAGAAATGGAAGAGGAATTCCCCCACTGCACAGGGGCGAGCTTCTGTCCACACCACTTCTCTGCTCTAAAGCGGATCTGTGGGTTTAATCACTAAGGAATACTCCTGTGGTGCTTTGTGTTAGTGAAAAGGAACTCGTTACATCATGTCTTAACCCTGGGAGGAGAATCTAAAATAAGCACCAATCTTAATCCTGCCAACGACTGGGGTGCCCATTTGGACACATTAAGTTAAGAAATATAGGTCGTGAGATTTGGGAAAGTAAATTTCTTATTTTTTGCAAGATGATGAAACAGAATACATCTTCCTAAGTGTACATTTAGAGGCAGTCTCTATTTTTAAAGCTACATCCCCTTTTTAAGCACAAGTATGTGCATATTTTAATTTATAGTTAATACCATAATTGGCTTTTTAGGTGATGGGTTTTTTTTTCTCTTTGGCTTTTTTTTTTTTTTGAAGATTTACAGTGTTCACAAGCTAACACTTGTTTAGTTAGCAAAGGCTATGCACATAATATGCCCCCACCTAGCGTGAGAAAATAGCTTTTTATTGGGACTTTCATGTGATTCCCAGTATCAGTAGAGAAGCTGTCCATCTTCTTCTCACTAGCTGGTATTTTCCCAAGCGGTGTCATTTCTCCACTCACCAGGCCAGCCCCGTTTCCAGCGTCTCTTTCTTCATTTTCTCATGAACAGCTGGAAATGGCGCTGTGGGTACCCTCTGTGTCCTCTTGGCGATCTCCCTGGTGAACTTCCTCCCTGACATTTCGAAGTGTCCAGAGAGATGCGTTTTCAGCTGGAACAGCCAACCCCTCAGGACCACTTTGAAACCAGCTAGTCTGGGCGGGGCAGGGAAGCCAGGCGCTGCCCTGGCCGCAGCGACGTCCCGTTGCTGAGGGAGTTCTGTCTGAGGCCATCACGGGTCACTCGCAGGCCTGGAGCCACACTCTCTCCTTCGTGGGGAGGCCCATCCGTCCAAGAATGGCATTTCCCTCGTGCCCGCCTCCCGCGCGATGCTCTTCTTCCCTCCGGGAACCCGTGCAGTGTCGTGGGAGGGAGGGTTAGAGTTTGGATCTTTTGTGCAGCTGAGAGAACGCATACACACGCACACACCCCCATTCATTCTTTCAAACCAGCGTTGACTGGGCAGCCGTGCTTTGGGGATACAGAGGTGAATAAAATCAAATGTGGTCCCTGTTTGCAGGGAGATTGACAGGACTACACATACCACGTTGACTTCTAATTATTTGTTATACTAAAGTTTTAGAAGGCGTGGACAATGAGTGCTGAGCAGATGTGATTGATGCTCTAAGTTTAGCGGAGTGAGGGGAGGGGGAAAGGGGGAGAAGGAGGGAATCAGTAGGAAGCTGATGAGGACTCTGGGCTTCTTGGTGCAGGGAGTTCCAGACAGTCTGGATGTGTTGGAATGATAGGAGCAAAGTGAGGAGATGAGGCTGGGGAGATGGGTAAGGCTTTAGAATCCTGGGTATCTTCTACTAAATTATAAACTGAGAATGCTAGACTTTCCTATGTGTTCTGGCCCAAAAGAACACGTGGTCTAGTCAGGCGTCCCATCCAGTGGAAGCAGAGTCTTTGTAGAATCAAAGCCTGTTGCTATCTCTTCCTCCTCCCATCCCTCCATCCCCGAATCTCCCCAAGATGTTGAGGGGGCGGTAGAGCCCTGTGCTGGAGAACAAAGTGGGGTTGACGGCTCTAGGATCCGAGACCGCGTCCGCAGGCAAGGAGGCTGAGGTGGCCAGTGAAGGGCCAACCTCCCGGCGCTTGGGTTCGTGTTTCCAGATTGTTGACATGCCCTGGGACACGAGTTGGTTAAGAACGGTAAACTAACCCATCCCAAGGCTGCAGTGTTGGTCCTCCTTGGCTTCACTGCTACACCTAAACAGAGAGGCACCTACTGGTGCCACGTGTCTTGAGTCTTTTGGGATCGCATTTCGGTTAAGGGTTCTAGGAATGAGTTCATTTGTGGTGGATAAACACTCACAAGCAAGAATTCCTTCCCAGACACAGAAGCCTTCTAGCCCCTGACCTCAGTAAGTTTGCAGTTGAAGGTTATTTTCCACAGCGCTTTCGTATCCAGGGAACTCGCAGTACGTAAAAGCTCCGTATAGATTCTTTGGGTGTTATGCAATCATCATTTATGAATCATGATCATTTTGATCTCCCTTATCCAATTCATATACATTTTCTTTCTTTTGCGTGTTTAACTGTGCTGACTGGTCCCTCCAGGTCAGTCACGCACAGAAGCAATAATAGCGAGCATCCTTGTCTTGTTTTTGATGGATTGATTTTAGTCATGATTCTAATACTTCTCCATTAAGAATGAGGTTTTGTGGTAGCTGTGCTTCTCCTTTTTTATTTCTAGTTCGTGAAGAGTTAGCTCTTTCCCTGCTGAGATCATGAAAAGATGATATTTTAAAAAATACCTCCCCTGCCCGTCAATTAGTTGCCCAGAAAGATTTCTCTCCTTTAATCCTTCAATGTGAATGTGGTGAATTGTATAATAGATTTTCTCATGTTAAACTGACCATGTATCCTGGAGTCAACCTAATTTGATTATGATGTATTTTTATACATTCTTGGATTTGGTTTGTCAGTTGTTTTGTTTAGGATTTTTTCATATCTATTCATGTGTGAGATTAGCCTATACTTTTTTTCTGTTATTGTGTGTGCTCTTGGTATCAAAGTTATAATATCCTCTTTTTCAGGCCTCTTGAAGTGCTTATGGAATTTTCAAATAAAAAATTCCAAAGTGTGGAGTTCCCGTCGTGGCTCGTTGATTCATGAATCCTATAGGAACCATGAGGTTGTGGGTTTGATCCCTGGCCTTGCTCAGTGGGTTGGGGATCTGGCGTTGCCGTGAGCTGTGGTGTAGGTCACAGATGTGGTTCGGATCTGGTGTTTCTGTGGCTCTGGCGTAGGCCGGTGGCTACAGCTCCCATTCGACCCCTAGCCTGGGAACCTCCATATGCCGTGGGAGCGGCCCTAGAAAAAGCAAAAAGACCGTAAATAAATAAATAAATATAAAGAAATAAATAAAATTCCAAAGTTTGGCAGAACTTGCTGGGTAGAGAAACCAGCAAGGTCTGTTGGGGGATACTGAACAACTGATTCAATTTGTAAAATTGTTGTAGGACTATTCAGACATCGAGTCTGTTGGAGGGTTCTTTTTCCAGGAGTTTATGCATTTGCTCCTAAGCTTTCAAAGTCACTGTGTGAAGATATTCATAGGATTCTCTTCCTCTTCCCTGTGTTTACGAGCGTGTCCTCTTCGTTTCTCTTCTTTTGTGTCTTCTTTCCCTCTCCCCCCATCATGTCTGCCAGAGGTTTATTTTATTAGGCTTCTGAAAAACCAGTTTTCTTTTGTTGCTCCCTTAATCGTATCACTAAAAAAAAAAAAAAAAATCTCTGCTCTTTTATCTCTATTCCATTTTATTATCATTAATTTTTAATTTTATGGCCCCACCCCCAGCATGTAGAAATTATAGAAGTTCCCAGGCCAGGGGTTGAATCCAAGCCACAGCTGCGACCTCCACGGCAGCTGTGGCAGTGCTGGGTCCTTTTAACCCACTGCACCAGGCCGGGGATCGAACCCATACCTCCAGAGCCACCTGAACTGCTGCAATCAGATTCTTAACCCTGCGCCATGGCAGGAACGCCTCTATTCTCTCTCTCTTTTTAATGTTGATCCTGTTCTCTTAACTTAAGCTACACAATGAATTTCAACATTTCTTTTCTAAAAGTAAGCGTTGGAGGCTCTTCGTTTCCTCCAAAATCCCACTTTAACTGTACCCTACATGCCCTGTGTCTGACGTTGTGCAAATCTGCCTTGTGAGTTTAATCTGGTTAACAGTTACTACAGCGCTTAGTGATGCATCTGGGTCTACAGCTGCCTCTGATTCTGTATGTCTATATTATTTGTACATTTTTTAAACCTATGGGTTTTGTTCATTGCCTTATTTTGAATTGTCTTTTTAAAAATAGTCCCTTCATCTAGGGGTTATTTAAAAACGACTTTTGTGTGACTTCGTACAACGTCGTCGAGTAGAACAATACCTCTCCTTCTTCCTGCGCCGGGCAGGACGTCGGACATGAGCTTTGGACAGTTTCCACTTGGCTCGTGTGTCGTTGTTGTCCTGTGGTTTACTTTGTCTTTTTGTTTTTAAATTGTGGTAACATACCCATACGATAAAATTTACCATCTTAACCGTATTTAAGGGCACGGTTCAATAACGTTACATATATTCGCACTGTTGTACAACCAGTCTCCGGAGCACCTTTCATCTTGCAAAACTGAAACGCCACACCCGTTAAACAACAGCTCCTCGTTCCTTCCTCTGCCGCCTCCGGCAACCACCGTTCTACTGTCTCTATGATTTTGACACGCTGGGTGCCTCCGAGAGGTGAACTCATATTTCACTTACCATAATGTCCTCAGGATTCCTCTATATTGCAGCATGTGTCAGAATCCTCTTGCTTTTTAAGGCCAAATACTATTCCATGGTATATATTCCACGTTGAGTATATACCGCATGTAGTCGATCCATTCTTCTATCCCTGGACGTTGGGGTTACGTCCACCTTTCGGATTCTGTCGGTAATTCTGCTGTGAACAGGTGTGCACAATATCTTTTCAAAATCTTCTTCACCTTTAGAGGGGCATATATTTAGAAGGAGAATTCTTGGATCAGATGGTAACTCTAGTTTTAATTTTTTGAAGACCCTCCATACCGTTTCCCGCAGCAGCTGTCCCATTTCATGTTCCCATGAACGGTGCACAAGGGTCCTAATTTCTGCACGTCCTTGGCAACACTTGACTGTCTGCTTCAACTCCACGGATTAGACATGCGTCTTATTTCACACCATCAATTCTGGTTTATAGCTGCCGACATGTCCACCAGTTTCTTTGTGTATCATTCAGTCTTAGATCCCAAGCTGTCCTTCTGGCTTTCTGTTCCTGCTTCCTGAAGGGTCCCCTCTATTTTTAGAGACTCAGATTGTCTTTATTCACCCTCATTCTCAGTAGTTTGCTGGGCAAGACATCTTGTGCTCCTCACTTGCCCTTTTGGCTGATGAAAATCTGCTGTTGGTCTAATTGTCGTTGCTCTCAGGGCAGCCTTTGCTCTTGTGCTGCTTTCAGACCTTCTTTTTGGTTTGGGTGGTCTCTAGTTTCATTGCAATGCATATATTTTTGTTTGTACTGCTTAGGACTCATGGGATGCCTGAATATGATCATTAAAGTATCTTTCATTAGGTTTTAAATTAAATTTATTTTTTATTAGAGTATAGTCGATTTATAGTGTTGAGTCCTTTTCTGCTGTATAGCATAGTGACCCAGTCATACATGTGTGTATATATATATACATACGCACATATATATACATTCTTTTTCTCATACTATCTTCCATCCTGGTCTATCCTAAGAGACTGGATAGAGTTCCCTGTATTCTGTACAGTAGGACCTCATTCTAAATGTAATAGTTTGCATCTACCAACCCCAAACTCCCTGTCCATCCTACTCCCTCTCCCCTCCCTCTTGGCTACCACAAGTCTATGCCTGTGAATCTGTTTCTGTTTTGTAGATAGCTTCATTTGCACAATATTTTATTTTATTGAGTTCATTTTTTTTTTGCTTTTTTAGGACCACACCTGCAGCATATGGAAATTCCTGGGCGAAGGGTCCAGTTGGAGCTGCAGGTGCTGGCCTACACCACAGCCACAGCAACCCGGGTTCCAGGCTGCATCTGTGACCTATACCACAGCTCACAGCAACACCAGATCCTTAACCCACTGAGCGAGGCCAGGGATCAAACCCGCATCTTCATGGATACTAGTTGGGCTTGTTACTGCTGAGCTGCAATGGGAACTCCCTATGCCATATTTTTTTAAAATTTTTTATTGTTATTTCCCCAATACGACTTTTTTTCTACTGTACAGCGTGGTGACCCAGTTACACATACATGCATACATTCTTTTTTCTCCCATTATCTTGCTCCATCATAAGTGACTAGACATGGTTCTCAGCTACACGGCAGGTCCCTGTGCCATATTTTAGATTCCACATATAAGTGACATCATATGGTATTTGTCTTTCTCTTTCTGCCTGACTTCACTTAGTATTTGGATTAATGACGATTCCCCATCATGATTTCTTTGACTATTGCTTTTTGCCTTTCTCTCTCTCTCTCTCTTTTTTTTTTTTGTCTTTTTGCTATTTCTTGGGCCGCTCCCGAGGCATATGGAGGTTCCCAGGCTAGGGGTCCAATCGGAGCTGTAGCCACCGGCCCACACCACAGCCACAGCAATGCCAGATCATTAACCCACTAAGCAAGGACAGGGACCGAACCCGCAACCTCATGGTTCCTAGTTGGATTCGTTATCCACTGCGCCACCACGGGAACTCCTTTGCCTTTCTCTTAATTCTCTGCTTCTAGAGTTCGGGTTGTAGGTAATTAAGCCTTCTCGTTCTACTTTCAGTGTCTCTTTTGTATTTTCCTTCATCTTTCTCCCTGTGCTCTTTTTTGTATCATTTCTTTATGTATTTGTTTTCATTCATAAATATTTTCTGTGGTCGTGTCTAACACATTTAGAATATTTTTATATTTTATATTTATTTATGTCTAGGTATTTTGATCAATGTGATTTTTATTTCTAAGAGTTAGAGTAGATTAGTTTTATATCTGCCTGTTTATTCTTACTCTTTGATTCCATCTTTTTAAAAACTATCATATATCATTATTTTATTGCTTACATCTGAAATTCCAGTGTCTGGAGTCTTCGGGGAATCTTGATCTATTGTTACTTCTGTTTACTTTCAGCCATGGGGGCCTGTTTTCCCGTGTATATGGTATATGCATATTTCTGAAAGGAAATTTATATTTAACCAAATGTGGGGATATCCTGAGTGGCTTCTGTTGATAAACTTTTCCTCCAGAAAGGATTTACATTGTTCCCTTCCTAATGGCGCCACCAACCCAGACACTTGAGTTTTTTCCCGGTTGTGGATGTTGTCAAAGCAGGTCATATAAATTTGAATCCCAAAGGCTGTGACCTGTGGCTGCAAATTCTTAGGGAGACTGTTATTACTATTATTTTTTTCCATCAGAATTTGTGATTTCCCTCCAGGAGGTTAACTCTCTTTGCTGGTGTGAAGGGATCATTATTTCATCACACTTTAGGGGAAAGATTGATGCGTCATAATTCTAGGGATGTGAAAGACCCCCGAGAATAATGTATTTGTTGAGACGGAAGGAAAGCTTATTTGAGGCATTCAGTAGCTGAATGCCTGTAACCGTGTGTGCACTGCTGACCAGGGAACACGGCTTGTGATGAAGTCTTTTTTTTTTTTTGGATTTTTGCCTTTTCTAGGGCCGCTTCCTGTGGCATATGGAGGTTCCCAGGCTAGGGGTCTAGTTGGAGCTGTAGCCACCAGCCTATGCCACAGCCACAGCAACACGGGATCCGAGCCATGTCTGAAACCTACACCATAGCTCACGGCAACACCAGATCCTTAACCCACTGAGCAAGGCCAGGGATCAAACCCACAACCTCATGGTTCCTAGTCGGATTTGTTAACTACTGCGCCACGACGAGAACTCCCAAGTGAAGTCTTATTAACTCCAATCCTGGTAGTCTTAAAAGTTCGGATAAGATAGTGAGGCAAAGATGTTTGCTAGTTCATGCTTAACAAATGTAGGGAGTCCCTGCCGAGTGAGTGCTAGCACCACCCACCCAGTGCCCTCTGGACGAATTCAGTGAGTGTCTTTACCTCTTTCTTCCCCTTTACCCACCAAATCCAGCCCACGTACCAAGATCTGTCTCTTGTCATGTCTAAAAATCTCCCAAAT
The DNA here is from genome assembly GCF_016906955.1 of Phacochoerus africanus. Lineage (NCBI taxonomy): Eukaryota > Metazoa > Chordata > Mammalia > Artiodactyla > Suidae > Phacochoerus > Phacochoerus africanus. Next base: position 123,942,430 of record NC_062549.1, read on the forward strand.
CCGGACACCATCCCCTACCCACATCACTCTAATCCAGGCCTCGTCATCTCTTAGCCAGACCCCTCCAGCATCATCTCCTCTGGTCTTCCTGACTCCACTTTGCCCCCCCACTAAGCTGTGTTCCACACTGCTGCTGCAGGGCAATTTTCTGAAACACAAATCTTGGGTTATTCTCCAGCTTAAGATCCTTCAGCAAATCCCCCGGCTTTCAAGATAAAGTCTAAGCGTGTTTACACGGCCTCCAAGCCCCCTGCAATGTGGCTCTGTCTTCTTCCTGAGCTCCCACTGCCCCCACCAGGCCTGCTGCCTCCCCCAACCCTGTGCTTCTGTTAGTTGTTCTTTTATTCATCAATTCAGCAAATGGATTCTGGGCAACTGCTATGTGCAAAGCATGGGGGGAAAACAAAGAGAAAAGCCCCACTCCTGCAGGATTATATTCCAGGGAACAGACTGGCCATGAGCAAAGAAACGTTTTGTATAATATCAGATAATATGGGAAGAAAGGAAGCCAGACAAGGGGATGGGTGGGGGGGTTGCTTATTTAGGTACCATGGTTAAGGGGGTGACCTTCCAGCATCCGAGGGGAGACTCTTCCAGGCAGAGGAGCTGTAAATGCCAAGCAGGAGCTGGCTTGACGTATTTGAGCAACAGAAAGAAAAGTCAGTAGGGCTTGGATGGACCAGACAATGAGCAGATTTTTTGCTGAGGAACAAGGGACCACAGACGTAGTGGCTTAACCCCCATTTGCTACCTTGCGGTTTCTGTAGGCCCAGAATCCCACGTGGCTCAGCTGAGTTCTCAGTTCAGGGTCTCACTCAGGATGTCAGTGGCTGTGTTCTCACCTGAGGCTCTGTGGAGGAATCTGCTTCCATGCTCATTCAGAATTCAGTTCCTTGCGGTTGTAGGACTGTGGTCTCCGGTCCCGGCCGCCTGTCAGAGGCAGCTCCCATCTCCTAGAAGGTGCTTGAGGTTCTGTGCCTTGGGCCTCGTCACAGGCCCGCAAAGCGCCTTTGCTTTTCTCTTGTTCTTTTTTTGCTTTTTTAGGGCTGGCACCCACGGCATATGGAGATTCCCAGGCTAGGGGTCGAATCGGAGCTACAGCTGCCGGCCTACACCACAGCCACAGCAACACCAGATCCAAGCCTCGTCTGCAACCTACACCACAGCTTATGGCAACGCTGGATCCTTGACCCACTGAGCGAGGCCAGGGATCGACCCCGTATCCTCTCGGATCCTAGTCGAGCTCAGTTAACTGCTAAGCCACAGTGGGAACTCCCCCCTCGCTTTTCAAGCCAGGTCCCTTCAGATAATTGCCATATCGTAACGTCAGCTGACTTGGGACTTTAATACCATTTGCAGAATCCCTTCACAGCAGTACCTAGATGAGCGTTCGATTGCCTCTCCAGAGGACAGGGATCTCAAAGCCTGCCTGACATTGTGGGGGTTGGAGAGCTGGCTGGCGTCACATCAGCCAGGGCCTCCAAAGGTTTTATTGGGACTGGATGGGAGCTGTTGCAGGATCTGGAGCAGAAGAATGACCTGAGTAAGGACCCCTCTGGCTGCCGTGTAGAGACTGTCGAGATGGTGCAGGGCTGGGCGGGGTCCAGGTGAGAGATGATGGCAGCTGGACCATGTGGCATTAACTCCTCAGCGCTGTGGTCCCCACATGTGCCCTATCATCACACGCTTCTCTCACAGCCTGGGCACGTCTCAGCACCCCCTGCCTCCCAGCTTCTTCATCCGGCCAAGTCCCTGCTCATCCCTCAAACGTTAGCTCAGATGTTACCTGAAGGCCCCTCCATGGAGTTTGCCTCCCAGGGACACTCTCACTCGAGTGGCACTGGGCCTGGGCATCTGTCTTCGCCACCTGCCTGCGGCCTCCCTAGAAGCAGGGCCTTTGTCTTTGGCTCCTGTATTTCCGTTGTCTGGCCAACTGCACAGCACACGGTAGATGCTTGATAATGCTTGTGGGATGAATGTAGGAACTGTGGGAGGTCCTGGGCGTGAAGCAGACGCACCACTGCTGGGGTCGCTCACCCTGCAGAGGGAGAGACCCCGTGAAAATAAATACACAGCCAGTGAACCGGCAGGCAAACACAGCGGAAGAGTACCAACTCTGCACATCACTAGGGGCGTGAGGCTTCTCGGCAGCTTCCATCCTCCTCAGTCTGGAATAGCTGCATCCAGTTTCTGCCATATCCCCGCCTTGTATGAACGAATCGTGTTAGTTGCAAATGATCCCTTTTTATGTTAGAGCCCAAAGGACATTTGTGCGGCAACAGCGCCAGCCATTAATGTATTGTACGATATTTAAATAAGTAAACATCTGTTCGCTTAAAACAGCCTCTAATTTAAGGCAGACAGAGGGTGCTTCCACCCCCTTCTGTCTTCAGAACTGCTCAGAAAAGATCTGTGTTAGTGAAATTTTATTTCTGTATTCAAGACGGAGAACCTCTTAACCCAACATGGCAAAACTCTTACGGATCAAGTGTCTTTTTAAGAGGGAGGAAATGATTAACCTGGTTACGGATGAGAAGCAAACTAAAGGAGTAAATGTGTGTGTCATTTCCATGACTTCCAGCTCGACATCCCTCAGAGTCAACTTAAGAAAGCAGGACGCCGGAAAGAATGATCGAACTGGAGTAAACACAGAGATGTTATTTAAACCTTAATACACTTAAGAGCAGAATAACAAGAGGGTCCGGTTTCATCCTGCTGCTTTCCTGCGGTCTGTGGACGATGCTCTGCAGGGCAGCGTGCCCGGCAGAGGGGCCGTGGTGCCTGCCAGGCCTTCCAATGGTAAAGAGAGTTGCACACAGCCCTGTGGGGTCACGGTGCTATGAACCCATGAATGGGTGGAGATTCATAATTGGCCTATGCAAAAAAAGGGAAAAATAATTTAAAAACGTTTCATCTATATTGCCAAGTTTCTCTGTTTGTTTTCTAGTGATCTCGGTTGGAGAATATAAAGATATGGCTTAAGGAGCGTTTGCTGCACAGTCTTGTTTGAATAATTGGATATTCTAGCTCAATTTAGAGGCTTGGGCTACAGGGCCAACTGCTGTTTTCTAGTTCATGTCTTCTTTCTAGTTAGATGGGTTAGGGTTAAGCTGGCTGAGAAAAGACACATAACACTTCTGCATTTACATATAATTTTAATTTGGTTCAAGGCAATGGTTCTTACAGGTTTGGGATTTGTAACTTGCTCAGTTTCATCTCACTCTCCCTGTCCTTTCTCCCGTGCGTCTCTAAAAAGGATGTGCAGAAGGATACAGGGATCCACTGGGGTGCCCCTTGGAGCGCTGAACAAGAACTTGGATTTCAGGAGTTCCGGTCGTGGTGCAGTGGTTAACGAATCTGACTAAGAACCATGAGGTTGCAGATTCGATCCCTGGCCTTGCTCAGTGGGTTAAGGATCTGGTGTTGCCATGAGCTGTGGTGTAGGTTGCAGACACGTCTCGGATCCCGAGTTGCTGTGGCTCTGGCGTAGGCCCGTGGCTACAGCTCCGATTGGACCCCTAGCCTGGGAACCTCCATATGCCGCGGGATCGGCCCTAGAAAAGGCAAAAAGAAGAAAAAAAGAAAAAAAGAACTTGGATTTCTCTGTGCTCTGGGGACAGAATGAACAGGGCCCTTAGCAGAGTTCGCTGAGGGGTTGAACAGAGAGGGGACTTCACTTTTATCCCTAAACAGCAATTCCTGCTTTCCTTCTCTTCTGCCAGCAAAATTGTGTGCAGCGAAGGATCAAAAAGGAACACGGGCGCCTGTTCATCAGGCTGGGGGACGTTTGGGAAAACACTCCCGGCTCTCAGGTGCTCTCTGGGGAGCAGGATGAGGGGGAGCGCATGGGTGCTCCCAACCTGGCTCCTTGGACTCTTTAATCGATAGGAATGGATAGAGGATGCTGGGGGAGGAATTCAGGCAAGGCTTTATTGGAACTGGTGCTGCAGGGTGGGGACCTAAACCAGACAGGTGCCCTTGCTTTTGCTCCGCCGGTGGAGGTGAGCTGGTCCCTAGAAGGGGTGAGGGTTGGGGCAGATCAGTGGGTCAGGCCAGAGGGGCACCCTAAGTGATCTGCCTGCCCCCTTGGTGCTGCTGTTGTGCAGGGATCATGTGCTTTTGCCCCTGGCACCTCAGAAGTGGCAGTTGAGTTGTGGCTTCTTTTTTTTTTTTTTTTAAGTTGGCTGCACCCGCAGCACATGGAAGCTCTCTGGCCAGGGATCATACCCTTGCTTCCGCAGCAACTCGAGGTACGGCAGTTGGATCCTTAGCCCACTGGGCCACAGCGGGAACTCCAGTTTTGACCTTTTTTTTTTCTTTTTTTATAATTTTTATGTTTTTTCATTATAACGTGGTTTTCAGTGTTCTGTCAATTTTCTACTGTGCAGCAAGGCGACCCAGTCACACATACATGTGTACATTCTTTTTCTCACATTATCAGGCTCCATCGCAACTGACTGGATATAGTTCCCAGTGCTATACAGCAGGATCCCATTGCTTATCCACTCCAAAGGCAATAGTTCGCATCTATTAACCCCAGTTCCCAGCCCCTCCCCCTCCCTCCCCTTCCCCTGGGCAACCACAAGTCTGTTCTCCATGGCCATGATTTTGGCCCTTTTGTATCTGGTTGTTCATAATTTGCCCCAACTGCGCCTGTGTGTGGTTATTTTTGGTCCTTTATGGTTTCTTTGCATTCTGTTGCTGGAGATGTTTGTTTAGCAAGTGCGGCAGGAAAGGGTCCCAGATCCCTGCCTGTCTCACACAGGCCACCCCGCCTTGAGGTGACCTCATCTCTGAGTGAGGACCCTGCCTCAGGGACCCCCCCAGGCACAGTGTCTGGCCGGATCCGGCTTGGTTATCCCACCCCCTTCCCAGGAGAGTTGTGGGGTCGACCCTGAGAGAACAACCAGGGAGCGGAAGGTCTCAGCTTTCAAAAGGGAATCGGGAAAGGACCTTTACAGCTCAGTCTGGTGAGAAGAGCAGATCCTGGACAAACCTCTAAAAAGAATGTCCCAAAAGAATGAAATTTGAGTTAAAATTGTCGATCATGACGATGCCGTCTTGGTATTTGGCAGATACTTCCTCCAAAATGAATGAAATAAAGCTTCAGGAAAATATTTGACACAACCTTAGTTGCCAATGAAAAAATTCCAACTTTTAAGTGAAAGTTGGATTTTTTTTTTTTTAAGTTTTATGGATGTATAACTTACAAGGTGGTGATAATGTCTGCTGTACCACAAAGTGACCCAGGCACACACATACACACATCCATTCTCTCTGACTCTTTTCCCATGTAGATGATGACAGCATACTGGGGAGAGTTTTCTGTGCTATACAGAGGGTCCCTGTTGGCCAATCATTACGGAATACCTCCGTGTGCATCTGCCAGTCCCCAAACCCCCAGTCCATTCCTCCCCACCCCCAACCTGTCCCCTTTGGTAACCATAAATTTTTCAAAGTCTGTGAGTCTGCTTCTGTTCTGCATTTGCAACCTTTTTTTTTTCTTTCTTTTTTTCTTTTTTTTTTAAGATTCCACATGTAGGTGATATCACGTGTTTGTCTTTCACTGTCTAACTTCACTTAGCATGATAGATTCTAGGTCCATCCACGTTACTGTGAAGTTAAAATTTTAAAAGATTTGCATCCTCTACCGTGAGCTTGACAGTTCCCAAGACCTAGTAATTTCTGATGAGATCAGTGATGTTATTAACAAATGTGTTTTTCGCATTATAAGGAAATGGGTCAATATTTGGCAGATCTGCATAACTCTGTGAACCAGCATTTTCCAGAATAGTGGTTATGGAATCATGGAATCGCACATGGACAGAAAGTCCATTCAAAGAACAAGACAGATGCAAGAGTAAGAGAGATGGCTTCAGAGTCCACATCCCAGCTACCCTTAAAGAAACTACCACTAGTCGAGTCTGGGTGTGTTATCAAAGTAGAACGCCCATAATTATTTGAAAAGTCTGTTAAAATACCCCTCACTTTCCAATTACACAACTCTGTAAGGATGGATTTTATTCTTTTACTGCAATCAAGACACATCACATACCGAAGGCATAGGTAGGTATGAGGGTTTACCTGTTTTCTATGAAGCCTGACAGTAAAAAGATTTGAAAAAATGTGAGACAATGTCAGTCTCCTTACTAAATTCGTGCTATGAAAAACGTACCTTTTTTTAATAAAAATGTTTATGTAAACATGACAGGTTTACTTTTAAAATATGAATTAATGTTTTAAACAGCTGTTGTAAATTCTAATATCCGTAATCAGTAGTTATAACCCACACGGACAAATTCCTTAGGGTCCTCAATTATTTAGAATAGAAGGAGCTTCCGACACCAAATCATTGATTTAAACAGCACACGCTTACACTGTATCCACGCATGAAGACATATGTATATGAACATATATGATGCGCATTTTGGAACCTACGTAGGAGTAGAAATCTGAAGATGAGAAACAGCATTTCAGTGGTTCTCAAGTCTTTCTGCATCTGGGGGCCAGACCACGAGGCCAAGGTGATTAGCGTAAGGACAGATGCCTGTAAACCTGAAATGTCAATTCAGCAGAAAACCAGGAGTTTGCGAACTTCAAGGGGAGCAGGGCCAAAGGCTGGCCGACAAAGTTTTCATCACTAGCCAGGTGGTGCCATGGTCGAAAGGCTGATGGCGTCAGCACGCTGCCCAGACTGTAGGAGAGAGCTGGTGAACCCGCACAGCTTTGGGAAAAGATGCCTTTGGGGAACAAACACCAGCTTACAGGCAGAGTGTGCCCGCTTTTAAGACTCTGAAAGACTGATTTACACCCCTCTTTGATGCGAATGCACGGGGACTGTGAGCCTAAGCCCTTCTCGGATCCTCTGGCCTTACAAAGGGACTCATATCAGAACCCGATCTGTTTGCACATCGCAGAAGAGCGTCAGGGAGGCGAGGCGTCCTCCGCGCGCATGCGCCGTGTGCAGCCCTAAGTGGACAGTCAGACCAGTCCAAGAACTTCCTTGGGGGTGGGATCCGTTTCACCCCCAGCGGTCCTGTTCCTGAGCGGCTTGGTCTATTCCTTCCACCCTAGCCAGGGGTCTTGGTGGCCCTGTTCAGGGGAGACGGGCTGTGGTCTCTGGTGGTGGTGGGGGTCTCCCCATGGAAGGAAGCGTCCAAGCCCCCCTCCCCCGCCCCAGTCTGGGATTGAGCTCCCCCTTGCAGAGCTGGCTGCTTATTGGGGAGGGGTCCGGATGCCCCCCCTCTTGAGGGACCTGTCCTTTCTGTAGAGGTACTGACCCCCCTCCTCCTTGAGAATCCTGCTCCTACAGGCTTCAGAGCCATTCTGTCCTTTAAAAAATGATCTTGTCTCTGCACGGGATGTGTTGATTTCAGGGAAGTTTAAGTCTCTGAAGGCAGCTGGCTTTTCACGTCCTCGTCCTCACGGAGGGAGCACCTCGCTGTACCTCCGCCAGCCCTGAAAACTGCTCTCACGTCCCCCCTCCACCCGCTCTGCCCTAGATCCTCCTCCGCCGTAATAAGCCAGCCTCCTCAGTGCCACGGCTGCTCTTTCCTTTGAGTTGTCTGCTTAATCCTAACATAGGGGCGTGATCGACATGAGCAGACATTTGATGGGGAGAGGAAAACACTGCACCAGAGGAAATTAGGATGAATTCCTCAGCCTGACAACAGAAGAGAAAGATGGTTTAGAAGCAGAGCTGGGTTCAAAACTCCCTCGGCCGCCTGCTGGGTGACCTTGGGCAGCGGCTCTACCTACCCGAACCTCAGAGTGGGCGGGACCCAGCGGCCTGGTCCAAAAGCCTGCACGTTTGGGCATCCAGCCCTGCGTCCTGCCCATCTCTGTCTCCCTCAGGGCTCTTTGCTTCAGACGTTTAGGGTAATTTTTATGGTCAAGTGAATTTAGAATTACCGCATAGAGCCTAACAGTAGGAGCTTGAACTTGACCGGAAAAGATGTGGAGCTGCCAGACTGAGCACATGGCAGTGTCCCCCCCTCCCCCCCAACACACAGGCCATAGGAATCTAACTTCCTTATCTGTCTGCTGTGGGATTGTCTGGGAGGGGGTCCCTCTTGACAATGTGGGTGCATCGGGTGAAATGACCTCGGACGCATCTTAGTGTAGGACTGCATCGTTCCCAGCTGTGCTCATATTCGCATTTTCTCTTTTCAGGGACCAGCATCTTCTGGACCCAACTCTGGAATACGTGAAGGTAGGAAGCCAGAATGTACCCTGCGGCCAGGTCCTGTGGGAACAGATTGCCCATTTCTGGCACGGCATTCCCAAATAATGTTATGGTCTGACTTGCGGAGGAAACGGGTTAGATTCAAACAACCAGGATGTAATTTAATTCTCTTGGGCCTCTAGTGCTCTTTGCAGGGCTCTTCTGTCACCCTGTCATAAGTTTACAAACGTTTTACCCTTATCGGAAACCCTGGGGGCCAGATGTGTTTTAAAAATTCAGACTTTTTTTAGGAAGGTAATATGGTACATAGACAGCATACCCCCAAAGGGGTCTAGGATCAACCTCCCATCATCCACTTCAGTATTTCAGCAGCGACATGTAAACACCATCACCCAGGGTGGAATAAATAGACGACAGATGATTTTATGGAGGTCAGGTCCATGGTTTGCCACCCAAAGGAGCTCAAATTTGTTCTGCGGCCAAATGAGTTACAATGTTCAGTTTTCTGAGCTTTTGGATGTTGGAAGGGCGGGCGAGGGGTTGTGCACTTGTGTTTACCCTCAGTGGAGGACCGAAGGATCCCTGAGGTGTTCCGAGCCATCCTTCCCATTTCAACAGCCACACGCTTCCAGTGGCTAGTGTGGAACCCTGACCAGGTAATGATATGCTTTCCAGTGGGGCTGATAATTCTGTGCGTCTAAATACTCCACGCTTCTAAACAAGGTTTTCCTTCTGCGTAGAAAGAAAAGATGCTTTTCCTTTCTTCCTTCTGTCCCCCCTCCCATTTTTCAGGTGTATTTTTTTTTTACTTTTTTATTTATTTTTGAGAACTGTAGTGACGTCCGGTACCTACTACAGGAGAACTCTGATTTGTTATGGCAAAATACATCATTAGTTTTTAGGGGACATCATGGCACAAGTGAGGGTTTAAGGTGCTTGCCTCCTAGCAGCCACCCTTTGTCCTCGTTATTCCAAGTTCAGCATCTTGGTTTCAGAGTATTCAGACCTATTGCTTGTTCGTGTGCCCGGGACGCTGCCCGCCCAGGGTTCTGGCACTTCTTCCCATTAGATCAAAGAATGGAAGGTCTCAAGCTTGTACTAGAGGAGAAACCTCTAGTAGACTCACGTGGTCTCTTGAGACAGTCATGATAAAGTCTGTTGGAATGGAGGCGGGTTTTATTTTTTCCCTTCTTCCCAGGCTCTGTCTGAACTGTAGTTTGAGTTTGCAGCAAGTGTGTCGTCGGAAGGCAGCTGTGGCGCCGGGGCAGAACCCGGTCAGAGACTGACAAGCGATGTGGGTACCTCCCTCCTGATATGCCATGTATGTTTTTGTGCAGGTTGTGCCCTGCGAAGCATTAGGGGATGCTGTTCACTAGACTGTGATTCAACTTGACCATAACATTAAGATTGTGCCCTAGCATTATACAGTGTATAAATTATAGCCACTCTTTAGAACTGACTCCATGCCACGTTCCAGAAACTGGCAGCCCCTGCCCCTGACTCCATAACTCAGTTTTTTCTTTTATTAAAGCCCACGCCTCCTAAGGAAATCCAGTGAGGCCCTCTAAAGCTGAGCAGGGGCTTGGAAGGACTCATTTTCATATCTTTTCGGCTAGTGCCTCTCACTCATGAATATCGGTCATTGTGAGCTGTCAGGCCAGCTGAGAAGAAGGGGTGCTGTTGTCGGTGGCCGGGCTCCCTGCCTTCCCTGGCAGTGATAGAAATGCTCTTAGTGGCTCAGGGTGGGGGCGCTTCTTTTCAGGGCCTCCCCCTGTGCTGAAGGGGACTCTCTGCTCCCAACCTCATCCGAATCTGGTCAGAACTTTATAGATGAAATCTCTGTCTTCCTCCTAAATCCATTCTATTTTTTTTTTTTTTTCCTTTCTCGCTTTGCCCTTGGTTTGGAGCAGTGGCTTGGGGATTCGTTGACTGAATGTAGGATATTTTCATTTGCCTCCGCGGGCACTAAAGCTCTGAAACCACAGCCATAGGGACCCTGGGGCTCCAGGTCTGAGCGGACCCAGTCATGGGTCTAGGACACATGTCAGTTGTCTTGGGCCAGCTCAGGCCATCCTAGAATGTCTGACTTAGCCCTGCTGACCTGTCCGTGCTGTGGAGGTCTTGGAAATGGGTGCCAGCTGGTGCCTAGAGCGTGGAGGAGGGTGGCTGAAGATAATTGCACACGTAATGCCTCTCGGGCGTGGAGAAAAGTAGAGGACCTGTGTAAGGTCTTTTGCACTTTCTAGGGCCCTTTGTGGCGAAGTCAGAGTTTTAGTCATTCATTGTGACTTCAGAGTGGGGGCAGTTGGATCTCTGACCGAGTCTCGTCTGGGCGGCAGAAGCAGAGGCTGTGGCCAGCAGGCAGCGTTCGTTTGTATCCTGTTGGAGCCTCGATGCCCCGTCCCTTCCTGCAGGGGAGCCTTCTAGTCATCTCCACCTGGTTTTCCCAGTGCCCAGATGGAGAGGAATCTGGGACCACTCGTGCATCCTCGGCTCTGGCGGAGAGGAGGCAGGGAGGCTGAGCCCCGAACCCCCGGGGTGATGGGGCTGTGTGTCACAGCAGAGGGAGCTGGGTAGAGAACGAATCCACAGTCCAGTCTGCACTGTGTGCTCCCGACACCCCCCCGCGGTTGGCATGGCTGCGCATCAGTAGGCCTGACGGGGACCCGGGATGCGGTTGCTAGGCTACTAGGAGTGAGGACCGGAGGGGAGCAGGCTGGGGAAGCCCTCGGGCTGTTTAGTAGTTCTTTCACTTGCGCACAGGCTCGCCTCCTTTGGGGGCCTCCCTGCAGCACCCTGCTGAATGTGATGAGAACCTTTGAGCAGGTCCAGGGAACCTGGAATTTCCGAGCTTCTTCTCCACTCTTTCTGTCTCTTCAATTCTGACTGTTAGAGAGGGGCGTTTGGGGTCTTCTTTTTTTTCTGACTTTTCTTTGTGTCCCTAGCCCTCTCCTCCCTCCATGCTTTTCTAAGCCCACAGTAGCTTAAAACATGATCTGGAAAGTCTGGTCTTCACTGTTTTATAGAACCCTGAAGTCCTTTGCTGTAATCAAGTATAGTTGATTCTCTCCGCCTGTATCTGGGCAAGACTACTTCTTCCAGCCTGGAAAGCAGAAAATTCCACGCAGCTGTACCTTCCGCCTGCTCAAAGTAGTGACTTTGGTAGCCGTGTACAGCTCTGGAGTTTTCCTCTGCGTACCTAGCAAACCTTACCCTAGATATAAAACCAACTTTTTTTTTTTTTTTAAACAGAGGAAATAGCCCTAGGCAAATTTGTGCGGTAGCGTTTTCTTCTGGGCTGCTTTACCTGCTTACTGCCCCCGTTTGGTTTTCGCCTATTTTTACCGCCTTTAAAATATATTTACCCCGCATCTACTTTCTTAGACCTGCGTCGGGTGACTGCTTAGAACCTTTGATGTAATGAAATAATTGTTCTAAAATGTGACCACGTGGTAACAGCTCAGTGTGTTACCCTTCCCGGCTAGCATTCCAATAGAATATTCCAAGTTACAGCCCCTAAGACTCCCGGGAGGGGAGGGAGCCTGGTCTGAGCTCTGGTCTAATGAGCAGCATAACCTTCGACTTACTAGCTCCTGTCAATGGGTTCCATCTTCCCTACAGCTGGAAACGAGGGGGTGGGCCCGTGTCCTTTCTAGTTTAACACTTAGGATCCTCTGTGCCTGTGACAGTCTGGAGGGGGAAGGGTTTCGTGAGTGGTAAGGGGTTCTTAATTCATCACGGTTGATCATAAAACTGCCACACTAATTGGAACCAAGGTGGCACTTCATGTTGTGTCCCAGACATTAAGACCTAGGATGTGACAGATAATAATTGCCCATCCATCACATGACCTCAAAAGCCTGGAGTCGTACCCTGAGCTCCTGCAGTTGCTATTATAATCCATTATGCTTTCGCTTTTGTAACCCCTTCTTGAACTTCTGAAACCAACTTTCATTTTCGCTCTTCCATCCTTTTCTCCTGGGGCTTCTTCCTCTTTCACCTTCAGGAGTCGCCCCTCCTGCTCCCCTACACACGGATTCATTTTATAAATTTATATTATTTCCTATTTTCTTCCCCTTTATACCGATCTCCCTTTGAGCCTAAAGAGTCTAATTCTAGCTTCTTCACAGACAAGCCGTACAGTTATATTAATAGAGTTTCTTTTCTGAGAGTGGTTGAAAAGTATAATTTTTAGGGGATTAGCTCTAGCAGAGCTGGGTGGTTTTGTTTAGTTTTTAAAGAAACATTTATTATAGATTGGTGATTTTTCTTTTAGAAGAAATGTTTCTTATAGCTTTTTCATTTTAAAATAAACTGTCCTGGAGTTCCCGTCATGGCTCCGTGGTTAATGAATCAGACTGGGAACCATGAGGTTGCGGGTTCGATTCCTGGCCTTGCTCAGTGGGTTAAGGATCTGGCAGTGCCGTGAGCTGTGGTGTAGGTCGCAGATGCGGCTCGGATCTGGCATTGCGGTGGCTCTGGTGTAGGCCTGCAGTTACAGCTTGGATTAGACCCCCTAGCCTGGGAACCTCCATATGCCGAGGGAGCGGCCCTAAGAATGGCAAAAAGACAAAATAAATAAATAAATAAGTAAAATAAAATAAAATAAAACTGTCCTGAAGGAAGACACCTTGGGAAACACAGCAAGAGCAAAGTAGAAAACAAGCTTGGGGTGAGTGTGTTTTCAAATTAGCCAAGGTGTAGGCAGAGGCCATTTTCGTGCCCAGGCTGTCAACAGCCCGGTGCCCGCTCCCTCCGCAGATGCAAGGGTGGGCTGGAATGCAGCCTTTTGTTCCCGAGAGCTCCCTAGCAAATGAATATCCTTTCTTTTGTCACCAGCCCTGGTGGGACTCTTGCTGGAACCACTTGTGAGCTTTTAGAAGATGCTTTGCAGTTTCTGAGCTTGCTTTGTGGGTTAGGAGAGGCAGGGATGGGAGCGGAGCCATTATCCAGGAGGGGACCGGTGCCCTTGGACGCCTCCATCCTCCCGGGAGCACAGCCGTGACTTGGAGATGGGTCCTTTCTAGGGTTAATGCTCCGAAAGGCGCCTTCTAAGAGCGTCTAGCCCTTGACAGACTGCCCCAGGCTCCCATCCCAGCAAGGCCTACGGTTCCTACGGTTCCTACGTTAGGTCACCCAGCAGATTAAAAGAGGAGTAATTATGCGAATTCCAGCGCCAAGAATAAGTGCCGGGGCTGTGGGAGCCTCGTGGGGGCGGGGGCGGTGGGGGCTGCCCCTCCCCCTTTGTGCCCGCGATGGCCACAGCCACGGTCACGGTTAAATAGCCCTCTGTGAGGAAAGTCTTTTCTTCCAGCAGGGAAAACAGGCCAGTCTGCTCTGAATTAGCCAGCTCACAAAGTCATGAAAGGGACTTACAAAAACAATGGCGCGCTGTACATTCTGTGAGATTTTAACAAGTTCTATGAACCAAATAATGGCCCGATTGGCTGGCTCTGCAGGTTTTTTTTCCTGAGTGCGCACATCCACAGAGCCAGCACCGTCCCCGGTGGGACCAGAAGATCAAACACTGCCAGCCGGGAATGGCAAACAGCCCTGGGGCTCACATTCAGAGCTCCCATCCAGCTCCTCCCTCTCCACCCCCCGCCCCCCCAAAAACAAAAACGTTCTGGGCAGATAGTCTCGGGAGGCTTAATGTTACCACACTTGGGGACGGTTGCTGAGGCTGGCGAGGAGCAGGAAGAGCGTGATGGAGCACAGCCCCTCCTTCAGGGGACCCCCTGTCCTGCAGGTCTGGGAAGTGTGGCCCTTGCTAAAAAGGAAAACCTCATCCTGAGAACCGGCCCATTTTACAGATCTGTACGTGAAGGTTTTATTTTTTCTTTTATTTATTTTTATTTATTCTCTTTTGTCTTTTCAGGGCCGCTCCTGCAGCACATGGAGGTTCCCAGGCTAGGGGTCGAATCGGAGCTATAGCCGCCGACCTACACCACAGCGGTAGCCACGCCAGATCTGAGCCGCATCTGCAACCTACACCACAGCTCACGGCAACGCCAGATCCTTAACCCACTGAGCGAGGCCAGGGATCCATCCTGCAACCTCATGGTTCTGAGTCGGATTCATTAACCACTGCGCCACGATGGGAACTCCTGTATGTGAAGGTTTGTAGTGACAGTATTTGAAATTGACAAAAATGGGACACAACGCAAATGTCCTTCAGTGGGTGAGCAATCAGCTGCAGACTGGCATGGCGACATCTGCTTCATCCATGGAAAGAGGTGGAGGTTGGATACAGATAAAAACTTACAGAAATCAGGTGGGGGCGGGGTGACAGGGACAGAGGGGCAAAGTCACCTCCACAAGGGAACAGGAGAACGCTGCGGGAGGGATAGAAATGCTTTGATTGGGCTTGTGGCAGAGCTCAGAGAACTGTCCTAAAAAGGCTGCCTTTTACTGTTTTTTTAAAGTTAATTTGGAACTTAGACCCCCGTGAGCCTGACTTTTAAAAAGCAAGCTAGGAGTTCCCGTCGTGGCACAGTGGTTAACGAATCCAACTAGGAACCATGAGGTTGCGGGTTCGGTCCCTGCCCTTGCTCAGTGGGTTAACGATCCGGCGTTGCCATGAGCTGTGGTGTAGGTTGCAGATGCGGCTCGGATCCCGCGTTGCTGTGGCTCTGGCGTAGGCCGGTGGCTACAGCTCCGATTGGACCCCTAGCCTGGGAACCTCCATATGCCGCGGGAGCGGCCCAAGAAATAGCAACAACAACAACAAAAAAGACAAAAGACAAAAAAAAAAATAAAATAATAAAATAAAAAAAAAATAAAAAGCAAGCTAATCCCTCATCGTATTTTAGCTCTTAAGTGCTACCACCTCCCTTGGGGAAGGGTTTGGTTTTGAGAGCGGGCCGGTCAGTAGCGCTGAGCCCGTGGACAAAGTGCTCAGCTTGTGGATTGTCTGCTGCTTTGGTTCATGCAGCAGAGAGCTGGGGGCAGAGTCTGTGTGTTACTGTTCAGTGGGGTCAGGCCGGGTCGGCAGAGAGTGTCACCAAGAGCCCAAGCGAAGACAGTGGCAGGAGGACCGGAAAGGCCGGGCAGGTGCTGCTGGAGGCATTTTAGACACAGCATTGAGAGCCATTCTCTGAGGTGAGTTGACAGGTCCTGGCAGGATTTAAATGGAGGCAGTGAGGGAGAGGAAGCCGGGCCATTCCCGGGGTCACCCAGGGCTTGGCATCCTGCCAAAAGCCGGTAAATATTCTAGGGGAGGAAAGGAGATTTCCAAGCGAGACCTTGTTCTGCGACCATGACATTAATTCATGAGCATCCAGGAACAGCATTAGCGCCTGAGGGGAGGTATGGGGGGCTGGCCGGTGGGGGTGGTGGTTGGGGGGGGGAACAGACCAAATCTGGCTCTGGCCTCCTCTCTGTTGTTGAACCACCACAAGCTGAAAGTGGTTTGGGGTTTTGTTGTTGTTGTTGTTGTTTTTGTTTCGTCTTTTTAGGGCCATACCCATGGCATGTGGAGGTTCCCAGGCTAGGGGAACTGCAGCTGCCAGCCTACACCACAGTCACAGCAGTGCTGGATCCGAGCCTCGTCTGCAACCTACACCACAGCTCATGGCCACGCCAGATCCTTAACCCACTGAGCGAGGCCAGGGATCGAACCTGCATCCTCACAGATACTTCATTTCTGCTGCGCCATGACGGGAACTCCCTAGATTTTGCTTTTAAATGTGTTACTTTTTTAAAAGATGAAAAGAAGAATGTGAGCATTGTCGAGTTCCAGTTGGAGGCTGCATGAACACAGCCACGCCCGTTCACTGACTGTTGCCACTTTCTCGCCGTCATGGTGGGTAGTTGTGACAGAACAGGTGGCAAAGCCTGAACTGCTCACCACCTGGCCCTTTACGGAAAAGGTTTGCAGACCCCTGCTCTGGGCACCCCTGCTATGGGCTGTAGGCACATACACAGTCTTGGTTTTGCCTCCGAACAAGGTATGATTTCAACAAAATCTCACTTTTCCACGCTGACACTTGGGTGGTGCAGCCGTGGGTCACCCGCATCACCTGACCTTGCCTGATGACACAGCAGTGAGTTCTCAGGCAAGCGGTGTGATCTTGCACCATCCCAGGGAGGCTGTGGACACATCTCAGCATCTCCTGGGAGACCGTCTGCTCTGAGCGGCCTTTAGCTCCCAGCACCTTGAGCATCTTCAGTTCTGCTGGGTGAACAGGTGTGTGGAAACAGCTTGAGTCCTGACTGCTCTTCCTGGGGCTTGTCTGGAAAACTCTGCGAGCCAGATAGTGCTCAGCCTGAGGTGCGATTTCTGAGTGTCCCAAGGCAGAAGCGAATTCTGCTTGGGCTCCTGAACTTGATGGTTTGAATCTGGTCAAACCTTGAAGCTTCCCTCTGGAGGTGCTCCCAGGAGCCTGCGAGTAGAATCAGGGCAGATTCCCATGTGTGTTCTGTGCTGCAGGCTTCACTCCTGGCAGAGGAGAGAGGACTCTTCCAAGATGCTCAGGATGAGGTCTCAGTGTGAGACGTGATAACGAGACTGGAGGACAAACGTGGGAGCCGGACCTGAGACGGGCTTCTGACCAGACTCAGCTTTGTCATTGAACTTCAGAGCCCTCACGTGTGGCCTGCCCCCCTCTCCCCCAACACCTGCCACCCGCCTTACACGCTTGTCCTTCTGCCCCTGGGTCTTTGGCTTTCCCTCAGCCTGGAAGGTTCTTTCAAGGTAGAACAGTTTGAAGAGGCTGCCGGTGCGCTGAACTGTGTTCTCCCCAGAGATGTGGGGGAGCCCTAACCCCTGATATCTGTGAACGTAACCGTATTTGGAAATGAGATCTTGGCAGAGGTGGGGTCCTGCTGGGTCAGGGGGGCCCTAACCCAACGACGGGTGTCCCCTAAGAAGAGAGGAATTGGGACACACGGGGAGAACGCCCCATGACCACAGAGGCAGAGATTGGGGTGGCGTGTGCACGGGCGAGGGTTGCCTGCAGCCACCCCAAGGGAGGAAGAGGCAAGGGAGGTTGCCACCTTTGAACCTTCGGAAGGAGCAACCCCTTGATTTTGATCTCCTAGCCTCCCGAACTGTGGAAGAACCCGTTTCTCTTTCGAGGTCCCAAGTGTGTGGTTTACTTGCCAGAGCAGCCCTAGGCAACCAGTTCTGAGGCACCGCCCCATCGTAGCTCTTGCTCATAGGGTGATGTGGGCAAGTTTCTGAAGTTCTTTGGCGCTCCGTTTCCTTAACAGTGAATATGGGAGAACGTGGGGCTTAAGTGACCTAAGACACGAGACGTTGTTAGCACAGGGCCTGGAGGGTAGCTAGCACCTTGGACATGCTGGTTGTGTAACTGTCACCCTAGCTGTCTGTGAGGCGGGTGCATCCCAACCCACAGACTGTTCCTGACCCCCTGCTACCAGCAGGCTCCCCAGTCCCTTCTCACGACTCCGAGTACTGTCCTCAGAGCCCTCGTCCCAACGTCTGCTTGCGTGGTTAAAAACAACAGCCACAGCCACCTCCTCCGTGGAAGGTGCGTCCTGAGGGCAAGGACCTTTGCTTGTCCTCTTAGTAAATCTTGAGTGACTGCCCGGCAGGAAGGACGGTAAAGCAGAAGAAAGAGGGAACGAGGTGGTTCTAAAGATCTTTGAGTTTCCCAAAGTAAGTGGCGTGCATCTCTCTAAACATTTGGCAGAAATTCTTCAGTGACTTTATTTTAGGAGGGCAAGGAGGTTCCCACATCTGACCGCCGTCTGTCTTCTCTTGCCAGCCTGGTAGAGGAGAAACACTTTGGGGTCACTGTTGGCACCGTCACGACCCCCACATTTAGGCAGAAGTGTTCACATTTAAAAAGCGTAGTTCTGGCAGCCTCTGGGCTTATCAGCTCTGGAATCCCACGGACGCTTCAACCCCCGCCAGGCCTGCCAGGATTGGAATTGTTTGCTGTTAAACTCTGCCCTCTAGTGGTCGTCACGTGTCATACCAGCACAGCATTTGGCTGCCATTCAGTTTCTGAATATTCTGAGCGCTTTTAGTATTAAGTCTAATAGTGTGTCATAACACTATTTTTACAACCTCAGAACTAAGGGCTGTGTTTAAAGTATGCAAAAAGGCAAGTCATTTTCATCGTCTGGCCTATAAGACAGGTTAAAATTTCAAGGCATTTTATTATTTGCATTGTCTAACATGATTGGACCAAAAGCTCTAAGATGCTACAATCCCAAACTATTGAGAGAGCAAGAAGGCCGAGCTACTTGCTTGATTGATCGTCCAAAATCATGTGTAATTACATACTGCTTTACAATTCGTTTTTTTCATTGGACATCATTCCATGTTAAATATTTGGGTCTCCCTCCTTCTTTTGAACAGTTATCCAGTATTTCGTGGCACGAAATGTGATTACATGTGACCAATTTCCTACTGACATTTGGGTTCTTGTTACTGTGTTCTTGTTAAAGACGGTTTTGCGGTTATTTAAAAATATAGTCATATTCGTCCCATGTGTCAGCGTCAATTTAGCAAATAGCTATTGAGTATCTGCCCTCTGCTGGTCACTGCTTCGGGGGCTGAGGCTCCAGCAGCCAGCAAAACAAAGTCCCTTCCTCTGTGGCGCTTACGTTATGGGTGGGAAAGTGAGAAGACAGGGGACACCAGTGCACCATGTTCAGCAGCGATAAATGCTCAGCAGAAATGGCTCTTCAGAGGAAGGACCTTTGACATGTCGGAGTGACAGGGACGTTACGTTTAATAGGGGGACCAGGAAGGGCCTCACCCAGAAGGTGACTTGCGCATGGCGGGGCACGTGGAGTGATGTCTGCTGGGGGAGGACGTAGCAAGGGGCAAGGCCGTGGAGCTGGAGGTGACCTTGTCCATCGAGGGGCAGCTGTGAGGCCAGCGGGGCTGGCAGGGCAGGGTGGCCTCAAGGAAGGGCAGCGAGAGCAGATGCCAGAGAGTGAAGAAGGGGGACGAGGCAGGTGGCCTGGGGCCTGGATGTCCCAGTAAGGATGTTAACTTGCACAGAATGGAATGGGGGGCTCTCAGGGTGGCGGTGGTTTGTGTTGCCACAGACAGATGGGCGAGGGCAGGAGCAGGGGCTCCGTCGGGGGGCGGCGTGGCTGTTCGGGTGAGCCATAGTGATGGGTTGGATCTGCAGGGCAAAAGGGGTGGTGAAGAAGGGGGATTCTTTTTTTTTTTTGGCTTCCCCCATAGCATATAAAAATTCCCAGGCCAGGGATCGAACCCATGCCATGGCAGGGACAGGGCTGGATCCTTAACCCGCTGGGCCACATGGGAACTCCAGGGAGGGAGATTCTTGATATATAACATGAGAGCTGAGCCTCAGGATGTCCTGAGGGATTGGGTGTAGGTGGGAGCGGAGGAGTGAAATGTACTCCTGGAGGGCTGGCGCTGCCTGCAAGCTGCATGAGTCCGTGTACACTTGTTGGAGAATTTCTGTCAGATTAACACCTCGGAGCAGGATGACTGGGGGTTGGGTAAGAAGGCAAAATTAACTTCCCTGCAACTGAAGACTTTTGTTTTCCACCTTTCTCTCTGCTCCCAAATTTCCTCTAATAAGCATTACCGCTTCTATGATAAACACTCCCCTATTTGTATACCTTAGTCGGCTCCATAGATTTGATGCAGAAAACTTACGGTTTAATCAAAATTAAGTCAAACAAGTGTGTTAAATGTATTAGAGCAGAAATTCTCAAACTCTTTGGTCTCAAGGCCCATCTTCATTTTTACAAATTACTGAGGACCCCAAAGAGCTTTCATTATGTGGGTTTTAGCGATTGGTTTATTGTATTAGAAATTAAAATACAGGAAGTTTTTATGTTGATTTAAATAATTTAAAATAACAATATTGGGGTTCCCATTGTGGCTCAGCAGGTAACGAACCTGACTAGTGTCCATGAGGATGTGGGTTCTATCGCTGGCCCCACTCAGTGGGTTAGGCATCCAGTGTTGTCATAAGCTACAGCATAGGTTGCAGTTGTGGCTTGGATCCCATGTTGCTGTGGCTGTAGTGTAGGCCGGCCACTGCAGCTCCAATTCGACCCCTAGCCTGGGAACTTCCATGTGCCGCAGGTGTAGCCCTAAAGAAAACCAAAAATAAAATAAAATAAAATAGCAATATTAAACCCCTTACATGAACATAAGTAACATATTTTTATGAAAAATAATCATTTTCCAAAACAAAATTTAATGGAAAGCATGGCATTGGCTTACGTTTTTGCAAACCTCTTTTGTGTCTGGTCTCATGGAACAGGCTTGAGTCTCATATCTGCTTCAGCCTTCCGTCTGTTGTGTTACATTGTTTTGGTTGAAGTCTGAAGGAAATCTGGCCTTACACAGATAGGTAATTCAAAAGTGGAGGAATGGTGTTTTTTAAAAATTGGAGTATAACTGACATTATATTAGCATCAGGTGTACAACATAATGATTTGACATTTGTATATATTGCAAGATGCTCACAATAAGATCCATCACCATACACAGTTACAAAAATTCTTTTTTCTTCTGATGACAACTTTCAAGATCCACTCTGCTGTCTCCTTTCAACTATACAAGATGGGGAGACAGGACTAAGACGGCAGAGTAGAAAGACTAGAGCTCACCTTCTCATAAAAGGAACAAAATTACAACCAACTGCTGAACCTTCAACCAAATAAGCTGAAAACTATCAAAAAAGATATCCTGCTCCAGAAGACAAAGAGGAGGCCACATCAAGACAATAGAAGGAAAAATTATGTGATATAAGCAATAGCATACCCACTGGGTGGGCAGCCCACAGACTGGAAAGTAACTTTATCACAGAGACTCACTTACAGGAGTGAGAGTTCTGAGCCCCACGTCAGGTTTGCAAGCCTGGGCATCTTGCATTGGGAGAAGGAGCCCATGGAACATCTGGCATTGAAGGCCAGTGGGACTTGTGTGCAGGAGCTCCACAGGATTGGGGGAAATGGAGACCCCATTCTTGAAAGGCACACACAAGCTTTCATATGCACTGGGTCCCAGGGCAAAGCAGAGACTCCATAGGAATCTGGGTCAGACCTGACTGTAGTTCTTGGAGGATCCCCTAAGAAAACAGGGGGTGACTGTGGCTTGTCGTGGGGGAAGGACTTTGGAGGCATAGGTCTCGGGAATACTCATCTGCATGTGCTCCTATAGAGGTGGCCATTTTGGGGAAATCTGGCCCCACCCATCAGGGCTGAGAAGCCACAAGCCAAACAGTAATCCTGGTGGGATCACAGCCCCACCCATCAGCAAACAAGGCTGCCCAAAATCCCCCCAAGCACACAGCCATCTCACCCAGAGACAAAGCCCCACCCACCATAGGGATAAGAATCACCTCCACCTACGAGCGGGCAGGCACAAGTCCCTCCCATCAGGAAGCCTACAGCAAGCCCCCTACCAACTTCAGCCCCAAGGGGGGGCAGACAACCTAATCGAGAGAGGCTACAACTCTATTGTCTGCGAAAAGGAGACCACACCAAAAATCTATACAAAATGAAAGGCAGAGAATTATGACTCAAATAAGGTTGCAAGAAAAAACAAAACAAACAGAAAAACAGGTAAGTAATCTGGAAATTATCAACCTCCAAGACTAGACTGATGATAGTGAAGATGAGTCAAGATCTTAGAAATAAACCAGACGCAAAGATTAATAAATTACAAAAAACATTGAGCGAAGAAATACAAGATTTAAGGATTAAGCAAGCAGAGATGCAAAATATAGTAACTGAAATAAAAAACTCATGGAGGTCCTGTAGTGGCACAGCAGAAACAAATCCGACCATGAGGTTGTAGGTTTGATCCCTGGCCTTGCTCAGTGGGTTAGGGATCCAGCATTGCCATGAGCTGTGGTGTAGGTTGCAGGCGTGGCTCGGATCTGATGTTGCTGTAGCTGTGGTGTAGGCCAGCAGGTGTAGCTCCGATTTGACTCCTAGCCTGGGAACCTCCATATGCTGCGGGTGCAGCCCTAAACAGCAAAAAATAAAAAAATAAAATTCCTTAGAAGCAACCAACCACAGAATACGGGAGGCAGAAGAACAAATAAATGAGCTGAAATCACTGATGTGGAACAGAAAATAGAAAAATGATTGAAAAGAAATGAAGACAGTCTAAGAGAACTCTGGGACAATGTTAAATATACCCACATCCATATTTTAGGGGTGCCAGAAGGAAAAGAGAGAAAGAGCCAGAAAAAATACTTGAAGAGATAATAGCCAAAAACTTCCATGGGAAAGTTTTCACTCAAATCCAGGAAGCACAACCAGTACCATATAAAATAAACCCAAGGAGGAACACCCTGAGACACATATTAATCAAACTGACCAAAATTAAAGACAAAGAGAAAATACTGAGAGCAGCCAGTATTCTTATTTGAAAAGAAACAAATAACATAACTGATAACTCACCATAGGGTTATCAGATTTTTCAGCAGAAACTTCAGGCCAGAGGTAGTGGCATGATATACTTACCAAAGTGATGAAAGGAAAAAACCTCCAACCAAGATTACGTTACCCATCAAGGCTCTCACTCAGATTTGAAGGAGAAATCAAAAGCTTTACAGACAAGCAAAAGCTAAGAGAATTCAGCACCACTAAACCAGCTTAACAACAATACTAAAGGAACTTCTCTAGGCAGAAAAGAAGAGGCCACAACTAGAAACAAAAATATTACAAATGGCAAGGCTCACCAATAAAGGTATACACATGGTAAGGGTAGGAAATTATCCACACACAAATATGCTACCAAAATCAGAAATCATGAGAAGAGGAAGGTACAAATGTAGGACACTGGAGATGCACTTGCAACTAAGAGACCAACAACTTAAAAACAATCTCATATATATTTAGACTCCTATATCAAAACTTCAGGGTAACTGCAAACCAAAAATCTATGATTGATACACACACAGATAAGAAAAAGCAATTCAAATACAACCCTAAAGACAGTCATCAAACCACAAGAGAAGAGAACAAGAGAAGAAGGGAAGAAAAAAGAGCAACAAAACCAAATGCAAATCAGTTAATAAAATGGCAATGAGAACACACACATCAATAATTACCTTAAATGTAAGTGAACTAAATGCCCCAACCAAAAGGCATAGACTGGCTGCATGGATACAAAAACAAGACCCATATACATGCTGCCTTCAAGAGACCCACTTCAGGAGTTCCCGTCGTGGCGCAGTGGTTAACGAATCCGACTAGGAACCATGAGGTTGCGGGTTCGGTCCCTGCCCTTGCTCAGTGGGTTAATGATCCGGCGTTGCTGTGAGCTGTGGTGTAGGTTGCAGACGCGGCTTGGATCCCGTGTTGCTGTGGCTCCGGCGTAGGCCGGTGACTGCAGCTCCGATTGGACCCCTAGCCTGGGAACCTCCATATGCCGCGGGAGCGGCCCAAGAAATAGCAACAACAACAACAACAAAAAGACAAGAAATAAAAAAATTTAAAAAAATAAAAAAAAAAAGAGACCCACTTCACTTCTAGGGACACATACAAATTGAAAGTGAGAGGATGGAAGAAAATATTCCATGCAAACAGGAATCAAAAGAAAGCTGGAGTAGCAATACTCATATCAGACAAAGTAGACCTGAAAAGAAAGAATATTACAAGAGACAAAGAAGGACATTACATAATGACCAAAGGATCAAAGAAGGTATAACAACTGTAAATATATATGCACCCAACATAGGATCACCTCAATATATAAGGCAACTGCTAACAACCTTAAAAGGAGAAATTGACAATAACACAATAATAGTGGGGGACTTTAACACCCCACTTAGAACAATGGACAGATCATCCAGACAGAAAATCAGCAAGGAAACACAGGCTCTAAACGAAGCATTAGACCAGAGGGACTTAATAGATATGCATAGAACATTCCACCCCAAGGCAGCAGAGTACACATTCTTCTCAAGTGCACATGGAACATTCTCTAGGATTGATCACATTCTGGGCCACAAATCAAGCCTCAGTAACTTTAAGAAAGTTGAAATCATATCAAGCATCTTTTCTGACAACAACACTGTATGACTGGGAATCAGCGACAAGAAAAAAACCTGCCAAAGTAGAAGATGGTGTTATTAACTGCAGTCATCACCTGTACATCCTATCCCCAGACTTTCTCATTTTGTAACTGGAAATATGTACCTTTCGATCCCCTTCACCTGTTTCCCCCACCCCTCATTCCCTAGAAAGAATATTTTAATAGCCTTTTTGGATAATTAGAGATATTCTTGATATTACACTGAACCTTGAAGTTGTACTTCCATAAAGGTTAATCACAGTGCGGAATCTGAAAGCACATCCGTGAACTTTTTAAAAAACTCTGTTCCCTTAAAACCCATTGGTCTTTCTGTCAAGAGGAATGGATTTTACCCATGTGTGATTTTATACCATCGTGCACAGGTTATTTAAAAATGTTGCTTTGCTGAGTTAGGCCGACCTTCCATGTGTTAACATATTTCACTCTACAGTGCCAAAAACTCACATTCAGTATTAGCATCACTCATCAGGAAAATCATTAAAGTATTCACCACCCTTGGTGGTCCATACAAGTTTCCCATCATTCTGATTCTCAGCTGAAAGCTCAAGCGTTAGCATTGGCAACAAATTCTGTTGCTTGTTTTCCTGGAAGTGACAGGCACACTTTGTTCATTTTCTAGAAAACGTCTGCCAAATAAATACCCACGTCTGAATAACCATTGTTTTTCAGACATTCTTTGAAGTAAAAATGGTGTTCCAAGAAAAAGCAGCTAGCGCAGCCCACAGTTCAGTGGCACGATTGCTTCTCCTCAAGACAACCATTGTGCTGGGTGTGCAGGAGAAACGCTGCATGTCTGCCTCCTGCCTTGTCACACAGAATGTTCAAGACTTGGACTCAAGGGCCAGGAGGTAGTGAAGTGAGTGCAGTAGTCCCTCTGATCTGCAGCTTCAGTCCCCCAAAGTCAGCCATGGTCTGAGAAGATTACGTGGAAAATTCCAGATATCAGCAGTTCATAAGTGTAGGGATTTTTGTTTGTTTTTAATTTTTTTGGCTGTACCCATGGCACATGGAAGTTCCCAGGCTGGGAATCGAACTCATGCCTGCAGTTGGATTCCTAACCCACTGTGCCATTGAACTCCTCATAGGTTTTTGGTCGTTGTCTTCTTTTTTTTTTTTTTTTTTTTTCTCAGGCCAGGGTCTAATTGGAGTTGTACCTACCAGCCTACACCACAGCTCACGGCAATGCCGGATCCTTAACCCACTGAGCAGGGTCAGGGATTGAACCTGTATCCTCATGGATGCTAGTCAGATTTGTTAATCACTGAGCATGATGGGAACTCCAGGTTTTTTGGTGTTTTTTTTTTTTTTTTAAGGTGGTGGTATAATATTTTCTTATTGAAATATAGTTGATGTGCAGTATTATATACCTTACAGGTATAAATCTAGTGATTCACAATTTTTAAAAGTTATACTCCACTGAGTTATTATCAAAATATTGGCTTTATTTCCCATGTTGTATAATATGTCTTTCTAGCTTATTTTATACATAATAGTTTATACTTCCGGAACCCCTGTATCACCTCACCCCACAGGTAACCACTAATTTGTTCTCTATATCTGTAAGTCTGCTTCTTTTTTTTATAGTCACTAGTTTGTTGATTTTTTTGATTGCACAGTATTGTCTTTCTCTGTCTTATTTCATTTAGCATTATACCGCCCAAGTCCATCTGTGTTGTTACAAATGTCAAAATGTCATTCTTTTTTATGGCTGAGTAGTATTCCATTGTGTATATACAGCACATCTTTATCTATTCATGTGTTGATGGACACTTAGGTTGCGTCTGTATCTTGGCTATTGTAAATAATGCTGCTCTGAACATTGGGGCATGTGTGTCTTTTCATATGAGGGTTTTTGTCTTTTTTGGACCATTCATAAGTTTTAAATCATGCCCCATTCTGCATAGCATGATGAAATCTTGTGCCCTCCCACCCCTTCCCATCTCACCCATGAATCATCCCTTTGACCAATATTCCCCGTCCTTTAGTCACTTGTAGCCAGTTGTTATCAGATTGACTACCAAAGTATTGCAGTGCTTGCTCAAGTCACCCTTCTTTTACTTAATGAGGGCCCCAAAGCCCAAGAGTAATGATGTTGGCAAATCAGATATTCTGTTCCTGTGCCTCGTTTACAAATTAAACTCTGTCATGGGCATGTATGTGTAGGAAAAACATGGAATATGCAGAGTTCAGTGTCATCTACAGTTTCAGGCATCCATGAAGGGGGGTCTTAGACTGTGTGGCCTGTGTATAAAGGGGAACTACTGTAATTCTTACTGCTTCATCAAAGAGTTCTTCAGCTGAAATGGTTTTGTTTTTTGTTTTTTTTTTTGTCTCTTTTTGTCTTTTCAGGGCTGAACCCCTGGCATATGGAGGTTCCCAGGCTAGGGGTCTAATCAGACCAGTCTACACCACAGCTCATAGCAACGCCAGATCCCTAACCCACTGAGGCCAGGGATTGAACCCACAACCCCATGGTTCCTAGTCAGATTCGTTTCCACTGCACCACGACGGGAACTCCTGAAATGGCTATTTTTAAAAGAAATGTATTTTTACATTTTTAATATTTAAAAAAGAAATTTGGGAGTCCCCGTTGTGGCTCAGCAGGTCAAGAACCCAGGGTAGTGTCCATGAGGAGACAGGTTCAATCACTGGCCTCGCTCAGTGGGTTAAGGATCAAGCACTGCCACAAGCTGCAGTGTAAGTCGCAGGCATAACTCAGATCCTTCATTGCCATGGCTGTGGCACAGGCTGGCAACTGCAGCTCCAGTTTGACCCCTAGCCTGGAAACTTCCATATGCCAACAGGTGTGGCCCTAAAAAACATAATTAAAAAAATAAAAGATAAAAAATTTTTTTAAATATGGTGGCCCAGAGATGCAATGGCTGCTTATCCAGTTTAGTGCCTCGCCAGTGTTTACTGCTACAGTCCCAGCACTTTTACCCCTCCTTGCTTTTGCACTATCGGTGTAAACATCAACCCAGTGAAAAAAGCAAAAATGGTCTATTATTATGAAAAGAGTGTTGCCCTGATGGACTCCCTGGTAGGCCCCCCTGGGCCCGCAGACCACACTGAGCCCCGCCTCAGTCCTAGAGGGTCCCCTGCTACTCAAGAGCTGTCATAAAGCTGCAGAAACACTTAGAATACAAACGATAGCTATATGTCTGTGGGTCTAAATCCATATTTTTTCCCTAAGTTTTAAAATTCAGCTTGCTCAACAATTGCATTTACATTTAAAATACAGCTTATTAACCAATTAAGGCTCCACCGCAATAAGGCTTGGCAGTTGTTGGCCTGTCCTCTACAAGTGAGTGGATTGCAAAGCCTCAGGAAATACTCTCGCCCAGTCTAGTCGTCATTGCTCATTATATGCTGTAAAGAGCGGGGCCAGAGCAGTTGCTGTTCTGCTCTAATTGCTTTATATTCAAACCATGCAAGCCCAGGGCTTGTTGAGGTCAAGGCCTGGTTTATGTCAAGGATGCTCAGCTGGGATGTGTGAGCGAGTCGAAGGGATGCCTTTCCTCGGGGCAGGCTGAACACGAACGCTCTGCTGATCCTTAAGCATTTATTAATTGCCTCGCATTCGCCCGTTCCCTGCTCCCAGCGCGGTTGGCTGGCTGGCTCCATTCATCCTCTCTGTCCGTGAGGATAAGGCCGTGTCAGACCCTGGGAACCGGGACTTGCCGCCTGGCCCTTCAAGTCGCAGCTCCCTCCAGATGGCAGCTAATTGTTCCTTGAATGACCTCAGTGTCCAGGCCGCAGGAACCTGGTCTGAGAGGCCGTTTCACAGACTTACCAGCTTGTGGATGAGAACTTACTGCATAAAGCCCCCATTCACACTCTCAAAAGAGCTTTTTGTGCAGAAGAAATGATGAAGCCAATGGGCTGTTTCCTGTGGCCCCCAGTCTCCAGTTGGATCCTGACTTTTCCCAGGCCCAGGTGGGTGCTTTTCCAGGGGGCCGTGCAGTCCAGCTGTGGCCATCGTGGCCCAGGCGCTTCCCCTCCGCCCTCCCAGAGTCTTCACTGGAAAGGGCCTGAGTGGAATCGGGTCGCCTCCTATTTCCTGATCAGCAAACATTCCAGGTTCGCTCCGGCAGAGCACCGGGGGTGGGAGTTGGAATTACTGGTTCTGGAGCCTCTTCTTGTTTGAGAACCCGGGTGGGTCATGGTCTGAGAGAGTCAGGTGCCTCTGAAGGCGGGATGGGAACCAGCCCTAATCCAGCTGCAGGGACGGAAATGCGGGTTCGCCAGGGGGGACCGTGACTGCTGCGCAGCAAGTCATGTCTTCATACCCCTGTGCCTCTCCACTGCGTGGGGGTCCCCTATCTTTTTGCAATAGATGAATAAGAACCCTGTGTCTACAAACAATGCATACACACTTACTGTGCATCTTACTTCCCAGTGTTTGTGGATCCAGACTGGACCACCCTTGTGCTAACTCCAAGTGTTCCAGCATCGTGCCAGTCTTTGCAGGGGTTGCGATGTCTCAGACCTGGTTCCTGAGGCCACCAGACAAGGACACAGATCTTTTTTTTTTTTTTTTTTGGCCTTACCCACAACATGCAGAAGTTCCCAGGCCAAGGATCAAACCCGCACCACAGTGACGATGCTGGATCCTTAACCTGCTG
The DNA here is from genome assembly GCF_016906955.1 of Phacochoerus africanus. Lineage (NCBI taxonomy): Eukaryota > Metazoa > Chordata > Mammalia > Artiodactyla > Suidae > Phacochoerus > Phacochoerus africanus. Next base: position 123,971,261 of record NC_062549.1, read on the forward strand.
AGCCACCAGGGAGCTCTTTAAATGAGTGTTTCAGCAGCCGGATGCTGGAAGACAGGCCTGGAGCTGGGGCTCCTCACTGGGATAAACCGAACCGTAGCAGTGGGGGAAGGAAGCCCCATCCAGCTACACAGACTGAGAACCGGGGCTTCGTGGCTCCTCCCAGGTCATGTCCACCCAAGGACTCATAAGGAACAGAGTTGGGGAGATCTGAAGGTAATTGGGGGATGGTGCAGATTGCCTTTCCTTTGACCTTGAAGTCATGAGGGTTGCCTCCTAGGTAATGCACCGTACCTGGTAAACTTCTCCTGGCCTTCGGAAGGGAACGTCTGAGCCAGCTCCTCTGCATCAGGTCCTCTGGCTTCTCACAAATCAGAATAGCCTTTGGAAACGCTCTCCAGGAACTCCAGGCAGTGCTGCTGTCTGTATAAGCAGGGCTGAGTTAGCGCTCTCCCCCATCTGGGTGGGAGGCTGGGTGTAGGAGCAAAACTCACACCCATGCTCATGGGCATGAAACATGCCAACGCCGTGAATCCCTCTCCCTTTTCCCACAGGCACATTCATATCTGCTTTATCCTTGAGAACGCAAGGCATCTCAGCTCTGTAATAGGATGTCTTTGAAGTGGGCTGTGAAGCACCATTCATTTCCACCCATCATGGAAACATGGGGGCATCACTCTGTTGATGATGGGCATTCGTCATCCATGTTTGTGTGTAACCTCAGCGTATGTTGGCTCCGTTTAGTGTCTCCAGATTTAGGGGTCACGTCCGATACACAGGAACTCCGCAGAGCCCAAGGCAGCGTGTTCTGTCGCTCTCCGGTTTTACCTAATCTCACACGGAGAAGGTGAACCTGTAAACCCAAACTGATGATGTGAGCTGGGAGATTTACCACCGGGCAGGGCAGGGGCGGGGTGGTCTGGGTCGGTGACTGTTCTGAGAGAGGAAAACAGGTCTGGATGCTCAGGCCTTGCTGCTGCTTCTCTCAGCGTGTAGGCTGCATTGTCTCAGATCAGCTTCTCCCTGTAGAATGGGTGACACATGGCTGGTGGCTGTTTTAAGCTGACAATCTTAAAGTTCATGGTCCAAAGGGAAAAGGGGACCTCTTCCTCTGCTCTGATTTGAAAAAAAATCCCAGGGAAGGACTCTGATTGGTCTATCTTAGGTCACATGACCACATTCAGTATCCAGTATTCTGATTGGCTCTCACAACTCATGTCAGGTATGAAAACACATGCCATGGGGTAAAGCTTTTAAATATAATAACTGCTGTTGGCTATTTACATCATTTTCCCAGTGAATTTTTAGGATCAGAGTATATTAGGCTCTTTCTGTCTCTGTCTACTCAGGGTATATATATATATATATGTGTGTGTGTGTGTGTGTGTGTGTGTTGGCGTATGAATGCTAGGTTTTACAGAGATAACTTCTTTTTGATCTTTTCAAGTTTTATACTCTCCCTCCCAGTTTCTGTATGTTCTGGCTCTCTATTACCTCCCAGGTAAATTGTCAGATCCGCTGCTGTTACAGAGAAATTATGGGGTCAGGGGGAGAGGTGGCGCTGAGGGCACATGGAGTCCGCTGGGATTTGCAGTTTGATCCTGGAGAAATTTCTGCATCTGTTGTCACAAGTGGCCTGACCCCAAGGCTGGTGTGCTGTTCTCAGATCCAGGTGTGGGCTCCTGCTGTTCTCCCGGGAAACACTCCCTCCCCGCCCCCACCTCCTCTGAACACGCTCCAGCAAGGCCAGGGGTTGTATTGTCCTTTGAGCCACGAACAAAGGAATGGATGGTCCCCACGAATGTTGACTTATATGGGTGGAAGTGGGCTGGATGTCCCTTCCACAGGTGGTATTGTGCTGGCAGCTGACTGCCTTAGGAAATGAAGAGCTGGTTATCAGTATGGCCCTTCCTGTGCAGCTCACCCTCCGAGCTGGCCTTTTCCTGGAGAAAAACGGGCCCAGTTGGCATCTCCACCTACAACAAAGATGGTCAGCCCCTCAGCCCTCCAGCACCACCTGTGCGATGGGGCATGGCTGCCTCCTGGCTTTGCTCAGATTCAGCCTTAGCGTCTGTCTGCGCATATCCTGCCCTTTCAATAATGACGAGGCTCTCTGACCGGGGACATTTCAGATGAGACCTGCTGTCTGCGTTCCCAAGAGTATCTCTCCCTGGGGGTGGGGGTGGGGGTTGTTGCAGCAGCCGTAATTCTGCCTTTGGGATTTGCACAAGATAAGGGACTCCCGGCAACCAGGTGGTATCCAAGCCTCCGTGATCGCAGCCGATAGAGCCAGCCATTCTGACTCATGGTCATTGTAATTATTAACTCTAAGAACTGTTTGATCTCATGTATGGAATGGAGATAATAATACATATGTCCTAGCCTGAGTATTACGTCGACACGCTGGTAAAAGTTCCCTGCATAAAGCTGGCTCTTGGGGACCTTGCCCTTGGGGTGTGAGAGCTCCTTTGAGGAGCCTGGCCGAGAGGTGGAGAGATGGCCACAGCCCCAGGGGAGGGGCTGCTGGGGGTCACGCTGGTAGCTAGTCTGCATTTATGAAAGATGGCATGCAGACGGGCCCCTCCCACAGCTGGTGAAAGGGTCCTGCTCCGCCCGCAGGTGTTTTAAGCTACTCCAGCGGCAGAGGGGGAAGCGGCACTGCCTGCTTCAGAGCTTTCTATCTCCTCCTCTTACCAGGCACAGCTGTGCCAAGACCTGACCGTGTCCGAGATGACTCAGGAAAGGGGGCTGTGTCCTGGCTCAGGTCCTCGACCACCAGGCTCTCCTCTGCACTTCCTGCTCCATTAGAAAGAAGATCAAGGAGTTTCTGTTGTGGCTCAGGGGTACCAAACCACACTAGAATCCATGAGGATGTGGGTTCGATCCCTGGCCTCGCTCGGTGGGTTAAGGATCCATCGTTGCTGTGAGCTGTGGTGTAGGCCGGCAGCTTCAGCTCCAATTGGACCCCTAGCCTGGGAACTTCCATATGGCCCTAAAAGACAAAAAAAAAAAAAGATCCAGTGAGACCTTCAGATGCTACATCTTTATGAGTCCTTGAAAATCTTTCTGGATCAGTGGGGATTTTTAGGTCACGTGACCGCCATGGACCCCCTCACCTCTGTGAACAGGCACTCACACAGCAGTTTGTACCATTTCCGGTGGTGAAGCACTCCTGGTCTACACTGACGGGGTCTCACGGCTCTTTGGGCGGGATGCGTAACTACCCGGAACGCCCTCACGTGAGGCCCGTGATCAGTTTATGACCATGAAAACATTCTATTTCCCACCAAAGTACTGTGTTCAGGGGGCTGGGGTTTGCTTGGACTCAAAGAAGGGGATTAATAAGATCATTTTCTGTTTGCCTTGGCCAGCTTTCAAGGCGGGAGCGGGTCGAGGAAGACCTGGCTCCGGCTCTCCTCTGCCCAGGGCACCTGCCTCCTCAGGCGACCCTCACAGGCGGCTTCCTCCACTCACACGTTGGATGGGAGTGGGTGGGAGACGGATGTGCAGTGGCCTTGGAAGAACGCACTGGAACTCTGGCGGTCCTGCCCCTGGGGGCTGGAGAGGAGGACGTACAGGCAGAAAACACGATTGGAGTGACCAGAGTCTAGACAGGGGAGCTGGGCGAGGCAGGCACAGCACCCAGGGGCTCCCCCAGGCCCAGACCTCGTTCTAGAACTGTTGGCATCAGAGTACTCGGTAATGTGGGCTGGCGAAGTATGAAGGAGTCTGGCACGTGGGTGGTGGCCCTCTGGGGACCAGACACTCATGGTAGATCTAGTCCCAGTGAGAAGCTGGAGGGCCGGGCGGGGGGCAAGGGGCGAGGTTGGAGGAGCCTCAGGCAGGGCATCCAGACAGGGCCTGGCCTCAAGCCCGGCTCTGCAGTCAACTTGTCGTGGGGACAGCAGGCAAGGAGGAGGCCCCAGGATCCCCAGTCAGAGGGACTGGGATGAGTGGTGAGACAGGGAGAGCTTGGTGGTTGCAGATGGACCCAGGAGTCCCCAGGGGGAGGGCCACATGGGCAGGTGCTGTGGACACACCTGCTGCCTGGTAACTCCCCTGATGACACCTGCCTGGAAAATCATCTGAGGTTGCTGAGCAAGTGTGATTTGAATCACATGTGCAGTTTTAATAGGCAATCTTAAAATTTGAAGGCTAAAAATATTTTAAAGCTAAAGAAATTCTGAAACTCCTCCTCACTGTTCGCTGGCTTTCATCTCAGTGCCAGTGTCGGGGGGGGGGGTCCGTTGCTCAGGGCAGCTCTGTCCACCCTCTCCCTGTGGCGTGTGGCTCTTGTTGGTGAGACTGCGGTGTGGCTGGCGTGTGCCCCGAAGCAGGAACAGACTCGGGAGACAGGTTCTGTGGTCCTTTCCTTCGGAGAGGATGGAAGCTCCCGTTGGCCAAGTGCTTGCTCTGTGTTGTGGGCCAGGCTCCTTATATGTGATCTCACTTGACCCTCACAAGATCCCAGTAAGTTGGAGAGGAAACTGGGGCTCAGAGAGGTTAAGAAATTTCCCAAGGTCACCCAGCTTGCTAGTGGTACAGTGAAGACACGAATGCACCCTGGCTCTCCCTCTACCCTGCCAGCCCCCAGCATCACTTTCCAGGTGTGCAAACATGTGTCTCGAAGCTCAGTCTGGATAGGTGTCATTTTGCGGAAGTGCTTTCTGGTGTCAGTGGAGGTGGGAGCCCCTGTGGCTGGTCCTGGTCGTGGAGGCTTCGCACATCCTAGCCTGCAGTGCCCTTGCTGCAGTGCTCTGCATGGGAGGCGACTCTGAGGGGCTTTTGCGGTCGCTTTCAGTTGCTGGAAGAGGAAAGAAAAAAGTATACAGCAGAGAAAGCCTAGGAGCTACGCTGGCAGGAGAAACAAATGCGTGCCCTGGACGTGAAGCCTGCACAGCGAGTGTAGAACAGAGGAAAGCTTGGGAGGCGCGCGGCGGGGGGGGGGGGGGGGGGGGGGGGAGGGATGGGAGGGGGGAGTTTGAGTAGGACTCCCCGGAGCGTAAGGATGGGTTTCAGGGGCCCCCGGAGTGCCCTGAAATGATATGTAAAACATCGCAGTGTGTGCCCTTTGTTCTGAGAGGAGGCTCCATGGCTTTCAGAAACTCTCAAAAAAGGCTGAGACGGCCAGGAAGTCTGAGCTGCTGTTTGCAAGGTTGGCCTCATGCCCATGCTTGTTCTTTTCATTTTGCCTTAATGCTAAAAATAGAAAGGGCGCTTGCATGTATAGGATTTCTGGGGTGACATCCGGAAATCGGTGGTGGCGGGGGAGGGGCGGATGGGCCAAGATCCTACGCAATGGCGCGAGAAAGCAGAGTTAGGGTTGGGTGCTCACCTTAATTTTGCTTCGCATTTCCAGTGATAGGATTTCAAGAGCCAGTGAGAGAAACAAAGTTGCCAAGGGCTCTGTAGAGAGAAATCTGCCTGTGGATACTGTGCTTTGTCTCTTGTTCACACGCTTAAGCAGGTCAATGCCGCTCCTGCACAGAGACTGTTTGACAGCCTTAGGCTTTCATCCCCTTGAGGAATCTGGGGGAACCGTCAGAGTGAGACACTTGTAAATGCTCCCTCTGTGTTCGCGAGCAACACACAAAGCCGCCCTAAGCGTGGGGTAGGCGCTTCCCGCCCTTCTCCCTGTTGGAGCAGGACACAAATCTCGTTGGCACATAGGAAAATGGGTTGAGCTGTTTGGGGCGGCTGTGTGGCTGCTGAGGCTGGAGTCAGGAGGAGCTGACCCCGTCCCCGAGGGCCCCCTCCCTCCTCAGTGGTTTCCCAGCCATTCTCCAACCCCGTGGCTTTTACAGGAGGCAGGTGCTCTGAGGATTGCGGAGGAAGCAGGGCTGCTGATAAACGCACCCCCTTCCTCCCAGGCATGTGCTGGATGCTCTTCAGGGAGCCGGGCCTGCAGCAGGTGGCCTCAGATTCTTAGGGCTGGGCCGGTGCAGGTTAATTGTCCTCATGGCTAGGACACCAGGAGGAACCCCTTTCTCCCTAGCTCGTTAAAGCTGCCTTGTTTACCCAGAGCCAGGTCGCTGGGGTTGAGTGGAGATAAAAAGCCAGGAGGATGAGGAGCTCAGCGGTTGCCTAGAGGTCAACCGGCTGGGCCTTGTGGCCTTGGACCAGGGCCCTGTGGTCACAGCCTGCTCCCACCTTGTCCAGTGTCACTGTCTGCAGGGCTCCTTGACAGCGACCTGAGGCCTTGATTCTGGGCTGGCCCTGGGAGGGGGATGGGGGTGTGGGCAGCCTCTTTGCTCAGTTGCCCTGAAACAGGGAAAAGCAGGTACCTGGGAGGCACACCTCCCTCCCCCCACCCCCAGCCGCCAAGTCAGAGAGAGGGTCTCCCTTACGGGGGGTGGGGTCCTGATCTTCTAGGGGAGCTGTGGCCCTTCGGGAAGGGGATGCTATGCCTCGCAGCCCAGGGGCTGCTGCTGACAAGAAGCACTTGTCTGTGGAATATGACTGGCAGGCCACTCCTGTTTCCATGGTTACCAAATAAGGCAGGTTAGCATTAGGGCTGCTCAAGAGGAAAACGGCATTGACGACTACGCCTGTGCAGGGCCTTCCTCTGGCTTGCTCTCCCCGTGCCCAGATGGGGTGGGCAACATTTGACCTGAGATCACGGGGCTTTCCTTCAAGGATCCACCTGGCTGCGCAGCCTTGGCTTTTTTCACAGGTGTTTTTCTTGGTGCAGAGGAATGAGCCTCCCAGGACGCCAGAGGGGGCGCTAGAGGACACAGCGCTTGCCCAGAGCTCGATGCCACCTGCCCAGCGACCCTCTCCATCAGTCCCCAGGGTCGCATTAGAGATGCTGACCCCTGTCCCCAGAAGGGCATGGTGTTTAGAAAGTCCTGAATACAAGTTGGGTGCTCAGTCACACGTACCGCATCACCAGAGTGATGTCACCCCTGCCTCAGGTCGTAACCTTTTTTCATGGGGCTGTGCAAGTGACAGGTTTAATTCGAAGACATTACAAAAATCTCATATTTGGTAATCAGATAGCAGGCTCTAACAAAAGCACAGGCTAGAGTCCCCGGTCCTTTATTTGTCTCTGCAAGTGACACGCCGTTCTGGTTCTGTTTCTTTGTAACTAGAATAGAATCATCATTGCGGGCAGAATGGGGGGGAATTGATCCGTGCGGATGGGAGGCATTTAAAAGCATAACAAATCAGTGAAGGGCACTTTGCGAATGCATGCAATTATCATCTTTAGTTGCAGTAACAACGTGTTATTTTCGTCTCTCTCCTTGGGCGTTTCAGGAGAAAATTGATTAAAATCTTTGAGTGCTGCTTTAGAGATTATTTTTGGTGTGCAACAACAAAAAAAAAGAAAGTGCTTAGGAAACAGTTACCTAATAAGAGTAACTCATTCTTTAATCTTGATGGAACCAATCCTTTGTGCATTTTGGAAACTTTTTTTTAGAGTAAACCGAGAAAGCCTCAGGTGACAAGAGCTGTGATTCTCCAGTGACCTGAGTGTCTTTTGTTTTGCTTTTACTCTGGGCCTGGAGTATTTGACTCCTTAAGTCTATGTGATTTACCTGTCTGAGTTTTTTTTTTTTTTTTAGTATTTTTTTTTCAGGCATGCATTTCATTCACTTTCTGGGGGCAAGGTATGGGAATTCAGAGGCTCTGGCTGACTAATCTCACTGAGTTTCTCTGTGAGATTTAAGAAGCTTTTCTCCTTTTCCTGACCTGGGGCTGGTGCCTTCCTAGCCTTGTAGGGAGTTTGTTATTCTGACAGAGCCTGTCATTTCCTGTCAAAGGGGAACAGCAGGTACAAACTGAGTCCCTTACCTGGTGGTAGTTGGCCTGATTGGTGAGTCCTCCCCCCAGAACTGCAGGGGCCTTGGGCCCTGGCTGCTCACCTGGACCTGCCCTGAACTCCGTCTAATGGAAATGAGGGCAGGCAGAGAGACCACTTCCTCATGGGTCCAGTTCATGGACACTGGGGACAGTACTGAGCCCCCCAACTGAGCCATCTCTCGGGACCCCTCCAGCTCAGAATTCTCGTGAGTTGGACCCGCCTTGGTGCCTGCTTCCAGCATCCCAGGTGGATTTCCCAGGACTGCAATCTGAGCTGCAATCTGAGCCCCGGAATCATGAAGGAGGAGGGGGTGCAGGAAGCCAGTCAAGGGAGCAGAAAGGAAGTGACCCCCAGTTGTCCGTGTGACCACAGGCCCTTGTCACTGCATCCCCAGTAGGGGTGTTGATTACGTTGTGCCTCTCCCTGCAGGCAAGCGTGAGATCTGGGGCTCTGCAGAGCCTCATTCAAGCACAGAAGCTGCTCACCAGGCCTTGAACAAACAATTCTCTATTTTTACAGGCCGACTTGACTTAGTCCAAAGGCCGAGGCCTCCTGAGGATTTTGCACTAATCCCGCTGGCTATTTCTCATACCTCCCTCCTGCTTCATCAGTGGTGTTCCTTTCTGGACTGAATCGGTTCTGTCTCTTCCTCATTGCAAGTTTCTGCCTGCGTGAAGTTTTAGAAAGTTTCAGGACACATTCCTTTTCTGAGCAGCCGAAGCCCCAGAAAGTTAATATTTGGAACAGTAGGAGAGGAAGCACTATAGGCAGAAACCTGGGTTTGATATAAAAAAATAACCAAAACCCCAGAATTGTTGGGAATCCACTGTGCCTGGAATGAAAGAAGGAAAACAATTACTTTCCCTTGAAGGTGTTGGGAGGGTCTTGGTGGGGCTAAGGCTTCAGCGTGGAGGCTCGCTTGGCTGGATGCGAGGTTCGTGAGCCAGGTCTGGGTTAGGTGGGCTGAGCAATTACCGCAAAGTGTTTAAAGGGAAGGCGGGGAGCGAGACAAACAGCTAGGTCAGAAGAGGGTACACAGCTGTCCCCTGTCCTCCCAACAGACTGCAACGGCCCGGTGGGGCTGGGTGGGGAGGCACGGGCCGCTCAGGGTGTTTGCTGACTGACATGCTAATTAAACACCAAAAGGCAATATTGCTTTGCCAATAGTGATGGCTGTGCCCACGTTATCAGCTGCACACTGGCTGCCGGGAGCATCCTAATTACAAGTCAACAGTTGTGCGGGTGGGCTGGGAGAGTAGGATGGAGATGCTGCCGGGTGTCTCAGGACTTGCAGGATTGCTCCCAGGGGAAAGTCACACCCAGGTGGCCTTTGGGTCCTTGTCTCAAAGGAGCCTCTGTCTCATTACAAGGTGGTGTCATGTGGGCTTCTTGAACTCAGAGGTGCTGGGCTGACAAGCAAACAGACAAAGCCTGTGGGAGCAGGTCGCAGGGTGCCTTCAGCCCTAGGGAGGAAGGGCTGCCTGGTGCAGCAGGGGGTGGATAACGACTTCTGCCCGGTCTCTAAGTTGAGGGGACAGCGAAAGCCCAAAGCCTCTTCCAGGAGAGGTTAGAGTTTCATCAGAAGGCGAGCCTGGTCACATGAGGATTTCTGGCACCGTGTGCAGGGCAGGCTGGACACCAGCCTGCCAGAATTGAGCGAGTGGATTGTATTGGCTTGAGCAAAGAGGGAAAGTCCCAGGCTGGCCCCGAGAAGGAGCCGCTGCTCACTCCTCCTCCAGCCGCAGCCCTTGGGCGGGAGCAGCACAGCAGCAGTGGCAGCGGGACTGGGGCTTTCAGGCCTGGGACCCCCTTGCTTTTAACCCTAAAGGAAGCGTGTGGTCCAGAGACTGAAAACTGCAAGATGCCTAAGGAGTGCAAGGCTTTCCATGCCTTCTCGGCCGCTCTGTGCTGCTTCTATCACCGCAGGTCTTTCCTCGGCGTCAAGGTAGGTGTGGTTTGAGCTAAGGCACGTCTAAAATTCTTTGCAGGGGTCCGGGGTCTTAAAAGCACTAGGAAAGGTGTGCAGCGCACTGGCTGGAAAAAGAGTCGCTTTCTTTGATGGACGCATCCTCATAAGCCCCCAGTGGTGTTTTTCTCGCCTGGGGGCAGAATCTGGCCACACGGAAGGGGCTCCTTTTGGGGCAAAACCCTGTTTTTCAGGAGACTTTGAGTCTCCCTGGGCTGCAGTGTTCTACCGAAGTAGCTTGATGCCTCTTTTCTTCCTTCTCTCTCTGTGTCTGTCTCTCCTCCCTGGTTCGTCATCGGTGTGAGATGGCTGAGCCCCTCGCTCCACTCGCCCTGCTGCTTCGTGATGTCAATACTATATACTTAAGTACAGAAACCACCAACTAGCTCCTTTCCAATGGCAGCCACGTTCCAAACATCCTGGTATTCAGAACTGTCTCCCTTTTCCCCCACGGCTCCTGTTGGGAACATTTGTTACGAGACATCAATAGCAAAGGTCTCGGGTGACATGTCGATACACTGTTTATTTTGATGAAAATATTCAAAGATCCTCCTTTGGCCAATTCAAGATGAGGCTTCTGTTCTGTTGCCCACCTGTGACAACACTAAGAATTCCGCTTAGAGGAGGCTGTCATTGAGCTGGGGGCTTGGCTGTCTTGGAAACGTCTGGGCGGCCCCGGCGTGACTGCGGGCCTCATTTATTCATGGGAAAGAGAAATCCGAACGTTCTCAAGGAATCCTTCCTACCCTGGCAGCGGTGCTCCTTCTCCTGGGGACTGACTCGTTCAGTGTCACTGCAAACACTGCCACAGGAAAATTTCACAGGAAGCCCCGTTAAGGGGAGAAAAAGACCCCTTTGTAGAGGAGAGACTTCCGCTTTTCCTGCCCTGTCGGAGTGTTCGGGGTAGCTTTCTAACCATTCAGCAAAGTTGGTTTTTGTCTCTCTGTCAAGGAGTTGGGAGGAGCATAGTGAGAGGTGAAAGTCTTTTCCTCCCCGATTTAAGAGCCCTTTCTACCCTGGAGCCGGTGGGGTGATGTTTCATTTCTGGCCTAAATATGGATCCTCCTGGTGTGCAGCCGATGAAGTCATGCTATTAACGGTATTTTGAAGCTGTCAGAGAGAGAGCGGGAGGTCCCGGAGGGAGCCGTGCACGTCCGGGATTGGCCGTGGTTTGCACTCTAATAGAAGTCCTTCCCCAAGCCGACCTCTGCTAATTCAGAAAAGTGCAGCTCAGCGTTTGGTACGGGAGAAAACAGCCCATAAATATCTGGGTCTGAGTGCTGCCATTCTGTCTGGATACCCCTGTCCCTCTGCAGTTACCTCCTCCACGGGCCGCCCAGAAAGGCCACTGCAGCCTGTGGGCTGCGTCTGAATAGCCACCCTTCGGCCTCCTGCCCACGGCCGCTCTTGGTGGTTGACTGTTGGTGGGAAGGCCCTTCTTTCCACGCGACCTTCCCACCCCACCCTGGCGTGTTGCATCGTCTGGCCCGCTCACACACCAGAACCTGAAGCCCTCGGACCCAGCTCAGGGTTTCCCACTGAGCCCTGGGGTGTGTTTCTCTGTCTTGTTTTGCTTAGATCGTTAGCAGGGAAAGAAAACGCACCTGTGCTCACGCCCGCCTCCTGCCAGAGTTGCCCCAGTGATCAGGCTCCATCGCTTTATTGACTCCTACTTTAACTGGGGGTTTCAGGTCTTGCCGCTCATAATTAGTTTCTGTTGCAATTAGAGTTTCAAAATGAAATTGGGATCGATTGCCTGATAGCAAAGCGGAAATAAAGCTCCAGTTCTTGACCATGGGTGCTGCTTCCCTTGGCATGAATTTCTCCTACCAAAAATAACACTGTGGTAGCCATGGTAACTTTCCATTTGGTCTAATCCATATCATCTCTGGAGAAAGTGGAATGTTATTAATAGTGATGTTGTATGGGAAGAAAACTAAAAATGTAAGAGCTCCTGCGTTACGTAGGGGACCAATCACACAGGCACGTTCAGGTTATAAGATCTTATTTGCCGAGACTGTGCAGAATTTAGCGTGTGTTTAAGGGCCTCGTGTGGCCTTGGGTACCAAGGCCCTGGAGAGGAATGAACCGGGAGGCTAAGAATACAGAGGAAGTTCAAGGACTTGCAGTCACTGCTGATCTGCACAAAGCTGAGGCCGGAGATGACATGTCAGCCACTGGTTGAAGGTCGTGACTTCTGCATCTCAGAAGGGTTCACGCAGGCACTCATTTCACAAATGACCGCTGGATCTTGAGTAAGAAAAGGAAAGGACATTTTTGCGTCCACCCAGTGGAAACATGTCTGGCCTGAAGGTCTTCCGGATCCATGGCATTAGTGGAACTCCTCCAAGCTTGAAAAGCCCTGACTGTGAATGTAGTAGCCTGTCCAGGGCAGCACTCTGCTAGGCAGGGTGGGGGTGACTAATGACAGCGGGGGCATTGGAAGGACGTCCCACAGGAGCATCGGCCCGTAGTGTCATTTCATTACATCTGCAAAAGACTGCCCACCTCTGAGTCCCCTTGAGAGCTGTCTCCCTGGAGTCTGGGGTCAGGCTGAGTCGGGCAGGGCAAGAGCGGGCCCTTATCCGCAGAGGAGAAGCCGAGGCTCAGAGAAGCTCTCTGCCCCAGAATCGACTAGTGGGTAGAAACCAGGTTTGGGGACCTCAAGCTCAGTGACCTGTCTCCGATACCCCAGTGAGACTACTGAACCGTAGTGGGACAAGATGACATAGTGTCACTTCAGTTAGCAGTTCAGTTGGGAACGAGTAGCACAAACCTCAGCTTGAGGACAGACTTCAGGGGAGGCCGCAGAACGGGTTTTTATCGACTAGGTCTCCTTCCTACGGCAGTGGCAGGGCCACCTTCTGGTCCTGAGAGAACTCCAGGAGGAATCTGGGAGAAGCACAAGAGATCCCACTTCTGCAACTGGCCATGGGGACAAAGGCCCACTTCTTCTGTCCCCTCGTGTCTCTGATTCTCCCTGGGGAGGGGGCAGGGGGAACAGGGGCTGAGACGTGCCACCTTATCAGTGGCTGCTCCCGAGGAAGGTGGTGTCAGGAAACTTCAGGGGAACCGAAAAGACAGGGGTGGCCTTGCAAGGGACAGAATGGCCACCTTTCTGAAGGGACACCAGCAGGGAGGCTGGACTTGGGGGTTGATGGATAAATGAATCGGTGAGTCTTGGTTAACCCGTCATTCAGTGCACCGAGTGGCTCTGCTCTTGTCAATGAGCAGTGGTTGTCAGAAGCAGTTGATTTTAAGCATTTTCATTTCCATATAGAGACACGTCTTTGCAGCCACGAAGTGTTCTACAACAGGAAGAGCTTAAATCCTACTCTTGCTGCTGTTGTGTTTTGTTTTGCTTTAAATCCTTTCCCTTGCACCTGAAAAAAAAATATTTGGAGGAGTTCCCGTCGTGGCGCAGCGGTTAACAAATCCGACTGGGAACCATGAGATTGCGGGTTCGGTCCCTGCCCTTGCTCAGTGGGTTAATGATCTGGCGTTGCCGTGAGCTGTGGTGCAGACGCAGCTCGGATCCCGCGTTGCTGTGGCTCTGGCATAGGCCGGTGGCTACAGCTCCGATTCAACCCCTAGCCTGGGAACCTCCATGTGCCGCGGGAGCGGCCCAAGAAATAGCAACAACAACAACAAAAGACAAAAAAGACAAAAAATATATATATATTTGGAGCCTCTCTGAATGCACATTATAGCCTAAGGTGTCCCATCTATGGAGGGTGGGCACCTTAGAGTTTGCTGTCAGTGGACACTGCCTTTCTATGTTGGAGTGAATGTGATGGGGTGAAGGTCCCACTTGTCTTCCCCATGGCGGGTCCCTTGGTCGGTCTGTCATTGCGATAGTTTGGGTACTGGTGATCCATCCCCATGCTGACAACGGCCTGAGTCGCCTCTGTCGGTGGGGCTGGTGCACCATCAGCACAAGCTGCTCGAGGTGGAAAAAGCCATTGGGGAAATGACTTTCTAAGTGACTCGGCCTCTCCTTGTGGTGGTTGGTAGCTATGCGTGTATCCTTCCCCCCAAGAAAAAAAAAAAAAAAAGCCTGGCACAGCTTTTTAAAAGACACCTAAATGCATTCATTTGCATCTGGGGGCCTTGGGAGTCTGGTTTCAGCATCAGGAGAAGGATGTGCCTGACAAAGTCTGGGTCCCAGCGCCCCCTTCGCCCCAGATGCCAGAGTTTGGATCCTGGCCGAGAACTTGTTTTTGTTGGTGAGATGTGGGTGGGACGCAGAGACAAGACTGGGATCCTGGGAAAACTCTGTCAGTGGGCCAGCACCTCCAGCACTGCAGACACGGCGGAGGATGCTGGCGGATGGGGGCTGGGCCTGGGAAGGCCCTCCTGCACCACATATAAGAGGGCAGCAGCGCCAGTCAGGTTTGGGCCTCTGTTGCTGCGTGGCCTTTTAGCCGATGTACATACTGGGTGTGCCCAGGGCAGCAGAGGGCACTCAGGCTCTCCTGGTCGGGGGAGGGGAGGGAGGACAGGGAAGGGGAGGGAGGAGGGACTCCCCGGATTGGAGCCCACTACAGCGTCTCTGCCCTCATCTGGATTTTCAGTGCGGGTCCACAGCCCCGGGAGCTACTATTGGGATTTGGCTCCGGCCGTGGGAAAGTCACGGCCTATTTTTCTAGCTTGTGGAAGAGTCCCCAGTGTCCATCTAATACACGTGTGCTTTTACAACAGCAGTTATGCACAAAGGACCCACAAGCTAGAACCCTAGCTTCTTAGTAAGACGGGATTTGAGGGACCCAAGATCCAGTCTCCCACTGAGGCTTCATCTCCTCATGCCCAGGGCCCACTGGGTGATGGTGAAACAGTGAAAGCCTTTACCCTAAAGGAGCAACTCCGTGTCCAGCTGTGGAGATGGACAGGCGGGCAGCCCCCTCCGACAGGTGCTGCCTGGGCGTGGAGAACCACTGCACATAGCTAGACACTGGGCCCAGTTCTGCGTCTGGGACCTTCCTGGAGGAGGTGACACTGGGCAACTCCTAAGGAAGCAGTAGGTAGACGAGGCCCCTGGGGAGAAAAAGTGCATCACATGTGGGACTTCAGGCTGAAGCATCTGAGGAGGGGGCAGAGGGCGGGTAACCTGTGTCTCCCCTCGCTCGTGCCGGCGTCCTTGGAGCCTCGTGTACGCTCTGCCTGTCCCTGCCCGGCTCACTCCTGTTTTCTTCCCTCCGCCCTTTAAGCCTGTTTTCAACACTCATGAGATCTGGTTTCTTCCCCGCAGCAGTTGGGAGCGTCAGGCACGACCCCTTTCCGTCCCCACGGCTGCCCCCACAAGCTCCAGCTCCATCCTTGTCACTGTTCATCCTCGCTTCCTTCCTCCAGCCTCCGAGGATAACGTGTCCTGCTCTCTGACCAAGGCCAGCTCTGCCGCCTGTGCCCAAGTCCACCCCCCTCCCCGGAGACTTTGCGGGGACCTTCAGTTTGTCGCCTCCAGCCCTGTGCTCTCGGCTTATAGATGCGCTGCGGTCTTCCCCATTCTAAAAATAAGCATCATTTCCATGGCTTCCTTCCTCCACCCCCTGAGCTGGCTCACCCATCTCTGCTTCCTCACTTCCCACTGGGCTCTCGGTCCCCTCGACCCGACCCGCACCCTGTCCTGGCCGAGTCCAGTGGCTGCTGTCCAGTTTGGATGCGCTCAGAACGGCTGCACTTGGCGCTGGAGGCCATGCCTTTCCTGGAAGTTTGCTCTCCGCCTCTAGGACACTGCTCTCCAATTGTTCTCCTGGATCCTTCCTGACCAGTCCTGCTGTGTTGATATGGGCTGAGTATTCGGGTCCCCTCAATACTCATGTTGAAATCCTAACCTCCGGGCGTGGCATTAGCAGGTGGACTCTCTGGGGTGTGTCATGCGCTCCTGACGGCGGAGCCCTGGTGAGTGAGATCAGTGCCCTTATGAAAGGGACGGGCGAGCGCTCTTGTCCCTTCCACTGTGTGAGGACAGCGCCAGAAGAGGGTCACCTGTGAGCCAGGAAGCGGGTCTTTACCAAATGCCGCATCCGCCCGGCACCTTGACTTGAACTTTCCAGTCAACAGAACCGTGGGAGATAAACGTTGTCTAAGCCACTACGTTGTCTGAGACTCTATGGTATTTTTCTCAGGGGAGCTTTCATGGAATAAGACACCTGTCCTCCGTTTCTTGCCCGCCTCTTGTAGTCTCAAATTCCCTCTGTAACCCATCTCCTAGGTGGTATTTGGGACAAATACCCTCTCTCTGCTGAGGATTCCCAAGCTGTGTCTCCCGTCCAGCCCTTCTCACAGCCCCTGGACCCCAGGGCCTAGAGGGCCACTCCGTCCGGTCGGCCGGAGGCACCGCAGGCTCTCCTTCCACAGATGTGCTCCCCTCTCCCGCTTCCTGTCCTGGAAGCGTGTGGCTCAGCCGTCTTCCAGGAGCTCCCATGCCTCTTCCCCCGATTCATCTTCCAGGTCGGATCAGTTAGACATGTCCATGATTTTACTCCCAAACACCTCTCCCAGCTTCCCCTTCCTGCTGTCTCTGCACCGGCTCTGAACTAGGTCAGGCCTCAGCACCTCGTACTTGGAATCCTGCAGAAACGTCCTGCTTGATCGACCTGCCCTAAATCTTCACGGGAGGTCATTACATTACGCTTCTGCTTGACTTTTCTAGAAGTGGGAGGTGTGCTGTACCCTGAAGGCCATGCATTCCTGCATTCGAACAACCCTGATTGCTGGAAAGCTCCTCTTGGATCGAGTCAAAATCTGTGCCCGGCCCTGTCTACCTGATTTTGCAGTTAAATGGTTAGAATGACCCTTTAGGGAATTCCTGTTGTGGCTCAGCAGTTAATGAACTTGACTAGTATCCATGAGGATGCAGGTTCGATCCCTGGCCTCACTCAGTGGGTTAAGGATCTGGCATTGCTGCGAGCTGTGGTGTAGGTTGCAGATGTGGCTTGGATCCCAAGTTGCTGTGGCTGTGGTCTAGGCCGGCAGCTGTAGCTCTGATTCAACCCTGTAGCCTGGGAACCTCCATATGCTGCGGGTGCGTCTCTAAAGACAGAATAATAATAATAATAACCCTTTAGATGTGTGTTTTTTTGCCTCCATATCATGAGCACATCTATTTCGAGGCTAAATTAGTCAGAATGAGCAGACACCTGGAAATGCAGAACGGATTCTGATTCATCCCTAGGGAGTTGAACCGAGACTACTTGTCGTGTCATCTTGGAATGACAGTATTGCAAGGGTTCATGTATCTCAGCACAGCCTGCATGTCCCCCCAGGTCATGTACAGACTACACATGGCTGGTTCTTGACATACTTTGGGAGACTTGGGTTCTAGTTTTCTGGCAATCCTTTACTCCATTAAGTCCGAGCAGATCGTGAAAATTCAAGGCCATGGTCGTGTTGTCTCTTGTGAGAGATATGTAGTCTCACTACCTGTTTAACTCCAGGGGGATCCTATGATTCATGAGATCGGAGTGGAGTGGGGCATCTTGTCCCTGTGAGTACAGCTGCTGTTTTCTTGATTCTGCCCATGACCTCTAGCATGATGTTTATTTTATTTTATTAAACCTTTATTGAGGTATTTGGACTCCTCTGGAAGAAATAGATACCTTTGAAGGGACATGCTTGTGCGTTGTATATTGGATGCAGCGGAGTTGATGCTTGGCCAAAACCTGTTTTATGATAAATCACGTAATTTTACTGAGAACCTACCACGTCCCTGGCTCTGATGTAAAATGCACTGTGTCCCCAAGCAGATTTCTGAGACACTTGTTAGTCATGGTCCTGTTTTGGAGAGCGAGACTTTGGAAAGTCGTTTATCCCACACCCTAAAAGGCTTTCTGAACCTTTGGCATAGCTGATTTTTCCTTCCAACTGCATCTCCTCCTGTCTTTCCATCACAGTGTATTCTGTTTATTCAGCAATGCCTCCTTCATTTGAGGTGAATCGAGGAACGGATAGTAGATGAATTAAGCTGATGTGGGTTTTCTGATATTCTTATTGAAGGAAAAATGGAGCACCCATGTGGTGGCCAGCTCTGTTCCAAGTCACTCCTAATCTGAATTAAGATGCTGACTTAACAAGCTTGAAGGACCAGTGGCGAAGGTTGGGGCTGGGCTCCCTTTGCGTTCTGAGCTTTGGTCTTCAAAGATGCTTTAGCCTGGGCAGCCTGTTTTTGTTCCTTCTCCAGAGATGTTCACAAAGCACTACTTTGACTGAATGGAATCTCACTGCCAGACCGAGCAATTAATATTTCACTTGCATTGTCTTATTTAGCCTGTGGGCCAACTCAGAGAGGGAGGGAGGGAGGGATGGAGGTGGGGGGGAGCATGATGAGGAGTCACTTGAGGACGTGGTTAAAGGAAGAAAGCAGTTTAGAGGCGGCTTCCATAGGTCAGATGGGTGCTTGGCTTTTCTTCGAAGCCCTTCATTGCACGGACCCAATAAGTGATTCCGTGCAGTCAGTGACCTTCAGCCTTCACCTTGAGGGTGGTGCATCCGACTCCTCTCCGGGCAGAATCAGGATACAGGGCTGCCTCACGGGACTGATTTGGATGCCTGCTCTGGGACATCACCATCTAAACTGGATCTAGAGCGGAGGGTCTCCGCTGCAGCTCTCAGCAGGGCAAGACATTGACAAATGACCTGTTGAAAATCTCATCGTGTTTCAGTTTATCTATTACCCAAGAAAGGTGAGCCCCCCTTAGAGCTGAGCCCCAAACGAGCCCATGGGTAAATAATGCTTTGTCAGAAGGGTAAGAAACGTGATGGGCACACCCACGGGGGCAGGTGGCAGGAGGGAAGCGCACTTAGAGTCTAACAAGTGCCTTGAGCTATTTCTTTCACACGTGGATAATCTCTGGGAAGGGAAAAAGCCATTCTTGGTGTTGGATGGCCTGCCTTCTGTCACACTTAGAATTGCTCCTGCAGTTTGCAGACCCAAATCAGTCTCCTTCAGTGAAAAATAATTTTCAATCCCTTGGTGTTCCATCAAAATAAAATTGAACTTCAAAGGCAGTAGCTGCATGATCTAGCAGGATGGGAAGGTGTGGGGAGACCTTGCCCAGAGAATGACTGGGGATACAAGGCAGTAGGAGTTTGACATCAAAGAGAGTGTGGGTACCAGTCAGAATGATTCTACTGTAATTAGTTTGGAGTGGAGGATTAAGTTACTGCTGCCTGCTTAGAGGGTACGCGGCTTTAAGGCTCCAGGCTGCACAAATTAAAATTAAATTAGTCTTTTTCATTTACACACACACAGAAAGCAGAATTTTAATGGGAATGTCTCAGAACCTTGATAAGCAAGGAGTTCGTCCGATAGCCTCTTCATGTTTCTTATTCATGGCTTCTGAGCCTCTTTTGATAAGCATTTGATAAGGTTTGGTAATAAAATGAAATCTCTTGGACTTGGGCTCTCGGCAGTGGGGGGGGGGGGGGGAGGGAGTCGATGGCATTTTCCTGTCTGTGCTGGGGTCCGAGGGCCTCCCTCTGAATCATCATTCGCCTGTGGAAGGGAAAATCACATATAGTAGGAAAACGAAGCATCTTAATTTAACAGCAAATTGCAAATCAGTTTTTAATGGCACTGGAGTGAGAATCTGATGTGAAGTGTGATGAATTCCTCAGGTTTAATTATAAAATGGTAAAATGGCATCAAAACCCATCTGCAGAATCTCTGCTGAAGATGAGAGTCCTTCTAGGATGTAGGAAAGAGAAATTTGTATCGTCAAGGAGCTTAAACCTTAACATCAAATGAATTGAAGTGTTTCAGAATGCCGAAGCCTACCGAGATATTATGAAGTCTCTTTGCTACTGATTCCTTTCTCAGAAGGAGCCAGAATCCCTCTCTGACCTCGAATAAGATAGAGAGCACTGAGGATGTCAGCAAAACAGCTGGAGATTTATTGCTGTCCATTCCCTTCCGACGTCTTGTCTCCTCAAAGAGGCTGTAACCCCTGCCAGGACTTGGAGAATTTCTTGCTCACACCTGCATCTCCCTCACATCTAGGCTGGAGGCTCAGGGGCGGAGTGGGCGCTCTGCAAATCCTTGTGTTTCATCAAAGGCACAGTGACTATCAAGCTCTTGATTTCAGACTGACTACCGGATGGTTTCTGCAGAACTTTGGCCAACAGAATGAAGTGTGTAGGGGCTAGGAAGCCGCCCACCAAGACTGCTTCACTGTGCTTTAATCTCAAGATTAAAAGGAGCAGGCTTAGAGGCAAGGGGCCCAAGTGGGACCAGAGGTTCTCATGGGTCCAGAGCCCAATGCCTAACAGGCAAAGAGGCCCCCAGACACACTCATGCTAGCCCATGGAGTTCCTTTGTGTGAATCAGAAGAAGGCAGCCTTTCCTTAAGATGCTCTGTTGCCACCTGCCGGGCAACGGTTACGTACAAATGCTCAATGGCTGAGCATCAGGGCACCTCCCTAGAGATAGAGTCCCCTGTGCTGCACACGGCCCAGAGCCAAGGGCCAGGTTGCTGTGTGCCCACCTGGTGGGCTGGGGCCCATGCCACCATTTGCTTTGGTCAACCAAATAGGAGATAGAAAATTTGAATTTGACATCTTTTCTCTTTGGACTTTTATTTGCACAATTTATGGTTTACTCAAATAAAAACTTAGGCTTTTATCACCGCTGTTCGCATGAGTCGCTATGCATGTCTAGCCTGGCACTTCCGTGGGAAAAGTTGGATTAGGAAAGTCAAGGCTTTCTTCACCTATCTTTGTGTTATAATGAAATACTTTAGGCAAGCCATAAAGCCAGCGAGTGTCCATCAAAGGTGGCACAGAACCCACTGGACGAATTGTGTCATTTCAGGGCCTTAGGATCGCCGTAAATGGCATCCCCTTTCCTTCTGCCCTACCTCAGATTAAAATCTTGAGGGTCTGTGCTAAAAATTGGTGGGCCTGAAACTGATGGAGAAGTGGCATTTTGTTATTCAGCCCGTGGGCTGGGTGAAAGGTACAGCAGTCCTTGGGGCGTATTCCTTCTGCAGCTTCGTGATCAATTTATGCAGGTTTTCCAGGGTAAAGATGCCAGTTGGATCTCTGAAAGCCCTTGATATACTTTGGAATTTGGCTATAAACTGGTCCCCTGCTTGAAATGCAACACAAGGCAGTGGTTCAAAGGGGCTGAGTTTCTGAAACCTCCCAAGCATCTCATTTTTAGTCAGATTTACTTGTAAGACAATCCTAGACGTGGCAACCTTGGCGAGGCGTCAGGATGCTCATGAAAGGGTGATCAAAAGTGTCCTTTTTTTCCGGGGCACGGGAGCGCCACCTCTTCTCGTGTTTACAGCGTTTGTCGGGGATCTCACGTCACCACCCGTCTTGCCCGAGGTCAGTGGATCTGAGACAAGGGTCTGTCTTTTCTGGATTCTTGCGACACCCAGGTCAGGCTACCTGGGGACTGTTCACGACAGACCCAGAGGGCTTTCCCACCAGCTCGCAGAGGACACAGTCTGCTCTCAGAAATTAGACCAGTTGCAGGCAACTTTGTGAGCGTGATTTCTGGATGAGCTTTCTGGGGACATGTGAGCTGTGGCGTATATCGGGTTCAGCCTGACGCGCAGCCTGGCCTGTCGTGGAGCCTGCCCTCCGTGCCCGGCCCCGAGTAGAAGAAAGCAGCTTTTGTGCGAGAGCCTGACAGCTTTGTGGGTGTTGTGGCCCCGACGGGCTGAGCTAGGATGGAACAGCCCAGAAGCCGGCTCCGTCCCTCTTCCTCCCTCTTCCTCTTTCAGACACACATTCCTGTCCTTTTTTGACGTCAAGGAATAGAATGTGCACATAGAATGAATGACTAGAAAACCATCCCAGGTTTATAAATTCAGCAACCACAAAACATGAGCAAGGGCGAAGCCGCCCAGGCCCCGAAGGACACGTAATCTCTGTCCCAGGACCTTCCGGCCCGTATGCAAAACACACAACTTTCCTGCACGCTCACACCGCCACCCTGTCCCGTGTGGACTGGACGTGTGACCGGATGGAGCTGCCTGTGTGTAGTGTTAATCCTGAGATCCGTGTCGCCACAGGATGGTGCTTCTTACAGGTGGTCGGTGTCACCCTGCACGGATGGAACCCGGCCGTGCTGCTCAAGACCTTAGCTGTTGACGCTGAACTGAAATAAACAGAGGAAACGAACCCCAGCCGAAGTAGAAATTGGCAGTTCCAATGCCTCACTTTCTTACTCCATCAGAACTAAGTTCTCAAAGACCAGATAGCTCTAAAACCTTCTAATGGGTTGTATAATTCCTTTTTTTTTAAATTTTAATTTATTATTATTATTTTATCTTTCTAGGGCCACACCAGCAGCATATGGAGGTTCCTAGGTTAGGGTTAGAATCGGAGCTATAGCCGCTGCCACAGCAACGCAGGATCTGAGCCACGTCTGCAACCTACACCACAGTGCCTGGCAATGCCAGATCCTTAACCCACCAAGCAAGGCCAGGGATCGAACCTACATTCTGGTGGATGCTAGTCAGATTCGTTTCCACTGAGCCATGATGGGAACTCCTAATTCTTTAAAAAAAAAAAAAAAATTTAGTAAATGTATTTTTTAGCTAAGAGGCATCTTTAAAGGGGGTTCAAGTTCTGTGTTCCACATGCGCACCTACTGTGTGCCAGCTACCGTGTCAGGGCCTTTTTCTGTTTTAAATTAGAGTATGGTTGATTTACAACGTTGTGCCAGTTTCTGGGACAACCGTAATTGTCCATATCCAGTCTCTAGGGATCGGAGATGACGGAAAGGAATATAAGAAACGGAGTGTGTGTATCTGCGTGACCAGGTCACGTTGCTGCACAGCAGCCATTGGCACAACACTGTAAACCAACTCTACTTTAAACACGTATATATTAAAAAGCCGAAAGAGAAAACAAGGTGGTTTTCCTTGTGATGAGAACGCTTAGGATTTACTCTCTTAACTTTCCTGTGTGACATGCAGCGTGTTAATGATGCTTACCCTGTGGTACATTTCATCCATTTCATCCCTGGTACTTATTCCTCTTATAACTGGAAGTCTGTGCTTTTTAACCACCTTCCCCCCCGGGGGGGGGGTCCTCCCCACCCCCCTGCCTCTGGTAACCGTGATGCTGGTCTCTTCTTCTGTGAGTTTCTTTGTCGGTTAGTTTGGGAAGTATAATTGATCCACACCGCTATGTGTTAATTCTTGTTATGCCACATAAGAATGTGAAATTTCTGCACACTCACAGCGGCTACCGTAAGTTTATTTACCATCTGTCACCATGTTGATTGACGGTGTTCCCCACCCTGTACATTTCACGCCTTGACTGTTTATTTTGCAATTGGATGTTTCTACCTCTTGATCTTCCTCATCCACTTTTCTCTTGCCCCCCCCCCCCCCCCCCCCCCCCACCCCCCCCCCCCCCCCCCCCCCCCCCCCCCCCCCCCCCCCCCGTCTGGCAACCACCTGTTTACAAGTGGTCGGTGTCACCCTGCGTCTGTGAGTCTGTTTCTGTTTTGTCATATTTGTGTGTTGTGTTGTTTTTTAGAGTCCACACATACGGGAAATTCCACAGCATTTGTCTTTTCCTGTCTGGCTCTCACTCAGCATGATACCCTCTCGGTCCATCCATATTGTGGCACATGGCAAGAGCTCATTCTTTTTAGGGCTGAGTAATACTCCGTTGTGTGTCTGTGTCCAGGCTTCTTTATCCATTCATCTATTGATGGGCACTTAGGTTGCTTCCATATCTTGGCTCTTGTAAAGAATAAATAAAGCTGCAGTGAACATAGTGGTCATATGTCTTTTCTAATTAGTGGTTTTGTTTTCTTCCGATAAATACCCAGGAGTGAAAATGTTGGATCACATGGCAGTTCTGTTTTCAATTTTTTGAGGAACTTCCATATTGTTTTCCACAGTGGCTGCACCAGCTCACATCCCCACCAACGGTGCATGAGCAGTCACTCTTCTCCCTCCTCAGCAACGCTTATAATTTACCGTCTTGGGGATAATAGCCGTTCTGACAGGTGCGAGGTGATCTCTCATTGTGGTTTTTCCCTGATGGTTAGTGATGTTGAGCATCTTTTCATGTACCTGTTGGCCATCTGTAAGGCTTCTTTGGAAAAATGTTCATCCAGAGCCTCTGCCCGTTTTTGAAAATCAGGCTGTTTGTTTTTTTTCCGCTTGAATTGTATGCATTCTCTGTATATTTTGGATATTGGACCCCTTATTGGATAGATCGTTTGCCAAGATCTTCTCTTTTTCAGTAGGCGGCCTTTTTATTTGTTGATAGTGTCCCTTGTGCAGAAGCTTTTTAGTTTGATGCAGTCCCATTTGGGTTTTTCGTTTATTTTGTTTTTGCTTTTGTTTTCTTGCCAAGGAGGCAGTTCCCCGAAAATATCATGAAGGCTAATGTCAAGGCGGGTACTGCCGATCTTTCCTTCGGGAAGTTTTATGGTTTTAGGTCTCATCCGTTTTATGGTTTTAGTCTTTCATCCGTTTTGAGTTTAGTTTATGTATGTGTGAGAAAGTGGTCCAGTTTGGCTCTCTTGCGTGTAGCCATCCAGTTTCCCTAACACCATTCATTGGCGAGATTGTCTTCTTTTTCCCTATTGTGGTTTCTTGCCTCCTTCGCCACAGGTTAATCCCCATGCAAGTGCGGGTTCATTTCTGGACTCTCTGTGCTGTTCCATTGACCGATGCCTCTTTTTGGTCACTTGTTCTTAACCAACCTCCAAACGCTGTCTCTTTCTCCCTACCCAGTGACAAGGAGGCTGCCACATGGAGGGGAGAAGGCAAGCATGGTTCTAGCCATGAAGTGTTTACTGGACACCTGCTGTGTGCCAGTCACCAGGCGAGGCTCTGGCAGCCAAAGGCAGATAAGATGCGGCTTCTGCCCTGGTGGAGCTCGTGCCTGGCAGACTGCATTGCCCCCGCTACGGGGAGGGTGTTAGTAGAGTCCCTCCCCCTTCGATAAAATCAAACTAATTCCGTATGGCCTTCAAGGCCCAGCCTGCCTCGTCCACCTCCGCTCCGGCCTCTCCCCATCCCACTCCCCTGCCCGGGCTCCAGCCGGGCTGCAGAGTGGCACCTCTACAGATGGGTCACTGTCCCTGGACCACGAGATGAGGGCATGGAGGAGGGACATAAGGGACTGTGTGTTCCAGGAGCTGTGCCCGGGCCCTGTGCTAAGGGCGTTTCACATTGTGGCTCAGTGGAAACAAACCAGACTGGCGTCCGTGAGGACATAGCTTCGATCCCTGGCCTCGTTCAGTGGGTTAAGGATCCAGCATTGCTGCAAACTGCGGTGTGGTTCACAGATGTGGCTCGGATCTGGCGTGGCTGTGGCTGTGGTGTAGGCTGGCGGCTGATTCGATCCCCTAGCCTGGGAACTTCCGTATAACGCACTTGCAGCCCTAGGAATTAAGAGATTAAAAACAAAAAAAAAAAGAAAGGGAGCTCAGGCCCAGATGGAGGAGGGCACAGCCTGCCTTATGAAGCTTTGGGTTGCATTTGTCAGTGACCATGAGCCCTTTAGAACCCGCCGTCACTTTAAATGAGGCCCAAAAACCCTTAATGCACCCAGTCTGCTGACTCATGGACCCCACCGCCTAGCAGCAGTAACCCGCCTGTCTCCCCCATCAGACAAGCCTCTGCCAGTTGTTTCTGGAGACCCACAAAGCTGCCTCACATAGGCATCCACAGCCCCCTGGTGACAGGCGCCCCCTGGGGAGTTCAGACCTGGATTCCTGTGTGAGGCGTCAGTGTGGCAAGGGGCGTGCTTAGCGCACCGGCTGCAAGGATCAAATATGTTCCGAGCTCAGGCCTCTGGAAGGAGAGGTCAGAACGGGGGCCTGAGTTCCTCACGGGCCAGGTCTAAGCCCTGCGAGAGTGAAAAAAAAAAACTAGGCATGAGAAGTCCATCCATTTAGGGAGGAAGAGGGGCTGGAGGAGACCCTCTATCTCATGTCACCCCTAGCTGGGCCCCCCTTGACTGTAGTCTCTGAGCAGGAGTGACAAGTGTTTTTTTGTTTGTTTTTTCCTTTTTGAGGCTACACCTGCAGCATATGGACGCTCCCAGGCTAGGGGTTGAATTGGAGCTGCAGCTGTCGGCCTACACCACAGCCACAGCAATGCGGGATCCGA
The DNA here is from genome assembly GCF_016906955.1 of Phacochoerus africanus. NCBI lineage: Eukaryota > Metazoa > Chordata > Mammalia > Artiodactyla > Suidae > Phacochoerus > Phacochoerus africanus. Next base: position 123,997,122 of record NC_062549.1, read on the forward strand.
GCCACAACTGTGACCTACACCACAGCTCACGGGGACGCCAGATCCCTGACCCACCGAGCGAGGCCAGGGATCAAACCTGCGTCCTCGTGGATACTAATTGGATTTGTTTCCGCTGCGCCACAGCGGGAACTCCAGCTGCGTGGCTTCGTCAGTGGTGGCTTGTAGGGAAGTTGTCAGGAGGCTGTTGCGGAAGTTCTTGGAGAAGAGGACAGGGTCACCTCTGTGGGGTTAGAATGGCCTGGGTGAGAGGCAAATCAGGAATTGCTCCACCAGAGGAGGCCAGTGTGAGGGCTCTAGTGATGAGGGCAGAGGAGGTGCCAATGACTGGGAAAGGGGACAAGAGCCAGCTTGGCCGATGACACGAGGCCTGATTGGTCCCTGTGGACGTCTGAGCTCCGGGGTGGATGCTGGTAACTCTCTCTGTCACGGCAGGAGCCCTAAAGGCTGCAGTTGGGGATCTGGGCGTGGTCCGCATTTTTTAAAAGACTCTGAGCTAGCCTCTTGCCCCTGTCCAGCCCCTTCTGCTCGCTGCAGCCAGATCGATCCGTCTAAAAACATCTTTTTTTGTCCCTGTGGCCTTCGTGGGCAGAGACGGGCAGTGACCCTCACTGTCTGGCAGGTAGTGAGGCTGGGCTGCAGGGCTGGGCTCCCCTCTGTCTGATCCCTGGATCAGGACTCCTCTGGTTCCAAGTGCCACAAGTGACCAGAGCCCATTGCAAACTGACCAGGTCATGGGCCCGTCTGCTTGTTGGCATAATCAGTGGATCAGGGCTGTGCCTGCCTTCGGGACCTTTCCTGGCTTGCTCCTCTTCCCATCCTGAGGTCATTCTCTCGGCCCATCGGATCCACATGGCGGCTCAACATGAGGTGAAGCAGCCTCCTTACTTCCAGTCCCATGATGTTTTCACAGCAGACAGGGTGTCTCTCACTCAAGTCACTTAGAAAGATCCCGGGAAGAGCTCTGATGGGCCAGCTTGGCTCAGGGACCTTACCCGAGTCAGCCAGTGATGGCCAGAGAGGTGGGTCTGAACCACATGCTTGGAGAAAAGATACAGCTCCCTTCGGAGGAGAAGGGGATGCTAAGGAGACGTGTGTGCCTGCGTCTGTGTGTGCGCGTGTGCATGTGTCTCTGTGTGTGTATGTGTGGCCATGTGTGTGTGCACACATGCGTGCTTCTGCCTGCTTCAGCCCTCTTCTCCCCACCTAGAACCTTCATCCACCCCAGCCTAGCTGCTCTTAGCGCCGATGCCCAGGACGCCCTTGCTGTTCTCAGGCTTCATCCTCAGGGCCAGCTCGTGCCTCCTCCTCTCCACTCCCTTGGGGCCTTTCTGACTCGGGAAAAGCAAAGGACAAGGTGGCATAACTTGCTGGGGCTGGGCAGCCAGAGGGGCAGGGAGGAGATCCCAGCCTTCTGTCTCCACAGCTCAGGATGGGCTCCCTGGTCCTGTTGGGCCTCCAGAAGACTGTGCCCTCGGAGGGGAGGGCAGGCTGGGGGCCCTGCCGGCGGCCAGCTGCTTGGCCATCCTTGTTGGCGTCCCCAGATGGCGCCTCCGCGGTCTTCTCCACCCCCAGCCCCCAGCCTGGGGACGAGGGCTTTCCTGGTGATTGGCACCATTTAAAGTTCTGTGAGCCCTGGGAAGCTTTTCTTACAGGCAGGGAGAGAGTAAAATAAATATTAATTATAATGCAGATGCCATTTTTTTCTAATCCTCTCAACTGCCTCCTACATGCAAATGAGCAGCCCGGGCGCCCTGGGGCTCTCTCGCCAGCACAGGGCCCACCTCCCTCATCCCGACTCAGGGACGCGGTCCTCCTGAGAGCCTGGGTCCCGTGGCAGCGCCTGATTTCACACGCAGGATCTCGCATTGCACAGCCCTTGCAAGACCGACCCTGCGCGCGATTGCTTTGAAATGCGCGTTTCCTTGTTAATCGTGGTTCCCAGCACGTCGGTGGCGCTGGCTCTGTGCCTCCAGAATGTGCTTTCCAGCCATCTCCTGGGCTCCAGCTATTTCGGCCTGTCAAGACCAGACTTGCCTGTGGCGCGGGGCTGCAGAGATGTTCATCCCAGATTAGGGTGATATGCAAGATTTTCGGAGCCGACCTCAGCAAGCTAGGACTGGCCCTGGCTGAGTAACCAGACCGCAGGGCCTGGGGCAGGTGGGCAGCAAGGTGTCTTGAGATCGAGGTAGCCAGTGGACCCTGAAACTAGTGCCAGGCAGCCTTCCTTAACTGCTTTCCTCCCAAACACACACACACACAGCAAAATTCCCGTTGTTTAGGGGGAGCCAGCAGAATTCTGCCAAATGGAACAGACACATGTGACACATGCTGCGAGCTGGAATTTCGTTCCTGGCCCCAGGTGCATGAGTGCCCTCATAGTGCTCTCAGGGACACAAATGAATTTTACCAAATTTTCTTATATGGTCACCCATCGCGAACTGTGGGATTGACCGCCCATCAAAGTTCTCACCTACAGCAGCAAACTCAGAGTCAGCAGGATCAGATCTCATCAAATACAGGTATTAGGGGAAAATAAAAGTTGCATTAATACCTGATTACAACAGTCGGTGAGGGAGTTCCTGTTATGGCTCAGTGGGTTAAGAACCTGACTAGTATCCATGAGGATGTGGGTTCGATCCCTGGCCTCGCTCAGCGGGTTAAGGATCCAGCATTGCAGCAAGCTGCAGTGTAGGTCTCAGATATAGCCCAGATCTGGCACTGCTGTGGCTGTGGCTGTGGTGTAGGCTGGCAGCTACAGCTCCAATTTGACCCCTAGCCTGGGAACCTCCATATGCCACAGGCATGGCCCTAAAAAGACAAACAAACACACACAGTATGTGAAGGAGTTCCCTGGTGGCGCAGTGGGTTGAAGATCCAGCACTGCCACAGCTTTGGTGTAGGTCACAGCTATGGCTCAGATTCGATCCCTGGCCTGGGAACTTACACATGCTCTGGATGTAGCCAAAAAAAAAAAGCCAAAACCAAAACAAACCAAAAAAAAGCAGTAAGCAGATGTTCTAGAGGCATCCACACCAAATAAGCACTATTTAATCATGAGGTAGCCATAGGGGGGTGAGCTTTGATTCACCTCTGCAGTTGTTTGGGAGACATTGCCCCCCACTCCCCCATCAGCAGAGGGTCCCAGGGGCCAACTCAGTTCCTTTCAGTGCAGCAGAACCAGCCCTCTTGGGCTTGAAATGAGCCCTTTGCGACTGTTGCTCCCTCTGGCTCATTTCTGTCTGTCCCCTCCCCTCCCCCCTTGTGCAAGTCTAGACAACTCTGTAACCTCCCAGCCATTCAGAAATTATGCAAGAGCTTTAAGGGCCTATTTTCTGAAGTCTGGTCTTCTCCCCCAATTATCCGAGAGGGTCCGTCTTCCTGGCCTTCCCTCTCTTCTCTGGGTGCTTCCCTCGGGTCCCCCATCTCTCCAGGCTGGGGCAGGGGGAGACCCTGAACTGTGGATTTCCCGCCAAGGAGTTAGGACAGAGTAACAAGGTAGCTAATGTTTTATTTCTGGTTACAAGTGTGAAATAACATTATCTCAAAACCTGCAGTAGGAGATTGTCCCATGAAAAATGCTAAACGACCTTACGGTTTATGAGATGCTCCGAAAGGGGGGGAGCACACGACTTGGGTGTCGGGCACCAGGGAGCAGGGGGAAGGGGAATAGCTTTTGGGGTCTGGGGCCTACAGGTTCAGTGGAGGGTTACGCGGAGGATAGAACCTGCTGATGGCGGGTTTTTAGAGCTCAGACCAAAAAAAAGTAGGCCCAGGGCTTGGCACAAAGGCTTTGACTGTCAGAGTGGCTAAATAGAGGCCAGGATCACAGTATCGGTTAGGATTTAGTTCAGCTGCCAGTGACAGGAACACCCAAAATAACAGGCTTAAAAAAGACAGACGGGTGCACGGAAGACCCGGAGGCGGGCAATCCAGAGCCAATGGGTCAGCCGCCCGGTTGTGAGGGGCCTGGGCCTGTGCTGGCCTCCTGTTCCCCTATTCCTATAGCGTGGCTGCTTCCTGGTGGTCCCAGGATGGTGTTGCCGCTCCAGCCATCACATCTCAGCTGGGAAGTCCGACCAACCTGGCAGGTGGCCCTTCGCTGGCCAGAACTTGGTCGTGCAGCCCCATCTCCCTGTGAGAGGAGGAAAGTGAAGCCCTGTCACCCTTGGGCTGTGTGAGAACACGCTCGGCTAAAACAGGGCTTCACCTAACTCGAGGTGGAACAGGAGACCCTGTGTAGCTGAGAAAAGTCCGAGACATCCCTCCTCTTGGGGTATTTGTTCCTTTGGTGACTAGAGAGTGCCCACCGGCCCAGGCGTCACTCGAGGGCAGGGATCGGGGTGGGGGGAAGCAGATGGGCCTCCGGTCGTGGGAAGCTTACTACCTAGCAGGAGGCATTGACTCCCTGCATTCTGTACTCAAGTCTTCCCAACGAGCCGGCTTCAGATGCACCTGTACCTCATGAGTGGTCGAAGCCAGCGTTGTCAGACCTCACTGCTCGTGCCTGCGGGCGCTGGGGGGCAGCCAACATCAGCATCTCTTGGATGGGAGTTCAGCTCATCCATCAGACACTCCCCAGTGAGAAGAGGGATGGGAGCAGGAGGAGGGAGAAGAAATTAATTAGGAAGCCGGAGCCCCGCCTTGAAAGCGGCCGGCCCCCCCCGCACAGGCGGAGGCTAAGCATCCGGCTCCAAAGCACCAAGACTTTGTCTTTGCCTGAGCCGAGGAGCTTGGGAGCTCTTTCCTAGCTCGGGTGCAGGGGCCGGTGTGACGAGGACAGTTTTGTGATTCCTACGGGCTTTTGAGGCCAAGCTGGGGGAGTTGAGAGAACACGGGGACCCAGCCTTTTCCTGTGCACATGACCTTCAGCCACGGTCCCTGAGCCTGGGTTTGCTGGGAACCGGGCAGGTGTCCACATTCAGTTCACATATTGCAAGTGGGCGTGGGTTCTAAATACAACCGGGAGCGTGTGCTGCCCGCCCCGGGCTCCTGCCCAGCTGCTGAGCCATGGCCCAGATCAGTGATGCTGACACGGAGGGAAGGGCCGGTTCTTTGTTTGCAGTTTCAATTTCTAATCTGTCATAACAAATGAAATATTAGAAAAACGAAATGAAAAAGACATACAGAATACAAACTTCGATTTCTATGATTAGATTCAAGAGACATAAAATGCCTCTGTCCAATTGCTCTAAATGTTTTTAAAGGTCAGCTCCGGCCTGAACTGGACAGAGTTTGTCCGTAGCAAAGAATTCAGGAGTTCCCTGGTGGCTCAGCAGGTCAAGGATCCAGCGCTGTCGTTGCTGTGGCTCTGGTTACTGCCGTGGTGCAGGTTCAACCCCTGGCCCAGGAACTTCCACATGCCGCAGATATGGCCCCCCAAAAAAGAATTCAGAGCCCTCCCTCCCAGTCCGGGGACTGCACTTCAGGCAGCTCTGTCCTGTAGACCCAGGGCCCCGGGCTGGTTGGGGGCTCTGTCCTTCCCAGCTCTGTGTTAGGCCCAGCCTCGATGGGCCCCGAGCCCCGCACATCTCCCCCTGACGCCCCCTGCCCTGCTCCCCAACGCCTCAGCTATCTGAATAGATTAAAAGAACAGCTTGGCCGACTTCCCTGCCATCGTCCCTGCGTGCAGGTGAAACTTCTACTCCACACTTGCAGCCGGAGAAATGAGAGGTCACAGCTAATTGTAATCATTATCCAGGCTCCCCGAGCTGCCCAGGCTTTAAGCAGACCCTGGTTTGCTTTGCTTAGCAAGGCCGCCAGCAGCAAGGCCAGGGTCCCCAGCTGGCTGGCCCAGCCGGGCTGGCCCGGGCCGGGCAGCAGGTCACTGGTGACCCTGTGTTGCAGTTCTCCAAGGAGAGGCACGTCATGGACAGGACGCCCGAGAGGCTGAAGAAGGAACTGGAGGAGGAGCTGCTGCTGAGCGGCGAGGACCTGCGCAGCCACGCCTGGTACCACGGCCGCATCCCCCGCCAGGTACCGCCCAGACCCACCACCCCGCAGGGTCACCCGCCAAGGCCACGAGGGGTGCGCCCCGATCCAGCCCACACCAAACACTGCACAGGGAGACCTTGGGAGGCGCTGAGGTCAGGAATCCAGGGTGCCTGTCCCCGTGGCCAGCGAGTGGGCGAGGAGAAGCAGGTGTTCTGTGATCTGTAAACACGGAGCCCGCAGGAGGCAGCCGTGCGGGGAGGGACCTGAGGCAGAACAAGGCCAGGCTGTGGTTCGGGTAATTGAACCCTTGGCCTGCTGCCTACAGCCTCCTGCCCTTAGGCACCTGCTTCCTGCTTCAGGCAGTGGTTTAATTTCAGGTGGAAAGAGGGGATCTCAGGGCAGGTGGCCCAGAGCAGCAAGGTCCCTGGTGGGACCGGCAATGATTCACTCTCCGTCCTGGCCCAGCCCAGAGGTGGGAGAGAAGAGAAATGTCACCACCGCCCACAGGCTCATGGCCAGACTGAGCTTTGTGTGATTGTCCTTTGGGCGAGAGCCAAGAATAATGTTTTTTTTTCTTTAATAGTATAGAAATTGAAAAATAAAATTAAGTGCACAATTACGGTATAGAATTTCCTCTGAGTTTTTACTACAACCCGATCTGGCCAGTCTGTCACCCTGGACAACAAGACAGGAAGGAGGGGCTGGGGCTGGGGCTGGGGCTGGGGGACGGGCTTCAGGTTGTGAATGGGTTGGTTTTTTTTTTTTTAATGGATCTGATTTCTCAGCATCAGAGACTAGTTCTAACTTTTTTCTAATTTTAAAATTGATTGTAGCAAACAGTTTAAAAGAAGAAAATTAAACTCACCCATAATTCTCCCTCCTGGAGATAACCACTAGGGACTTTTTACTTTTTTATTTTATTTGCTTTTTAGGGCCGCGCCCTTGGCATATGGAGGTTCCCAGGCTAGAGGTCAGGTCAGAGCTGTAGCCGCCGGCCTACACCCCAGCCACAGCCATGCCAGATCCGAGCCGCGTCTGTGACCTACACCACAGCTCATGGCAACGCCGGATCCTTAACCCACGGAGTGAGGCCAGGGATCGAGCCCACCTTCTCATGGATCCTAGTCAGGTTTGTTAACTGCTGAGCCACGATGGGAGCTCCCCCCCCCCCGAACATTTTGATAGAAATCCTGCCAGATTCTTTGAAATCGAGCACGAGCTCATACTGCACATGACTTCTTTGCAGCCCACTTTCTTCCCTTAATGATACATCCTGGGAATTTCCTCCTCTCTGGAATGTTCCTGTACACCAGTCTCCAGTGTATGTGTCCGTGTATGCTTGCGATGGATTGGACACTCTTGCCAGCATCCTTTGAGGAGCAGTTGTGCTCATGACTGTCATTTTTTTCTTCAGGCTCAATTCCAAGCAATGGAATTTCTGTGTGAAAACATTTTGCAGGCAAAGAAGCAATTTTAAAGCAACCATTCTAAGCTAACTGATCAAATGTTGGTATGTCCCAGAAAAACGGTCAAAGTTTTGGACTTCCTGTCGTGGCTCAGTGATAACAAACTCGGCTAGTATCCATGAGATGCAGGTTCAATTCCCGGCCTTGATCAGTGGGTTAAAGATCTGGCATTGCTGGGGCTGTGGTGTCGGCCAGCAGCTGTGGCTCCAGTTCGACCCCTAGCCTGGGAACTAGGCTAAACAAAACAAAACCTGCCAAAGTTTGTGAAATTGTCAAAGTTTATAAAACTGTCCCCACTGTTGTTCTTGTGATCATCAAATTTGTTTCCCACTTGCCAGGAGGGTAAATTTTCAGCTATACATCATTCCAGATTGTACAACTAAAGACAGTAGCAATAATAATGATAGTTATGGCTACGGAGTTCCCGTCATGGCTCAGTGGTTCACAAATCTGACTAGGAACCATGAGGTTGCAGGTTCGATCCCTGGCCTTGCTCGGTGGGTTAAGGATCCGGTGTTGCTGTGAGCCGTGGTGTAGGTCGCAGACGTGGTTCAGATCCCGCGTTGCTGTGGCTCTGGTGTAGGCCGGCGGCTACAGCTCCAATTAGACCCCTAGCCTGGGAACCTCCATATGCCATGGGAGCGGCCCTAGAAAAGGCAAAAAGACCAAAAAAAAAAAAAAGGTAGTTCTGGCTGACACTCTACTCCTTTAAATCCCTTTAGCTACTCTGTAGGTAATATCTCCATTTTACAGATGATGTAATGAACACAACTTGCCCGAATAACTTGTCACCCAGCAGAACTAGAATGTCAATCCAGGCAGATTAACTACAGGAACAACCATTCAGCAACACAATACAAGTTCTCCTTTTGTTCTAAACATTAGCATCCTTATAGTTAGTGATTATTTTTTTTAGCATCTACTGTGTTCCAGGCACTGTACTAGTGCTTTGCATATATTATATATGCAAATATATAATATTCTCAATAACGTTGTGAGATGAGAGACCTGGCCCACTTTGTTCCAGGCCCTCCAGAGTAATCGGTGTCCCCAGAACCACACTCAAGGGTCTGATCAAGGGCCTGGCCACCCCCTGCCTGTGGCCCCTCCTCCCCATCGACCAGGCCAGAGGAGGCTCTGAGGAGGACTCCTAGGTGACAGCAGACACCCTCCTCCAGCTGTGGAGGGGAAGGGAAGAATCAGACTCACCAGATACAGATTTTCTTTTTATTTTATTTTTTTGTCTTTTTAGGGCCATACCCACAATATGGAGGTTCCCAGGCTAGGAGTCGAATTGGAGCTGCAGCTGCCGGCCCACACCATAGCCACGGCAATGCCAGATTTGAGCCTCGACTGCGACCTAGACCACAGCTCGTGGCAACGCCAGATCCTTAACCCACTGAGCAAGGCCAGGGGTCGAACCCGCAACCTCATGGTTTCTAGCCAGGTTTGTTACCTCTGAGCCACGACGGTTGCTCCCCAGACACAGACTTCCTTGCTTCCTTTCTATTTCTTCACATCCTTCAGGTCTGCATAAACGTCACCCTCTCCTGCAGCCTCCTGGGCTCCGTATTTAAAAGGACAGCCCTCATCCCTTCCCAAGCACGTCTGTCCTCCCTTCCCAATTTGCTTTTTCCTTAAGTCTATAACAACTGATGTACCATACCTTGTTTGTCCTCAGTAAAATAGAAGCACTCTGTGCACTAAAGTAGAACTTTCGAGACAGCAGGGACCCTAGGCAGCTTCATTCACAGCTGTGAACACAGTGCCTGCAATAGTAGGTGGACACCTACCAGCACATAGTAGGTAGATACCTACCAGCACATAGTAGGTGATTAGCAAATACTTCCTAAATGAATGAGTGAGTCTTCTAAGCACTTGACATTTGACAAAATAAAGAGCCATCCGGGGAAAGAGACATACTAGCGTTGTCTTCCATTGGCCCAAGAGGGTGGGGACCCCGCAGCTAAGTTGCCTTGTCCGCTCCTCACCCACTGTCTTGTCCCCAAGGTGTCAGAAAACCTGGTGCAGCGGGATGGTGACTTCCTGGTGCGTGACTCTCTGTCCAGCCCGGGAAACTTTGTCCTGACCTGTCAGTGGAAGAACCTCCCCCAGCACTTCAAGATCCGCCAGACGGTCCTGCGGCTCAGCGAGGCCTACAGCAGGGTGCAGTACCAGCTGGAGATGGAGAGCTTCGACTCCATCCCCGGCCTGGTGCGCTGCTACGTGGGCAACCGGCGGCCCGTCTCCCAGCAGAGCGGAGCTATCATCTTCCAGCCCGTCAACAGGACGGTGCCCCTGCGCTGCCTGGAGGAGCGCTACGGCCCCAACCCCGGCCCGGCCCGGGAGGGCAGCCTGGCCCAGCGCCGGCCCGACGCTGCCAAGAGGCTGAGCCTCACCGTGAGTGGCACCCACGCCCGAGAGCAGAGCCTGCCCAGGGGCAACCTCCTCAGGTGGGTCAGGGCCCCGCCGGTGGGGCTGGGTGGTGGCAGCACTCTGGCCGGGGCTGGGCAAACAGCCTCACGCGGAAGCAGAGGAACAATGACAGATGCTAACACAACGCCAGGCGGGATTGGCGTGGCTGTCGCGGGACAGCGCAGGACCAGTTCCCCACTGAGCTGGTGCCACGATGAAATGATGCAGCTGCTGAGGAAGGAGGACGGCTGACCGGGAGCTCGCGGAGGAGGGAGGGTGGGATAGAAGCTGCAAAGGGCAGGTGTCCCCAGGAGGGAGCCCGGATGCAGAGTGAGAGGAGCACAAGCATTGGTGGAGCTGGGGCGCAGGGCAGGGGGCGATGCGGGGGGAGGTTTAGGGAGGTGACCGCAGCCAGATCACAGAGGTACTGCCAGGCTGAGGGGCACGAGGGCACCTCAAGGACTCCATGTGGTGAAGTGGATGTCCTGAGGCCGGAGCAGGACAGCCACGTGCAGGAGGCCCAGGCGAGAAGAGCCAGTGAGCGGGGACCGGGCTGTGCAGGCGAAGCAGAGGAAGAACTGGCTTCCCGGGACTCTTCTGTGTGTGCAGAAGATGGAGACGGCAGGGAGGATGGAGAAAGCGGGCCAGACACCACAGCAGGGACCGGGGAGGTGGCGGGGGGTGGGGGGACTTGGAGGAAAATCGAGTCGCTCCGTCTGGGATGCGATCGCAGGCCCACTGAGGGCCAGGGTCCAGCAGCGGTGCTGGGGTCGGGAGGGAAGTTAGGTCTGAGGGCTCGGATGGGGGCTCGGCCCAGAGGGAAAGGGGAATGGACTAGGTCAGAACAGATGAGATTCCCAAGGCAGCAGATGCCGAACACCTGGGGGCTGCTGTCTGAACCCCGCCGCCCACCCTCAGTTCCTGCAGGACCCGATTCTCATGGAGCTCGAGTCTGTGTGCATGTCAGCCCACGGCCCGAAAGGCGCACGCAAGAGGCAGGCGTGGTCGAGCCAAGACCAGCCCCAGCCCCAGGCCCCGGGGGCAGGGCCCCTCCTCCAGCTGCCGGCACCTGAGCTTATGCAACGTATTTTATTCCACTCACTGGTCCTCTTTCTGAAGCAGGAGGAAATGTCATAAACTATCATTTCTCAACTGCAAAAATTCAGAACAAAACACAGGGCTCTGTGAGCAGTGTCGTGATGGTCCTGTGTCACTAGGAAGCTCTGGTGGCTGTTAGTCAGCATCCGGCTGTGGACCTGCCGCCCGGCCTTGGAGGCAGGTCCACCACTGGCCTGGCCAACCCTGGACCAGCTGCTTACCTTCTCTGGGCCTCAGTTTTGCAAAGATTGGGTGCTTAAAGGGTAAATGGTTTAAGGTGTGCAAAATGCTTAGAACAGTGTGGGCACACAGGAAGTGCTGGGTGAGTGTTCATAATCCGAATAATAATTATTATTAATTTTTTTTTTTTTTTTTGCTTTTTGGGGCCACACCTGAGGCATATGGAAGTTCCTAGGCTAGGGGTCAAATAGGAGCTATCACTGCCAACCTGCCCCACAGCCACAGCAATGCTAGATCTGAGCCATGTCTGCGACCTACACCACAGCACACGGCAATGCCAGAGCCTCATCCCAATGAGCGAGGCCAGGGATCAAACCCAATCCTCTTGGACACTAGTCGGCTTCGTCTCTGCTGAGCTTCATGGGAACTCCAGGTTCTAGAAGGCAATAGAATACAGGATTCGGGGCACTTGCAGGGAGGGAGGCAAGAATGATATGTAAAGAGTCTCCCTTTCGTAGTGAGAAGGTTAGAGTGAGATCCCTGAAAGTATTAAGGGGACCTTTCTTCTGTTTCTTTTGGGAGGGGGGGTTGGCTGCTGAACCAATGAGCCGGGAGATAAGGTGAAGCACAGAGCCCCCCACCTCCCCACCCCAGGAACAGTGCTGGGAAGGAAGGCCTCCTGGTCCACCCACCCTCAGTGACCCAGACTTAAAATACAACTTTTTTTAAGGATAAGACATGGAAAGAAAGGAGTTCCCATTGTGGCTCAGCGGTTAATGAACCCGACTAGGGACCATGAGGTTGCGGGCTCGATCCTTGGCCTCACTCAGTGGGTTAAGGATCCACTGCTGCCGTGGACTGTGGGCTAGGCTGCAGACGCAGCTCGGATCCCGTGTTGCTGTGGCTGTGGTGTAGGCCGGCAGCTGCAGCTCGGATTCGACCCCTGGCCTGGAAACCTCCCTATGCCGTGGGTGTGGCCCTAAAAAGACAAAAAAAAAAAAAAAAAAAGGAAAGAAAGACAGAGCGTCTCTAAGTCACAAGACAAGCCTAAGAGAGCCACCCTCGGATTGTCCTTTACAAGCAGAGCTCCCTAAACCTTGTCACCTCTTGGCAGAGGCTGCAAGTGGACCTAAAAGTGGGGGTGAGGTGGGCTCCACGGGGAGGGGCACCTGGCCCGGAGCCCTGCCCTCCGCCTGCCCGCACCTTCCCTGACGTCAGGCCTGCTGCTGGCCCGCCCGGCGGCGGTGCGCTCGGCCAGGCTGCATTCCAGGCCAATGAGCCGGGCAGCGGCGTCTGACCACGGGCGCTGGTCCCTGCGGAAGCCCCACTTCGCAGAAGCCACTGCCGTTTGGAATTTGCCCTCTGCCCCGCCTTATCTCTGAGGTGTCGCTGGAATTTCTCTGCTGCTGGGCGTTCGGGGGTTTGGGTTTGGGTTTTTGCCTTTGGCGCTTGCAAAGGTAGGAAAGAACGTCGGGATTTATGTAACAGAAGCTTGTGGGAGGGCCGATGACCGGTCTCGACCCCTCAGCGGGCGCCGTGCTTTCTCTTTTACCAAAAGGGAGCTTCTGTTGTTTGGTGCTAATGAGAGAAATTCCCAGTGGGAGTCGGCAGGTGCCAGAGCAGTGCAGGCAGGTTGTGTCATCACCGTCTGTCTCTCCCGGGCACTGTGCCTCCCGGATGCCGCCTGGTGACCCCCCACCCCCCCCTCCCTTTTCCTGACTCAGCAGGAGGAGGCTGGCTCTGGGGTCCCCAGCAGGGTCCCCCTGGATGGGTATGACACCCCGCCCCCCCGTCCCCGGGCGATCCTGGGGATTAATTGGGGGAGGCGGAGATTTGTGCTGAAATGCAAACTGTCCCACAGCGTCCTCCTGAATTGTGACACTATGAGGTCCGGTTCAAAACGCTGTTAGGTACCCCGGTCAGCCCTCCCGGGTCTGCGAGTAATTTTAGGCGTTGTTAAAAGTGCACATTCCGGTTCATCAGATTCTTCTGTGTGTATCATGAAACTTTTACCCCCGCTCTGCTCGGTGGGACAGGAGGACTCAGAGGAGGGAGCCGAGGACCGAACTGGATGGCCGTGGGGACTTGGGTAGGGGGCCCCCAGCCCGATGGTCCCATCAGTGATTTCCTCCTCCAGCAGACATTCCGGTCCTCTCGGGGCCGGCCCGAGCACTCTCGTTCTGAGTAATCTTTTTTTCTTTTTTTTTAAACTTTCCATGACGTTGCCTAAAGGCTTTATGGTTTAATGACATGTTCCTGCCCCACTTGTCTTTTGCTTCAGAAATAAGGAGAAGAGCGGGAGCCAGCCTGCCTGCCTGGATCACATGCAGGACCGCAGAGCCTTGGCCCTCAAAGCCCACCAGTCGGAAAGTTACCTGCCGATTGGTAGGTGTCGGGGAGTGTGGGGGAGGAGGGCGACGGTGTCCCCTGGTGGCCCTCAGGCCGTCCCCTGCCCCATCTGGCCGGCTGATGTGCAGGGACGGAGCCTTCGCACCTGCAGGCTGTAGGTTGAGGGTTTGTAGAACCCTATCCAGATGCGAGCATGTAACGTGCTAGCTTTTAAGCCGCATAACGCGCCCTAAGGTGGCGTGATCGTCTCCGTGGCTGCGGAAACTGAGGCACGGATAGGAAGGGGCTTGTCTCCAGTCATCTTTCTTCTAAGTGGCCAAGCCGGGACCGGAACTCGGGTTTCCTGACTCTGAGCCCAGTTGCTCCCCGGGGCTGCTCATGACGGGCCAGCCTCCCTTCGTCCCCTCCCCGGGCAGAGGGCAGCTGGCCGGGTCCCAGGGCTCCCGGTGGAACAGCTTTCCAGACAGGCCCTCGTCCCCTCTGTTCTCCTGTCACATGAGACGGTCGGGATGTGGGGACCCGGAGGAGGTAGGGGCCGGTTAATAGGCCGCCGGGTCGGTCCTTGTAGTTTTGGTAGCCGGCCTTCCTTGCGAGCCGAGATCTTCCTGCTGCCCTTCGTAAACCACCTGAGTGCGCCTTTTCTCGGGGTCTTCGCCTCCTTCCCCAGTGTCGCCAGCTCGGGATCCACCCTGGCTCTGAGGGTGACTCAGCCCCCTCCCCCACGCTGTGTGGTTAAAGAGGCTGCTTCCTGGGCCAGGTTAGGTTACTCACTGCCCTCCAAGCTCAACTATTTCCCTGTTCTGAGGGTACGAACCTTCTGAGACCATAAAGTGACATTGCAGCCCAGCTGTCAGTCGTCACTGGGGGAGGTCGGGCGGGGCCCCGAGCCTTTGACCTGCTCCAGACCGGCCTGCAGCCGTCCTGCTCACTTCTCTCTTGAGGGTGGACGTTGAAACCCCAGGGCCCAAATTGAGGACCAGCAGCCGTCACCCTGGCTTTGTCCATTTCGTGTTCTCCACGCAGCTGAGCCTTTTCTGAGCCTCTCTTTCCCTCTGCAGGCGGGAAGCTGCCCCCCCAGTCCCCAGGCGTGGGCACAAGCCCCAGCCCCGGCTCACCTGTTTTCAGGACCGGCAGCGAGCCCACCCTGAGCCCGGCAGTGGTTCGGAGGGTCTCCTCGGACACCCGGGCAGGGGAGGCGCTGAGGGGCTCGGACAGCCAGCTGTGCCCCAAGCCGCCCCCCAAGCCCTGCAAGGCGCCCGGCCTCAAGGCGCCCCCGTCTCCAGCCGTCTGGCCCCCCTCGGAGGCCAACTACTGCGAACTGAACCTGGCCTTGGCCGCGGGCTGCGACGGGGCCGCCCGGCCGCCCCTGTGTGCCCAGGACAGCTACGTGGAGTTGCTGACGGCCAAGCAGAATGGGGCGCCGGGGCCCCGGACCTCCGACACCAGCTACCTGATCCTCGATGACGACGACGGGGCACGGCCGTGGGGGCCGCCGCCGCCGGCCCACAGGGACCAGGGGCCGGAGGACGAGGGCGCGTTTGTGCGGCCCCTGCTGGAGACGGCCTCCTCCTTCAAGCCCAACGACTTTGAGTCACAGCTCCTTCCTCCCGAAAACAAGCCCCTGGAAACGGCCCTGCTGAAGCGGGCCAAGGAGCTGTTCGCCAGCCACGACCCCAGGGTCATCGCCCAGCACATGCTGAGCGTGGACTGCAAGGTAGGTGCGCGCGGCGGCTGTGGTCGGATTTGCAAACGTTTGGAAAGAGCCTCTGCCTGGTCCTCGGTCCGCCTTAGCTTGGACATGCTTTTTGCTCACAGGAAAGCTCAGGTGATAACCCAGGCGTGGGGTTTATTTAAGGGGTGGGAACTGCAGGCTGGACAACCCTTGTCCAGGCGGGACGCTGGTGAAGTTCACTTGGGACAGAGGGTGGTGGCCCAGGTCGTGCCTCTTCTCCGTCCCCACCCCTGCTGTGTCCTTCTCTCTGCTGCTGTTCAGGTCTCCCCGCGCCTCAACTCCATCAGAACAGGTAAAATCGAGTCCAAAGGAGACAAAAGTGTAGTTTCTGGAGTAACAGAGCCTTGGTTATACCTTTATTTCCCGATGCGCGGTCCATGTATACATTCTATTCCTGCATGTGTCGTCGTTATGAAAATAGTCTTTAGGATAAACTTTTTTTTGTTTTATTTTTGGCCACCCCATGGCACATGGCGCTCCTGGGCCAGGGATCGAAATCTGAGTGGCCATCGTGACCTAAGCTGCAGGTGCGGCAAGGCTGGATCCTTAAACCACTGTGCCAGGCTGGGGATCAAACCCTCGCCACAGTGCTCCCAGGACGCCACTGATCCCATTACGCCACAGCAGGAGCTCCCAGGATGAACTTTTTTTTTTTTTTTTTGCCTTTTCTAGGGCTGCACCTGTGGCATATGGAGGTTCCCAGGTTAGGGGTCTAATTGGAGCTGTAGTCACTGGTCTACACCACAGCCACAGCAACGTGGGATCCGAGCCACGTCTGCAACCTACACCACAGCTCACGGCAACGCCGGATCCTTCACCCACTGAGCAAGGCCAGCGATCGAACCTGCAACCTCATGGTTCCTAGTCGGATTCGTTAACCACTGCGCCATGACAGGAACTCCTAGGATGATCATTTTTAAACTTGCTTGCTCAATTTAGAAAAATAATAGAATACAATTGTAAGATAGAATTTTAGAAAACATATACAGCGCAGATTAAAAAAGAGAAAAAAATCACACTCAATCCAGGTTCCTGGTGATCCTCCTTGGTAACAGATAACATGGAAATGATTGCATGCGTACATAGAGCTGGCACAGGCCATACCTGCCGTTCCAAACCCTTGTTGTCTTTGATTGAAGAGCATATCATGATTATCTGTCCAGGGACCACATAAAGCCACGCTTACATCATCACTTTGGAGAGGAAGCGTTTCTTTTAGCCATGGTGGCTTTTGCTGCTTTTTTTTGAGAGAGCGATTTCTAGAGAGCAGGTGTTTAAGGCTACAGCGTGCTCGGTGTAAAGAGGCGGATCCCTACATTTGAGCAACAGATAAGGCCTTAGTGCCATGGCTTGTAGTTCAGTAAAGAAAATTAGCTTCAAAGGTCAGGGCTTGTTGAGGAACTGGGTTTTCCTAACTCAATTTCCTGGGTCATGAATCACGGCAGGAAATGTGGTGTCAGAGCACTTTCCACCCCCACACCCTAGAGTCCCTCAGTTGGCGAGGCTCACAGCAGCACAGGGGGCCTCCCCAAACCCCTCCGGGGAATGTTAAGCAGGTACTGGCTGCTCTGGGGTGAACAAACCCCCTTCCTTGAAACAGGACTGAGGCTGGGTCGTGGTCCGTGTGAGTGTAGAGGGGCTGCCAGGACCAGGGCTGTCCTGCGTGTTTGGCTGGGTATCCTTGGGCACTGCCCACGCGGTCAGATCATTTGCCTTGTCAAGACCTTACCGCATTGTAAAGCAAGCTCAACCTGTTTGGGCAGGAAGAGGATTTAGGTCCTGTTGTAGTAAGTTCATGATGGGCCCTGGATCTGAGAGCAGAACCACACTCACCGGCCAGGAACCCGTCTGGTTCTCCAGGGAGGAAGCTCCTTGTGGGAGCGGAGTCTGCGTTCACAGAACATCCCAATTCTCAGCAGAGGGTGACTCCCTCTCCCCTGGGGCCTCAGGTGGGCTTGGTGGGAGTCTCGGAGGACGTGAGACGCCTGACCACTCTTTTCAGGACAGTCTAGAATCTTCCCACTGGCAGCCGTGAAGCTAGAGCCAAGTCTGTTCTCAAATGAAGGACTGGGCAGCCTGCCCTCCTCCTCGTTCTGCTGCTCTGTTTGCATTTTGTCCTCCTGGTGGGGGATCACTCCCCCGCCTGCCTGCAGGCCCCCATGAGAAGAGCAGGGGGTGGCTGGAATGGCTCATCATGGGGCACCACTGTCACTGCCCAGCTCAGAGTCAATGCTCTAGAGGTGTTCGTCCCGCCTCTGCACCTGTGAGCTGCGTGGCCCTGGGCTTTCCCAGGAGACCTAATCCAGGCTCTGCACTGAGCACAGGAGCCCTTTGCCCCAGAGCTGAGCCTGGGGACAGGCAGGTGTCGGCATTTCCTGGTCACACCCCTGGAAAGTGACTGGACTGCATGTTTATACAAAGGAGAGCAGACTGGAGGTTTCTCTGGTGGAGAAGGGAACACTCTGGATACTTGTGCTTCCAGAATAAAATGTGTCAGCGACAGGCCTTGGACTCTCATTACGCAGAGCATGCGTGGATTGGAGGACGCCCCCTAGGTGTGTTGGGTTGGAGCCTCTGTCGGGCAGGTGTCTAAACGAGTAAGCAGAAGGTGTGTGATCACGGGGGGCTGGGGTGTGCACCTGGGCTGCCTCGCCACAGTCAGGGCGTAAATCTCTTTCCAGAGATTGGGCCAGAATTCTTCCTCCTTCCACAGGGTCAGTGATTCGAAACTTGACTTTTCAGATAGCTTTGGGGGTTTTAAGGTCATTTGATCTTGGCAAAGCCCTTGAGGAAGGTGCCTTACCAGTGGTGTCAGGGAAGCAGAATCTGTGGGTCACACAGCCGAGTGTGAGTTCTGCGTCCTGTTCTGTAATCGGCCTCTCCAGGGCTCCCTCTCCGGGGCTCCTTCTCCAGGGCTGAGAGTGGTTCCTGGGCTCAGCCACAGAAGTTAAGCTTAACAATGTCAGCTAAACTTCCAAAGGCTTTTTTGTGGTCTGTTAAGAAGACATCTGAACTGTGCATACACACGGGGCAATTATGGTTGAGGACAGCTCCCCCAGAGAGATCAAGGAGAGGAATTGACCCATGCCTCCTGGGTGTCCAGGCTGGGTTAGACCCACTAGTAGCTCAGGGCGCTGTGAGTGTCCTCAGCCCCTCTCAGAGACACCCCGACTCCGTGGTCGCATCTGGAGATCACGGGTGATACCTGTAAGTGGTCTCAACAGCCGATGCCAGTAAGCTGTGGTCACACGCTGGCACTGAGGTGCGGGAGCTGCTGGGACAAACCAAGATTTCCTTTAAGGAAGGCCTCTTGGGGCGGGGGGCGGTGCTTGAGACCTCAGGTTTCAAGTCGCTGTGCACGTTTCTAATGGTTTCCAGACGTATAGTGCATTTCCTGAGCCCAGGAGAGGCGTCTTTAAGGGTAATAGGAGCCAGCCCTGCCGTTACGGGAGATCGTGGGCGGCAGACCCCGCAGCAGGGCAGCCCTTGGCCGCAGCTCGGCTTTTCCACCGCAGGGGATGGGGCTGCACCGCACACACAGCCCTGCTGTGGGCAGCAAACCTCGCAGCAGGATCCGGCCTGTGTCAGACAAAAGCTCCAGGAACAATACCGCCCTCGGGCTGGGCGGAAACGCCCCATCTGTAGCTTCTGCAGCCCAACCTAAGTGCCTTCCTCCAGTAGGTGTCGTCAAACCCTCCAAACTCCAGATGAAAACTCTGTTTTCAGATGCCGCTGCTCAAAACAACGAGCAGCAAGTCAGGCGTGTGCACACGGCCCCGTTCAGGGCATTTCCTCCCACGTGCTAAGTGTGCGCTCGCCGCGAGCCCCCTTCCTGGTCCAGTTCTTCTCAGCGTGTGTCCTTGACAGGTGGCCAGGATACTTGACGTCTCTGAGGAGATGAGGAAGAGCATGGGCGTGAACTCGGGGCTGGAGCTCGTCACCTTGCCGTACGGCCACCAGCTGCGCCTGGACATCATTGAAAGGTGAGCAGGTTGCTCTGCAGGAGTGGCCCTTTCAACTCCCAGGCGGTTGGAGCAGCAGGTGTCGGGGCTGGGCCGAGGCCAGGCTCCCCCCGGGGCCATCTCACTCGAGGGCATGAGGCCCGAAAGGCCTTTCCCAGAAGCCCTGGACAGAGAATTCCTGGAGAAGCTCAGAGAGACAGCCCAGAGCGGGTCAGGGGGCCCCACCTGTCCCCGTCCCTGCTCAGGCAGAGATCGACCGCGGCACAGGTCACTGCTTCTGCCAGCCTGGGAGGGGGCAGCATGGTGGGGGGCAGAACGCGGACACTGTGCCACCCCCGGGCTGCCTCCCTCAGCTGTAGCCCTTTGTCTCCAGAGCTCACCACTGCTTTAGGAACTCAGAGGGGGTTTGTGGGGAAGTCGGAAGAGCAGAGTCTCAACACGGTTTTCTTTGAGGGATGGACAAATGGGGGGATCAGAGGTCAGTGGTGATGGCACTTGGGGCCCAGCCTCTGAAGCATCACTGCCCTCTGCTCAGGAAAAGCCAGGACCCGGCTGCCCACTAAAACTCACTCATGTGAAGGCTGGATGTTTAGAAATGAGAAACGAGGAGCAAAGGCACATTTTTAAGAAAAGAAGCACTAGGCTAGATTTTCATAGTAAGTTGGCCTTTTGAACACATTTTTAAGGAGCTGATTCGGGCAAGACTATCTTGTTTTCTGTTTTGCAACCAGTTTCCCAGTCGCCGTGACACACGTATGGTCTTTCAGGGACAGCCGGGCCTTGGCAGGTCTTGAGAAAAGGGTAGTGATGCTTTAGAGGCCGGGGAACCCACAGGCCACCCGCCCCACCCCAGCTTTCCATGCTGGTCTGGTTCACGGTGCTGTGTACTACGACTCCACGGTGGCTGAAGTCTCATTCCAGTGGCCACTTGTCACATGTGGCTACTGACCACCAGCAATGATCTGAAGGACGAGCCGTTTTATTTCATGCTTAGGGTTTAAGTGTAAAGAGCCACATGCGGCTACTGGGCGGTGCAGCTGTCAGGCCCTAGAAAGTAAACGTGGTATTTCACACAGCCACCACCCCCACCCCTACCCCCGCACCCGGGGAGGGTGGACAGCAGCTGTGTCCAAGGTCCAAGGTTACCTGACCACAAAGCAGCTAAAGGAGTTCCTGTTGGGGCTCAGCAGCAAGGAGCCTGACTCGTATCCATGAGGATGCAGGTTTGATCCCTGGCCCTGCTCAGTGGGTTAAGGATCCAGCGTTGCCGTGAGCTGTGGTGTAGGTCGCAGCCACCACTTGGGTCCCGCGTTGCTGTGACCTGGTGTCACGCCTCTGCAGCTTCGATTCGGAGGGAACTTCCATATGCTGCAGGTGCAGCCCTAAAAAGCAAAGAGACAAGAGAGAAGCAGATAAAATGGATCCAGTGCTGTGGTTGCTGTGGCTTCCTGGCCGCGGAGCATCCGTGGACACATGCACAAGGCAGATGGAGGACTCCCGGAGGCAGGAGGGTGGGCGGTGGCCATGCCACTTTCTGCAGGCCCCCTGCTGGTTAATGCTCTGGGCAGCTGTAGGTCCGACTTCCGAGTATCTCTTCTTGCACGTGAGATCCATTTCAGCCGGAAATCTCCCTGGATTCATCGGTGCCATTAGGTGTGTGGGACGTGCCTTCTGGGTGCGGGCTGGGGTCAGCAGGCCTGGGGCTTCTCTCTGGGCCCTTTCCTGACCTCGCTGTGGTCTCCGCTTGCCGCCTGCCTGGGCTCTGGCTCCTGGGCTTCCCGTCCAGGGCTGACCGATGGGACCTCCTTGCGCGGGCAGGGGCGGGGTTTCCCTCTTTACCACGTGTTTGCTAAATGAAGGTCAAGGCGGTCGTCCTGGGGCATCAGACACAAACCACCCTTGCTTTTAAACTCACCCTCACCCATTCCCAGTCTACGCCTGGAATGTCCTTCCCTCAGCGTCTCCCGCCAACCTCAGGAGCTTCTGCTGCGGACCCACGGCGCTGGGCTGTTCTCCCTCCGCCGTGTGCGCAGCAGCTTCCAGGCAAATGTTTGCAGAATGCGTGGATGACATCACCGAGTTAATCGCTGATGTGGCGCCAGGTCTTAAGTAGAGAACTTGTTTTTTACGAAGGGCCGTTAAGACACAGGAAGAAAAACCACTGGGTAAAGAATCAGTTGAAGGGACCTGGGAAGTTAGTTGACTATTAGCTAAAAGAAACATCTAAAATGTTCCACGTAAGCTTAACCCGGCAAACGGGCAACAAAACTCAGAAAGCAGAGCAGATGGATGATAAGAATACACTTTTAGTCTATGTTAGGATCCATTAATTACTTCAGAAAGACGAGAAATTAGGAAAAGGAGAGAGAGAAGGAGGAAACAGGCAAAAGAGACCAGGATGGAGAGGGACAGAGGGCCATGCAGACGGTTCGGGAACAACGGCTTGTTCCGCGTTGCGGCGCTGGGGCTGTGATGACCTTCAGAGACACACACACACACATACATACATACATACATACATACACACATGGCCCTTCTCACAACAACCTTGTCCCCGTTTTGGAGACGAGGAGATGGGGAGGGGGGCCGTCAGGTAACAGCCTGAGGTCCCACCTCCAGAAGCACCCTCTGGACGCACACGTGCAAAGAGAGACAGCAGAGCCCACCCGGATGCAGCAGTCGCGAGAGACACTAGCGGTGCTCACGCGGGAGGAATCAGGCCTCTGCTCCAGAACAGCGACAGGCCAGCACGCCTGGGCCGGAGAGGAGCAGCTCCTTGGAGGAGCGTCCTGAGCCGTGAACTTTCACAACCAGGTGGCCCGAGTTTGAAAGCAAGTTGCACTGGAGCAGCCACAGCAGTATTGCGGCTTCGCCTCCAACACTCCAACCGCAGCCTGGAATTTGTTTACCTGAGGCGGTTCTGGCCCCAGGCAGGAACCCTCGACCCTGGACGGTGGCAGGAAGGAGAGGCAGCCTACAGGCTGTGCCCCTGCCACCAGGAAGGAGACGGCGCTGCGACCCCGTTCACATTGGCCCCATTGTCCATAGAGAAAGGGCTCCCCTGCTTCCTGCTCTGGGCCTGCAAGGTTGACCTGTGCAGCTCGGGCTGAGAAAAGGGAGGATTGTTGGCAGACGCAAGTTTTCAATTTTCTTAGGGCCTGGCCTTGCAGGGCAATCCCGCCCGTCCACTGGCCCGCCTTTGTCCGCGTCTCCATTTATTCTCTGGCCTCTTGACCCCCAGACACTCTATTCTTAGCTCCCCATTCCTCCCTTTGTTCTGACACCCGTATCGTCTTCCTGGATCCAGCATGGTCTCTGTCCCTTCCATCCCTGTCCAGGAGGCTGGGGGGAGGTGGCCCGGGGCTCCCCCCAGGAAGGGCTCCCACAGTGTGCTGGGGACCTGGGGTCGCCCTGGACCTCACACGGTTCAAGGTGCAAGGAGCCACATGCACTTCTGAGCAGCTTCACCCCAACAGGGCCACCCCTGGACCAGGGTGGAGCGTGCCCCATCCTGGTTCGCCTGTCCCTTGTGATGCCACTCAGGACACCCGCTGAGGCCCCGCCCGGCCCTGCCGCATCAGCCTGGTGGCTGTGGCCTCTCTTGAAGTTGGCAACCAAATCGTCTGGGCTGCCAGCACGTCTCGGGGTGACAGCAGCAAAGGGTGAACGGCAGTCTGGCTCCATTTCCCCCTCGTCCCTCTGGCCTGGGCCTGACCGTGGTCTCCTCCCTCCCAGGCACAACACGATGGCCATTGGCATCGCAGTGGACATCCTGGGCTGCACGGGCACTTTGGAGGACAGAGCGGCCACCCTCCACAGGGTCATCCAGGTGGCGGTGGAGCTGAAAAACTCCATGGGGGACCTCTACGCCTTCTCGGCCGTCATGAAGGCCTTGGAAATGCCGCAGGTAAATTGCTACTCGCTTGGGGCAGCCCCGCGGGCCTGCGGGCACTCAGTGTTCTGCAGAGAGGTCTGCAAGCCCGTGCTCAGCACATCCCAGCCTATTTGAGTCCGTCTGAAAGGTACAGGAATCTTAGCGAACGCTGCTTTGATGGGGGGGGCACCCAAGAGCAGAGTCCTGGGTGTTCTGGCTCCGTTTTTAAAAACATCAGCCACACGCTGACAGCCTCCACTCTGTCTTTGATGAACAATAACAAGAGTCACCCTCAAGAGCAGCCAGTGTTCCCGAAGCACCAGTTAGGAGGATGCGTCTGGCCCAAGTGTGTTGTGTAAGAAAGTCGTCTCCTCTCTCGGTCACGGGCAGTGTGGGATGATGACTCGGAAACGGGGACGCGTTGGGAGCTGATTCCCGAGAATCCCTAGGTTATCTCGAAGTATGTTCCTCCGATCTCCTGTTACAGAATTCAGGTTCCCGGCCCATCTGCCATGTAACCCCCAGGCAGAGTTTCTGAGGTTGGGCCCTTGGAATTTACCTGCCCTGACAGACCGTCTTGAGGATGAGTGTCAAAACTGAAGCCTGTCTGTGATGGGAGGGCCCTCGTGGAGGAGAGCCATCCCGTGGCCTTGACGGCTCTGAGTCAGCACTCCCATTTCTGCCGTGCCAAGGCCCGGAGCTGGGACCACTTCAAGTGCCCGGTCACAGTCCCGCATGCCCCGTCTTGCAGCCGGTTACACCAAGCCCCCTGGCCACTTAGCTTGGCTGTTTCAGAGCCAGAGATTATCTCTGAAATCCTGCCGGTGCTCACTGGAGATCTGCCCGCAAAGACAGCCACAGCCGTGTCTCACGAGTCAGGGCACGTCAGGAGCAGAGCGGCCTTGCCTGAAAGCAAGGTCACCTTTCAAACAAGAAGTGGAACAACTTCATGCCTTCACCAGGAAATTCTGAGAGGGGCCGACTCCAGTTATAATATTCCAAGAGCTTTCAAAATCCTTAGATGCAGTGGAATTTTATAGGGTCGATATTTGAAATAAGAGTTCAGCCATATCTGCAGGATATGCAGACTTCTATATTAACAGGAGGGTTTTTTCATGCAGGTGTTTTTAATTTACATCATTTATTTCCCCTTATCTAAACCCACCTATAATCCCGAAGGCTGAGCTCACAGGTTAGCTGTGTGCATGGCCCTCCAGCCCAGGGCTTCCTCCGAGAGTAGCGGAGGGGCTGTTTTGTGGCATGAACGTGGTTGCTGTCCAGGACATGACTCAGCAACGGGGGACGTACCCCAAAGCACCTAAACATGCAGCCGCATCAGACGCGTCCCTTCTGGAGCCCTTCAGCAGGGAGGGGACAGAGTCCTCCAGGGTTTTCAGGGCCCTGGGGTGAGCTTGGGGTGGTGTGGGGGGGGCAGACCCTGGAAAACCCAGGAGTCAGGTCATATGCTGTGTGTCATCAGGTCCACCTGCCCCGGTTCTGCAGCCACATGTGCTGCCTTCTCTGCTCAGCTTCTGGTACAGAGAGAGCATCCAGAGACAGATGGGCCTGTAGCTGAGACAGGGGCTCCTTTCCGCAAGGCGGATGCTTGGGGAGGGGAGGGGAGGGGAGGGGAGGGATCATGACAGGAGAGGGCGGCTCAGTGGGGAGGGGGAGGAGAAGGGGTCCCGAGAGGACGGCGGGGCACGGCGGGGCCAGAGGAAGACCAGCCACGTCCTTTCCTTCCCAGGGAATCTGCTGACGGTGATCCATTCCCACCTCCGCTCTCGGAGGCCAAGGCAATGAACCTCAGCGCTGCCATTTAGCAGCTGTGAAGTCTTGAACAAGTTACCTAATCTCTTCTGTTTTCTGACCAGTGTAATGAGGCCAAAACCCCTGCCTCACAGGGCACTGCGAGGATGAAATGAAATTCCTCAAATACCTGACAGTTGGCTCTCATTTCCTAAATAGCTGTGCCTCCCCTCCCCCGGTTTCATGTAGAAAATGTCACACACGGGCTTGCTGGTTTTAGGCTGTGAGTGGGGGACCCTTTGTCTAAGGGCAGCCAGAGTCCGTGGCCTATGTTCGTGTTGACGAAATTGTTCCCAAAGAAATGAAAAGGGATGAGTAGTTGGCATCATGTGCTCTAGGCACCTTTTCACATGTCTCCGACGCTATTACTTACAAGTCACGTTAACAGGCTGTGCACACCGCGTTCCTGTGTCCTCACACCAGGTAAACTCTATGCCGGGCAGTTTGCGGCTCTTATCAAAATTTAAAATATGTATGTTTTTTGACCCAGTAGTTCTACTTCTCAAAAGTTATCCTCCAGATGTTTTTAGAGCGGTGCACATCTGTAATATCTTTGAGATAATTTAGGGGGAAAATATGTTTAAAGCTTCTTCTATAAGAGACTAAAATTACAGTTTATGCCCGAAATGGACCATTAGGCAGAAGTTTAACAAGACCAGGTTGTTCTGTGCTGTTTCGTATGTACTTACATGGAATAATTTCCAAACAAGAACAGGAAAATACGTGTGGTATGCTATGCATTTATTTATTTGGAAAGCTGCGTGGGTCTGTTGGGCCGTTATGGCAACTTGGTGTGCGGAGGGGTTGGGGATTAGCTTTTTCCTTTCAACTGCTTTGAGTTCTTACCATGGACATCTATGACCCATTCCAAAACTTAAGCAAAAGGGTGATTTTAAAAAGAGCCTTTTCCAAAAACGGCAACCCCCTTCTTTCTTACAGATCACGAGGCTAGAAAAAACGTGGACGGCCCTGAGGCACCAGTACACCCAAACCGCCATCCTCTACGAGAAACAGCTGAAGCCTTTTAGCAAAATCCTGCACGAAGGCAGAGGTGAGCTCGGCGTCAGTGCGAGCGGGCCTGGGTGGCTGCCCTGGCAGTGTCACCTCTGGTCTGGTTTGATCAAAGCACTTAGTGGGGCATGTTACGGAGCTCCAAGCGATCGGCAGGATTTTTTTTTTTACTTTATTTTTTATTGTTATTTCCCCAGCACGCTTTTTTTCTTTCCCCACTGTACAGCATGGGGACCCAGTTACACATACATGTATACATAATTTTTTCTCCCATTGTCGTGCTGCACAGCAGGATCTCATTGTAAATCCATTCCAAGAGCAATAGTTTGCATCGGTTAACCTCAAGTTCCCAATCCCTCCCCCTCCTTCCCCCTCCCTCCAGGCAACCACAAGTCTATTCTCCAAGTCCATGATTTTCTTTTCTGTGGAAAGGTTCATTTGTGTGGTATATTAGATACCAGATATGAGTGATATCATATGGTATTTGTCTTTCTCTTTCTGACTTATTTCACTCAGGATGAAAGTCTCTAGTTCCATCCATGTTGCTACAAATGGCATTATGTCATTCTTTTTTATGGCTGAGTAGTATTCCATTGTGTATATATACCACATCTTCCTAGTCCAGTCATCTGTTAATGGACATTTGGGTTGTTTCCATCTCTTGGCTCTTGTGAATAGAGCTGCAATGAACATGTGGGTGCATGTGTCTTTTTTAAGGAAAGTTTTGTCTGGATATATGCCCAAGAGTGGGATTGCTGGGTCATATGGTAGTTCTATGTATAGACTTCTAAGGTATCTCCATACTGTTCTCCATAGTGGCTGTACCAGCTTACATTCCCAATAGTGCAGGAGGGTTCCCTTTTCTCCACACCCCCTCCAGCATTTGTTATTTGTGGACTTATTAATGATGGCCATTCTGACTGGTGTGAGGTGGTATCTCATGGTAGTTTTGATTTGCATTTCTCTAATAATCGGGGATGTTGAACATTTTTTCATGTGCTTGTTGGCCATAGGTAGATCTGCAGGATTTTTGATGGGTCATACAAGGCTTTCATCAGATGACAGCGTGACTTGTAGGTTTGCAGTTGCTAAAACAAGACGTGGGCTACTAGTCACCTCATTCTGTGCTTAACTTCATACGGTGAGGTATAATTGACATAACCTGATTTTAGTTTCAGGTGTATAATAAGGATTTGATATTTATTTGTTGCAAAATGATCACAATGAGTCCAGTTAACATCCACCACCAAACATAGTTCTTTTTCCCTCGTGTTGAAAGCTCTTCTCATGATAGGAGCTTTCACCATCCATCCTGCTAGGTGCAAACGTGCAAGACAGTATTAAGTGTAGTCACTATGCTGTATATCACACCCCCAGGACCAGCTCATTTTAAAACTGGAGGTTTGCACCTTTTGATCCCTTCACCCATTTCACTTCTGCCTCTGCCCATCCCAGGCAACCACCAATCTAGTCTCTAGATCCATGAGCTCAAGGGGTGTCTTTATCATTGGTTTTTGTTTTTGTTTTTCTTAGATTCCACATGTAAGTAAGCTCATACGATAGGTATCTTTTTCTGTCTGACTTATTTCACTTAGCATAATGCCTTGAAGTTTCATTTGTGGTGTCAAAATGGCAGCCTTCTTTTTCAATGGCTGAATAATTATGTATCTATGTATATATGTGTGTATATATATGTATATGCACATGCCACATTTTTTAAATTGAAGTGTAGTTGATTTATAATGTGTTAGATTCTGGTTACAGTAAGGTGGTTCAGTTATACATATATGTATTCTTTTTTCATATTCATTTTCCTTATAGGTTATTACAAAATATTGAATATCATTCCTTGTGCTATACAGTAGGACCTTGTTGCTTATCGATTTTATACATAGTAGTTTGCATCTACTATTACCAAACTCCTATTTTATCCCTCCCCTACTTTCCGCCTTTGTTTTTATATGTTGGGAGTTGGTTTCTGTTTTGTAAATAAGTCCATTTGTATCATATTTTAGATTCCACATATAAATGATATTTGTCTTTCTCTGACTTACTGTGATAATCTCTAGATCTATCCATATTGCTGCAAACAGCATTATTTGATTCTTTTTAATGGCTAAGTAATATTCCACTACCACACACCCCCCACATCTTCTTTATCCATTTATCTGTCAGTGGACATTTAGATGACTTATATATCTTGGCTATTGTAAATAGTGCTGCTATGAACACTGGGGTGCAGGTTATCTTTTCAAACTAGAGTTTTCTCCAGATATCTGCCCAGGAGTGGGATTGCAGGTTCATATGGTAACTCTGTTTTTAGTTTTTTAAGGAATCTTTATCCTGCTTTCCATAGTGGCTATGCCAGTTTACATTCCCACCAACAGTGCAGGAGGGTTCCTTTTCCCCACACCATCTCCAGTATTTATTGTTTGTGGACAATTTAATGATGGTCATTCTGACCAGTGTGAGGTGACACCTCATTTACTTTTGATTTACATTTCCCTAATAATTCGTGATGTTGAGTATTTTTAAATGTTGAGTATTTTAAATTTGGGCATCCGTATGTGTTTATATATTTTGGAAATTAAGTCCTTGTCAATCACATCATTTGAAATGTTTTTTCCCAGCCCATAGGTTGTTCTTTCATTTTGTTTATGGTTCCCTTTGCTGTGCAAAAGTTTGTAAGTTTGATTAGGTCCCATTTGTTTATTTTTGTTTTTATTTCTATTGCTTTGGGAGACTGACCTAAGAAAACATTGCTGTGGTTTATGTCAGAGAATGTTTTGTGTTCTCTTCTAGGAATTTTAGAGTTTAATGTCTTATATTTAAGTCTTTAAGACATTTTGGGTTTGGTTGTCTATTTATTTATTCATTTCTGCTTTTTAGGGCCGAACCCATGCCCATATGGAGGTTCCCAGGCTAGGGGTCAAATCAGAGCTGTAGCCACCAGCCTACATCACAGCCACAGCAACATGGGATCCGAGCTGCACCTGTGTCCTGCACCACAGCTCATGGCAATGCCGGATCCTTAACCCACTAAGTGAGGCCAGGGATCACACCCACAACCTCATGGTTCCTAGTTGGGTTCATTAACCACTGAGCAACGATGGGAACTCCTGTGAGTTCTTTATATTTTTTATATAATTAACCCCTTATGAGATACATGATTAAAAAATATTTTCTCCCATTCAGTAGGTGGCCTTTTCATTTTTTGATGGTTTCCTTTGCTGTTGAGAAGCTTTTTAGTTTTGTGCACATGTTTATTTTTGCTTTTGGGGTCAAATCCAAAAATATAAATTGTACCAGGACCCAAGTCAAATAGCTTACTGCCCATGTTTTTCTCTAGGAATTTTATGATTTTGGGTCTTAAACTTGTTTTTAATCTATGTAGAGTTGATTTCTGTGTATGGTGTAAGATAGTGGTTCAGTTTCATTCTTTAGCATGTAGCTGCCCAGTTTCCCCAGCACCATTTATTGGAGAGATTGTTCTTTTCTCATTGTATATTCTTGGCCACTTTGTCACAAATTAATTGACCATATGTGTGTGGTTTTGTTTCAGGGCTCCCTCTTCTGTTTCCCTGATACATGGGGCTGTTTTTATGCTAGTTCCATGATGTTTTAATTACTATAGCTTTGTTATATAGTTTAGAATCAAGGATTATGGATTATGATGCTTCTAGCTTTGGTCTTTTTTTTTTTTTTTTTTTTTTCCCCCTCAAGATTGCTTTAGCTATCCAGGATCTTTTGTGGTTCCACATCAATTTTAGGATTGCTTTATTTTTGTGAAAAATGCTATTGGAATTTTATAAGGATTGCATTTGGTCAGCAGATTGCCTTGGGTAATATGGACATTTAACAGTATGAATTCTTCCATTCCATGAGCACAGAATATCTTTCCATTTACTTGTGTCTTTGTCAGTTTCTTTCATCAGTATCTTAGAGTTTTCAATATGCAGGTGTTTCATCTCCTTGGTTAAATTTATTCCTAGGTATTTTATTCTTTTTGATGCAATTATAAATGGAATTATTGTCTTAATTTCTTTCTGATAGTTTGTTATTAGTATATAGAAATGGAGCAGGTTTTTATGTTTATTCTGTATCTTGCAACTTTACTGAATTTGTTTATTAGTTTTAACAGTTTTTCATGGAAGTCTTGAGCATTTTCTATGTATAATATCATGTCACCTATAAATAGTAACAGTTTTACTTTTTCCTTTCCAGTGTGGATGGGTTTTCTTTCTTTTTCTTGCCTAACTGCTCTGGTTAGGACTTTCATTGCTATGTTGAACAGAAGTGGTGAATAGGCATCTGTTTATTCCTGATCTTAGAAGGAAGAATTTTAGCTTTTCATCGAGTGTTGTGTCAGCTGTGGGCTTGGTATATGTCTTTGGTTATGTTATACATTCCCTCTGTACCTACTTTGTTGAGAGTTCTTATTATAAATGGTTGTTGAATTTTTTTTTTTTTTCTGATGGCCACACCTGTGGCATATGTAAGTTCACAAGCTAGGGGTCAAATTGGAGCTGAGGCCTACACCATAGACCACAGCCGTGGCAACACCAGATCCAAGCCACATCTGTGACCTATGCTGTAGCTTGCACCAATGCTGGATCCTTAACCCACTGAGCAAGGCCAGGGATCAAACCCATATCGTCAGAGACAACACTGGGTCCTTAACCCTGTGATCTACAACAGGAACTCCTCATGTCGGTTTCTGCATGTTGAACTGTCCTTGCACCCTTGGAATAAATCTCACTTGATCACAGTGTATGATCTTTATAAATACATTGTTGAAATCAGTTTGCTAATATTTTGTTCAGGATTTTTGGATCTATGTTTATTAGGGATATTGGCCCATGATTGTCTTATCTTGTGGTGTTACGCAGGTTATAGTCCTATGAGACCCTGAGGCATAAGCCCCGCTGGCCGTCAGAGCTAAGCAGTGTAGAGGTGTCCTCTGGAGGCAGCCGGAAAACTGGACGCCAGACAAGGGTGCGAGCTGCTTTCAGGGAGACACCAGTGAGCTGGAGCGAGGCAGAGGGAGAGCACAAAGACGCCTCGGCCGTCGGCCTCCATTTGCCGAGAGGCCCTCTGAGGCCCCTAGCTGTACACCAGGCCAGAAGCCTGCCCCTCAGGCCAAAGCTTAAAGATTAGCTAATGAGCCTCATTTGCATAATGTCCAGGCCCCTCTCAACTGGCTGACTCTGCACTGAACCCTGGGGCAGGTGAGTCCCAGTTCACATTGTCGGTTTTCAGTTAGATGTTCTGGGGGTTTACCTCTGAGAATCTAGTCTTAAAAATTGGGGTGCCCCATGTGGGGTTCAAGCCCTTCGCTCCTGAAGAAGCTCCAGCTTTTGAGTTCCCTATTGTGGGCCCCTGCGCTAGAGGTGGGGCTTGTGGTGAGGTTGTGTCTGAGCTGCTCCTGCCTGCTCTGATGTGGGCCTTCTCTCATGCCCACTGCATAGGAGTTATCCAGACAGTGTTCAGGTTTTTCCAGAGGCCGCTGTTCCATATTTAGCTGCAGAATCAGTGTGTCTGCAGAAGGAGGTGAGCCCAGGATCCTCCTACGTTGCCTTCTTCAGCTGGAACTCTCTGCCCTCAATTTGAAAAAAAGAATTCGAGGTGAAGCACTCGACCCCTTGTTTTTCAGAGTCTACGTGTATTCCCCCGAACAGTGTATCAGTCCCACTGCTGATGCCCCTCGTTACCTTAATGGAGCGTGAGGCTGTCACTTTTGAAGGAACTGACATGTGGGAAAAAAACGACGAAAGCTGTGAGATTCTGCTGAACCACTTGGCAACGGCCCGACTCATGGCTGAAGCTGCCGACAGTTACCGGACCAACGCCGAGAGGAACTTGGCAGGTGAGAGCTGCTTCTGGTCGAGTGCTGTCTGCTGTGCCCAGTAACTGGAAAGAGGGAATGAAAGAGCATGGGTGCTCTCAGCTAGAAAAAGACCAATGGGGGAGAGGAAGGCGCGGGAACTCCATTTCCTGTATGACTGAGCATGACCTACTCTTCATTCTCTTAATGCCTCTGTGACTTGGGGATCTGTTTCTCCCTTCCGTCTTCGTATTCTGTTGTGTCTGGGGTATACACAGACAGAAAGGGTCCAGAAAGAATTGGTCAGCCTGTCTATCGCGAGTACCTCTAAAGCATCACCATCAGAAAAGCTGGACCCGCATGAGGAGATGGAGTCTGTCTGACTTGTCTGTGTTCCTGTTTCTTCCCAGACACCCTGGGAAGGAAGCTCCCCTGCTCTTGGCACCAGAGGGTCCAGCATAAGCAAAGGCCCCGAGGGAGCTGGGGGGAAAGCATGAACCCCAAGTACTTGGCTTTGGATTAGTGTAAAAGGCGTCGTAAGGAGCGGCCACCCAGGCTAAGGGGGCGCTGGAGACAGATGGGCAGAGCTGTCGTGGGGGCCGGCAGCTGAGGAGGAGCCCGTGGGAAGGTTTGAAACATGGGATGCTGTCGTCACATGGTCAGATCGACGTTTTAACTCTGGCAACTGTGTGGAGGAAGGGCGGAGGGCTGAAGCTTTGAGGCAAAGAGACCACCTAGGAAGCAAGTGCAAGAACCAGGGCTTTACCCATGCCGAGGTCAGGGATGACTCTTTTCTCCGGCTCCCTCTAGAATTCTTAACACTCTCCAAGGGCCCCGCGGTTGGAGCCACAGGGTTCAGACCCAGATGGGGCAGGCGAGGCCATGTTACGGAATTCCGTTTACATCCCGTTTCTAGAAAAGGCAAGACAATAGCGACAGAAAGCAGCTTCGTGGTTGGCTGACTGGAAAGAGGTTCTGGGGGATTTTTGAGGGTGATGGCAGGTCGTGCTGGTTGTGCAACTCTGCAGCGAAAAGGGGTGAATCATGACAGGCAAATTATACATCAATACAGCAGTTGGTTTTTTTAAACAAAAGGTCCTTTGCTCATCACACTGCAACCCAGAGTGGCTTGTGAGACCCAAATTTTACCTATCACGTCCAGTGAGTTCACCTGTTACCCTTCTCGGAAGGCGCTGAGTCCTTGGGGAGGCCCTGCCCTGCCCCGTGTAGAGAGAGGTTCGTTTTGATCCTCCTTTCAACTCGAAAGTTCAGTCTATTTTCAACACTGTGTTTCAGGCAGAACCGAAGTTTTTTGTCTTGTTTCGATTAGGTTTTCAACCAGATGAAGAAATGAGTGAAATCTTCAAGACCGAATTCCAAATGCGATTGCTCTGGGGCAGCAAAGGGGCGCAGGTCAATCAGACGGAGAGATACGAGAAGTTCAACCAAATTTTAACTGCCCTCTCACGTAAACTGGAACCTCCTCCTATGAAGCAGGCAGAGCTTTGATAACGCGCCAGAGAACGTCAGGATCGAATGTCAAGCTTCTCCAGTTTCTCCTTTGGGAAAGCTTATCATTTGATGAAGTAATCATGTGCGAATCTGACAATATACAAGCTTTTAGTATCCACAGGATATTAAACATGTAAATTGCACAGAGCACACTTATTTATGAATTGTTTAAAATTACTACTGATTTTAAAATGAATGATAATTTATTAAAGTAACTATTGCTAATGTTGTCATCAGCAAATCTAAGACCCAGCTCTGTTGGCTGGTTGCTCCCTGTTACTGAGATATTTCACCATTTTCGTTTTATTGCCATGTCAGCTAACTGTAAATAGAAGAGTTTTAAAAGCACGAAACATTTCAGAAGGTATCAGTTGTATGATATTCTTTAAATATGAAAAATGTACATAGTCATATGCAAATATATCTTTTTGTGAACAACTGTATCCGGTCTCTTTAATATTAAACAATTCATTGCAGGACAATAATTCTACCTCCCGCCTTCCCTGGGTGCCTCTTCCTTTGCCACTAGGTCCTGATGGTAAGCAAGCCAAAATCAGTGACAGTGGCCTGGAAAATTGAAGGTTTCTGGCTTCAGGGGCAGAGAGAATAGTGATACACGTTTAGAACACCTGGTGCAAAGTGAGTACCAGGAGTTCCCGCTGTGGCTCGGCAGGTTAACAACCTGAAATAGTGTCCGTGAGGATATGGGTTCGAGCCCTGGACTCACTCAGTGGGTTAAGGATCAGCTCGGATCCAGCACGGCTGCGGCTGTGGTGTAGGCCGGCAGCTGCAGCTCCAATTTGACCCCTAGTCTGGGAACCTCCATATGCCACAGGTGCGGCCGTAGAAAAATAAAGAGTAGCATATGCTAGTACAGTTCATAACATTCACATATTTCTAAATAATTGACTTTTTTCTTCTAGCTGATAAGAATGCGTTTTCTAAGTTTGTTTTCTAGGTTTTGACTTCGCAAAGTGGATACTTTCTCGTTCACCAGTATCCACCTCAATTTTTTTCTGTTGTAGAAAATTTGAATTACAAGACTTTAATAAACTTCTATCACTCTGCCACCAACTATACATAGCAATTTGGTTTTTATTCCTATTGTCTAAATAATTTGGGGACCATAGAGAATAGTTTCATATCCAGCTTTTCTCAAATAAGTTGCAAAAATTTCTCCGTGGTGTTAAATAGCCTTTGAAAGATGATTTATTGGCTCCAGATAATTTCACCACCATCCGAAAAGAGGCCTACTGGAACCAAGTACATTGTCATCTGTTGAATACAATGGAAATGACAGTTTCAAATCCTGGGACACTATATTATCATTAATAGGGCCTAGAATCATGAAGCCCTTCTCCCCGTTTTTAACAGGAACCATCGCTTTTTTCATTTGCTGAAAAAATCCAAAGCACACTTCTGCTTTTGACAATATAGTGGCTCCTAGAACGCTTTCTATGACTACATTTTCATACCTTTAATGCACCGTTAAGCTTGAGAGAATGCGAGGAAAATCCCCAAGGAACAATCCTCTCCCCTCGCCTCACCCTCCAAAATGAGCAACACTTTTTTTTCTTGTTTTTTTGTTTGCATCCATGGCATACAAAAGTCCTGGGACCAGGACCACACCACAACACCAAACTGAGCCACAGAAGTGACAATGCCAGATCCTTAACCCACTGAGTCGCCAGGGAACTTCCAGGAATAACAAATTTAAATCAACTTGGTAAGAGAACTTAAAAGCTGGGGTAGCTCTAGAAAGCAGATACACTGATTCAGAGAATAGGAGGCAGTGTCTCAGGGGAGCAGACCATGAAATGCCTCCGCTAAGTAGGGAGCCTTAAAGAGTCCTGGCTAATAAGCTGGAAAAAAAAAAAATCCATCTGCCAGGAGAGAGGTTACCAGAAAGCAGTCCTGGCCTTCAGGCACAGCTACAGGAAGAAAAATAAGTGCAATGATCATGGACTTTGTTGAGGATTTGCACCTACAAGCCTGTCCTCAAACAGGTCTAAAGTTTACTTAACTCAAGAAATGGGTTTGCCATGGTCTCAGGTGGGTGGCAGCCTCGGGCCTGGCAGACATAAACCCACCCCATCAGGAGGAAAGTGTCTAGTGTCTCCACAGATTAAAGTAAAACAATACAAACATACATACATAGGACAAGTAGAAGCAGCGTGTGAAAAGCAAAATGCTGGGAGAAAACAAAGATTTATAACCCCAATACCGTCTGATACTGGAATTATAGTTTGGATCCAAAGCAAATCATATATGAATGTGACTAAAGAAAACATGAACTCAAACAGGAAATGAATATTTAAAAAAGATCATACATTAAGAAATTATGTAGACCCTTTAGAAATGTATTAATAATGAAATGAAAAACTCAATAGGTACTAATATTAAACAGAAAATCAGATCCAATTGATGCTTTAATGAGCTAGAAGACATATCTGAAGACCATGCCAGGGATACAGCAGAGACAAGAAGAGGAAAAACAGAAGAGAGGCTTAAAGGATTTGAAATAGAATGACTCAAGGCATCTCATCAGAGATTGAGAAGGCAAGAGAAGTGGGAGGAAGGAATTCATCCAGAGAAAGGTCTGAGATTTAAGGACTGGTAAGCAGAGAAACTGTAAAGCTTATAGGTATATCGAAACAAACCCTAAAAATAGTGCCCACCCTGTGAGGTTAAGACAGTTGAGGGAGTTCCCACTGTGGTTCAGAGGGTTGAGAACCTGACCAGTATCCACGAGGATGCAGGTCTTTTCCCTGGCCTTGCTCAGGGGGTTAAGGATCTGGTGTTGCCACGAGCTGTGGTGTAGGTCGCAGACACAGCTTGGATCCCGTGTTGCTGTGGCTGTGGCTCGGATTCAACCCCTAGTCTGGGAACTTACATGTGCTGCAGATGCAGCCTTAAAAACAAACAAACAAAAAAACCCAGCAATTACGAGAGAGGGAACAGGGTGTGACTTGTGAGGGGGATGTGGTGGTTTCCGAGGTGCTGGTGATGTGCCCACTCAAGTACTGACTTTCTAGGAACTTGAGCTGTACCTTTACGTGATATGCATTTCCTGATTAGCTAATATATTAACATGTTAAAAACATTTTTTAAAATATGTGATACTTAGGAATATTTCCAACAATAAGAACGTGGTGAAGGCATTTTTAAACTTTATTCTCAAAGTCTGAAAACCAGTGGAAAAAAAGTAAACCAAGACACCATGCTCATAAGTGAGAAGGTGTGCTATTAGAAATACTAGTTATTCAAACAATCTATATGTTCAATGCAATCCCACTGAAAAACACCACAGAACTTTTCAAGGTAACTTGATAAGCTTTTCTTAAAACTTGCCTACGGCGAGGAAGTCAAGACCATCCTAGGAGAATAACGGGGTGGGTGGGGACAGGGAGGGAGGAAATCTCTTCTATATAAAAAGCTCATTATCAAGTCACGGTAATCAAGAGACTGTCGTTAAAATTCTGACATGTGACAAGAGTTAACACTGCCTATCAGTGGGGGGAAGGATTTTTTAAAATAGATAATTCTTGTTCTTTTTTAAAAATAATTTTTGAACTGGTTAAGCAAACGAAAGACGGAGGAGAATGGCTCCTTACCGCCTATCAGACACCAAAATAAAATCTAGATGAATTAAGAACCTACCTGTGGGAGTTACCGTGGTGGCGCAGTGGTTAACGAATCCGACTAGGAACCATGAGGTTGTGGGTTCGGTCCCTGGCCTTGCTCAGCGGGTAAAGGATCTGGTGTTGCTGTGGCTGTGGTGTAGGCCGGCAGCTGCAGCTCCGATTAGACCCCTAGCCTGGGAACCTCCATGTGCTGCAGGAGCGGCCCTAGAAAAGACAAAGAAAAAAAAAAAAAGGACCTACCTGTGGAAGGCAAAATCATAACACTTTCAGAAGAAAATACAGGAGAGGATCTTTCTTACTTTGAATCAAAGGGGAATTTCTTAAACTAGACAGGTAAGCGTTAAATATGAAAGGCTGATCACTCCACATTAAAAGGAACTTCTATTCTCCAAAAGAGAACACAAAGGGAAAGGACTGAAAGCTATTAGCAACACACAAAGGGGTGACAAGCAGCCTCCCAGCAGACCCCAGCTGCCCCTGCCGTGACGCTCGCACCCCGTGCTGTGCCCTCCCACGTGCACCACGGTTGGTGTGCATCCCCGAGTGGGAGGAGGTGCTGGTACTCATCTGAGATGAGGTCAGAAGACGCTGCAGATTCCGTCTGGAGTTCTCCTCTCTTGAATCAGTCACTGGGAAAAGCAAGAGGCCACGGTGTGAAGAGGGCCACGCGGCAGGGACCTGAGGCCCCGCACCACGTGAGTGATGGTGGACGTGGACCCTCTCTGGCCCGAGTCAAAGCTTTGAGACGGTTGCAACCCTGGTCAAGAGCTTGACTGCAATCTCCTGAGAAACTCCAAGCCAGAGTCACCTGCTGTGTTCCACAGCAAGCGATAACCATTACACCCTTCCTACAAAAAGAACACCCACGAATAGATATAGAAAGACAACCAGCCAGAGGAAAAAAATGGGCAAAAGACATAAATAGGCTTTTCACACAAGAGGAAACATATACAGGAAATAAGATGTTCAACTTCATCAATAATCAAGAAAAAGCAAATTAAAGAGTTCCCGTTGTGGCTCAGTGGTTAACGAACCTGACAAGCATCCATGAGGATGCAGGTTCAATCCCTGGCCTCACTCAGTGGGTTAAGGATCTGGCGTTGCTGTGGCTGTGGTGTAGGCCGGCAGCTACAGCTCCGATTCGACCCCTAGCCTGGGAACCTCCATATGCCGCCAGTGCAGCCCTAAGAGTCAAAAGGACAAAAAAAAAGAAAAATTAAGACTACAGTGAAATGCTACTTTATAACCATTAAACTGTAAACAAAATTTTTTTTGAACTTTTGCTCCTAAATTGTTGACCGGGACATGGAACATAAATAATGCTCTACACAACTTGGAGGTGTGGAAAAATGTTGCATTTTTAAGGGGAAATCGAAAAACTGAATTAAACCGAAGGTAGTTCTAACCCGTTAGCTCATCCCTAGGTATAGATCTTAAAGAACCATCAGTGAATGCGCACATGGATGTGCATAAGAACACTGTTTACACCAGCGAAGTTCAGGAAATAGTCCAAGTGTCCAACAGGAGAAGGGATGAATTCTGTGTCTTGATGTAATGGAGCACCCTACACAGCAAAATGAACTATGCCTTAACCTGGATAAATCTGAGAATACTGATGAGTGAAAAAGAAATCTTGGAAGATACCATGTAATATTCTAAATATTTAACAGTGGGATGTTAATAATACATAAACCAATGTGTAAAACAGTCCCCTTTATTCTTTAAATAAATTACATAATTAAACAGCTTATCAAGTGATAAAAGTAACACAAATCAGGAGTTCCCGTCGTGGCTCAGCATTAAAACCCGGCCAGTGGGATTTCCCGTTGTGGAGCAGTGGAAACGAATCTGACTAGTATCCATGAGGATTCGGGTTCCATCCCTGGCCTCGCTCAGTGGGTTAAGGATCCGGGCTTGCCGTAAGCTGCGGTATAAGTTGCAGATGCAGCTCAGATCCCACGTGGCTATGGCTGTGGCATAGCCCAGAGGCTACTGCTCCAAGTCAACCCCTAGCCTGCTAACCTCCATATGCTGCACTAAAAAGACAAAAAAAAAAAAAAGGAACCCGATTGGTATCCATGAGGATTCGGGTTGGATCCCTGGCCTCGCTCAGTGGGTTAAGGATCCGGCACTGCCACAAGCTGTGGCCATAGGTCACAGATTCAGTTCAGATTTCACGTTGCTGTTGCTGGTGGCATAAGCCAGCAGTTGCAGCTTTGATTCAACCCCTAGCCTGAGCACTTACATATGCCATGGGTGTGGCAATGCAATGGGGAAAAAAAAAAAAAAAAAAAAGCACATGTCACCAATCCCTAAGAACTTCCAAATAACTTGATTAAATACCTGGGTTGGTATTATTTTTTTGACGTGGCTGTCACCAGCTAAACAATCCCTCCATGAGTTAATACAGGGCTGCAAACTCGGGGATTTCCCCATCAGTTGCTAGTTATTAATTTGCTAATGTGCTGTCTGGCACCTGAAGAGCTAGGACACGCAGCTGACCCGTCTCACCTCACTGGACAGAACAGTACCATCTGGACGTGGGCTACATGCCAAGAGCCAGTGGCAGGAGCTCCCAGTTAGAGGAAAGACAGCGGAGAAAGTGGGGAAGAGGGAGGAAGGTGGGTGGGGATTGATGCTCTTGGTTGTCAGCACTGGGACCTTGTGTTTCACGTCTGTCTCATTCCACACCCAAGACTGTGTCACCAACACTGGCCAACCAGGAAAGCAGCAATGAATGACTAGCGCTGGTTACAGGGCAGGACAAAGGAGAAGGCGAAGAGAGTAAACACTGAGCAGGTCTACTGGCGCTTCCAAGGGCCCTGAGACCAAGGAGCTTCACGTGCCCAGGAAGTGAGAGGACAGGGGGACCTGTAGAGCAGGGGTCATGCTGTCACTTAGCATACACACTCTCTGGGGATTAAACAAAGGCTGGTAGTGCCACCAGAACTGAGACGTGTCTTCTCTCCATCCCAGAGCAGGATGGAGAGGCATTTCTTTGGAGGATTAAACAGGTCTTCCTCAGCTTAGTTGGCCAGGTCACTCTCCGGTTCAATAAATCCCCCAAGGCCTGAAATAACAGTACGTTTACAGTAACAAGCACTGCAGCTTTGTTCCCAGAGCTCAAACAGAAGTGTCATGTGTCATTTCTGAGATGTATCACATATGCTGAAACTTAATTAACTTGTTCTACTACTTTTCAGATTTTTTTACCAACCAGTAAGGAAATACCTCAATATATAGCATTAATTGTAGCAGGATCAGCCGTTCCCATCATGGCTCAGCAGAAACGAATCTGACTGGCATCCATGAGGATGTGGGTTTGATCCCTCGCCTCGCTCAGCAGGTTAAGGATATGGCATTGCCGTGAGCTGTGGTGTAGGTCGCAGGTGCCGCTTGGATCTGGCGTTGCTGTGACTGTGGTATAGGCCGGGAGCTGTAGCTCTGATTCAACCCCTAGCCTGGGAAGTTCCATACGCTGTGGGTGCAGCCCTAAAAAAGACAGAAAAAAAATTTTTTTTTAAAGTTGTGGTGGTAACAGCCCTGCTCATAACAGAGTATGACACCATCTTTCCAGAGCTCAAGACCATGGATGGAGTTCTTCTATTGTGCTAAAGGTTAGGATCTAGCATATTCACTGCAGTGGCTCGGATAGCTGCTGTGGGGAGGGGTTCAATCCCTAACTCAGGATCTTTCACATGTTGCAGGTGCAGCCAAAACCAACAAAAAAACATGGAAAGCTCATCGGTTTAGAAAAAATATTCATGTGGCAAAATGGCAAAGAAAAAAAAAAAGCAACAATACATATAAAATTCAGGATAGGAGGTCCCATTAAGGCTCAGCAAGTTACGAACCCAACAGCGTCTCCGTGAGGATGCTGGTTCAATCCTTGGCCTTGCTCAGTGGGTTAAGGATCTGACATTCCCGCAAGCTGCAGGGGAGGTGGCAGATATGGCTTGGATTAGACATTGCTGTGGCTGTGGTGCAGGCCAGCAGCTACAGCTCCAATTTGGCCCCTGCCTGGGAACTTCCATATGCTGTAGGTGCAGCCGTAAAAAAAAAAATTAAATAAATAAAATAAAATCAGGATCTTGATTATCTTTGAAGGCGATAATTTCCTATTTTTTAAGTTGATAGGCGTCTGTTTATTTCACCACAGTTCCTAACGTTCACATCTTCCACTAGAGCGCTCCTCCGGGGTTCTGCTTGGGGTTTACCGAGTCAGCTCACCACGAGCTCCCATCCTCCACAACAATGCCATCACGGTCTCCCAAAAATGAGTAAGAGCCCCTGTCAGTTACCGCAACTGTGCTGAAATCAAGACAATAATGCATACATAGTTCCCCGTTTGTACTTTAAAAAAAGAAAGGAGGCGAGTTTGATGTGAATTATTTTTAGGTCAGTCGCCCACTACACTTTCTCCTAAACCTCCTTTAAAAGGCTGACAAGATTATCAAGTACTCTCAAGAGGCGTCAAACGTCCCAGAATTTACTCTTCGAAATTTGTATTTCCCATACCCCAATCTTTTGGCATCTCTATTTTCTACAGTTTCTTAGATTACAGACAGTGACTAAGAGACATATTTGATCCCAGGTATATGAGCTCAATGAAGTAAGTTTGGTGTTTTTTGCAGTATCTTCTCACCGGAACTAATTAACAGCTTCTTCACAAAGAAAAAAATCTATCCTTTTCACCGAGTCTGAAGATCCCTTTCCTCTTCACATTGTTATGAGGATGTTATCTTTCCCTGCCACGTGGGATTTGACGCCCCTGATCTCAGTTCAGACAGTAAAAGTCCTTTTCATTGTTGAGTTTTTTGGCTGACACTGTTTTCCTGCTATTTCCCCTTGTGTGTGTCCCTAGTTCCAGTCTTGGATGGATCTCTAAATTTTCGTACCAACACTTGGAACCCATCTTGTTTGGGATCGACCCTAAGTTTTCTTCCCTTTTAGTGTTTCTAGAAGACTAGTCAAAGTTCCATACTTGCCATTTTAAAAAGATGAATCTCCTGGAACTGATTTCCTCAAGTCACAGCTGTGACATTAACTGTGGCCATCTTCCTTCTCCGTGTTTCGAGATGGCACGGAGACACTCTCTGACCGATCGGGAACCCAAGCAGCAGCACAGGAAACGCCGACCAGCCAGAGGCTAGAGGGAGCTATGCAGTAAAGGGACGATTCTGATGGATGCGCAGGGTAGGACAGTGTAAAATCGAAGCACGTGTGACCCAGCAACTGTAGAAGAAACATTCTACAAAGTCCCAACTCTTACCTCGATTTAAACTCGCTCTAAAGAAAGTTATTTTTTTCCCTTCAGGAAAGCTTGAGAGAAATTAAAACCAGAAGAAAAATTTTGAAACTCCTTTGCAAAACGGTGGCCCAACACAGATGCCCAAGCACGGAGGGGACCCGGTCACCTGCTTTGCGTGACCCGGGACTTAGGATGAGCACATTCAGGAACAAAACCATCACATCTCTTTCGTTCACACGGCAGTAAGAGATAACTCTACACAGCTTAACCGACCATGAAAAGATTGTTTTATTCCATGAAAATATTCTCAACAGAGAACACTATCTCAAACAGAGCATTTACATTAGGAAATCAATGTGGGCACAAAGAGTAAAAATTACTGAAAAACTAAAGATTTCTTTTGGACAATTCACATGTTCAAAATTTAAGAATGATTTAAACTGTGCAAGTACAAATGTCTTTCCTACGTGATAAACAGGTTGCACTATCCCACATGAAGGAACTGCCTCCTACGGAAGCAAATCCTGCTTCAAGGAAAACAAACAGTAGCTTGAGAAGAACAGTCAGTCCTCACAAGAAAGCCTTAAACTTTGCCCTCTGTGGCTGTCAGACCACAGACCCACAAGCCCTGCACGCTTTGTACAGACGCCTGCACGGTCAGGTCACATTTCCTCTTCACTGCTAACCTTTAAAATAAAAACAGCACTGGATTTTAAAACTACCGTACGTAGTCTGTCAGTATTGAATAATGTCACATTATATAAATAACCCTGTAACGAGAATTAAAATCTAAAACGTCCTAGCTTACTAGCCTTAAGGGTCATACACTCTATGTCGGCTGTGTAACGGGGCGAACTTGATCTTACGAAGGCGTCACCTTCCACGCAACGTCATTCGTCTTTAGTATAACTGGCAGTACGATTCAAACAACACTGGGGAACATTATTAAAGCAGTCACACAGCTTCTAAAATATTGCTTAAAATCCAACAATACACAGACCATTTCACGTTCTCTTTCTTCCTTCAGAACAGTAAAGAACCAAATTAATGAAGCTTCCATGTTACAAATATCCCCCCGCCCCCAACCCCTCCTCATTAACCACCACTAAGAAACCAGTTAGGATACAAGTCATGAACAGAAGCACAAATGCGAGCCGGGACAACAGGAGCAATAGGAGCACTAAGGACGATTATATTTACAAGTATAAACATACAGAAATTCCCATTTTACAAGTAAAAGTGCACATAGATCATTACAAAGTTTCACTAAATTTTATCTGGTTCAAACAAAATCATCACTTGGAAGCAGA
The DNA here is from genome assembly GCF_016906955.1 of Phacochoerus africanus. Taxonomy (NCBI): domain Eukaryota; kingdom Metazoa; phylum Chordata; class Mammalia; order Artiodactyla; family Suidae; genus Phacochoerus; species Phacochoerus africanus. The sequence goes on from NC_062549.1 coordinate 124,040,490, forward strand.
CTATCACTATAATAATTAAATGAGAACAGGGTAACCCCAAATTAAAAAACAGTGGGGGGAGAGGACCACAAAACTCATGAAAACACTGAGTAAAATGGACTTGGACACATCTTTAGTTTGATGCAGAAATTTGAAGATGCACCATCAAACACGGTAGAGCTCTAAGAGCCACCTACCGAGGTTGGGTCGGCAGCCGCGGCAGCTCTGCCGAGTTCAAGGAGGTCGCACTGAGCTGACACACGAAGCCCTTTGTGGGATACTGAGCGGTAGTGTTGGCCATCAACAGATGCAGGCACTCTAGTTTAAGGCAGCGTTTGAATGGAAGCAGCTGACTTCTGACGCCAGTCCTCGGTCTTGAGGGGTGCGGATCCTCTGGGTTTATCATGCCAGGATTTCAGTGCTAACTACAGAGTCTTCCCAGACTGAGGTGCCAAAGGTGTATCACGTTTCAAAGAGCTCCTTCAACCGGGCTGTAGGCTAGAGCAGAGATGGTTCTTTTTCCGGTCATAAACACTTCGGGTTCACAACTACGTCTTCACAATGCCCAAACTGGAATGTTCTGCAGTGGGGAAGTTACAGCAGCGCACACAAACACTACGATGGGAACATTCGTGCTGGAGGTGTCTGACAGAGTGATGAGTGCTACAAGTGTAAAACAAAACAAAAGCTTCGACAGGAACAAGGGATCTTAAAGGCATGCCTGAAAAATCTAAACTCCATCCCTCTAGACATGCAGGGGGGTGTTAGCAAGCACAGAGGTGGCACGGGCAGACGCTGACAAATGGCAAGGACTCTAACAGACAATGGGTCGAGAAGCCAATCGAGAGAGAGCTGGGACGGAGGCGGTCCTGTTGGGACAGCCAGCTGTTAAGACAGACTGAATGACAGCTCTGCACTCTTTCTGATTTGGACATCAGAAAAATAAACGGGGAAAAAAAGGTGTCTTTTTTCCTTTTACGTGAGCAACTGTAAATGACGAATTTAAGGGTTGGCATTATAATGATTGTTTTTAACAACGTATGGAAATGCTAATGAAGTTAGTAAAAAATAATCATGTCTGCATGCACTCATGCAACTTGCTTCTCTCTCTCTCCACGCCTGACACCTCTCCTCCCTCCCCCAAAGCAGCTGCATGTAACCTCCTTCCACATCTGGCCCACTTCCTCAGAAACCCTCTTCAGGAACCTGCAGTCCAGGAGGAAAAAGAAAAGAACAATTACTGAAGACCTTTGGTAAGGCCAAAAGAGGCGTCCAGCGCACATGTCTCTAAAATCATTTCATAGCCAGCTATTAAAAGCACCGGAAAATGTTGGAACACGAGCAAAATTAAGGACCCGTCTCTAACGGCGTCCTCCCTTTGCACAACTAGCCTGCACAATTCTGGATGGCTCGGGGTTTCCAACAAATGCATATTAAAATTAACTGGGAACAAAAACTATGCTAATGACCGGTGATTCAGCTAAAACTAGCAAAGGCCCTCCCTCAGTGATGGTACAGATACATTCCTCCAACCCAGTGAGTCAAAAAAAGTCATTTTCCTTTCAAAGTAAAATGTGCCAGTACTTCCCCTCCATGAAAGATTCCCTCTATCTTTATTTAGAATCCACTTTTCTACATCTAATTGCCAGAGGCTAGTGTCACTAAAGCGGTATTTCTCAAGGAAAAACACAAGCATTAACTTGGAAGAAAGCTTGTACATTACTGAAAATTACTAGAAAACCTGAAAATACTCTCAGATCTTTAAAAAAGAGTCATTTCCTTCACTTCAGAGCTAGACCAGGCTGGTTTATTTTGCATGTCTCTTGATGAGCCTGCACTTCTTCTAGAACAGATTATGTGCTAGGTGCCTGTTCTCTTCCTAAGATGAAAATGACTCTATTTTTATCTGATTAGCCAACCATTATTACTTTTTTTTTTGCCTAGAACCCACAGCTGCAAATTCAAACTCCTTGGACCACATCACTCTTCTGCGCAGCTGCTTTTTCGTGCAGGCATTTCAGAGCAGTTTTACTTTATCTGAATTCACTACATCACAGTGTTTCCTGAAGCAGAGTGTGGGGTGGGGAGCTTTCTGTCTATGGATTCCTGCCCAATAGATCAAATAATCTGACCTATAAGGCAGAAAAACACAAACCCTTCACACAGACTTAAGCAGGACATAAAGCAAAAGGCATCAATTAAAAGCTTCACAGCAACATCACTCAAACGGTAAAGCATCACGAGAACAGCTTCTTGCGGTAATGTTCACATCTCTAAGATCGAGCCTACACTCAGCTCAGAGTCGACAACAAAGCTTGGATGCTCTTTAAGGTGTCTCACGTTTTCCCACCCACTGGATGTGTTTTCACTTTATGTTCTCGTTCCTACGCCATACATGCTACAGGCTGCCTGGTTAGTTTAGATGTAAGTTACTGCACCTTTACTGTTTCTCTCTAGAGTTACGTCTATGTATGACGTGGGCACGTAGCCCTCTTCGCCGTTCTGTCTCCGGGCTCTTGTCCATCCATCACCTTTGTCCTCCTCAATAATGTACAGAACTTCGCCTTCTTTCATTGCCAGAGTACCTTCATTATGTCCTAAACGAGAGTTTCCACAGCACAAGCATAATTGAAGGACAGCAATAATTCTGAATAAAAGTTACAAATATAACACAAAACAACCCGAAACGCTACCTGAATTCAATGAACTACAAGCTCACTGACTCTCACTACCAATGCCCCCATGATGCTCTGGAGTTTACCCAACACCTTCCGACACGCATCTCACCTGACTGCACACCAACCCCGTGGGGCTGGTATTAACATCGGCACACGGAACACAGCAAGTGTCTGAGCTACAGCCACACTGTATGATTTGACAGGGCATGCTGACTCCAACTCCCTGCCCAAATTGGAGTGGCATTGCTATCTAGAAAATTCATGAAGTTTAGATCAGGAAAGCAGTAACAAGACAGTGAAGAGGACTGGAAGAAAGAAGGCAAGAACATACGCGGAAGAGAGAGCAGAGGAGGGTACAGGTTCACCTCTGGTGATGGGAGGAACAGAAGCAGAATGATCAGAGCCACAAAGCACAACTTCCTCATCAGCCTCACGGCTCTTTCCTCCCAGTCCCTCAACCACACCCAACCTACTGAGCAGTAAGGATGCTCACAAATGACTCTTCATTTAACACAGGCTCAACTGCTCCCTTACTCTCTGTAGTACAACACAGCACGATCTGATTTAAAATTCTTTTTCTCGGAATGAAGAGTAACTACTCAAGTTAAAAATCAGTGCAATGGATGGGTGGGGCAGGACCTTCAACCAAGTGCCATTTTATACCAACTCTGTGAAGATGTCACTCTGCTCCTCTGGGAAACGAAGGGAAGAATTTTTCAAAGTCAAAGAGAGGAAAGGATGACGAAAAACCTGAGAGAGGGGGCCACGACGGCTTCCCACCTCACAGGCTTCGTTCTCCAGCTGTCACAGGGGAAGGGCTGGCGTAATCAGGAGCTACCACATGCTCTCCTTCCCGCTACTCAAAGTACGACCTCCTGAGTCAGGATAGGGTGGTGCCACTCAGCTATGCCAGCTGCCTCATCTCTTAATGTCAGCAGTCACAAGGAAGAGCACGAGGTGACAGCTACCAGCCTTCCGCTTTGTGGGCTGAGCTACATGCTCAAGCGGCCTCAATGCTGCTAAGCACATGAGTAAGGTCTCTGTGGGAAATCCTCTATCAACTGAAGTTGATAATTAAATAATCCTCTTTATTAGGATGCTGATCACATAGGTCATTTTCTTTCAATGTCAGGTATGGAAGAAAAATCTCTATGTAGTACAGTTAAAAACATTCATGCTGAGAAACTGAGATTATAACTTTCTGGGAATCATGGTTTTCTTATTTAGCTATAAAGACACACGTGCATGACTCGGTGTACGCAGCCTCTAAGGAACCAACTTTGTCAAATATCTTAAGAAAATCATACCATCAAAAGGGTAGATAGCTTTGCAGTGTCCAATAGCAGGCAAGGGGTCATCATCTTCAAATTCGTCATCAAACTCACTGTGGTGGCCGTGCTGCTGGGGGGGCCCACGGACCTCTTGGTTTGCATCGTCAGTGTAACTTCCCTCAGGACTGTAAAACAAAACCATCTCTGATCAAGTATTACAAACATGAGAACCTTTCGAAATTATCTACACGCTGACCTCCTCAGGATCAATCAGAGAGTCCAATATCAATGACAGTTTCAAATTAAGCCTTTTGTTTCTTCAATGTTGATATATATATATAATCTTCTAATTTGAAATGCTTCTTTGTTGAATTTCCTAAAATTAAAAGATTACAGTGTTCTAGGCTCCTAGCATCTATTCAGTAAGTATGTCTCATTATCACTAGATCCAAATATAAAATGGAAAAATGCCATGGACACTGGCTTTTACCATCCCAGATTCATCACCCCTCTTTTTGGAAAAGAACCCTAAAATTTCTTGGAGCCTGCTCAGCTCACAGGCTTCAGGTGGAGTCCCTCTGTCCTGGATCCAGAGGTCCACCACAGCAGAGAACTTGTATGACCAGAGTGAACAGTCACTAGTAGGCACGTAACCCAGTAAGACAGAAGAGATGCACAGAGATGTGTGCTTGGGATTGCTGAAAGTGAAGTTCCCTTCCTCTTCCCCTGGACTTAAACCTGGAGAACTATGAGTCTAGAGCTTTGGAAGATCACCATAGAGCCTTAAATGAAGCCAACGAAGCAGAAGGCAGAACTTTGAGGGGGAGAAAAATGGAGTCCTGAAGATATCATCTGAGTTTCTGGATCAAGCTCTCCCTGAAGGCAGCCAATAAAATTCCTTTTCAGTTTAAGCCAGGATAAGTATTCATTCTGTCACTGAAGACCAAAAGACTCCTAATAAAATTAATTTCCAATTAATCATGTTAACAGGGAAATTACTAAGAAAATCCAAAGGTGTTTTTTTTTCTTTAAAACTTCTTAATTCAAACAGAGAAAAACGTTAATAATTTTGCTAAAGAATCAAATCACTAATAAGATTTTAATAACAGGAAAATTCATACAGTTAGACTCAGCAGCACTTTCAGGATGCCTGGAAGCCAAGTTCTCAATAACACAAACCAGACAGATTATTTTAATCTAGATTTTACCTCCTAACAAAAACCACTGTATCTTTGAGTATCTCTTGATATATTACGGGTATATACTCATTCAAAAAGTGATAATCAAGAGAAAGAGAAGAGGAGAAGGAAAAATTAACTTTTTTTTTTTTTTGGCTATTTCTTTGGGCCGCTCCCACGGCATATGTAGGTTCCCAGGCTAGGGGTCTTATCGGAGCTGCAGCCACCGGCCTACGCCAGAGCCACAGCAACGCGGGATCCGAGCCTCGTCTGCAACCTACACCACAGCTCATGGCAACGCTGGATCCTTAACCCACTGAGCAAGGGCAGGGACCGAACCTGCAACCTCATGCTTCCTAGTCGGATTCGTTAACCACTGCGCCACGATGGGAACTCCAGAATTAATATTTTAAGGCACATACTATTACCAGGTTATTTTATTAAAGTACTTTATGTACATTATTTCATTTATCAATAACAAGTCTGTATAGTAGGTATTTTAAGCTTTATTTTATATTTTAAGAAACTAAAATTCAGGGAGCATCAAAAATGAATTTGCAGAGTTCTTGTTGTGGCTCAGCAGATTAGGAACTGGACATAGTGTCCATGAGAATGAGGGTTCGATTCCTGACCTCACTCAGTGGGTTAAGGATCCAGCGTTGCTGCAAACCGCGGCATAGGTCACAGATTCGACTTCAGTTCGACCCCTAGCCCAGGAACTTCGATAAGCCACAAGTGTAGTCATAAAAAGGAAAAAAAAAAGAAGTTGCTCAAATTACAATGTAATTAGGTAGTAAACCAAGATTTGATACTAGATCTCTCAAATTCCTCTTTAACATGAATTCTCATTTGTTGCATTTTATGATGAGGGGGCAAAATACTGCTCAAAGGGAGAAAATGTCACAAATGGTATGAAAGTATGGCAACTTACAAAATGCCTTTTGGAAGCTCCAATTCAATCTAAAAATACGCATTTTTTTCCTTTGCAAAACTCTGAGCAATTTGACAGGTTTTTGTTTGTTTGTGTTTGGTTTTGGCACTAACTACCCAACTTCATCTAAATCTTAAGGAAATCTTTGCAGGCCTGAGGAGCCTATGTTTCCAGACTAAAACTTCAAGAATCTTCCAAATTCCTACTTCTGTTTTTAGATGTATGACAAACTAGAACTGAGCAGCAATGTGAAATCTCACACTTCACCAGTGGCTACTGTAAAGAAACAGAAAATTTAGGTTCAAAGATTGAGTTATTAAAAGCCAAGCTTGTTAAATCAGGAAAACAGAGACGTTAGAACACAAAGCAAGAAAAGTGTGGAAAAGAAGAAATACAAATAAAATGCAAAAAAAATAACCTTTCTCGTCCCTGCGTTACAAGGTGATTTATGTCACTGCTATGCCTTCTGTCTCCTCTTCCGCCTGTTTTGCCTTCAACTTCAGAGAGCCAAGCCTTCGGGAGAAAATAAGTAAAACTGAGCTCAATAAATATATTTGAAAGCTCCTAAGATGCTCCACATTTAAAATGTGCTTTGAGTCTTCATGATTATGTAATTCTTAAGAGAAGGGAAACCTTTATTCCAATCTGGTCAATGATCAACTTTACATCTGATTTTGAAAATAGTATAAATATTGAGTTTTACGTAAAATTTTAAATAAGGAGAAAAAAGTCAATGAAGGACTAATTCTAATGATTATATACCAAATGACAACTTACTTTCAGATCATAAACCGTAACATTAAATAAATATTTGAAGATAAATTCTAGCAAAAACCAACCTATCATAGTGAAGTTTATAAAAAGGAATTTATCTTAGACAACTGCTAAATAACAAATCTACCTCATTTTTGTGGATTTCCATTCGCAGGCGGTCAATGTTATTCATGGTCTCTGCTAATTTAGGCTGCAAACTCCCTGGATCCCCCATTTGCGGATTTTTCTCATACACATCTTTCATTTTGTTGAGTGCTTCTCTGAAAGTAAGAAAGTAACCACGAAATTAAATATTCACTTCACATGTTCCAGATAAAAGAGTTTCATTTGATTCTGGGGACTTATATGCACCCTACTCTTAAAAGAGTCCTATCTGAGTTTAAGCAAACATGGCCTGATTAAAGCCCACCTGCACAAAGTCGATAATGTGTATGTTTAGTAATTTATGGAGACAGTCTTTTAAAACATTCAGAATTTTTAAAAAAGATTTCCTAATGTCTTGCTTCCTCAATGAGATTACATAGATTTAATCAAAGCTGGAAGAATATTCCTCAATATTCTCACCATATCCCAGAGCAAACTCATTATATCCCATCTAGACACACTATTCTCCTGGTGTTGCTTCACCCACGTTTACAGCATCACCGGCCTCCCCGGCTCCTCTAGGCCATCGTTAACTTGCCCATCTCCCTCTAAATTCAAGTCCTTTTCACTCCTCTGATATCACTACAGATTCGGATGCCTCAGTAAGTTCTCCTTTCTCCTAACACTTGACATTACTAACACTCCTTAACACGTTTTTCTTTCTTGATCTCCTTGAGGTTACATTTTCCTTTCCCTTCCCTTCACCTCTACTGTCTCATTATCTCCCTCACTGGCTCCTTCTTCTTTTGTTCAGTGTGTTACATAAATTGACAGATTTCTTATCCTATCCTATAGTTCTTCTTCTTAAGGATGGCTCTCTTATGGCTTTGTTTTGTCTGTTTTTGTTTGTTTGTTTTTTCTATTTTATGGCCATGTCTGCAGCATACGGAAGTTCTTAGGCCAGGAACTGAATTCAAGCCACAGGTGTGGCAACACCAGCTGCTTTAACCCGCTGTGCAGGGCTGGGGATCAAACCCACACCTCTGCAGTGACCCAAGCCACTGCAGTGGGATTCTTAACCCACTGTGCCACTGCAGGAACTCTGTTTTTTCCAGTTCTATTAATACATAATTGACTGTTATAATATCCTCTATCTTCAGATGATTCTCAAATCTGAAACTCCAGTCCTCTTTCTTTCAAAGTTCCAGATACTCTGAAGAAGTGTCTTTTTGTGGTCTATTTAGGGCCATGTTTTTTTTGGGGGGGGGGGGGGGAGGTTGTTTGTCTTCATTTTTGTGGTCTTTTTGGGTGATTTTTCTGTTTAAAATAGCTACTAAGCAATGGTGCTTAAAGTGCTACTCTCTAGAGTTCCTAAGTGCAAGAAAACTGTGAGGTGCCTTATGGAGAAAATACATGTGCCAGGTGAGCTTTGCTCAGGCACAAATTTTAGTGCTATTGGCCCTGAGTTCAAAGTTGATGAACCAATGATAATATTAAATAATGTGTCCTTAAATACAAAATTTAAGACAAGGTTAGATATAAATCAGTTAACAAAAATGTTGTATACAGCGGCAACGGGAACCTAAACCTTTATTTCCCATTTCAGTATTCACCAATTCAGTGTTCACAGTGACATTATAGAACATAACTACTGCAAATAATGAGAATCGGCTGGATTGCAGTATTTCACTTATGGTTAAACACCCCATCACACTTGACGTACAATTATTAACAAAAAAACTTCAATCACTCTGGATGGACCTAGATTATCATACTAAGTAAAGTAAGCCAGACAGAGAAAGACAAACATCATGCATCAGTTACATGTGGAATCTAAAATATGATACAAATGAACTTATTTACAAAACAGAAACCAACTCACAGACATGGAAAAAAAACTTAGGGTTACCAAAAGGGAAGAGGGAGGGATAAATTAGGAGTTTGGGATTAGCAGATATAAACTACTACACATAAACAGATAAACAACAAGGTCCTACTGTATAGCACAGGGAACTACATTCAATATCCTATAATAAACCATAATGGAAAAGAATATGAAAATATGAAAAAGTGTATGTATATATGAAATATGAACCACTCTGCTGTACACAAATCAACTATAATTAAAAAAACAAAAAACAAAACCTGCTATCATTCATGTCAGAGTTTAAGCTCCAATTTTATCCTCAGTGTAACTACAGACAGTAGCTCACCAATCCACTAAAATAATCAGTGATTCATCATATATAAATCTTTATATTCATTAAAACAAAATTGAACTAAAAGAAACATTTATTTCATAAAATCGAGAAAAAAAAAAAAAAAAAAGGAGTTCCCACCGTGGCACAGCAGAAACAAATCTGATTAGGAACCATGGGGTTGCAGGTTCAATCCCTGGCCTCACTTGGTGGGTTAAGGATCTGGCATTGTGGAGAGCTGTGGTGTAGTGCACAGAGGCGGCTTGGATCTGGCGTTGCTGTGGCTCTGGTGCAGGCCGGCAGCTACAGCTCTGATTGGACCCCTAGCCTGGGAACCTCCACATGCCGCCAGTGCAAACCTAAAAAGACCAAAAAAAAAAAAAGGAAAGAAAAAAATTAAAGCCATGAGTGAAAAAAAATAATTTAGCCTCAGGTTTCTACTGAGCTCAATTTATACACCAAAGCAAAATAAAAATATATCAAAGTACACGAGGTAGTTGAGTGTTGGTGAAACTACCCTTGATAGTGTGTCATCCAACTATTTTGCAAATTATGGAAGGCACATATATATACTATTAGCATCCAATAAGTAAAAGAAACTCTCTAACACTTCATTTAAAAAAATGTGAGAGAGGAGTTCCATCATGGCTCAGTGGTTAACAAATCCCACTAGGAACCACGAGGTTGCGGGTTCAGCCCCTGGCCTCGCTCAGTGGGCCAGGGATCCGGCGTTGCCGTAGCTGTGGTGTAGGTTGCAGTTGTGGCTCGGATCCCAAGTTGCTGTGGTCCTGGCGTAGGCCGGCAGCCATAGCTCTGATTCGACCCCTAGCCTGGGAACCTCCATATGCCTCAGGTGCAGTCCTAGAAAAGGCAAAAAGCGAAGAAAAAAAAAATGTGAAAGAGCAACCACACAATTTTCCAAAGATTAAGAATATATTTTTCCCTCAAAAGTATTTCAATTTGGATGTGTAATTATTAAGCCTTTTAAGCATTAGATTGAAACACATCATTCAAAGTAGTCCCTAAAGGAATAATAATGGTAGAGAGGACTTAATGGGAAAGTACTTTTGGTCTGATTCTTTTTGTAGCTCTCTGTTAAGTTCATCAATGCGCTGCTGTAGTTTTTTACGTCTCTGTTCTGGTGGCAGATGACTGAAATCTTCTAGTGCTGGGCCCTGCAAAGAGAATCTAAATCATTATAAAAGACATTTTCACAGAATTTTATTTCTAATATATATCCAATATAAAGTAAGAATATATCTCAATTTGAAATTTTAACTTCAAAGTTTTCCTTTAAGAAAAGGAAAACTACAGACTGTATATTAATTAAAACAATTGTACTGAAGAAAGAGCTCACAGTCCAGTCAGTTTATAAAATCATGAAATAGAATTAAGTCAAAATATCTCCAGATACAGATAACTGGTAACTACCAGTATCACATTATATTCAGGCCTTGGCAGAGTTACAATAAATACAAATGAACCTTCTTACAGCCACAACAACAAAATGGAAACACATAACATTTCTCACCTATACAAAGTACTATTTTATATATAACATATTACACCACATTCCCAAATCAAATCCACTGCTGTGACAGGATATTACAAATGTTCAGACTGAAAATATGAAAAGTTTATATATTTAAGTAACTTACCTCATAAGAAAATCTAATTAATGAAATATATTTTAATGTCACACAGTCTCTGAATGATTATATTTATTAAACCATTCATTAGAACCAAAACACACTTGATCATTAAAAAATAAAAGGTAGAACTAACCACTGAGTGAAAATCTAAGTAGAAATTACATTCCAGAGAAATTTAGTTTCAATTACCCTTTATTTACAACCAAGTAACACATCTCAGTTGTTCCTGAAATAAAGATATAATCCAAAGAAAGATATAATCTGTCTTTAAGAAGGATGCTTGATGTCTAACATTTTTTAATGTTTTGATATTCAAAAACCTATACCATTTAAGAAAAAGTCCTAGTATTTAGATGTAAACTTCTAATTTAAATGATGTTCTTCTCCTCTTAAATGTTAATCATGACACTGTTACCTTAGTTATCTTATTAGAGATTTTGTTATCTTATTAGATCTTATTAGAGATTACACAACCAAGCCAATATTAGCAACTGATTCCAATTAACATGAGCACATATTATGTATGATTTTATATACTAAAAAATGATGAAAACTATCATTCTTCATTTTTTTTTCTTTTGGGGCCGCACCTGTGGCACATGGAAGCTGCCAGGCTAGGGGTCAAATCAGAACTGCACCACAGCCACAGCAATGCCAAATCTGAGCCATGTCTGCCACCAGCACCACAGCTCACAGTAAAACGCTGGATCCTTAACCCACTGAGCAGGGCCAGAGAAACCCGTGTCCTCATGGATACTAGTCGGGTTTGTTACTGCTAAGCCACAATGGGAACTCCTTTCTTTTTAAAAAGGGGATTTTAAGAATTTGCAAGTTCAATTTTTTTAAGTGTGGCTGAAATGAGCTCCCAAAACAAATGCATCCCAACACCTTGAACCATTTATGCCTACCTAAAACATATCTAAATAGCTTTATTTCACTATCTTTAAGAATGCTTCCCCTACTTTCAAAAGAGATAAAACTCATTTTTCAGATAAGCCATAATCAAATGTAACATTTAATTGATGACAAAAGTTTCTGCAAATGGCCTGAGAGCATTACATTCAACAAGCCTGCCTTAAAAAAAGAGGATATCTTGTCTAAATGGCTTTTGTTTTTTTAATCTACCAGTCACCAGAAATAATCTGTCAGTCAACCAAATCTGACCTAAATAAACAAATGGCAAAATTTCCTATAAGACACCTTTAAATTTAGTTGTCAGTTATCAATATAAGTTGTCAGATTCAATCTAATTGGGGGTACAAGTATAACAGTTTGAAAACCATTGTACTGTCTGTGCCAAAGACAAAACTTTCTAATTTACATTTTTAAAAATATTTCTGAAATTGTTGAAAAAAGTATTTAATGAAATGAAAAAATACAATCCAATATGGCTTTTTGGTAGTCTTATAACAAACTCACAATCATGCAAGTAAATCCTTCAGATTTCTACTTATCCTTAATCAAACTTTGTTCTCAAATTTATTAACAGTAGATAGCTAGAGACTTCCAGTTCAGATATCCCATTCTGACATTAAACCCTAGTCCTTAATAGAATATGAGAACTAAACTCTATTTCCTATGGCTGTAAAAAAGACTCAGACATTGAAAAGCATCTCTAATTACACGGGAATTCATAAAAGGCCAAACTGTTACGACTCTGAAAAAGACTGCTCTATTTTCCAAAAATGAGAATCTATGCAAGCACCCAACAATTTTTTATGTTAGGTTTTTACAATATAGTTCCATTAATTTGTTTGAAACATGTGTATAAAGGCGTATCACATACACCCATACCCACCCATGCACATACACAGTATTTAGATTTATGCTTTTATTCCTATTTGGTAGTACAGAATAAGAAAGCACTGACTCTAATGAAACTAGCATGAAATCTTTTTTTTTTTTAATTTTTTGGAAAATCTAATGATTTTTGTGATAAACTACCAATAAAATTTATATGATCTTTTTAAAGAATATTTGGAAAAAAACATTTTTAAATGGTTTTGTTTGGTTGGTTTTCGTCTTTTAGGGCCATATCTGTGGCACATGGAAGTTTCCAGGCAGGGGTCCAATTGAAGCTGCAGCAGCTGGCCTACGCCACAGCCACAAAAACCCCAAATCTGAGCTGCATCTGCAACTTAAACTGCAGCTCCGGACCCTTAACCCACTGAGCAAGGCCAGGGATCAAACCCACATCCTCACGGATACTAGTCGGATTTGTTACTGCTGAGCCACAATCAAAACTCAGAAAAATCATTTTTGTTTAATTTCCCTCGTAAAAACAAACTTTTGTTTTACCATGTTAACTTCTAAAATGATGTTTAACTCTAATTTTATTCTCTGTAACATGACAAAGACTCCACCTAATCCCAACAACACTTAAGAACTTGATGAGTTACAGTTAACCACATTATTTTTAAATTTTATGATATCAGAGAGGTACTGGCATGTGGTGGACTATGGATTAAATTATAAAAAGAAAAGACAAATACAAAGTTAACATGTGGGGATGAACCTTACCACTTGTTTTGAATTAAACAAAACAATGTTTTGTGATCATTTAATGTTGGCACAGTATATAGATCACCACATAAGGCTTACCATCTTCACCGACCACTGAATAGTTCAACGGAAAACAGAAAGAAATGGTATATTATTCACATGAAACCATAGTACAGAAGATGCAATAAGTTATACTTTTTTAACAATAAATATTAAATCAAGTACATTTCACAATCCAAACAATTATGCCAGAAAAAAAATTTTAACTACATTTTTGGGAAAGTAAATTACTCGCAAAAAAAAAAAAAAAATACACTGATGATAATGGGCAGATATTTTCTAAGTACAACTAAAACTCAAAAGTAAATAGCAATCATTCTGTCAGTAATCAAGTGTTTTCTCCTTTCAAAGAGAATGTTATATAAGTGGATTTCACTTAGACAGCTCTTCATTCCCTAAATACAATATTTGAAAAGCTGAATATAAAAGACCTAACATTGGCTATTTTAAAAGAAATCTCATACGTGGTATAAAAGAATGGAACACTCTTCCCAAAGCATTAAACAAAACACCATTTTCTGGATTTTTATATTCAAAAAATGTATGAATTTAAACATGTCATGGGGTAGGTAAGGGTAACATTTCTACTTTCATCTTAAGGTACTATTTTTAATGTACGGACACATTAGAAAACACATTGTTATCAAAATAATGAGTCACACAGATTCGAGTTTCCCATACATACTTCCGATACACACAAATATATGGGTTGAATTTTGCTTTGAAGACATAGCTTCTATTTTTCAGTTTTCATTCTGAAATCCATATGCTTGAAAAGCAACACTAAAGCACATAACTTCAATATTTAGAAAGTTGGTTAAAATGTATTCTTTCTGAAAATATGGAATGGCATAGCCAAAGAGTGCTCTTATACTGTGTACATTTATATATGCATAGGTATATATGACCCACATTCCGTTCCGTGGGCCACTAGGGTCCTGCAACTGGCATTGCATTTATCTAGCATCGCAACTAAGCAACTAAACACATGTGTACACGTGATATGCACACAAGCCTACACACACAAACACATTGTGAGCCATAACACGCAGTAGAGCTTTACAAAATTAATCTTTACATTCATTACATTTGTTTAGGAGTCCCTAAAAATTTTAATTGTCTGTTTTCTAACTCATGTTTTAGAGAATGTGGAGGACAACAGGCAGAATTTCACAAAAAATATATAGATCATAATAAATAGCTGACAAAAATATCTACCCCTTATCTCTGATGAATTTGCCATATATATTAATGGTTATGATGATAAGAAAAGGTGACATTTGCTATCCATTTTCTTCCAAAATTAAGCTTAACATTCTTTAGACTGTCAGTAGTTTCCAGGCACAAAAACCACAACTTATTTTGCTATGACAAAATTCCTGATAAGATTAGGTTTAAATTTTAAAAAGATATTTATGGTTTTCTGTAAGTATTATTAAAACAAAATCATATAGGGGACAAGAAACAAAATATGTAAAGTATTTGAATTTATCTTTTATGATAATTTCCACGAGCTAAATTCTTAGTCATACAAATTATTTTTTCAGTTTCTGTATCAATATGTTTTAGAGAAAACATTAAGATAACTATAACTGAAATACAAATGTTTCAGTTTTTAGCTAACCTAGTTTTACTACCAATTAGAAAATAAATTTACAGTTCATCATTCTTAGATTTGGGGATATAAAAACTCAAGTTCTTTGTAATATATTAGAAAATATATTGTGTCTTTTTTTAGGTAATCCAGGTCCAAAAGAGAAATACTATACCATCAATGGCAATTTTCATATCTCTATAACTGGAAAATTTCACATAACTATTGGATCTTAATAAATATACCAGGAAGCTAAAAAAGAAATCAGGCAATTAAAATTATTAGGTATATTTAATTTTAAAATAGGAAAATCCTGAGAACTATATCCTGGATAAATAAAAGCTTACAAAAATTACTCCAGGAGTCTCTAGGCTCGTGAATAACTTAGACAGAAAACAGACTTGTTACTGCTAGATAAATACACTTCCCCAAAAAGAGGCGTACGCAGTATGCTCCAATAAAGTAGTGAGAGAGTTAAAATTATCCATTTCTCTATTAGGAAGTTAAGTGTGAATGTGCATCAAATATCTATTAATGGTTAGATGTTGATGTCACAAAAGCAAAGTATAGACCCTCATTCCTCGGAAAGGATCTACCAGTACCAGCATCAAATTCAAAGACATTGGTCCAAAATAGCATTTCTCATATCCTTAAAGATACTGGGAACTATATACACTAGGTTTTCTTAAGAATGAAAGAAAAATAATTACAATTTTTTAGAAAAGCCTAATGAGGGTTTTGGAAAAAAATGACAAATCTAGTTCAAGAGTTTGTGATTTGAATGGTACAACTCACCAGCTTCAAGAAACCTTGATACTTCGCAAGTTTAATGGACCTACATGTAAATCCATGAAAAAACACATAAACTGGCTTCTTAAAGCTTATCTTCTTCTTTCTGGATGTTTCTATATTGAGAAAATTCTTATGTGTAAAGAAAAGGTAGCTTTAAATTACCAAAAACCAATTAAAATAGAAACTTCTCATTGCCAGGGTAAAACTTTACTTCCGGCTCTATTCTCCAGTATCTAGGAGGTTTCTCTGTCACATTTTCTACCTTGCATGTTGCTTTTTTCCTTTGCATGATAACTAATAATAAAAATGGGATCATTCTCGCCTTCTGGAACTGGACCCCCGCCCAGTGTACTAATATTTAAAATTAAAGCAGTGTGTGGAAATACAATAAATAATGACATGACTACACAGATACTCTTAGGCTCTATAAATATCAAATTCTACCTAGGGATTTATTCAATAAGAATGAAGATGTCACACATCTAAGCTTCTCTCTCCAGGGCTCACAGTTCTAACTGCCCAAACTTTTTTCACAGAATTAAATTTACTTCTTAGCTCCATGACTACGCTGTATAGGGTACTGTCACCGGGCCTGAGTGATTACAAAAAATATGGCTACTAAATAGTAATTTCTCATGATTTATCTTACAGCATAATATTTAATCAAGTCTAAATCATCACAGAGAAGAAAGATAGGAATTCATTCTACCCTCACAACTTAGGCAACAGAACCCCAAATATGATTTCTTAAATAAAGTCTTTCAAACAAATGATAAAAGCTTTTAAAGGTGAGTCTGTAGTGCCTGTAGGTATAATACTGATTCATTCACAGGGACTTTTCAAAACATCCTGAATTAACCTATAATATCACCCACATACAGAATTAAGTAAGGGAGATGCAAAGAAGTTTGTGTCAGGGAAAAACGAAGCCCCGGAAGGAATGTAATACACTAGGACATTTCTGCTGCGCTGCTTACATCAAGTCTGTCGTATTGTTTTAATGGAAATGTAAATAATAACGTAACCTTGCCCTGAATTAATATATCTTGCACATGTGGTCAAAAGAGAAACCCAACTCAAGCAATGTGAAGACAGAAAGGGCTACAAAAAGAAAAACATGCAGGCTAGACAGAGAAGGAAAGAGAAGAGAAGAAATAAATGAAAGGGAGAGAAGAGGGAAAGGAACAGAGAAATGGGGGAGAAGCCGGAGAGGGAGGAAAAGAGGGGGACTGCGAGGAAGTGTGAGTCCAGGAGTGTATGTACTGCTGTTAATGACAAGACTGCCTATGACAATCACAGACTCTGAGTTCTATCTGTGGGTCATTACATCTGTATGTTTTTCATATACCCAAACAAATGCTCATATAGATCTCCTAAATGTATCTAAATTATGGGCTATGAATATTACAAACATGCCCTTAAAATCAGATCATAAACAAGAGAAATTAGCCTAACAATGAAGTAACAATAATTTATCAGTAGTATTAACAGTTGTTGCTTAAAAAAAAAAAAAAAGCTTTATATTTCCTTTTTACTATTCTAAAACTTTTCATTTGCAGGGTATCGTTAAAGTAAATGCCGAAGATTAGCCTATTGAAAAAACTAAAGAAAAATATGATAAAAAAATACTTTAAGAAAACAAATTCCATGTAACAACTACTCAATGATATCTAATATTTTCATAGGCTTTACAATTTACAAAATACTTTCTAATATATTATCTTAATTTGATCTATAATCTTGATGTTTAACATGCTTATCATTGAGTTTTTTAATTTAACTATTGGAAATTGTTTTATGCTTCTGAAAGTAGGGTAATTCAAATTGAAATTGAATTTGATTTTTTTTGCCAATAAAATAATACTTTATAAATTTGCAGAAGTCATCATTAGTGACAAATTATTACATGAGTAACTCCAGTGACAAATTACTGAAAGTCTTAAAAATGTAAATACATTACAAGACAATGGTGGACATATGACTTCACATAAACAAAAAAAATAGCTCGTATGACTGTACCCAGCACCCTCTTTATAATACCATTATTCTTTTATGGTTGAGCATTGCAAATGCTATAAAGAGGAGTTGTTTTAACTTGTGGGCAGCTATACTTAATTCTGTGGTGTTTTCAACTACATGTTTAGAGGAGAGAGCCTTATAATGAGGGTGGAGAGTATTAAAAGCCACACTACACACACAATAGGCCATCATGCATTTTAACCCAGTATTAAACTTACCCCTCTTTTGAGACTTCTGAAAGAAGGAATTCTGGGCTTCCCTGTTTTTATTTCATTCATACAATAATGCACGGGCTCAATGGAGAATGTGAGAAACTGGGACCCATTAGGAGTACTGGATGTGAATAAACTAGTAGGGGTTAAGGGTGGGGACTGTGGCTAATACGGAAATAAAGAAAGGAATCAATAAGCCAAATGTGCATAGCTTTTTTTCCTAAATGAAAATTCTACTTTTGGCAATATACTTTTCACAAAATATATTTCAGTTTTCTACAAAAATATTATAAGAAAGTTAACATAGTTTTGCTAAAACTGTCATTTTAAAAAGTCACATTTACTTTTAAAAATGTACCATTTCATTTGATCACTTTTTTTACAAGCTAACAGATTAGAGTATACAAATTATAATGTTAGAGCAATATGACCTAAATAAAAATGTTCTCTTCTGATTTCTAGAATATTAGCTCCACCTAGTTATATTTAAGCTATACTTGTCAAAGACAAAGGCGGCATCTACAGTTAAAGTTATCTAAATAGGCAATGTCTGTTAAAATAAAATATTAAAACTGTAACTGATTATTATCACGAATAGGCAAAATATTTTCACTACATTTGTGGCTTTTCTCTTGGACTGTTTCTAGTTCATCTTTATTACATCTCCTTCAAAAAAAAAAAAAAAATCAGTATTCCTTGTTCTCCTAAGCTTTCCTAGCTACTTTGATCTGACTTAAAACAGTCTCACCTCTCAACTTCTCAACTGGACAATATTATGAAAAGCATGAATAAAGCTTGGGCTAATTATAACTGTGCTTTAAAAGATGTTTATAGGTATATTATAATGAGTTAAAGTTTATCTACATTCATATGTCAGGATCAAAAAAATTAATTATAATAATCATGCATACTTTAACAAAGACAGCACCACCAGATTTAAAGTACATATCTAGTCTCCTACTGAAAGGACGCTATTATAATCACTAAACTGATCATAAGATTAAGCACCCATCTATTCTATTTGTTCATCTGCTGAGCTAAATTTATCTATTTAAAATAAAAGCACATCAAAAGATGGGTTTCAACAAAATTTAAGAGAGATTATCTTAGTATACTAGACATTTTTTAAACATCAAATAATCACACACAGCGAGCCCTTCCCTTTAAATATTTACATAGACAATAAAAATAACTTTATTAGCATGATCTATAAGAGCTAATTTGACATTCATTATTGCTGTGGTCAATTATTCCAATTGAAAATTGGAGTTTTAGTGATCTTATAATCAGATCACAATGCTTCCTTAAAAATTTAAGTTGAAACTACAAAGAAATGAAATTTCAAAAGCATACAATTTATTAACAACTTATTTAATATTTTTACTCATAATTAAGTGGCAGTCAAATGTTAAATCCAGAAATAATTTTTACTATTAAGGTACAAAATTCTATGTTTCTACTAAGTGAAAAGTTAACTGAATCATTCAAGTCAAAATATTTATTCTCTGCTAATAGTATATCAATACCTATGCCACTTGAAATGACATACTAAAACAAATTATCAGCATAATTTTACCTTTGGCTTCTTTCCAAAGAGCCACAACTTGCCCTTGGCCTTTCCTACTGTGGTTTTGGCATCCACCTTCCCACTTTCCTGCTTGGACGCACTGATAGTCCCATCAGAAATGGTTCTGTAAATGTGCTGACTGTAATCTTCAAACGGAAAGTCTCCTGGAGGCTCAAATCCAGACTTGAAGGAGTCCACTACCATCTGAGAGTCCTATACACAAGAAACATTTTTAAAACCATTTGCTCATAATACCATATTAGCTTTCAAAACTGCAACCTGTTGGGTTGTGGGATGGAAATTCCTGTGAAACTGGATTGTATGATCATTGTACAACTACAGGTGTGATAAATTCACTGAGTAATAAAAAAAAATAATTAAAAGAAAACAAAACAAAACTGCAACCTGCTGCAAGAAAACAAGTAAAAATTTAAAGAAATAATGCTACAATAATTCTTAAAGGCTTAAAGTGAATAATTTCTTCCTGTGAATATGCAATAAACCCTTTTTTTTTTTTTGGCCACATGCACAACATGTGAAAGATTCCAGGCCAGCAAGAGAACTTACACGACAGCAGTGACTCAAGCCATGGCAGTGACAACACCAGACCCTTAACTCGTTGTGCCAAAAGGAAACTCCAACCCTAAATATTTTAATCTCCCTAGAAAAACACTTGTTTACAAATTATGTTTATTAATTCATAGTATTCGTGAATTTATTCACACCATAGGTTTAACCCACCGAAATTCATCTTCAGACTAGTTTGCTGATATGTAAGATCTAACTAAGGAGTTCCCATCGTGGCGCAGTGGTTAACGAATCTGACTAGGAACCATGAGGTTGCGGATTCGGTCCCTGCCCTTGCTCAGTGGGTTAACAATCTGGCATTGCCGTGAGCTGTGGTGTAGGTTGCAGACGCGGCTCAGATCCCGTGTTGCTGTGGCTCTGGTGTAGGCCAGTGGCTACAGCTCCAATTTGACCCCTAGCCTGGGAACCTCCATATGCCACGGGAGTGGCCCAAAGAAATAGCAAAAAGACAAAAAAAAAGATCTGACAAAAAGAATATAGGAAGAGGTTATTCTCATGTAGAAATTCTAAGTTTTAAAGGAAAAACCTTTTCTGCTTTACAGAATGTCTACAAAGGTGACCCTGAAACAGAGGAAAGTGCATGTGACTGTAAAAGAGTAAGAGACGAGCAGGGAAAGCATAAGTATCATGTACTAAAGACATTCTTGGGAATGTGAATAAGGCAACGAAGAAAATTCTAATAGTACTGAGTGCAAAAACTAAGTTCAGTACCACTCAAAACGTTACAACTCACCTAAGCATTATGTATTGGTTTCAGACATACACACCTCTACCTGAATGTCCTACTGACACCTTAAACGCATTACTTTCAGAGTACTTTATTTCTATAAACTCTTCCCCCCACCCCAACCACCTCTCCTCTTTTATTCCCTATTTCTATTAACAGTACATTTTGCCTATCATTTAGTCAAAAGTCACCCTTAAGTCATATCTTACTTTTTTTGTCACTAACTGCCCCCTCCCCAACACACACACACCAATCGAAGGGTAGTAAGAGTGAGAGAGGAGGCGGGACCTGACTACAGTGGTAAGCTGGGATCCAGCCATAATAAAATATAAGTGTATGTTTGAATTCCCAACTAAAGAACCCCCCGAATCCTCTTTTCTTTTTTAAATTTAAGTCAGATTTCTGTTACAGGTAAGATCCTCACCAACACAAATCCACCTTGCCATGAAGACTAAAATATGTAGTACATATCTGGCACTCCCTAAATACTGGTTCTCTCTTCTCGTGCTCTTCCCTCAGAGTCTCAGTTTCCGTTAACTTCAGTTTCTTGATCATTAAATCAACATTTACTGATGAGTTTCCTTGTGGCTCAGAGAGTTACAAACCTGACTAGTATCCATAAGGATGTGGCTTTCCCTGGCCTCACTCAGTGGGTTAAGGATCCAGAATTGCCATGAGCTGTGGTGCAGGTCACAGATGTGGCTCAGATCCTGAGTTGCTGTGGCTGTGACATAGGCCAGCAGCTGCAGCTCTGATTCAAACCCTAGCCTGGGAACCTCCATGTGCTGCAGGTGCAGCCCTAAAAAAGCAAACAAACAAACAAAAAACAAAAAAACAAAAACAAGTCAGGAAAAAAAACCACATTTATTGAGAAATGACCGGTAAGAACTTTCCTAGACTTTAATGAAGATATAACGTGATGAGGCTGATTTTCTCAAGAGGAGCAAGACTGTGCTGTTCCTTCTACTCATAATTTATAACACTCTCTTCTCATGCGCCATCATTCCATATACTATCCATGCTCCAAAATCCAACTCAAGTGCTACCTCCTGTGTTACAAGGAACTCATACAACTCTAAATACAACCATTTCCTTCTGTAAACTTTCACCAGACAAATGGTCTAACATAATTTGCAACGTACAGTTCACAGGTTAGTTATACTCTTAGAGTAGAACTGAAAATTAGTGGGGAAAGGAAAGAGACAGGTTAATTAGCATCATTCTAAATACTGAAACCCTTAGAGCCCAAAGAAGTAATCCATTGCCAGACTTAAATAATATAACTTAGAATCAACTATCCATCAATTACGCCCCCTTTTCCAAATCATTTCACTAACTTAAAGCAAAATATATTATTCAAATATGATTATAAAGCACTTACTCTTCTTTCATCAACTGATTTTGCCGCAAGAATCATTCCTTCCAAACACTTTGATATGATAGGAATAACTTTGCGTTCTGAGTCTGCAAATCCTCTGTAACACTCACTGAGTTTAATAGTCCTTCGTTCATCCATTTCTTGTAGTTGCTAATAATTAGGAATTAAAAAAAAGGAAAACTGAATTTTCTTTTCATTTTGAAACAAACTCCTTTAGGAAAAAAAAACCCCACATTCTACCCTAATTATTTACCTTGTTGTAAATACCTTTTAACAAGTGCTACAGACTTAAAGTACTTAAAACTTGAGGCCTGTTAAATAGCAAAAAAAAAAAAAAAGAATAAACAAACAAAAATCCAGGCTGTGAGTATAGCCTAAACTGAGGTGACAGCAGTTTTCGAGCCCTCTAAGGGACCTCCTGTGGGCTGCCAGCTCTCCGCCTCAACCTCCCCTTCTATGTTTTCAGGCAGAGCAGCTACTGTTCTTTATGCTTCCAGGAAAAGTTTCATTTGAAAACAGAATTCTGACACTTTTTCCCCTTCCTAAGCATCTGGACTTAGTGGACTACCACACACACAAGTACAAGACTTCTAAATCCTTGAGTTAGTTCATAACATTGTTAAGATCTGACTGGACCAAGAATCAGTTGACCGCGTACCAAAAGACCCAGACCTACGGCAGTCTACAGCTCGGAGTGACTAACAAAAGGCTGGGGACACAAGAGCAAAAGTAGGAGCCACAAGGCCAACGTGGCACATGTATGGAAGCCCCACAATTCAAACATTCATTGGCACATGCCACTCAAAATTATGCCAGGACACATGAAGTCAAATAACTTAGAGGCATTTTTTGACATTTCCTACTTGTCAACAATGATCTTTCTTCTCGGAAGCAAGTGTCTGTTCAGGTCACCTAATTCCCATTCACTTCATATGTTTTCCCCTTTAATTACTTCCCAAAGCCTGAGAATTTATCTTCAGACCTGCATTTTCATAAAATAGTTGCTCCCAGCATTACAAAGTGGCAGGACTGCTCCAAAGCGAGGTCCAAACAAAAGCATGAAGCTCCAAAACACAAAAGCAGCGGGCTGTTGTGTTAACGTCCCTTCCAAATATGAAGGCCAGGGAGTAAGCTGAGAAGGGCACCAGAGATTGAGCACAGGCAGACTAGAGTCTCTGGATTAAAGGACTGAAATCTGAGGCCCTCTCTGGTCCACCACCTTTCATTAGGCTTCCTTTGTACTTCTAATGTGCCTTACGGGGGCGGGGCGGGCGGATTTGGACTGACACTTTTCACATAAGCTCTGGTCTCGCAGGTACTACTGCTTTCAACACTGTTTCACTAAATCCCTTTTCTCTAATTTCTCTTCTTTCTAGAATAAGCAGTAACATATTTTAACCCTCATGTAAATTCTGGGATCTTTACCTGAGAGCTGTTTGGCACATGCTTTCATCAAATGACGACAGATGGGATTTATAAGGCCCAGTTACAGTTATGATCTGGCAGCTAGGAAGATGGGCAGGCAAAAACCAGGCTAGCAAATGCATTTAAGATTTACTTCTGCCATCTGGACTAATGCCAATGATTCTACATTATGGTGTCAAAAAGCTACACACCACCTCTAGATGTGCAGACTACCATCTACAATTCCAATGAACTGTCCCATCTTCTAGTAATTAATGATATAGTATGAAAATTTATGCAGAAAATGTCATGGTTTAGTGAACTGTTTAATACACTAATAATAAATCTGTAGAAAAATTTGTGATTTCAAAGTTAGAAAAAGTTTACTTTTCACATCTATAATCATAAAGAAATTTCTCATCACCAATCTTGATGACTAGTGAATCCAGAAACATTTGGATTGATGCCTGAAATTTTAAAGTTTTACATTTAAAGACTAGCTCAATATCTAAAATTAGGTTAATTTCATATCTTTATATTTTACCTTGTAA
Source organism: Phacochoerus africanus (assembly GCF_016906955.1). Taxonomy (NCBI): domain Eukaryota; kingdom Metazoa; phylum Chordata; class Mammalia; order Artiodactyla; family Suidae; genus Phacochoerus; species Phacochoerus africanus. The sequence goes on from NC_062549.1 coordinate 124,064,629, forward strand.
ATCTGAGGAATCACTACGTAGAAATGTTTGTGCTGCTCTCCATTAAAGTTCTGTAACTGTGCAGCATATTCATTCTTATTTTCATCAGCCATATGTGTACGCAGATTCAACTGCTGTTTAGCCTAGACACAAATGGGTCGAAATCATTAACAATGAGAACACGAGCAAAAAAAAAAAATCACAGCTAATTCACTTTTCTAGAAGCTACACTAAAACTGGACTTTTTCTAATTATTGATATTGTTTAAATTAAAGGAGATGCTTAGAGATCTTATGCAATATTCCCTTTCTTTTACTGTAATAGTAACTCTTCCCCTTGTAATAATCCATACAAATTGTTTCTCCTTAATAAATCCAGATATTTTGAAATTAAATAAATGATAATATTATGGGTTGAAACAGTAAGCTTTTAATCAGAAGAGGAAAAAAAGCATAAGGAATAATTTAGACAGTCATAAAGTTAGCAGTAAAACATTTTTTAAACATGACCCAGTTATATCCAACTCAGAACCACAGAGCAACCAAATAATAAAAATGTGACGTGGGGAAAAAGTATTGTTTAACAATAATTTTCACTCTATACAAAACCACAACTACCTTAAGGAATGCTTATTTAAGAACAGAGTTCTGTTCATCCCAGCTCTTGCAGAAATGCTTTTCAAATGAGTCACGTTAGTACCATCTACACTGGTGAGAACAATAGAATACAAGCAACACAAATCAATTCTAGATTTACTACAAGTGAATCTAAACAACTTTCTGAAATGTTCTAAAGTAAGAGAAAACACCAAAATAAAAAATGAACCAACTTTTCAGTGTTTCAAGCTATAGATTACGTTATATGTGAGTGCTTTGAAAACTGTTAAGCACATTCTGAATACACTTCATTATTCTAGTTCCAGTTTTTATAATTATAGTCCTTAACCTTCAAAAAATAGTTTCACAAATTGGTTCTGAACTCAGAAACAAACTGACATACAGAAATACATAGTAGCCAAGATCGCAGATAAATCCACGAAAATCCACTTAATCCACGGTGTATTTGAAGATTAAAATAAATAAGTACTATGGAGGCCAAACACTATGGCCCAGAGTATTTCTACAGAAACATCCACTTCAAGTTCTAACCTGGGACCCTAAATACACATTCAATCACTCCTCCCCTTTTCTCCCTCCTCCCACAAATGATGACTGAATAAAGGATGCCCAAGTATTCCCTACCCAGAATGGTTCTGTCTGGGGAAGCTCCTCCTGTTTCCAATCACTAGCTGTGATTCCCAAGTCTGGGACAAAGGCTCCAGCAGAGCATAAGGCTAGAAACTAAAAGTGACACCTTCCCTGGCACATTCTGGGGTTCACTTCTTCTGTCTTTCCTTCCTCCCTCTCCTCCTTCCTTCCCTCCCTCCTTCCTTTCTTCCTCTCTTTATATTTCATTAAAAACCTTTGAAAATTTTAATTGTGGTAAAGTACACAAGACACATAACAGAAGATTTACCATCAATCATTTTTAAGTGTCACGGTTGAGCACGTCCTATGTACATTCACGATGCTATACAACTGCCTTCCTTTTCTTTAGGAAGATCCAGTAATCAGCCTATTCCCTCTCCCCCCCCCCTTTTTTTTTTTAACTTTTATGAATATTTGGTTGAAATTATGTCCCCTTCTCTCCCTGGTCACTTAAAACAGAATTCCTTTATTCTCTGGTTCCTAAAGCAAATCCTCAAAGTTTTCCCAATTCTCTGATAATTAAAGGGATTGCAAACGAGTAAGAATAAAAAAGGAAGATGTAATCATTACAATTCTGAAACAGGTCAAACTAATGAGTGAATATATTAAATCTAGGTTTCAAGATGTCTGACCCGTCTCTGAAGATATTTTTGTAGACTAAATAAAGAAATAAGTTAAAAACGCGAGTCTGGTTAAGAGTTTCCTTAACTTCCTTAGTGGGTAAACAATGTATTCAATTTATGTTTGATAATGCTCTTAAGGAATCAATGTCAGCCAGTAAAGGAAGTCTCCCATATACAAAATAGTACTGTTTCCAAATGCTGTGATCCACGTTTTTATCGAGTGATGATGTAACACATTATGTGTATTAGCATGATGCCTAGAAGGAAATTAATACAGCGGATGATCAAAATCAGGATCCAAAAATCTAATAATTGATACAGATGTACTATATGCACTTTAAATACTAGGAGTACATGTTCTCTCCAAGACACATGTGGCTCATACCACACCATACGTCAAAAGATACAGGGATTTCAGTTAGCCATAAACTCAAGGAGAGTCCATCCAAACAACGTGGTTGCCCCAAAAGTCAATATATTTAGGCTACAAATAATATAAATTTAGTGTTCAAATAAGGGAATTAATCACCCTCAAAACTGATCAGACTGAACTATATCCTATTTGAGGTAACCTACAGTAAGTGGGATATTGATGAATTAGATGGTTTCCAAAGGAAAGTAGTCACAATGAAAGGTAACCTGAAGCTGTTTCACATATGGAATAGTTGAAGAAACAAGTTATCTAGGGGCAGAGAATCTACAAATATCTAAAAACCTATTATGAGAAAAAAACTGATTTTGTATTTTGCTGGTACCTCAAAGAAACTAATATTGAAAAGGGAAACAAGTGGGGTTGATAGAAAATGTTAAAGTTTATTCTAAAAAGGAACAGTCTTAAGACTGTATATTTCCAATGACAAGGAACTTACTATCATTAGCAGTCTAAGTTATTCAAAAGAGAATACATAAAATAAAAGCATCATAAATTATACTAGGAGATTTTTAAGGTAATTGTAAGCTGGAATATATATGATTTTAGGGTTTTTTTAAAAAATCGGTACAGGTGGGGAGTTCCTGTCATGGCGCAGTGGTTAACGAATCTGACCAGGAACCATGAGGTTGCGGGTTCGATCCCTGGCCTCGCCCAGTGGGTTAACGATCCGGTGTTGCCGTGAGCTGTGGTGTAGGTTGCAGACGCGGCTGGGATCCTGCGGTTGCTGTGGCTCTGGCGTAGGCTGGTGGCTACAGCTCCGATTAGACCCCTAGCCTGGGAACCTCCATATGCTGTGGAAGTGGCCCAAGAAATGGCAAAAAAAAAAAAAAAAAAAGACACACACACACAAAAAATCGGTAAAGGAGTTCCTGCTATGGTGCAATGGGATCAGCAGCATCTCTGGAGCAGCAGGACACAGGTTCAATCCCCAGCCCTGGCACAGTGGGTTAAAGGATCTGACGTTGCTGCAGCTGTGGCATAGGTCAAAACTGCAGCTTGGATCTGATCCCGGCCCAGGAATTCCATATACAGTGGAACAGCCAAAAAAGAAAAAAAAAAAAAATCAGTAAAAAAAATGTAAGGTAGAAAATGAACTGATCCACTTTTTAAACTTTTTTCTTGTTCAAATCATATAGCAAATTATAAAACTCTAAGGAAAAAACATACTAATGGTAGTCATTTGTATACATAAAAACATGGCATAAGGTCCATCTATGCTTCAAAACTGCAACATTTCAGCACTACCACTGTGTCAAAAGTTCTAAGATAAAGAGCACATACCAGGCAGGGGAGAAGGAAAAGCTGAGCAGCAACAGTTACAGGACTACTCCTACCAATAGTTATGTTACAGAACATCTGGCCCAGAGTCAGTCAGTGAATGACGACAGAGAATTCAGTTTCCCAAAATAAATGAATAACTGAATTAACTAATTAATAAGCAAATAGTTGGTAATGCATTTCTGACAGTTTTATCAAGTTTTCCCCTCTGTAAAGTTGGGACACATACCAGCCAACCTCTATTTGCACACCCCATCAACATACCTTAGACTTTCGTCTTATTTTGGAATAAGATAGAAGCTCATTCCTAACAGCAACTATGGGAGTTCCCGTTGTGGCTCAGCAGGTTAAGAACCTGACACAGTGTCCAAGAGGACACAGGTTTGATCTCTGGCCTCACTCAGTGGGTTAAGGATCTGGCATTGTTGCAAGCTATGGTGTAGGCTGCAGATGCAACTTGGATTCTGTGTTGCTCTTGCTGTGGCTGTGGCTGTGGTGTAGACCAGCAACTGCAACTCTGATTCAACCCCTAGCCCAGGAACTTCCATATGCTCCAGGTGTGGCTGTAAAAAGAAGAAGGAAAAAAAAAAGATACCTAATAGCAACTATGTCTTTCCTATGCACTTTGCATGCAAATAAGACATTAATATGTTAATTTATTTACTTTCCCAGACCAGTATGTGTAATTTAAAGTATGCAAATATTTGTGTATTTTAGATTTAGATGCAGTGTATCTCTCAGAGAAACTCTAATACCAATACACATATTGTAACCACTCTCCATATGTGACTAATAATATTTTGACATTAAAGCCATTTGGATTATTTCTTACCTTTTCAACATCTGCCTTGGTTGCATTGGTATCATTGTCCAATCTTTCATAACTTTGTTGTGCCTTTTCTGCCTCCTTGCATTCTCTTTCAAATTTCTTTTTACTCTGTTAAAAAAAATTAAAATGCTGAGAAGTAAAATTAGATTTATCTCATTAAAAAGTAACAATACTAAAATTTATGTGGAACCACAAGAGACCCAGAATTGCCAAAGCAATCCTGAGGAAAAAGAACAAAGCTGGAAGCATAACCCTCCAAGCCTTTAGGCAGTATGACAAAGAGCAGTCATCAAAATAGCATGGCACAAACCCAGACATATAGATCAATGGAACATAATAGAGAGCCTATGTGGAACAGACATATATGTCAATGGAACACAAGAGAAGAGAAACAAACCCACACACCTACGACACATGTCTGTAACAAAGGAGGCAAGAATGTACCATAGAGAAAAGTCTTTTCAGCAAGTAGCGCTGGGAAAGCTATACAGCTCCATGTAAATCAATGAAATTAGAACACTCTCATGCCATTTACAAAAACAAATTCAAAATGTGTTAAAGACCTAAACGAAACAGGACACTGTTAAATTCCTGGAAGAGAATATAAGCAAAACATTCTTGGACATAAATCACAGCAATATTTTCTTAGATAAGTTTCCTATAACACAAAAGAAATAAAAGCAAAAAGAGCTGTTGTAGCTCAGTGGGTTAGGGACCGAATGTTGTCTCTGTGCAGATACGGGTTTGACTGCTGGCCTTGATCAGTGGGTTAATGATCAGCATTGCCATGAGCTACAGTGTAGGTCACAGATGTGGCTTGGATCCAGTGTTACTGTGGCTATGGAACAGGCCTGCAGCTGTAGCTCTGATTTGACACCTGACCTTGGATCTTCCATATGCCTCAGGTGCAGCCATAAAAATAAAAATAAAGCAAAAATTTTTTAAATGGGACCTAGCCAAACTTACAATCTTTTTGCACAGCAAAGGAAGTCATCAACAAAATGAAAAAAACAACCTATGGAATGCAGGAAAATGTTTGCAGACAATGTGACTGACAAGGGGTTAATATCCAAAATACACCAACAGCTCATACAACTCAGTATCAAAAAAGGGGGGGTGGAGGAAGCAAAAGATCTAGACATTTCTCCAAAAAAGATATACAGATGGCCAACAGGCACACAAAAAAGATGCTCAACATGACTAATTATTAAAGAAATGCAAATCAAAACCACAATAAGGTATCCCCTCACACCAGTAAGAATGACTATCATCAAAAAGTTTACAAGTAATAAATCCTAGAGAAGGTGTGGAGAAAAGGGAACCCTCCTACACCACTGGGTAGCAATGTGAACTGATGCAGCCACTGTGGAAAACAGTATACAAGTTTCTCCAGAAATTAAAAATAAAACTACCATATGATCAAGCAATCCCACTCCTGGGAACACATCCAGAAAAGATGAAAACTCTAATTTGAATAGATACACGCACCCCAATGTTCAAAGCAGCACCATTTACAATAGCTAAGACATGCGAACAATCCAAGCGCCCATCAACAGACACCTAGTTTAAGATGTGATGTGTGTGTGTGTGTGTGTGCGCATACGTACAATGGAGTATTACTTAGCCATAAAAAAGAGTGAAATGTTACCATATGCAGCCACATGGATGGGCTTAAGAGAATATTATATTAAGCAGAGTAAGTCGGATAGTTATTATATGATTTCACTTATATGTAAAATCTAAAAAATAATACAAATGAATCTATATACAAAATAGAAGCAGACTCACAAACAAAAAACAAACTTATGGTCACCAAAGGAAGGGGGGAGGGATAAATTAGGAGTTTGGGAGTAAGAGACACAAATTACTATACAAACAATAGATAAGCAACAAGGGATTTACTTATAGCACAAGGCTCTATAATCAATACCTTGTAATAACTTATAATGGAAAATAATATGAAAATATATATATAACTGAATCACTGTGCTATAAACCTGAAACTAACACATTATAAATCAACCATACTTGAGGTTTTTTTAAAAAAAGTAACTGTAAGATGTTGCCACTATGTACTGTGTAAAATTGAAATTGCACACAATCTTTATAATCTAGAAAGTAAATTTTACTATTACAATCAAAGCTTTAGAAGTTCCCCTGTGGCTCAGCAGGTTAAGGATCCTGCATTGCTGCAGCTGTGGCACAAGTTGGAACTGAAGCCCAGGTTCAATCCCTGGCCTGGGAATTTCCACATGGCTTAGGAGAAAAAAGGAAAAAAACACGTTCTTTAAATATCAGATGTCACAAGGTGGTGAAGGAAAAAAAAAAAAATCATAGGCATGACTGAGTTAGTATTTACTATATATCTCATCTCTTCCCAATAAGAAAACAAATCTTATGTAGTTTATAATTTTTTATTTTAAGCTCATCTTCAGCAGGTCTTTTTTGGTTGGTTTTGTATGTTGGTTGATTGATTTTCCTTGTTTCCATTTTTTGGTGGGATCTCCATGTAGCTTGGAATGTGGAAACATCCGTCCAAAGCGGTTTGGTCTCGTTTCTTCTAGGTGTCCCAGGAATATCATCAGCCCAGAACCAGGCCTTCAACATTTTGAAAATTTTAGTTCAAATTACTATGGCTTGGCGGAGTTCCCATTGTGGCCCAGTTGGTCAAGAACCCAACATAGGAGTTCCCATCGTGGCTCAATGGTTAACGAATCCGACTAGGAACCATGAGGTTGTGGGTTCGATCCCCAGCCTTGCTCAGTGGGTTAAGGGTCTGGCATTGCCATCAGCTGTGGTGTAGGTCACAGATGCGGCTCAGATCTGGTGTTGCTGTGGCTCTGGCGTAGGCCGGTGGCTAAAGCTCCGATTCAACCCCTAGCCTGGGAACCTCCATATGCTGTGGGTGTGGCCCTAGAAAAGGCAAAAAGACAAAAAAAAAAAACCAACATAGTGAACATAGTGTCCATGAGGATGCAAGTTTGATTCCTGGCCAGACTCAGTGGGTTACGGATCCAGCATTGTCATGGCTGAGGTGTAGGTCAGTAGCTGTAGCTCCAAGTTGACACCTAGCCCAGGAACTTCCAAAGGCCACAGGTGTGGCCCTAAACCTAAAAAAAAAAAAAAAATTATATGACTTTGCAAAAGCTATTCACAATTGAGTGTGTGATATATTTACTATCCTGCATAATTTTTTATCCTGAAGTTAATGTCTTTTTTCTAAATACTCTGCTTAGTTTTCAATGAACTTTTCTCTAATTCAACCCTAGAATTCCCATTCTTTATACCTCTCTTCAGTTAATTCAACCACACTCAGAATTTTACCAATTTTATTTTCTTAATGAAATCAAGGGCCCAGAGGTTTTTGGCCTGTTGAAATTGGGACTGGTTACCAAACTAGGCCTCTGCATAACTGTCACTTTGGGATTTTCCTTCACCATTTCCTGGGGACTCCTTTCACCTCCCCCTTGATTTGAATCTCCTATTTTCCAGTTCCACAGGAAACTTCCCCTTTCTTGGTTCATGTCCTTATTTTGCTGGTACACATTCAGGAGTGGGTTACTCAAAGAAAACTTGTGGGAGATAAAATTGTTTTGAGTCTCCATGACTGAGAATGCCTTTCCATCTATTTCAATTGATAAAGTCTGGCTAGGTATGAAACTTTGAGTAGGAAATTGTCTTCCTTCAGAAGAGTACCACTCCACTACCTTTTGGCTTTCAGATCCCTTCCTGATCCCTGACCCTTTGCATAAAACGTGTTTATTTTCTGTCTTGTTTTTTTCTCTTTCCTAACTGTTCTGAAATTTCGTGAAGATAGGTTTTGCTGTGAATCCACTGTGCTCAGCCCCTGGAAAATCCTTTCCATATGGAAACTCTTGTCTTTCCATTCTGGGAAAATTGTATTAAATTAATTTTGCCTCTCTATTAAAGACCTAAATATAAGGCCAAATACTACAAAACTCCTAGAGGAAAACACAGGCAGAAAGCTCTTTGACTTAAATCACAGCAACATCTTGTTTGATCCACTTCCTAGAATAATGACAATAAAGACAAATAAACCAGTGGGACACCTAATTAAACTCAAAAGCTTTTGCACAGCAAAAGAAACTAGGAAAAAAAAAAAGACAAGCCACACAGAATGGGAGAAAATCTTTGCAAATGATGCAACAGACAAGAGCCTAGTATCCAAAATATAAAAACAACTCATACAACTCAACAACATAAAAACAAACAACCCAACTGAAAAATGGGTAGAAGACCTAAATAGACAATTCTCTAAAGATGACACAGGGATGGCCAATGGGCACATGAAAAAGTGCTCAACATCATTGATTATTAGAGAAATGCAAATCAAAACTACAATGAGGTACCACCTCACACCAGTCAGAATGGCCATTGTTAACAAGTCAACAAATAATAAATGCTGGAGGGGGTGTGGCAAAAAGGGAATCCTCCTGCACTGTTGGTGGGAGAATAAACTGGTACAACCACTATGGAAAACAGTATGGAGGTACCTCAGAAAACTAAATATAGAACTACCGTATGACCCAGCAATCCCACTCCTGGGTATATATCCAGACAGAACTCTCACTGAAAAAGATACATGCACCCATATGTTCACTGCAGCACTATCTGCAATAGCCAAGACATGGAAACAACCTAAATGTCCATCAACAGATGAATGGATTAAGAAGATGTGGTGCATATACACAATGGAATACTACTCAGCCATAAAAAAGATAAAGTAATGCCATTTGCAGCAACATGGATGGAACTAGAGATTTTCATATTGAGTGAGGTAAGCCAGAAAGAAAAAAACAAACACCACACGATATCACTTACTTGTGGAATCTAAAATATGGCACAGATGAGCCTATCAACAAAGCAGAAACAGATCATAGCCAAGGAGAACAGACTTGTGGTCCCCAAGGGGAAGTGGAGAGGGAGTGGGATGGACGAGCAGTGTGGGGTTTTGGAAGCAAACTCTTACTGCAAAGGATGGGCAATGAGGCCCTACTGTACAGCACAGGGAACTGTGTGTGACTGGGTTACATTGCTGTACAACAGAACTTGAGGAAACACTGTAGATAAACTATACTTCAATAAGAAAACTTTGCCTATCCATTTTCTATGTCTTCTGTTTTTCAACATGATTATTTTGAAAATGAGTCCTCTAATTCTCTTACATTTTTTTCTCGTATTTTCAGTCTCTGTCATTTTGCTGTACTTTGAGGGATTGCTTCAATTTCATTTTTTTTAGTGAGCTATCCATCAAGTTCTTTTTTGTTCTTTATATGTTCCCTTCTTACTAGTATCTTGTTCCTACTTCATGAATGTAATAGCTTCTCTATTCCCTATGAAAATACTAGTTTGGGATATTTTGCTTATTTGTTTTTGCTTTTTAATTTCCATTTCCTTTCATAGTCTTTGTTTCTTCAAAGTTGCTCTTTTCCCCCTGCATACTAGTTTTAGTCTCTGGTGTTTACATTAGATGTTTTCTTTAAATGTCTGGGGATTCCTAACTATTTGCCCTTATTTAAAAAGCTAATTGGATTATGGCCTTTTGTTCTACATTGTTATAGAAACTGTGGTACCTCTATCTTCAAGTCTTTCCTCTCAAGCTAATTAGATTCCACAGAGAGACTCTTTCAACTTCTTGCCTGTAAAATACATGCCTTGCTACCCATATTTTGAGAATTACTCAGAAGAAAGCAGCAGACGCCTACATTTTCTATTTACTTAACCAGTTTCAACTTCAATTTCTTGTCTTGGGGATTACAAAACTATACAGATAGTGCAAACCTCAAAACTACAAGGTCAAAAGGTTTAAATTTCTCACAGGATTACCTGCTACTCCTTGACCTTCAGATACAGACAAGTTTATTTGCTGCCTCTCCTGGCCAGTGGGCAGAGTTCCTGCCACCTTTCACTAAAGGTTTAATCCTTTAAAGGTTCAACATTATACAGGGACTTCAGTTCCAACTTTCCAAACATACAGAGCTAAAATCTAAGCTCTCTCCCTGTGTGATAAGAAAACCCGAGGCTTTAGCAAGGTCCAGTAAACCACACCCCAAGCCTCTGAAACCACTTTCAAATGCCACTGTATCAGCTCATACACCTACTTCTCTGGCTTTTAATTTACCCTTAGTTTCCAGCAGTTAGAGATTTCCCTTTCTTTCAGGTAGCTCTGCTAAGGGCTTAAAATACAATTAAAGAAATATTTTAGCTGTTATATATAGGTATTTGCAGACAAAAGGTTTCTGAGTTAGCTCAGTTTGCCTTATAAGCTAGAACCAGACACATCTGTAACTTGTATCAATTAAATGTACTCAGATAGTTCTTATAAAATTTTTAAAATGTACTATTTTCATTATATAAGACATCAAATGAAATACATACAATATACTCAAAGCATAAATATACCTGAATACACATAATGTGACTTTCCTATGAAGATTAAAAATTAAATTTCCACATGCAAATCTCTAGAACTCAGTTCAGAGTTGTTTTCAAATTGAATAGCTATAGCTACTAATTTTGGTATAATTTGAGGCAACTCATATACAAAAGTATTTTTATATCAAGTGTCATACTGTTTGTGGGGAAAAAACCTACCTAATAATTTCCTTGCAACAACAAAAGACTCCTGAGTACAATAATATTAAAACGACTCCTTCCCTGAAAGCTGTCATTATGCAACGCAGGGATATACTCCAGAAAAGACTCTTCTTTCTCCTCCATCCTCTGTACCGCACACTCATCAGTAGCCACTTCTACTCCCTCGTTCTTTCCAACAAGAGCCCACCTCCCAGCATGATACTTGCTTCGCCAGCCTCTCCACAGCTGGGGCATGATCAAATAATCTAATTCTGTCAGAGGCAGCCGCGAGGAGGTCTGCTGGGGGTTTCCTGGGAAAGCTTTCCTTCCCCAGTAAGAGGAAACAGACGATAAATGCTTCCTCTTTCCTGCTTCTGCATGCAGCTGAATGAGGACATGATGCTTGGCTGCTTAGGTCAACCACTGACCATAAAGGGACAAGCCTGTGGCAAAAAGCCAACATGGTCTAGACAGCAACATGGACAGACAGACAAAGCAGCCTTGGTGACGTTACTGAGCTATTGACCACCTCTAGAACTGATCTGTTTCTGAGCCCGGCTCTTAGGAACTCATATGCTCTCTTACACAGACACCTGTCTGACAGACCTACCATCTCTGATGCTTCTACCTTCTCCATCTCTGACCGCTCCTTCAAAATCTTCGTAGGCTACTGTCTTGTGCCCTCATCTTAAATGCCTGGGGCTAATGGCTGTCTCGGAAAATTTTGTTTTCAATATTCAATACTCTGTCACTAATTCAATCTGTCTCTCCTAGTTCTTTAAATCTCCTCTCAATTATTTCAAACACGTTAGGAATTTTACAATTTCATTTTCTTGATTAAACATGAAGATATGGAACTAGGAAAGGCATCCTACACACATTTCTATATATTATACAGAAATCATATTTGTCTGCCTCCCTCACTAGACTGCAGGCTCCACAAAAACAAGATTCATATCATATTTGCTTTTGTACCAGACTGAGAACATAGTATGGATGCCTTCGATAAACAAGAGTCGAGTGCAACTCACCTTTATTTCATGATACTGTTAATGTAATGTTTTTGATGCTTCTTTCTTATGACCCTTAAAACTTTTGCTTAATAACCACCAATTGTTCCAAATAAGTCAGCCTATATCAATAGGAATGATCTGTGCCAACCCCAGTTTTTAAAGAGACCAATGACTCATGAATGCAGGAGCCTGTTGTTTTGTGCAAATGAAAGACACACATACACACACACTCATTAGGTGGCAGATACTAAGGATGCCTGCTAAGGCAATTTAAATTTTAATAAATGTAAACACTCCCTAAAAGTCTTGCTGAAACCAATTAGAAAATCAAAACAAAAATGAAAACAGATTATTAATATACCTAGGAATTCTTAATCAGTACTGGTGTTAGAATCTAACATCAACAACAGTCACATAGTAGAAGTTTAATCTAAGCTTCGAGCACATGCTTTTAAAAAGGAAAGGAAAAAGCTGTAAACCGTACATGTATATGCATGAGTAGCTTTCTTTTAATCTCAAAAGTCCTTTTTCCAATCAACACAAACCAAACTGATTAATTTAACATGAAAAACTCCCTTCAGCATAAAAGTGTCCACCATAAAAATCAGGCAAAGAGTAAACTGCTTGCTAACATGAGGGTTCAGAAAGAATGGTGACCTTAGACTACAGCGCACCATCTGGCAGAGCATTTTACGTAAAGACGGCGTTCCATGTAGACATCATGGTTCTCAAAAGACTATACGTATGTCAGGATATTTAAGAAAAACTACATTAGCGAGTTGCCTTTGGAACGTTTATAAAGTTAAATTTTTTTTGGGTGTGTGCCAATTATCTTTTTTTTTAATTAATGTATAGTTGTTTTACGATAAGCAGTTATTATGCTTTTATAATGCTACCCTATAAATGACTTTATTTCCTACGGTGGGATAGACTACAACCAGCATCTGAGTACTGGAAACATTCACATTACCACAGAATCAATGAACTAGAAGAAACATTTTATACAATCTAGTCCACTGTTTTCATTTTTAATACGCTAAAAATGAAGTCAAGAAAAAATCAGGTGCCAAGGAAAAGGCAGAACTAGAATCTAGGTTCTCTTAGTCTCAAATTATCTTCTAAGGTCTATCACTATTTCCTTATTACTTTCATCCTCTATCAATATTTTATAATAACAACGGCAAAGTCAAAAATAATCTTCTTAAACGTTTACAATTATCTGAAGATTACAGAGTTGGTACTAGCATAGAACCATACAGAAAAAAGGAAAACAGACAAAACGACCTCCCATTCTCTATGTATACCAATTTCAAATTATGAATAATACTACACTGAGAAACATTAAACTCAAATAGATGTGAAGCGTAAGAGAATCCAGGGCTAAACTAGTCTATGCTAAACATGAAAACACTATAACTTACGTTATCCATCTGTTTCCAGCACATATCAAGGTACTGCTGAGCTTTCCGCCCCTCCTGAAGATGCTAAAGATCATAAACAAAACAAATTTTAAAATATATTTAAATATTAATTAAAGTCTAAAGTCCCAAAAAGGCTTTTCATGTAATTTTGTTCCAAGATACTAATTACATAACTTTATCAAGACCTAGGAAGAGGTTATTAGTAAAGCAAAACCTCTCTAAAACGCATTTTATAGATTAAATACTTTAAACACTACCCTTAAAATAGATTAAAAAAAACTCTCAAAAAATACATGATTATCTTGAAGAGGGGTTGGCAATGCTCTCTATAAAGTGTCAGGTAAATATTTTAGGCTTTGCAAGCCACCCGGTCCCTGCTATGAATATCCAATTCTGCTAATGCAATGCGAAAGCAGCCACACACAGTACAGAAGTGAATGAGTGGGTGTCGGTTCCAATAAAACTTTATGGTCACTAAAAGTTGAATTTTGTATCATTTTCACATATCATGAAATAGTCTTTTTTTCCCCATTTTCCTTTCAACTACCTATAAATGTAAAATCCATTTTTCAAGTCATGAGAACTAAGGGAAAAAAACAAGCACTAAGCTAGATTTGGCCCACTAGCTGGAGCTGACCAAACATTGGTCTTAAAACCAAAAGGATCACAAATTAGCAAGAGTGTCTTGAGATAATTTCAGCTAGAAGAAAGTTAAGTAGAAAACCAGTTTATGCTGAACATTATTTTAAAAAGTAAAATTAAAAAGCAATTACTTTATTTCTGTGAAAATATTTCATATACTACTATAATTATATAAAAACATAAGAATTACCATTTTTCTTTCAGTTTTCAGATCATGAGCATATCTCATTAATTCACCATAAACTCTGTGCGCCATTTCTTCTGCTACTACTTCTCGCTGTCCTGCATAGTCATTTAACTCATTAAGGATGTTAAAAAAGGCTATACACGAAGTAAACCTGACAAAAACATTAAAAATGGTGAAATTTATTTTTATTCTCATTACAAATGCTTTTTGTGAGGTATAGATTAAGCCTGGCACTTGACAAATTTTAACAAACTCAACCTAAATCTCAGCTACTAGCTCTAAATTAACTTTGTATGAAAAGAATCCTGCATTAAGCTCTAGTTGCACATGTCCGTATTCGAGTAGTCTTAATTTAAAAGTAAAGGGATATATGGGGGTCAAAAAATATTAAGAATACTACCTGTGGGCTCTTTTGGCATACTGGAATCTCTTAAGTTGCCAAATGACTGGCCTGAGCTTGGGAATGAACCTGGATTCCTAGGCTTGGTAGCCGAACCTGTTGCAGACATGATGTGCTTGCTCTGGAGGACAGAACCTGCCAGTCGTACCACTCAAATGCATCTTGAAGGTGATCTACAGAACAACTGGCTATCAGCTCTGTTCACAGCTGCCTGTAAGCCTGCCCACATCCTGAATGGAAGTAAAGTACCACTATGGTTGACACCATAGAGGGGTAAGAAGGGGCAAAAATAAGGATAAAAATATGTGTGTGGAGGGAAGGAAGAAACAAAGAGAATCGCTGTATTAAAATGTATGGATCTACTTGAATACAGTGATGGAACACTCTTCCATAAGCTGAAGGAGGAGAGCTCAGCCAGAACTCCATGAACGCTAAACCTGAGGATCCTCTGACAACCGACAATGAAACTCAAATCTGTTTTAAGTCTCATCTCTCTCTGGTACTGCATTTTACAACCATTCACGAATCCCCCTTTTTAAGAATGACAACAAAAAGCTCATAGGCAATTCCTAACCTTTTATTCAGAGTTCCAAAATTATCATGACAACTTATTCCTTTTCATTGCCCCTTTAAACCAACCAGCCGAGCTGTCTTACTACCCGTAAAAAATCAAAGCAAGAATCTCAAAAGCTGACGACTACAAAATAAAGTTTTGGAAAAAATATCCTTTTCTTCTGGAAATTACATCATTCAAGTGGAAGCCCTGTCCACACTACTTAGAACCCATACTTTATCTATAACATTCCAGAAAACTATCCCCAGTGAAGTATAAGCATCCTAATAATAATAATAGTTTCCCCTTTTATAAACATAAATTTTTCCTTATATAAACTTGTAAAAATATTTATTAAAAAACTAACAGCATAATATTTACCAAATAACAAAAATGTAGGTATTCTTTTAATTTTTAATACATAATAATAAATAGGTATAAAATTTACCGTGGCTCTTCATCTTTGGAGGAACGTTTGGGACAGTACTTCTTAACCAGATTTCTATAGGAAGAAGATTTTTTAAACATTTATTAAAAATACTGTTGTTAAAATCTAATATTCTAAAACTTTCCAATTTCACTAAATCATCCTCTTTCTCTTCAGATTGTATAAATCTTTCACCTTTTCCAATTCCACTAAATCAAGAATTTGATATAAAACAAATAAGACAAAAACATGATCAATTACCATTAACATAATATATGCTCATCATTTATATTTTTCTTAAAATACTACTACCTGAAGAAAGAAATGTTATTTCTATGTTTATATGATTGTAATCATAAAAATTTGATTGATTATGCCATCAAACAAAAGAAGAGGAAGAATAAAAGAAACAAAGTACTCAGTATATGAAACTAAGTCACGGCAAAAAGACACATATTTTAAAGAAATATCATCATTTTGTTTTGCAAATTAAAGATTTTAATACTAAGATAAAATGTAAACAGATGCAGCCTCAGGATAAAAGAACAGCTGGTCAATACCTCCATAACTCTACTTTTATATGAAAATCATTACATGATCCTTAAACTTCTTTTTAGAATTACATTCTAATCTATAACTTTCTTAGCCTGCATCGATGTCCATTCTTGACAGTCTCGGACTAGAATGCTATCTCATTTCATCTCTGCAAAATCAGAGGTGGACTAGCAATGTGGACCCTGGAGTCAAACTGGACTGCATAGGTTTTGTGTGGCATATGTGTGGCTTTAAACAATTTACTCACCCTCTCTGTGCCCAGTTTTCCATAAATGATAATAATAATAATACCACTACCCTACAGAGTAATAAGAATTAAAGTAGACAGTATTTGCAAAGCATTTGCCAGTATTTTGTATCATGCTCCTCAAAGTCTAATCCAAGGACCAGTAAAGGTGCACAGACTTTGTTACCTATCCATAACAAGCTAAGTACAAAAGTTAAGAGTAATTTCATGTCTGTTGAATCTAACAGTCAAAAAAATAAGGCCTGTATTTCATGTCTCTTTTTATGTCATTTTTTCTAGCATTAAATTTTTACTGTATTTTATAAAAGCACCAGCAGAAACTTTAAAAGAAACTAGTCCATCATCACAAATGGACTAGCTTGTGCACTTACAGTTTAATTATATCCATAGTTTTGGCAATTATGAGGTAATGGATTAACTTATGACGCTACAACCACAGTCTCCAACCTATAAATGGGTTGTATTCTAGAAATAACTTAGAGTCAGTGAATTCCAACCATGAAACCATGAATTACTTTAAACAAAATCAAGTCAAACTTGGGCAAAGAACATTTCAAAAAAGCGAGTAGTTTCTAATTCTGAACATGTTTTTATATCAGCATTTTAAGCATTGTTTAGAGTTCAAGGCTATAGCGGACATTTGTTGTTTATGCCTACTTGTATCACTCACTACCCTTTTTTCTTCTGTAACAGTTTGTGACAGGCACATTTCTGCTCATCAAAAACCGATGTTATTTTACACATTTCCTAGTCCATTTGCAATTGGGCAGGACGATGTGACTAATTCTGTATAATAAGCCACGTTATATTGGATACATAGTGTATATACATCTACTGTATATGTATCATACAATAGCTTTGTATAATGTAAGTACCAGGCTGAAGCATTAGAGCGCATGGATAACCTTCTGGGGCTTCTTCGGCTTCTGCTGAAACAGCTATGGAGGTTTCAGGTTGTGATCAAGACGAAAACAGTATGGACTGCCCTAGAGTTATTCCCCAGCCTTGTGCCTGACTTTGCATGAGCAAGAAAAAAGCTTTTACTCTGCAAAGCCCCTGAGATTTGGGAGTTACTCTGCTGGTATAACCTAGCATATCCTAAACTACAGCTTCTCTACTGTCATGTCTAGGTAGTCATGGTGGGCCAGCCACATAAAACAGCCCAAGTATACTTATTTGATTCAGGCCCACCTCTGAGGCCAAAGTCAATCCAAAATTTTTTTTTTTTTTTTTGGTCTTTTTGCCTTTTCTAGGGCCGCTCCCACAGCACATGGGGGTTCCCAGGCTAGGGGTCTAATGAGAGCTGTAGCTGCTGGCCTATGCCACAGCCACAGCAACTGGGGATCCGAGTCGAGTCTGCAACCTACACCACAGCGCATGGCAATGCTGGATCCTTAACCCACTGAGCAAGGCCAGGGAATCGAACCCTCAACCTAACGGTTCCTAGTCAGATTTTAGGACGGGAACTCCAATCCTAAAATTTCTGTTGAAATTATTGGTAAGAAATGTTTTCTCTCTTTTTTTTTTTTTTTTTGGTCTTTTTAGGGTGCACCCATGGTATATGGAGGTTCCCAGGCTAAGGGTCGAATCAGAGCTGTAATCGCTGGCCTATGCCATAGTCACAGCAACACCAGATCCAAGTCTCAACCTACACCACAGCTCACGGCAACACCAGATCCTTAACCCACTGAGCAAGGCCAGGGATTGAACCTGCATCCTCATGGATGCTAGTCAGGCTCATTTCCACTGAGCCACAACAGGAACTCCAAGATATGTTCTTTTTTTTTTTTTTGTCTTTTTGTTGTTGTTGTTGTTGCTATTTCTTGGGCCGCTCCCGTGGCATATGGAGTTTCCCAGGCTAGGGGTTGAATCGGAGCTGTAGCCACCGGCCTACGCCAGAGCCACAGCAACTCGGGATCCGAGCCGCGTCTGCAACCTACACCACAGCTCACAGCAACGCCGGATCATTAACCCACTGAGCAAGGGCAGGGACCGAACCCGCAACCTCGTGGTTCCTAGTCAGATTCGTTAACCACTGCGCCACGACGGGAACTCCAGATATGTTCTCTTTATGCTGAAGTTAAAATAAGACATAATCCTGGAGCCACCATCCGGAAAGAGCCTATTTGGGAATTAAACCAACAGAGAGGAAAGCAAAACCAAGATGAGAAGAGAAATTCTTACTTTTTTGAGTACCTGGATCCCTGAATTTTTCAGTCACAGAAGCCAATAAATTCTTTTCTTTGCTTAAACCAATCTCAGTTGGACTTCTGACATTTGAAAGAATTACAACTATTATCACAGAGGTTAACACAAAAGTCTTAACACAGCTCATAGTTCAAACACAGCATAAACAACAGTAATTTGAACCCTAACTCCTGGAAGGAAGAGTACATATATCGCAAGAGGAAAGGGGAAGAAAAAGAAAGTAATATTACTTTTACCCTTTGAACATGCAGGGTCAATACTCAGCAATTTTTTAAAATTGCTTTTGCCTCTCTTATTTAAAAGTTGCTCATCTATGGGCAACTCTTCCCAAACCCCCATAAGGCCCTCAGAAACCATGTACGAGCCACTGAAGAAAACCCTGCCACTAAAATGACACTGTGGTCCAAAATGTTCTCGTATTCCACCAAATCAAAACTTCTATTCTAGGAAAACATGCTCTGGGAAGACAACACAACAAATTATTAATAGTACTCACTTCTAGGGAAAGGGACTGGGAAGTGACTCAAATTTAAATGTGTTACAATGATCACATATACTGCTTTTGTGATTTTTTTAAAAAATTAATGATAAAAGCATACCAAAAGAATTAGTTTATCCCTTCAAAGAAGAGGATCTCAGTTGGGCATTCTAAGAAAATAATCCAAAGTCAGCAAAAATTCACAACAAGGTATGAATGGTTATTAAGGCCCCACAAATCCTTGCTCTGAATTTTTATTAGGTCGAATAAATCTCAGACTGGCTTGTCTTAAACATTTAAATGTAAAGCACACAGGTTGCTCCTAAAGTAAGAATATTTTAGGCAATTCATCTCTCTCAAAAAAAATCTGCCCTTAATGTCAGCTTCCTTAGACTATTATTTTTAAGAAAATTTTCCTCTCTCCTGAGTCCACAGATTCTCCAAGTAACCAGTTATGACAGGAGATTTTATATGTAAGACAAGTTCTGAGTAGCCTGCTGTAAAATCAGGAATTAACTGAAACAGTTTTATACACATATAATACATACTACAGAAATGACAACATATGTCAAAGATCAGCTGATACTCTGTTTTCACATGGGATCCATGTTTTCTAATTACATTAGAATCATACACAGAGGAATTAACACTGCTCCTTCAGTAGCGTGAAGGCTTCTAAATTTAATGAGCTTCTCCAAAAATTATAGTATTCTTTCTCTATATATACTAAGCATATGTGATATTAAATGTACTTAATGTATTACTTAATTTATATTTAAATAGCTGATTCAATCTTTTTATCCATTCTAGTTTTGCCATGTTTACATTAGGTGTTTTAGTGAAAATTATATTCTAAATAAGTTCTCAAAACTTTAATTCTGTTTTATTCAAACTACATTTTACAGTTAAGTGATGAAGTACAAGGTACCTCAAAAAAAATTTAAGGCAAAAAAACCATCTTTATACATTTTCAACCTTTCAACATTTGACAGGCTCTGAGTTCTAATTATTGTTTAACAGGTGATCAATACCATATTTATTTGTAAAATGGAACACAAATGCTATTTCTTCTGACAGGTTAGTATTAGTATCTGAGACTGACTGGTATCTCTTTTCTTAATTGTCCTCTCTTTATCTAACTGTTAATATGCTTAGGAGTTGCCAGATTAATACAAACAGCCCTATTTGTGGGCCTCAATTAAGTGATCAGAGATAGAAAACTGAATCCAGCTGGGCCAAAGAGTTCTCTTACTGGAATTTTTAAGTGTGTGGACCTGATGCAGCGTTGAGGCCAGTATGAGAGCTGAATCTCCAAGACATAAAACTGGCACAGTTGGTGAGCATGTGGAGAAAAAAAGCCAATCTGCACTGAAAGAATGAAGCCAACACACAAAAAGCCCCCTCTCTCCCAAAGAAGGAAGGAAGCAAGCTAAGGAGGGAAGAAGCAAAGATGACAACGTCGGCTCTGGCTATCAGGCTGTGTTTCAGATACTTTTTTTTCCCTGTGACCTAGCTGCATCCTAGGCCTTCTGGCAGCCGGACTGTTCACCTCTTCTTGAACTCAGATTTAAAAATCAAATCAATAAAAGATATCAGTAAATAAATGAATAAATTTCTCAATAAACTTATCATTAAACTTAAACTAGCTCAAACTGGGTTTTTCATCACTTAGAGCCACAAGTATGTTCTCCCATGGTAGAAAAATTAAACGTAAAAGATACCCACATGCCAAAGAATGAAGCTGTAACCCTCTCTTAAATCCGATACAAAGATTAACTCAAAAGAGATCAAGATCTAAACATAACAGGTAAAACCATAAAACTCTCAGAATAAGGGGAAAGTTTCATAGCACTGGATTTGGCAATGATTTCTTGGATATGACACCAAAAGTACAGATAACAAAAGAAAAAATAAACATCAAGATTTAAAACCTTTGTGCTTCAGAGTTCTCTGTGGCGCAGCGGGTTAGATCTGGTGTTGTCACTGCCGCAGCTTGGGCCACTGCTATGGCATGGCCTCGATTTACACATGCTGTGGGCGTGGCCAAAAATAATAATAAAATATTTTGTGGTGTTTCTGTTGTGGCTCTGCGGGTTAAGAACCTGACTTACAGGAGTTCCCGTCGTGGCGCAGTGGTTAACGAATCCGACTAGGAACCATGAGGTTGCGGGTTAGGTCCCTTCCCTTGCTCAGTGGGTTAATGATCCGGCGTTGCCGTGAGCTGTGGTGTAGGTTGCAGACGCAGCTCAGATCCCGCGTTGCTGTGGCTCTGGCGTAGGCCGGTGGCTACAGCTCCGATTCGACCCCTAGCCTGGGAACCTCCATGTGCCGCGGGAGCGGCCCAAGAAATAGCAACAACAACAACAACAACAACAACAACAACAAAAAAAGAATCTGATTTACATCCATGAGGATGCGGTTTTGATCCCTGACTTCACTTAATGGGTTCAAGGATCTGTGAGCTGTGGTGTAGGTGGCAGGCACGGCTTGGATCCTGAGTTGCTATGGCTGTGTTGTAGGCCGGCAGTTGCAGCTCCAATTCAACCCCTAGCATGGGAACCTTATATGCTGCAGGTGCGGCCCTAAAAAAAAATAAAAAATAAAATAAATGTTTTGTACTTCAAAGGCTACAATTGACAGAGTGAAAAGGCAACTATGGGATGGGAAAAAGGATCTGTAAATCATATATCTATCTTATAAAAGATTACAATCCAGAACATATAGAGAACACTTAAAACTCAATAATAAAGACAAATAATCCAATTAAAAAATGAACACAGAACTTGAATAACATTTCTCCAAAGAGATACGAGTGACCAGCAAGTATACGAAAAAACGCTCAGAGTTCCCTGGTGGCCTACTGGTTAAGAACTTGGTGTTGCCATAGCTATAGCTTATGTTCAGTCCCTGGCCTGAGAACTTCTGCATGCCAAGGACACAACGGGAGGGCCTCAATGTAACTCTAGGGAAAAATGTAATCATTAGGGAAATGCATATCTAGAGCCACAGTGAGATCTCTTATAACCCATTAGGATGGCTACTATAAAGAAACAGCCAGTGTTGGCAAGGATGTGGAGAAATTGGAATTCTTGTGCGTTGCTGTTAGGAATGTAAAACAGATCAGCCATTGTAGAAAACAGTATGGCAGTCCTCAAAAAATTAAATACAGAATGACCACAAGATTTAGCATTCCTCTTCTATGTATATGCCCAAAGATTGAAAGTAGGGATTCAAACAAGGTTATCTGGACACCATATTCATAGCGTCATTATTCACTCTACCCAAAAGGTGGGAAAAACCGAAATGTCCATCAATAGATGAATGGATATACAAAAAGGTGGTATTATCCATACAATGGAATAACAGTCTGACTTAAAAAAGAAAGAAATCTGATACATGCCCCAACATGGATAAACCCTTAAGACATTATAATAAGTGAAATAAGCCAGTCACACACACAAAAAATATACATATTGTATGATTTCACTTATGCAGTAGCTAGAGTTACTGCTTCAATTCATAGAAACAGAAAGGAGAATTACTGGGGCCTGGAGAAAGGGAAAATGGAGAGTTGCTGTTTAATAGGTAGATGTTCAGTTTTCCAAGATGAGTAGGTTCTAGGGACTGGTCACTGAGAGGTATGAATACACTTTTAACAGACCTGAAATATACACTTAAAAACGATTAAGAGGAAAAAAAAAAATGATTGAGAGTAAATTTGACACTAAGTACATATTACTACAATGTTTAAAAGCTGAATGTGAAAAAAGGGGTTACGAGAAGTGCTATTAGACAACCTCTGAATATTGTATATGTTTTTTAAAAGGACATGCTTCACTCTAAATTTTTATACCTCTACTGGCGGCAGATAGTAAAATAGATTGACGACAAGAAGAAATAAGACTTAAGTATTTACGCCTGAAATACCTAAGAGAAGAAAACCAAACTTCAGCGAGTGTGAAGGTAAAGTCAGTATCTGTTCTAATTTCTTTAAAATGCCAGTTACTTCTTTTGCTTCATCTTGAGTATGTCAAGGATACTCAGTCCTAAAACTGTTAATGGGGCAATGCTTACATAGGATCAGCTTCATAGTCTACCCAAAGAACTTACGCAATAATTCCCTGCTGTTTAAAATGTGATAGGCATAACAACATGGTTTCTAGGCAACTGCAAATCTTTCACAAGAGTATTTTCAGGTATGTTCAAGACCAAAAAGAGAAAATTTATCTGCTCAATTTAGACTGAGAAAGAAGCAGACTGCCACCACAGATTTAAGTATTATATTTCTCAGAGAAATTTTCTTCTGCACATTGATGATTTCTGTTTTCCTTCTAAATATTAGGTTCTTAAAGGTCAACTATATAACAAAGTACTAGGTTCAAAGAAGCAGCAAAATCTGTCAGATTTGCCTATACTTTAAACATCTAGGATGATGAAATAAACATTTTATCTCATTTTAGACATGTTACACAATTCAAATGGCTATAAAGAGATAACTTGGAAATAAAACTATTCAAGGCATCATGAAAGCACAAAGAGGTTAATTAAGTGATCCACATAGCCAATATCATTAATAATCTTATTTCTTTATAGTTGTTTAAACAAGGTCTTTAAATCCTTTTCATTGGAAATCTCACTATCAAAATGTTTAACACAACTGCTTTGAACTTATTTTCATTCTTAAGAGCTTTATGCTTTATTTGTTAGGTTCTGCTTCATCATTTAGTCTAAAAAAACAGAGTTCCCATCATGGCGCAGCGGAAATGAATCCAACTAGGAACCATGAGGTTTCGGGTTCGATCCCTGGCCTCGCTCAGTGGGTTAAGGATCTGGCGTTGCCATGAGCTGGGTGTAGGTCACAGACACGGCTCGGATCTGGTATTACGGCTGTGGCATAGGCTGGCAGCTACAGCTCTGATTAGACCCCTAGCCTGGGAGGCTCCATATGCCACAGGTGCGGCCCTAAAAAGACAAAAAAGACCCAAAAAATCTAAGAAAACATTTTAATATAAAAACCAGGAATAGTCTTTGTGATTCTTGTTAGGTGATAAGCCTGAGTTCCTTGATGAGTAAAGTGGGAGAGTTCGCTGATTGAAACATTCCACAGAAGTTCACTGCTGTATACTTACTACAGGGCCAGTACTCTTAAGGTCATAGAAATGTAACAGCGGCAAAGACCAACAAGTTCTGGTGAAGATTAAATGAGACAGCAGCATATAAAAACTGAAAATGACTCTCAAGTGAACTGCTGTTGCAAATGTAGGTTAGCAGTAAGGTGGATAATTAAGTTGGGGAGCAACTTTTTTGACAGAATAAATTAGACAAAAATCGTGTACTATGGCGCACAAAAAGTACAATGATTGGAGCAGAAAAATGCTGACGGTCAAAAAGGAAAAAAAACAGAGTTCCTATCGTGGCTCAGTAGTTAACAAATTCGACTAGGTACGATGAGGTTGTGGGTTTGATCCCTGGCCTTGCTCAGTGGGTTGAGGATCCGGCATTGATGCAAGCTGTGGTGTAGGTCACAGATGTGGCTCGGATCCCAAGTTGCTGTGGCTCTGGTGTAGACCCCTAGCCTGGGAACCTCCATATGCCTCAGGTGTCGCCCTAGAAAACACAAAAGACAAAAAAAAAGGGGGGGGTGACTAGAAAACTAAAAGAACAACAACAAAAAAAACTTTAGAAGTTCCCGTTGTGGCGCAGTGCTTAACAAATCTGCCTAGGAATCATGAGGTTATGGGTTCGATCCCTGGCCTTGCTCAGTGGGTTAAGGATCCGGCGTTGCCGTGATCTGTGGTGTAGGTCGCAGATGCGGCTCAGATCCCACATTGCTGTGGCTGTGGCGTTAGGCCAGCAGCAACAGCTCTGATTAGACCCCTTGCCTGGGAACATCTATATGCCGCAGGAGCGGCCCTAGAAAAGGCAAAAAGACCAAAAAAAAAAACCTTTAAAAAATCTTAAAAAAAACAAAACCAAAAAATACACAGCAAAAATATTCTAACGATAACTGCAAGAAGCCTAAATCAAACATATAAGGAAAATATAGTTAGCTATATTAAAGTTCTCCAACTGTCATGCTACTGTTTCCTGATAAATCATTAGAAGAAAATAGCTAATAGTTAGGGAGACTATTAAAGGCAAGAATTAGAGAATTTAAGTAACACTATGCTACTCCTAATTCCAATTTATAACAGGTTATGAGAAGAACAAAATAGAAAGTATTTACCTAAATTCTCATAATTAAAGGAATTAACACTTTCAAAAGGAGGTTTAAAAAATATCCAGAAATATTCTTAATGCCTCTTAAGGAAATAAAAATAAACAGGGCTCTTTGAAAGGTTAGTTTTTAATTTTCCTTAGTGACAAATACATTTTCTTAAAAGGAAGGACTTCTAAAGTGTGTTAACCTTTTTTTTTTTAACCTGTCCTTATCTTTATGGAAAAAGATACAACTAGACCTAAATTTATGAAATACATGATTTAATTTATATTTAATTGAATTTCTATAATTGTTACATTATAATCAGATGTGTTGGTTGGAATGAGTATGTTATGTAGTTTTCAGATAATTTATTATTGGCTATAGTAAAATACCTTAGAAACCCAAAGGTGTCTCAATGGTACTTAAGTACTGGTGACAGAAAAAAAAAACTTCTTCCATAGAGAATTAGTCATTCTCCCATGCTGAGAGGTAGAACCATGTGCTCAGATTCTGCAGCCAGATTTGAATCCAGCTAGCTCTTTCTTCACCTCTCTGTAACTCCATCTCCCAATATGTAATATAATACCAAGATCTCATTGGGTCTTTATGAATAGGAGATGTATTAGTATGTGCAAAAGCACTCAGGATAGTGCCAACACATTAAATGCTACATCAGTATTAAATAAATACCAAGAAAAGTGATTGCTCTCTACAAGGACTGTTCTAAAAGTTAGGAATACACACTGCACAGAACAAACAAAAATCTCTTCCCTGTGTGGACTTCACATTTTATAGGGAGATCAAGTTCTAGAATCAAGACGTAAAAATTATTTAGCCAATAAGTCATCTGGATATAGACAGCTAGGTACATACCAGGCAGACTCAAGAACTACAGGGGACTCACAATAACGAAAGAGTTTCCAAAGGATCCAATTCAAAGAAAGTTAACCTAAGGAGTTCCTGTTGTGGCTCAGTGGTTAACGAATCTGACTAGGAACCATGAGGTTTCGGGTTTGATCCCTGGCCTCGATCAGGGGGTTAAGGATCCAGTGTTGCCGTGAGCTGTGGTATAGGTCACAGATGCAGCTCCGATCTGGTGTTTCTGTGGCTCTGGCGTAGGCCAGTGGCTACAGCCCCTATCAGACCCCTAACGTGGGAACCTCTATGTGCTGTGGGTGTGGCCCTAAAAAAGACAAAAAGACAAGGAAAAAAAAAGTTAATCTAAACCCCAAGATACAGGGAACAGTTCCTCCTGCCTACAATCTAAATGAGATTATTAGGGTTTACGACATTAAGCAGTTGATCAAAACTCAAGGGCGGCCCACGAGTCAAGAGCAAAACAATAACCAACCAGAGAATAAAAGCAATCTCCACTTTCCACAAGTCAGTACAAAGACAGGCTCCCTAGGTTCTTCTGAGACTAAACAGGGGCAGAAAAACAGAAAATTCTGATACAGAGGCATGAGCAAATAAAGATTAAACAGAAAATACAAAATGGTTTCATTTCCATTATCCTGTATCTAAACATATCCTAAATATTCGGGGAGCTCTTAGAAGAACAAACTCCTCACACTGATACATGACATAAACTCTAGCATGGAGAGAAAGCAGTATATGGTTAAAGGTTCATCATATGGTTAGAGACCCTAATTTCTAAACTAAACTGAAACACAGACCATTCAATTATTTATGCATTCAATTTATACTCACTTAGTTCAAGAGGAACCAGCTATGTTGCCAGGCTTGGCAAGGATACAGAAATAAAAATAAGATCAAAGAAATTTGGAGAGATTTCTGTTCTAGTTAAGGTAAGAATAGTTTTTAGGCTTTCTGTCATTCACTCTATTTCTCTTGCAGTACCACACAGTCACATCTGAGCCAAAAAGGAATGATCTGGGGTGGAAGTAGGGGAATATAATTTTAGATAGCAATTTCTATGATAGAACTTAATGCTCTGATTATTTCTGCTACAGGGAAAAAAAAAGATACAAGCTATCATCTATAGACAGCTTCTTTTTTTTAACTGAAGAAAATTTAGTTTCTGCCATACAAATACAATAGTATAAACGTATTAGTTTTTTATGTCCACAAACAAAAAAATGTTCTACCAAGTGATTCAAAGTCATCACTTATTATCCATCAAAATGGACATGGTTCAATTGTTTATAACTGTCTCCAAACATGATTAGATGTCTTATTTTCTATTTATTCTCATCCTCAAACTATTACCAAAAATGAATATTAATATTAAACTTAAACATTAATATTAAAGTTAAACCAAAGCCATCAAAACAGAAAAAAGGACAGAGAAGAAAATAAACTAGGACTGCCAAAGTTATACTGCAAATTAAGTTTGTGCAAATACAAATTTATAAAAATATATTTACAAAAAATATACCACAAATTTAATCCTACAATATATCTGAAATTTAAATGTTTAACATTCTGAATATAGTTATTATAGAAGAAAAAACAGCTGCTCAACTATGAAAAAACATTGTCCACTTCAGTAGCAAAAACAAGAGGGAGTTAACCAAAAGAATTTTTTCCATTAAAGAAGAGGGAATAAACAATGCACACCGCTTCCCTTTGGACAAAACAGGTACCATAAAGAGCAGCTGATATTTCAATCATTTACTAAGTATTCATCCAAAGCAGCAACTCGGTGTAGAGGAAGGGAAGAGAGCTGGTGGTTTTCAAGTTACACTTGCCTCCTCCCAGCTCTTTCCTTCTAGAGTCCATAACACCTTCCAAAAATCCTGCCCTTGTTGAGAATCACTGCAAGAGAGAGCCACTGTTAGGATGAACATGTGCTGAATTTCTTTCGTGTGCTGGAACAGAAAAAAAGATGTCCATCACTGAACTAGAGCATGTGCGCATAATAAAACCTATTGGTCACTATAAAATCGTATTTTTCATGTCATGTAATTGTGGGTTCTAATACCACTCCTGCTTCAAAGAAGTGTTGTTAAAATCTCTTTTAACAAGTAAGTGGAAATTGTAATGGTTATTATCCATCACAAAACAGAAAGGCAAGCAAGTCTCCATTTGATTAGTCCTGTTACTGGGGTAAAACCTTGGCCATCCTGAAATGCTTGAGGCCCAAGTTATTCTGGAGAATTAAATGTTGAGGATTGCTGAAGTTGTACCTTATAACTTCCCAATTTTACTTTATAGTTTGTGATAGGATTCTTTTGAAATATACCATTAAGATTACCCGATCACTGAAAAGACAAAAAATTCACAAGGATAAGTAAAGAGTGTTAAGTTTCTTCCCTTCTCATTTCCTCACTCTCATTCTCCAGGGGTAACCACTCTAAAACAATTTGGGGTATATCCTTTCAGCCCTCTTCAGAACACAGACACATTGCACACATGGTGTGTACTCAAGCTCACGTAAGCAAGACGGAGATCTTGCTGTACCTTCAATTCCGTAACTTGCTTTTTATACCTACAGACTGAGTATCAACGGCCTTTTTAAAGTTTAAATGTGCTACTGATTTATTTAAACTGCATGTTCCACAGAATTTGTCATCGTTCCCTTACTGACAGGTACTTTGAGGCTGGAAACAGTTTTCTCTCTTTTTTTTTTTTGCAGTATTTTAATCTTTTCTTTACTGTTGGTTACTTCACACTGCCATCACATCACTGTAATCTCAATAGCATTTCTTCTCTTCACTTCTACTGGAAAACTTAGAAACCAGAAAACTTAATAAGCTAGAGTTGAGACCAAATTAAAAATTAAATGAGGGAAATTGTTCATTGTTCACACAGGAATACATATTTTTTGGCCAAGCATGTGGCATGCGTAAGTTCCTGGACCAGTGATTGAACCCATGCCACAGCAAGGACAATGCCAGATATTTAAACCACTGAACCACCGAGGAACTCCATGAAAACATTTTCTGATTGCTATTTTAACTTTTCGGAGGTCCTTAATGCTTCCAGATTCCTGAATGGTAAAGTTCCCAAATCTTAAGTTTTGGATGGGCAAAATACCATCACAATTATTATTCATATACCAGCAGGTTCCCAGTTCTTATTTTCATATGGAAAATACTTTATTAAAAAAAAATAGAGGGGAGTTCCCGTTGTGGCGCAGTGGTTAACAAATCCGACTAGGAACCATGAGGTTGCGGGTTCGGTCCCTGCCCTTGCTCAGTGGGTTAACGATCCGGCGTTGCCGAGAGCTGTGGTGTAGGTTGCAGACGCGGCTCGATCCCGCGCTGCTGTGGCTCTGGCGTAGGCTGGTGGCTACAGCTCCGATTCGACCCCTAGCCTGGGAATCTCCATATGCCGTGGGAGCGGCCCAAGAAATAGCAAAAAGCCAAAAAAAAAGCAAAAACAAAACAAAACAAAACAAAAAAACAGAGGAAGCAAAGAAGATCAGGAAATTAGAATGATGCTATTTTGATAAATGTCATAGTAGTAGTATGTATTTCATTATAAAAATATTATAAGAATCTATTCATCATATTAGTCTATTTCATCCCTACACCCCGTCAACTGGTGACATAAACCACTACTACTAGTAGACACATGTGGTTTATCACTCAAAACATCCCCCTTCCTTCTGTGACCCACTAAGTTAAATTTCTTTTGGGCAATTATCCCTCCCTACCTTTAGCTATAAATCAAATATTCTCATTTCAGTGAACTGTTCAGGCTAAGTGTATAACTGGACCAGGGTCAGCAAGACAAAGGGAGACTTCCACTGGGATTTCTGGAGGAAAAAAGCTGATACAAGCTTGCACTCTCCCTTCTTCCTCTTCTCCCTTTATTTTCTTCTCTCCTTTTCTGTCTGCTCTCCTCCCCCAAATGCACAACAGAGAAGATCATGGTTCTTCCCCGGGGTGCAGAGGTGTGAAGATGTGAAATCTAGCGCTACGGGTGTGGAAAGGACGGTACTGAGTGGAACCTGAAGATGAAGGCAACGAGGGGAAGCAGAGCCAAGAAATGCAGTCTGGGCACATCTGACCCATGAGTCAAAATACGCCTGGACTTTTTACTCATGTTTGCCGTTGTAGGTTGGATTTTTCTGTCACTATCCAATATAGAGAATCCTTACCCCTAAAGCTAGAACCTTATATTGTTGTCCAGTCTTCAGACTTCAAGCACCATTTTATTGAGTAAGTTAGAGCAAAACTACCTGTCAAGGTGTGGTCTAACAATGATTTTCTGCTTATACAAAATCTTAAGATATAGTTCACTGGTTCAAAATTAAATTTTTCCCTTCAAAACTTTTATCTTCTAAAATACAGCCCCAAATCACTTTCACCAGTAACAAATTTTTAACAGGAAGAAACTCAGCTCAGCATGCTCAATTTCTAAGCCTTAGAAACTCTGAAGAAATGAGAAACTGGAGAACTCTTCAATACTTTAGAAAGACTGCAAGGGCAAAGAGCTGTTGAAGAATAAAACTGTAAAGCATGGAATTAATACAGATGTATTTCTTTTTCCTGGCATTTCATTTCCTGACTTTATGATTTCAAGTATCTTTCTGGAATGAAAGCCACTCATGATCTACCTAGCCAATATTCCTTGTGGTTCTAGGCAATGATTTAATTACATCAGTCAGTAAAACAAGCCAGTTACCTAATTCAATCTAATTCTGATTAATAACATAGACTTTAACCTCTAGTATATCACATTTATCTAATATTCAACTACTTGAACATATAACTTCATTTCTGAGGACTGAAAAAAAAATGTAACTTACCTCAATTGTTTCGCATAGTTCTGTTCAATTTCTATTCTCTCCTTAACAAATTTGGCATATCTTTCCAAGAAGTCAATTCCCCACTGTGTATGCTTGTCTAAACTGTCGAACTGATCCTAGAAAAGGAAGACAAAACCCACAATGAAAAGTCTAACATTTTATCCACAAACATTTTAACCAGCTCTAGTATTTGTCCAGAAAGGAAAGGAGGTATGAAAACAACAACAACTCAGGCTCTTCTGCTGGTTCCCACCAATCTCATCCTTTAAGGACTAGACAGAAATAGGTTCAACATAAATCATTCTATTTCATGCCTGAATGCCTTGACACATGTGGTTCCCCTGGCCACAACATCCTCCCCAGGTCACTTCTTTGTAATTAACTCTTCTTCCTCCCTTAAGATGCAGTGCAGGCACTATGTCCTGCAGAAAATGGCCCTTACATTCTCAGACTGGGCTAAGCAGTCTTTCTCTGGCTCACTAAGGTTCTCTATAAATTACTATCTCATTCACCTGCTATATAATATTGAGGGCAGAAGCTATGCCTTATTCTACTCTGAACTCTTAAGGAGCAAACACTGTGCCTGTCACTACAGCAAGCTCTCAATTGTTTGAATAGAATCAAATAAACCTAAGTTCAAATTCTGAGCTCTCCATTTACCATGTTTTTTGCCCTTGGGCAAGATAGCATGGATCTTTAAACTTTTCCCATCTTAAAATGCAAGTTCCATCATCCACCTCAATAGGATTATGGTGATGGCATAAAGTGCTATGCAACGCAGTAAACATGATATTAACACACAACAAAGATCACTGTCTTGCAAGCCTCTTTCACTCTTCAAAAGATATTGCCTTCTACCTGTTGCCTGAAAAATCATCATTTCCTATCCTTCGAGAATAATCTTGGAGAAGTTCCTGTTGTGGCTCAGTGGAAACAAATCCATGAGGACACAGGTTCAATCCCTAGACTTGCTCAGTGGGTTAAGGAACCAGCGTTGCTGTGAGCTGTGGTGTTCGTCACAGATACAGCTCGGATCTGGCATTGCTGTGGCTATGGCATAGGCCAGTGGCTACAGCTCCGATTTGACCCCCTAGCCTGGGAACCTCCATATGCCATGGGTGCAGCCCTAAAGAGACCAAAAAAAAAAAAAAAGGAGGAAGAATAATTTTGGAGTTCCCACGATGACACAGTGGTAAAGAACCTGACTAGGAACCATGAGGAGGCAGGTTTGATTCCTGGCCTCGCTCAGTAGGTTAAGGGTCCAGCATTGCTGTGAGCTGTGGTGTAGGTCACAGATGCGGCTCAGATCCAGCATTGCTATGGCTGTGGTGTAGGCCAGCAGCTTCAACTCTAATTTGACCCCTAGCCTGGGAACTTCCACATGCCGAGGTTGCAGCCCTAAAAAGACCAAAATAATAATAATAATAATAACAATCTCCAAATTGGCTAACAACTTGATGTTCTCCCTCTCAGAGCAAAAATCTGTAATATTCAAAATATCAAAATATTCAAATATCATCCCTTTCTATACCTCTAGCTATCCCTTTCCAAATTATCCATGGTTTGATCAGATGTGTTATGTGCAAATGAATCATCTCAAAATCTTTGCCTTTCAGAGTTCCCGTCATGGCGCAGTGGTTAATGAATCCGACTAGGAACCATGAGGTTGCGGGTTCGGTCCCTGGCCTTGCTCAGTGAGTTGACAATCCTGTGTTGCCGTGAGCTATGGTGTAGGTTGCAGACGTGGCTTGGATCCCGCGTTGCTATGGCTCTGGCATAGGCCAGCGGCTATAGCTCCGATTTGACCCCTAGCCTGGGAACCTCCATATGCCAAGGGAGCGGCCCAAGAAATAGCAAACACACACACACACACACACACACAAATCTTTGCCTTTCATCTCTTTCCCTGCAGATGTTCTGGCCAAGGTGCAAGGAATCTGAGCCCCATGTTGGGATCTCCAGCCCAGGGTTCCTTTTCCAGAAAGATGAGCACTCAGAAAATTCTGCTTTGAAGGCCAGTGGGGCTCACTTTCAGAAGGCCAAAGGGTTGAGCGAATCCACACTTAAAGGGCACACACAAACATGCACACATTCCAGGACCCAAGGCATAAGCAGTAATTTGAAAGAAGCCTAGGTCATAACCTGTTCTAAAGTTGGTGAGCCTCCCAGAGATGCAGGTGGCAACTGGAGCTCATCCAAGAGACACAGACAATGGCAGCAGCCATTAGGGGGAGCTCATTCCACCATGAGAACACTGGCGCTGGCAAGTGCCATTCTCCTCCCTGATGCTTAGCAGCACCAGAACGAGGCCCCACCCAACACCCTCTCAGTGCCAGTACTTGGATGCCTCAGGCCAAGCAGCCAGCCAGGCAGGGATACAGGCCCACCTGTCGGCAGGCTGACACCAGCTTTGAGACACCTTGGACTCAGCACTCACAGCCGCAGATATTTTAGCAGAGAAAATAGACTTTAAAACTGACTATAACAAGAGACAAAGAAGGACACTATTTAATAGCCAAGAGATCAATCCAAGAAGATATAACAATTGTAAATATATATATGGAGCTAACACAGGAGTATCTAAATACAGAAATCAAATATTAACAGATAAAAAGGGAGAAATTGATGGTAACAGTAAGAGTAGGGAACTTTAACACCCACATCAAAGGAAGATCATCTAGACAGAAAAATCAGTAAGGAAACACCAGCCTTAAATAATACATTAGAACAGACAGGTTTAATTCATGTACATATATACAGCATTCCATGTGAAGCAGCAGAATACACATTCTTGTCTGGTACACATGGAACATTCTCCAGGAGAGATCCCATGTTAAGCTTCAAAATAATTCTCAATGGGAGTTCCTATCGTGGCTCAAGTGGTTAACGAATCCAACTAGGAACCATGAGGCCTTGGTTCAGTGGGTTAAGGATCCGGCATTGCCGTGAGCTGTGGTGTAAGTTGCAGATGCAGCTCAGATCCCGTGTTGCTGTGGCTGTGGCGTAGGCCGGCGGCTACAGCTAATTGGACCCCTAGCCTGGGAACCTCCATATGCCGCAGAAATGGCCCAAGAAATGGCAAAAAGGCCAAAAATAATAATGATAATAATTCTCAATAAATTTAAGATTAAAATCATATCAAGAATCTTTCCCAACTACAACACTATGTGACAAGACATGAACTACAAGAAAAAAAAAAACCTGCAAAAAAAACCACAGAGGCTAAACAATATGCTACTAAAAACCAATAGACCACTGAAGAAATAAAATAAGAAATTTTTAAAAATAAGAAAATGAGAAAAGTGAAAATGAAAGCACAACCCCACATCCATAGGACACAGCAAAATAGTTGTAAGAGGGAAGTTTATAGTGATACAGGCCTACCTCAGGAAACAAGAAAAATCTCAAATAAACAGCCTAACCTTATACCTAAAGGAACTAGAAAAATAAGAACAAATACAACCCAAAGTTCATGGAAAGAAATCATAAAGATCAAAACAGAAATAAATGAAAGAGGTTTAAAAAAAAATAGAAACGATAGATGAAACTAAGAGCTGGTTCTTTGAAAAGAAAAACAGAACTGATAAACCTTTAACCAGACCTAGTAAGAAAGAGAGAGAGGACCCAAAGCAATAAAATCAGAAATGATGAACAAATTCCTAGAAATGTACACTCTCTCAAGACTGAACCAAGAAGAAATAAAAATATCAACATATCAATTACCAGTAATGAAAATGAATTTTAATATTCCCAAAAAACAAAGTCGAGGACTAGACGGCTTTACAGATGAATTCTACCAAACATTTAAAGATGAATTAACACCAATTTAAGTTAATCACCTTCTAGATTAAATTTAGAATACTTTGCTTTAAATTTATATATTCCCCTAGGAATATTTCCAGCTCTTTCAGGTTTCTCAAAGAAAAACTAAAGCATCTAAAGAATGTTGTATCAGAGATCTGTGTCAGACTGTTAAAAAAACCTTTAATGTCATTCCTATTTTCTCCAATACTGAAAACACGCCTACTCTAACTCCGCCGGAATCTCAGGCTATGTCTATACATAAACCCTCTGAAAGGTATGTTTAGAGTTGGTCACCATAACAAATGTACAGAAGCACAGTAAGGGGAGTTCCCGGGGTAGTGCAATGGGAGTGAGAGTACAACAGGAGTGACAGTTCCAGTACCCCTATCAGGTCCCCTAGCCTGGGGGTTGGTATGGGGAAGAGGAGCCCCCAGAGCATTCAGTGGCAAAGGTCAGTGGGGCTTTAGCACAGGAGCTCTACAGGACCGGAGGAAATAGACTACATCCTTGGAGGGCACGCACAAGGTTTCACATGCCCTGGATACCAGGGCAAAGCAGGGACTCTGTAATAATCTGGGCCTGCGGGTCTTGGAGGGTCTCCTGGAGAGGCAGGGGCCAGCTGTGTCTTACTGTGGGGGCAGGACACTGGACATGATGGTCCCAGGGAATAATTACTGGCATGAGCCCCTTTAGAGGTTTCCATTTTGGAAAAATCTGGCCCCACAAACAGCCTACAAGCACCAGAGCTGAGAAGCCCCAGGCCAAATGACCAACACAGACCTACCCATCAACAGAAGAGCTACCTAAGGTCCTCCTAAGCATATAGCCACCTCTAATTCCACCCTTAGACATGTCCCTGCTCACCAGAGGGACAAGATGCAGCTCCACCCGTCAGGAAGCCAGCACAAGTCCCTCGACCAATGTCACCTACCAGGTGTCAGCCAACAGATGCAAGAGGTGCTCAACCCTGCAGGCTACAGAAAGAAGAACAAAAACACAAAAAGCCATACAAAATGAAATGGCAGAAAAATACTCCATAGAAAGGAACAAGACAAAACTCCAGAAGAACAACTAAATGAAGTGGAAATGGGCAACCTACATGAAAAAGACTTTAGAGTAATGATAGTAAGGATGATTCAAGATCTCAGGGGAAAAAAATGGAGACAAAGATTGAAAGAAAAATTACAAGAAATGTTTAACAAAGATAGATGATTTAAAAAACAGAGGTGAACAATACAGTAACTGAAATGAAAAATACCCTAGAAGGAATCAACAGCAGAATACATGAAGCAGAGGAATGAATAAGTGACATGGAAGACAGACTGGTGGAAATCACCCAGAACAGAGTAAAGAAATGAGAACAGTCTAAGAGACCTATAAGACAACAATAAACGTACCAATACTTACACGGACAGAGAAAGGACCAGAGAAAAAATTTTAAAAGATAATAGCCAAAAACTTCCCTAACAAGGGAAAGAAAACCCTAATTTTCAAGTCCAGGAAGCACAGCAAGTCCCATATAGGATAAACCCAAGGAGGAACAGCCTGACACACATATTAATCAAACTGACCAAAATTAAAGACAAAGAGAAAATATTAAAAGCAACTAGGGAAAAGCAACAAAAAACATACAAGGTGGAACCCTGAGAAGGTTATCAGCTGATTTTTCAGAAGAAATTCTGCATGCCAGAAGGGAGAGGCACAATATATTTAAAGTGATGAAAAAGAACAATCTATAAACTAGAATACTCTAGCCAACAAGGCTCTCATTCAGATTTAACAGAGAAATCAAAAGCTTTACAGACAAGGAGAAGTTAAGAGTTCAGCACCACCAAACCAGCTTTACAAAAAATACTAAAGGAACTTCTCTAGACTGAAAAGGCCACAACTAGAAACAATAAAAATTACAAGTGAGAAGGCTCACCAGTAAAGGCAAACATACAGTAAAGGTAGGAAATTATCCACAAACAAACATGATGGCAAAATCAGCAACTGTGAGAAGAGGAGAGTATGACTGCAGGATATTGGAAAGGCACTTGAAATTAAGAGATCAGCAACTTAAAAAGGACAACAAAAACAAAACCAAAATAATTAACAAAATAGCAATAAGAACATATATATCAATAATTACCTTAAATGTAAAAGGATTAAATGCCCCAACTAAAAGACACAAACTGGTTGAATGGATACAAAAACAAGAACTTTATATATGCCAGCTACAAGAGACCCACTTCAGATCTAGGGACACCTACAGACTGAAAGTGAGAGGATGGAAAAATGTATTCCAGGCAAATGGAAATCAAAACAAAGCTGCAGTAGCAATACCCCTATCAGACAAAATAGACTTCAAAATAAAGAAGTTTATAAGAAACAAAGGACACTACCCAAATGATCAAGGGATCGATCCAAGATGAACATATAACAATCATAAATATATACACTCCAACATAGGAGCACCACATTATATAAAGCAACTGCTAATATCCATAAAAGGAGAAATCAACTGTAACACGATAACAGTAAGAGACTTTAACACCCCACTTACATCTATAGACAGATCTTCCAGACAGAAAATCAGTAAAGAAACAAAGGACTTAAATGACACATTAGACCACACAGACTTAATGGATATTTGTAGAACATTCCATCTGAAAGCAGCAGAATAAACAGCAGTGCACACAGAACACTCTCCAGGATACATCTTATCTCGGACCACAAATCAAGTCTCACTAAATTTAAGAAAACTGAAATCACATCAAGCATGTTTTTTCGGACCACACACTATGAGACTAGAAATCAACCACAAGAAAAAACTGTAAAAAAAAAAAAAAAAAACACATGGAGGCTAAACAATATGCTACTGAACAACCAATGGCTCACTGAAAAAAAATCAAAGTAGAAATCAAAAAACACCTAAAGACAAATGAAAATGAAAACGTAACAACCTAAAACTTATGGGAAGCAGTAAAAGCAGTTCTAAGAGGGAAGTTTAGAGTAACACAAGCTTACCTCAGGAATCAAGAAAAATCTCAAATGAGCAACCTAGCCTTACACCTAAAGCACCTAGAGAAAAAAGAACAAACAAAACCCAAAGTGAGAAGAAGGAAAGAAATCATAAAGATGTGAGCAGAAATAAACAAAATAGAGACAAAGAAAACAAGAGAAAAGATTAATGAAACTAAGAGCTGGTTCTCTGAAAAGATCACAAAATTGATAAACCTTTAGCCAGACTCATCAAGCAAAAAAGGGAGAGGGCTTAAATCAAAAAATTAGAAATGAAAAAGAGGTTACAACTGACACCACAGAAATTTTAGGATCGTAAGAGACTACTACAAAAAACTACATGCCATTAAAATGAATAATTTAGAAGAAATGGATAAATTCTTAGAAAGGTACAATCTTCCATGACTGAATAAGGAAGAAATAGGACATCAGCAGATTGAAACTGAAATTCACAAGTACTGAAATTGAAACTGTGAATTAAAACCTTTTAAAAAACAAAAGTTCAGGACCAGATGGTTTCACAAATTCTATCAAACAATTAGAGAAGAGTTAATACCTATCCTTCCAAAAATACTTCAGAGGAAGAAACACTCCCAAACTCATTCTATGAGGCCACCATCACTGTGATATCAAAACCAGACAAATATACCACAAAAAATGAAAATTACAGATCAATATCATTGACGAATATAAACACAAAAATCCTAAACAAAATTCTAGCAAACCAAATTCAACAATCCATTAAAGGGGTCATAAACCATGACCATGCGGGATTTAGCCCAGGGATGCAAGGACTCTTCAGTATCCACAACTCAATCAGTGTGATACATCGATCACACAAACTGATAAATAAAAACCACACAATCCTCTCAATAGAAGCAGAAAAAGCTTCTGACAAAATACAACATTTCTGATAAAAAACCCTCCAGAAAGTAGGCCACAGAAGGAACCTACCTCAACATAATAAATGCCATATATGACAACACCACAGCTAACATCATTCGTAATGGTGAAGAAAGCTGAAAGAATTCCTGCTAAAATCAAGAACAAGACAAGGATGTCCACTCTTGCCACTACTGTGAAACATAGTTTTGGCAGTCTGTGCCACAGCAATCAGAGAAGAAAAAGAAATAAAAGGAATCCAAATTGGAAAAGGAAAAAGTAAAACTATCACTGTTTGCAGATGACATGATACTATAACCTAGAAAAACCTAAAGATGCTACCAGAAAACTGTTAGTGCTCATCAATGAATTTGGTAAAGATGCAGGATATAAAATTAATACACAGAAATCAACTGCATTTCTATATACTAACAATGAAAGATCAGAAAGAGAAGATAGGGAAACAATTCCATTTACCATCACATCAAAAAGAATAAAATCCCTAGGAATAAATCTACCTAGAGACAAAAGACCAGTACTCTGAAAACTGTAAGATGCTGATGAAAGATACCAAAGATGACACAGATGAAAAGATATGCCATGCTCTTGGATTCAAAGAATCAATATTGTACAAACCGACTTATACTACCCAAGTCAATCTACAGATTCAATGCAATCCCTATCAAATTACTGAGGACTTTCTTAACAGAACTAGAACAAAATACTTTAAAGTTTGTTTGGAAGCACAAAAGACCCAGAATAGCCAAAGCCCTCCTGAGAAAGAAAAATGGAGCTAGAGGAATCGGGCTCTCTGACTTCAGACTATACCACAAAGCTACCATCAAAACAGTATGTTACTGGCACAAAAACAGAAATATAGATCAATGGAATAGGATAGAAAGTCCTAAAATAAACCCACACACCTACGGTCGACTAATCTATGATAACAGAGGCAAGAATACATAATGGAGAATAGACAGTCTGTTCAATAAATGGCTGGGAAAACTGGACAGCTGCATGTAAAAGAATGAAATTAGAACACTCTAACATTACACACAAAAATAAACTCAAAATGGATTAAAGACCTAAACGTAAGACAAGATAATCTAAAACTCTTAGGGGAAAACACAGGGAATACACTCTTTGACATAAACCACAGCAGTTATCTTTTCAGATCCACCTCCTAGAGTAATGAAAACAAACACAAAAATAAACAACTGGGACCCAATTAAAACTTAAAATCTGGAATTCCTTTCATAGCTCAGTGGTTAACGAACCTGACTAGGATCCATGAGGTTGTGGATTCAATTCCTGGCCTTGCTCAATGGGTTAAGAATCCGGCATTGCCGTGAGCAGTGGTGTAGGTCACAGATGTGGCTTGGATCCCGCACTGCTGTGGCTGTGGTGTAGGCCAGCAGCCATAGCTCCAATTTGACCCCCAGCCTGGGAACTTCCATATGCCACAGGTGTGGCCCTAAAAAGAAAACTAAAAACAAACAAAAAAAAAACTTAAAATCTTTTGCATACCAAAGGAAGCCATAAACAAAACCGTAACTCCCAGAATGAGAGAAATATTTGCAAAAAAAAAGCAACTGACAAGAGATTAATCTCCAAAATATATAAACAACTCATGAAGCTCCACATCAAAAAGAAACAAACAACCCAATCAAAAACATGGGCCAAAGATTTAAATATACATTTCTCCAGGAGTTCCCATCATGGCTCAGTGGTTAACGAGTCTGACTAGGAACCATGAGGTTTCGGGTTCGATCCCTGGCCTCGATCAGGGGGTTAAGGATCTGGCGTTGCCCTGAGCTGTGGTGTAGGTTGCAGATGCGGCTGGGATCCCACGTTGCTGTGGCTACAGCTCCAATTAGACCCCCAGCCTGGGAACCTCCATATGCCGCAGGAGCGGCCCTAGGAAAGGCAAAAAGACAAAAAAAAAAAAAAAAAGGAAATACACATTTCTCCAAAGAAGACATACAGATGGCCAAAAAGCACATGAAAAGATGCTTCACTAAGTGTATGGGTTTGGCATATGCGCACTATTTTATGTGGAATGGATGGTCGACACAGACCTGTTACGTAGCACAGGGAACTTAACCCAGTATTCTGTGATAACCCATTTAAGAAGAATCTGAAAAAGAATGGATATGTCTATGAGTAAATAAAAACTACAATAACGTATCACCTCACACCAGTCAAAATGGCCATCATCAAAAAGTCTACACACAATAAGTGCTGGAGAGGGTATGGAGAAGAGAACCCTCCTACACTGTTGGTGGGAATGTAAATTGGTACATCCGCCAAGGAAAACAGTCCAGAGGTTGATCGAAAAACTAAAAATAGAACTACCGTGGAGTTCCCGTCGTGGCTCAATGGTTAAGGAATCCGACTAGGAACCATGAGGTTGAAGGTTTGACCCCTGCCCTTGCTCAGTGGGTTAACAATCCGGTGTTGCCGTGAACTGTGGTGTGGGTTGCAGACACGGCTCGGATCCCCCGTTGCTGTGGCTCTGGCGTAGGCTGGCAGCTACAGTTCCGATTAGACCCCTAGCCTGGAACCTTCAGATGCCGCAGGAGCGGCCCAAGAAATGGCAAAAAGCCAAAAAAAAAAAAAAATAGAACTACCATATAATCCAGCAATGCCACCCAGGGCACATACTCAAATAAAACCATAATTCAAAAATATCCATGTGCCCCAATGTTCATTGTAGCAGTATTTACAACAGCCAAGCTATGGAAGCAACCTAAATGTCCACTGACAGAGGACTGGATAAAGAAGATGTGGCACATACAAATACAATGCAATACTACATGGGAAAAGAATCTGCAATACTACAAAGGAAGAATACTCAATCATAAAAAAGAACAAAATAATGCTATTTGCAGCAACATGGATGCAACTAGAGATTATCATACTATGTGAAGTTAGTCAAAGAAAGACAAACATCACAAAATATCACCTACATGTGGAATCTAATTTTTAAAAATGAAACAAATGAACTTATTTACAAAACAGAAACAGACTCACCAGCTTTGGCTATGGTGAGGGGACAGGTAGGGAGAAGGAATGGATTGAGTGTCCGGGTCTGGCATATGCACACTACTGTATGTGGAATGGGTGGTCAGACCTGTTATACAGCACATAGCACAGGGAACTTTACCCATCATTCTGTGATAACCTACATGGGAAAAGAATCTGAAAAAGAATGGGTATGTCTATGTGTATAACTGAATCACCTGGTTCAGCAGAAATTTATCACAACATTGTAAATCAACTTTACTTCAATAAAACTTTAAAAAATGACAAAAGAGTTTATGTTAAATATATAATG
Source organism: Phacochoerus africanus (assembly GCF_016906955.1). Taxonomy (NCBI): domain Eukaryota; kingdom Metazoa; phylum Chordata; class Mammalia; order Artiodactyla; family Suidae; genus Phacochoerus; species Phacochoerus africanus. Next base: position 124,106,693 of record NC_062549.1, read on the forward strand.
TTATTCAATATAGAAGAAACATTTTTTAAGATAAATTTTATCTAATCCATTGAACTTATCTGGGTTTTTAACTGGACGTTTTAATTACAATACACTAAGAAACAATATAAACATAACAAACCCTAAACATTCAAAAGTGGGTAATTTGAGAGTTCCCTGGTGGTCTAACAGTTGAGAACTGTTGTCACTGTTGTGGCTCAGGTTTGATCCCTAGCCCAGGAACTTCCACATGACCAAAAAAAAAAAAAAGTGAGTGCTTTAAATCTTAAAATGAGGAGAAAAGTTAATTTAACACTATTCATATAAATAATGAAAAGGCAAAGTAAACAAAAAGAGATCCTAGCAAGAATCATGCTTGAAATGTTAAACTATTTGATAAAAAAATGTTCGTTTTAAATTCTGTAATTTTACTAGATATTTTACTTTTTTCTAAACAAGACTCAAAACAGACTAATTCTGAAATAGTGAAACAAAAACAAAAACAAAAAAACCTTCTCTCTAAAGTTGATCTTGTTAAGACAAGGATGTCCGCTCCCGCCACTACTCTTCAACATAGTTTTGGAAGTCCTAGCCACAGCAATCAGAGAAGTAAAAGAAATAAAAGGAATCCAAATTGAAAAGGAAGAAGGAAAACTATCCCTATTTGCAGATGACATGATACTATACCGAGAGAATCTGTAAGATTCTATCAGAAAACTGTTAGAGCTCATCCACAAATTTGGCAAAGTCGCAGGATACAAAATCATTACACAGAAATCAACCGCATTTCTATATACTAACAATGAAAGAGCAGAAAAGGAAATTAGGGAAGCAATTCCGTTTACCATCGCATCCAAAAGAATAAAATACCTAGGAGTAAACCTACCTAAAGAAACAAAAGACCTGTACTCTGAAAACTACAAGCCACTGATGAAAGACATCAAAGCTGACACAAATAGATGGAAAGATATACCATGATCGTGGATTGGAAGAGTTAATATTATCAAAATGACTATACTACCCAAGGCAATCTACAGATTCAATGCAATCCCTATCAAATTAGCAAGGACATTTTTCACAGAACTTGAACAAAATATTCTAAAGTGTGTTTGGAAGCACAAAAGACCCAGAATAGCCAAAGACATCCTGAAAAAGAACAATGGAGTTGGAGGAATCAGGCTCCCGGGCCTCAGTATATACTACAAAGCAACAGTCATCGAAACCGTATGGTACTGGCACAAAGACAGAAATATAGATGAGAGGAACAGGATAGAAAGCCCAGAATTAAACCCACACACCTACAGCCAACTCATCTATGACAAAGGAGGCAAGAATATACAATGGAGAAAGGACAGCTTGTTCAATAAGTGGTGCTGGGAAAACTGGACAGCCACATGGAAAAGAATGAAATTAGAACACTCCCTAACACCACACACAAAAATAAACTCCAAATGGATTAAAGACCTAGATATAAGACCAGACACTATCAAACTCCTAGAGGAAAGCATAGGCCAAACACTCTCTGACATAAATGACAGCAACATCTTCTCAGATCCACCTCTCAGAGGATTGACAACAAAAACAAAAATAAACAAATGGGACCTACTCAAACTTCAAAGTTTCTGCACAGCAAAGGAAACCCTAAACAACACGAAAAGACAACCCACAGAATGGGAGAAAATCTTTGCAAGTGAATCAACTGACAAGGGATTCATCTCCAAAATTTATAAACAACTTCTGCAGCTCCATACCAAAAAAACAAACAACCCCATCCAAAAATAGGCAGAAGATCTAGACAGACAGTTCTCCAAAGAAGACATACAGACGGCCAAGAAACACATGAAAAGATGTTAGCATCATTCATAATTAGAGAGATGCAAATCAAAACCACTATGAGGTACCACCTTACACTGGCCAGAACGGCCATCCTCCAAAAGTCTACAAACTATAAGTGCTGGAGAGGGTGTGGAGAAAAAGGAACCCTATGACACTATGGGTGGGATTGTAAATTGGTGCAACCACTGTGGAAAGCAGTATGGAGATTCCTCAGAAAACTAAACATAGAACTACCATTTGATCCAGCAATCCCACTCCTGGGCGTCGATCCAGAGAAAACCACGACTCACAAAGACACATGTACTCCAATGTTCATTGCAGCACTATTTACAACAGCCAAGACATGGAAACAACCTAAATGTCCATCGACAGAGGAGTGGATCCAGAAGATGTGGTACATATACACAATGGACTATTACTCAGCCATTAAAAAGAATGAAATACCGGCATTTTTTGCAACATGGATGGACCTAGAAACTATCATGCTAAGTGAAGTCAGCCGTACAATGAGACACCAACATCCAATGCTTTCACTGACATGTGGAATCTGAAAAAAGACAGATGGAACTTCTTTGCAGAACAGATGCTGACTCACAGACATTGAAAAACTTATGGTCTCTAGAGGAGACAGTTTGGGGGATGGGGGGATGTGCCTGGGCTGTGGGATGGAAATCCTGTGAAATCAGATTGTTATGATCATTATACAACTACAGATGTGATAAATTCATTTGAGTAATATTTTTTAATAAATAAATTAATTAATTTAAAAAAATAAAGTTGGTCTTGTTACTCTGAAACCAATACACATCATTAGAAAACAAAGTACAAGGTTATTTTTCATTTTTACATACCAGTTTCCAATCAAAGAGCCTCACTTGCTCACAGTGACTTAATAAATATTAAAACCATAAATGAATAATTGTTATGAACAGTATTTTAAATGATGCATTTATTTCACTAGAAGAGAAATATAGGGCTGAAAAAAAAAAACTGGAGAGTTCTGATGAAGAATTCAAACTCTCAAAGTTAGAAACTGCCTAACACAAACACACACACTGAATGTGTAACACTCTCTACATTTCTGATAAGTCGTTCAGCCTCTCTTTAGTGGTTTTACCATTAGTGAGCAAAACTGGAGAATCATGAGCGAAGAGGGCTGGAGATCAAGAAATGAGTTCTACTACCACAAAATAAAATAGAAAGCTCTTAAACAAAAAAAAATAAGCAGAATTCTAAAGCTAAATTTAGGCCTTCAAATGTAACATCTTCCAATGACTTGTTTCAAAGCCTGAGCTCCATGCCAGCAAATACCGTGGACTGCAAAAAATGTTGGGAAAAGACAAACTAAAGAAGTGAAACTAAGCAGTATTGTGAAACCATCTATGGATTAGAAATAAGTAGGTCATTGAAATAGGCGACTTATCCTCACTTCCCCATTCTTCCCACTTTTAGCACTGCTCTTATTTCCAGGGCTAGCCTAGGCCAACTTGTTCCCCTTCCTCGCCTTAATCATCCCCTTACTTCCTCTCCCAACACATTTATTCTTACCACAGCTTCTGTGAAATGTATCTCTCCATCAGCAGTGTGCCATGATTAAATCTTACCATCTCATAGTTAAACTCAAAAAAGCTCTTATTTCCCTCAGGCATTGGTTTTCTTTTCAATTTTGTAAAATGTTTAGTTATTTTACCTTATTCATTTGGGAACACAAGGAAAACATTCTAAATTAAAGCTGGTATCAACACCAACTTAAATGTCCATACTACTGAGCATAAATCAAATGAATAATTCCAAGATTCTACTTTATAGTAATAAAGATGGCAATAAATACTATATTTCTTCAATCTTCTTAATGTAACTTAAATAAAAAGAACTACTTTATGTATCATGAAATACTGTACTTTTTTAAAGAAGTCACTACTTAATATTCAATCTTCGTTTTTCTAATTACTTTGAGATAGCCTTGCATCCAAATGAAGTCCTAGTAAAATGCTTCTGGTAAAGCACCAAAGGTCACAACTGTTTTAAAAAAGACCTTCTTCACTAAAAAGCAGAATAATGGCTCTGCTGTCCTAGTTTGGGCTTACTCTATGGCTCTAATTTTCGGCCAAAGTTTCTCCTGAATACCAAGTACCAAATACCAAAAGCATTTTTTAAGACCTAGCACAACTGACTTTTCTCATTCTTTGATTCATATGAGACTGAGAAACTTCTTTTTTTTAAGTGTCATAGACCTGAGAAACCAATTTACAATTTAGAGTCAACAACATTTACCCCCAAAACAAACTGAGGAATATTATAAGTTTTTAAAAATCAACTTAATTGTTTAGATTTATTTTCTTGTGGTTTTGCTTTGTTTTTTAAAATATAGGTGCACACTTGTATATTTGGGAAACTCACATGGTATCTTTTTAGTTTTTACTTAAAATTTTAAAGTAAGCTCTTACTTCAAAATCTAATCAGTTAATCCTTCCAACATCCTTCTGCATATTTTTTACTTCTCTTCACAGGACTTTTACCTCTGCCACCTCAGGAACTCACACCAGTGGGCAGCCTCATTGCCATTAGCTATGCCCCTCTCCTCCCAGACAATTTCAGGAATCTCCATTTCAGATATTTAGCCGCCCTGTACGTCAACTCAGTATCTCCAGTACCCCAGTACCTATAATTTTTGACAACCCCCCCCCCCCCCCCGCACCTCAGCCCATTGATCCTGACACATTACTGCTATTCCTCACCCGCCTCCTATCTTCATTTCCATCTTTACACGGCTTAGATTCTATGAGCCATGATTATAATGACTCCTTACAAAGAGCTTCCCTGTCCTTGCCCGCCCCAGCAAATTTCTGTCAAATTGCAACCTTAATTTTATATTCAACTCTTCACCAACCCTTCTCCATGCCACTAAAAAAAGGTGGAAAAAAAAAAAGAAAGAACCATGCTGACCGGTCATACTTTGAAATCTGTGCTTATTAACCATAGGCTTTAATGCTACTTAATTCCATTCACTATGCCATTATCCTAAATAACTATCTTAAACCTTGTTCTTTCACTTTAAACTTATATCATCTCCTATCCATCTCACTCTCAACTAATAATCTTGCTTCCTACCTCACTAAAGAGAAGCAATCAAAAGATATTTCCTCATACTCCACTACTATTTTTATCACAAACAATGTAGGTTTCTTTGGCCATGCCCATGGCACGTGGACGTTCCCAGTGCCAGTGACGGAACCTTAGCCACAGCAGTGACAACCCTGAATTTTTTAACCTCTAGGCTACCAGGGAACTCCAATACTTATGTGTTTTTATTCTGCCTTCCTGCCTATTAGTTTGGTTAACAGTCCACATCCCTAGTGTTTCTGCTTACCTAAACAAGTAGTTCAGTTTCAAGTTTAGTTATTAAAAGGTTTAAAATCCTGGGCCTGCAAATGCGTGATGTATTCCAGGAAGAACAAGAAGCTGAATAAGCAAGCTCTGCTGAATGAGCAAAAGGAAGAGTAGAGACAGGTGAAGGAGTCTGGGGAGTCAGAACGCAGGTCACACACGTCTTATCTTTCACCCTGAGGACTTGGCTTTAGTGTCTCAGCCCACCATGAGATGAAAGCACACTGCACAGTCTTAAATATAAGCCTGACTTGACCTGACTCAGGTTTTTAACCAGATAACTCTGGCTTCAATGTTGATAAAAATTACTTCAAGGCAAGGGACACTCTGGAGGAAGGATACTGCAATAATCCAAACCAGAGATCAAGCGGGCCTGGCACAGGGTAGAAGCTGCAGAGTGGTATAAAGTGGTACGATTTTGGATATATTCGAAGGCAGTGTCAACAAAATTTTCTGATGTTTTGCATGTGATTTATAAAGAGAGACATCAGTTTTAAGCACTATGAACTAAAAGGATAAAGTGCTTCAAACTATACTGGGGCGATTTAAGTGAACAAGTTTGGGGAGTTCAGGCTGTGGTATAGTGGGTTAATGATCCAGCTTTCACTGTGACAGCTCCAGTTCAAACCCTGGCTCAGTGCAATGGGTTAAGATCCAGCGCTGCCACAGCTGTGGCAGTGTAGGTCACAGTTGCGGCTCAGATTCAGTCTCTGTCCCGGGAACATCCATATGCCGCAGGTGTAACTGAAAAAGGAAGGAAAAAAAGTGAACAAGTCTGCTCAAGGGAAAAACAAAAGTTTTGGTTTTAGACAGTTACATTTGCGATATCCTTAGACAACCAAGTGGATATACTCAGCAGACAGTTAAATACATGCCTGGAATTCAACAAAAGTGGCCACCCCTTGGAGTGGCTCAGTGGAAACATATCTGACTAGCATCCATGAGGACACAGGTTCAATCCCTGGCCTCACTCAGTGGGTCAAGGATCCAGTATTGCAGTGAGCTGTGATGTAGGTCCCAGACATAGCTCAGATCTGGCGTTGCTGTGGCTGGGGCGTAGGCCAGCAGCTGAAGCTCCGATTGGACCCCTAGCTTGGAACGTCCATATGCCATGGATACGACCCTATAAAGACAAAAAAATAAAAATTAAAAAAAAAGAAGCGCCCCCCCCCCACAACCCCAAAGATATACGGTAAAACATGATCCTGGATGCAATCTCAATGAAGCTCTATTGCACACCAACAGTTGGAGGTCAAGGAACGGAGGAGGAACCAGCAGAGAACATGGAGGACTGACCACTGGGCTAAGAGTAAAACCAGCAAAGTTTACTATCTTGCAAGCCAAAGGAGCACTGTGTTATTTCAAGGAGGAGGAAGTGATCTACTCACAATAAGATGAGGCCTGAAAACTGACCATGAGGATTTAGCAACGCGCACATCACTGACCACTTTAACAAAAGGAGTCTTACTGAAGAGACGAGGGCAAAGCCTGACAAAAAAAATGAGTTCAAAAAAGATAAGGAAGAAAGAAATCAGAGAGTTGAGTAGAGACACCACTTTCAAGGAATTCTACTTTTAAGGAGAAAAGAGATACAGGATGATGGGATGGTAGCTAAAGAAAGAAGTGGGGTCAAGTGTGGGTGGTTTTTAGGTGAAAGAAACACGATTATATGCTAATGGAAACAATGCAAAAGAAAGGAAAACACTGATAATATAGAAGAAACATTAATAACATAGATGAAAGGAAAGAACTAGAGCAATGAGCACTGAGTAGGAAAGAGGAGCTGCAAGTGGAAGTGGAAGGGCTAAACTTTGCTAAAAGCATTAGCTGTTCGGCTCTAAGAACAGGAGAAAAGGCAGGGTAAACGGGCATAGGTTTAGGCAGCTTGGTGGTAGGAGCTTGCGGAAAATTCTCTTGCGATCACTTCTTTTCAGTGAAATAGGAAGCGAGGTCATTAGTTGAACATAAGGATATAGCGGGTGTTATAGAAATTTGAAGGGAGAAAAAGAGCACCTCGTCTTTTGCATTCATAATTTAAATCGATAGGCATCAAACATATATATTTATATCATACATAAATATATATAACAACACAATAATACTATAAATCTTCAACTTCTCCAGGTGTGGTTTATAAAATGAATCCCAGAAGCACTTAATTAATACAGCCATGTCTTCCAAAGGCAATGATTTAGCAGGGCACACCAGACTCTACATGAAGGGTAAAAGGTAACATAAAAAGAGTGGTGAGGTTATGAGAATGGGCCTCTCCGATTTTTAACCACAGGGAGCACAGGTGACCAGGGCCCAGCTGCCAGGCTTCTCGCCAGCTGCACCCACACAATGACTGAAAAAGGCCGGGATGCAAAGATAGATCTAGTCGAGGGAGACCAAGCATTCTTCTGACAGATGAATTTGGCTCAAGAACTCCTCACAACCTTGTCAAACTCTCCTCAGAACTTCACTGCAGCCTAGGACGCTTCTCTGCCATCTTCTCTTCTTCCTCCTCCTTCTCTTCCTCCTTCAGAGTCAGATTTGCATGGTGGTCTTAGGGCGCTCTCAGCCTCAAGTGGCTTCCTCTGCATTTCCCCTCACAGGCAACTCCTGCAAGTTTAATCCCACTTGGATGGTTGCTGCTCAGAGAACCCAAATTAATATAGCTGAAATTTCTTTCAATGCAACAAGTTTAAACTAAATCTTTGGGAACAAAATGCTAGTCTTGGAAAATCAAAACGGTACTTTTATATTTCTAATAAGGCTAACAAACATAAAGTCACTGAATAAAAAGCAAAGCCCGTCGTGGCACAGTGGTTAACAAGTCTGACTAGGAACCATGAGGTTTCAGGTTCAGTCCCTGGCCTCGATCAGTGGGTTAAGGATCTGGCGTTGCCGTGAGCTGTGGTGTAGGTTGCAGATGCGGCTTGGATCCCACATTGCTGTGGCTCTGGTGTAGGTCAGTGGCTCCGATTAGACCCCTAGCCTGGGAATCTCCATATGCCACGGGTATGGCCCTAGAAAAGGCAAAAAGACAAAAAAAAAAAAAAAAAAGGAAAGCCTCTAGAGAGAGGTTATACAAATTTGAACATAATGTAATTTTCTGCCCTCTGCCCTGCTCTTGTTCTCAAAACGAAGCAAGCTTAAAGGGCTTCAGAGAGTAAGGTACAAAATGAACACAAGATCATTTGGAACCTTCTCACCTGAGTGAAAAGTCATTTGAGTACAATTTTCACAAGTTCAGTTCCTTTTCACAAAACTGACACTGTCTTTTATGTGATTAAAGTTTTGGATCTCACTTGTCACGTTACGGCAGAATTTTATTGAACATGCTATAAAAGAATCTGAAGTCAAGGCTAGAATTCTATTTACATGTGTGTAAATTTATCTTTTAATTCACTAAAAATAAGCTAAAACTTGACATCAAAAAAATTAAACTTGCTATTCAAAGTTATCTGCTCTTCTATAAAGTAGAAATAATTACTAAATGGACACAACTCCAAATATGAAGGTACAAAGATGTTTCTATACAGAGTGGTAAATAGTTACTGCGGTTGATTAGTTAGTTGATTGGTTAGGTTGATTAGGTCAACAGATGCCCAAGACATTTTTCTTTTTTCAAAAAAAGTTTACACTGAAGAAGTGTCACTGATTCACTACAATATAAATTTTTAGACTGTAAAAAAAATATGCATAATATTAAGTTCGCCATCTTAGCTATTCTTAAGTGTACAGTTCAGCGGCATTAAGTACATTCGCATTGTTGTGCAACCATCACTGCTATGGATCTCCAGAACTCTTCTCAACTTGCAAAACCAAAACTGTACCCGTTAAACAGTAATTCCCCATTCTCCCCTCCCCTGGCAACCACTATTCTATACTTTCTGAGAGTCTCTATGATTCTGACTACTCTGGGTACCCCATATGAGTGTAACCATACAGATAATTGTCTTCTTGTAACTGGGTTATCCCACTTAGCATAATGTCCTCAAGGTTCTTCCAAATGGTGGCACAAATCAGAACATCCGTCCTTTTTAAGGCTAAATAATATTCTCTTGTACCTCTTGCTGATCTACTCATCTGTCAATGGACACTTGTGCTGCTTCCACCTTCCAGCTATTGTGAATAATGCTGCTGTGAACATGGATGTATAAATATCTCTTCTAGACCCTGCTTTCAATTCTTTCAGTTCTATAACAAATGAAATTGCTGAATCATGCAGTAATTCTATGGTTAATTTTTGAGGAACTGCCATACTATTTTTTCCCTAGCGGCTGGAATATTTTACACTCCCATCCAGAATGCGCAAAGGTTTCCATTTCTCTACATCCTTGCCAACACTTGTGGTCTTCTGTTTGTTTTTTTTAATACAGCCATCCTTATGGGTGTAAAGTGACGTCTCACTGTGGTTTTGATTTCTACTTCCCTAACGATTAGTGATCTTGAATATCTTACCATGTGCTTACTGTCCATTTGTGGATCTCCTTTGAAGAAATGTCTATTCAAGTCCTTTGCTCATCTCTTAGAGTTGTTTGGAGGGTTGTTTTTTGTTGTGTGGTTGTTAATTTGTAAGAGTTAGTTATATATCCTGGATATTAATCCCTATTCATATATATGATTAGCAAATATTTTCTCCCACTCTGTGGGTTGCTTTTTCACTAGATGGTGTTCTTTAATGCACAAAAATTTTAAATTTTATGAAGTGCAATTATGAAGTTCACTTTATCTACTTTCTCTTTTGTTACCTGTACTTTTGGTGCCACATCCAAGAAATCACTGACAAATCCAATGTCATGGAACGTTCCCTCTATGTTTTATCTAAGACTTTTATAATTCTAGCTTCTACATTTAGATATTGATTCAGGTTCATTCTGAGCTAATTTCTGTACATGTTGTAAGGTAAGGGTTCACCTTCATTTTTTTGCACATGGATATTAAATTTTCCTGGCAGAAAAGACTCCACTGAATGGGGTTGGCGCCTTTGCTGAAAATCATTTAAACATGCATGTGAGGGTTTACTTTGAGTTTCCTATTACATCTGTCTTTATGTCTGTCTATTCCAGTACCATACTGCAGCCTTGTAATAAGTTCTGAAATCAGCATATGTGAGTTCTCCAACTATGTTCTTTTTCAAGATTATTTGGGCTACTTGATGTCCCTTGAGAACTCACATGAATTTTTTGGCTATGTCCACATGCTAAAGTTCCTGGGCCAGGGATCAAACCCTCACCACAGCTGCAGCCTGAGCCACAGCAGTGACAATGCCGGATCCTTAACCCACTGTGCCACCAGGGAAAGCCTCATAGGACTATTAGGATTTTTCTCTTCTGTAAAAAATTTCATGGGGATTTTGATAAAGATTGCCTTGAATCTATAAAATGCTTTGGGTAGTACTGACATCTTAACAATATTAAGTCTTCTAGTCCATGCATATGGATATCTTTCTATTTATTTCTATCTTCTTTAATTTCTTTCAGCAATGTTTTGTAGTTTTCAGTGAATAACTCTTTCACCTCCTTGGTTATATATTCCTAGGTATATAAGTGGAATTCTTTTCTTTTTTTTTTTTTTGTCTTTTTGCTATTTCTTTGGGCCGCTCCCATGGCATATGTAGGTTCCCAGGCTAGGGGTCGAATCGGAGCTGTAGCCACCGGCCTACGCCAGAGCCACAGCAACGCGGGATCCGAGCCGCGTCTGCAACCTATACCACAGCTCACGGCAACGCCGGATCGTTAACCCGCTGAGCCAAGGGCAGGGACCGAACCCACAACCTCATGGTTCCCAGTCGGATTCGTTAACCACTGCGCCACGACGGGAACTCCGGAATTATTTTCTTAATCTCCTTTCAAAGTGTTCATTGTTAGTGTAGAGAAACTCATTTGGGAGTTCTGGTTAATGGCTCAGTAGAAACAAACCCACCTAGCATCCATGAGGACACAGGTTCAATCCCTGGCCTCACTCAGTGGGTTAAGGATCTGGCAGTGCTGTGGCCGTGGTGTAGGCTGGAGGCTACAGATCCAATTAAACTCCTAGCCTGGGAACTTCCACATGCCGCGAGTGCAACCCTAAAAAGACAAAAAAAAAAAAAAAAATTCTAAAATGAACAGTTCATACACTAATTTATAAAACCTGAAAATGAAAGTTCATTTGAACTTTAACATCGTTTTTATGATGACAATAAGATCCATTAGAATCATTTTTACTGTGCATATTCTTATGCAAAGTTTCCCAGCTGCTTAAAACATTTTCTATCCGAAGAGAGCAGTGAGGAGAGAGCTACAAGCTAACACTATGTATTTTCCTCTGATGCTTTATATTTCAAATAATCTCATCTCTTGCATAATTTTGGAAAAAATCTTTTGAACAGTCTTTCGGGTTATTTTGTTAAGGGACCAAAATCTTTCATGCTGATAGAGAGCTATAGCTTTTACATCAAAAAAGCATCTTTGTTTTAGTTTCATCATGTACAGATGGAGGTGCGAACAGTTACCATATCATTTTCAGTACTTTCATGTTTATATCCTTATTCAGAAAGTCTTTGAATTAAATTCCAACTATTCTTGCCACAGAGCTATACTTTATCAATTATTTTCTTCTTCTTCCTCTTGAAAATCATGGAGTTATAGAAAAGTGACCCTTGCTTAATCGAAATTAATGTGGAGTATGTAACTAGCTGGACACATCTCAAGATATGAATGATTTGGCTTTTTAATTTATTTATTTTTTTGGCAGGACCCAAGGCAGAAGTTCCTAGGCCAGGATCCAACCCATGCCATGTAGTAACAATGCCAGATCCTTAACCCGCTGAGCCACCAGGAACTTCTCAGATTTTTTAAATTCCAAATAACTGAAGTATACCAAAATAGTGCTACATCAGTGCATTAAAACAGCATATGATATATCAGACCGAACATCAATACTGCAATAACTATGCACAAATAGTATGTCAATGTTTTCTATGTTCACTCAGAGCATTTATTCAGCTTTTAGTAGATTATATGCACGAAGTGCAGGATCTATTTATAATTCTTGGTTATCTCCCACCTAGCCCAGTATCATTTACTAGCTCTTAATCTCTGAGCCACAGCTGCAAAACTGGAGTAATTACAGGACTCTAAAGTGAGAACATTAAATGAAATGTAAACATTCAACACAGTGCTTAGAATTGGTAGGTGGCTATTATTATTCATTCATTTAATTCAACAACTGAATGAGTGTTGAGCTTGGTACTAGGGAAATAATGTGAATAAAAATATACTTACTGGGAAGAAGAGTTATTAATCAAATCATCACAACTTGGGAGTTCCCGTTGTGGCTCAGCAGGTTATGAACCCAACTAGCATCCATGAGGACGTGGGTTCGATCCCTGGCCTTGCTCAGTGGGTAGGGGATCTGGCATTGCCATGAAATGTGGTGTAGGTAGCAGACTCGGCTTGGATCCCACGTTGCTATGGCTGAGGCATAGGCAGCTACAGCTCCGATTTGACCCCTAGCCTGGGAACTCTCATATGCCGTGAGTGCAATACTAAAAAGAGCCAAAAAAACAAAATCACAATTTATCTTTGCTTTTATTGGCTAGTACTCCCTGAATAATATTAAATACAGTAATGAGTTCCTGTTGTGGCTCAGTGGTTAACAAATCTGACTAGGAACCATGAGGTTTCAGGTTCGATCCCTGGCCTTGCTCAGTGGGTTAAGGATCTGGCGTTGCCGTGAGCTGCGGTGTAGGTCAAAGACATGGCTCGGATCCCAAGTTGCTGTGGCTCTGGCGTAGGCTGGCAGCTGCAGCTCCAATTGGACCCCTAGCCTGGGAACTCCATGTGCCGCAGGTGCGGCCCTAGAAAAGGCAAAAAGACAAAAATAAACAAACAAACAAATAAATAAATAAATGCAGTAATGATGTTAACGACTGTGGTCAGATTCATGTATCTGAACTTGGATCAACATACAGGTTTTATATCTTCAAGCAGACTTAATAAAGAATGCTATATTTATTTTAAAAATTAAATTACAGTGTAACTGTTCTCTGTGAGGAGTCCTTTAAAAAAATATGCATTCCTAGGACAGCTAAACTGATTTTATTGATCCAAAAGAAATTTACATACTACCTGTTGGGGGAAGCCTGGTCTGATGTAAGCTTTATACCTATATATTATCTAACACCTTTGTTGTTTAATTATACTGTTTCTGAAAACACAACAGCATCCATATTGATGAGTCAACTCCTACCTGTCCCTACCTGTCCCATTTCACAGTTCTTTGTAATTTTGGAATCCTACAGATTTTCATTTCTGTTTCACATTAGCCTCTCTATTGTTCAGTACTACTTCTCAGATCCCAAACTTGAGCCTAGGGTAATTTAGTGGATACTTAAGGGTAAAGCAGGGACTACAGTTTGGGATAACAAAACTAGTTTTCTTTATGTCATACTCTTTTGCCCTGGCTCAGATTCTCTAGTCATCTCCTTTCACCGTTGTCTTTGCTACCTACTATCCTAGATGACTCCCTGTTACTTTTCCTCTGCCCTCAAACCAACCATGTGGCATCATTCCCCCGAAGCCAACATTTTATCCTTTGTCCTGAGACCAGAGAGTATGATTAGCAAAACAGTCACCAACAGAGAAGGTCTCTATGTACATGCTTCCGTATCTTTACCATCGAAACGGTAGGTCGAGCATGGTGCTAAGCATCCCTTTGCATAGTCTCTTTTTGATTTCTTGGCTTTCTGCCCCTGCCCCAGGCTTGATTTCCTTTTGACTCTAGTCTCTTTCCCTTTCCTGTGTTTGAGACTCTTTATCTACTCCAGGAATGCAATGTAAGTATAAAATCTAACCATAGGCCTTTACAGCCAGAAGGGACTTCAAAGGATCAGCATCTTTATTTACAGATGAGGAAACTGAAGCCTAGAGATTAAACTATTTGCCCAAGGTAACAGAGCTGAATCAAGGATCCAAATGTCTTAATTACTTTTTCCTGTTATGCTCCTTCAAATCAGTTCACTTAGTTAAGTAAATGCTCTCAGACTATATTTATTATTTAGACAGCAAATGGACTTCCTGACTTTTAATCTAATCTGAAGAGATACTTAGCTGCTGGTATATTCATAGGAGAAACTCCAAAGAGTTACTTCATACTGCTTTTAGTATAACTATGGTCTAAATACTGACATAATTTAGTTATACCTCTATATGTTCTATTATATTTCAGAAGAAGCAGAACTGACCCAAAGAACTTTTATGGTTTATTTTCATAAGTAAAATTGGAAAATCTTAATATTTAGAATCAAGAAATTATAATTAATGTTAGTATTAAAGTAGACTTTTATATGACAGGAAAATACTGTACATTAATCTAATCAGAAGAGTCTCTAAAATGCAAAAGCAAGAATATTCAGAAAACTTATAAGTAACTTAGCTGTCCCGAGTAAAGGGAAATGGTCAAGTAAATGAATTCTCCTGCACAGTCACATAAACTAGGCCTTATACTACTAAGGAAAATACTACTACTTTAAATTGACATGGCCACTTTGTCCTTTTCATAGCAATTCTATGTGATTCTTATGCAACCTCAAAACTAGCTTGTGGGCGGGTAGGGAAGCTACTATTAGCTTTCATTTCCATATATCGTTACTGCACATAGTACCTTGCATGAATACATTATTTCAGGCCTTTAAAAGAAATTCATGTTAGGATTGATTCTTTTTCACTCCTAAAACAGCACTAGAATAAATTATACTACATAAAAATGTATTTAAAAGTATTATTACCGATGAAATAAGTTTTAAATAGAGACTTAAAATTCTTACTAGACCTTTAATGTCTACAGCAAAATGATTGTCAATAGAAAAAGAATGGCTTCTATTTGCTAATGTGAAATAAATCACATGTTTGGAGTAACAGATAAACTAGGAGAAAACTACACACATGGAGGAGGTTTAGCAACTATGAAAAGACATTAGACAAAAAATTTTCATGTTAACATTTTCATGTTAACATTTTTCTAGATTTGTACTAAAATTTAAATTTTCTAGATTTGTACTAAATTTTCTAGATTTGTACAAAAATTTTCATGTTAACATTTTCATGTTAACATTTTTCTAGATTTGTACTAAAATTTAAATTTTCTAGATTTGTACTAAATTTAAATTTTCATGTTAAAATTTTCATGTTAACATTTTCATGTTAACATTTTCATGTTAACATTTTTCTAGATTTGTACTAAAATGGAATAAACTGAAATCTTACATATAAACCAACACTTTCCTTTTATGTCTTTCTTAAATTAATTTCCTTGTCTACTTCCAAAAAGGACTGAGGAGAATGATCAATATTTACATAGAATTAGGCCGGAAAATATAAGAAGGTGCTACAAAGGTATTATAACTAGACAGTAGTCCGTTACCTTTTAGTTGTATTCCCAGCCCAAAAGTAAAATCTGACACCAACAAATCAAATAACATAGAAGAAACAGACAAATCCTCAGAATCATACAATTTTCCAAGACTGAATCAGGAAGAACTAGAAAATCTGAATAGATCAATCACTAGTACAAAGATCGAAAGAGTAGTCAAAAAGCCTCCCCCCAAAAAAAGCCCAGTTCCAGTCAGCTTCACAAGTGAATTCTATCGAACATTCTAAGAAGATCTAATACCTATCCTTCTCAAACTATTCCAAAAAATTAAAGAGAAGGAAACACTTCTAAACTCATTTAATGAGCCCAGCATTATTATGATACCAAAACCAGTGAGGAAAAGAAAATTACAGGAGTTCCCATCGTGGCGCAGTGGTTAACGAATCCGACTAGGAACCATGAGGTTGCGGGTTCGATCCCTGCCCCTGCTCAGTGGGTTAACGATCCAGCGTTGCCGTGAGCTGCGGTGTAGGTTGCAGACGCGGCTCGGATCCCGCATTGCTGTAGCTCTGGCGTAGGCCGGTGGCTACAGCTCCGATTCGACCCCTAGCCTGGGAACCTCCATATGCCGCGGGAGCGGCCCAAGAAATAGCAACAACAACAACAACAACAAAAGACAAAACAAAACAAAACAAAAAAAAGAAAATTACAGGCCAATATCCCTATGTATATCAATGTAAAAATCCTGAACAAAATATTAGCAAACAATTCAACAATGCATTAAAAGGATCAAACATCATGACTAAGAGGGATTTATTCTAGGGATGTTAAGGATGGTCCCACATTCACAAATCAATTGTTGACACATGAAGAAAATGAAATATAAAAGCCACATGATCACCTCAAGAGATACAGGAATCATCTGACTAGATTTAACACTTATTTATTATTAAAATTCTCAATAAAATATGTAAAAAAGGGACGTGCCTCAACATAATAAAGGTCATATATGACAAACCTACATCTAACATCATATTCAATGGTAAAAAATCAAAAGCGATCCCTCTAAAATAAAGAACAAGACAAGGATGCCCACTCTTCCCACTCCTACACAAGCATATCAGAAGTTCTAGCCAGAGCAATTAGACAAGAAAAAGAAATAAAAGCCATCCATGGGAGTTCCCGTCGTGGCGCAGTGGTTAACAAATCCGACTAGGAACCATGAGGTTGCGGGTTCGGTCCCTGCCCTTGCTCAGTGGGTTAACGATCCGGCGTTGCCGTGAGCTGTGGTGTAGGCTGCAGACGCGGCTCGGATCCCGCATTGCTGTGGCTCTGGCATAGGCCGGTGGCTGCAGCTCTGATTAGACCCCTAGCCTGGGAACCTCCATATGCCGTGGGAGCGGCCCAAGAAATAGCAACAACAACAACAACAAAAAAAAAAGACCAAAAAAATAAAAAAATAAAAAAAGAAATAAAAGCCATCCAAACTGGAAAGGAAGAAGTAAAACTGTCACTATGTACAGATAACATGATTTTATATAGAGAACACCCTTAAAAACTCCACAGAAAAAACTATTAGAGATAATAAATTTAATTCAGTAACACTGCAGAATATATAACCAATATAAAAAATCTGTTGTATTTCTATATGCTAACAATGAACTAGCAGAAAGAGAAATTAGGAAATTCCATTTATAATCCACCACAAAAAAATAAATGAATAAAATACCTAGAAATAAGTTTAACCAAGGAGGTAAAAGACTTATCCACTAAAAAAACTGTAAGACATTGTTGAAAGAATTTGAAGGAGACACAAATAAATGGAAAAACAGTCTGTGCTCATGGGTTGGAAGAATGGACCTTGTCCAAACATTATTATTTAAAGCAATCTACAATCCTTATTAAAATCCCAAGGTAATTTTTCACAGAAATAAGACAAAACATTCTTAAATTTATGTGGAACCACAAAAGACCCCAAATAGCCAAAACAAACCTAAGAAACAAAAACCAAGCCAGAGGTATCACACTTTCTGCTTTCAAACTACACTACCTCGTCATGATAATCAAAACAGTATGATACTGACAGAAAAACAAATACATAGATCAATGAAATAGAACTGAAAGCCCAGAAATAAACCCAAAGATATATAAATTTATTATAACAAAGGAGCAAAGAATATACAATGGAGAAAGGATAGTCTCTTCAATAAATGGTATTAGGAAGACTGAATAGCCACATGCAAAAAACTGAAACCAGGCCACCGCCTCACCCATACACAAAAATTAACTCAAAATGGATTAAAGATTTGACTGTAAGACCTGAAACCATAAAATTTCTAAAGAAAACATAAGCAGTATGCTTTCTGGCATTGGTCTTAACAATATCTTTCTAGGTTATGTCTCCTCAGACAAGGAGAGGAGCAAAAATAAACAAACGGCAAACTAAAAAGGATCGGAACAGCAAAGGAAAACCATCAATAAATTTCGTAGGAAAAGATAACCTACAAAATGAGAAATGATATTTGCAAATGATATATCCAATAAGGGGTTAATATCCAAAATATGTGAAGAACTTATACACTCAACACCACCACCACCACAAAATGCGCAGAGGAGCTAAACAGACACTTTTCCAAAGACATACAGATGACCAACAGGCATATAAAAAGATGTTCAACATCATTAATTATTAGGGAAATGCAAATCAAAACTACAATGAGATATCACCTCACCCACATCAGAATGGCTATTATCAAAAAGACAAGAAATAACAAGTGCTGGTGAGGATATGGAGAAAAGGGAAGCTTCATACAAAGCTGGTGAGAAGTAAACTGGTGTAGGTACTATGGAAGACACAGTAGGGAGATGTCTCAAGAAATTAAGGATAGAGCTACCATATGATCCAGCTATCCCATTTCTGGGCATTGTCCAAAGAATATAAAAGCACTACTCCAAAAAGATATCTGCACCCCAAGTTTACTGCAGCATTATTTAAAATAACCAAGATATGGCAACAACCTAACTGCCCATTAGTGGATGAACAGATAAAGAAGATGTGGTATATACATGCAATGGAAGACTACTCAACCATAAAAAGGTGCAATCTTGCCATCTGTGACAACATGGATGGACCTTGAGGTATTATGCTAAATGAAGTAAGTCAAAGACAAATACTATGATTTCACTCATGTGTGAAATATAAAAAATAAGCAAAAAATAAATAACTGAACCAAACAAAACCAAATATATAGAGAGAACATAATAGTAGTTACCAGAGGGGAAGGGGAGGGTGAAATGAGTAAAGGATGTCAACTGAATGGTGACAATAGACAATAAATTTTTGGTAGTGAGCACAATGCAGGGTATGCAAAAGTAGAAGCATAATGTTACTCACATGAAACATATAATGTTAGAAATCAGTGTTACTGCAATAAAAAATAAGTTAAAAAAAGAAGTAAAATCTGCTCTGAATCTCAATTTCTCTTGAATTTTACTATGCTTTCACTTTAGCACAGGAATTAAATTAATCACATGCTTATAAGTGTGACTTTATAAATTGCTTTAAATTTTTGACCACTGGCGTTTTATCCTCCAATTAATGAGCTACAAGCTTCCTTAATTTTTCCTCTTAAATATTCTTAAACATTTCAAATATAAATACAGTTTTCCTTCCTAATGGTGTTAATACCAAATCACTATTGACAGGCTGGTAGTGGTAATAAAGACTGAGTCCGAAGTATGTTTTTAAAATATTCAGGGAGTAGTATCCAGCAAATGACTCCCTGAGATTTTTAGCCAAAAGAAAAAGAAAAAAAAAAAGAGTTAGTATACATAGACCTCTGAGGCCTAACTGCTTGTAAAGAAATTAAGAAGTCTGTTTCAGGAGTTCCCGTCGTGGCGCAGTGGTTAACAAATCCGACTAGGAACCATGAGGTTGCGGGTTCGGTCCCTGCTCTTGCTCAGTGGGTTAACGGTCCGGCGTTGCCGTGAGCTGTGGTGTAGGTTGCAGACGCGGCTCGGATCCCGCGTTGCTGTGGCTCTGGCGTAGGCTGGTGGCTGCAGCTCCGATTCGACCCCTAGCCTGGGAACCTCCATATGCCGCGGGAGCGGCCCAAGAAATAGCAACAACAACAACAACAAGTCTGTTTCAAATATGGAGGGACATCTACAATAAAAGGAGGGGAGTTTCAGCTGCTTACAGGTTATGCACCTCTTATACTGCAGCATTAGCTAAAGGGTTTCCATGGTAACACAAGTAAGACTAATATCATGCATTAGAGGAAGTGATGAGGATTATGGATTTTTTTTTTTTTCCACAATTCTACCACAAGAATTATTTGCTCTTGTCCTAACTGGAAGATCTGAAATACAGTCTGGAAACTTTATGACATGGGGAACTTGTTGAAAAGATTTAATAACCTGCTTCCTTAAATTAGGAGGTTTTAGAATTAAAAGACCCTGAGAGACTCAACTTGTAGTGTTCCCAGGGTCATCAGTAAGAAAGCAAAGACATCTAAGGGAAGCACACTCCAGTCTAAAGTGTGAAGAACACTATATGCATATCCTTCATATAATCAATCTTTACCCACAATTCCATGAAACTGGTGGTATTATCCTTATTTTATATAGAAAGAAATGAGTTCTCAGAAGTTAAATGATATATGAGTGGTATAGAGTTGGGAGTTTCCATTTGATACTGTTAGAAAAAAACAAAAGCAGTATTGATTTGTCCAAGGTATTTAGACTCCGTCTGGTGTATGCATGGAGCAAGTGGCTACCAGAGGTTTACTCAATTCTCCAAGGTAAACTGTCCAGAGTTCAGTAAAATCATAAACTATGCAGAACTGCAGTGTACTGGAGGGAAAATAAAAAGATTTAGAAAAGTTACAAATTTTGAGTTATGATTCAATGGCTACCTTTTGGAAAACAAACCTCAGAATTTGTCTGAATCACCATGTATCCTTCTTTCCTGTCACTGTGACTATATGAATTAAAGAAAACCCTAGTTAAAATTAAACTTCCAATTCTCTGGAGTTTGGGAAGAAATATATTTCTGAGATTTGGGGAAATAGCTATATAAATCTCAGCACTCCCCAGGAACTCCTAAATGGCTAAATTTTGTGTAATATTTGTGTCTACCTCGCTTGGAAAGTGCATTCTCTTTCATAAAATTGCTAAAATAAAAGCTGAAAGATGCAATATCTGAAAGTTTTTTAAAAATTTTTATTGAAGTATAGTTGGTTTACAATATTGTGCCAATTTCTTCTGTACAGCAAAATAAACCAGTCGTGTGTGTGTGTGTGTGTGTGTGTGTGTGTGTGTGTGTGTGTGTGTAGTATACACTTTCTTTCTGTTATCTTCCATCACAGTCTATCCAAAGAGACTGGATAGAGTTCCCTCTCCTATAGGGTAGGACCTCACTGTCTGTCCATTCTAAATAGTTTGCAACTACTCACCCCAAACGCCCAAACCACTCCACTCCTTACCCCTCCCCCTTGGCAACCACAAGTCTGTCCTCTGTGTCTCTGTTTTATAGATGGGTTCATTTGTGCCACAGTTTAGATTCCACATATAAGTGATATCATATGGTAGTTGTCATTTTCTTTCTGATGTACTTCACTTAGCATGAGAATCTCTAGTTGCATCCCTGTTGCTGCAAATGGCATTATTTCATTCTTTTTTATGTCGGAGTAGTATTCCATTGTACATATGTACCACATCTTTTTTTTTTCCTCCTCTTTTGGCCACCCCACAGCATATGGGGTTCCCAGGCCAGGAATCAAATCTAACCAACAGTTGTGACCTAAGCCACAGCAGCAGCAATGTCAGTTCCTTAACCCACTGTGCCATGCCAGGAATCAAACCTGTGTCCCAGCGCTCCCAAGATGCTGCCAATCCTGTTGTGTCACAGGGGGAACTCCTGTACCATATCCTCTTAATCCATTCATCTGCCCATGGACACTTAGGTTGTTTCCATGCTTTAGCTATTATGAACAATGCTGCAATGAACATAGGGGTGCACGGATCTTTTTGAATTATAATTTTGTCCAGATATATGTCCAGGAGTGGGATTGCTGGATTGTATGGTAGTTCTATATAGCTTTTTTTTTCAGTTTTGGTGGGCTATGTGTTCTAGACAGTTGTCCATTTCTTCTACATTGTCAAATTGGTTGGCATATAATCATTCATAGCATTTCTCTTATGGTTTTTTGTATTTCCGAACTATCCATTGAGATTTTTCATTTCTTTTGCTTATTTGGGTTCTCTCTTTCTTCTTCTTGGTGAGTCTGGCCAGAGTCTTGTCAATTTTGTTTACCCTTTCAAAGAACCAGCTCTTGGTTTTATTAATTTTTTTCAATTGTTTAAATCTTATTTTATTGATTTCCTCTCTGATCTTTATAATTTCCTTCCTTCTGCTGCCTTCAGGTTTTGTTTCTTCTTTTTCTCATTCTTTTAGGTGGTAGGTTAGGTTATTTGAGAATTTTCTTGTTTTCTGAGGAAGGCCTGTATTGCTATGAACATCCCTCTAAGAACTGCTTTTGCAGCATCCCACTGATTTCACATGGTTGTGCTTTTATTGTTGCTTGTCTCAAGGTTTTTTGGTTTTTATTTTTTATTTTTACGGCTTTAGCTGTGGCACATGGAAGTTCCTGGGCTAGGATTGAATTGGAGCTGCAGCTGGGGCCACAGCCACAGCAATGTGCAATCCAAGCCACATCTGCAACCTACACTGCAGCTGCAGCAATGCCAGTTCCTTAACCCACTGAGCCAAGCCAGGAATCAAACCTACAACCTCAGAGATGTCAAGTTCTTAACCTATTGGACCACAATGGGAACTCCTCAAGGCATTTTTTGATTTCCTTGTTGATCCATTGGTTTTTCAGTAGCACATTTAGTCTCCATGTAGTCGGCTTTTTTTTTCTTTTTTTTTTTTGTCTTTTTGCCTTTTCTAGGGCCACCCCCACAGCATATGGAGGTTCCCAGGCTAGGGGTCCAATTGGAGCTGTAGCCATTGGCCTAAACCAGAGCCACAGCAATGCAGGATCCAAGCCACGTCTGTGACCTACACCACAGCTCACAGCAATGCCAGATCCTTAACCCACTGAGCAAGGCCAGGAATTGAACCCACAACCTCATGGTTCCTAGTCAGATTCGCCAACCACTGCACCACGATGGGAACGCCTCCATGTAGTCGGCTTTTTTCTCACTTCTTTTTCTGTGGTTGATTTCTAGTTTCATACCACTGTGGTCAGAGAAGCCTGATATTAATTTCTATACTCAAATTTGTTGAGGTTAGTTTTGTGGCCCACTATGTGGTCAATCTTAAGAGACTGTTCCATTTTCACTTGAAAAGAATGTATATTGGTTTTTTTTTTAATGTAATGTCCTGAAAATATTAAGTCAAGCTATTCTGTCATTTAGGATCTCTGTTGCCTTACTGATTTTCTGTCTAAAAGTTCTATCATTAATGTGAGAGTGGGGTGTTAAAGTCTACTACTATTATTTTATTCCCATCGATTTCTCCTTTTATGTCTGTCAGTATTTGCCATATGTATTTGGGTGCTCATATTAGGGGCATATATGTTGACAAGTAAAATATCTTCTTCCTGAATTGATACTTTTGTCATTAAATAGTGTCCTTTTTCTTTATGGGCTTTGTTTTAAAGTCTATTTTGCCTGATATGAGTTCTGTGATTACCACTTTCCTGTCATTTCCATTCACATGAAATATCTTTTTCCAGCCCCTTGCTTTCGATTCATGTGTCCTTTGCCCCAAGATGGTCTCTTGTAGGCAGCATATTGTAGGCTCTTCTTTTTTTTTAAATCCAGTCAGCCTCTCTATGTCTTTTGATTGCAGTATTCAGTCTGTTGACAGTTAGGGTAATTAAACACGTATTTACTGCCTTTTTTTTTTTTGCTTTTTAGGGCCGCACTCACAGCATATGGAAGTGCCCATGCTAGGGGTTAAGTTGGAGTTACAACTACCAGCCTACACCACAGCCAAAGCAACATGGGATCCGAGCCATGTCTGCGACCTGCACCACAGCTCACAGCAAACAGGATCCTTAACCCACTGAGCAGGGCCAAGGATCAAACCCACATCTTCATGGATACTAGTCGGATTTGTTTCCATTGAGCCATGATGGGAACTCCCTGGATTAGTTGCCACTTTAAACCCTGTATTACAGTTGATTCTGTTTCTTCCTTATCCCTTTCTTCTTCTTTTTTTTAACTGGATGATTTATGTTTTTGCCAATATCTAAACCTTACAATGCATTTGGGCCCTCAACATAATATTGTAATTCTTTTCTCTCTCTTTTTTTTTTTTTTGGCCACATTCATGACACATGGAAGTTCCCAAGCCAAGGCTCACACCCATGCCACAGCAATCACCCAAGCTGCTACAGTGACAATGCCAGATCCCTAACCCACTCTGCCACAGGAAAACTCCATGTAATTCTTAATAATAAATAGTTAAACCTAAGAAAAGTATTGAGTCTCTCACTTTTCTATGCATATAGTTGACTGCATTCTTGTTGCTTTTTAAAATTACTAAAAATTCATTGAACTTATAGTCTAATGTTCACCACTGTGATCAATAAAAAATTAATGACCTGTATAACATTAATTTTTTAACATGAGGTTCCCACAGTTGGAAGATTTTGAATGTCCTGCAGTAGAGACACTTACCAAGTGTCCAGCTTACAAATTACACAGCATAATTCTGAGGCTACCTAGAATGGAAAGCAGGTGGAGTGAACAGCTAAGTGAAACTGGGGAAACGGACCCTTGGGAAAGCTGCCTGAGTTTGTTTCCTGACCAGACAGTGAGCAGTCTAAGGCATGGAGTTCCTGTACTTTTGAATTTCATGGACCAGAAGAAGTTTGAATTGGACTTTGGAAGCTGACAAAGATTGTCAACCTTGCGTCTGTCTTAACATCTTTACTTTAACAAATAAAACACATAAATTACTACCTATACTCTTCATCATGTTACAAAAGAAACAATTTAACACCTCCCAAGAGAAGATATAATCTCAGAATAAGACAATTGTTAAATCAGTACAATTAATAGCTTATTTTTTTAATCACCATATGGTATTTTTTTCATTGTTTTGCCATATTTGCATTTGTTATGGGATGAGCATTTCAGAATCAACAGTCTAAAGCAAAGATTCCCAAACACAGACGCTCAGATAAGAAGCACATAGGGTGCTTTACAGTAATGAATTCTAGGCCTCATCCCAGACCTACTGAATCAATCTCTGGGGTTAGGTGCCTAAGAATTTTGAGGTATAGATGGGTTTGGGGACAATGGTCCAGAGTATATGTAAACTTAAGTATGATTCAGGCATTCTTGGTAACAGGAATATACAATCTAGTCCATCTGGGCAAAAAACAAAAAAGGTCCAGATAGAAATCCTTTGGTGAAATCACGTAGAGTGGTGCTCGAGGTTTAAGATCCCATTTATTTGGCCGATTTACGAAAAATAGTGCATCTCACTTTCATGAGTGAGGCATACTAAAAAACAAAAATATGCCAGGAGCTGGAATGTTGGCAGGAAAGGGTAGTAAGGCCATAGTTCTCCAGGGTGATTAAAATATTAAACACAATGAAGATATTGCTACAAAACTAAGGCAAAAACCTAGAATTTTAATTGGAACCACTATGGTATACAGAGTGTTGATACTTAAGAGTTACTGCTGTAGGAGTTCCCGTCATGGCTCAGTGGTTAACGAATCCGACTAGGAACCATGAGGTTGTAGGTTCAATCCCTGGCCTCCTCGCTCAGTGGGTTACGGATCCGGCGTTGCTGTGAGCTGTGGTGTAGATCGCAGACGCGGCTAGGATCCCGCTGCATTGCTGACCCTGTGGCGTAGGCCGACGGCTGCAGCTCTGATTGGACCCCCAGCGTGGGAGCCTCCATATGTTGTGGGTGCAGCCCTAAAAAAACAAACAAACAAAAAAAGAGTTACTACTGTAGTGAGTCCCAGGTTTGGAGAATGTGATTTATTTTAAGCCCTGTGATTTTAAAGGTCTATAAGGATTAGCTAAGCAAGTGTTTGACACAGTGTTTATGCATAGTAAATACTCAGTATGTGTTGAGCAGAGTCAGTTTTTACTTTTACAGAACCTTTTGACTTTTTTTTTGTCTTTTTGTCTTTTTGTTGTTGTTGTTGCTATTTCTTGGGCTGCTCCCGCGGCATATGGAGGTTCCCAGGCTAGGGGTTGAATCGGAGCTGGAGCCACCGGCCTACGCCAGAGCCACAGCAACGTGGGATCCGAGCCGCGTCTGCAACCCACACCACAGCTCACGGCAACGCCGGATCGTTAACCCACTGAGCAAGGGCAGGGACCGAACCCGCAACCTCATGGTTCCTAGTCGGATTCGTTAACCACTGCGCCACGACGGGAACTCCCCTTTTGACTTTTTTATCTGAGTATTTTTTTAATTCCCATGAACATATCACATATACAATGATACAATGAAGTAGTGTCAAACTTTCAATACATCAAAAATCCTGATCTTATCTTTTTTCCTGTTTTCCTTTATAAAATATTTGTTAAAGTTGACTTACAAGGCTCTGTCAATTTCTGCTATACAGCAAAGTGACCCAGTTTTATATATGTATATTTTAATTACTCAATGAATTTTATTACATTTATAGTTGTACAACGATCATCACAACCAAATTTTATAGCATTTCCATTCCAAACCCTCAGTGCATCCCCCCACCCTCCAACCTGTCTCATTTGGAAACCGTTTTTCAAAGTCTGTGAGTCAGTATCTGCTCTGCAAAGAGGTTCACTGTGTCCTTCTTTTAGATTCCACATGTAAGTGACAGCATTTGATGTTGGTGTCTCAGTGTCTGCCTGACTTCACCTAGCATGATTTCGAGGTCCAACCATGTTGCTACAAATACCATTATTTCTTTCCTTTTAATGGCTGAGTCATATTCCATTGTGTATATGTACCACATCTTCTTGATCCACTCCTGTTTCCATGTCTTGGCTATTGTATACAGTGCTGCAGTGAACATTGGAGTACAAGGGTCTTTTTGAGTCATAGTTTTCTATGGATAGATGCCCAGGAGTGGGATTGCTGGATCAAATGGTAATTCTATTTTTGGTTTTCTGAGGAATCTCCATACTGTTTTCCACAGTGGTTGCACCAATTTACATTCCCACCAATAGCGCAATAAGGTTCTTTTTTCTCCACACTCTCTCCAGCACTTGTTTGTAGACTTTTTGATGATGGCCATTCTGGCCAGTGTAAGTTGGTACCTCATAGTGCTTTTGATTTGCCTTTCTCTAATAACGAGTGATGTTGAACATCTTTTCATTTGTTTTTTGCCCATCTATATGTCTTCTTTGGAGAATTATCTGTTTAGATCTTCTGCCAATTTTTTTATGGGGTTCTTCGTTTTTTGGGTATTGAGCTGCAGAATGTGCTTATAAATTTTGGAGATTAAAAATCCTGATCTTATCTTAAACTTTGAAAGATTATTTTTTTAAGGTGGCATGTACCCCAATTCTAAGTCAAATTAAACATGCTACCAGCTAAGAATAATGGTAGGAAATGCAAGCTGCCTTGGCCTTAAACATCTGTACAAGTTTTTACTGGATATGCTAAAATGCAAAGCCTTGACTAGTCTGAGAACATTTTGATGTTTAACTCTTCAAAGTAGTTTTGTGCTGTTCCATGGTATAAATTATAAGGAAGAATGATTATCCTTCCTTGAGAATACAGATACAGATCATAAATTAGAACATTTAGTGATCTTTTTTTTAACATCTACTTTTGTTCATGCTGATATAAGTTTAGAAACCACAGAGAAACTTCATCTCCTAATGGCAAATATGTTATTAGCAGATGCTGACCAATCTTGTGGCTTTATACTGAGCACAGAAAAGATGCATTCAGGGTAGTTAAGAAAGACTATTGCTCAGTCATTACATATTTCTTTCTTTGAAGAAATGCAGATTTTTTAATTACAAAACTAAACAGACAAGTTAATTGCTTCAAGAAGAAATTCACTATCAGATTTCCTTGAGAATATGCTGTTTTCACTGATTTCAAGTCAGTAAAAAATCTATCAAGGGCCTAATACCATATTAGAGGTGTATTCATCAGTTCACTTAAAATGGCTTACATTTACAAAAAATTAAGCATGTATCCAAACTTTCATGACAATTTAAAGATAAATCTGTTGATATACAGATAGACATATGCCAGACTTGAAGATAGATACATAGCTTTTACCAGTTAAAAAACAATCGATCTACAACATGGTTCTTAATGGGGCCAATTTTGACCCCTCCCCACCCAAGAGACATTTGGCAATGTCTGAAGACATTTTTTGATATCACAACTATGGGGGGGGGGATTGCTACTGGTATCTAGTGCATAGTGGCCAAGGATACTGCTAAACCTCTTACAATACACAACAACCCCTCCGCCTCAACAAAGAATTAGCCAACCCCGAATGTCCAGAGGGCCAAGATTAAGAAACCCTGGTCTACACTTCCTCCAGAAGATACAATGGTAATCCAGAGACTAGAAGCCCAGAAATCTTTATTTCCCTTTTTATGGCCATACCTGCAGCATATGGACGTTCCCAGGCCAGGGGTCAAAGTAGAGCTGCAGATGCACCCCACGCCACAGCCATGGCAACACTGGGTCCATGCTGCATCTAAAACCTACACTGCAGCTTGCACCAACATCAGTTCCTTAACCCACTGAGCAAGGTCAGGGATTAAATCTGCATCCTCAAAGAGATATGGTCGGGTCCTTAACCCACTGAGTCACAACGGGAACTCTAAAAAATTTTTAAACTTCTTAAAAGAACAGTAATGCTTTGAAGAACTGACCTGGGTGGGAAAAGAAGGTAAGAGAAGCCAGGTGTGCCTTCTATGAGTACTCACAGACTTACAAGACACATAATCAAGATGAAGCCAATAGCTTTAAGTTAGACTCATTAAAGGATGAAAATGAGGGAGTTCCCACTGTAGCACAACAGGATCAGCAGTGTCTCTGCAACGTCAGGACACAGGTTCAGTCCCTGGCCTGGCACAGCAGGTTAAGGATTCAGCACAGCCACTACTGAGGCCTGGATCTGATCCCGGCCTAAGAATTCCATATACCATGGGGCAGCCAAAAAAAGAAAGAAAAAAGGGGATGAAAATGGAGGTGATGAGATACTAGGTAAGATGCTAAAAAAGCGATGACAGCAGCCAAAACCTCAGCACTGAATGTTGAGAAGCATTAATGAGGGAGACACTTGACATCCATAATGTTTTTAGTACAAGAAAACAGGATCTTAGAATTACATAATTTTAAAAACATAACATACTCAAGAGATACTATTTAATGTTTCTGCCTCAAAATAAAAGCTACGGGGGTGGAGTGTTAAAAACAAGACAACAGGAGTTCCCGTCGTGGCGCAGTGGTTAACGAATCCGACTAGGAACCATGAGGTTTCGGGTTCGGTCCCTGCCCTTGCTCAGTGGGTTAACGATCCGGCGTTGCCGTGAGCTGTGGTGTGGGTTGCAGACGCGGCTCGGATCCCGTGTTGCTGTGGCCCTGGTGTAGGCCGGTGGCTACAGCTCCAATTCAACCCCTAGCCTGGGAACCTCCATATGCCGCAGGAGCGGCCCAAGAAATAGCAACAACAACAACAACAACAAAAGACAAAAGACAAAAAATAAAATAAAATAAAAATTAAAAAAAACAAGACAACAAGCCCAAAATGGAGTTGCTTATGCTAGGGCCCAAGTCTCCAAACTAAGACTTAACTTTTCAGCTGTCCCAGAAATGAATCTTATACCAGTCAATCAGGAATTGCCTGATCAGCAGCAGTTAGACAACCTGCCTGAGAGAACCCTGACATCTCCTAAAGGAAAGTAACTTTGCAATAACCAATCCACTTTTTTGCCTCGTATAACTTGTTTCTACTCCCATCTACCTATAATAGTCTCATTTCATACAGCTCCTTGGAGCTCCTTTCTAACTGCTAGATTAAATGCTGCCTGATTCATGAATTGTTTTGTTTGTTTGTTCTTTGCCATTTCTTGGGCTGCTCCTGCGGCATACGGAGGTTCCCAGGCTAGAGGTCTAATCGGAGCTGTAGCTGCCAGCCTATGCCAGAGCCACAGCAACATGGGATCCAAGCCGTGTCTGCGACCTACACCACAGCTCATGGCAACGCCAGATCCTTAACACACTGAGCAAGGGCAGGGATCGAACCCGCAACGTCATGGTTCCTAGTCGGATTCGTTAACCACTGTGCCACAACGGGAACTCCTGATTCATGAATTGTTAAATTAACCCAATAAGATTTCTCTTTTTCTTTCCTTTTTTTTTTTTTTTTTTTTTTTGCTTTTTAGGGCCACACCTACAGCATACAGAAGTTCCCAGGCTAGGGGTCGAATCAGAGCTGCAGCTGCTGGCCTGCACCATAGCCACAGCAAGAGAGGATCTGAGCCATGTCTGCCACCTACACCAAGCTAACTCATAAACATACATCCTGTGATATCATCCGTGGGGGGAAAAAAAAGACAAAAACCAAGAAAATCCCTTATTCCACACCTTTATCTGGCTCCGTTCCTCTGCTTCCTTTCTTAGCAAAATCTCCCAAATAGCGGTTTTGAATACTTGCTGTTTCTACTTCTCGCAATTCCCATTTACTTTTCCTCACCCCCAAATGTTTTAGTGTGTACTTTCTACAAACAAAAACATTCTCCAACATAACAAAAATGTAACCATCAAAATCAGACAATTAACACTAATACAATACCACCACCTGATTCTCAGACCCCATTCAAGTTTTCTCAATTGATCCAACCATGTCCTTTACAACAACAGGACTAGATGAAGAATGATGTTATAGCTGTTGTCATGTTGCTTTCACCTCCTTCTATCTACAACAGTTCCTCAGTCTTTCCTTAACTTTCATGACTGTGACACTTTGGATGGTTTTGAGCCAGTTATTTTGTTGAATGATCACTGATTTGATTTTGTCTGATATTTCCCCATTATTCAGATTATGCATCTTTGGCTGGTAATGATGCAATATCTTTCTCATGGCATCCCACTGTATCAGGTGGCAAATGACTTCAATTAGCCCCATTACTGGTGATGCTAATGGATGACTTGATTAAGGGGATAAATGCCAGGCCTTTCCAGTGTTATTTTCCCTTTACAATTAACTTTAAAACTATGAAATATTTTTCCTCATCGACTATCAATGTATTAATTTATTTGTATCAGTATAGATTCATGGGTTCCTATTTTATTCCACAGATTATCATTCACAATCATCAGTATTTGTTTTCATGCTCAAATTGTCCCACATCTGGCCAGTGGGAACCCCTTTAAACTGTTTCTGACATATCCTCATCATTCTTTGAACACATCCTCAATCTCTAACAAGATATTTCAGGTTCAGAGTTCTCCTGGTGATGCAGGAGGTTAAGGATTCAGCGCTGTCACTCACTGCTGTGGCTCAGGTTCAATCCCTGGCCCAGGAACTTCTACATGCCGGGAACTTCTGTATGCCATGGGCACGGCCAAAAAAAAAAACTACTTCAGGCTCATCTTTTACTTTACCAGCCCCAGTCTTGGAATCAGCTATTTCTCCAAGGAACTCTAGTTTCTTTTAGTGGAGAAAGATATTCAGAAGCCAAGAGCCGGACACAAGGTACTCTCATTGCTACAGGTTTATCCTTATCCAAGGCCCTCTCAAAGAACAACCTGGAGGACATGAACACACACACAGACAGACATTTATCTTTTCATCGGTATAACATATTGAAAACCTTGAGTTCACAGCACTATTTCCAATTCCAATCTAACCACCGAGAGCCTTTCAATATTTGTAATCCCCTTCTTCAAGGGGAAAAACCTGAGTCTCTTTAGCCTTAAGATGTTAATGTACTCATTCAAATGATCCTCAATATGTAACCCATCTCCCTTTGTTACTTCCACTACTCACCGCCATGGTACCTCGCTGGCTGTGCTCAGCCTTCCGTATCCTTGTTGGGCTGCGGCCACACCATCCCATTCGCTGACACTGCATTGGGCTGATGCCCCTCTGCTTACTCTTCTGAATGGACGCCCCCGCCCCCACATTCCACCTGGGCTCCACTACCCTGAGCCTGGCTGCCCTCCTGTGTGGGTGCCTTCTACCTGGGTTCCAATTCCTGCAATGGGTTATAGCCATCACTCTCCCAACCCTCCACGGTCCTCCTCCTCCTCCTCTGAGATGCTCTGATCTCTCACACTGAGCACACCCCCTCCTGATGTGGAGGCTTTCTTCACCCCACCGAGGTTCTGCCTTAACAGCACAGGTCACCCTCCAGCAAACCAGCCCTCCTCAGACAGTCTGATGCCCTGCTCCAGACCATCAGAGCTTCCAACCCTGTGAGAAAAATCAACCTTGCTCAGCCTCACCTGAGTTGCTTAGAAGGTAGAAAGGAGAAAGGAAAGATCCTGCCATTCACCTCAGATTATATCCCCCAACTATCAGTTCCCTACTTATCCCTAAATGAAATGATTCTTAATTCATGTAGTCTGCTTATTCTAGAACTAAAGTGAATTTGGGTGTGTTCCAGCCAGACACTGTAAAAAGTTTCTCACAATTAGAGAGCCTGTGTCTATATGGTACTTAGAAAGGATTAAAATAAAGAAACAAAAGGTAGAATATTTAAAAATAGAAGTTAATGTCTTATTACACCTTCCAGCTCTCTAGGATAAAAATCTTTTATGCATAAAATGCATTAATGCAGGATATGGGTACAGCTGGATGTCTGAAACAGAAACAAGGATTTTTTAAACTAGACCAAAGTATTTCTTTCTGCCCAATCTGCCTATATTGCTCAGGAAGGCTATGATTCTCAGTTTTACAATGAGCAATCTCTTCCTTTAAATTCACTTATGTTTATATTTAGAGCATTTTTCCTCTATTCCCATATCCAAGAAGAAATAATAACTTTGTACTGTATCTTTGTATTAAGAATACTTAACGGTCTACTAAGAACTAGAAGAGCTTTATAGCATCAAGTACACCAAGAAATTTATAGAATGAATATAGGTTAACATCTTTTTCTATCATTATATTTAAGATAAAAATCTTGGCTGAAGAGGTTCCACTGTGGTGCAGTGGGCTAAAAATTTGACTACAGCAGTTCAGGTCACTGAGAGGCATGGGTTCAATCAGCAGCAGTGGGTTAAAGGATCAGGTGTTGCCACAGCTGCTGGCATAGGTCACAGCTGTGACCCGGATTCAATCCCTGGCCTGGGAACTTTCATATGCCACAGGTGCAGTCATTGGGGGAGAAAAAAAAAAGGAGCTCCTGCTGTGGCTCAGTGGGTTAAGAACCTGACATAACGTCCCTGAGGATTCGGGTTTGATCCCTGGCCTCACTCAGTGCATTAAGGCTCCGGCACTGCAGCAAACTGGAGCACAGGCTGCAGATGCGGCTTGGATCCGGTGCTGCTGTGGCAAAGGCCCCAGCTGCAGCTCTGATTGGACCCCCTAGCCTAGGAACTTACAGATGCTGCAAGTGTGGAAAGAAAGGAAGGAAGGGAGAGGGGGAGGAAGGAGGGAGTTATATTTCATATTATAAAAAAATCCCTAAGATTAAACAAAGATATGAGAAATATACATGTTGGGGATAAAAAACTAAATAACCTTAGTTTTCAAAACATAATTTGATGACAGTTTTAGCAATTCATTGGTTCCCTCATTCGACAAATATTTTAGTGCTAATTTTATGCCTATTCCTTTTCTACTAATTAGGTGAATGTAGAGCAAGGATACAAACGGAACAACACTGACAACTTTCACACTCTAAAAAGAACCAAACAATAGTGTCCCAAAAATTGGAAAATCTGATTCACATACATTTATGTTTTTCAACATATAATAAATACATATTAACATTTCACATATTTCACAAGGTATTGTTAAAAGCCTGATGATTAGTCCAAGAACTTATGGAAAAATATATGGAACAGTTTTTGCTTCCTGTAAAACGAAACCTTTGTATAATATATACTCCTACCAATTTTAAATACACTGCAGATACAACTATGTACCCCAAAACAGAATTTGTTTTTTGATATTGAGATGAAAATGTCTAAAGACTGAAGATTACTAAGATATGACTCTAGGTACAACAGAAAATGCTCCATAATTACAAACCATTACCATTCCCTTGTCCTATTTTCTGCCTGCAAACAGGGGTTATTAAGGAAAAGTAGGTAGAAGAGGTTTTTAAGTTTCCAGCCAAACCCATATTTTATAGATTGGGGAAAAAGAGAGTGTGAGTTTTTAAGATAAAGGCGGGGAAGGGGAGTGGACGTGAGTGGTTTAAGGAAGTAGCAATGCAGGGGAGATACTGGTTAGAGGCAGCTCTCCAGGTTCCACCTTCTTACTGTCAGTACAGAACAGTGGCATAAATGGGCTTCTTGATTAACTGCCACCCTCTTTAACTAGTTACAACCATACCTATGATGTTTAAAACGACAGTTTCTACCAACAAAAAAAGACAGTTTCTGCCAACAAAAAGGAACGTAAGCTATAAATATTTAGGCCATGACTATTCTCCAAAGATTTGAATATACCAGAAATAAACATAAGGATATCCAGACTAGGCACTCTGGAGGGAAGGGGTTGAGGAACTGGTCAACAGAGAGTCCCTCCAGTGATATCAATCAATACAGGGGACTACTCTAGAGCTGGGAAAGTAGGATCACCTCAAAATGACTAAGTTTTCGCAAGGCAGGGAAAGTTTATTATAAGCCTTAATAAAGTCTATCATACATCACCAGTGCTTCCCTATAACAGACACCCAATAATTTTTTCATCTTTTAAACTAAATTCCCACAGTAGTTTCATGGGCTTTGAAGAAACAATACAGATCACATTTATAAGGAGTTTCCTTTGTCACCTCCTCTAGATAAACGCTTTCCAAAAATCTGAAGTTAACGATTTGGTCCAGCCAGTATAGACTACAATGGGACAAGTTCCTTTGTTTTAGATAAGTCTATAGACATGGCCTAAGAGTTCATCAGCGATTTGGGTTCCCCGCCCCCTTCCAGTTTTATTGAGATGTAACTAACACGCAGCACCGTCTGAGCTTAAGGTGCACGGCATAATGACTTGGCTTACGTGCATTACAAAATGATTACCACAAGGAGTTTAGTGACTCTCCATCTCATATATATGCAAAATTAAAGAAAAAGAAAAAAATTTTCTTCTTTGGAATGCAAAGTCTTAGTATTTACTCTCATAACAACTTTCACATGTAACACACAGCAGTGTTCACTACACCTATCACATTGCACGTTACAGCCCTGGCACTTACTATCCTGCAGCTAGAGGTTTACACCTTTGGACTGCCTTCATCCACTTCCCCTGCCTCACTTTTCCTCCACACAGCTGATCTTCACACGAGGGAGTTGGTTTTTATAACACTAGCAGTTCCTGTTACACAACATAGTGACTGGGTATTTCTATACACTTCATAATGATAGCCACATCAATTCTAGTTACCATTTCATCAGCTATTATCAGGCTCTCAAGGTAAATTCATCAGAACCACCTTCAGAGGTCAATTCTTCCTCAATCTGTAAAAAAATTCAACCCAACACTAAAACTTAATCATGTGGCTTCAGATTGCTTAGACCTTCTTGAATTTGTTATCCGGACCACCTAATTTATCATCACCTACAAAGATCTTCAGAACCATAAAAACTTCCTTTAGGATGCAATTATTAATCAGAAATCAGTACTCTGGGTAATGCAATGAGCTACTGAGCTGGACCAAATAAGTATGATCAGAAACAAGCACTGTATTAGTGGAAACAAAAAGACTAACCCAGTCCCTACCCTCAAGGACTCAAAAATCTAATACATTTACAATATAAAGGTTAAAAGAAAAATGCTATAGAACAAAGGGAGCATTAAATTAAAAGGTTAAGACTAGGAGTGCAAAATAAAGAACTCACTGAATCTATCATCCAATGCACATTTTTCCATTTCTTCCAAAAAGATATCATGTGCTTTGTTAAATGCACCTGGCTAATATGATGAAAACAACAATGTCTTCTAAATTACACACCCTTAAAACTAAGGGCCGAAAATCACAGACGAGAAAACTAAGACATAAAAAAGTTTTATACGTTCCTATAAATTAAATCAGATATTTGAACCTACTTCCTAATTTCCACACTAGTCATCTCATTCTCCCGGGGGAACAATTTTTTTAAATAAATCATAATATCAATGTGATGTGCTCAACCAAATTTTTTGTGTATCTATATACACACTCATAACCCACACATAGTTTTTTTCCCATTGAACTTTAACTGGCTCCTCAAAAACCAAAAATCTATCTCCTAATAAATAAAACATATTGCCTAAACACAGGACTTCTCCAATCTCTGATTTCCTTATTTGTTAAAAAAAGCTAATAATTACAAAATGCGTGCTTTGCAAAATCATTAATTCATACTTAGACTTTCTGATCCAACCATTCTTCCTATAATAACGAAATCAACATAATAAACAATGACTCCTGAAGAAATGAAGATGCTCTCATCTCTGTGTGATGTCACCCAGAACTGAGTCTCTAGCATATATTCACTACCTTACCTAAATGCTCATTCTGAGCAGGAGCAATCCCTTAAAGCATAGTTCAAATTTATTACCAGTTAATTTTATCTCCTCACAACTACACAACAGAAGTCTGACACAACCACCTTAGTCTATCACTATTAGCTCTGTCCCCCAGAGTATGAGTGGTTTTAATTTTATTACTTTATTCTCAAGTTTAACATAAGACTTAAGATAGCAAAAAAAACTCGAGTCAATGTTATAAGAAATAAACAAGTTTGAGTGCGTAACAGCACTACCGTCATTTCACTGTAGCGACATGTTCTCAATAAGGTTTAACTCTGGAGTAATATGCTCTAAACATGTAAGTAAAATGAGAACTGGTTTCTAAATTCAAAATTCCAGGAGTACTTTCGCAACCTCAAATTCCTCAATGGCAAGAGCAGTTCAGGTGTTTGTTACAATCTACTGGAAGCACAATATCCTTATTCAAAGCTGAGAAGAGTTTTTAAAAAACACAAAAAACAGGAAGTCTAAGCAAATTTTTCTAAGATCTCTTCTGGTCCCAAAAATAGTGCTCTACACCAACTTCTACTCATCTATGATTTAAGCATCCAGTTGATATCAGTTGATTCCACATTATTTAGTTCCTAATAAATGTTTCCCTCAAATCCTCTCACTACTAAGAAAAGCTTAAAACATGGAGATATATTAAATAAAATAAAATATTAAGAGATATTAAATAACATTAAAATATTAAGAGAAAATTTTTTTTAATTTTTCACAATTTCCAAAAGGATACAGAAAAATTTTTAGTCAGAACAAAAATTCCCATCTCTTCTATGGTTTACCTATCTAAATGTCTGAGAAACTACTCAAACGCTCAAAGTAAATAACCAAACTAGGAGACCGGGGCATGGGGGGGACGACACTGCTTCTGAAAGTACTATATTCTTAAAAGTTGTTAAAACTTTAAAAATCTCTTCTTAGTCTTCACTAAAATATTTTTTTCCTTAAAACTGCTTTTCTATAGTGTGATATAAAGCAATTGTTTTCAGTCTAAATTAAGAGTTAAATCTCAGTCATACTCCTCCACTGTTTTACTCTTTGTCCTTTTTAAAAGTATTCCGCTTAATTTTTGCTTCCTCTGAAATGTGGACTGCTGAAGTACATAAAGATCAAAATATTTTCTAATTATAAAAATGGAAAATAAAACTGTATCCATCTCCTTTAAGAACATACTATAATTAACTACAGAACGTACTAAGTCCAAGGAAAGAGACTTATAATGCCTGAGAATCTAACCAAAGAAAAAGATGAAAGTTTACCTAATTGACTATATAATCCTCCTCAATACAAGAACAATTGCATCTACTATCTAGGAACGTAATGGAGAGGCTCCAGAGGTATGTTCTCTTGGGTGGTGTGTTTACACCCTGGGCAAACACTTGCCCAGAATGTTGCAGATTCCTGGGCTGGCTAAGCAGGTGTTCGACTCGATGAGCTCTAAAGTCTCTTTCAACTCTAAAATTCCCCGTCTGTGAGTAAAATGTGAAAAATAACAGAAAACACTGTACCCTTCCATGAACCGATCTGCCTTCATTCCCCTCCTAACTGAACGTCTGGAGACAAAAAAGTTCTTTCTGCTCTTTCTCTGCAGCGATTTCACGAGAGCCCAGGTAACAAAAGGCAGGAAAACAGGCACAGGTGGGATGGACCGGGGAGTGGCTGAAGGCCGGCGGCTCCCGGGACAGCGCCCCCACGCTCCCGTCCCCCCGCAGCACCTGAGAAATCACTGCCCTCCACACCGCCACCCTTCCGCGGCGGCGTCGCGGGCGGATTCTCCGACCTGTTCCAGTCCCCGCCGCACCTGGCCAGACACCGGCATTGTCTGCAGCCTTCAGCGCCCATGAAAGACAAGGAGGCATGGGAGAGAAAAGCGGGAGAAAGAACGACGGAAGGGCAAGAAGAGCAATTGGAAAGCCGTACGCTCCTTCGGCACCATCGGCTTCCCTATCGATCACTCCATTTAATTCAGGTCCCCAAAGCCAAGCCCCCGGCCCTGGGCGGCAGCCAGGGGTGGCCCAGCCCGGAGTCCGCGAAGCTACCGCGGTCGGAGCACGGACACAAGAAGAGGGAAATGGGCGTGTGGGCTGGGCCTGGCTGGCCGGAGGCCGGGCTCCGAACAAAGCCGCCCGGCTCCCCCTACCTGGGGCGAGGGCGGCGGGCGGTGCCTCGCGGGTCCCCGCGCCGCCCCAGCCCGGCGACGCCCTCGCCCCGGGGACCCTGGCCGGACCCGGGGCCGCGGCGAGCCCCCTCCCCGCCCGCGAACAGCGCCCCTTCGGGACAATGGGCCCCCTCCCCCGCCCCGGGGAGGGGAGATACAAAGGCTGGGAAGCGCGGCCCGGCCCGGAGCCAGGCGTCCGGAAAGTGAAGGCGGAGGAGGGAGAGGGGCCGGGAGAGGATGGCGGCGGACGCGGCAGCCCGGGGCGGCTCCCCAGCCGTCCAAGCCGCTGCCCTCAGCCGCACCGCGGCGGCGGGGCGGGAGCGAGGGCCAGCAGCCTCTCACGCCCGGCCGAGAGGGCAGGGGTCTGCACACAAAGACGAGCGGGACCACCCCCCCTCTCCGCCCGCGCCAGGGGCGGCGACGGCCCGACGTGCTGGGGCCCCCGACGGTCCGGGCGTCTGCCCAGCCGCAGCCCCTCCGGGCCCCGGCGCGCGCGGGGCGCCCCTCTCCTCGACTCACCCACAGCTCCGTGCCCCAGCTCATGGCGGAACTCGAGGCCCCTCGAGCCGTCTGGCCGCCCTGCTGTCCGAATGTCCGTCGGCTCTGCCGTCAGTCTGTCCGACCTCCCACTGGCGGGCTCGCGGCTCGGCTGCTCAGCCTCGGAAGGTGCCGCCACCGCCGAGTTCCCCAGTGAGTGAGAAAGACGCGACTGGAGAAGCCGCCGCGCCGCCGCCGCCGCCGCGTCCCCGCCTCCCGGAGCCGGGCGGGAGGGGGCCTGGGCTGGGGGGAGGCGGGACGCGGAGAGGGGAGGGGGCGGGGCGCGATGCACCCTGGGATCGGGGCGGACCGCGCGCGCCCGGCCGAGGCCGGCTGGGTCTCCTCGCCCCAGGTCCCCCGGCCGCCGTGCTTGCTCATCCCGCCCAGGCTCTCGCTTTTCGTCTCTCTGGGCTGGGACTGTCCCACCGCCGCGGCCACTTGAATCGCTGTCACCTAGAAGGAAAGGGAGAGACGGAAAAGACGCCCAGCCCACCGCCCTTCTCTGCCCTGAGCCCCCTTAAATGAGGCGGCTCCTTCCTGCCTTTTGCCGCCTCCACTTGGGAGAAACCCAGACAAGGAAAACTCATCCAAATCCTTGGGTTTAGACTGTGGAGAGATATGTTTTATTTATAAGAAAAAATCTTAATGGAAAGGGTGAGCTCGGGAATCCCTTGAATGTGTAGAGCATCAAATGTGAATGCAGCGTGCCCCTGATTTTTTTTAATAGAACATTTTAATTGTTTGAGTCCTGTCGGGAACTCATTAAAGAAGGTAGACCTTTCAGCTTTCATTTGGGGATGCTGCCATGAGAGGAGATGGAACACATGGACAAAGGGGAGCCAGGCTGTCACCTGCAGGAAAGGAGAACTGAGCTTGCCCCTCGTCTGGAATGGTGACCTCGCGCCTGCGGAATTGCATGGAAGGCAGATTCCTAGTCGGCAGAGCAAAGAGCCTATTCGGACCTCAGATATTTCTCATTTAGAATATCGGAGCCATTTCCTTTTTTCTCCGTGGAGTTACTTCCCAGCCTTTCTGAGTAATCATTAACTGCGGTCAGCAAGTTTGACTCGTTGGTTTTAGGTATCAAGTATGCTTAGCAACTCCCTAACATACGCTTTAGCATTAATTGCTTGTCTCCTAAAAACACACACGCACACGCGCCCACACAGTCCAATGCAATCACTAGTAGAGTGCTCCTCGGTGTGTTTTGACAGCTGAGGGTCTTAAGTTCTCCCAGGGCTAGTCAGCCTTTGAAACACCTCCCTATAGGGCCTGCTCAGATGCCCCAGTCTCTCCCACCTATATCCTTGTCCCTGCCTGGCTGTGCTCCCTCTTGGCGTTGGCCAAATATCCTCATCCTTCCTGACCGTCCAGACAAAACTCTTGCTAAATTGTTTGCTGCCCTTCTGTGACTCCAGCTCCAGCATACAATTACCCTCCTCCAAGAGGGTTGTGGCCCATAGTTAAATGCTTAAGTGTGCCATGCAGTGATAAGGCTGTTAAGCATGGACTGAACACTTTCTCTTTCCAGCATTTTCCTGTTTCCTTCGAGGGTATTTATATCACCTAACCCTGCGATCCACATCGCCTCTTCCTTTAAAAAAAAAAAAAATTACATGCTTTCCCTTTAAAAGTAATCTACCATTCACCGTAAAGATTACCCTCTCCTCCACCATACTACCCACAATTCCCCAACAGAACATAAAGTCTTATCTCTTAGATGAGCAGTTTTCTTCTTTTGAAATTTCTGAACAGAATTCCACACTCAGAACAATTAATTTCTCTTCCAAAAGTTAGATTTGAGGGCATCAGATTCAGAGAAAAATTACATTAGCCTATGTTTTCATAAAATTTAAATTGATATAATCAACTTAAACTGATAATCCTCAAATAATCAATTTACAAAATTATTTCATGATATTAAAATTTACTTCAAACTCTTTAAGCAAGAATTATTAAAAAGTGAAAACTATCACAACAAAGGAATTAATGTGCTATACTTTGCTATGAAAACAATAAAGATCAATCGGATTTCAGAGTGTTACTTTTTTATAGAAAAAAAAAATCCCTAAAATAGTATACACAGGGGCATCTTAGCTAACAACCATCCAGAGGTGTTTTACAAACATATATAGTCACATACACAAATACATATTATCGGCCTGGCGGTTTATAAGGCTGTTGATTTTTAACATAATCAGAATCCATTTATGTGTAAGATTTATTTTCTATGGACTCATGACAAGGCATTTTGTGAACAGTTTAACACATCATTTTCATCTCTAAAAAAGGTAAAACATAACTTTTAGCGTCTTGAAAGCAAAATCTCTTTGGTGTAAGAGCAATCTATTATTAATTTATTCCACATGCTACCCGCGAAATCATATTTTGATCAGTAAGTGATACAATTCTGTCAAAACAATTATACCTTTTAGCTACTTGACCTATTTTGGCAATCCATCACCACATAGTTTCTGTTTCATATTACACATTTTATAAGGTAATGAACACCATGAAGGAATCAAGGAAATAATATTCTAACTTCCTCTATATATTTTTACAATGGAGCCACACTCTACTAAGTAAACTTGAAGGAGCTCAAATTGCACAGGCTTATTAGCAATTTTAAAAATTACTATACCATCTTTATTAGTTATGAAAAATAATGTTCATTTAATGCATTTTCTCTTCAGGCATATGTTTGAACTATGCTCCCTGATAAGCCACTAAAATGTTGCATTTTCATTGCAATATTTCATATTTTTATCATGTATTAATTCAAATGTGAGGTTTGTTTGTTTGTTTTGTCTTTTTGCCTTTCCTAGGGCTGCTCCTTTGGCACATGGAGGTTCCCAGGCTAGGGGTCTAATCGGAGCTACTGCTGCTGGCCTACGCCACAGCCACGGCAACTCGGGATCCAAGCCACGTCTGCAACCTACACCACAGCTCACGGCAACGCCAGATCCTTAACCCACTGAGCAAGGCCAGGGATCGAACCCACAATCTCATGGTTCCTAGTCGGATTCGTTAACCAGTGAGCCACAACAGAAACTCCAATTGTAAGTTTCTTTATAATTCTTTATGTTATAAACATGTAATTAATGCTCTTTTGTTTCAAATTTTCCTGGCCTGAAAGGTATACAGATGCCAACAGGTGCATGAAAAAGGTGCTCAGCATCGTTAATCATCAGAGAAATGCAAATTAAAACTACAGCGAGATATCACCTCACACCTATCAGAATGGCCATCATTAAGAACACAAATAACAAATGTTGGTGGATGCGGAGGAAAGGGAATCCTCTTACACTGTTGGTGGGAATGTAAATTGGTGCAACCACTGTGGAAAACGGTATGGAGGTTTCTCAAAAAACCAAAAATACAATTACCTTATGACCAAGCAATTCCACCTCTGCATATAAATCTGAAAAAAAAAAAAAAAAGCCCACTAATTTAAAGGTACACGCACCTTAATGTTCATAACAACATTATTTAACATTGCCAAGATATGGAAGCAAACTAACTGTCCATCAACACATGAATGGATAAAGATGTGTGTGTGTGTGTGTGTGTATACACATACATATGTATGTACATGTATGTGTACATACATATATATATGGAATACTACTCAGCCATAAAAAAGAATGAAATCTTGCCATGTGCAACAACAAGAATGGACTTGGAGGGTATTACATTAAGTGAAATAAAGCACACAGAGAGAGACAAATTCAATGAGATATCCCTTATATGTGGAAATTAAAAAATAAAACAACCTAGTGAATAGAACAAAAAAGAAAAATTTACAGATATAGAGAACAAACTAGAGGTTACCAGTGGAGAGAGGGAAGAGAGAGAGACAAAGCAGGGGTAGGGGCTTAAGAGATAAAAACTACTAGATATAAAATAAATAAGCTACAAGGATCTATATTACAACACAGGTAATATAGCTAATATTTTATATTAATTATAAATGCAGTATAACATTTTAAAATTACAAATCACTAAGTTGTACACCTGAAACATATAATGTTGTACCTCAGCTATAACTCAATAAAAATAATTCCCAGCGTGAATTTTCTTATAAAGTCAGATTGTGAAACATAGTTGTTCACTGCCACATTCTGGAATGTAGAATAATTTACTAGTCTGAATACATCAGCCTCCAACCATAAATCAGTCTCGTCTTTACATTTTTGCAAAAGTTCGTTCCATGTCTAAAGTTGTTAATGTCTTAAACACTTTTTGAAAAGTATTTGTCAAGGAAAGATGAAGCTTTAGATCAACTTAATATTTGAAGCATAGAAAACTTCTCTATGCATGTGCATATCAACATCCTGTCCATAAAGGTGACCACGCATACAAAATTTCCACCCTTGAAAGGAAACACTCTCTAGCATAAACAATAGCAATTCCTTTCCTGTCATTCAAATATCTTAAGACTATGTCTTAAAATTGACTACAGCGGCCGTGCCACAAATAGAATTACTACCTAGTAAGATGGCCAGAACAATCAATCAAAGTAGAACTACATAAGGAAGCCTATCAAGAGTATCA
The DNA here is from genome assembly GCF_016906955.1 of Phacochoerus africanus. Lineage (NCBI taxonomy): Eukaryota > Metazoa > Chordata > Mammalia > Artiodactyla > Suidae > Phacochoerus > Phacochoerus africanus. The sequence goes on from NC_062549.1 coordinate 124,150,178, forward strand.
GCATCCTTGGCACCTCTGTTTTAATGCTTCAAATGGAGCACCACACCAGAAATGGGATCACACGGGAATACTGATCCACGCCAGCCCAGTGAAGAATGGTCCTGGCTAGTTAATAGTCATGACTACTTTCCGAACTGACAGCTTTCCTAACCAAGAATTGGAAGAAATTCAAAACATCAATAGCATAGTTTAAGGTGGCTCAGTGAAGAGAAAAAAAGAAAGAAAACCACCTACCATTCTATCTTGAGGGATTCTGCTCTCCATCATTAAATCCAGCTAAAGCATTTCATATAACAAATGAAACTTGGCAAAAATAAAGTAAAAGAAAATTCTACATAAATCAAACGGAATAGATTTACTTAAAGAGGTAGCTCATTTCCACTTTCCTATGATGACTGGTTCATTCCCACTGGGTATTACAGAGCTGTGCTACTTTAAAAGCATTTAGGTATTTACTTAGTTTAAATTCTCTTTATAGCCAGGAGACCTGGTAGAACAAAGGGAACAGATTTCTTCAGGTGTTAATTAAACCTTCCAAACACACTCAAAATTCTTAAAGTAATCCTTTGTTGTTGTTAGCTTTTTTTTTTTTTTTTTAATTTAGGCTTGTTGACAAAATTTCAAAATGTGCATATCAATGAACCAAAAGACCACCTAGTTCTCTGTTTGGTCATGGAGTCCAGTCAGGTGTATCACACGCACTTACAGAAATAAAACCAGCTTTTACAGGCTCCTAAGAGCCAGTTGTTAAGTTTTAGGAATGTTGAAACAGGTTGTTAAAAATGTTAGATTCGGGAGTTCCCGTCGTGGCACAGTGGTTAACGAATCCGACTAGGAACCATGAGGTTGCAGGTTCGATCCCTGCCCTTGCTCAGTGGGTCAGGGTTCCGGCGTTGCCCTGAGCTGTGGTGTAGGTCGCAGACGCGGCTCGGATCCTGCGTTGCTGTGGCTCTGGCGTAGGCTGGCAGCTGCAGCTCCGATTCGACCTCTAGCCTGGGAACCTCCATATGCCGCAGGAGCAGCCCAAGAAATGGCAAAAAGACAAAAAAAAAAAATGTTAGATTCGTATCAGCCGTAGTGAGAGTGTTAACACCATGGAAATTGGCACATGCTACAAATCAGGGTTGCTTTGTCCCTTGGAGAACAAATCACTAAACATCAGAACACCACTGTTTAAATGCTATGCAGATTAACAATGAAGGAAAGGAAAATGTACCGTTAGCGACTAAGTGAGGACAATTCCAAAATGGAATAAAAGTTAATTTTACTGAGTCCATTCGGATATATTGGGGATATTCAGGATCTCACCAGATTATAATTTTTTCCCCTCATTTCCTGTGCAGCAGAATCATACCCATTGTGGTAATCTTGGTTTCCACCGTCTTCATGTTAGGATCCTAACATTTATAAGTCTTTGTCATTTGATATTTATTATAACACGTTATTGATTTACTTTAAAAGTCACAAATCACAATTTTGCATCCTCAATGTAAGGATTTTACACTACCTATAAATCAGTGCTTAATAATTGTTTAGCTGATAACAAAGGTGATTTAAATAATCAGTAATGAAAACTTACCTTTAGTGGTTCACAGTGGTGATCATTTTGCAATGTATATATAACACGTGTCAAATTGTTATGTTGTACACCTGAAACTAATATGATGTTGTATGTCAATTATACTTTAAAAAAAAAAAATCTTACCTCTAGGCTGGTTCTCTTCATCCTTGTCCAAACCCAGCTAGCTAAGATTTTAATGCTCAGTTTAAGGACCAACATAGCTCAGAATTTAGATATTTTAAGTTCCTTAAAAGTAAAATAATCTACTATGTATAAACTCAATGTATTTTTTATTTTAGCGACCACTTTATTGTACAATACAGTTTTATCCCATAAGATAAAACGGCAAGCTAAAGCCACTTTTTAAAAATTTTATTAGAATCTGGTTGATTTACAGTGTTGTGTCAATTTTTGCTGTACAGCATGTGACCTAACTATCCATATATATATATATATATATATATATATATATATATATATATATACATTCTTTTTCTCATGCTATCTTCCATCATGTTCTATCCCAATACCCTGTGCTGCACAGTACGACCTCCTTGCTCATCCATTCTAAATGTAATAGTTTGCATCTACCAACCCCAACTCCCAGTCCATCCCACTTCCTCCGTAAAGCCACTTATTTTGAAGTGAGCCAACAGACAGCAAATTTCTCATTAAACTCTGAGTATTTGGCTTCTGCCTGAAGAGCCTGCTTCTATAATTAGTTGGAATTGGAGTTCCCCTCATGGCTCAGCAGAAACGAATCTGACCAGTATCCATGAGGATACAGGTTTGATCGCTGGCCTCACTCAGTGGGTTAAGGATCCAGCAAGGTGTAGGTGGCAGATAGGCTTGGATCCTGCATGGCTGTGGGGTAGGCAGGCAGCTGTACCTCTGATTTGACCCTTAGCCTGGGAACTTCCATATGCAAAAGGTGCGGCCCTAAAAAGCAAATAAAATTTAAAAATTAAACCTTAACAAAAATTTTTAATTAAAAAAAAAGAATTAGTTGAAATAGCTTGCAATGAATCAAAATTTTCTGTAGAGTTGCCCATATTTAGCAAATAAAAATACAGGACTCCCAGTTAAATTTTGAATTTCAGATATTGCAGCTATTACAAGCACATACTTATAGGGAAAAAATTATTTGTTGTCTACTTGAAATTTAATTTTAACTGGGCATCCTGTATTTTATCTGACAACACTAAGTACTCAGGCTGATCGTAGATTAAACACCCTAGGTCAGGGACTCTTAATCAGACAAATTTAGACCATGGGTTTGAGGGCGCTGGCAAACACTTGACTTTGGATATAAAAGATTTTTAATAAATGTCTCTACAGCTTTTTTTGGAGGAAGAAGGGCATAGCTTTTATTTATTTATTTTATTTTTTGTCTTTTTGCCATTTCTTGGGCCGCTCCCTCGACATATGCAGGTTCCCAGGCGAGGGGTCGAATCGGAGCTGCAGCTGCCGACCTACACCAGAGCCACAGCAATGCAGGATCCAAGCCGCATGTGCAACCTACACCACAGCTCACGGCCACACCAGATCCCTAACCCACTGAGCAAGGCCAGGGATCAAACCCTCAATCTCATGGTTCCTAGGCGGATTCCTCAACCACTGAGCCACGACGGGAACTCCAGGGCATAGCTTTCATCAGTCTTTTAATAAGAAGTTTGCTTCAAAATGTCTTGCAGTGTTCGCTAAAAAAAAAAAAAAAAAAAAAAAAGCCCCTGATAAGAAGGTAGAGTTTGCCATCCTCCTTGTTTAAAGAGAGGAACTTTTAAATACACATTTCTAGGCACAGAATACTTCTGGAAGGACACAGAAGAAGCTGAAAGTACTGGTTCCCTCTAGAGAGGAGAACTAAGAGACTGGGGTGAAAAGAAGTCTTTCTTTTCACTGTCTTTATAACTCTTTTGTACTATTTAATTTTATTGTATCATCCGCGTGTTATTGATTTAAAACTAGAAAAATAACAACGGTGCCCAGGCCTCACTCTCAGCCTATTCAGTCAGAATTTCTAAATTTCCAGAGGTTGGGCCAAGGGTTTGTGTGTCTATGGTTTGTTTGGTTGGTTTTTGGCTGGGCCCGCCGCATGTGGAAGTTCCCAGGCCGGGATCAAACCCAAGCCACAGCAGCAGCCTGAGCCAGATCCTTAACAGCTACACCACAAGGGACAAGGGGACTCCTTTTTTCTAAATTTTAACTCCATAGTGTATTTTGATCATGCATGGAACTCACAAACTGTCCTATGGCACTTGGCAAAAAAGCAATGAATGCAAATATGGACACTCCATCCCACACACAAACTATGCCCGGTAGTTCCCAGGAAAGACCAGGAAAATGAATGACTCCGTTTAGCTGCGCTGGAGGGTATCTATGCAGAACTGACGGGGGCAGAGTCCACACTCCAGGGTGTTTAAATCAAAGGTTCCAGAGAGCAGACGCCGAATTAATGTTTTTGGCCACTAAGTCCACATGGAATAACTGAGTGGCTGCTTACCATTTGCTCTGTTAAGTAACCTGCCTTTTCTGCACTTCAGTGCATGGGGCCAGGATTAGCAAGACTCTGCCTCTTCTGGAAACTTCCTCATGTTCTGGAATCATAGGAATTCCCTCAGCCTGGATCCACAGACGGCCTCACCTGTTCACAATTTACCTTGTTACAAACAATAGGAGACCAGCCTTGCAAATTCCCTGAGCAGACAAAACCAGTTTAGACATAGAAATAAAGTTTAATGTAGTTTATTTTGGGAAACTAACCTGAACTGGGTCATTTCTTGCTTAGGCCTCTGGAAATCAGAAGCAAAACTTGAACTATTTCCCAAGGTTGATATAACATGAGCCCTGAAAATTCTAACATTATAAGCGAACACTGTGAAGAATTAAATGGTCCTGTTCGCTCACAAAGAAGCTGCTTTATAACAAGATATACCCCTGAGACTTGTTCCAGGCTTTGGACTGAGAACTCCCAGTTGGCGAGCTGTCTTTTTGGTGGGTGCACAGCAAATATTTACTAATTACCACTTCGGTGCTGCACTGATTTGCTTTGGCTATTTCTTTCTTTTTTTTGGGGGGGGGGTCTTTTTTAGGGCCGCACCGGAGGCATATGGAGGTTCCCAGGCTAGGGGTTGGATTGGAGCTGTAGCCGCCAGCCTACGCCAGAGCCACAGCAATTCGGGATCCAAGCCGCATCTGCGACCTACACCACAGCTCATGGCAACACTGGATCCTTAACCCACTGATCAAGGCCAGGGATCGAACCCGCAACCTCATGTTTCTAGTCGGATTCGTTTCCCACTGTGCCACGACGGGAATTCCACTTTGGCTATTTCTGAACCCTTGACCACCTCATCCTACACCCTCTCCAGCAGACGTCCTTCGGTGTTCAAGGAATAACTATAATTTTCAGGATTAGATCTGCAAAGAAAACTGCCCCCAGCTGAGTGTGCTAGAGCAATCCTTGGGTCATTCTCCTGAAATTCTCCTGAAATGAAAGGTCATGCAGCCTGAGGAAATGGTATCTCTTCTTTACCTGTGCTTCTCTCTGTTTCAGCAAAATTGGCACAAAGTCTGAGAAAAAAAAATAATAATTTTTAGTACATTTTCTTAGTGTTCTATTTCTGGCCCACTGTGTCCAGAGAAAGGAGTGCCACAAATTACATGACTGCACCACAATTTATGCACTGCATTTGATTTCATTTACAAAAACAATTCTGGAGGTTATTATAAGCCTGTGTCCTAGAAAATCGAGCCTGGTATTCTTCTGGGGACAGTAGTCCTGGACGGTCCTGGAAATCCTTCTTCAGCCTCCAAAATGTCTGAGGTCATTATGGGTAATCGTTCATTTATTCTTTGGAAGATAGTGGTCCAAAATTTCCCTTGACAATCCTAAATATTTTGTTGATTAAAAGAATATAGGATGGTCACCCTAAAAGCCTCAAGTTGGCATTTTTAAGAAAACGAAACATTAGGGAGTTCTCTTGTGGCGCAGTGGGTTAAAGGGTCTGGGATTGTCACTGCAGCAGCTGAGATTGCTGCTATGGTGCAGGTTCAATCCCTGGGCTGGGAACTTCCACATGCCTTGGAGGGGGAAGAAAGAAAAAGAAACCTTACGGAACGGTGGATTTTGTATTTTCTCTCAGATGTTAACATCCATGAACTTTCATACTACATATGGCCTCTTAACTACCCTCCACCCATGTCCTGCTTTTCCCTGCCCTTGTTCCTAAACTCCAGCCATAACTACCCAGTGAATTCCACGAGTGCCTGGGTTCCCACGCACCTCTGTGCAGGGGTCCCCCGCCATCTGGTTAACTCTCACCAGTACTGAAGGGCAAACCTCACATGCTATGACTCAGAAGTCTTCCGTGCATCTTCCTTTTCCTCTTCTTTCCTCTCCTACTTTGAACTTGATATTCCTTTTTACATTCTTATGGTCCTCTAAGCAGATAATTCAAATAGTCTTTTTTAAATTAAAGTATCACTGATTTACAATGTTATGACAATTTCTGTTGTATAGCAAAGTGACTCAACCACATGTATGTGGATACACACACAAACACATTCTTTTTTTTTTCTTTTTTTTTGGTCTTTTTGCCTTTTCTAGGCCTGCTCCCACGGCATAGGGAGGTTCCCAGGCTAGGGGTCCAATCGGAGCCGCAGCCGCCAGCCTATGCCAGAGCCACAGCAACTGGGGATCTGAGCCGCGTCTGCAACCTACACCACAGCTCACGGCAACGCCGGATCATTAACCCACTGAGCAAGGCCAGGGATCGAACCCGCAACCTCATGGTTCCTAGTCGGATTCGTTAACCACTGAGCCACGACAGGAACTCCCACATTCTTTTTTTATATTATTTTCCATCCTGGTCTATCCTAGGTGACTGGACATAGTTCCCTGTGCTGTACAGTAGGGCCTTATTGGTTACCCATTCTAAATGTAATAGTTTGCATCTATTCACCCCAAACTCGCCATCCATCTTTTTACTTGTCTCTGTCCTTTGAGGACAGATGTATTCTTGGCATAGAATAGGTACTCAATTAACATAAGAAATGAATATCGAAGTTTCTCAGGTAATAAATATAAATTCATGGTCTACATAGCTTTAAAGTTGACTATAGATATAGGTAAGTCATATCTCCAGATTTTCAGATTCTTTTAAGGCAAATACCTCTTATTTTTATTTGCTCTCAAATTACCAATAAACTAGAATTAAAATGATTTAAAGGAAACCTGAATGTGAAAATTATTTATGAAATAATGTTCTTAACTGCACTCTTTTTTTTAGCAAGGAAAAGTATTGGAAGGAGCTGATCAAAATTCACAGAAATTTTTGTAGATTTTTTAAAACAACAAATCCCCTCAAACTTGAAAGTTTTTTGAAATTGTATGTAAAATGACATCAGTTTGTTACCATTTTATTTACTTACTTTTAATTATTTTATTTTTATTTATTTTTTTAAAATTTTATTTATTTTTTTGCTTTTTAGGGATGCACCGTGGGCATATGAAAGTTCACAGGCTAGGGGTGGAATCCGAGCTACAGCTGCCAGACTACACCACAGCCACAGCCACACAGGACCCGAGCTGCAACTGTGACCCACACCACAGTTCACGGCAACTGCCAAATTCCTGACCCACTGATCAAGGCCAGGGATCGAACCCGAATCCTTATGTATAATAGTCGGATTCATTTCCACTGCGCCCCAACGGGAACTCCCATTTGAATTTCTATTATTGCTTTTACATTATTTATATTATAATATTGTGTTTGTCTTTTAATGCTCAAATGTTCATGTTTCCCCAGCTTGAGGGTAACATCTTCAAAGGTTTGGATCAGATCAGTAACAAGGTAGTTTAGTATAAGCTTTGAAGTTGATTAATTGATTTTGAAGTGTCAATAGAATCATCTCTAAGCCTATATAATCTGTCTCACGTCAAGAAAATTGTTCATTTATCCTTTAAAAAAAATCTAAACATAAAACACCCACATTGGCACTGCAGAATACAAAAGTTATAGCCTCTTTCACAAATGGTGTAGCATCCATTAAATACCCATATGGAAAAAAATGAATCTGACCCTATCTTACATAAAAAACAAAATTCAACTCCAGGTAGACTTTAGATCTGCGAAAATGAATACACTGAAGCTTCTAGAACATACCTTTTGAGATTATCTTCACGACTTGGTGTCGGTGGAAATCGTTTAAGCAGGATACAAAAAGCACTAACCATAAAGGAAAAACTGAGGGTACATTAAAATTTATCAAAAAGTTATTTTAGACAATAAAAGGCAAACCCAGAATGAGGCAATATATTAGCAATACATACACTTGACAAAAGATTCCTCACTAGACTATGTAAAGAACTACAAAAAGATAAAATAGACCTCAAGATAGAAATTTGCCAAAATACCTGAATCAGCACTTCACATAAGAAAGTGTTCAAATAGTTTACAAATACATTAAAGGTATGTAACCTTACTAGACATAGAGAGATGCCCATTAACCCCCCCCCCAGTGAAATATTGCTACATGTCTATCAGGATGGCGAAAATTAAAAAACTGACAATACCAAGTGTTGGTGAAAATGTGGAACAGTGGAATTTGCACATATTGCTGGTGGAAGTGTGAATTGCTACAACTTTGAAGAACTGTTTGAGAATATCACATACTATGTGACCCAGCAATCTTACTTCTAGATATATACTCAAAAGTAATACATTCTTGGGAATTCCCACTGTGGCACAATGGGTTAAAAATCCGACTGCAGTGACTCAGGTCGCTGCAGAGGCACGCCCAGAACTTTCATATGCCACAAGTGCGGCCATAAAAAAAAAAAAAAAAGTAATACGTTTTTATGTACACCAAAAGTCATGAACGAGTATGTACATAGCAGCAATTATCTGCAATACTAAATATTGGAAACAACCCAAATTTCCTTCAGTAGTAGAATGGATAAATACAGGTACATTTACATAATAAAATACATTACCACAAAGAAAAAGAATGAAATATACTTACAAGTAACAAAAATATTGAATGAAAGAAGCCAGACACAAAGAATATGTAATACACAATTACATTTATATCATTTCTCAAAATAGTGAAATCTTAGAACGTTAAATGTCCAGATATAATGTTCCTCTCTGGGGAGAAGGAAGAGGGTGCTGAACTGGCAGAAGGAAGCACAAGAGGGTCTTCTGAGATGCTGGTGGATGTTCTTTCATTTTCTATGGGTAATGCTCATACAGCTGTTTTCACTTTGCAGGGATACTTCAAACAGTACTTAGATTTGTGCATTTTGTATACATATGACACTTTATTGAGAACATTTATTTTTTTAAAAAGAACTTATCTCTTAGGGTTTATTTGTCTTGTAAAATAACTCTGGTTTCAGGAGTTCCCATCTTGGCTCAGTGGAAACGAATCTGACTAGCATCCATGAGGACGCAGGTGCCATCCCTGGCCTCCTTGCGTGGGTTAAGAATCAGGCGTTGCAGACGCGGCTCAGATCTGGTGTTGCTGAGGCTGTGGTGTAGGCAGGAGGCTATAGCTCTGATTCGACCTCTAACCTGGAAACTTCCATATGCCAGGGGTGCGGCCCTAAAAAAAAAAAAAAAAAAGACAAAAAAACCCCTCTGGTTTCAAAAAGAGTTGGATCATGTACAATGTCTTTCAAGTTTCAAGAACTTTTCAGAAACGTGTCCTCTAAATAACACAAACGGCACCTATGCAAATAATTACTAAACAGAAGGTGGGGGGGGTGGGGTAAATCATTACCTTAGTTTTGACTGCCACCTACTGACAAGAATGCTGCACTACACAGAGGCAAACAACCTTCCCCTGCAGTGAGCAAAAGAAACTTGACTTTGATACAATTTGCAGAACTGCTCTGCTGTAAAATTTATCATCTGCAAATGTTAGGTAAATATTTGGATTTTATGTAAATCTTAAATGTAATATTAGGATATATAAACATTAGGACATAATGTAAATACGACATTAATTTAGGATTGTTAAATCTGAAATAGCACAGAATTTGCCATTTCTTTGTGTAAGAAGTTAATGACCCTATCACAATTTTTCTTCTTTCTCTTGGCCACACTTTACCGTCCTTATAGATTACAGCCCACTTAGTTCAGCAAAAGTCAGGCAGCAACATAGTATATATTCCAGTCACCATGAAGATCCAAAAGGAGAAATGACGTAATCTACAGCTAAAAATGAAAGAGAGTTCTAAGTGAAAATAAGCACTTTTTGGGGGGGGGGGAGAGCATACATGCAGAAGTTCCCAGGCCAGGAACTGAACCACAGCTGTAAGCCCACAGCAGTGACCACACAGATCCTTAACTTGCTGAGCCACGAGGGAACTTCTACAGTAGCTTTTAAAATACAGTTTCTTAAGATTTTCTACACAGATGTTAATGCTGTCCACAAATAAAGTTTTCTTTCTTCTTCTACAATCTGTTTTTTCATTTCTTCTTACTGTCTGAATACACTGTTGAATAAAAGGGGTGAACACAGACATTTTTGCCTTGTTTGGAATCCAAGAGAGAAGGCAATATCTTATGATTACAAATTTAGCTGTAAAATTTTCATATATGAGCTTTTTCCTCCTTGTTTATAGTTGGACAACGCAAGATTTGCCAAATGTTTTCCCTGCATCTATTGACATGAATTTGTATGTGTGTGTGAGATTATGGTGTATGATATTGATTGATTTTCAAATGTTACACCAGTCTTGCCTCCCTGGGACAACTACTTAGTCATAATGTATTATTATACATTATTGGATTTATTTTGCTAAAATTTTGTGAAGTTTTGCCTTCATACTCATGAGAAATATTGACATACAGTTTTGATTGCTTTTGTTCGTTTTTTGTACTTGGTTAATGAAAGCTTCATCCAATGAATTAAGAAATAGTCCCCCCTCTTCAATTTTTCTGAAAGAATTTTCATACAATTTGCATTACTTCTCTTTTATGTTTTGGTAGACTTCAACAGAGAAGTAAATTGGGCCCGGAATTTTCTTTACAAAAAAGTTAACTAAAAATTTGATTCCTTTAATAGAAAGCTTTTCATATGACCTATTTCTTCATGAGTAAGCTTTGGTGGTTTATATATTTCATCCAGATTGCTGAATGATTGGTATAAAATTGTTCATTATACCTCCTTAACTGTCTCCCCCCGCCCCCGCCCCCACATCCCCAGCATGCAGAAGTTCCAGGGCCAAGGATTCAATCTGCTCCATGGCATCGACCCAAGATGCCACAGTGACAACAACAGATCCTTAACCGGCTGTGCCACAGGACTCCACCCCTTTATCTTTGTAATGTTTGCAGACTCAAGAGGGATGTCCCTCTCACCTCCATATTGATGATTTGCATCTTTTTTTTGTTACTTCCTCAATCAGGCTAGACGTTTATCAATTTTATTGATTTTTTTCCTCAAAGAACTTGCTTTTGGTTTCATTGATTTTCTTCATCCTTTTTTTTTTTTTGGTTTCTAGTTCATTGATTTCAGCTTTTATCTTTATTATTTCCTTTCTTTAGCTTATTTGGACTTAATTTGCCCTTCCTTTTACAGTTCCTTAAGGTAAAATATTGGGTAATTGATTTGAAACAATTCTATTTTTTTAAATCAAATAAATTCTTTTCTGAATACAATGGAATTCCTCCTGTGCACTGCTTCATGATCATTCACAGATGTAATTGATTTGAAACAATTCTATTTTTTTAAAAACAAATCATTCTTTTCTGAATGCAACAGAATTCCTCCTATGCACTGCTTCATGATCATTCACATATGTTTCTTCTTACTCAATTCAAAATAATTTCTAATGTCTATTTGATTGCTTCTTTGAATATGGATTTTTTAGACGTGTGTTGTTTAATATATAAATATATAATATTTGAGAATTTTTGAGCTATCTTTCTCTTATTGATTTCCATTTTATTTCCTTCTGGTCATCTTTTGTATCATTTGAATCCTTTCCAGTTTATCGAGACTTGTAAATACTTGAGCATGTACTTTATTGCTATTGGGTGTGTGTTGGATAAATGTCATTTAGGTCAAGTTGGCTCATAGTGTTCAAGTCTTCTGTATCCTTACTACTTTTCTGTCTGCCTGCTCTATTAGTGACAGAATGAGGTTGAACATAATTGTGGATTTGTGTATTTCTCTTCGAAGCTCTATCGGTTTTGTTTCACATCTTTGAAGCTTGTTTATTATTAGGTGCATTAAAATTTTGAATTCCTGTCCTCTTGATCAATTGATCTCTTTGTTATTATCAAATGACCTTCTTTAACTCCAGAAATATCTTTGCTCCAAAATCTTTTAGTCCAAAATTAATTTTGTAATTTTAGCATTCTTTTGATTAGTGTTAGCTTGGTATATTTTTTTCCACTTTTTTACTTAAGTTTGAGCTATTTGCGTCTTTGTTTTTAAAACAAATTTATTGCAGGCAGCCTTTTTTTTAATCCAACTCTATAATCTCTTAGGGTATTTTAAGGCATTTACATTTAATGTAATTAATGACATGGTAGGGTTTAAATCTACTGTTGTGTTTTCTGCTTTCTATTTATCCTATTTGTTTTATGTTACCTCTTTTTATTTTTTAAAAACTTATTTGGATTGAGTATTTTTTATGATTTTGTTTTACCTCCAGTCTTTGGTCTATTAGATAAAATTCTGTTTTTACTTTAGTAGTTGCTTTAGGATCTGTATATCTTTTTAATTTTATTTGTAAGTAATTTTGTTGAGATATAATTTACATATCATCATTTATCCATTTAAAGTGTACATCTTAATAGCTTTTAGTATAGTCACAGAATTTTGCACCCATAATGTTAACTGGTTTTAAAACATTTTCATTACCTCCCCCCAAAAGATACCATACCCCTTAGCCTTGCAGTTCCCCACCCCTACCCCTAATACTAGGCAAACACTAATATAATTCCTGTCTCTATAAATTTGCCTATTCTGGACATTTTGTATAATAAAATCATATAATATGTATTTATTTGTGACTGCATTTTTTTAAATCAACATAACGTTTTCAGGGTTCATCCATGTTGCAGCTATATCAGTACTTCAGGTCTTTTTATTACCAAATAATATTCAATTTTACGGATAGACTTCATTTTATTTATCTATTCATCATCATAAGTTATTTCCACTTGGGGCTACTGTGAATAATGCTGTTATCTATGAATATTCATGTAAAGTTTTTGTGTGAGCATTTGTTTTCATTTCTCTTGGCTATATATCAAGAAGTGGAATTTCTGGGTCACATGTTAACTCTAAATTTAACCATTTGAGGAACTGCCAGACCATATTCCAAAGATGCTGCATTGTTTTGCATTCCCACCAGCAACATAAGAATGTTGTAATTTTTCCATGGCCTCACCAACACTTATTATTGTCTTTTTAATTACAGCCATCCTAGTGGGTATGAAGCAGCGTCTCACCGTGGTTTTGATGTGAATTTCATTTATATGAATTACACATCTTTAATTTATTGTAATATTATACTACTATACATATAAGAAACTTACAATATACAACTATTTTCCTTCTGCCTTTGTGCTACTGTCATACATTTTACTTCTTCAAATATTATAAACACAATGCATTGTTATTATTTTTACTTTAATTTTTTGAATAATTTTATTGAGATATATTCACAAATCACATAATTCACCCAATTTAAAGTACACAATTCAATGGTTTTTAGTATATGCATTCAGGTGTGCAACCATTACTGTCAATTTTAGAACATTTTAATCACCCTAAAAAGAAACCTCATACCCATTTCCTCCCAATGCCCCAGGCTTTGACAACCACTAATTCACTTTCTGTCTATAGATTTGCCCCATCTGGCCATTTCAGGTAAATAGACTCTTATCATAGGTAGACTTTTGAGACTGGCCAGGCAGTTACATAAAAATGAGGGAGTTTCCTCCGTGACTCAGCAGTAACGAACCTGACTCCTATTCATGAGGCTGTGGATTTGACCCCTGGCCTCACTCAGTGGGTTAAAGATCTGGCATTGCTGTGACCTGTGGTGTAGGTTGCAGACACAGCTCAGATCTGGAGTTGCTGTAGCTGTGGTGTAAGCCAGCAGCTGCAGCTCTGACTCGACTCCTAGCCTGGCACAACAGTGGCCCTTAAAAAAAAAAAAAAGAAAGAAAGGAAATTTATCTTTACCCACATTTTATCATTTCCAATGTTCTTCATTCCTTTATGCAGTTTAGGTTGTCATCCTGTATTAATTTCCTTGTGCTTGGAGGATTTATTTTAGTATTTCTTGTACCACAATTCTGCAGGCATTAAATTCTTTGTTTTGTACAAAATATCTTGCCTTCCTTTTTGCGAGATATTTTCAATGAATTTAGAAGTCTAGTTTGGCAGGATCGTTTTCTCTCTTTCAGTGTTTTACAAGTAGTACTCCACCACCTTATACTTTGCATAATTTCCAAAAGAAGACGCCTGGATTTTTACATTTTTGTTCTGTATGTAATATATCTTTTTTCTCTGGCTGTTTTCATGGTTTTTTCTTTATTACAATTTTGTTATCATGCGCCTTGGTGTAGTTTTCATTTCGTTTCTTGTGTTGGGGGTTCACTGATCTTGTTTCTGTGGGTTTGTAGTGTTTAGCATATTTGGAAAAATTTCACCCTTTATTTCATTAAATATTTTTTCTGTCCTAGCACTCCTCTTTTTTCAGGGATTCCAGTTACATATACATTAGACCACTTGAATTTGTCTCAAAGTTCAGTGTTTGTGTGTTTCATTTTGGGTAGTTTCTATATACATGTAGTCTTTTGAGGGCCGCACCTGTGGCATACGGAAGTTTCTAGGCTAGGGTTCAAATTGGAGCTGCAGCTGCCAGCCTATGCCACAGCCAATGGCAACGCCAGATCTGAACCGCACCTGTAACCCACACCACAGCTCGCAGCAACGCCAGATCCTTTAACCCACTGAGCAAGGCCAGGGATTGAACCCACGTCCTCATGGATACTTGTCAGATTCTTAACCCACTGAGCTGCAACAGGAGCTCCATGTTTTATAGTTTTATATTCACTAATATGTTCTTCCGTAGTATATGATCTGCTGTTAATCTCATCCAATATTTTTTTTAATCTCAGAATTGTATTTTTCATCTCTAGATGAATTTAAGTCTTTTTATATTTCCTGGTTTCTCTTTAACATGCTTATGCTCCCCTTTATTTTCTTGAATATACATAGTCATGATAACTTTTAGGCTGTCTGCTCAGATGACGCTACAGATGAGGACCAATAATAGACTGATAATCGATAGGATTGATAACAAATGATGATCTATGCCAATCCAGCTTCCACTTCTATTGATCAATCTTTCTGCTTCTTACATAGTTCTTTGGCTTCTTTGTATGCCTGCTAATTTTTCATTGGATTCTAAACATTGTGAGTTTATGCTTTGGTGCTAGATAGTTTTGTATTCCTTTTTATATTCTTGAGTTCAGTTAAGTAACTTGGAAATAGTTTGTTGCTTTTGAGGTTGTTTTTTTTTTAATTTTTTTTTTGAGGATAAGAACAGCCTTTAGGTTAGAGCTAATTTTGCACCACTACTGAGTCAACATCCTTCTCTGTATCCTACTTCATGCCTCATGTGTTATGAGACTTTTTCAATCTGGCTGGTAGAAATAAAAAAGTTTCCCAACCCTGTGTGAACTCCAGGGATTTTCTATCAGCTCCATTCTGTGGATTCTTTTGCCTTCAGGACTTTCTTCGCACACATGTTGATCAGTACGCAGCTAAAGACCCGCGAGGAACTCAAGGTATCTGCAGGTGTCTCTATGCCGCACTCTTTTCCATGAAGCGCTTGCTTCACCAGCCCCCTGCCTCGGGGCCCTCCCTGAATTCTCAACAGCTTCCCCTGCTCAGCCAGAGGGTCAGGATCTGCTTGAACTCCCTCTCCTCGTGCTGCAGCCTGGAAACACTCTCCAGTTACTAACGAAAGCCGTTGCAGGTCTTACCCCATTTGTTTCCCTCCATACCATGTACTGTCTGAGGTCTGAAGACCCCAGGTGGGAGGCAGAATAATGGTCTCCCCCAAAGTGTCTATATTCTAATTCCAGAGCCTGTGACTGTATTACTTTACATGGCAAAAGGGACTTTGCATATGGAATTAAGGAATTTGAGATGGGAGGATTATCCTGGGTTATCCAAGTGAGCCCGACGTATTCAAAGGGACTGTCAAGAGTTTAGTTAAGGGGAGACGGAAAAAAAGTTTCGTTAAACTACTCCATGGTATCGATAACTTGGCATCATCTCGTTTGCCTGAGTGGCTGTAGGGTCTTCAACTGACCCTGGCCCCTCTCATGCGAGTGCCTGCCCTAGATAACAGCCCGCGGGGACACAGGCAAATGCGGGTTCTTGACAGGACTTCCCCAACCTCTCCCGACCTCTCGGGGCCTCCTCCTTGTGTGCTCCTTAGATAAAACCTCTGTGGAACTTACAAAACCCCCATTGTTTTTGGTTTGAATCGACCACTCCTGCAAGCCCAAGGCCTTCCGCCCACAGACCTTAACACAGAGGAATGCGGCCCAGGCCCGGTGGCGCTCTCTGCCTGCACTCTACCTTGACCTCCACATGTGGGCCCTCCAGGCATGCTGTGTACTTCCTCCAGGACCTATGAGTAAGAAACTCTTTTTCAACTTCTCTGGTAGCCTTTTGTTGAACCGCAGCTCACCATTGGGCAACCTATGTTCCAATTAGCCCATATTAATCTAACAAGGTCATAACAGAGGTCCTTATAAGTCAAATAAGGTTTAGGAGAGTTAAGAGTCAGAGAAGGAAATGTGATGACAGCAGCAGAGCTGTCTGCAGACAGAAGAGAGCCATGAGCCAAGGAACGCATAAGACAATTTTGCAGCCTCAAGCTGGAAAAAGCAAGGACACAGATTCTCCCCTCATTCCTCCTGCAAACACCTTGGTTTTAGCCTGCCGAGACTCATTTCAGACTCTGACCATCATAAATACAAAATAATACATGTGTGTTATTTTAAGCTACTACATCTGTGGTAATTTGCTATAGCACCAATAGAAGGGGGATGCATCTTTTTGTTCATATATTTTGTCCAGCTTTTTATTTGTTTAAGGTGACTGTGTGATTCTAATCTCTTTACCACATCCTGGCATGAAGCAGAAGTCCCTGTCAGTTCCATCTTTTTTATTTGTTTGTTCTAATCCAAACCCACAATTCCGGTTGGGTAGAAACTTAGTAAATGTAAAAAACTTCCTCAAAGGTCAGATAAACTGAAATAATAGTTGAGGGACTTGTATAGAAGGAAAAATCCTAAGACAGCAAAGAGAAGCTAAACACATAAAATCAGAAAAGAAAACTGACCGTGAAACTATCAGAATACTCACCTTTACTATGTAACTAAAAACACATAAAACAGAGAAAATTGTATAAAGCAAACACATAGTCAAAACATTCCTATCTCCAAGGCTTTTGAAGTAGGCATTTTTTGCTAC
The DNA here is from genome assembly GCF_016906955.1 of Phacochoerus africanus. Taxonomy (NCBI): domain Eukaryota; kingdom Metazoa; phylum Chordata; class Mammalia; order Artiodactyla; family Suidae; genus Phacochoerus; species Phacochoerus africanus. The sequence goes on from NC_062549.1 coordinate 124,167,267, forward strand.
ATCAATAGGATAACTTTAAAGAAGACAAACAGGAAGAATAATAATTAAAACATTTATATCAGTTCCTGAGTTGAAGTTTTGTCTTCCTGGACCCACACGTTAAGCAATCCAATCTTTTACCCATCCTGGGGGAAAAGCAGCAGCTCCTTTCATTTTGTACAGGTCAGAGTCAACATGTGAAAATGTTCTCTTAGCTTGGAGTTCCTCAGTGGAAGATTTTGGAGGTTCCCAGGCCAGGGATCGAACATGGGCCACAGCAGTAACGACAGCCACAGCAGTGACAATGCCAGTTCCTTAACCCACTGCGCCACAATCTTTTTTAACGTGGTAAAATAAACATAACATACATTTACCATCTTCACCATTTAAGTGTACAGATAAGTGATATTAAATACATTGACAACATGAAAACATTATTACAATTCATTTCTGTAACTCTTTTCACCCTGAAAAACAGAAATTCTACACCCATTAAACAACTCCCATTCCATTCTGCTGTCTCTACAACTTTGACAACTCCAAGTACTTTATATAGGTGGAATTATACTTGTCTTTTTGTGATGGGTTTATTTCACTTAGTATAATGTCCTAAAGGTTCATCCATGTTGCAGCATGTGGCAGAACTTCCTTTTCAAGGCTGAATACTATTTCATTGTGTGTATATATCACATTTTACCTCTCCACTTATTTGTAGATGGGCACTTGGGTTGCACATTTTAGCTATTGTGAATGATGCTGCTATGAGCATGGGTATACAAACAGCTGATCAAATCCCTGCTTTCAACTTTCTTTTTCGGGCCACGCCTGAAGTTACCAGGCTGAGGGTTGTATTGGAGCTACAGCTGCTGGCCTACGCCACAGCCACAGCCACACGGGATCTGAGCTGTGTCTGTGACCTACACCTACACCAAAGCTCACGGCAATACTGGATCCTTAACCCACTGAGGGAGGCCAGGATCAAACCCTCATCCTCATGGATCCTAGTCAGGGTCGTTAACCCACAAAGGGAATTTTCCCCTGCTTTCAACTCTTTGGGGTATATAACTAGAAATGGAATTGCTGGATCCTATGGTATTCCTATGTTTAATTCTTTGAGGAATTACTATAACTATTTTCCACAGCAGCTGGACCATTTTACATGCCACCAACAGTGATTAAGTGTGCCAATTCTTTCACATCCTCTCCAACAGTTGCTATTTTCTGTCTTGTGATGATAGCCCTCCTAATGGTACGAAGTGGTATCTCACTGTAGTTTGGGTTTGCATTTTTTTTTTTTTGGCCACACCCACAGCACGCAGAAGTTTTCCAGGCCAGGTATTGAACCTATGTCACAGAAGTGACCCAAGCCACAGCAGTAACAATGCCAGATCCTTAACCACTAGGCCACCGCACTATCTTTCTTCAACAGTTTTGACACTCTTATAAAAAACATTTTGACCACATATACAAGAGCTTATTTCTTGCCTCTATTCTATTCCATTGGTCTATATTCTGTCTTTATGTTATGATCACACTGTTTGGATTACTATAGCTTTGTAATAAGTTTGGAAATCAGAAAGTGTGAGTCATACATCTTTGTTCTTCTTTTAAAAGATTCTTTTGGCTATTTGGGGTCCCATGTGATTCCATATGAATTTTAGGATAGGTTTTCTATATCTGCAAAAATACCATTGAGATTTTAGTAGGGATGGCACTGAATCTTTAGTAGATTACTTTGGATAGTACAGACAGCTAAACAATATTGTCTTTCAATCTATCAACGTGGGGTGTCTTCTTTAAACTTTAGCAATGATTTCTAATTTTCATTGTACAAGCCTTTCAACTCCTTGCTAATTCCTAAATATTTTATTCCCATTGATGCCACTGTAAATGAAATTGTTTTAATTTTCTGTTTAGACTGATGTAAGATATGCAGCTGATTTTTTTGTGTGGATTTTGTATCCTGCTGCTTTGCTGAATTTATTAGTTCTGGATTTCTTTGTAGAAAATTTATGGATTTCTACCTATACAGCATATCGTCTTCACAAAGAGGAAATTTTACTTCTTCCTTTCCAACCTGGATTCTTTTTTACTTCTTCTCACACTTCTCTGGCTAGGATATCTGGTACTATGTTGAGCAGAAGTGGTGAAATGGGGTATGTTTCCCTTGTACCCGATCTTAGAGGAAAAGTTTTCAGTTTTTCATCATTGAATGTGTTCTCTGTGGACTTGTCATTATATTGAGGTAATTTCCTTCTATTCCTAGTTTTATCATGAAAGGGTGTTCACTTTTGTCAAATGCTTTTCTGCATCAAGGTAATTGTGGTTTTCTTCATTTCATTAATGTGGCATACATAGCATACTGCTCAATTTGCATATGTTTTACCATTCCTGCATTCCAGGAATAAATCCCACTTGATCATGGTGGATAATCCTGTTAATATGATGCTGAATGAGGAGGTATTTACATTTAAAGTTTTTATTTAACAAACTTAAGTTATATTTTGTGTGATTACTATTCTAGACATTGTAAAATTATTAAATATTTTTAATCTGTATAGTAACTCCAAGAGGTAGGTAGTATTTTTATCCCCATTTTTCAAATTAGTAAAGTGAGTCACATAGAAGTCAAGTAAGTTTCTCAAAGTCATTTGGCCAACGAATGACAGATTGGGATTTAGATACAGTTAAGCTTGGCTTCAGAATCCAAGTGCTTAACTACTGCTTTGCGCTGCCTTTTAGCAAATGCCCTCATCAAAGGCTACTACTTGACCTGTAGCTTCTACCTGAATCAAAGCTTTTAGGTTTATCATTTTTATTTCCACTTAAGTTTCCACTTGCAGGCTGCTACCGTGTTAACGAATCAATCAACTCACAAGCTTTCCTATACACACTGGAGTGAGATCCAGGCTGTTCTATCATATATGATATATTCCCCCCTTTTCTCCAGTTGGTTACAGATCTTGATCCTATTCTGGAAAATATGTAAATACACAAATTACATGTAATACCAAGACATTTATTATCAGTGTTTGAGCTGTCAGGTAGATTCTGAGATAAGATGTATGAAAGCATTTGATAAGCTGGGAAGTACTATATAAGTGTCAGCTATGATTAACTATAAAGTATTATGTTACTCCAAGTTTCCCATTAAGCCCAGATTTCTTTTTAGTGTAACATTTTATGCGAGTGAAAACTTTCCTGAGTTTTAAGGAAGTGTATATTCTTGTGGTTAAAGAGGCCGTATCTAATAATAAGGAATCTGGGATATAGAAAAGCAGTTTTTTTCAAGGTCTCATTGATAAACAGTAACAGGCCCAGGATTAGAAAACCTTGTGCTCCTTACCCCCGGCCTAACATTCTTTCCATTATTGTACCAACTCAAAAAACACAGATTGGGCTGTACTCTATTGAAGATGTGATATCTGGGCATTTTCATGTGTATAGCTCAAATGGTAGGCCGCTGCCACAACCAGTGACACCTTATATAACTATTAATGTTGTTTACCCGCAGAAAACTATCATACAGGTCTGTATGGCCTTCAGCGTGATAACTCTATGTATTATCATTTTCATCATTAACATTTACTAGAAAAATTCCACAGATACAGAAAAGTGAAAAAACAGAACCCATATTATGTTTTCCCTTCAAAAAGCATTCCTCTTATTTCTATGATATTTTGGGCTTTAGTAAATTTGATATTTACTGTCATCATGTTCATAAATTTGAGATGGTGTTCACATCCCTCCTGGCTGAAAGCCTTTAGATAGTTCATCATAAAGCTGTTTCTCTTGTTCTTTTATTCTAATTGCTTTTCTCTAGGCTTTAATTCTATAGCTTCCCCCCACCCCAAATCCCTCTCCCGTCCTTCCTAATGTGGAGATTGGGTTATCCGTAATAAGTACCAATACTCAATAGTTTCCCTTAATCATAAAGGCAATGCAAATTATTTTTTAAAAGAAGCAAAATGCAAATACAAAAGTGTAGAAAGGGAAGTGTATGTATTCTTTGGCACTCCGACTTTCTAGAAGTGTTAACAATCTTATCAGGCCTTCTTGACCTTTCATCCTGTGCCTATATAAATTTTAGTGGGTCTTTTGTTTTGGGGGTTTTTTTTGGCCACATGCACGGCATGTGCAAGTTCTGAGGCCAGGGATTCAACCTGTGCCACAGCAGTGACCCGAGCTGCAGCGCTGACACCACTGGATCCTTAACCACTAGGCCACCAGGAACTCCTAGGTTTTGTTTTTACACATAGAAGGTCACGGTGTATATTCTTGTTCTGCATCTTGCTTTTTTCCCTTCCTGAAAATAAATTACAGGTAACTTCCACACCGATTTTCCACTTTTAAAACGTTCTCCATCCATTAGTGGACAACAAGCTAATAGGTGTCCACTGATGGATGAATGGACAAAGAAAATGTGATACACACACTACACATACATACAACAGAATATTATTCAGGCATATAAAAAAAAGGAATCTTGCCTTTTGGAACAACATGGATGATTCTTGAGGGAGTTACACTAAGTGAAATAAATCAGACCAAGAAAGACAAACACTGTGTATTCTCACATATATGTGGAATCTAAAAAAGCTAAACTCAAGCCAATAGAGTAAAATGATAGTTGCCGGGGCTGAGAATGGAAGCAACAGGGAGATGTTGGTCAAAGCATACAAACTTCCAGCTATAAGATCCGTAAGTTGGAGAGACCTAATGTACAGCATGGTGATTATAATTAACAGTACTGTATCATATAACTTGGAAGTTTAAAAATTAGGTCTTAAAAGTTATCACCACACAGAGACAAAAGATAACTATGCAAGAGAAGGGAGGTGTTAACTAACCTTCCTATGGCAATCATTTTGCAACACACACATGTATCAAATCATCATGTTGTACACCTTGAACTTACATATGTTACGTCAATATCTCAATAAAGCTGGAAAACAAATGAAAGACACATAGTATTTTGTGGTCCAGACTATTACCAAGTCTTCTACTAATAGTTAATTAGAAAAGAGAACATCTATTAAAAGTAATTAATTAGTGGAGTTCTCTTGTGGCTCAGTCACTGCAGAGGCTCAGGCTGTTATTACAAAGTGATAGTAATCAAAACAGTGTGGTAGTAACATAAAGACAGACGTCTAGAACAATGGAATGAATAGAGAGCCGAGAAATAAGCCCTTGCATATGTGGTCAAATCATTTTTTACAAGAATGCCAAGACTGCTGAGGAAGGATGGTCTTGGGGTTCCCTGGTGGCCTACTGGTTAAGGATCTGACATTGTCACTGTTGAGGTTAGGGTCACTGCGATGGCATGGGTTCGATCCCTGGCCGAGGATGTTCTGCATGGTGCAGGTGTGGCCGAAAAAAAAGAAAAAAGAATTAATGCGGTCACCAACTTTTTACTATACAGATGTTAAATGTAGCACCTATATCTACATCTATCTATCCTTATGCACCTGGTTACTTCTTTGGAATTGCTGTGCTCTATTTGGTGTGAACAGGTATGCCCCACAGTATCATTTAAAGGTGTCTTCTTATCCCCCTACCTCTGGGATCTCTGAACATTAGTATCAATCTTGGTTTCAAGTCCTATGGGAAGAATTTTCAGGGATTCTAGGATCTTTTCCTAAATTACTACCAATACCAATTATTTTAATTTGAAATTTTTAAAAAATCCCTATATTAATCGAGGATCTTTATCTGCAACCAACAAAAGAATTGACTTACAAGTTTACATTATTTCTCAAGTCTGCTGTAACAAATGACCACCAACTGGGTGGCTTAAAACAACAGAAATTATTTTCTCAGTTTCAGCAGTCAAAAGCCCCAAGCAAGTTGTTAGCAGGGCCTCTCTCTGCAGGCTCTACAGAAAAAATTCCTCTTCGCCTCTTCCAATTTCTGGTGGTTCCAGGTGCTCCTTGGATTGTCCCTGCATAATTCTCATCTCTGCCTCGGTTTTCACCTCTGTGCCCATTTTCTCCTCTGTGTCTCTTACAGGACACTTGTCATTGGATTTAGGGCCCACTCAGATAATCCAGGATGATCCTTAACTAATTAGATCTGCAAAGACACTTTTTCCAAAGAAGGCCACATTTACAGGTTCTGAGGGTTTGGACATAGATACATCTTTTTAACTACATAGCGGCTTACCAATGAAGCCAGTTTAATTATCTTACACAAAAAGAGGTCTGTATGTAACAGGTGATCTAGGATTGATGTGGCTCAATGATCGCATCAAAGACCTAGACTTTCCATCTCTGTCTCCATAATTCTCAGCATGTTATTTTTTGTTTTCAAGCTGCCACCTAATAGCATAGGACAGCTGCCCCGGATCCAGGCTTCACAGCTCTTACAGAACAGTAAACATAGCAGGAAGGGAGAAAAGAAAAAAAAGTGACTTTCTCCTTTTATGGAAGATCTGTCCCTGTAAGCTCCACAGCTTCCCTCTATGCCCCATCATGTTCAACCCAGGCGTGTTATCTGCGGAGGAAAACAGGGGTGCCATGACTGCTTTGTATCTATCACAATACATGCTCTGGGGTACACTGCCACAACTTGAGTTTTGATTACAAAAAAAAAAAAAAAAAGAAAGGAAATGGCTACTGAGTAACAACTAACATTTGCTGTAATTCCTAAATGTGTTTTCTGAAGACCACTTACTGGAAAAAAACCAAAAACCAAAAAACTCACCATCCCTTTTTTCTACCAATTTACATCACTTCATTCAACCAATATCTGTAATATCTACTATGTGCTGGGTACTGTGATAGAAGTGGCAGCCTCAAGATCATTAAGACACAATCCACATCCTCAAGGAGCTCTTGGATGAGTTGAACAAAAAGATAAATTCACCAATAATTCCAGGACAGCATGACAAATGCTGTTAGAGATACGAGTATGGGGTAGTCAGGGAATGGAATAGAAAGCAGCCTCTTGAAAAGCAACCCTTGAGATTCTGAGACAATTAAACAGAGAAAACATGAAAATGGGTGACAGTGATCTAGACAAGGAGCTTGTAGAGAGAACGACATTGGAGATCAGCACCTCACCTTTATTCTTTGTGGCCACACTCATGGCAGGTGGAAATTCCAGGGCCAGGGACTGAATCCAAGCTGAAGCTGCAGCAATACTGGATCCTTTAACCCACTGCACGAGGCTGGGGGACTGAACCTGAGCCTCTGCAGGAACCCAAGCCACTGCAGCTGGATTCTTAACCCACTGTGCCACAACCAGGAACTCCAAATGTTGCAATCTCTTGGTATATTTTTGTCGTGTATTAATTCAAATATAAGTTTTTAAAAATTTTTAACCATAAACATTTTCAAATGACCATAGCCTCAGACATCAAGCGAAGCAGAACTACTCAGCCAAACTCAGACAATTCACAGAACTGTAATAAGTAATACAATCTGTTTTAAGCTGATTTCTTATGAGTAATAGTGAAAGTCAGCAGATGACCAGAAGCTCCAGGGTTCTCACAGTTCTTCATCATTGGGCAATACTGCCCCTTTTTGGCTCTTTCAGTTCCAATAATTATGTGACCTAATTCCTTGCATTAAATCACTCTTTGTTTGAAATAACTTGAGGGGCTTGTGTTTTTCTGGTTAATCACAGACAGTGGCATGACATTTTGTTATCTTGAATTCCTAGAACCAGAGAACTGCTATGCCCTGGGAGCTGAGGTGGGAGTGGGGGGAATGGCTTCTGATCATTTCCACCCTTCCAGGATTAAAACACTATTTTCCCGAAAGATTTTCTTTAATAATTATGACACGAACATTTCTTCTTAGCACAGCACATGAAATGTAATTGTTTCTTCTTTTCCATTTTCATTACACTTACTGAGGACTGTATTCTAGCTCTAGGAGTGCATTATGGAACATCAGGTGAAATGAGGGCTGACCAAGCAGATATTCATAATTTCGACTGGAAAATCTGTACCATGTTAGTTGCTAGGGATACTGAGATGATGATACATATGGTCTCTGACCTCCAGGAGCTCCCACTCCAAGAGGTTTGTAAACAAACTATAATGTGGAACTAGGGACTCAAAAAGAGCAATGTGGGAGTTCCCATCATGGTGCAGTGGAAACGAATTTGACTAGGAACCATGAGGACGCGGGTTCGATTCCTGGCCTCACTCAGTGGGTTAAGGATCTGGCTTGGGGTGAGCTGTGGTGCAGCTCGGTGAAGCTCGGATCTGGTGTTGCTGTGGCTGTGGCAGAGGCTGGCAGCTGTCACCTCAATTAGACCCCTAGCCTGGGAACCTCCATATGCCATGGGTGCGGCCCTAAAAAGACAAAAGGCAAAAAAAAAAAAAAAAAAGGCAATGTGTATCATAGGCACAGATAAAGGATGACTACACATGGAGGCTTCTGGGAACACTTTTAGGAGCTAAAATTTAAGCTGCATCATGTAGCTATGGTTAGAAATTCCATATATGGTTAGAAGTTTGCCAAGGGAAGAAGTGAAAATGTCATTCCAGAGGGGTAAGAAGCACATGCAAAGGTAGTAAAGTGTAAAAAACTCTTATTCAGCTCAGATTTCAGGACAATTGAGAAAGTGTAGAAAAAGCTGAATCATGATGTGAAAGACATCTGATGTAATGCCCAGCAGTCTGGACTTCATGAACACCAAGAAGAGCGGCCTCTCAACTCACATTTGTATTTTAGAAAATAACACGGGTAGCAATGTGAAGAATAGTTCAGAACAAAGAGGGACTGGCAGCAAGGCCAGTTAGGGGCTGCTACAAAATTCAAGTGAGAATGCCATAAGGCATAAAGTGAAGAATTATAGTTGTTCAACCTCAGAGGCACCAAGACTGGAATACTGTAAAATAATTACTATACTAAAGGTAGAGGCAGCACATTTTCCAAGCACTTCCTTCTATATTAACAGCTGCTGACCTATCAGCGATATTAAGAACACAATTCCTAACTTCACAATTCTAAATAATGGGCCACGGATACCAGATCTTGTTTCCTATTTGTATAATGGTAAGCCTGTTATCAGGATATGAAGAGATAGCAGACTTGCCATTAAAAATTTTAATTTGCACTGGTTTTTGGATAAGATGGAATTCTAGAAACCTGATGTCAGGTCACATTTTTCTACAAGCTATCATGTATTTTGACCAAAAGAGAAGTTCTATGTAAAGCCTATACAATAAATGAACTTGACAAAACAGCTTCTGTAACAATATTTCATATTCTGTGTAGCACTAAATCATTTGGACAACAGTGTGCAGAAAAAAAGATGCTGAAAATATTACCAGACATTCTGTAGAGTGAGCTCTACAATTACCTTGCAATAGCACACAATTTTCCTATCCTCAGGCAGATGTGTAGTTTTTAAAATGACCTTCAGATAAAAGCATAAAGATTCATCTCAGTATCCCAAGATACTCTTAGGGGAAAAGGAGAATGATCTCGTGTAAGTTAATATAAGCCTCAGAACTACTTAGACTGGGGCTCGAATTCTGATGCCTCCACTTGCTAGAAAAATACCACTGTTGTCTCCTTTTATCTTAACTATACTACATACTACTATATCCTACTACTCAGATTCTAGAAGTTTACTTAATGACATCAATATGAAGTAAATGGTACTTTCATAGGCACAATGAAGGCAACAAACTTATTAGAAGACACGTGCATAACCAGACAATTTTGGGCTTGCCATACCTCCCCCATGAGTCAGAGGAGCATGAGCTGCCTGTACACCAAGCAGTTCTTCTTGCATAGATATATCCTTTCCGATTCTCTCGCTCCACCCCCAATCAGCAACAAAAACCTCTCAATCACACTAAAAAATTTTTTCTGACAAATCTCCTTCTAGCTCCACTACTAATTCCCTGTCAGTGACAAACAAGTGCTTTTCATATAAAGTATACAAAAGCAAGAAAACTACTAGATAAGATGAAATTGAAAGAAAATAGCCATGGACTAAATTATTTCCCATACTCACACTCACCACATTATGCATAAGATATGAAGTCTCATAAATAAAACACTGCATCTCGCACATCTACCATATTTAACGGTATGGCTGTAAGCCCAGTGTGCCTCTCTGGACTATCACCAAGGACCTCGCAGAGGTGATGGGAAAATGATAACATATATAAAGATCTAGTACCAAAGTGCTGATCCCCTCTGCTCATGTCACCCTTACCATATTAAAAATCGCCTTTATATATGCATTCGTATTGCACTGCTTTCCTTGTTTCAGTTCTCAATATATACATAGATCTGTACACTCCAAAAAGCATGCTTAAAGTTAGGGACCAAACAGACACTTGTAACCACGGTCAGGGCAGCATTATTCACAGTAGCCAAAAGGTGGAAGCAACCCATTCATTAACGGACCAAAAGATAAACAAAACATGGCATACCATGGAATATTATTCAGCCTTAAAAAGGAATGGAATCTTGACATATGCTACAACATGGATGAACTTTGGTAGTGTTATGCTAAGCGAAATAAGTCAGACACAAAAGAACAAACACTGTAGCTCCATACAGAAGTATCTAGAATAGTCAAATTCATTGAAATACAAAGTAGAATACTTACCAGAGATTGGATGGAGAAAAGTACAGGTAGTTACTGTTCAGTAGGTGCAGTGTTTCAGATGGGGGTAACGAAAAAGTTCTGGAAATAGTGGTAATGGTTGTACAACAATAACAATGTACTTAATGCCACTGACCACTTAAAAATTCTTAAAATGGTACGTTTTATAATGTATATTTAACCACAATAAAAACATTTTTTTAAAATATCATGCTTAGGAGTTCCTGTTGTGGCTCAGTGGGTTGTCTCTGTAAGGATGTGGGTTTGATCCCTCCTGGTCTTGCTCAGTGGGTTAAGGATCTGGTGCTACCGCAAGCTGTGGTGTAGGTCACAGATGCAGCTTAGATCCAGTATTGTTGCGGCTGTGCTGTAGGCCAGCAGCCGCAGCTCCAATTCAACCCCTAGCCCAACTTCCCATATGTTGCAGGTACAGTCATAAAAAGAAAAAAAAGGTTTTAAATCATTCTCATTAAAAGATGTACATGGTAATGAGATGACATATCTGACCTATTTTAAACTGGGTGTGGCTAGGATCTCTGAGTGCAAAACAGCAAGGAGGAAGGTTTCTAAGAACTGGACTTGGGATCCTAGAAGGTGAAGGGGGTCAGCAGATGTGAAGTCAGGAGCCACATTTAATACCCCTGGCAATCTATTTTAATCCCGGGCCTATCCTCTCCAAACCACCCTGTTTCTTTTTGTCTTTCAGTCTTTCCCCCAGTACCCTATCCTAAAAATAAAAACCTGGATGTTCTAAGGCAGTGGTTCTCAACAGGGAGTGATTCTGCATGTCAAGAGACTTCAGGCAATGTCTGGAGACATGTTTAAGTTGTATCAATGGGGCAGAGGGCAATGGTTGCTAATGGCATCCAGTAGGTGCAGCCCAGGATGCGGCTAAACTTCCCATAAGACACAGGACAGTCTTTCACAACAAGCAATTAACTGGCCCCAAATACCAATAATGCTGGGCTGAGAATCCTATTCTAAGATCCTATTTGAAGGTTTTACTAAGTGGCTTTATTCTCTGGTAGAAATTGATCATAAATTAAAAATTTCTCCTTTGATTCCCTCTTTTCATTTACATCTTTTATAGGAAAAAGCAAATCTAAGCACATATGCTATGGATAGATCTTTTATTTGAGGAAATAGGACAAGTGGTGATGGATGCTTTTATGACGAGTGGGGGTAGGTGACAAGAGGCTCTTCACTCTGGCCGATCCTCCACGGGATAATCCATGCCATGTGGCAAGGTGCAAAACAGATGGGAACAAGCTGTTAGGGACAGAGAAAAAGGGGGGGGGGATCCAAGTGAAGCCAGTGGAAGGCAGTGATTATCCTATCTGGATTGGATACTTCTTCCCAGTGGCCATTTGGACATGAGGAGATATCTATGTATCCAAATAAAGTTATAACAAAAATTTTTAAACTCAATTAAAAATTTAAATCATGGACTTTACTACAACTAAAGATACTATTGGGGTGGGGGGCAGCTATACCTGAGGCATATGTAAATTCCTGGGCCAGGGATCAAATCTGAGGTGCACCTGCAACCTACAGCACAGCTGCAGCAACAATGGATCCTTAACCCACTGCACCACAGCAGGAACTCCCTACACACACTACTTTTCCTTAGGGCTGCAGCTGCTAGGGGTTCCCAGGCTAGGGGTCAAATCAGAACTGCCGCTGCTGGCCTACACCATAGCCACAGCAATGAGGGATCAGAGCTGCATCTGTGACCTACGCCAAAGCTCATGGCAACGCCAGATCTTTAACCCACTGAGTGAGGCCAGGGAGGCGTCCTCATGGATACCAGATGAGGATGCTAGTTGGGTTCGTTACCAACGAGCCACGATGGGAACTCCTAAACATACTATTTTTAAACTCAAAATAACATAACATGTATGATTACCTAAAACTTGCATTTCTTCTGAGAAGCAATAATCTAATAAGTGTATAATACTACTGTGTCAGCAACAAGAACAAATACTTTTGTTTTTATTTTCCTCTTGTATGATATTAAACAACAAATCTTCTATAGCAAGTATAACTTATTTGGTATAATTTAGGTGTTTCAAGAAAATCATTAACATTCTCAGACTACTAGCCCATTAGGGTAATTCATTACTATGGCACAGAGTAAAATGGTACATTCTTACAAACATTTTGGAAGACTGACAATACATACTAAACATCAAATATATGCACACTCCATGACCCAGCAATTCCACTCCTAGGTATATATTCAACAGAAATGCATACATACACTCATCAAAAGATGTATAAGAATGTTCTTTGTAGCATTATTCATAATAGGCTAGAAGTAGAAATTACTCAAATGCCCATGAATGGTAGAATGGATAAATTCTGTATATAATGAAAACAGTTAAATTAATGAAAGACTATCTAGCAATGAGAATGAATGAATTACAAACATGCAACAATATGGAAGAATTTCACTCTGGTAGGATGAATAATAGCCTCCTAAGACACCCAAGATTGACGCTTGGAACCTGTAAACATTACCTAAAACGGCCAAAGAGATTTTGTGGATGTGGTTAAATTAAGGATCTTGGGATGTGGGATCATCCTAGTTTATTCAGGTAGGCCCTAAACCTAGATGCAGAGAAAAGGATATGATCATGAAAGCAGAAGTCTGAACATGGATGAAGAATCCACGAGCCAAGGATTAGAGGCAACTGCTGGAAACTGAAAAAAAGACAGGGAAACACAGACTCTTCACTCACAATTTCCAGATTCAGGACCCAACCTTGACTTTGGGCTAATGAAACTGATTTTGGACTTCTGATCTTCGGGACTGCAAGAAAATACATTTGTGTTGTTTTAAAATGTGTGGTATTTTATAACAGTGGCATCAGGAAGTCAACATAATCACAAACACAATGATGAACAAAAAGAGAGTACATTACGAATGATAGCATTTACATAAAATAAAAGAATAGCAAAATTGATTTTAGAAGTCAGAACAGTAATTATTTCTGGGGAGGAAGAAAACAGCATTAAGACAGGGCAAAAAGGAGGGTTTCTGGGATATTCATAACACTGTTTCTTAATTTGAGGGCAGGCAAAATAAGTATGTTTAATTTCTGAAACCTTTATTTGTGTACTCTTCTAAATGTATGGGGTAATTTTAAAAAATTGATGGCTTTTCAACACTTATTAATCTGATAGTCTGCTGGAAAAAAAGACATAAATTCAAGGAAGTGGGGAAAATACTTACTAAACAATAACTTTATTTCTCAAGAACGCTAAAGATTTTGTTTCTCTCTCCAAAAGAGTTTAAAAATTCAACAACATAAAGAATATAATAGCGACTTTTAACTGCTAAAAATTAAGCTAAAAGTAAAACACTGCTTAATTAGCTTTGTTATGCCTGCATCCTAGAACTGTAAATTACAAAAATACAAGTAAAACCACATTTTCTGAAGTAACGGTAAACAAAGGAGAAGGTCAAATACTACATACCAAATGATCAAAATGTCTCTTGGACCTAAAATTCTTGAAACTAGTAAAAATGGTAATAAAAGAAATTTCATGCCATTAATCTGTATAGATCATTAAATATAAAAACAATTTATAAAACACATCAGATTTTATTGCTTGAAGAATACAGCATATGAAATCACAAGGATGTCAAAATGAAAAGTCACTAGAATTCAAACATATAATACATTATCAGATGCAGTAAAATATTAATTAACCTGAACTCTGCATCAGGAAAAAAAAAGTATGGAAAACTGCCTAAGTTATTTAAGAAACAGATATACTTAAAACAGAAAGTATAAGGATGTTACAGTACAAATTAGAAAAGTCAACACTTATTAACTTATTTCTTAGACTAGACTACCTTTGGTACTTAAACTTTAAAAAAAAAAAAAAATCCCTTCTATCTTGTCCAAAAGCACTTCATGGATACAATATCAACTTCAACTCAAAACATTCAGCAAGATTCACCTATCTGTGGCATGGAAGAAGTGTATTTAATACATATATGACAATATTTCACTTTTTCTAAAACTGTAAAATATGATTAAGAAATCTAATACATGTAAACTCTTCAATTTATTTTATTAGCTCTTCAATTAAAATTGAAATCCTGGAAGCTTCAATCTATCTTTAGGCTTGGTGAATATAGAAATTTAAATGTTTGGCAAATGTTACATAGAAATTTTGATTACTTCATACTATCTTAAGTGGTTTTTCCATTCTGTTTCCAAAATGCAAATAATAGGCCATTTCTTCAACACCCCGGATTTCTATAAAAATCACTACCATACTTTATTTATTGGAAACAAATTAAAGCTTTTCCCTTTTAACAAGCAGTTCAAAATTAGGGCTGATCAATTAGGACACACTTCCTTACACAAAACAAAACCAATCATTTTTAAAGGATCACTCAATTATGATGGAGACAATGATGCCATTTCAAAAGGAAGCATTGGACACACTAGGTCATCTAGTCAAGAAATCGTAAAAGTAATGTTAAAAACAAACGAGTAAACTATAACTACAAGTTTAATTACAAAAAAAAAATCCCTCTTTTATAGCAAGCATGCTCATTAACTTTCGTTTCTTTCCCCCAGCAAATGTTTGAATATTTATGAACTTCAGTTAAACCAACGGAACCTAAGCAACTGTTTCACGAGTTCCAATAAACATGGATGGGCTAAGCAAGTAATACTATTAATAATTATTGAAGTGAAATACTAAGAATCATGACAGTCCTCAAAATAGGGCAGTCTATGAAATGTAATAGTGTAGCTCAGGATGAATTATTCCATAGTAAAACTGTAGTTTTTACTTCTCCATAAAACAAAATCAAAGTCAAAAACATAACCTACCAAATTTTACAACTACTATTAAACATACTCCTTCCCAGCTTTTGAATGCCTTGTTTTGAGATTTCTTTTAAACAAGTATATTTATCCGAGCAGAAGTGTTTATTGCCTGCATATATACTCCTTTTAAAGACCAAAAATCCCGATACTACAGAACCGAACTCTTTTGTCACCAACCTGACCCGATGTCTACTGCACCACAAAGCACCTCCACCCTCAGTCATGAACAACTACAGATTTTCAGTGTAGCTAAAAGGGCAGAGGAAATGCAAACGCAGATTTAGAATTTCTGTATAAATTTCACTGTATTTTTATAAACTTGAAGTTTTCTGTAACACTGTTTTATTGACCAAATAAAGGACTCACCGCTATCTAAAATTTCATAAACACTATTAAAAATTCAAAATTGATATTATACTGAATCTTAAATTTTCAATAGTTCAAAGAGACAGTTTTTACATCAACAGCACACAACAGATGAAACTTAACGGCAGACATCCCTAGAATACCAATGGCAAGTCCACCAAGAAGCATACAAAATTACAGATAAGCATTTCGTTCACTGTTTTCTTGTGCAAGGAAAAACATTTATAGAGGAAATAGAAACTCAGCTGGTGAATTTCAGATATCGTCATCATCTTCTTCATCCTGAGAAGATCCTGCCTGGTTGGATGCACTTGCTGAGGCAGCAGCAATCTGTGCTTGCTGGGCAGCTTGCTGCATTTGAAGCCATTCCTGTTGGGCCAATTCTGCTTGTTGCTGTCTAGCCTAAACACCAAAAACATCACACACAAAAAAGTTAAAAAAAACCTACAACATGCACACTTTGTGTATTAAGCCAATCATACACTTAGTCATTATCAAATGTGTATACCTCCCAAACACTACACAGCTGTACATTAGGACAACATAAATTCTCCAAGAAAATATAATTAGAGATTGCTTCTCTGACAACTCTTTTTTTTGGGGGGATGGGTATCTGGCTGCATCTGCGGCATATGGAAGTTCCTGGGTCAGGGATTAAACCCACTCCGCACCAGCGAATGAAGCCACTGCAGTGACCACACCAGATCCTTACCCACTGCGCCAGAGGAGAAATCCCTCCCTGTCAACTTTTTTTTTTCTTTTAGGGCCACACTTGTGCAGCATATGTAAGTTGCCAAGCCAGGGGTCAAATTGGAAGCCTCATCCTTAACCCACTGAGCAGGGCCAGGGATTGAACCCGCATCCTCATGGACATTAGTTGGATTTGCTACCACTGAGCCACAATGGGAACTCCTCTGTCAATTCTCTTAAGGAGAGTTTCCAAGTTTCCATAAAAGCTCCTTTTTATGCTACATAATGGTTCAACTGAAGAACTTAAAAAAGTTTACAGAAAAACAATATTCTCCCTTTGATTCCTTTTTCACGTGTTTCTCTTGATTCTTCTGTCTTAATTTACAATTCTTTTTTTTTTTTTTTTCTTTTTAGGGCCACATCCACAGCATATGGACGTTCCCAGGCTAGGAGTCGAATCCAAGCTGTAGCTGCTGGCCTACACCATAGCTCATGGCAACACCAGATCCTTAACCCAATGAGCGAGGCCAAGGATCAAACCCACGTCCTCATGGGTACTAGCCAGATTTGTTTCCACTGAGCCGCAACAGGAACAACTACAATTTTGACATAAATATTTTCCATCTAGGAGTTCCCATCGTGGTGCAGTAGAAATGAATCTGACTAGGAACCATGAGGTTGTGGGTTTGATCCCTGGCCTCGCTCACTGGGTTAAGGATCTGGCGTTGCTGTGAGCTGTGGTGTAGGTCGCAGATGTGGCTCGGATCTGGCGTTGCTGTGAGCTGTGGTGTAGGTCGCAGATGTGGCTTGGATCTAGCATTGCTGTGGCTGTGGTGCAGACCGGCAGCTATACTCCAACTGACCCCTAGCCTGGGAATCTCCATATGCCGCAGGTGGGACCTTAAAAAGCAAATAAATAAATAAAATAAACATTTTCCATCTAAAAATTATTTCTGTAGTTTGAAAGTTCTCTAGTACTCTACCTCTAACTGTTAGGGGAAAAGTACTGCATGTAAAGGCAATAGCTACCGTGATTATTTAAGTTTCTATCACAGTTCTGTATCCTATACTTCTCTCTTCCTCTATCCCTCTCTCCCATCTCTATAAATATATCTGTGCACGCACGCACGCGCACACAGAGAACATATCCTTACCCCATACACACTTGTGAATACTCATACAGTACTGAATTTAAGTGGTGTAGTTAAAATCCATTCATTTGAAACATCCTCTATAAAAACTACCACAGGATTTGAGAAGCCAAGATGCATACATCTGGATCACATGCCCTATTGAATGAGCTAATTTCACCTATTACCAGAAAAACCACACAAAGAAGAGAAAAATGAATCTGTTTCTCCATTTCGGCCTTTTCTCAGAATTATTTAAGCCTAGCTCATACCCTCCTTTATGAATGGCCGATTGCTAGTCATCACTTCAAACACAAATCAGTTTATCTTTCTAGGTCACATTCTCTGCTTACCTGCATATTCCATAATTCTCTATGCATTCCCAAATCTATCCATTTTGTTCTCTGAGTATATATCTTTTTTCCCCACTAGATTTTTTTTTTTTTTTTTTGCTATTTCTTGGGCTGCTCCCGCGGCATATGGAGGTTCCCAGGCTAGGGGTCGAATCGGAGCTGCAGCCACCAGCCTACACCAGAGCCACAGCAACGCGGGATCCGAGCCGCGTCTGCAACCTACACCACAGCTCATGGCAACGCCAGATCCTTAACCCACTGAGCAAGGGCAGGGACCGAACCCACAACCTCATGGTTCCTAGTCGGATTCGTTAACCACTGCGCCACGACGGGAACTCCCCCACTAGATTTGAGAACAGAAACTGCTTCACCGTTGCCTTTCCAACATATAAGCACCCCAGTAGTTTCTGAGTGAATGAATGTTTTGTGGGAAAACTACCATGCTCAGTATAATTTTAAGATTAGGATTTTACTACAAACATTCCTACCTTTTCTTAATAATCGGCCATGAATTTACTGTCCATTTTTAGAAATTTTAATTAAAAAATTATCTGTTACCAATTAAGTCCAAATTTCTCAGCCTAGTGTTCAAATTACTGTCTGTCCCAATCTATTTACCTAATCTTCTTTCATAACATTTATCTTCACTCCAAAAACAAAAACCTAGAACATAAAATGTTTCCCAAACATACATCATACCCCCCCATTTTACTACCTTTACTCATGCTGATAGTCATTCTATTTGAATTCACCTGATTTTTATCTACTGAAATTCTACTCTTCCTTCAAGTAAAACTGAAACACTGTTTTCTCCATTAAGTTTGTTACTAATTCCTTTCAGTATCATTCTGGTCTAATTAGGAGACAGAAGTCATGCTAGTTACAAAAATAGAAAGAATGTAATCTAAGAGATTATTAACCCAGTATAAAGTTGGTAACTAGGTAACTGAAAAGGCAAGAAATGAATGCTAAAATATGTGGGTGGCAACTACAGGAAGCAGCCACCAACCCTAAAACTGGGGGGACAGGGGAAGAGGTTTAAATTTTTAAAACTTAGCAGCTTTTTTTTTTTTTTTTTTTGTCTTTTGTCTGTTGTTGTTGTTGTTGTTGCTATTTCTTGGGCCGCTCCCGCGGCATATGGAGATTCCCAGGCTAGGGGTTGAATCGGAGCTGTAGCCACCGGCCTACGCCAGAGCCACAGCAACTCGGGATCCGAGCCGCGTCTGCAACCTACACCACAGCTCACGGCAACGCCAGATCCTTAACCCACTGAGCAAGGGCAGGGACCGAACCCGCAACCTCATGGTTCCTAGTCGGATTCGTTAACCACTGCGCCACGACGGGAACTCCTAAAACTTAGAAGCTTTAAGTGAGCAACCCATTGAACTAAAACTCAGACTTCTGAAGGAGGGGCGCAGACCAGCTGGTACTAGCATCTCTGAGCTTAGAGGAGGGCACCAAGGATTGAGACCCACATCCCTGAGGAAAAGGATGCATGTTCAGTCTGGTTCTGTAAGTACTGGAGAAACTGCAAACCAAATTCAGTTCCTGCTACAGGAAAAAACTGATGCAGCCAGGGTGAAACACTGCTGGGTTGCTCAAAGGAACCTGAAGCCAAGTGGAAGTAAAAGAAAGGAACAAGTGCCTTCTTCCACCCAGCCTTCTAATCTCCCTCTAGAGCCCCTTACTGGCAGCGGAGTCTAAGGGAAGCCAGCTAGAAAAATAGAAACATGGTTTGCAGAGGCCTGGGCCCACCTCTAAGCAGGGCATACAGTGAAGTTTCATGCTGGGATAACTGCTTAGTAACTGGCACACGGCTACACCACTAAAATCTAATGTGATGTCTCTGTACTCAAGGATCTCTTTTTATCTTCCTCGTGAGAGTAGTTAGCCTCACACTGCAGTTAATGTCACTGTACTATACCTCCCCTCTCTTACAGACAAAAAAAAAGTTTTGTCAAGAAATTAAAAACCGGGTATTCTAATAACTACCTCCACCCATTTTTATATAGAAATATGGAAAACCTTTCCATAGCACACAAGCATATTTACTTTTGGAATACTGGAGTTCAAAACAGACTGTTTCACAGGAAATACTTGAAAATTATAGGACAAACCAAATATATCAATTTAATCAACTTAAGAACCTACTCTGTGGCCTAATCAACTATAGGTAGGTATAATTTCATGGCCTGGGGAGTTCCCATTGTGCCTCAGTGGTAATGAACCTGACGAGTATTCTTGAGGATATGGGTTTGATCCTTGGCCTCACTCAATGGGTTAAGGATCCAGTATTAACCTAAGCTGTGCTGTAGGTCACAGACGAGGCTCAGATCTGGTATTGCTGCAATTCGACCCCTAGCTTGAGAACTTCCATATGCCACAGGTGTGGCCTTAAAAAGACAAAAAAATCATGGCCCAGGGGAAAAAATAATAATAATTCAAATAATTTCAAGTCTCTACCCAGGTTTTTACTGCAAAGTTACTTATCTCAGGTTATTTAAAAATCTGCAAAGACTTGTACTGGTTACATTTAAAATTTAATTGACTTTCAGGTGCCGTGGTCTCATATCAACATTCATACTTTTTTCTCTAAACTTAAAAGCATCCCAATGACTTTAAAATCAAGGTTGACTGGTTAACAGTATTGTACTCATTTCAACCAATTAAAATTTTCAGTGGCATCCATTCTAATTTCTTTTTTTTCCCTCTTACCTCTCACCCCACCCATCCCAGGTATTTTCCTTCTAAAATGGAAGGGAGAAAAAGATGTAAGTAGGCATATACTTTCTAATTACTTCTGGAGATTTTCGTTACGTGGGAAATGAAACATAATGTTCCCATAAGATTCCCACTCCCACATACTAAAATTAATCATTTAAATGTACAGTTAACTTTAATCTCAAAGTATTAGCGATTTCTCCTTTTCAAATATTTGCTGCTTAGCAGTGAAAAGACAGCTTCAAATGAGGCTGCCATTTTTTCTGGCCATGTCTACTGCATGTGGAAGTT
The DNA here is from genome assembly GCF_016906955.1 of Phacochoerus africanus. Taxonomy (NCBI): domain Eukaryota; kingdom Metazoa; phylum Chordata; class Mammalia; order Artiodactyla; family Suidae; genus Phacochoerus; species Phacochoerus africanus. The sequence continues at coordinate 124,188,228 of NC_062549.1, forward strand.
GCCAGGTCAGGGATCAAACCCGCACCATAGCTGTGGCTTGGGCCACAGCAGTGACAATGTCAGATCCTTTGCCCACTTTGCCACCAGGGAATTCCAAGGCTGTTATTGTGTTAGTATTTAAAATAAAGTCTAAATGATTAAGTGAAATGAAAGTGATGGAAAAGATGTCATAATAACTAATCAATTCCTTCTATATTTAGGACTTTGTTCTCTAGGGGAAGTACTAAGCAGCTGCTAGAATTTTACTTCCTTTTTTTTAATGGTTGCACCCACAGCATATGGAAGTTACCCAGCCAGGGAATGAATCCAAGCCACAGTTGTGTCCAGAGTGGAGCTTGCGACAATGCCAGATCCTTCAAACCCACCGTGCGGGGCCAGGGTTTGAACCCATACCTCCACAGTGACCCACACCACTATAGTTGAATTCTTAACCCACTGTGCCACGGCAGAAACTGGTCTGCTGGTTTTTACAAGAGCAAAGAAATAATAGGGTATTTTCATCTATAGTTTGGGGCAAAAAAGGGAGATATGGAAAGGGGGGAAAAACAGATGACAACGGTAGAGAGGTGAAGACAGATTTGACAGGGAATCAATTATTTCTTTCATTTGCCTTTTTGCCCTGGAAAGGATAAAGCATGTTCGTACCATTTGAAAGTTCCAAAATAAATTTACGCAAACAAAATAATGACTAGAGTATCTGCATGGTATTGTAGAAGGAACACAGGTTTTATAGTCAGAAGATGAGCTTGGATTTAGACTCTAACACTTTCTAACTGTATGAACTTATTGTTGTTTAAGTCAATCCTTCCCAGTAAACTAAGCTACATAAAGACAGGAACCATGTCTCTTTTTATACTATTATAGGCCTGGCACTAGTGAAGAGTTCAATGACTGTCTGTAAAACAAATGATTTCACGCAAGCTTCTCCATCTTTGAGTCTGTTTCTTAATGTGTAAATAGGTAGAGTAAAATCTATATTATTCATAAGAACTTTGCAAAGTACGTCAAGTATTTAGCAGAGCATCTTTTTCTTTTCACCAAGTATCTACTTTGGCACTCTCCAGGTGATCTGTACTAGTAGAGATTCAATAAATAATAGCCATTTACCTTCTTTTTTCCCTTGCTAAAATGGGCCGCACCCTAGCATATGGAAGTTCCCAGACTAGGGGCCAAATCGGAGCTGCAGCAGCCAGCCTACACCACAGCCAGAGCAACACAGGATCTGAGATGCATCTGCAACCTACACCACAGCTCATGGCAATGCCAAAAACTTAACCCACTGAGCAAGGCCAGGGATCGAACCCACATCCTCATGGATACTAGTCAGGTTCGTTACCACAACAAAAATTCCAATAGCTGTTTACTTTTTTAAAAAATTATCATTCCTCCTTCAATCCCTCATTTTCACATGGATATAACATTGTTTTCATGTGCTCATCCCTGCCTCTACCACCTATGGCTTTTCCTTTTTTAGCACCTATCTCATAGGCTGTTGTGTAGATTTTAAATGAAATAATACTGGTAAATTACGTGCAACGTGATTAACACATGGCTGGAACTCAATAAATGTTAGTCAGCTTTTACCTTCCTTATTAAATGTTATCTGGTGTCTAGTGCTTGATAACATTTAAAATTCAAATGCTTTTTAATATAAACCAAACTGGTTGTTATAACTGCAATAGATCAATTGTGGTGCTAACCTGGAAGAGATGCTCTAAAATGATATTTCTTAACTTTAATGGTAATTACAACTCATAGCAAATCTCACCTCTTCTATTCAAACCAACCCTGCCTTACAATTTCAAATTGTAAGCCAGAAGCCAGAACTTTATATGGAAAAATTAGCCTCACCTCCCTGCCCGCCCCGCCCTTTTTTTTTTTTTTTAATGGTGAGTAGGTTCTTTAATCTCCTCAAACCTCAGAATCATAATTTGAAAGATCAAGGTTGAATTAAATGATTTCAAAAGTCTCTTCTACATCTAGAGTTGTGTGCTTCCTTTTCTCATCAACTCATTCAACAAGTATTTACTAAATACTCCCCCTGGGCTAGTTACCATGTTAGGCAGATGCTAGAGATACAATTTACAATGAGTCCTGCCCTCAAGGAGCTTACAGACATTTTATAAATGACCACACAGCTCTACTCTCATGATAAAATAAGTATCTCTCTGGAACCAAAACACTTCATATTTCATTTCCTTTTTCCCTAACACAATGATTTAGGTCTAATTTTCAGGATCTTCCCACTGGAAAGTGAGTCAAATGGTTTATTTCAAAAAACTATTTTCATACATGGAGTAGATTTTTTTTTTCTTTCTTTCTTTTTTTTTTGCTTTTTAGGGCCATACCCATGGCATATGGAAGCTCTCAGGCTAGGGGTCGAATGGGAGCTACAGCTGCCAGCCTACACCACAGCTGAAGGCAACACAGGATCCTTAACCCACTAAGAGAGGCCAGGAATTGAACCCACATCCTTATGGACACTAGTCAGGTTTGCATCTGATGAGCCACAACAGAAACTCTCCAAATGGATTATTTTTTAAGCTGTCATCATAATTTTTCAAGTTCATAAACCCTTGCCCCTGTCTTTGCAGGGTAGGTGGGGAGAAGATACAGAGAAGAGAAAGTACAAAATACCATTAAGATATCTCAGCCCATGCTAATAAATTTAGCCTTGAACCGTGATTTGCCTTCTTAATAATTGGGTTATTAAGCTATCAGTCTTATGTGGAATAAATACTCAGTAACATTCAAGAATCACTGTACTCTGGAGTTCTGTTGTGGCTCAGCAGTAACAGACCCGACTAGCATCCATGAGGTCTCAGGTTTGATCCCTGGCCTCGCTCAGTGGGTTAATGATCTGGCGTTGCCATGAGCTGTGGTGTAGGTTGCAGATGTGACTCAGACTCAGATCTGGAGTGGCTGTGGGGTAGGCCAGTGGCTATAGCTCCAATTCGACCCCAGTTGAGGAACTTCCATATGCCATGGGTAAGGTCCTAAAAAGACCAAAAAAAAAAAGAGAGAGAGAGAATCACTGTACTTTGCAATTATCTACTGCCCAGCTTCAAGGAACCAAGCAAAGAAGGGAAGGCCAATCTTTCTCAGTTTCTCCCTCATGTTCTTGCCCTACATGTGTGTGGGTATTCTGTGCCCAAGGCATGCCATGCATGAGTAGAAAGGAGTGATGGAGAGCCCTTTTGTGTTGGTCTTTGTCTTCAACACAGAGTATGTGTGCATATTGGTTGTGCTGTCTATCCACTCCATGCGGAAGCCGTGCCATGTGGGTTATTGCGTCCCCTTATCTTCATCCCTTGGTGTTTTTATTAAGTAAATGAATGCTGTGTCTTTGTTGCCTCTGCTATAACACCAAGGGATAGTGAACTGGGGCGAACCCAAGGAGTGAGAGACACTATAGCATTCATCTTTGGAAAACCAGAGCATGGTTCCAAAACGGGTTACAGAGCTTGTTCTATTTTGCCACTGAGGGGACCTGGAAGGGAATGAAGAAGGTATCCGGGACTCTGAGGATGGGCTAAGGCAGGCCCAGAAGATGGCAGCAGTAACATCAGGGAAATTCTGAGAGGCTAAACACAAACTCCACTCAGTCCCACCCTGTGGTCCCTTCGTTTTTTTTTTAAATAGAGGGATAAAACAGAGGGATATTAGCACTCACCACTCATCCTTCACAGACTAGGCATGAGAACTGTAACAAGTAAGAAAGGAGAAAAGTTTTCTTCCTTTCTCTGCTCCACTGGCCCTTCAAAGTTTTTTAAGATTAGAGTGTTTAAAAGGTGTATTTAAAGACCTAATTTAACCACAAAGTAGATGTTTCTACCTCAGATTTTTCTTACATGCTATTCCTCTAAAAGTATGATACAGTATTTTCTCACCAGACCATCATTTAAAATCTTAAGAACGTTTAGGTATACTTTTCATGCTTTTATGTGACCATTCTGTCCGAAAAACCATCAAAGTAAAATCTCAGTAGTTATTTGGAGTTGTTCTCCTCAGAAAACAGGTTGCTGCAAATATTTACTTTTATATAAAGTAAATAACTGGTCAAACAGAATCAATCTGGCTAGATCTAACATCACATTACATGATTAAACAATCACCCACAGAAAGAAAGTCCTCTGGGTATATATGTTAACTTAGGTAATGATTTCGGGAACTAGTACAGTTAGCAAAAAGGGTTGGATTTAGATGAAAATAATTTAAAACACATTACTTACTTTTGCAAATAGTTCCTGTTGCTGTCTCAATAACTCTTCTTCAGGAATACCAAGGTTTTCCAAACGGGAACTGGCCTTTCTTCTTTTTAACGCCACTGTCTTGCACTCTTGTAAGACTTCTTTTACTTCGCTGATATAAGAGCCAAAGCCCAAACTTTCTAGTGCTAGGGAAATGAAAATTTGAAAAAGTGATAAAACACTTTTCCCTCATCTATGGATCATTGTTTTGTGGGGGTTATTTGGGGGTTTTTTGGAGGTGAACATTGTTTTCTAATAATTTTACCTATTTTACAGCTGTATAACAATTATTTCTATTGCTAAGACAATATATTTTATCAACCTTCTTAATACTAGATTGCAAATTAGTTAAAACTTAAGGAACATTTCGAGGCACAGGGCTTCATTTTTCCTTTTCTTTCTAATTTTTTAAAAACCAAAGAATTTCCTGTGTGTGTGGGGGGGTTTCCAATGTAAGAACACATGGTTTTAGTAAGAAAACATTTTCCCTATACCACTCATAATAAATCACTCATCAAATCAGTCACTTTCTCGAAAGATACCAAAAAAGCAAATATTTGGAACATACTTATTAATAACACATTTTGTGCCATTTGGCTTAGAAGAAGTAGGCTGGTAACACACGCTTTAATTTTCAGTAAGACAGGATGGAAGAATAGGTAAGTTCCTTTGTCTAAAGTACCAACAGGAAACTATTTTTAGCAAAAGACACTCAAACTGCCAAGCTTAAGAAATATTGGTGGAAATAACTTATGAAATTCAGCATTTATATTCAGCCAAAGCTTCCCTTGAAAATAAAACTTAAGAGGAAAACACTATAAAAATATTTCAAGTGATGTGGCAAAAAAACTGGGATAAAGGAAGACTAGAGGATAGGAGAAACATTAACAAAAAATTATCTCCCTTTATTTCTTTTCACATTTAGAACGAAAAATTTATAAGAAAATAATGCACGCTCCAAATGCCTTCTGCAATCCAAAAAGACAAAGCATAAAATTTCCTTTTGGCTCATGGTATTTAAAGTTATATTTTATAGTTTTCTATATACTGGCTAATACCCTTAAGTCATTTTGTTTTCTGAGCCAATGATGAAATACAGGTGGTGAAAAACACATTAAATGAACTTAAGTTAGTTCATCAGTTCTTGCAGTCTTTCAACAAGTACGATAAACCAAGTAAAGACACCCTAAATTCTAACTTCAGGAATTTGCTCTTTGGGGGGAATACCAAGTATCTTTAAAATTCACATTCCCATGTAGGCTGTGGTTTTTAAGACATTTTGAACGATTTACAACTTTAATTATTTCACATGTCAAGCTATTTTCATCAATCATCTTTAGGAATAATCTGATGCCAAAAAGCAGAGTGCTATTATTTGAATTTTAACTAGCTTACCAACCCCTCCTCTGTCATCCCCCCAAACTCTAAGACATTATTCTGAGTTCTGTTTACCAAATTCACCACCATATAATTCCCAGCCTCAAGAAGGTTGGGGTACAAGAGAAGATTAAGTGAAAATTAGGCAGCCTGCATTTTTTAGTTGAAATGACAGACATTTTTTAAGTGTCAATGTTAGAAGCCAAAGTTTTTGTGTTATCTTTTCTTTTTTAAAGGAACAAGCATAATAGCATATTTTCGATAATACTGGCTGGAGACCATACCAAAAGAAACCAAGTAATGACTTACATACAGTGTCCTGCCACATTCTAAGTCTCATTTCCTTAGTACAACAATAAGGTCCTCTAGGATCTAGTCCCACTTACCTTTCCAGCTTTATTTCTGCCATTAAATCCCCACATACTCTGCTAAACCTGACTCTTCAATGTTTCAACAGGTACCAGCTTCCCACAATCATGCTGACAGCAATTCATTCAAGGCCCAGATCATCAAATTCCATCTTCAAATTAAGTCTGCCTGACCCTCCTAGACAGAAGTAATGTTTTCCTTTTGAAATCAGACAGAATTTGAAGCCTGTTTGTCACTGTATTTGCATAACTTTGGATATGTTGCTTAATATCTCTAAGCTTCAGTCCTCCATCTCTAAAATGAGAATAGCATCTATTTCATAATATATTTCTACAACCAGAAGCACTAAAGTGGTTAAGCATGTAGCCCCTAGGCTGCCAGGGACTGACTCCTAGCTCTGCCTCCTATTAGCTGTGTGACTCAGGATAAGTTCCTTCAGTTCTGTTCCTTTAAAACAAGAACAACTGTATCTATATCTCATCAGATCAGGCTGCTGTGAAGAATAAATTAATTAATATAAACAATGAGCTAAGAACAGAGGCCAGCCCATAGAAGGACCAAATATTATTATACATTTTTTTTTTTTTTTACTTTAAGAGTTGTAGGAATCAACAAGCAGTTTAAAGCATTTAACACAGCATCTAACACCAAAGAGTCACATAACTAACTTGGACTTCGTATTATTCATCTTTTTTCTCTTACATTTGAAAGAGTACTCTATTAAGCATATAGGACCTAAATAAACACATTATCACACCATCAAATTCAAGCTGAACAAGTATATTAAATTTACAAAATTAACAAATCAATACATGGAGAGACAACTCTTCAAATGTCAAGAGTTACCAGACTAGATATTAAGAAACATCAATCTACCTTAAACCACAGAGGGCATGAAATAAAAATTTAAAAAACAAAACAAAACCAAAAAAGACATCACCTTTAAAGACATCTAAGGTTGAGAACACTGCTTTAAAAAAATTTGGAAGTAAATCCAAGGTTAATATTTAATATTATTCAAAGAGCTGCTATATACAAATATTGTACTCTCAATAAAATGGTTCAACAAGAGCAGCCATAAATTTAATTTCAAAACTGCAATGACTTTAATCCTCATTTTAAACATATTTTGGCTGACAGATATGAATAACTGGATACAATATTTTCTGAGTGGAAACATCTCATATCGTTTATTTTCATGCAGTAGTAATATTCCATCTTACGCCAATGAGAACATTAAAGGATAAGGGAAACAGCTTCTAAGCATGGTCATGGCCATCGGTTAACAGGTGTGCAGGTTGCTCAGTGCACCCCAGTACCATATCCAAGGAGAGCCATTCATACCATAAACATGAGATTTGTGTGTTTATTTTACAGGCACTTTTCCTGGCAGATGGTAGTAAAGATTTTTAAGGAAGGATTGCCTTTTTCTAATTTGTATAAACAGATTTTATGGACTCCTGATAGCCCTGGCTCAAAGGATCTCAGAGTAAAGGCTGAAGAAATAAAAAATAATTAAAAAAAACACTTTGTGGGTAAAATACCCATCACTTTTTCAGAGGTCTATCTACACTACTCTGTGTCATCTATCTTAAAACTGTAACTGGAGTTCCCATTGTGGCTCAGCGGAAACGAACCTAACTAGTATCCATGAGGACGTGGGTTTGATCCCTGGCCTCACTCAGTGGGTAAAGGATCCAGCATTGCTGTGGCTGAGGCGTAGATTGGCAGCTGCAGCTCCAATTCAATCCCTAGCCTGGGAACTTCCATGTACCGAGAGTGTGGGCCGCCCTCCAAGCAAAGACAAACAAACAAGAAACCCTGTACTTAGCACTTCCCTGGTGGCCTAGTGATTAAGGATTCAGTGTTGTCACTGCTGTGACAGGGTTCGATCTCTGGCCAGGAAACTTCTGCATGCAGCAGGTGTGGTAGAGAAGAGAAGAGAAGATTTGCACCCAGAAAAGGGTATGGCATATTAGGGGAAAAAATACTTAGCACATTTTTTTCAACTTGAAAGATATTAACAAGACAGCCACTTTAAAAAAAAAAAAAGTATGTACATCTAACAACTTTAATACAGGTGTATCTTATATTTTGCAAAATAATAATTTGCTCCTCAAAAGTTTTGTTGTAACATAAATTTGTGAATTACTTTATACTTCAAATGTATCATGCATGCTTTTCACTTAAAAATCTAAAATACACAAAAGAGCATTCCCAAATTTATCTATTTTCTTTTGTTTACACGTCGGGGGAGGGTGGTGATATAGATCACTTAAAATTCATTAAGAGGATGTAGGCCAAACTGACTTCTTGGCTTACTGGCTTGGCAAAGACCCTTAAAAACCATGTCCTCTATTGTATCACTACTCCTGGGAATCTGGAACAATGAGAGAAGCATGGCAGAGCAAGAATCAAATTATCATTCATTTATCCCTAGCAGTATCTAGCACAATGCCAAGAACATAGAAGATAGTAGTATTCAAAAGTAACTGTCGGGTGGCAGAAGGAAGAGAAAAACAAGATATATCAATTTTAAAGAAAATAATAAAATCCAACTTGAAAAGCATCTGACTGTGTGATAAACCGTGCAATGCACACTACATGTGTCCCTTCAGAAAAAAACATCAGTATGGATGATTATTTACGTGATACAACATCATTCTCATTATTATTACAACTTTTCTGCAATCACTCAGATCCTCTGATTTCAAAACTACTTCACATCCACTTTCCAAAACAGACTGTGGTTTTTAAGCTTTAGAGCAAGGATACTCAAAATGTGGTCCATGAACTTGTGCCAGAACTACTTGTCATGGTCCACAATGAGTTAAGTACAGAAATTCTTAAGAACCTTCACAGCAATACACTAACTATGTGATGTGATGGCTAGGTTAACTAATTTTATTATCATTTCATAATATATTCATATATCAAATCATTACATTGCAAACTAACTTACACAATGTTGTATGTCAATTACATTTCAAAAGCTGGGGAGAAACTTCATAGCAATATGACAGAATAATTTTATGTCTGTTGAATCTAATATCAAAATTTTTCATTTTTACTTTTCTCCAGTGATCCATTTTTACTGTATTTTACCAAAGTTACCACTTTGAGAGGGATCAGAATTTTGTTTCAAAGTCCTTCAACATAGATAGCCTGGAGCAATACAACTGCTTAGGAACTGAACTTTCAAAGACTTTTAAACTTTCACTACTTTCAGTTAACACTATCACTTAAAATATTCTTATTTTCGCTTTGGCTTTACAAATGGCATCAAGATGTAAAGTTAAAAATAAACTTTCAGGCAACAACAACAACAATAACAACAACAACAAAAGACAAAAAAAAATTAAAAAAAATAAAAAAATAAAAAATAAACTTTCAGGAGTTTCCGTCCTGGCGCAGAGGTTAACAAATCCAACTAGGAACCATAAGGTTGCAGGTTCAGTCCTTGGCCTTGCTCAGCAGGTTAAGGATCTGGCGTTGCCGTGAGCTGTGGTGTAGGTCGCAGATGCGGCTCAGATTCCGAGTTGCTGTTGCTGTGGCTCTGGCGTAGGCCGGTGGCTACAGCTCCGATTCGACCCCTAGCCTGGGAACCTCCATATGCCACAGGAGCGGCCCAAGAAATGGCAAGACAAAAAAAAAAAAAAATACAATAAAAATAAACTTTCAGCTTTGTATTTTAAACAGGATCACTATAAAGTTTTAAATTATTACTTATTGTAGCATATTTCAGGTAGGTTTCTCAATTCTGATTCTCAATAATTGCTAATTACACCTGAAACCATTAAGTATTATTTATACATAAAAAGGGAAACCTTAGTTAACAGATTTGCCTAAGGCCAAAGACTTCTCAGTACAGAACCTGCAGCTCTCAACTTTCAATGTCAATTCTTTCCCTAATGTAACAGAACATGTGAGAACTCATTTTAAGAACATGTGTGCACAGAAACCCAGCAACAAAATAAAAGGAACATCTTTTATAGCTTAGAAGTCACTCTATTTGTGTATATGTAATCTTTGATACCAAGTTCTTAAAATCAAAATAAGCAAAACATTTAGAAAAAATTTTTTAATTTTAACCAGGTTACATAATTTCACATTTACCAGCAATAAAATTGTTAAAACTTTAGCTTGCATTTTACAGAACTGCCTCAAATGCTTAATTTGCTCTGAGACAAGGTAAAACAAAGTGCCAAGTGAATAAATGAAACTTCCTAAAGCAAGTTCATTAAATAGTTTATTAAACTAAAATAATCCAAACTTCAACATGTGAGAATCAAACCACTTCAAAATGTACGTTACCTTTCCACTTGGATATATCTTACATTCCTAAATAATCAACACTGACAAAACAGCATAAAAAAATGTCATACCCACCTTTCCAGTTAGTCTATAAAAACACACTATAAACACCTAAAAAAAATACACCTTACTAACCGAAGCAAGTCAGAGAAACACAAATATCACATGAGATCACTAATATGTGGACTCTGACAAAAAGTGATACAAAAGAATTTATCCACCAAACTTATGGTTACCAGGGGAAATGTTGGGGGAACAATAAATTAGGAGGCTGGGATTAACAAATACACACTACTATATATAAAGCAGTTAAGTAACAAGGACCTATTGTATATCACAGAGAAATCTACTCAATAATGAATAATGACCTATGTGGGAAAGGAATCCGAAAAGGAATGGATATATGTATAACTAATTCACTCTGCTGTACACTTGATATTAACACAACATTGTTATGTCAACTATACTCCAATAAAAGTTTTAAAAATTACACACCTTAAGGATTTCTTTTAATCACTCAGGACAAAAATTTCTTTAAATGATTAAGCAATATGAAATTAATAAAGAGATTATAAATGTATAAAATATATTCCCCTAACTGGTGAAAATTCTGGGTTAAAACGTAGATTCTTATCCACTTAACAGCAATGTTACAAGGGGAAAAAAAAAATCTGTAGGACTGTAACAGGTCAATACATGATTTTGAAAAAATAAATCATCTTTAGTGCATAAGGAAAATGCTTTCACTGGAACTTTCTCTGACTCATACATTAAACTGAATTTAGCATATTCCAGAGTTGCGCTATTTAGCATACTGCTAACTACAGCTGCACTTTTCTTCCATCATGTCAATCAGAAATCTAAATATATCCTAGAAAAGAATAAACTCTACCCAAGAAGACAGATTGTGATGTGTTATTAGATTTTTGGAATGATCACCACGTCTGTGGTGTAAACAAGTGTTTAGGCAGATCCTTCGGAAATCTTTTGCAATTTTCATTGGAAAGGCAATGTTGATCAAAGATCCTTTTTCTCTTTTATAAGCTGTAAAAGGAAATTATAGCTATCTGTGTTGAATAATCTTGTGAAAGATTTGTGCCAACAATTGCACGTACAATGTAAAAATAAAACACAAGAGGAAAAACAGACAACTTTTGCTTTCATTTTACTTGCCAGAGTACACCAAACAAGTAGAAGAATATTCTAGCTTTAAAATCAAATAAACTTTTCCCTAGGGATTTTCCTTCCTCCATAAGGAAGTACTGAAATGGAAATGGCAGAGTATGTTTTAAACCTACCTTCCACACATCATTAAGGATCAAAAGTGACTCATTTAATCCTTTTGTCAATATTGACAGTAAAATACTGCATATGGTTAAGTATGAGATGTGTCCTCTACTTCAGAATAACAAGAAAGTCACCTTTTAAAAAATCGAATTATAAAAAAGTTGAATTTTATATAAAAGTTGAGTTTTATATAAAACTGTATATAATTCAAAAAGTTGAATTATAAAAATAAAATGGTAGACAACCACCTGCCTACCAAAATTAACCATGATTTTTTACTTCAAAAGCAATCAAGAAATTGTTAAAAATTTTAATTAGACTATTATAAAAGGTAAAGTCTCACTTCAAATTGAATGCAGTCTTTTCATAAGAATATATGTACAAAAAAAAAGAATATATGTACGTCACAGAAAGTAATTCCTAAAACATAATTAGTTAATGTCTCTTCACTTTTGAAACGAACCATCAGAATACAGTTCCCCAACTCTCTATTACTGAACTAAATCCTTTCCAAGAGAAGAAAGAAGAAACTGTTACACTTTCAGAAGCGCTGCTCAAGAAAAGGTTACGTGTATACATCCAAATGGGGATGACCGCAGGAAAGGACAGCGGAATGTTCCGTGAAAAAAAATCTCACAATCTTTCCATCCAAGCTTTGAAAAGCTACCGCCACAAAGCAAAGCAAGTTGCAGAAGAAAAAGGAAGGAGGAAGGGAAAGAAGGAAGGAAAGGAGAGGAGGGGAGAGGAAAGGGTGCCTCTTCTTACAGAATAGAACTTGAGAGCTCTGGCAACTTGTTGCTGGCCGGCAGGACCATTTTCAAAGCAGAGAACACATACACTCTCCCCATCCAACCCTAATCCACCGGGCAGCGCTCAACATCCACGTTCATCCCACTCTCCCCGCGTTCTCAGCACGCGTCTTTTCCTCTACACTGGGGCAGGGCTCGGGTGGGGATGAAGGTCCCGTCTGCATTCAAAGCCTCCGCGGGACAACTCCTGGGTTCCCCTCCGTTGTCACGCCCTCGGTCCCCTTTCGGCAGGCTCCTTCTCGCTCCTCACGTCCGGGTTCCACCGCAGGCAGGCAAAACTCCTGTCGCTTCGGCTGGCCCGGCTGTAAACTGAGAGCACCCCTCCCGCTTCAGTCGGGGACACGCTAGCTGGCCCCGCCGCGGGGCAGCTTTTCCACCATCCGCTGCTTGAAAAGGGCGAGAACCCGCCACGGGGAGGTGAAGGCGCCGGCTGCCCCCACGCCCGCGGGGCCTTGTCAGCGGCCAGCACTAAGCCACCAGGACCAGCCTGAGGGCTGTGACATGACGGCGTCACGCCACGAGCACGCCGTCCCGGCCGGCCCCTCTTCGGAAGCAAAACCCCACCGAGACCACTTACCTTGTATGACGTGCTCTGGCGAGATGGTCTTCTTTTCCGATTTGTTGCAAATCTCATTGGCTTCAGAAGATATAAGGTGAATGAATTCAGTGCAGCAGTTCACCACCAGCTCCCGGGCATCGTTGGCCACCCGGACATTGGGCAGAGTCTCTTTGATCATCTTATTAATAGCAGCTCTGGGTATAGTGAGATCATCGTCGTTGCCAGATGAGGAGGCCATCGTACCTTCCTACCTCTCGTGCCCCGACTTGTAAAAAACTCCCCAGCTCTGGTCCACACTCCACGAAGCTTCTTTCAAAAGGGCGCCTCGGAGAGTGAGCCCGGGGGCGCTCTGAGAATAGGGTGCAGATTAAGGGGGGGGGGGGTCAAGAGGGCAAGAAACCCCCGCGTGCGTGAGATTCAGGGCGAGGCTGGGAACAAAGTTGGGGGCTGAGGATCCTGGGGACAGCACCGCCCAGGTCAGCGAGGGAAAGCAAGGTGGTGCGGAAATCTAAGCCTGGAGAACCACCTTCGTGCCTCCTCAGAGGGGCGTGCGCTGTCGCCTAACCGGTCCCCAACGGCGCCGGAGCAGAGGCAAGGTCCAGGGGCACTGGCCTGGCCGCGGTACCGGGCGGACACCCAGCGGGCTGGGCTCTACAGAGCCGGAGCCCCCGCTGCCGCCGCCAGCAGCCGCTGCCGCTGCCTCGGCCAAACCATCCTTCAGACACCGGCGCCGCCGCCTCACAACATGTCGGCCGCGGCCGCTGCTGGAACCCGGGCGGCCGCCGGGGAACGAAGACGCACAGAGCCGGCACAGGCGAGCGGCAGGGGCGGCCGCTGTGGCCGTTCAGCCCGAACGCAGACCGTGGAAGCCGAAGACGCGGTAACGGTGGTCCCTCCAGAGGCCACAGAAGAAGGTTTGCTGGAAGTCTCTCCCGATACCCTTTGCGCTACCGGAAGTCTCGCCCCCACACGTTTCCCCCCCCCTTCCAGCCCGACTTCCGGGTGTGGCTGCAGCCCTTCCCCCACCCGCGCCGGCGGGAACCGCCCGTCCTCTCCGCCAGCTGCTTCCGCTTGCCGTGGTCCCGGCACGCGCCTTGGGGTCCCGCCCCTTCCCGGGGCCGTAGCGGCCGGGCGCGCGCCCCGCGGTACCGGAGCGCCCCGAGCAGGCGGCGGACGCGGGCCGGGGTGGCTGCGTGGACTGGCGAAGATGGAAAGCCGCCTCTACCCTCTCAACCCGCTGAGGCTCGGAACCCATTCCTAGCCAAGTTTGCAGACAAAGGGGTGCTGGATTTCGTTAAAAGAATTCTAGTTGCTAATCCTCAAGCGCCCGAATTGAGATTGAAAGGAAGAGGAAGGAGGCCTGGGCTCGGCCGTGCAATATGGGGGAAGTAGAACCCGGTGTGTCTGTATCGTCCACAGGAAGACGCTTTGGATAGTACCTAATAGACGTTATTCGGATGGAAACTCGGGCGCCCCACCCATTTTCTCGTTTTATGGGAAACATTCAGAAAAGTGACTTTCCCTCGCGGTCTCTACTAATAGCTAAACTGGAAACTAGAAATAAGATCCATCGAAGTGGAAACGCCTAGTCTACAATGAGCCAGATTAGAAGGTTCCGATTTAGACATTTTGGATTTTGATGAAGCGGAAAAGAGTGGGCTCTGATTTTTTTTTTTTTTTGCAAACGTGTATCAAGTTCTTAAGAAAAATTGCATTATTTTTAAAAGCTAAGTTTGCCATACTGTCATTTTGAAGAAGCAGACTATATTATAAATAGGGAGGTGTAATTTCTAAAAGGCAAACCAGATGCCATTTACATCAGTTTGGGCACTTTAATCAGCTAAATGGTTCTTAGATTGGACAGCAACTGGCTTGTTTGAAATGTTTTCTTAAAACCTTTTGGTGTATGATCCTAGGTGTAGCACTTTAGGAGACCTTAATTACATTTTTTTTTTAATTTTTCATTTAGCATTTTCGCCAGTACACTTGCAGGTTTTTTAATTTCTAGAGTTTAGACCCTTTTTCTCAGTGTTACTAAGTTTAGGCGAAACAAAATTTATTTGATAAAACTTTTAAAGTTTTTCTTCAAAGTGGGAATGTGAAACTCTTGGCTCAGATGTTGGCTATTAAGTATTTTTGTAGGTCAAGGTACTGTTGCATTAAAGGGTTTTACTGCCTAAATTTATCTTGGGCTTACCAAGTTTGCAAGCCTGAAAAAGCTAGCTAGCAAAAAAGGCCCCCGAAATGATCACATTGTCACTGACCCAAAACTTAATATTCTTGAAAAAAATGTAATAATGATAATTTTGCCTTTTCATATAACATTTGTGCTACATAGGCTTGTAGGGTTATGATACATAAAGCAGTAGAGCACACATGTTGTTACTCCAGTAATTTATTACTACAGAGTTCTGTGGTAAAAGAAGCAAGAAATGTGTAGTAAAGAAACCTAGGTTCCAGTCCCAGTTTTTTGTTACTTTAGGCAGGCCACCTTCCAAGTCTCCTTTTTCCTCAACCAGAAATGGAAATATTATATAACTCAGAAGACGCAAAGTCGAATGAGACTGTATGTAAAAGCACCTTTAACATTATGAATTATTATATAAATGATGGGGTATGGCTGTCATCTTTACCAGGTCTGGGTAGTCTTCAGCCACTGATAACCCATACGTAGTATGGCTGAGGGAAATTTTAAATATAAATAGCAGAGAAATATGTTAATCTGGAGCCCACATTTAAACATCTATAGAACAGTAGATCCCTATTATAAATAGACTTTTGAAAAGACAAGGATAGCATCTCTTTAATAAGCTTTAAGGGTTTTAGAATGCTTGTATATGAAACATGTTTTTCATGGTATCCCAAAATTCATGATATGAACAGAAACAAAATAGAGCTGTTTCTTAGGATGAGTTAGGCTAACTCTGTAGCAGTTATCTTAAGATGTGTTAATTTGTAGATGCCCAAGCTTTCAGCTAAAATTGCTGACAATAATCTTATACCATTTGTAATTTGGAGCTTAAATGTTTGAAAAAGCAAACAAGTACTTCTCATTATGCTCATTTGTTATTACTAACCTGATCGTACCCAAGTACTTTCACCTGTATTATCTCATTTAATCCTCAAGAGCAACCGTATTTTAATCTCTACAGATTAAGGTGCTGATTTAATCTCTACAGATAAGGAAAGTGAAACGATAAAGCTAAATTACTTCCCTGAACTCAGTATAACAGTGGGGATAGGCTGGATTATATTGCAAGAGCAAATAACCCCCAAATCTCAAAAGGTTTATGTTAATGGGTTCATCATGGGTCAGCAAGAAGACTTACCACATGCTTATGCCTCAAAAATCCGTTGGCGCTGTTGAGAAGTAATGAAGGAGCTTTAAAATACAGGCTTTTGACTATATTTTAAGGTGGAGAGAAAATAAATTGTCTTCAAGGTAACAACATGAAGTTGTGGAGGCAGAAATTGTTCTGGAAACAGGGGATGGCCGTAATTGACATAAAGCATTTGTGTTGTACAACAGCTCAAGAAAAGTGAGATCGCCAAATGGGTGAGGCAGTGGAACTCACGAACAGAGGCCTAGAGGGTGAGGAGAAAGAAGCCAGTCAGTTGGAACAAGGTCCTTGGAAATAAGCAGAGAAGCTCTAGAGCCTCAAATGCTCATGCCAGAGAGCCCCCCAAATACCTGGATCGCTAGAGTGTCAGTGTATTCTGCTTTTGCAAAAGACAGAGGGCTTCCATGCAACAGTTTCCTGTGCTTGTTTACTTCCTAAATCCTCCTTTTGTTCTATACAATTTGAAAGAGTTCAGCTCTGGGCTTTAGCTTCAGATCTGGATTTGATCCCCACTCTGACACTTAATTGCCTCTAACCTTGGGCAAAGTATGTCAGCTGTGTCCTGATTTTTCTCATCCATAAAATAAGAGTCCTTGCCTCCCTGGGATGTTAAAGATTGAATGACATGATGTATACAAAGTATTTAGCCCAGAACATAAATGCTCAATAAATGGTGATAGTTGTTAAAAATAACCATCATCACACTGATGGTTATTAATTCTTGGAATAGAATAATGGGAGTGAAAAGAAAGGTGGATCCAGTAACTGTTTCACAGAAAGAATTGGAAGAACCTGATAGTTTGCCTCCTTGGTGGTCAAGAAAACAAATTAGTCAAATACAATTGTAAGATTTTTAGCCTCAGAAACTGAGATTAGGGATTCGGTTAGTATCAAATACAGCGAAATGGAAAGGGAGCAGTTTAGAGATGTTCTTGCTTTTGCACACGTTTGGGTTTGAGGCAGCAGCAGGCCCTTAAGAAGCGATGTCCCGCAGGCAGGCAGCAGAAAAAGAAAGGCAGCACCGACATTCACTCAGCAACCAAGTGTCTCCTGTCCTAATTATGAACTGAGAGAAATAAAGAGGAATAAATACTCAGCCTTCTTGATTTCAAAGCCCCTACAATCTGTTGGGAGAATCAGGATGTAAGCTAGACTG
The DNA here is from genome assembly GCF_016906955.1 of Phacochoerus africanus. Lineage (NCBI taxonomy): Eukaryota > Metazoa > Chordata > Mammalia > Artiodactyla > Suidae > Phacochoerus > Phacochoerus africanus. The sequence continues at coordinate 124,205,690 of NC_062549.1, forward strand.
AAAAACAATACTGTGATAAACATGCAAGCTAAGAGTGTGCAGAGGAAGGAGCGATTGTGAGATACAGAGGGCTTTAGAGAAGACTCACCATCTCAGCTGAGCCTTGAAGACTGAGTAGAATTTTAATAAGGAAAGAGTATGCAGTGCATCATAGGAACTGAGAAAATCAGGAGGCCTGAGGTGGTTTAGGGGTTTGTGAAGAGGTAGGGTGGGATATGATGTAGAAAAAGTAAATTCGGCCCAAAGGATAGTCAGTCAGTGCCTATGATAAATTATATGCTATGCTAGATGTTTTCATATCCACTATTTCATTGAATTTTCAGATAGCCATACAAAATGGGTATTTTGATAGGTGGGAAAACAGCTTTAGAGAGGTGTACTGATTTGTCCAAAGTCTCATTAGATTGAAGTTCTCATTGTGGCTCACTGGGTTAAGAACCCAACACAGTGCCTGTCAGGATTTGGGTTCATGCAGGTTTGATCCCTGGCCTTGCTTGGTGGGTTATGGATCTGGCATTACCACAAGCTGTGGCATAGGTCTCAGGTGAGGCTTGGATCCCGTGTTGCTGTGGCTGTGGTGTAGGCTGGCAGCTGCAGCTCTGATTCAACCCCTAGGCTGGGAATTTCCATATGCTGCAGGTGCGGCCGTAAAGAAAAGAAAGAAAAAGAGAAAGTCTTACAGATAATAAGTAATAGAGCTGAATTTGAAAACAGGATGTTGTTTAACTCTGAAGCTCAGTCTGTTTTCAGTATGGTAACTATTTCTAAATAAAGAAAAAAAGAGTTATATTAATTCCAGCACTTTAAAAATAGAAAGCACTTTCAGGAGTTTCCTGGTGGCCTTGTGGTTAAGGATCCAGCATTGTCCCTGCTGTGGCTTAGGTCACTGCTGCGGCTGTGGCAAGAGTTTGATCCCTGGCCTGAGAAAGTCTGTGAGCACAGGCATGACCGAAACACACACACACACACACACACACACACACACACACTTTCATGTGTATTTAGTCTTTATTACCAGTCAGTAATCCCATCCTATAGATGGGAAAATCAAAACGGCGAGATTATTTAAGGTCACCAAGTGAGTAAGTGATAGATTGGGACTATAATCCAAGTTTTCTGACTCCAAAATCTCAGGTCTCTCCAACATCCTTAAGGAGTCTAGCCTCTCTTCTGTAGGCGGTGGGAAGAGCCAGTGAATGTTTTTGAAAGGGGATGATATAAATGTTTAAAAGCTTAGTCTGGGATAGCATGTGAGATGGGACTGGAATAGAGACAAGGATGCTAGTTATGAGGCTGCTGCAAAAACAAGTTAATGGTGTAGACCTGAACAAAGAGTGTTCAGTGATAATAAGATGGAACAAATCACTTATTTAGAAACAGAATTTATGTAGAATTCTCGCTGCATCTGCAAGTGAAAAAGGAGAAGTATTACAGAGCCATTGAGTGTCTGGCTTGTTCATTTTGTAGCCCCAGGCCTGCACAGCTCCGGGCACATGCAAATACTTGTTAACTCTGGAAGCGAATGAGCACCTTTAAGGAGAGTAGAGTCAAAAAGAAGCCCAAAGACAAAAAGCAAAAAGAAGAAAGTTTGTCAGAGGAGACTGGGTAGAACTCAAGCAAAGCGAACCCTGAGGGGAGACCTGGAAGAGTGTGAGACGCCACAGGGAGCATCGCTGGAAGGGGGTTGAACAGCCCTGAAGTAAAAGGTCAGCAGCCGAAGGCAGACGTCAGCGTGCAAAGAGCTAAGGAGAGGAATGCAGGGAAGCACTGGAGCCAAGGAGCACAGAGCACACTTTGAAGAAGCTCAGTGGGGAAGGGAAAGGGGCAGTGGCCTGACAGCTTGGGGAAGAAGCAGGGTCAAGGAAGAACTGCAAAGGCCAGGAGACATGTAGTTCAAGGAAAAGAGGCAGAGGTTGAAAATACAAGCACAAGAGGGTCTTAAGGTAATGGAGGTGGATGAGTACAGTGGAGTGATCAGGATTTGATACACAGATCTGTGCATGTTTCGAAGAGAAGAGAGGCTGAAGACAAGATTGTGAGTGATTATAGGCAGTGATCGCAAAAGTTGGTGAACAGAGGACAAAGGATATCTGGTGAACAGCCACTGGTGAGTGCAAAAGAGGGGTCAGAGAAACAGCAAGAAAGTTGTATAAATTCACTATCACATAAACTGATACATGATGGAGTTTAAGAAAGAAGTAGCCAGAGGGGCTAAGTGTTCCTGAGAAGGGAATAAGGCCTGGGAATAAATGATATTCATCTAGTGATATTTGTATAAGCACTTCATGAATAAAAACCTTGGGATTCCTTCTTCTGTCTACTCTAGGGGTCAACTTTGTAACTAGCTCAACAATTTTAAGGTGAATAGCAAATTCCTTTGTCTATAGGTGATAAATTTAAAATATGATGCAAATTTTTCCTTCAAATGATATGACCTTTACATCTAATTCAATTAAGCTAGTTTAAAAAGCATTTGAAGAAGAACTAGGAAGTCTGTGTAAATCCCATTATCCATTCATGCATTGCATTCATCAGAAAATGTTTGTTGGGTGTCTACCGTATACTTTGCTAGGTACTTGGGATATGGCGGCAAACAAGAAAGACACCCATCCTGGCCTTCATCCCTAGAACAATAACATCAAAGAAAGAAAAAAGCTGTACTTTGCCACCTTTATAGGAAAAAGTAAAAGCAATCTAACTAAAATAATAGAGAAATAATGTATCTATCAGATTAAAGAATTATTACGTAACTATTTAAATAACTATGTATGAACATGGTACTTTCCCTTTCATATTAAAGCAACATACATTACTGTTACTAGAACTATATGAAAATATATATTATGCGGATAAATGCTGGATATAAACATTCAGAAGTTAACATTGTTGTGTTGGAACAGAAAAATTATGGGTGACTACTTTTGATTTCTCCTTTAAATTTTTAAAAAATTTTAAATTAATGTCGTTTTTAACGTCTTATCTTAGCAAGTAGCAAGAAATTTTTTTTCTTCTGACTTATAAATGTATCCATTCTTCATATTCACAATGGGACTTGAAAAAGTCGTCCTTATATTTTATTTTATTTTTTGTCTTTTTGCTATTTCTTTGGGCCGCTCCCGAGACATATGGAGGTTCCCAGGCTAGGGGTCTAATCGGAGCTGTAGCCACTGGCCTACACCAGAGCCACAGCAACACAGGATCCAAGCCGCGTCTGCAACCTACACCGCAGCTCACGACAACGCCAGATCGTCAGCCCACTGAGCAAGGCCAGGGATCGAACCCGCAACCTCATGGTTCCTAGTCGGATTTGTTAACCACTGCGCCACGACGGGAACTCCTGTCCTTATATTTTAAATCTTTTGTTTAACTAGCAAAGCTCTCAAGCCGGTGATCCCCAGGTGAAATCTAACCTACAGATACTGTGCCAATTAGATTTCCCACAAAAAATTCTGCCTAACAAGCTACTCCAAAGGTCAATGGATTAAAACACTAACCATTTATTATTCTTTAGAAGCCTCTATGTTAGTTGGGCAATTCTTCTGGAATTAGCTGGGTTTACTCACTTTCTGAGTCAGCTGTGAGTCTTCCAACTTTGGCTGGACTCCCAAATGTTTGGGGACCAGCTGTCATCAGGTCTAGAAAGGCCTTGGCTTTTTTCCATCGTCTCTCACATTCTTCCAGCAGGTAAGTCTGAGCATGTTCTCATGATGCAGAAGCTGTTTATTCATTCAGCCATTTACTTAATGGCTCTCCTATGTGCCAGACACTGTAACAAGAAACTGGAGAAATAAAGTCAAAAAAGACGTTGCCCCTTCTATCAAGGAGCTTGCCATCTAATGAGAGATGAGGCAAATAAACCAGGACTACTGTGCAGTGTGGTGTGTGCCATGATTGTGGCATGACGGGCCCTAAGGGCAGAGTGGAGGACCTTCCAAATCAAAGCAGGTAAATATGGGATGTTGATTGAAAGTGTTAGAGAGGAGGTAATCCTTGAAGAAGTTTTCAGGAAGAAGGGGCACAGCAAAGGCTCAGTGAGACAGAACGATGGCATTCTTGGTGAGCTGTGATACTTTGGTGGAGGCTGAGGGAAAGGAGCCTATGAAAGACCAGCATGAGAGAAAGATACTCAGAGAAGCATCATACTAAGGTTCTCCTGGTTGCAATGAACAACGCTAGCCACTTAAGCTGACTTTACCAGAAGGATACTGGTGTATCTCACAGCATCTTGGGAGCTGTTGGATAATCAGGGAAACGCAGCAGTAGGAATCTATAACTAGTCCTCCTCCTGGGCTGGAGGCAACGCCCCATCTCTATGCATCTCAGTTCAAAACGCCAGTTTCCCAAGAGAGCAAGTCTGTTTGGCAGGTTTGGGTCAGATTTCTACCCCTGTGTCCCACAGCCATGGCTAGACTCCAGGTGACGCGTGTGGATGTTGCTGCTGTTCGACCCTCTGCAGGGCAGGGAGACGTCCCTGTGCACTGTGTGTGGCCTAAGAGCTGGCCTCTGTGTTTTATGATTTGGTTCCCTTTCTCCACACGTACATGACAAGCTGCTTCCAGCCCATCCGATGCGGCCCCTGCGTGCGCCCCTTCCAAGCCCAGAGTTACACCCCCCTGGTTATTGTTCTCTCAGTCCCGCCCTCTGGCTGTCAAGTGGCCGTTCTTCCAGTTCTGGCGCAGTCTCATCCAGGTGTGGTTCCTCGTGGTCTTGCCGTCCAAGGACTAGATGGTGAGGATAATCACCATCGGTGCATTCTATAAATAACTGCTGGGGCCGGGGGTGTCAGCGGTGGCTACGAAAGAAAGATAGGGAGAAGCAAACAGCGATAGTTATTTCACGAGGGAAAAAAATAGGGTCCTTTTCAGCCCTCAGAAATTGGCCAGTATATGCAGACTACTCGTTCCTGCTCCTGTGGCAGCCATAACTGGTATGCGTGACAGGCCCGTCATAAGCATCCTTGCTTGCAGCTGCCATCTCAGCTGGCTGAGAAGCTTGCCCACGAGGGTCATATAAGCCTTCATTTGCAGAGGTCTAAGCCTCTGGTGATCTTCAGGCCAATGGTAGCAGGCAAAACAAAGGCAGTGTAGCAGATCGGAGAAACTCTGAGGTGGATCTGGGAACCAGTGAATGCTTTCCAAGAAGTGACCACTATTTTACAAGAATGAAACTGAAGCACAGAGTTTATTAGCTCATAGCGACGAGAGTCAGATTTAAACCCATGCCACCTGGCTCCTGATCAACACATCCGCATAGTTATGTTATACTGCCTCTGCACTGTTAGTGCGGAGACCGCGTGTGGGCGCTGGCCTTTCCAAACCCGGGATTAGGTCATGTTTTGGCTCTTCAATTTTAACTAGCCTTGTGATCAGGAACATGTTATTTTTCTAAGTTTCAGTGTTTTCTTGAAGAAAATGGACATATCCTTTGTGCGTGGCACAATACCTATCATTTGATAAGTAGAGCTATTAAATGATGGCTATTATTGTTAATTCAGGAAAAATATACTGAGCAATCTGTGGTAGGTACTGTGTGTACACTGGTGCACAAGAGGGACTTAATTCCTGTGCTCGTGGATCTCCCAGTTAAAAGGATCTGCACTAAGCCCTAAAATGAAAGTAGCCATGTGTGGCCCACACAACTGCCTCCCTTGCCTTGGATTAAAAGCACCAGGACTGACATGGGATAATAATAATGATGATGCTTGTGAGCTGAAGAGGACAGATCGGGAAAGCAAACAAGCTCAGAACAATCGAGAGTAAAGGGAACGAGACAAGGATGGGGCGTGAAATCAGGAAAACTCCTGAGAGAAAGAGTGGTGCCTGTTTTTCTAGCTCGGAGGTCTGGATTTTACCAAAAAAAATAATGCAGGAATAGAGTAAGAGTTTCTTATGGAACAGGAAGTAGGTGGAATGATTTAGGAGCGACCTGTGGAGATGGAGTGGTAAATGTTCTCTATACACTGGAGAACTCGGGATTAAAGAGAAGGAAGTGAGTTTCCGTCAGGGAGCAGTGGAAACGCATCCGACTAGGAACTATGAGGTTGTGGGTTCCGTCCCTGGCCTCGCTCAGTGGGTTAAGGATCTGGTGTTGCCATGAGCTGTGGTGTAGGTCACAGATGAGGCTCAGATCTGGCGTTGCTGTGGCTGTGGCTGGCAGCTGTGGCTCTGGAGACCCCTAGCCTGGGAACCTCCATGTGCTGTGGGTGCGGCCCTAAAAAGCACAGAAAGAAAAAAAAAGAGAGAGAGAAGGAAGTGAGAAACATTTAAAAAAAAAATTATCTCCTTTGATTTGGAGAACAGCCATACTTTGTAACATGAGTCAAGAGAGAAAATCAAATTTGTCTCTCAAGGGGGATAAAATAAGCCTTTTTCACAGGCTAAATTCCCTTGTCACCTGGCTTGTTTTTTCATTGTAAATGAGCACTGGGAAAAGAAGAGGCTTTAGAGATTCTGCACAAGCAATTCATAGACCAATTTCTTGGTAATAACTATGTAGATCTTTTTTCAGTCAAGCTCACACACAGGATTTAATCTTGGGGTTTTTTGGTTTTGTTTTGTCTTGATTTGTGCTTTTCAGAGCTGCACCTGAGGCATAGGGAAGTTCCAGCCTAGGGGTAGAATTTGAGCTACAGTTGCAGGCCTACGCTACAGCCACAGCAACACAGGATCTGAAGCGCATCTGCAACTTACCCCACAGCTCAGAGTAAGGCCGATTCCCCAACCCACTGATCGAGGCCAGGGATCGAACCCACATCCTCATGTATACTAGTCAGGTTCATAATCCGCTGAGCCACAATGGGAACTTCCCAATCTTGGTTTTTTGATAGCAAGTATTTTTTACATTTATCAGATGTACCAAAATAGCTCTAAAAGTGTCTTAGAAAATATGCAGGGGAAGAAAAGTGAATTATGTATCTCAACCCTTGGAGTGACCTAACATAAAATTCTGCAGATTTACCCTTATGGTTGTGGTTATGTAATGCGACCTAAATATATCTGGGTTAAGGCCAGCATTCATCACAATGAGACAGGAAATGGATTAACTAACCAACTATGGTGTTTTTAGGAGCACCTAATGGTAGGTGGCTTAATTTGTGGCTAAATTATAGGCAAAGTGGTTGAGAAAGTCCTTGTTCCCAAGAAGTTCCTGTTTACAGAGTTCACCATCAAACCTTTAATCTTTACTAAAAGTAGTGTTATTGCTTAGATTAGAAATATATATCTTTGTGATTTTTGTATTTAGGTGAAAAGGACATCTAAAGCACAAAGATAAATCCATTTTTGTACACAAATGTTTTTCTATGTGTTTGCAGCTTTGATTTAAAGAATTGCAAAATTGATTTTAATTTCTGTGCTGTAAATATTTTGATTATATTGGAAAAACATGAACCAATATATTTAACTTGAAGATCTGTGAACTTGTTACAGTAAGTTACTCATGTATATGAAATTTTTTAAGTATATCATAAATTCATAAATAATATTTAGCTTCTGAATAGTGATAATATATATTTATGCATATATTACACATAATGCATTAAGATTATTGGCTTGTTGAGAAAAATGTGATCATAAAATATGTCATTACATCCCAGACACATAGAAATGAAAAATTTAGAATACCTAACAAGTGTATATTAGCAATAACAGTATTATAAAATGTGTATAACATTCTTGATTTTTTTTTTTGTCTTTTTGCTATTTCTTGGGCCGCTCCCACGGCATATGGAGGTTCCCAGGCTAGGGATTGAATCGGAGCTGTAGCCACCGACCTACGCCAGAGCCACAGCAACGCAGGATCCGAGCCGCGTCTGCAACCTACACCACAGCTCACAGCAACGCCGGATCGTTAACCCACTGAGCAAGGGCAGGGACCGAACCCACAACCTCATGGTTCCTAGTTGGATTCGTTAACCACTGCGCCACGACAGGAACTCCTGATTTTTTTTTTAAGGTAATGATTCATTCAATATCTTTCTGGCATTTGAACTGACATCTCTTCATTTTCCATAGAGCTGCCGATTGAAAAGAAAAATGGTTACATCTGTCAAGTAGTTTTATAGTTTCACATTAAAATTCAATGTTATTCAGACCCAAGGAGCTAGATAATAACAGTGGCATACCTAATCAGCAAGTAAATTATAAATTATACAATAAGTGAGGGAGCCACTGGCCAGTTGATTGGAGGGAAAAAAAATATGCCATGTGCCAAATTAAATTCCTGGTGGATTAAAGATTTTAATATAAAAATGAAACCATAAACTTACTAAAAGGAAATATAGAAAAATAATTATATAATTTTCAAAATGGGAATTATATCACATGAAATGTAAAGCCAAGATTGATTTTTAAAATACATAAAAAACTAAAAAATGTTTTCGAAATCATCAAAAATTAAAGGGCAGATGCTAAATTGGAAGGGAACAAAAGGGACAAAGAGTTATGAAGTCTTACAAATCAATAAGAAAAAGACAGGCGTTCCCATTGTGGTGCAGCGGAAATGAACCTGACCAGTATCCATGAGGACACAGGTTTGATCCCTCAGTGGGTTAAGGATCTGGCATTGCTGTGAGCTGTGGTATAGGCTGGCAGCTGTAGCTCCAGTTCGATCCCTAGCCTGGGAACCTCCATATGCCAAAGGTGCGGCCTTAGAAAGACAAAAAGAAAAACAGCCAAATAGAAAAATGGGCAAAGGCCTTCTGCAGGTGAGTCAGAAAAGAAGGAACAAAAAGTGCCAATAAAGATGGATTTTTCGCTTTCATCAGTCATACAAATGCAAATTAAAACAATATCAAAATGCCCTCTTTGCCTAATTGATAAGGATTATTTTCAAAGACAAATCCAGTGTTAGAGAGGGTACTACGCCTGTTCTCAGTTGCTCTTTGACAAAACATCTGAAAAATAGATACTTTTAAAGTAGAAATTTCACGACACTATAATGATGAAATACACTCCAAGGGACTCACTAACGATGTGTGTCACAAGGTATCGGTTGTGGTTTCTTCCTCGGGCTCTCCCTCTGCCCACCCCTTTCCCACTCGCCATCTCCTTTTTCCCTTTTGGTCTGTGTTTGGTGTTGGTGAAAATTTGAAAAAATTAAAATGTCCCACAAAAAGAGGGATTGTTACATAAAATACAGTAAATCTGTTCAATAAAACATGTATATTATTCGACCAATAAAAGTGACACCATAGTATAATATTTGAAAAATGTTCACAATAAACCATTAAGTAAAAAAAGGGGAGGGCATATAGAGCAAAATATATTGGGAAAGAGTCTTCTGTGTGTGTCTGTGTGTGTGTCTGTGTCTCTGTCTGTGTGTGTGTCCGTGTCTGTGTGTCTCTGTGTGTGTCTGAGTGTGTGTCCGTGTCTGTGTGTCCATGTGTGTGTGTGTGTCTCTGTGTGCATGTGTCTGTGTGTCTCCCACTCCACCACCAGAATACCTAGATACACAATTACCAGAAAAATATAATAAACTGTGGGGGAGGACTACTGGATTGTTAAATGTTTTTCTTTTTGCCTGTCATTATTTTTAAACTTTGCTACAATGAACAATGAACAGAAGTTATTTTTTTTGATAAACCAAAATATTTCAAAATTAAACATAACATTACTTAGTGGTTGCCTTTTCAAAACACATAGGAATCGTCAGTTAGCCACTTAGTTAAGAATGTTTTCATTCCAACATCTTGATAATTGTGATGTAACGTTGAGGAAAAAAATTCTGAGTCTTAAAATGCTGTAGAATTGGCAGACGGTTCTTCATTTCCTAAGGTGCCACTTGTAATCACTAGTTTTTATTGTTCCCATGGCAATGTTGTATAACAAGAATGGCTGCGGTTAGGAATCTGTGCCCTGCAAAACATATTGGGATATAAAATCTGAAGTAAATAATAATTTCCTCCTTTAAATATAACAAAAATGTGGGAAGAAGGTAGGCAAGAAGTCTCTGCGTTACCATGGGGGTGGCACAAACCCCTCGCTCAGCTTCAGGGTCAGTGACTCACTGGCTCACGGGGGCGTCAACAAATGCTTGAGTGCACACCTACGGTCTGCACGAAATATTTTCATTACCCAGAGAAGTGCTCTGAAATGCTATTCAAACAAGGAGATTCAATCTAAATTAGTATTTTAAAAATTCTAATTGGGGAGTATTTAAGATGTATGAGAAGACAAATTTTTATCCCAGGTCATTCCAGAACCATTATGTAACAGATTAAAAATTGATATGGATATAATTAAAATCATTAAAGTGAAATTACAAAACACTTCTCTTAGTACTTCAATTATTTTTTTAAAAAAATCATTTCTTAAAATGATCCCTGAGATAATCTTGTATTTGTTAATTTTAAGGATCTGTATTAAACTTTGGGGCCAATCAAGGGAACCAAGAGTCTAGCTGAGGCGCCAAGAGAGCCATTTGTCAGGTCATTCATTTGTTCGATAAAACATATTGAGAACCTACTATATGCCAATCAATGTGCAAGGCGTTAAGCATTAAAGGATACCTAAAACATGCCTCCTACTGTCCAAAACTCACACTGAGAAGGAGAGAGAAATTTGTAAATAAACCACCAGCTAAGCAAATCTCAGAGCTGGCCACGTCCATTGCTCCTTCTAGCAAAACTCTGGCCATGGCCCCTGATGAATGAACAGTCCTGGGTGGCCATGTGCTGCAGAGAATAACCAACATGCCCTCCTTTTCATCTGTTTTTCCCTGCCATAGCTAGGAAAAGAGATTTAGCCCCTAAATTTTCACCCAGAGAGAGACATGGTAGAGGTTGGTCTTTTAAAGTGTTCCAACAAGAGGTACTGTGGGCTGGTTGGTAATTTAGGAGTAGAAACTGAAGATGAAAAGATTCTGAGAGACCATTAAAGGCCGTCAGTGGGACAAAGTGATGAGAAGGCAGAAGACTTGCAGCGTATATTCAGAGGCAATGGGGAGGGAGTCAGTGGTAGCAGCAGATGTGGGAGGAGAAAGGAAGAGAATAGTGCAAAGGATCAGTGAAATGCAACTGAAGAAGAGCCAATGATGTGACCCAGCTCCTAGGGCTGTCTTGATTCCTGAAAGCTTATTTAATACAAGACAATCCTTATTATATGGCATTAAGGGAGGAAAAATAGGATTCAAAATTTCACAGAGATTTTTGGTCTGGCCATGACAGAATACATAATACAAAGGGATTGGGATGCTAACTCCCACGGAGTCAAAAATCCACGAATAATTTCTGACTCTCCCAAAACTTAACTTCTAAGAGCCTACTGTTGACCTAAAGCCTTACCAATAACATGGTCGATTAACATATATTTTATGTTATATGTACTGTATGTACTATATTCTTACAATAAAGTGAGGTAGGGAAAGAACATGTATTAAGAAATTCATAAGTAGGAGAAAATACATTTACAGTTTGTACTCTCTTTATTTGTTTTGTTTGTTTGTTTGTTTTTAGGACTGCATGTGTGGCATATGGAAGTTCCCAGGCTAAGGGTTGAATCACAGCTGGTACAGCTGCCAGCCTACCCCACAGCTACAGTAACGCAGGATATGAGCTGTGTCTGCAACCTACAGCACAGCTCATGGCAACACCCAGTCCTTAACCCACCAATCAACACCAGCGACCAAACTGGCATCCTCATGGTTCCTAGTTGGATTCACTAACCACTGAGACATAACAGGAACTCCAATACTGTATTTATTGATAGGGTAAGTTTGTTGTGTGTTTACAAGATGAATTGTCTGTTTGTCAGTACCTACATCAATAATGCCTTACACGATACAAAGCACTGTAGATGTTATATGTATTGCTAACAGCAGACACCAAAAATGAAAAGACAGTGTGAAAAAGAAATTCATATGTATTCATAGGTATAAAGATACTAGCATTGAGAACAAAGAACACAGTATTGCTTTATGGTAGCCTAGTATAACTGATACGACTGCTTCAGCCTAGCCTATACCCAATGAAGGAATCTTTTCTTTTCTTTTTTTTTAGGGCTGCACCCCTGGCATATGGAGGTTCCCAGGCTAGGGGTCCAATCGGAGCTGTAGCTGAGAGCCTACGCCACAGCAATGCCAGATCTGAGCAGCGTCTGCAACCTACACCACAGCTCATGGCAACGCCAGATCCTTAACCTACTGAGCGAGGACAGGGCTCAAACCTGCATCCTCACAGATGCTAGTCAGATTCGTTTCTGCTGAGTCATGACGGGAACTCCCAATGAAGGAATAGTCATAAAATTTTTATGGCATATGGTATTACAGTCATATTCATAATATAGTGTGGAAACATGGGTATATTTTTTTTAAAAAACCACTTACCTATAATTATAGGCTCATATGCAGTTTCTCCAATTATGAGAGAGAGAGAGGCATACTGTATGGTGATGTATTCTTTAAAATCAAAGTTATAAAACAATAAGAAAACTTACACATTATTAATTTTATAGTAGATAGCATTCACCTTATGCCTATGTAAGGACAGACTAGTATTTGCATTTATTTTGTGCATTCAGGGAATGTTTCTACACTGTTGGTGGGAATGTAAATTGGTGCAGCCACTATGGAAAGCAGTATGGAGGTTCCTCAGAAAACTAGGGATAGAGTTACCATATGATCCAGCGATCCCACTCACGGGCATATATCCAGACAAAAACAATAATTTGAAAAGTGCATGCACCCCTATGTTCATAGCAAACTATTTACAATAGCCAAGACTTGGAAACAACTTAATGTCCACTGACAGAGGAATGGATAAAGATGTGATACATACGGAGTTCCTGCTGTGGCTCAGCGGAAACAAATCTGACTCGTACTCACCAGGGCGCAGGTTTGATCCCTAGCCTCGCTCAGTGGGTTAAGGATCCAGAATTGCCGTGAGCTGTGGTGCAGGTCACAGATGCAGCTCAGATCTGGCATTGCTGTGACTGTGGTGTAGGCCAGCAGCTACAGCTCCGATTGGACCCCTAGCCTGGGAACCTCCATATGCCATGGGTGTGGCCCTAAAAAAAGGCAAAAATATTTCTGAGATGTACATACATATATGTACATCTCAGAAATATTGCTCAGCCATAAAAGTGAAATAATGCCATTTGCAGCAACATCAGTGGACTTAAGAGTTTATCATACTATGAAGTAAGTCAGAAAGAGAAAGGCAAATACCATATGAAATCACTTATATGTGGAATCTAAAATATGACACAAATGAACCTATCTGCGGAACAGAAAACAGACCCACAGTCGTAGGAAACAGACTTGTGGCCGCTGGGGGGAAGAGCTGGGGGAAGGGTAGAGTGCAGGTTGGGGTTAGCGGACTGACGCTATTGTACATGAAGCGGAAAATCCACAAGATTCTACCGTTCAGTACAGAGAGCTGTATTCAATGGCCGATGATAAACCATAATGGAAAATATTGTAAAAGAGTGTCTTTATGTGTACCACGGAATCATTTTGCTGTGCAGCAGAAATTAATACAGCATTATACATCAACTCTACTTCAATTTTGTTTTCTTTCTTTTTTTGTCTTTTTGCCTTTTCTAGGGCTGCTCCTGCGGCATATGGAGGTTCCCAGGCTAGGGGTCCAATCGGAGCTGTAGCCACCGGCCTATGCCAGAGCCACAGCAACGCAGGATCCGAGCCACGTCTGCAACCCACACCACAGCTCACGGCAACGCCGGATCCTTAACCCACTGAGCAAGCGCAGGGATCGAACCGCAACCTCATGGTTCCTAGTCAGATTTGTGAACCACTGCGCCACGACGGGAACTCCTCTACTTCAATTTTTTAAAACTTAGAACAAGTTTTTAAGACTTCGAACAAGAAGAAAAAATGGTGTGGTTAGATTTGAATTCAGTGCTGTGTGGTTCTCCCCACTCTGCGTCATACCTGTGTTCTCCTCGACCTGCCCAGCAGGACTGAGCCGCTAGGGCGGCTCGAACATCACAAGGCCACTAGAGGAAAACCATCTCACCAGGTGTGTGGGGGCAGAACACACAGCGCTCAGGATTCATCAGGCTGTTACTGTTTACGGAGAGAAGAAACTAACTTGAACTAAGATTTTAAGTAGAAAGAGAGGAAGCTCTGAGAAGGTAGGGGTGTCTCACTGAGCTGAGGGCAGGCGTGTAAGCCACCAGGCGTCAGGAGCACTGACCTGCGAACAGACAGGTCAGCAGAGCCCAGAGACTCACTGTTTCTCGCTTCGTTGTTTTCCTCAGCATCGGGCTTTCTCAGTTATTCGAGCCACATGGCAGCTGGCAGATGGCAGCCACAGCCCTCAATTTACTTTTACAGTTCCAGCCACACGGAAAGAAAGACTCACTCTCTTCTCTCTTCCCCACTTCAGAATTCTCTGGGAGAGAACTCTGGCCCACCCCCAGTCCAGCCTCTGTGGCCAGGGCCTGGGTCATGTACACAGCCAATTAAAGGTTTGTTTTGAGCCACCAAGATATTCCAAAGTGCATCCACTATGCAAGGGCCGTGCTATCGCCCTCGTGGACCCTGGCAGGAATGACCTTCCTCCCTTGGGGAAGGCAGATGAGCCGAGGGGCAGACAGGGATGCGACTGTCTAGAGACGCAGACATACCTTCTTGATGCATCACTCAACCTTGAAGGTCAGGCAAAGGAAAGGTGAGAGGCATGCGGGCATTTTTTTAAAATCTGTGACAACATTCCCTCGAGAAATAAGCAATTTCTCTCTCTCTGCAAGTGACAATGATTGAGTCTGTTCAAAACAATTGATTTCGCCACCTTAACATCTTGCCCAACTGAATGGATGGTAACAAGTTCGAATGCTTAGAAATGGGCTGATTAGAATAATCTATCTACTAGAATTATAGAAGTATATTCTGGCATTTTTATTACTACTCAATGAGAAGTAGTAAAGGTTGGGTTCTTTTTTTTGTTAAAACAAACAGCTGGCATCCTCACAATACACGTTAGTCAGAAATAGCATTGGAGAAATAGCTTTGGAAGAAAGTCAGAGAAGGGCAGAAGAGATGCAGGAGAGAGGTGGGCTAGCCTTTTAAAAGCCCCTTTTTTAATCCAGAAAGCACTCGACTTAGAGGATATACATAAATAATTCATCCTGAAAATTATACCACCAATAAACACATTGCGGGGCCTAACTGGATATGGGCGTGCGTAGCGAAACCTTAAAACCTTGAGCTGCTCTAACCCAGAAGGGGACTGTATCGGAAGGACACTAATCAAATTACCGAGAAAGTTACCTGGCGGCCGTTTTCTGTCAAATGGGGAAAAAGTGTTTCTGACTTAAACTCTCATTTGAAAGTTACTCTTCCATAAAACAGTTTAAAAGCACTTCCCTCTATGAGAAGAACACTTTGGAGAAAGAGACAATGGCCACATCCCAAGAATGAAAGAAGGCGTTTTCCAGAGAGAATTGGATCCTACTGAGTAATGTCATTGGTATGGACTTGGTGCATAAAGCAAAGCTCACCTTCCGGTTTAAACATCCCTTCTTTCAGGAAGTCTTTTCTCATTTCTTTAGAGTAGATCAAAAACGCCTGCTCTCAGCTTCCATAGAGTTACAGGTAACGTGGGATAAACGCATACATTATAATTTATCTGAAATTCAAATTTCACTGAGCGTCCTCTATTTTACTTGACAACTCTACCTATATTCCATCTGGCCTTGTTTGAGCACTGACCGAATTCCACTGTAACTGCTTCTTGAAGAGAAGAGTAACTGTAAGGGCAGGGACTGTTTTTTATCTGATTTACTTTGCATCTCTAGGGCCAGACGTGGTGCTGGTCAAATAACAGGTGTTAGATAAAGACACACGCCGTGAAAGAAAGATACTGCATGTGAATCCAAAGTAGAGAGCGAGCGTTTTCGGTAAATGGTTATTAAAGACTCAGATTCGTCAAGGTACACACAGCAAAGTGGAACAACTTGAGGTTACGCAGAAGAGGATTAACTGAACCTGGATTTGATTAAGGCAAAAAAAGAAGATATCATATTAGACTAGGCTGGAAATTAAGACGCTGGCTTTACTGCCTCCTCACTGAGGAGAAATATAAAGCCCCCACTGGACAGTAATTATGATTTGTTGATATATTCTGGAACTGTGCTGCAATGGTCTAGTGAATGGTTTCTAATTTTCATTCCACAGTAGGGATTCAGCCTGTTTTCTGGTCATTGTTGCTACAAAAAGGCCTTCCTGGTGTTGCGCTGCATGAATAGAGGAGGCTGCATCAAACACACCTAAATGAGTCTCGAGGTTGGGATTCCCACAGCTCTGAGTCAGAAGACTTGGGGAGCAGCTGACAACAAGCCTCTTCAGTTCAGTGTGGTGTGTTACACGTTTCACTTGCAAGAGGCAAGGGCCTGGCTGTTTCTCAGCTTTCCGGGTGAACATTGGAGCCAAATGAATTGCTTCTGATTCCTCAAAGATTTCTTTAGTATATTTACACATCATGTAATTCCAAGCACTCAGACTTTGTTTATGTTGTTCCCGCTTCCTTTCATCTGTGGTTAAAGTCGACTCTGACTACCGCATGCTTCATCCCCAGCTGAACACATACCACGCTCACTGGACCCACTTTATTCATTTTTGTCTTTTTAGGGCTGCACCCCCGGCATATGGAGGTTCCCAGGCTAGGGGTCCAATCGGAGCTGTAGCCGCTGGCCTACGCCACAGCCACAGCAACGTGGGATCCAAGCTGCATCTGCGACCTACACCACAGCTCTCGGCAATGCTGGTCCTTAACCCACAGAGCGAGGCCAGGGATGGAACTCATGTCCTCATGGATGCTAGTCAGGTTCATTAACCACTGGGCCACAAGGGGTACTCCTGAACCCACTTTAAATACATATCCCTTCGTGCTGCCCACAGCCATGCTATGTTTCCTTAATCCCCTCACTCTCCTGCTCCTGCACGCTCCCCCTCTGCTCAAACTTCCAGCACCTCCTCCCCAGCCTCATTCTCAGCAGATGACCTTGCTTCCTATTTCACTGCAAAAGGAGAAGCCATCGGAAGAAAACCGGCACAAAAAGGAGAGCCTACAATGTTCTTTTTGGACCTAATTCCTGAAACTCTTTGCTCATTTCCCCTTCACCTTCACTCTGACCAGACTCCTGGTCACTTTGGCCTGAATCTGTTGGACCAAAATTATTCTGATACAGGAACAGAGAAGAAAAACAGTGAAGAACAATTATGAAAATAACAGCACATTTGTTATATTTGTAGTTTATTTCAAACAGCTGGTGTGGTCCCCAGGCTTCCGGGAGATTTTTCTAACGCGGTTTACAGGCCACAGGTGAATAGTGCTGAATCGTCGTTCGCATCCACCTCAATTCCGAACAGCCTCAGACTCTGGCTGACAGGGCCCCCGAGGTAAACCCAGTGTCATCCTAAGACTACGAGATGCTCTCCTTTCTACTGTGGCTTTCGGACTTCTTGTCATTTCCTACCGTAAGAAATGTGTTTTACGTCAAGACTTGGTCCACATACGCACACAGTCACACACATGACTGAAACCAAAGTTTCACAGACAGTACTTATCTTTACGATATACGATGCACTCCTGGAGTTCCCAGTGTGGTGCAGTGGGTTAAGGATCCAGTGTTGTCTCTGGGCAGCATGGGTTCAATCCCCAGCCCAACGCAATAGGTTAAGGATCTGACATTGCTGCAGCTGTGGTGTAGGTTGCAGCTGTGGCTCGAATTAGATCCCTGGCCCGGAATTTCCATGTGCTGCAGATGCAACCAAAAAAAAAAAAAAAAAAGCAACGCGCTATTATATTTTCTAATCTGTTTTCCAAATGCAGGTAGTGATATAATAAATAGATTTCATTACTCACTAATGAGTCAAAGCCCATGTTTGGAAAATAATTCATGAAGGGATAATTAGAATGTGAGTAGACAAAAGCATTAAGATTTCATGAACAAGTATATGAATATTAATCTAGAACCCATTCAGCTATCGCCAACTCCAAGGGAGCGGCCACAAGATTCACTGCTTAGCTAAGAATAAACGACTCATATGACTATTTGTGTGCAAAAAGCAAAGCCGACATCAGAACAAATAAGGAAACTCAATTAGGGAAAGGGAAATAGCTCTTTCCTATTGATCTTTTTTGTTCTCTACCAGTGTGAATGCCACCTCTGCATTACAGGGGGCTGAAAATAGAGCCCTGGATTGGGGTAAGGGTCTAGACAGATTAGGTGACTTCTAAATTACTTTCTATTCCTAAGACCTTACTCCTTCAACAAGTAATGACTAATTGCCTACTATATATGCCAGGCACTGTACCAGGAGATAGAGACCCAGCAGTGCATAAGACACGCATGCTGATGCTGTGGAGAAACTAACATTCAAGCTGAGGAGACAGATAATAAACAGATAGATAGATAGGATATAGCTAAGCGATGAAGGAAATGACAACAATCCATGATGGAGAATCTTAGGGGTGACCTGCTGGTCTTCTTACCTGTTACTATTAATTATACTACGGCTGTTACTACAGGTAGCAGCAATGTAGTAATTATCATTATTGTGGTCAGGGAAGGCCCACCGGGGAAGGTGACATTTAATCTGAAACCTGAAGAATGAGGCAGGAGAACAGCCTTCTGGGCAGTGGAACAGCAAGTACAAAGGTGCTAATTCAGGAAAGAGCTTGTCAGGTCGTGGCAACTGACAGAGGACTGCATGTTTGAGGAGAGTGGGCAGGAGGAGAGTGCATGAGATGAGTTTGGGGAAGTAGGAAGATGAGGGCCTGGGAGGTCAGCATATGGAGTTCGGATTTTATTCTCTGTCAATGGGCAGCCATCAAAAGGCCTCAAGCGAGGAAGTGACATGGTAAGATTTTAAAAGAACACTGGGAATCCTGTCGTGGCTCAGTGGTTAAAAACTCCGACTAGGAACCATGAGGTTTCGGGTTTGATCCCTGGCCTTGCTCAGTGGGTTAAGGACCCAGCATTGCCATGAGCTATGGTGTAGGTCACAGATGCAGCTCGGATCTGGGTTGCTGTGGCTGTGGTGTAGGCCGGTGGCTACAGCTCCAATTAGATCCCTAACCTGGGAACCTCCATATACCGTGGGTGTGGCCCTAGCAAAGACAAAAAAAATAAAATAAAAGAACATGGGCTATTGTATGGAGAATGTGTTGGAAATAGGGAGATCATTCTAGGAGCCCATGCAAGAGACGATGGGCCTGGATTGCGGTGGTGGGAAACTCTAAAATCCTGTTTTATTTGCAATTAATCGACAATAAGAAGGTAGTTCTGCTTATTTGAAAGTGTTCCTTATTTTGGCTCCAAAGCAAATATTTTTCCATCTTTGCTAAATAATTTAAACCCAAGGGCCCTAAACGTGTGTGTGTGTTTGTCTGTGTGTGCGTGTGTGTCTGTGTGTGCATGCAGGGGAATGGTGGTGGCTGTTTCTGACATGCCAGGGTGGCTTCGTCATCATGGATGTGTGGGAGTTGGCCAGAGAGTGGCAAGATGGGAGTGACCTGAGACTAGTGGAAAGTAGAGGCTGATGCCAAGGGGTGTGCGGAATAAGGCAGAAGCACACATATAGATCCTCGGGAATTCCATCAAGCCTGGGAAAGTGTTAAAGATGCTGTAGATACAAGGCCCACCTTGGTCAAACAGGGAAAAGAAAGATGTATAGTCTTCAAATTCACCTGGGAAAGTCTAAGATATCAGATAGAAGCATCTTATTTGTGCAAGGGTCTCAAAGCCTCAAAGCATCCTGGAGGAAATGATGTAAGAATTTGAGACGGATGGTCACTCGCTTAGCATACCGTGATTCCATTTCCTAAACCAAACAATAAGAGACTTTTCCTAACAATCGTCAGGGGAAAAGGATGGGGCTGCCTGGGAGGACAGGAAATCCATCTTAAGGTAGCAGAAGACCAAGAGACACGCCTGTCTGCTTATAAGCAATCACTTATTATGATACATATTACTGTTTTTCTGGCCTAGTCTTTGAGAACACCTGTTTTAAATTCTTAACAAAAATTTAAATTCTTGTTTTAAATTCTTAACAATTCAGTGATGCTGAATTTTAAAAGATGACTCTTGGAGGCTTAAACTGCGTTAGCCCTTTAGCCCAAGAGCCAGTTTTCAGCTAAAAGATCTGCATTATTCACCAGAAGGAAGGGCTTGGGAATCCCCCACCTCATCAGTTTTGAGCCCCAAAATTGGAGTAGCAATGAACTACAGAGCCCTGGCTGGAGCACCAGCAGGAGGCTAATTCTGAGCAACAAGAAAAACACTCCCAGAACCTGTGACACCACCTGGGGCCCATGAAAATGAGAAAAACTTAGGAAGTTGGATGCCTTATGAAGAAACCAGAGTAGGACCTTAGAGCCAGATACCACTGATTTTGTCATGTGCATAATTAAAAGCCTCCAATTATGGCCTGAGAAAATGAAGGTTACATTTAGCGGGGTGGAGTAAGCATTGCTGCATCCTAAAGCAAACTGTGGAATCTTCTCCGGAAATTCACAATTAATTAAGCCAGTATTTAGTCTAGGAATAGTTTATATCCAGATCTGCTTGGAGGTGAGAAAATAGATCAGGAAAACTCCCAGTCCCGCAACAGCTTTTCAAAAAGAAAATAATCACAGACACACAGAGAGATACTGTGTCCCTTCCTCTGGCATACGTGGTTCACCCAATGTAGACAACTCTGAAAGCAAACTCCCTAATCAAGTTTCCAGATCAGGTGCAGGCTACAAGAGGCTGGAGCAACATTTAATTTCTTCGAGCCCTTTGCTCTGTCAACACACATATGAGTAGAGGCTTGTTCTTAAAAGTCTGTGGACAAGGTGCAAGGGCCCCATAGGAGTTTATCTGGCTGCTGACCAGTTATGGTTGCATGTCCAGGTCCATTCTGGTTCTTTTTGTTTTGTTTTTTGTTTTTTTAGGGCCACACCCGAGGCATGTGGAGGTTCCTAGGCTAGGGCTCCAGTCGGAGCTGTAGCCACAGTGACAGCCACAGCCACACCAGATCTGAGCCGTGTCTGCGACTTACACCACAGCTCTCAGCAACGCCAGATCCGTAACCCACTGAGCGAGGCCAGGGATCGAACCCACAACCTCATGGTTTCTGGTCTGATTCGTTTCCGCTGTATCACTATGGGAACTCCTCCCATTTTGGTTCTTTAGTCACACTTGTAAATGGCATTTAGGTCTTTGCAAAAAGGCTAAACAAAAGCCTGCATGAAGTTATTAACATGTGATATTCCACAGAAACATATTTGGCTTTCTGAAATGCCTCAGAAATGACTCACACATGTTGCTTTCTACTTTTGGAATAGACTAGAACTGGTTCAGCATGTCCAGCACGTTCATCTGGTTTCCAAAAGCTGTGTTGTTATGCATATGTGTGCATTTCTCTAAGGAAAAATAATTAACAGTGCTTTCATCTGTCAGAAGTTGTTCTTGGTTTAATAACTCCTTTTATCACCTTCATAAATTCACATTTAGTTCATAGCAACATCGTGGAGGAGTGGTATATATGTGAGCCAATAAAAATGAATTAATGAAAAATGTTTATGAGTCATTTTAAGAAAACATCATTTTAAAAAGTTGAGCAAAAAAATAAATTTTAAAATCCAGCTATACTTTGAATAGAGCTTTTTGTTCAAGTGTAGAAAATGACATATGCCTCGCAAAAGACATAGACTGCTCATGGGAAAAAGAGAGAGAAGCATGGATACCAAAACATGATTTTTTTTTGTCTTTTTGCCTTTTCTAGGGCCACTCCTGTGGCATATGGAGGTTCCCAGGCTAGGGGTCTAATTAGAGCTGTAGGCGCTGACCTACACCACAACCACAGCAATGCTGGATTCTTAACCCATTGAGCAAGGCCAGGGATCGAACTCACAACCTCATGGTTTCTAGTTGGAGTCATTAACCACTGAGCCATGATGGGAACTCCCAAAACGTGAATTTAATTCTTGTGAAACATCTAGGCTTCAGTGAAGAGAAACAGAGATAGGCATGTGGCATGGGCACATGTGAGGACTCACTTGCCACTGTAGCGAGAGGCCACAAGGAAAGCAAGCATTCATACTTAACGCTTTTCTGAGTTTGGTCCTGTTTTTCTCAGGGCCAGATAGAGCAGATCCTTTAAAGAGAGGGAGGAAAACAAAAAACAAAAGCAGTGAATTAAGGGAAATCAATTCTAGGCCAGAATTGTAAAAGATGTGAGACTGGTGTTTTTGAAAGCCAGTTCTATCTATCAAGGTAAACAATCAAATTCTTTCTTCCATAAAGTTACTTTTTAGGAAACATTCATCAGCATCAAAACGATAAAGCTTTCTTTTTTTTTTTTGTGAGAATTTGTAAACCTTTATCAATCCAAATGAAAGTAGGAAAGGTGGGTCAAAGAAAAATTAGGGTAAACTCGATAAAGCTTTCAACTGTTGATTTTTTAAGAAAAAAGCACACCTGGAGTTCCCTGATGGCTCAGCAGGTTAAAGATCCAGCATTGTCACTGCTGTGGCACAGGTTCAATCTCTGGCCCAGGAACTCCTACATGTTGTGCGTGTAGCAAAAAAAAAAAAAAAAAAAAGAGAGAGAGAGAGAGAGAAAGAGAATAAAGTAGCACACCATTTGAACAATGAGAGAAGACTCTAGAATGATTCATTACCCTTCTGAAATTCCTGTCCCATGTGTTTCTAGTGGCCAAACACTTTATGCTCTATACCACAGAGGAAAAGAGGATTTCCCCTCCCCTCCCCACCGTCTCTCAACCTACTTGCAGAATAAAGAACTAGCCAATTTAAATGAACATTTATTGTGTATCTATTTTGTGGCCTCTATTGTTCTACCTACTAGAAAATCAGCTGCGCATGAGACAGACAGTGCTACCGCCCCCACAGAGCTTATGTTCTAGTGAAGGAGGACAAGCAACAAACACATAAAAAATAAACAAATAGAAAGATTTGGCTCGGAGTTCCCATTCTGGAGCAGTGGTTAACGACGAATCCAACTAGGAACCATGAGGTTGCGGGTTCAATTCCAGGCCTTGCTCAGTGGGTTAAGGATCCGGCGTTGCTGTGAGCTATGGTGTAGGTTGCAGACATGGCTCAGATCCCGCGTTGCTGTGGCTCTGGTGTAGGCCGGTGGCTACAGCTCCGATTCAACCCCTAGCCTGGAAACCTCCATATGCCGCGGGTGCAGCCCTAAAAAGACAACAAGACCAAAAAAAAAAAAAAAAAAATTGGCTTTTACCATGAATGAAATGGAGAGTCACTAGAGTTTTCAGTCAGAGGAATGACTGAGCTGAATCCTGTTTATAAAGGGGAACTCTGGTTGCTGGTTGAGAAGGGACAAGAGGAAGAGTGAGGATGGAAGCCCGGGGACAGGTTAGGCAGCAGCTGCTGTGACCCGAGGCACTGACAGTCCCTGAATCAGCATTGTAGAACTAAACATGAAAACCCACACACTAAGTCTTCTAAGCTAAAACACATGCGAAAAACTACACAGTCCCTTGGCATAGACAAAGCATTCTTGGCAGAGCACATAAGGTATTAACCATAAATGAAGAATCGGATGTTAGACTTTATCAAAATTTAAAACTTCAGCTTGTTAAAATATATCATTAAGAAAGTAAAAAAGGGAGTTCCCGTCGTGGCGCAGTGGTTAATGAATCCGACTAGGAACCATGAGGTTGCGGGTTCGGTCCCTGCCCTTGCTCAGTGGGTTAAGGATCCGGCGTTGCCGTGAGCTGTGGTGTAGGTTGCAGACGAGGCTCGGATCCCGCGTCGCTGTGGCTCTGGCGTAGGCCGGTGGCTACAGCTCTGATTCGACCCCTAGCCTGGGAACCTCCAATATGCCTCGGGAGCGGCCCAAGAAATAGCAACAACAACAAAAAAGACAAAAGACAAAAAAAAAAAGAAAGTAAAAAAGGGGAGTTCCATGGTGGTTCAGTGGGTTAAGGATGAAGTGTTGTCACAGCTGTGGCTCGAATGGCTGCTGTGGTACAGGTTCCATCCCTGGCCAGGGAGATTTCTGCATGCTGTGGGTGTGGCCGGAAAAAAAAAAAAAAGTAAAAAGGCAAACTGCAAACCAGGAGGAAATATTCAGTGTGCATATACCTGAAAACTCATATTCAGAGTCCTACAACTCAACACCAAAAAGTGAAAACAAAACTATAAACATAGGCAAGATTTTAAACCACCATTTCATGAAGAAGATATTGAAATGGCCCTAAACCCTGAAAATGCCAAACATCACTCGTCATCAGAAAAATTCAAATTAAAACCACAGTGAAATCCCACTCTACACCCACCAGGAGGACTCAGATTTAAAGACTGACTCCATAACTCCCTTGGAAAGTGGTCTACCCTTCAGCTCAGTCGTTCACAGGGAGATTGAGGGGACCGGCTGGTGGGACAGAAAGGAGGCCCTGCCCGCTCCATTAATACACGGTGGCAAGAAGGGGGAACAGTTGCAACTACCTTGTGATGCTGGCGGGAATGTCAAGTGGTTCAAACTGCTTGAGGAAAGTGTGTGGCGGTTTTTATTTACTATTTATTTATGTCTTTTGTCTTTTTAGGGCTGCACCTGCGGCATATGGAGGTTCCCAGGCTAGGGGTCCAATCGGAGCTGCAACTGCTGGCCTACACCACAGCCACAGCAGTGCCAGATCCGAGCCACGTCTATGACCTACACCACAGCCCACAGCAACGCCAGATCCTTAACCCACTGAGCAAGGCCAGGGATCAAACCTGCAACCTCATGGTTCCTAGTCAGATTCATTCCGCTGTGCCACAATGGGAACTCCATGCTTGGCAGTTTTTAAAATAAAGGTAAACACACACCTACCTTATAACCCAGCAATACCACTTTCAGACACTCAAGAGAAAAGTGTCTATCAGCAAAAAGGCAACTGTTTATAGGAGCTTTATTTACAGAAGCCCAAATCAGAAAACAACCTACCTGGCCAATAAGAGCAAGGAAATAACCGTATCACAGTCATCCAGTGGAATACTACTTGGCAATGAAGCAGGACAAACTACCGATACATGCAACCACATGGATAGAGCCAAACACCAAACATGACACAAACGGTACAAACTGCATTACTCCCTTTATATGGCATTTCAAGTATAAGCAAACTCCTCTTTGATGACAGAATGTAGAAAATTGGTTTTCTTCGGATTGGGGTGGCTAGAAAGGGGCACAATGGGACTTTCTGGGGTGATATCTTGATCTGAGTGTTATTTACACTGGTATATACATGTATTAAATATCAGACATGCACATTTTCCTGTTTACAAATTATACCTTACTGAAGGATGGAAGGCATTAAAGGAATGATTCTATAACTCCCTTTTAAAGCTGTCCAGCACTTCAGTCAAGTGGTTTGCATGTACTTTTTGATCTGGCCTAGTGACCTCAGGGGAACTGAGAAGACAGAAGAAAGAACACCAAGAGGGTGCAATGTCTCTGAAGTCAAGCGAAGAAAACATTTCAAGGAGCAGGGAGTGAGCAACTGTGTGAAATGCTGCTGGTATATCAAGTAATGGAGGATTGACGCTGGGATTTAACATGGAGACATCAGTTTCCGGTGATCTTGACAAAACCAGTGTCAGAGGGATTGTGTCTGAAAAGCTTTATTACAGTAGGTTTAGAAAAGAAGGAGAGGAATTATATACGGTGAATACGGACAACCTTTTCAACGGTCTGACTGCTCAGTGCTGTGTGCTCAGTGCCTACCGTAATACCTGGCATATATTTAAGAAGGGTTCAAAAATATATTATTTTGAATGTTTGATTACAGAAAAAAACCATGAACCCACTCTAATTTATTTAAAACATCACTCTCAAGTATATGTGGCTTAGTTATTGACCATAATAAGTTACTTTAGAGACATCTCGTAAGTCAGCAGCCTTACCATACACCGAAATATTTGTATACTCAATACCTCCCTGGCTGGTAACACCACTCTCCTAGCTGCTGTTGTTGGACCCAAGATATTTCTGTCTTGTTAGGACCTGGGTGAGAAGATTAAGGATTGAATGAAATAATTAATAGGTTAAGGAAGAAGTTTCTGAGATTAAGTTTCCTTAAACTAATCTGGTGCTCTCCTATAGCAAATAAAAAGCTTGATATGTATTTCAGCTACTCCTAAGAATGTTTTCATTTTTTTGTTGGTGGGTTTTTTTTTTGCATTTTTTAAAATGATTTTATTTTTTTCCCATTATAGCTGGTTTACAGTGTTCTATCAGTTTTATACTGTACAGCAAGGTGACCAGGCACATTCATATATACATGCTTTTTTCTCACATTATCATGCTCCATCATGAGGGACTAGATATAGTTCCTAGGGCTACTTTTTTTTTAAGGGCCTCACTCATGGCATATGGAAGTTCCTGGGTTAGGGGTTGAATCAGGGCTACAGCTGCTGGCCTACACCACAGCCACAGCAACGCGGGATCCAAGCCCCGTCAGTGACCTACATCGCAGCTCACAGCAACACTTGATCCTTAACCCACTGAGTGAGGCCAGGGGTCAAACCTGCATCCTCATGCATAGTAGTTGGGTTTGTTTCTGCTGAGCCACAATAGGAACTTCCTTTGCATTTCTGATAGGCAAGAAAAATGCTTCTTCTTTTAGGAAAGACACAGCATAATTCTTCTTTTCACCCTTGCTGGGTGACTCTTCAGAGTGGTTGAGGACTAAGTCAGCAAGGATTTCAGGAAGAAGGAGGCCCATGAGTGAGGACTGGGGTAGAGAACAAAAGCAGGAGACGCATGTAAGAGTCTCAGGCAACAGTGAAGATGGACAGTCACATCAGGAGAGGGGCTAAGTCTATGCATCCTTCAGCGTGTCCTCAAGGAAGCAGCTCAATGTCTGGTAGTCACTTAAAAGGCACAGACGAGACAAACGGCTAAGATGGGAATGATAAGGCGGAACTGTCTTTTCAGAAGGATTTAAGACCTAATCAGTGGGAAGCTGGATAAGCCTTGGTTTATGGAATTTATGGGCAGAGGTTAGGGCCCAGGTGTTATCTGATTTGGGGCCTCAGAGCTCTAGAGTTAGCTCCCTGGGGTCCTGCTGTTTAGCCTCTAGTCCTTTTATTTAGAGATTCTTGGACCTTTCCCCTGTGGGACTAGGTGGGACCAGACAGTTTGTGAAAGCCCCTAATTACTCATGCTCTTTTTTTTTTTTTATTACTCAATGAACTTATTACATTTATGGTCGTACAATGATCATCACTCATGCTCTTGACAACAAGTTAAATCAAGTGTAGGGTGATTCTTTTAGCCTCAGAGGTTTCTGCATTAGAATGATCCTAATAACTGGGCCAGTGACCAAATGTTGACATAGAGTATCTTCAACAAACGGAGAAAAAAGTTACACAGATGCTAAATTTCGTAGGCATAGTTTTTTGTTTTTTTGTTTTTTCTTTTTAGGGCTGTACCTGTGGCATAGGCAGGTTCCCAGGCTAGGGGGTGAATTTAAGCTACCGCTGCTGGCCTACACCACAGCCACAGCAATGCTGGATCCGGGCCTTGTCTGTGACCTACACCACAGCTCATGGCAATGTCAGATCCCCCACCCACTGAGCAAGGCCAGGGATCAAACCCAAGTCCTAATCGATTCTAGGCAGATTCGTTTCCACTGGGCCACAATAGGAAGTCCTAGTAGGCACGGTTTTGAGGCTTTTTTCTATTTTTTGAAAACTGAAATATCATTGATGTACAATATTATATGTTACAGATGTATAATATGTGAGTCACAATTTTTAACTCATACTCCATTTACGGTTATTATAAAATATTAGCCATAGTTCCCAAGTTGTACAATATATTCTTATAGCTTATTTTATATATAATACTTTGTATCTCTCAGCCCCTTACCCTTATCTTGCCCCTCCCCCATTCCCATTCCCCACTGGTAACTACAACTTTGTTCTCTGCATCTGCTTCTTTTTTGTTATAGTCACTAGTTGCTATGTTTTAGATTCCACATACAAGTGATATCATGCAGTATTTGTCTTTCACTTAGGTTATTTCCTTACCTTGACAATTATAAACCTTGTTATGAATCTTGGGGTGCATGTGTTTTTTCAAATTAGTGTTTTGGGGTTTGTTTGTTTTTTAATATACATCCAGGAGTGGAATTGCTGGATTATATTATAGTTGTATTTTTAGTTTTTTGGGAAACCACCACACTGTTTTCCACAGTGGCTGCACAAATTTACATTCCCACGAACAGTGTATGAGGGGAGTTCCCTGGTGGTCTAGTGGTTAGAACTCGGTGCTTTCACTGCTGAAGCCAGTTCAATCCCTGGTCTGGGACTTAAGCACATCAAGGCCATTGCACAGCATGGCCAAGAAGAAAGAAAGAAAGAAAGAAAGAAGAAAAGATTCCTTTTCCTCCACATTCTCGTAGAAGGCATATTTTTAACTGTCCTCCCCATCTATAGCCCCAGCTTGTTGGCACTAGACTGTGTGAGCCCTTAACTCTCACCCACCTCTGCCATTACTGACTGGACCCAGGCTAACACTGCTTCTAAGCTGGGCCATCAGAGTCCCTCTCCCTGGAATATGGAGTTAGTGGTGGAAAAACCTAATGGAGTACATTTTCTTTGGGGATAAGAAATGTTCTAAGCACTTTGCAGAAGCTGGTCAATAATTTTCCATCTGAGATGAAATGCTTTTTGATATCATAAATTACCATAGATCTAGGACACTTACAGGCTCTTCTTCAATTCTGTAGATAATTAGTCAACTGTGAAATCTAGCAAATGCCAGTATTTGTGGTTTAGTTGAGCCACAGAAGGAAGAATGAAAAACATCTTCCCTTGAGATAAAACTGAAGACATTCCAAAGAGGAGGCTCCTTTAGGAGGGTCTTTCAAACTTTTTTGACCCTTACTTACAGTCAGAAAATATTTTACATTGCAACACATACATACACAATTGAAACAAAAGTTTCACAAAACTATATTAATCCTTAATATAGATGATACATTCTGATATTTTCCATTCTTTTTTTTTCCTCCTGTTTTTAAAATGCTGGTCACAACATAACACATTGATTTCACAACTCACTAATGAGTTGCGTCCTTGAGTTTGAACAACACTGCTCCAAGTGTATGTCTTAGTCTGTCTGGGCTGCTGTAACAAAATAACATGAACTGGGTGGCTTATAAACAATAGAAATGTGTTTCTAAAATTCTCAAAGTCCAAGATCAAGGCACTGGCAGATTCAGTCTCTTGTGAGGGGGCCCTCTCTATGGATAGTCCTCTTTTCACTGCAACCTGACATGGCAGAAAGGTCAAGGGGTCTTATGTGTGGAATCTAAAATCTGATACATATCACCATGGCTATGAAACAAAAACAGACTCGTAGATGGTGAGAACAACTTGTGGCTGCTAAGGGGAAGCGGGGATGGAGGAGGGGAGAACTGGCAGTTTGGGGGATTAGCAAAGGCAAACTATTACATACAGGATGGATGAACAAGGTCCTACTGTATAGCGCAGGGAACGATATTCAATATTCTATGATAAAACATAATGGAAAAGCATACAAAAAAGAATATATGTATGTAAAACTGAGTCATTTTGCTGTATGGCAGAAATTAACACAACGTTGTAAATCAACTATACTTCAATAATTTTTTTTAAAAGAGACATTCAAACCACAGACAGTGAGATTAGATGGGTCATGTCTATTTTGAAAGAGATAAATATCATATCAAAGCCCTCAAGGCTATGATGACAAGGTTGTGGCGCTCTGTGCACTGCCGAAAGCACTAAAAATAGGAGTGAAAACTACCCGGTATTTAACGAGACTCAGAATCCACGATGCCAGGAAAGCAAAAACACAGTGGAGGTAAAACAGGACGTTGAATACCACCTCCATCCCCACCCACGGAGCAGGGGACCGGAGGCCCCACCGGACACGTCTACGTTGTTAGTGGGATTTTGGCTTCTGACAGCAAGAGCTTTGGAGGGAGCTGGCTCTACTACCATGTGGAAGTACCAGCCGTGTGCCTTCACAAACATCTCTAAACGCTTGACTTCTAGGGTGAGAAATGGGGATAATGGCAATAACTGCATTGCGATTGCCTGTGGCTCTCACGATCATATAAGGTAAGGTATTAAAAAGCTTTAGCAAAGTTCCTGGCATAGAGCAAACACTCAAAACACTGGCTCTATTATTTCTGAGTCACAAAACACACACGGAGTGGTCGGGCGTCCGAGTGCAAATGTGGTGGGAGGAGAAGGGAGAGCTAAGCAAGGAAATCAAGCAGGTTTAGAACACACGGGGTCAGTGCCTGACGATGGTGGCTTCCACAAGAATCAGAGTGTGAGGGCACATTTCCCACAAGAATAGGGGCTGCTGTTATGGGAAGAACTAACAGCAAAGTCCACAGCATCTAAGAAGCAGCGAACACTGTAATTCATCCATGCTACTCTGGGTCTAAAGTTTGTGTCCTGAATTACCGTATTATTCCATCTTGCGATTTTAACTGAGAAATTGAACACACAATAAAGTGTGTGAAGAGAACCAAAAAATAGATTTGTGAGAGCCTATGTAATTATGTTTCAAAGAGCTTTCAGTAAACTTGCCCTCAGAGCCTTTCTAAAAATAACAGAAAGTTCACACTCCGTTCTTTTACCTGCCCTGTTATTTCCCCTTCAAAAGAAAGCCGAATCTCATTCACCTTAAAATCCATAAGCACATCGAAGAAGCTCAATAAATATTTATTTAGTGAACCCGAGCTGTCTTTCAGAAAACCCTATTTCTGGATAAAATATCTCAAAATATAGTCAGAACAGAAAGATATAAAGGAGCAAACAAAGCATACTGCAGTCACGTAATGAAATACTACTCAGCAATAAAAAGGAACAAGCTACTGAGGCATGCAGTGCGAATGAATATCAAAAGCATTATCAAAAACATCAGAAGTATATATACGATATGATTCCATTCTGGAAAAGAAAAAAACCTAAAGGAACAGAAAATAAATCAGTGGTAGACAGGGGATGGTGGAAGGCGGCTGATTACCAAGACACAGGAGAGAACTCTGAGGTGTCGGAAATGGTCCATAACTTGACTGTGGTGGAGGTTACATGGCTGTATCATCAAAATTCATGGACCTGTATACATAAAAGGGGTGCATTTTACTACGTGTAAATTACGCCCTCGTAAACCTGACTGTAAAATAAAAGAAGACCTAAACTATATGATATTCTCTGATAATTTTCTTAAAATACATTTACTAATTTTGAGGTGACTATCAGGGTATCCACAGAAGTCTTGAAAACAATTGTCTTGCAGTTAACAAAGTACAAAACATCATGTAACTATAGCATCTCAAAGATACAGATCATTCCAACTATTCATTTGTTATTGTTTTTGTGAAGAACATGTTGTATAAGACAGAAACAGAGGTGAGAAGTGAGATATGAGCCTCAATTTGGAAAAACCACACGGAGCTGAAACGTAGAAAGGAGTTTTTTTCCTGTATGAAAAGTGTTTGCTTTAACTATCTTTAAACAGTCAAGATCTGAAAATACAATAGAGAAAAAACAATCTCTTCAATAAAAGGTACTTGGAAAACTGGACAGCTACTTGTAAAAGAAATTAGAACACTCTCTATCATCGTATACAAAAATAAACTCAAAATGAACAAAAGACCTAAATGTAAGATGGGATACTATAAAATTCCTAGAGGAAAACATAGGCAGAACATTTCTAACAAGAATTGCAGCAATATATTTTTTTGTCTTTCTGTCTTTTTAGGGCTGCACCCATGCCATATGGAGCAATTTTTTTTTGCTCCATCTCCTAAAGCAAAGGGAACAAAAGCAGAAATAAACAATGGGGCCTAATTAAACTTAAAAGCTTTTGCATAGCAAAGAAAACTATTGACAAAACAAAAAGATAACCTATGGAATGGGGGAAGATATTTTCAACTAATATGACTGATAAAGGGTTAATATCCAAAATATATAAACAGCTCATACAACTCAACATCAAAAAAAGCCAAAAAACTCGATTAAAAAGTGGGCAGAAGAACCGAACAGACATTTACCCAAAGGAGACATACAGATGACCAACAGGCGTGTGAAAAGATGCTCAACATTGCCAATCATCAGGGAAATGCAAACCAAAACCACGGTAAGATGACATCTCATACCTGTCAGAATGGCTAGTATCAAAAGGACACAAACAGCAAGTGTTGGCAAGGATGTAAAGAAAACCCTTGTACGCCATTGGCGGGAATGTCAATTGGTTCAGCTCCTGTGGAAAGCAGTGTGGAGATTTCTCAAAAAACTAAAAACAGGACTACCATATGACCCATAATACACTCTGGTGTATGTCTGAAAAAAACAGAAACACTAATTCAAAAAGATGCATGCACCCCAATGTTTATAGCAGTGTTATTTACAATTGCCAAGGTATGGGAGCAACCTAAATGTCCATCAACAGGTGAATGGATAAAGAAGATGTGGTATAAATACAGTGAATACTACTGAGCCATAAAGAAGAATAACATTTTGTCATCTGCAGCAACATAGATGGGCTTGGAAGGCATTATACCAAGTGAAATAAGTCAGATAGAGAAGGACAAATACTGTATGATATCACTTATATGTGAAGGCTAAAAAATACAGCAAACTAGTGGATACAACAAAAAAGAAGCAGACTCACAGAAGTAGAGAACAGATCCTATGTTTACTAATGGGGAGATGGAAGGGGGAGGGCTACATCCCCCTTAAAAAGGGGTTATTATGGGATACATGAAATTACGTGTGTGAAGTTTTGAAAATTGTAAAGCACTGTGCAACTTAAAGAATCGTTCAATGGAAAGTTTTTAAAAAGATCTGGACAATAAACGCAATCTTACATTTTCAAGATGTATACACAGTATGTAGCAATTACATAGTTATTTGTCTTCATGGATCTTTCCTTGAGTGGTCCTGCCTGCCACAGTTCATATCACTGGGGGTAGTTATATGTTTTCATGCCTTCCCATTCATTCATTCAACTTTTTATTTAATAATTGTGTGTTAAGCATCTCTATATGCTATATACTGGGGATGCAGGGGTGAGTGAAAGACCAGAGAGCCCTTCTTTGTGCCTTATAGTCTAGTGAGGAGAGAGATCAAAAAGCGTGGAAAATAAATACTTTCAGGTGGTGGTAAGCCTTATGAAAAAATAAAACAGGGTGATGGGGTAGAGAATAACTTTGGGGGTAGGAAGTGGGTGGGCAGAATACTTTGGATGGAGTGATGAGGGGCTCTGAGGAGGCGGCATTTGCAGTGAGGGCTCTGGGGAGTGAATGACAAGGAGTCAGCCACGGGAAGAGATCTGGGGGAAGAGTGTTCAGGCATAGGAAACAATCAGAGCTAAAGCTCAAGACAGAAATGCATTTGGCATCAAACGAGGGCTATCCAGCAGGCCCATGTGGTCAGAATGCAGTGGCCAAGGTAAGAGGGGTAGCAGATGAGTCCAGAAAGCTTTGCAAGTCTCGGAGGCTTTTGAAAGGCGTTTCAGTTTATTCTAATGGCAATGGGAAGTTGTCAGAGGGTTTTCAGTAGGGCAGTGAAGGAATTTTCTTGTAGTGTCTCTCTGGCTTCTCTAGTGGTGGTCAAGAAGGTAGACCTGGAGAAAGGTCAGATGGCCAGGGCAGTCACCTAGGCCAGAGACGAGGGTGGCCTGGATCAAGATGGCAGCAGCCATGGTGGTGAGAAGTGGATTCAGGCTCCGACGAGCAGATGGGGCTAACAAGACCTGCTGACAGATGGCCTGGAGGTGGTGAGAAGAACCCCGGGGTGAGCGGGGGAGACGAGACAGGAAAAACATCCTGGAGGGGGACCAACAATTCTGCTTTGTTCCTGCTCTCGTTCAGATACACTAAGAGACGCAAGTGGAGATGTGAGAAGGCAGCCAGATGCTCAAGTGCGGCGACCTAGGAGAGACCAGAGTGGGACACATGGGTCTGTCATCAGCACACAGACTGTATTCAGAGCACGGAGACTAGATACAACTGCTTATGGAAGGAGCCCAAGTGAAAAAGGAAAGAAGACCCAGACTAGACACTGGGCGCAGGTTAGTATTTAGAGGTGGCATAAAGGAGCCGTTGCGGCGATCCAGGAGGAAAACTGAGCATGTGGCTGAAGCTAACAGTAGACTGTGTTTTAAGCAGGAAGAAACGGTCACCTCTGCCAAATCCGGCCAAGAGGTCAAATTAGAGAGCGCTGCGAACAGATACTGTACTTGGCAAGGCGAAGTCATTGGTGGCAGATGTGATGGTCATTTCCACAAGTGCAGTGAACATCTGATTGGGGTGCACAGAGGAAGAGAGGTGAGAAAGTGGACAGATCAAGTATAAGCACTGGTGGGGGAGTTTCACTCTGAAGGACGCTGAGATACAGGGTGGGGGCTGGCGAGGATGTGGACGTGAGGGGAAGTTCCGCGAGGCCAACGCTAAGGCATGACGCAGAAAAGAGGGACTCTTCCACCAGGCAGGCATGCCATCCAGCGCCCGAGAGTGGGGAGGGTATGTTCTTCACGGTGGGAGGAGGGAGCACAAGCAGTCCCCGTTAGGTAGGTCGGTAGACTTGGCGGAGAGAAGATGAAGTAATTGCTGCCTGATGGTTTCTGTTCCTTCGACAAAGTGTAAAGTGGGATCGCCAGCTGAGGGGGAGGGAAGAGGACGTGAGGGAAGTTTAAGGAGAGGAGAGATGTAAAATAAACAACCTGGAGAGTCAGAGGCAACATCCTATTCATATCTGCATCCTAGCACAGTGCCTGGCACATTGCAGACACGTTGAAAAGCGACTGAAGCTTAGAATCAGAAAAGAAAGGAAGAAAGGTTATCTGCATTAAAGACATATCTCAGAAATAAGAGTGCGGTATTTGTAGATGACTTACTTTGGTTTACAAATGGTGTAGAGTCTGCTTACTTATTCTGTAGGTTCTAGAATATTAGAGGAAGAAAGCATCCTTGCAAAAGGTAATTTAGGACAATATTATTATTTTATACTTTATTTCCTACTATGCTAATCTTTTCAAGGTTAGGGGATTCTATCTTTTCATCTTTGTATTCTCAGAATGTATATAAAACCATTCCTGGCACGAATTAAGGGCACAATAATATTTTTAAAAATAAATGAATGACTATGAACACAAGGAGCTTCTAATCCCTAGAGGATTTGTAAATTGAAATGGAAGACTTGCCAAAAGAATTTTAATACTTCAGGGATGAAAAGCTGTAGTGGATTTTGGAGATCCTGTTGTGGCTCAGTGGTAACAAACCCGACGAGAATCCATGAGGACTCATGTTCGATCCCTGACCCCACTCAGTAGGTTAAGGATTCAGCGCCGCTATGTCGGTGGTGTAGGTCAGCAGCTGCAGCTCCGATTCAATCCCTAGCCTGGGAACTTTCACAGTGCCAAGGGTGCAGCCCTAAACCAAAAAACCAAAACACGAAACAAACAAAAAAAAACTATCATGGATTTTAAAGATCAATGGATGCTTTGGGGACATTTCGAAAGAGTCACAGTATGCAACTATACATTCCCACAAGACTTTCTTTGTGACATTATTTCAAGAATGAAAAATAATCTTTTTTTTAATGGCCACACCCATGGCATATGGAGGTTCCCAGGCCAGGGATTGAATCTGAGCCACCCCCGCAATCTTTGCTGCAGCTGTGGCAACACCAGATCTTTTTCAAACCAATGCACCTGGCTGGGGATCGAACCGGAACCTCTGTCGCAACATGACACACTGCAGTCAGATTCTAAATCCACTGAGACACAGAGGGAACACCAAAACTAATGCAAATGGATTTTTGGTCTCACCAATGTGGCAGTTCTTATATTTGCCTGAGTTACAGACCCTTTGGTCTTTTCCTCCGTGACGGTGATGGCTTTGTCTTAGCTAATGCTGCGCATTATTGTCAAGCGCATGCCCAGATGCCGTAGAGCCACCCATCTGCTTATTCTTCTCCTCTGGAAAGACCTGGAGAAATTTCTTTTCTGTTGGGACAATGAGGTACCACATTCACCTGCGCCTGCTGTGGGAGACCGGCCTCAAAGGAAGCTGTATCTACCAAGCAGGAAGTTTCTGGCTGCACTTCATGCCTATGTTAGGCTTTTCTTAGTCCTAGAGTCGTGTATGACATGACCTCACTATTTCTTGTAACATTGCTTTCAGGGGTAAAATATTAGAAAAAATAAAATAAGAGAAAAGTATGCTTCAGAATATATGAGGGGAGGGAGAAAAACGGAAACAGAGAAAGGGGGGAAAGAAAGCTGATCACTGTGAAGTCGGTTAATACACTGAGAGTCATTCAGCTGAGAAAAGGTGATGAACCTCACAGCTGAGGAGGGAAGAAAACACTGCAAAACAGCAGGCAAAGAAAAGCTGAGAAAAATGGAGTTCACTGATGGCCCAGCAGATTAAGGATCTGGCATGGTCCCTGCAATGGCTTGGGTCACTGCTGTGGTGCAAGGTCGATCCTTGGCCAAAAAAGACAACAACAACAAAAAAGCTGATAAATGTAAATCTGAACGGGGGGGGGGGGGCCTTTTGCCCCATAGTGAGGAACACAGAAGCAATTTTTATGCTGGGGAAAATATACGTGTGGCTATAACTATATCATTCTTCATGTTTATACATCAGTACAAATCACAAAGAACAGAGACTATGAACACATCACGTGAGACTTTTGCCAAGAAGACTTTTCCAACTTAGAAATAGTTCAGAAGGGGATGTGTTATTTAGTCATTGTGTAAGTTGCTGGCGCCCTCTAGTGGTTATTTTGATTCCCTGCATATGGACCCTAAAATGCCTGTTAGAGGAAGAGAGAATCTTAGGAAAAAAATAACTAAACATTTTAGGAAGTATTTAGGGAAAACATTTTAGGAAAAAGAAAAAACCTTCATTTTAATATCCTAACATAGAAGATCTTTCAGGGTGCTCTGGCAGCAAAGGTAAATTTTTTTTTTTGTCTTTTTGTCTTTTTGCCTTTTCTAGGGCCGCTCCCGCAGCATATGGAGGTTCCCAGGCTAGGGGTCTAACCAGAGCTGTAGCTGCCGGCCTACACCAGAGCCACAGCAACACGGGGATCCGAGCCGCGTCTGCGACCTACACCACAGCTCACGGCAACGCCAGATCCTTATCCCACTGAGCAAGGCCAGGGATCGAACCTGCAACTTCATGGTTCCTAGTCAGATTTGTTAACCACCGCGCCACGACAGGAACTCCCAAAGGTAAATTTTTTAAACTGGGGAAGATAATATTTGTCTATAAAACAAATTATTGAAAATAAGCTAAGACTTTGACAAAATGAAATGGCGGTGGACAAAACAATAGCAATTCGTCTATGGGGAGAAAGTTTCTACACATCTTAAATGAAGCCATGAGAATGGATGAGGCATTCAGATAAGCCCATCAGAAAGAAAAGGAGAGGTTCAAGGAAATCACAACTTCTAAAGCAATGAGGGAACCCAAGATAAGAAGAATTACCCAAGAAACAAGAAGACCTCAGACAATGGTATTTGATCAGTCAGAGAGGATAGACCATCAAGCCATGGTTGTGAACACGGTCAAATGGGACAGAGAAGTAAAGCTGACTGCGACGAAACCCAGCCATTGTGCAGCATCATAAGTCAACTATACTTAAATAAAACTTTTTAAAATTAAAACAACAACAAACAGCCATTGTGGGGAATGTGGCCCAAATGGCAAAGCAGGAAGCCCCTGAACTCAACTCCTCTCATGGGCACACCACAATTACAACTACTGACAGGGCAACTACCTATGAGAACGACCTGAAGATGAGCAGGAAAGATAAGCACAACTGAAGATATTAAGAAGGAACCACGATAAGATGGGCAGGAGGGGCACAGACACAGTATAGTCAGGACCCGCACCCTCAGGTCAGCAACCCACAAAGTGAAGGGCTGTCACAATTGCAGAAGTCCTCCTCAAGGAGACAGGAGTCTGAGCCCTACTTCACGGCCCCCAACCTGGGGGTAAAGTACCAAGAAGGTGTGCCCTCCGAATCTCTGACTTTGAAGGTCTTACCTTTGGGAAAGCCTGAGGATTACGGGAAACAGAGATTCTATTCTCCTAGGGTGCCTGCGAAATCCCACATGCGCTGAGTCCCAGCACACAGGCAGTAGTTTGAGAGGAGATGAGGTCAGACCCACTTGCTGATCTTGGACAGCCTCCCAGAGAGACGGGAGGCACTGGGACTCTGCCTGGGGACGGATACACTGGCAGCAGCCAGTGATGGGAGCTCATTCTAACATGAGGACAATGGTGCTCACAAACACCACCATGGACTACCACCTGTAACCTGTTAGCACTGGGGGCTTACCCACACATCCGCAGGCTGGCAGCAGATTTGTGCCCTCTCAGATTGCAAAGACAGTGCTCAGGGATCTGGTCCCACCCACCGGCACGCCAGAATTAGCCCCATGCCTTACCCCAAGCTATGCATACATCCACTTAGGCACCCTGTCCCACCGTCCAGTGAGCTACCAAAAGCTCCATGAGGCTCGATCCAGACAGGCAGGAAATCTACACTGAACCCCACCAGGTCCACAGCCACCACATGAGGCAGAACCTTTAGCCAAATGGGCCAGGAGCCAGTCCCAAATGGGCCAGAAGCCAGCCCCACCTACTAACACAGACATAGTAGTTAGCCCTGTTGCACCAGAAGGGCACAAGCATCCTACATAGGGGGTACCTCTAGTGATCAGAGGGGAGTGTGCTCTGAGTGTGTCTCAAAACATGTCTCCCACATAAGACCACAGTTACAAAATCAGGAAAAGTACTTGATCTACGACATACATGGAATTAAGCAGGGAATTAGGCAAAATGAGGCGAGAGAGGGATACGTCCCAAATGAAGGACCAAGACCAACCTCAGAATAAGAACTAAATAAAGTGAAGATAAGAAATATACCTGATAAAGAATTCAAGGTAATTATCATAAAGATGCTCAAATACCTCATGAGAAGAATGGATGAGCACAGTGAGAATTTCAACAAAGAATCAGACAATAGAAAAAAGAATCAGACAGAGCTGAATAATACAATAACTAAAATTAAAAATACACCAAGAGGAATCAACATCAGATTAGATGATACAGGGGGAAGGATCAACAATCTGGATGACAGTAGTGAAAACTGCCCAAGCTGAAGAGAAGAAGGAAAAAAGGATTTTAAAAATTGAGGATAGTTTGGAGTTCCTTGGTGGCCTAGCAGGTTAAGGATTTGGCATTGTCACTGCTGTGGCTTAGGTTGCTGCTGTAGCATGGGTTTGATACCTGGCCTGGGAACTTCTGCATGCCATAGGTACAGCCAAAAAATGAAGGTATGTCAAGAATACTCTCACTTGCACTATAGGGATCCCAGAAGGAGAGAAAGAGATGGGGCAGAGAACTTATTTGAAGACATAATAGTTGAAAATGCCCCTAACCTGAGGAAGGAAACAGACATCCAGATCCAGGAACCACAGAGAACACTAAACAAGACAAACCCGAGGAGGTCCGCACAATGACACGTTATAATTAAAATGGCAAAAATTAAAAATAGAGGAGTTCCCGTCATGGCACAGCAGAAACGAACCCGACTGGCTACCATGAGGTTGCAGGTTCAATCTGTGGCCTCACTCAGTGGGTTAAGGATCCGGTGTTGCCATGAGCTGTGGTATAGATCGCAGACATGGCTCGGATGTGGTGTTGGCTGTGGTGTAGGCAGGCTGTTGCTCCAATTAGACCCCTAGCCTGGGAACCTCCATATGCCACAGATGCGGCCCTGAAAAAAAAAAAAAAAAAGAATCTTAAACGCAGCAAGAGAAAAGTGAACAGTACGTTCAAGGGAACTCACATAAGATAATGTGCTGAGTTTTCAGCAGAGACTTTGCAGGCTGGAAGGGAGCAGCATGATATAGCCAAAGTAATGAAAGGGAAAAATGTACAACCAAGAATACTTTACCCAGAAAGGTTATTCAGATTTGAGGGAGAGACACAGTTTTTTTGTTTTTTTTTTTGTCGTTGTTATTGTTGTTGTTGCCATTTCTTGGGCCGATCCCGCGGCATATGGAGGTCCCCAGGCTAGGGGTTGAATCGGAGCTGTAGCCACCGGCCTACGCCAGAGCCACAGCAACGCGGGATCCAAGCCGCGTCTGCAACCTACACCACAGCTCACGGCAACGCCGGATCGTTAACCCACTGAGCAAGGGCAGGGACCGAACCCACAACCTCATGGTTCCTAGTCGGATTCGTTAACCGCTGCGCCACGACGGGAACTCCGAGAGACACAGTTTTACAGACAAAGATTAGCTGAGTTCAGCTCTACTAAACCAGCTTTATAAGAAATATTAAAGGGATTATTCTAAGCAGAAAAGACCGTGTTAGAAATAGGAAAATTATGAAAGGAAAAATCTCATTGGTAAAGGCCAACATCAAATAAAAGTAGAAGATCGGAGTTCCCGTCGTGGCGCAGTGGTTAACGAATCCGACTAGGAACCATGAGGTTGCGGGTTCAGTCCCTGCCCTTGCTCAGTGCGTTAAGGATCTGGCATTGCCATGAGCTGTGGTGTAGCTCACAGACATGGCTCAGATCTGGCCTTGCTGTGGCTCTGGCGTAGGCCAGCAGCAACAGCTCTGATTAGACCCTTAGCCTGGGAACCTCCATATGCTGTGGGTGCGGCCTTTAGAAGACAAAGGACAGAAAAAAAAAAAAAACCCACAAAGTAAATGGACTATTAAATCAAATCAAAAGAGCGGTTGAATATGGAGCAGCTAAATGGATTTCAAAAAAATGATACAGGCAGTATGCTGCCTATGAGAGAGTCACTCCAGAAGTTTCCATCGTGGGGCAGCAGAAATGAATCTGGCTGGGAACCATGAGGTTGCAGGTTCAATCCCTGGCCTCAATCAGTGGGTTGAGGATCCGGCACTGCTGTGAGCTGTGTGTAGGTTGCAGATGCGACTCGGATCTAGCATTGCTGTGGCTCTGGCATGGGGCGGCAGCAGCAGCTCCGAATGCACCCCTAGCCTGGGAATCTTCATGTGCCATGGGTGTGGCCCTAAAAGGACAAAGGACCAAAAAAAAGGCTCACTTCAGAATCAAAGACACACACATACACTGAAAGTTAAGGGATGAATAAAAGTATTTCATGCAAATAGAAACAAAAATAGAGTTGTGGCAGCGATACTTAGACAAAATAAACCTTAAAACAAAGACTACAAGAAGAGATAAAGAAGAACATTACATAATGATCAAGGGATCAATCCAACAAGATGATATAACAATTTTAAGTTTATATGCAATTAGCATAGGAATACCTAAATGCATAAAACAAATATTAACAAACATAAAAGGAGATATTGGCAGTAACACAATAACATTAGGGGACATTAACACCCTACTACTTACATGAATGTGCAGACCATCCAGACAGAAAAGCAATAAGGCAACACTAGCTTTAAATGGCACATTACACCAGATGGAATTAATATATTTATATGACATTCCATCCCAAACCAGCAGAGTCCACATGGAACATTCTTGAAGTGAGATCATGTACCAGGCCACAAAACAGCCATAGTAAATTTAAGAAGATGGAAATCATACCAAGCATCTATTCTGACCACAGTGGTATGAGACTAGAAATCAACTACAAGAAAAAAAACTGCAAAAAACACAAACATATGGAGGCTAAACAATATGCTACTCGAAAACCAGTGGGTCATGGAAATAATCAAGGAGGAACTCAAACAATTCCTCAAACAATTTAAATGAAAGTGGAAACATAAAATTCCAGAATCTTGTATGCAGTAAAAGCAGTTCTGAGAGGGAATTTTATAACAATAGAAGCCAACCTCAGGAAACAAGAAAAACTCAAGTCAACAATCTAATTTTACACCTAAAGGAACTAGAAAAAGAAGAACAAAGAAAATCCAAAGTTAATAGAAAGAAATAATAAAGATCAGAACAGAATAAGAGATTAGAGATTAAAAAAATAGAAAAGATCAATGGAACTAAGAGCTGATTTCCTTTGAAAAGATAAATAAAATTGATAAAATTTTAGCCTAATCAAGAAAAAGAGAAGGCTCAAAAAAAAATCAGAAATAAAAGAGAAGTTACAACTGACACCACAGAAATACAAAGGATCATAAGAGATTATTATGAATAATTATATGCCAATAAAAGTGAAAACCTGAAAGAAATGGATAAATCTCTAGAAATGTACAATCCCCCAAGACTAAATCAGGAAGAAATAAAAATTCAAACAGACAGATGATCAGGAATGAAACTTAATCTGCAAAAGTTTTTAAAAAAAATTCCCAGAGTTCCCATTGTAATGCAGTGGAAACAAATCTGACTAGTATCCATG
This sequence comes from Phacochoerus africanus, assembly GCF_016906955.1. Lineage (NCBI taxonomy): Eukaryota > Metazoa > Chordata > Mammalia > Artiodactyla > Suidae > Phacochoerus > Phacochoerus africanus. Next base: position 124,248,061 of record NC_062549.1, read on the forward strand.
AGGACACAGTTTCAATCCCTGACCTTGCTCAGTGGGTTAAGGATCCAGTGTTGCCATGGGCTGTGGCATAGGTCTCAGATGCATCTAGGATCTGGCATTGCTGTGGCTGTGGTGTAGGCCAGTGACTATGGTTCTGATTTGACCCCTAGCCTGGGAAACTCCATATGTCTCAGGTTTGGTCCTAGAAAGAAAAAAAATTCCCAACAGGAGTCCTCCGGTAGCCTAGCAGTTTAGGATTTGGCATTGTCACTGCTGTGGCTCAAGTTTGATCCCTGGCCTGGGAACTTCCGCAGCTGCAGATGTGACAAAAAAAAGAAAAGAAAAGAAAAAAAAGAACTCTAACTCCCAACAAACAAAGGTTGGGACCAGACAGCTTCACAGCTGGATTCTACCAAACATTTAAAGAAGAATTAATACCTATTCTCCTCAAATTATTCCAAAAAATTGAAGAAGAAGGAACTTTTGTGAACTCATTCTATGAGGCCAGCATCACCTTGATATCAAAGCCAGACAATGACACCACACACCAAAAAAAAAGAAAAAAGGAAACTATAGGCTAGTATCACTGATAAACACAGATGCAAAAACGCTTAGCAAGATATTAGCAAAGCAAACTCAACAATACATGAAAAAGATCATATACCACACACCATGACCAACTGGGATTTATTCCAAAGATGCAAGAATTGATATCCACAAATCAATTAATGTGATACACCATCCTATAAAATCTGAGATTAAAAATCATATGATTATCTCAACCAATGCAGAAAAGTCCTGGCAATATTTAACATCCATTTCTGTTAAAAACAACAACAACAACAAAAACTCTCAACAAATTGAGTATAGAAGGAATATTTCTCAACATAATAAAAGCCATATATGACAAATCCATAGCCAACATCATACTCAATAGCATTCCTCTAAGATCAGGAACAAGGCAAGGATGCCCACTCCTACCACTTTTATTCTACACAGTACTGGAAGTCCTAGCCACAGCAATCAGACAAGAAAAAGAAATAAAAGCAATCCAAATTGGAAAGGAAGAAGTAAAACTGTCACTGTTTGCAGATGACATAATACTATATTTATAGAAAAATTTAAAGATGCCACCAAAAAACTATTTAGAATTATGAATTCAATAGTTATAGGATGCAATATTAATATACAGACACCTGCTGTGTTGCTATACACTAAAAAAACAATCAGAAAGAGAAATTAAGAAAACAGCCCCATTTATGGTTGAATCAAGAAGAGTAAAATACTCTAGGGATAAACCTAACCAAGGAGATAAAAGATCTGTACTTGGAAAACTATAAGACATTGATAAAAGAAACTGAAGACAACACAAACAAAAGGAAAGACATACTATGCTCATGGATTGAAAGAATCAATACTGTTAAAATGACTAAACAATCCATTGCAATCTACAAATTCAGTGCAATCCCTACTAAAACACCAATGGCAATTTTCATTTAAATAGAAGAAATAATTTTTAAATTGGTATGGAAGCACAAAAGATCTCAAATAGCCAAAGCAGTCTTGAGAAAGAACAAAGCTAGAGATATCATGCCTCTTGATTTCAAACTATCCTACAAAGTTAAAACTATCAAAACAGTATCTTATGGCACAAAAACAGACATATAAATCAATGAAACAGAATAAAAAGCCCAGAAATAAACCCACACTTATAAGGTCAGTTAATCTACGACAAAGGAGGCAAGAATGTACAATGAGGAAAAGACAGTCTCTTCAATAAATGGTGCTGGGGAAACTGGATGGCTATATGCAACAGACTCAAAGTGGACTACTTTTCCTCACCACATATAAAAATAAACTCAAAATGGACTAAAGTCTTAAATGTAAGACCGGAAACCATAAAATTCCTAGAAGAAAATACAGGCAGTACACACTTTGACTTCATTCTTAGTATGGGGGGAAGGCAGAGGGATATATCTCCTCAGGCAAGGGAAACAAGCAAAAATAAACAATTGGGACTAAATACAACTATAAATCTTTTGCACAGAGAAGGAAATTACCAACAAAACAAAAATACTTGCAAATGATGTATCTGATAAGGGGTTAATATTGAAAATATACAAAGAACTCATATGAATCAACATTAAAAAAAAAAAAAAAAAACCAGCCTGGGAGTTCTGTGGTGATCTAGGGGTTAGGACTTAGCACTTTCACCACAGTGGCCGGGGTTCAATCCCTGGTCTGGGAACTGAGATCCCACATCAAGCAGCTGCACTTTCTGGAGAAAAAAATCTTAAAAAAACAAAAACAAACCTGATTTAAAAATAGGCAGAAGACCTGAATAGACATTTTTCTAAATAAGACATACAGGTGGCCAATAGACATAAAAACATGTCAACATCACTAATCATTAGAGAAACGCAAATCAAAATCATGATGTGATACCACCTGTCACCTATCAGGATGTGAGGATGTGGGAAAAGGGAATCCTGTATACTGTTAGTGGGATTATAAATTGGTGCAACCAATATAGAAAACAGTATGGATGTTTCTCAAAAAATTAAAAATAGAATTGCCCTATGACCCAGGAATTTCATTTCTGGATTTTTCCCACAGAATACAAAAACACAAATTAGAAAAAATATATGTATGACTGGATCACTTTGTCATACAGCAGAAACTGACAGAACATTGCAAATCAACTATAATAGAAAAAATAAAAATCTTTTTAAAAAATGTAAAAAAAAGCCAACAAAAAAAATATTCATTGAAGCACTTTTTACAATAGCCAAGATATGGAAGTAACCTACATGCTTAGTGAGAGATGAATGTATAAAACGTGGTATACATAATATCTTACGTACAATGAAATACGAGTACACAAATAAGCAAAGTGAGATCTTGCTATTTTAGACAACGTGGATGGATCTAGAGTGTATTAGGCTAAGTGAAATAATTCAGAGAAAAACAAATATCTATGTTCTCACATATAGGTAGAATCTAAAAAACAAAGCAAACAACAACAACAAAAATGAAAACAGACTTATAGATACAGAGAATGAGTAGTGGGTGGCAGGAAACTGGTGAACTGGAGTAAGAGGTACAAACATCTAGTTATAAAATAAATAAGCCAGAGTTCTCCCTGTGGTGCAGCAGGTTAATGATCCAGCTTATCTCTGGGGAGGTGCCCGCTTGATCCCAGGCAGAGTGCAGTGACTTAAGAGTGGCATGTCAAATCACTATGGAGTACACCTCAAACTAGCAATATCGTACACATATATTTCTTTCTTCTTCTTCTTCTTCTTTTTTTTGTGTGTGTGTGTCTTTTTTTGCCTTTTCTAGGGCCGCTTCTGCGGCATATGGAGGTTCCCAGGCTAGGGGTCTAATCGGAGCTGTAGCTGCCGGCCTATGCCAGAGCCACAGCAATGCAGGATCCAAGCCATGTCTGCAACCTACACCACAGCTCACAGCAATGCCATATCCTCAACCCACTGAGCAAGGCCAGGGATTGAACCCGCAACCTCATGGTTCTTGGATTTGCTAACCACTGAGCCACGATGGGAACTCCTTGTACACATATATTTCAATAATAATTTTTTAAAATATGTTCAGAAAAAGACTAGAAGGACATAAAACGACATATTAAAAGTGATCTTTCGGTAACAGCTGTTGTGCAATGAATTCAAAGGTTAAAACAAGTTCCATTCAAAAACAGGCAAACAATACTGATTTAAGGTAATGCAATACAGTTAAAACCTAAAAGCGCATCAAAAAATTTTTATTGTCCTAGAATTTAAATATATCAAATACTGTTTGCATGAGCCCATTTTACATACTCACAGACATTTTTCTAGTAACAGAATTTGATCTGTATTCTCATTAAACAGCTTTCATTTCAACAGAGGAAATGGCTTATTGAGCTCTCTATTAAAGGGAAAATGACTTGAATGAAAAGCTTTGTGCCTTCCTAACTACTTTAGACAGAGTATCTATTGTAAAATGCTGAAGCTATTAACTTCTCAAATGAGTCACAATGTATGAGGATATTCAAACTTATTGAAGTAAATGGAATTATGGCCAGAGTACATAAATGTTATTAAGAAATATATTTAAAGCATTAAGTATTTACCTGATTTGGTTATTAGGTTAAAATGATCCTGTTGTTGAAATATTTGTTTAGTCTGTTTAAAGAAGAGAACATTAGCATGTTGTACAGGAAACTACTGAAATGCCTACATTGCAGCAAAACTGTGGCATCAAGAGAGATTTGACTCAGGTTTTAGATCTCAGTTGGGTAAGTTTTGTTTTACAGATTTTTATTCCCTTTACCCCAAATTTACTGAGACAGAGAATTATTTTACATATTGGAAAGAGAGGGTTTTTTTTTGTTTGTTTGTTTGTTTTAAACTGTTAAACTATGATTTAACAGTCAATACTGTTATGCACGGGGATTGTGGGATGGAAATCCTATAAGATTGGATTGTGATGATCATTATACAACTATAAATGTAATAAATTCACTGAGTAATAAAAAAGTCAATACTGTTAAACTGAATAAACCCAAATAACATGTTTGCTTTATTTTTTAAAATGATAGTGAATAGAATAGTTTTGAAGAATTGGCTAAACTCAAATTATACAATTAAAGCAGTGTTTTAAAACAAATTTTACACAAAACCACATTCTACACAAAGGTTTCTTTTATGGCAGCCACCTGAAGGATTGGCCCCCAAATGATCTCACTCTGAAAGCCAAAAGGACTCAGCATTCACAAGTTCCATGGAATCACATTAAACTAATAGGCAGTTTTACACAGACACACAAGCATGTCTATACCCCTAGGCTGAGCAGAGAGGGAATAGGCAAAAACTCAAGGTTCCCAAGGGGTGGGACTGTGCACTTTCCCAGATGCTTCCCAAGGATCGGGCTTCTAATTAGCTTGCACCTGGGAGCTGATGGGGCATGCACTCAGGAGTCACCTGGGAGCCTGAATGGGTGTGTGGGAACTTCCTGCATCTCCCCCACCCCGCACCCCCACCCCCCACCCTGCACCCATTAAGCCCAGTGATGAAACCAAGTCTACAGCTTCCCCTTAAAAGAGTTTGGACAAAAATCTAGCAGCCTATATTCTATGGCTGCCACCCAAGGAAATGGCTCCTAAATCACCTAGCTGTGGGACTTGTTGAGACTCAGCATTTGTAAGTTCTTTGGGACCACAGGGAAGAAAGAGGTGGTTCTGTATGGGTGCACAAACACTTCTAGGGGATATTCCCCTGGCTCAGCACAGATTGGTTAGACCAAAACCAACCAGATCCTGATTTTGCCCCAAGAGAGGCTAGACTGCATGCATATCTAACATCCTAAATTTCTCAGCTGCAGCCTGAAGGTCAGGCTTCCAATTAGCCTACATTAGGGGAGCTGAAGAGGCAGGCAATAAAAACAAATTCTCTCAAAAGTTAATTTATCTTTTTTTTTTTTTTTTGCTATTTCTTGGGCCGCTCCTGCGGCATATGGAGATTCCCAGGCTAGGGGTCTAATCGGAGCCGTAGCCATCAGCCTACGCCAGAGCCACAGCAACGAGGGATCCGAGCGGTGTCTGCAACCTACACCACAGCTCACGGCAATGCCAGATCCTTAACCCACTAAGCAAGGGCAGGGACCGAACCTGCAACCTCATGGTTCCTAGTCGGATTCGTTAACCACTGCGCCACGATGGGAACTCCTCAAAAGTTAATTTTAAAAACTCATTTATAATAACACCAAAAAGAATAAAATACTTAACGATAATTTTAACCAAGGAAGTGCAAGATCTGTATGCTGAAAACTACAAAACACTGATGGAAGAAATTGAAGAAGACACAAATAAAAGGAAAGATGTTCAGTGCTCATGGATTGGAAGAATTAATATTGTGAAAAATGTTCATACCATCCAAAGTGATCTACAGTTTCAATGCAGTCCCTACCAAAATTCCAATTGCATTTTTCACAGAAATAGGAAAAACAATCTTCAAATTTATATGTACCTACAAAAGACACCAAATAGTCAAAGCAATCTTGAGCAAGAAGAGCAAAGTTGGAGGCATCTCACTTCCCAATTTCAAACTACATCACAAAGCTATCATAATCAAAACAGTACAGGACTGGCATAAAAATAGACAAATAATTTTGGAACAGAATAATGAGTCCAGAAATAAAGCCATGCATATATGGTCAATTAATTTTCAATAAAGGCATTAAAAATACACAATTGGGAAAAGAGAGGCTCTTTGATAAATAATGTTGGGAAAACTAGATATCACATGAAAAAGGATAAAACTTATCTTATACCATACATAAATATCAACTCAAAATGGATTAAAGAAAAACTTTGAAACCACAAAATTCCTAGAAGACAAGATAGGGAAATGCTTTGTGACACTGGTCTTGGCAATTATTATATTATTTGGATTTGAAAACAAAATAAAAGGCAAAAAATGGGAGTTCCCGTCATGGCGCAGTGGTTAATGAATCTGAGTGGGAACCATGAGGTTGCGGGTTCGATCCCTGCCCTTGCTCAGTGGGTTAACAATCCGGCGTTGCCGTGAGCTGCGGTGTAGGTCGCAGACGAGGCTCGGATCCCGCGTTGCTGTGGCTCAGGTATAGGCTGGTGGCTACAGCTCCAATTAGACCCCTAGCCTGGGAACTTCCATATGCCACGGGAGCGGCCCAAAGAAATGGCAAAAAGACCAAAAAAAAAAAAAAAAGGCAAAAAATGTATTACCATTTTGTTAATTGCTTTCTGACTGTTTTGTGTTTCATGTTTTCCTCTTTAATCTTCCTTTACTGTTTGGTGTGTGTGTGTGTGTGTGTGGTGGTATGCTTTTACTTTTTTCTTTTTCTTTTTTGTGTATCTACTAGAAGATTTTTTCCTTGTGGTTTACCATAAGGGTTACATAAAACATCCTATAGTTGTAAGAGTCTATTGTGAGGCAGTAACAACTTACCTTCAGTCTCATATAGTGTCCTCTCATATTTTATGCCATTAATGTCACACTAGATTTTTTAATATAGTACATCAGTTAGCAAGTTATTTTGGCTGTAATTATTTTAAATACTATTGTCTTTTAACGTTTATGCTAGAGTTAAAAGGGACTTGGGCACCACCATTAGAGTATTCTGAATTTGGCTACATATTTACCTTATATTTTCACAAGTTTTCTGGTTGCTAATTAGTAGCCTTTTGTTTCAACTTGAAGAACTTCCTTCAGCATTTCTTGTGCTAAACTTGTGATGTACTCTTTGAGCTTTTGTTTAGGAAAACCTTTATGTCTCCCTCATTTCTGAAGGAAAGTTTTACTGAGTATAGTATTGATTTGGCTTTTGTTTTTTTTCTTTCAGTACTCTGAATATATCATCCCACTCCCTTCTGGCTTGATAGGTTTCTTCTGAGAAATCTGCCCATATCCTTTTGGGGTTCCCTGGTATGGGATGAATTGGTTTTCTCATGATGCTGCTTTCAAAATTCTACTGTCTATGACTTTTAGCAGCTTGATCATAATGTGTCTCAGGGTAATCTTCTTTGAGTTGATCTTGCTTTGGACCCTTTGAGCTTCAGGTACCTGGGTGTTCATATCTTTCTCAGGATTTGGGAAGTTTTCTGCTATTAGATTTTAAATAAGCTTTCTGCCTCTTTCTGTCTCTCTTCTCCTTCTGGAATCCCAATGATGTTTATTTTCATTTGCTTGAGATTGCCGCATAATTCATGCAGGCTTTCTTCACTCTTTTTCATTCTTTTTTCTGTTTGTTCCTATAACTAGATAATTTCAAACAAGCAGTCTTGGAGTCTGCTGATCATTCCTTTGTATAATCAAACCTGTTGTTGAAACTCTATATTGAATTTTTCAGTCTGTCATTGTACTTTTCAGTTCCAGCTCTGTTTAGTTCTTTTTTATCTTATCAGATGCTGAATATTGTTTATTCCTATAAATATTATTTATTCTTGAGATTCATTTTTGAACATGGTTGAGTTACTCAGAAACATTTTCTTTTATCCTTTCAGGTCTCATTTTTAATATCTTAATTAGTACCAGGGCAGAATTTAGTCTAGGATCTATTTCCCCATTACTGAGACAAAATTCTTGAGAATTCTACCTGATGCCATGAAAATGAGATTTTTCACTCACTTGTTGGGATAGAAATTATTTTCAGAGCTATCTGAGCTACCTCCATTTAGTTCAGGTGGTTCTTTCCCTGTATTTGTGTAGTTTCCTCACATATATTCACTGATCATTATTTACCTGAAAACCGGATAGGGATCCTTTGCAGATTTCAAGAGCTGTCTCTGGCACAGTTCCCTCCTCTCAGTACTCTTCTGTCCTGTGAATTCCTGGGAACAAATGCAACATAAAATAAATGCATTATGTCATTATTTTTTTATGGCTGAGTAGTATTCCATTATGTATGTATACCACATCTTCCGAATCCAATCATCTGTTGACGGACATTTGGGTTGTTTCCATGTCCTGGCTATTGCGAATAGGGCTGCAATGAACATGCGGGTGCATGCGTCTCTTTTAAGTAGAGTTTTGTCCGGATATATGCCCAAGAGTGGGATCGTGGGGTCATATGGAAGTTCTATGTATAGATTTCTAAGGTATCTCCAAACTGTTCTCCATAGTGGCTGTACCAGTTTACATTCCCACCAACAGTGCAGGAGGGTTCCCTTTTCTCCACAACCCCTTGTGGACTTATGAATGATGGCCATTCTGACTGGTGTGAGGTGGTATCTCATGGTAGTTTTGATTTGCATTTCTCTTATGATCAGCGATGTTGAGCATTTTCTCATGTGTTTGCTGGCCATCTGTATATCTTCCTTGGAGAACAGTCTATTCAGGTCTTTTGCCCATTTTTCCATTGGTTGATTGGCTTTTTTGCTGTTGGGTTGTATAAGTTGCTTATATATTCTAGAGGTTAAGCCCTTGTTGGTTGTATCATTTGAAACTATTTTCTCCTATTCTGAAAGTTGTCTTTTTGTTTTCTTTTTGGTTTCCTTTGCTTTGTTGTGGAAGATGTGGTATATATACACAATGGAATACTACTCAGCCATAAAAAAGAATGGCATAATGCCATTTGCAGCAACATGGATGGAACTAGAGAATTTCATACTGAGTGAAATGAGCCAGAAAGACAAAGACAAATACCATATGATATCACATAACTGGAATCTAATATCCAGCACAAATGAACATCTCCACAGAAAAGAAAATTATGGACTTGGAAAACAGACTTGTGGCTGCCTGATGGGAGAGGGAGGGAGTGGGAGGGATTGGGAGCTTGGGCTTATCAGACACAACTTAGAATAGATTTACAAGGAGATCCTGCTGAGTAGCATTGACAACTATGTCTAGATACTCATGTTGCAACAGAACAAAGGGTGGGGGGAAAAATGTAATGTATACATGTAAGGATAACTTGATCCCCTTGCTGTACAGTAGGAAAATAAAATAAAATAAAATAAAAATAAAATAAATGCAAATAAAAATAATAAGAAAAACAACAACAAAAAACTTGTTGCATAAATTTTGTCTGGTCTTCTAGTTATTTCAGATAGGGGGATAGAAAGCTTTTAAGTCTTCCCTGGATTCCTGTTCTGATTCTTCAACTCAAAGAAACTGCTAGACTCTGCTCGCATTCTTCCTTCTTGTGCCATGCTGGAAATTCTCTAGGTAATGAACTGGTGCAAATGTAGGGTTCACTGTGTCTTTTTCTCCCTCTCAGGAATCATTGCCCATTGTTACCTAGTGTCCAATGTCTTAAAAACTGTCATTTCATGCTTTTCCTTTAAGCAACCTAAGGTGATCTCTGAAAATGGTTCACTATTTACTTGAGCCAGAAAACTCCATAAAATCATGCAAATGAGGTTTGAGACTTTGGGCTCATTTTAAGAACACTCACAAAACTGCTCAGGCCATCCCAGGTATGTATATCCAAAGAAGCCACCAGAGCATGTGCTCTTTTATTACAACTACAGAATTATTGGCTTCTTTTTTACTTGACTAGTTCCACCAGATGTTTCTCAATTGTACCAGTCTTTTGAAAAAAACCAACATTTGGCTTTGTTAATTCTATTTTATACTTGTTTTCTATTCCACTAATTTCTGCTCATACCATTATCATTTTCGTCTTTCTTCTTTTTTATATTTATTTTGCTGTTCATTTTCTAACTTTTTAGGGCTGCACCTGCAGCATACGGAAATTCCCAGGATAGGGGTCAAATTAGAGCTGCAGGTGCTGGCCTATGCCACAGCCACAGCCACACAGGATCTGATCCGCATCTGTGACCTACAACACAGTTCACAGCAATGCCGGATCCTTAACCTGCTCAGTGAGGCCAGGGATGGAACGCACATCCATGGATCCCAGTCGGGTTTGCTGACCACTGAGCCACGAAGGGAAGTCCCTCATTTTATGATTTCTTTTGCAATGCGAAAGCTTATAAGTTTGAGTAGATCCCATTTGTTTTTGTTTTTATTTCTATCTCCTTGGGAAACTACTCTAAGGAAACATTCATACGATTAAATGGACCCTACTATTTAAAAGCAATATTTTTGATCCTTTTATTTATTTATTTGTCTCTTTCGGGCCACACCCACAGCATATGGAAGTTCCCAGGCTAGGGATCAAATCACAGCTGCAGTTGCCAGCCTACGCCACAGCCACAACAATGGGGATCCAAGCTGTGTCTGCAACCTACGCCACAGCTCATTAGCAACACCGGATCCTTAACCTACTGAACATGGCTAGGGATCAAACCCTTATCCTCAAGGATACTAGTTGGGTTCATTCCCGCTCAGCCAGAGTGGGAACTCCTTGATTCTTTTTTCTTATGAGAACTGAATGATTTTGTACATCAAGAGCTGAATATAAAGTGCCGGCTATGTCAGTCGTCAAGTAAAGATACAACATATGGCATAGCAGCCATTTGTTTTTTATTTGAAAGTCATCTGCTACAATCCATATGGAACCACTCAAGTGAAGTAACGCATGGTGCATCCTTTAAGTTGTTCAGTTTGGCACCAATCTCTGTTGTAATTCCACCTAGGTTGCAGTATAGCTTCTGATTTACTCTATTGGTTGGGACAGGGGACAGGTACAGAGGCTTCTATTTGAACTTTCATACCATGATGGCTCTTGGCCAACTGCCAGGTATATGCATTCCAATTGTTTTACATGGGGGCAGAGAAACGACTTCCAGGTGGGTTTGTAGATCTCTGGATCCACTATACGTGCACTTGGGCCAGGAATCCATTTATCACCTGGCCTTCAGGAGCCACTTTAACTGAGGGGCTAGTGATGGCATTTTGGGTCTCCAGTAATTCTGTTAGTTCATATCCTACATCTAATTGCCCTAGAAAGGTTGACACCAAGTATATAAGTTTTTTTAAGTGTTGGCATTGTCTCACAGTACTCTGTTATTATGTCCTCATAATATTTAGAGCTTTCCATGCCTCAAAGATTATACTGTATTGTGGATTCATGAGATTATGCCAGGTTTTTCTTCTAATTTCTGAAGTGTTTTTTTCCTAAAACTGAAGGCACATTTCTGGCCATGCCCAACAAGCCCAGATTTTACTAATTCCAAGCTGACATGCTCACATCCACCATTTTCACATCCATTACTTGTCAATCAGAATAAGACCCAAAGTAGCAGTTCTCTACATTATTTACGTCATTACCCTGGTATTCAGTCTGCTTTCTAATCAATTTCTCTGTTATTAGCAGAACAGGATGTCCACTAGCTGTCTGGAGAGTTGAAAGCATTCATCACTATTGTACCATGCCTTTGTGCTAATTCCCTGATCAGCATTAAGAAAGAAATGCCCATGAGTGGTTGGTATGGCTTATGGTATCTTCTACAGTCAAATCCATTTATCTCTCCTTTAATTCCCACTCAATTGTGCGCCATCATGCTTCCTTCTCCCAGGTTTTGTTTTGTTTTTTTTAATAGCTGTACCTGTGGCATATGGAATTTCCCTGAGCCAGAGACTGAATCCAAGCCACAGCTGTGACCTAGGTGGCAGCTACAGCAACCCCAGGTCCTTTAACCCACTGCACCGGGCTTGAGATTGAACCTCTACCTCTGCAGCAACCCAAGCCGCTGCAGTCAAATTCTTAACCCACCATGCCACAGTAGGAACTCCAAAATTCTTTTTTGGGTTAGGCAAGATTTGGATATGTTTTGATAGAAAAAGCTGGTACACAGGAAAGGACTGACAAGAGCTGAGAGGAAATAAGCAATGAAGGGAAGTCCCCGAGGAGACAGAAAGGGATCCAAAATACAGGTACACAGATTACCTAGAGGGAAAGCTAGTCTTCACTGAGATGACAAACTAAGTTTATAAATGCAGGGGCAGGAAATTGTAGGGATTTTCTTCTGATGGTTGCCATTCTTTCTTGAAGCAGGAGGTGAAGTCACCTGCTAAAGATGTATCTGTGTGGGTGTCATGAGACTTGAGAAGTAGTGAAGATTTGATCCAGGCGGAAATAAGGATTAATACAAATAATTTTTAGGCAAAATCACAAACGTGTGTGTTAGGGTAAGGTTAAGCTACTTTAAAAAGAGATCCTCAAAATTACACGGCTTAAAAAGACAGAAGTTTATTTCTCTCTCATGCAATAGTCCAAGAATGGTCAGGTCACTTAGGCACCCAGGTTCTTTCTATTTTGTTTTTCTGCCATCTCCTATGGTGTTCTCCTCAGCTACATGACTGAAGTCGGGTTGCAGGTAATTCCAGCCCTAGAGGAAGGGAAAGACCTTGGAGGAGTACATGTGTAATATTTTAATGCCCAGGTCTGAAGCTGGACACATCATTTCTGCTTGTTGTCTTCTGGTGAGAACTTAGTCACTGGAGAAGCTGGGAAATAGAGTGTCTGGCCACTGGCCCAGCTAAAACTCTGTAATTATAGAAAAAGGAAAAGAACTGATTTTGCTGAAAAATTAGTAGTCTTCACCACAGCACAGGTGTATGCTTTTCTCAAACTATATACAACTTAAACATAGGGAGACAAAAGGGGCAGTTAATGAATTCAGTGACATTTTGCCATGTTAACTAAAGGACTAAAAATTTCGTAATAATGACAAGGGAGTCATTTGAGGTGACAGACCATCACAACATCTGGGTTGAATACAAAAATGAATAATAGGAGTTCCTATTGTGGCTCAGTGGGTTAAGAACATGACATAGTGTCCATGAGGATGTGGGTACAATCCCTGGCCTCGCTCAGTGGGTTAAGGATCCAGCTTTGCTGCAAGCTGCAGTGCAGGTCACAGATGCTGTGGCTGTGGTGTAGGCCTGCCGCTGCAGCTCTAATGTTCCCCCGATCCTGGGAACTTCCACATGCTGCAGATGTGGCTGGGAAAAGAAAAAAAAAAAAACGAATAATGGCAGCTAACAGCATTTAATGATCACTTACTATGTGGCAGGTATTAGTCTAAGTGTCTAAGCGTATTTGACTCGTTTTATACTCTTAATAACCATGAGATATGTGCCATTATTTTATTTTCATAATTGAGGAAACAAAGGCACAGAGAGATAAAATAACTTTTCCAAAGTGACACAATAAATTGGTGGCAAAGCCCGGTTCTGAACTCATTCAGAAGTAATGTGGTTCCGGAGCCCGCAATCATGACCTCGTCATTCTACTGTCTCAATGATAGCAGCTATTTCACGTGTGTTATCTCATTTAATCCTCACCATAAGCTTCTGAGGTGGCTATTGCTTCTATTTTACATTTAAGGAGACTAAAGTTCGGTTATGCAATAACTACCTCAAGGCCATGTGCTTATAGAAATGGAGAAATCAGGATCAAATTCAGATCTATATGATCTCAAAGCCCATTCCTTCTTGTTAAGTATCTAAATTTTTATTACTAATATAGAACTTATGAACAGTGAAATTCAGCTATATAAGCATATAATTCAATGAGTTTTCCCAATGTACACACCTGTATAGCAAACAACCTAATCAAGATAGAAAGCTTCCTCCTGTCCCTTTCCATTCAATTCCCTACCTCTGAGGGACAAGCACTGTTTTGATTTCTATTATACATCAGTTTTGTGTTCTTCAAATTCACATAAATGGAATAATATAGTATTTAGTTTTATGTATAGCTTTTTTCATTCAATATATTTTTGAGATTTATCCATGCTGTTCTGCATAACAGTAGTTTATTCTTTTTATAGCACTTAAATGTATGGATATGTCAAGTTGCCTATTCATTCTCCTACTCATGGACATTTGAGTTTTTTCTGTTTTTGCCTGTAAATGAGAAAAGGCAATACGGACATTAATGTCTTTTGGTAGACATATAATTTCTTTTGGCTAAATACCTAGGACTGATATTGCTGGATCGCATAGTAGATGTATGCAGCAATAAAAAGAACTGTCAAACAATTTTCCAAAGTGATTCTAGATGTTCCATTAAATTTACTGTCATTTTAATATTAGCTATTCTGGGAGTTCCCACTGTGGCACAGGGACTTAAGAATCTGACTGAAGTGGCTTGGGTCAATGCGGAGGTATGAGTTTGATCTCCGACCTGGTGCACTGGGTTAAAGGACCCAGTGTTACCTCAGCTGTGGTATAGGTTGCAGCTGTGGCTCAGATTCAATCCCTGGCCCAGGAACTACCATATAATGGGTGTGGCCATTTAAAAAAAAAAGGCTATTCTAATGGGTAGCCTGTTGTAGTTTTATTTTCATTTTCCTAATGACTAAAGATGTTGAACACTTTTAACTGTGCACACGACCATTTACACATATTATTCTATGAAGTGTCTGTTTAAATCTTTTTATTATTTTATGAGTTTTTATTACAAATTTTGAATACAAGTTTTCTGTCTCATCTATTTATATGTCTTGCTCTGTAGTACACCTTTTCATTTTCTTTTTCTTTTTTTTTTTTTTTTGGTCTTTTTGCTATTTCTTTGGGCCACTTCCGCGGCATATGGAGGTTCCCAGGCTAGGGGTCGAATCGGAGCTGTAGCCACCGGCCTACGCCAGAGCCACAGCAACTCGGGATCCGAGCCTCGTCTGTGACCTACACCACAGCTCACGGCAACGCCGGATCGTTAACCCACTGAGCAAGGCCAGGGACCGAACCCGCAACCTCATGGTTCCTAGTCGGATTCGTTAACCACTGCACCACGACAGGAACTCCTGCCTTTTCATTTTCTTAATGGTGAGATTTGAGAGAAGTTTTTAATTTGGATCAAGTCATTTATAAACTTTTATAATTGGTGCTTCTTGCGTCCTAAGAAATCTGTACATATGCCAAGGTCATGAAGTTATTCTCCCATATTTCTTCTAGAATCTTTTTAGTTTTTATTTTTTACATTTAGTCTATGATCCACCCTGACTTAATTTTAAAATGTAATACAAGATAGAGATTGAGATTATTTTTTCCCCTTGAATTTTTCCAACAGTTCCGTCATTATTTGTTGGAAATCTCCCTTTTAACATTGAATTACTTTGGTGCCTTGCTGAAAACCATCAAATATATACCATTACATATTATACATGTAGATATATTAAATCATATAAAAATACAAATACATAATCTGTCCTGTTCCATTGATATATTCATGAACTCTTTTTAGTTCTACTAATATTGGTAACTTTAAAATACTTCTTAAAATCAGATAGTTTAGTCCAGCTTTGTTCTTTTTCAAGATTATTTGTCTACTCTAAGTCCTTGACATTTACAATTAATTGTTAAAATTCAGCTTGTCAACTTCTTTTTAAGAAATGAATTGGAATTTTATTTGGGTTTATATTGAATCTATACATCAATTTGAGAGAGAACTGACATTTTAGCAATACTGAATAACATGAATGTGGTGGACATCTCTATCTCTTTAAATCTTTGTCTTGGCAGTGTTTTAAACTTTTTAATATACAGGTCTTCAAGTCTTACATTAAATTTATCCCTAGGTACTTTCTGTTACTTATTGTTGGTATGAAGAAAGCTTTAGCAGTTTGAATAAAAGATCAAAGCAGCCATAATAATTCCCTTAAGCCAAAACCTAATCTAGGGTGAGGCCCTAATTCTCTTCCATTCTGTGAAGGTCTGAGAGATGAGGAAGCTACAAAAACAAACAAACACCTGAAGCTAGTAGAGGTTGGTTTGTGAGGTTTAAGGAAGGATGCCATCTTCCAACATAAAAGTGCAAGGTAAAGCAGCAAATGCCAATGTAGAAGCTGCAGCAACTTAACCAGAAGATCTTGCCAAGGTAATTAATGAAGCCGGCCACACCGCACAACAGACTTTCAAAGTAGACAAAATAGCCTTCTGTTGAAAAGAAGATGCCATCCAGGACACTCATAGTTAGAAGAAATCAATGTCTGCCTTCAAAACTTCAAAGACAGTCTGGTTTTCTTGTTAAGGGTTAATGCAGCTGGTGACTTGACGCTGAAGCCAATGCTCATTTACTATTCTGAAAATCCTATGGCCCTCAAGACTTATGCTAAATCTAAATGCAACAATGAATCCTGGATGACAATACATCTGTTTACAACATGGTTTATACAATATTTTAATCCCACTGTTGAGACCTATTGCTCAGAAAAAAAGATTCCTTTCAAAATATTACTGCTTATTTATAATGCCCCTGGTCACCAAGAGCCTGGATGGAGATGTACAAGGAGATTAATGTTGTTTTCATGCCTGCGAACACAACATCCATTCTGCAGCCCACGGATCAAGGAATAAGTTCCATTTCCAAGTTTTATTAATCAAGAAATAAATTTTGTAAGGCTCTAACTGCCACAGTGAGGATTCCTCTAATGGATCTCAGCAAAGTAAAGTGAAAACCTGGAAAGGATTCACCATGTTATATAAAAACCTTCTGGGAAGGCTTCACCGGATTAAGAACATCTGGGATTCATGGGAGATCAAAATATCAACACTCACAGGAATCTGGAAGAAGTTAATTCCAACCCTTCTGGATTACGTGCAAGGGTTTTTTAAAAAGACTCTAGCGGAGGAAGTAGCAAGAGAACTAGAATTAAAAGCAGAGCCTGAAGATTCGACTGAATTGCTGCAATCTCACGATAAAACTCTGAATAAATGAGGAGTTACTTTTTTTGAGGGGATAAGGGAGTTACTTCTTATGGATGAGCAAAGAGAGTAGTTTCATGAGACAGCATCTACTCCTGGTGAAGATACCATAAATATTATTGAAATGACAACAAAAGATTTAAAATTATTTTTTTCTTTTTATGGCTACACCTGCAGCATATAGAAGTTCCCAGGCTAGGGTCGAATCACTGCTGCAGCTGCAGGCCTATGCCACAGCCACAGCAACACTGGATCTGTTTCCAAGCCACACCTGCAACCTATGGCACAGCTTGCAGCAAGGCTGGATCCTAAACCCACTTAGTAACAAAGCCATAGATCAAACCTGGATCCTCACAGAGACTATGCTGGGTTCTTAAACCACTGAGCCACAATGGGAACTCCAACAACAAAGGATTAGAATATTTAGAATATTCTATAAACTTAGTTGGTAAAGCAGGATTTGAGAAGACTGACTCCTATTTTGAAAGAAGTCTTACTGTGCAAAAAATGCTATCATTTTTGTATGATCCAGAGAATTGTTTGTTAAAAGAGTCAATCGATGTAGCAATCTTCACTGTTGCCTTATTTTAAGAAATTGCCACAGCCACTCCAATCTTCAGCCTCTACCAAGACAGAGGCAAGATTCACCACCAGAAAAAAGATTATGACTTAGACGATTGTTAGCAATAAAGCATTTTACATGTACATTGATATTTTAGTTACTGTATTTAGTATAGTATAAATATAACTTTGATAAACACTGGGAAGCCAAAAAAGTTCATGTGATTTGTTTACTGTGATATTCGTTTTATTGCAGCTGTCTGGAACTGCAGCTGCAATATCTTCTAAGGCATGCCTATAGTAGTTACCTCACAAGACTGTTATGTGGATTAAATGAGTTAACAGATATAAAGAGGCTAAAATAGTGCCTGACAAATGGTAAATACTCCACAAAAGCTAGCCACTATTAGTACAAAGCCAGGGCAGAATGACTTCTAAATTCATATTACTAATTTTAAAAATAAAGTATTACTAGAAAAACAAGCAAATAATATGGTAGTCTGATTGAAAATATAAATTACTCAATGCACATGTTACACATTTTAATGATGACTTCTACATAAAAAATAAAGCCAAGGAGGAGATCCTCAGGGCTCAGCAGGTTAAGGATCTGCTGTTGTCACTGCTGTGGCTCAGGTGACTGCTGTGGTGTAGATTCAATCTGTGCCCTAGAAACTTTCACATGCTATGGGAATGGCCAAAAAATAAAAAAATAAATAAAACCAAGATAATAAATAAAGTGAATTAATTTTCACAAAAAATATAAGTAAGCTTTAAAAGAAAGAATAAGAGTTCCTGTAGTAGCTCAGTGGTTAACAAACCCAACTAGTATCCATGAGGGCACAGGTTCAATCCCTGGCCTCGCTCAGTGGGTTAAGGATCTGGTGTTGCCATGAGCTGTGGTGTAAGTCCCAGACGCGGCTCAGATCTGGTGTTGCTGTGGCTGTGGTGGTCGCTAGCCTGGGAACCTCCATATGCTGTGGGTATGGCCCTAAAAAGACAAAAGACCAAAATAAATAAATAAATAAATAAATAAAAATAAAAATAAAAGAATTTTCTTTAAAAATATTAAAATATAAAATTTATTCAAAAACAAAGAACAGCTTCTATGAATTATGAACTACATGTAATAAGTAAACACAAGACAGTACCAAAAATTCCATTTTTCATCACATCAACATCTTCTTTTAATTATAAATTTTCTCCCTGGAATAATGAAAAATTATAGATTAGTATTTGAAATACCTGACATATTAATTTAGCATTAAAAGTCCTCTATAATAATCAGGGGCATAATTTATAGCAAGAGTGGAAAATATTTAGTCAGCTGAAAAATACAAACCACGTTTCTGCTGAGCCTCGACAGGAACTCCTAGAGTATAATCTTAAAAAATCATGAATCACTATGTTGAATGCCTGAAACTTATATAATATTATAAATCAACTATACCTTAATCAATCAATCAGTCAGATGGGGAAAAACCCAGTACAATTAAAAAAAAAAAAAGAAAAATATGAATCAGTAAGAGTCCACGCTGATGGAAAAAGCAAATAACTCTGGTTGAGGGGAGTTAGGATGGAGTGCAAGGTTAAACTAAATTGATTTTAAAAACAAAAACAGGTGACACAATAAAACTAAGCTATTTAGATATTGGTGTCACTTTATAGTTCACTTGAGAGCACATTCAAAAAGATAGATGAAAAAAATGGATGAAAAAGAAGAAAGAAAAAACCCAGGAAACGAAAGGAAAAAGATAAGAGAGAAATCTTTACACAAAAGCAGTAGCACAAGAAGCTCCCTGGTGGCCTAATGGTTAAGGATCAGCATTGTCATAGCTGTGGCTCAGGTCACTGCTGTGGCACAGGTTTGATCCCTGGCCTGGAAACTTCTGCATTTCTCAGGCAAAAAAAGAGGAGGAGGAAGAAGAGGAAGAAGAAGAAGGGGAGGAAGAAGAAGAAGAAGAGGAAGAAGAAGTAGCAGCACAACATAGAAAAGTAAAAAAAATTAGGAAAAGTCTCAAGGGATTCTAAAATTACAGCTCAAATATTCTTGTCATTTTTGTCTTTACTTGGGTCAGGTTGTCATGTCTCTAGGTATTTACCTGTACTCCCCCTTCATATTGTTTTTCCCCCACCTTTGTTACCCAATAGCTGATTTTTCTCAATTTTATTTTTCACTTTTTTGCATGGTTTTCAGACCATATTTTGTAAACTTCTTTTTGAAAATAAGATGGATAAATAATACTTCTCTATTCTAGCCTAGCCTAGCCTAGCCTAGCCTATTTTATTTTATGGCCACACCTGTAGCATATGGAAGTTCCCAGGCTAGGGACCAAATTGGAGCTGTAGCCACTGGCCTACACCACAGCTCATGGCAATGCCAGATCCTTAACCCACTGAGAGAGGCCAGGGGTCAAACCTGGATCCTCACAGATGCTAGTCAGATTCGTTTCTGCTGAGACACAACAGGAACTCCTCACTTTCTAATAAACTGCGAATTAGCTAATTAATTCACAACACTTCCACTGCTCTAATTTAAAACAGGTTTTTGAAGTCTGTGAACTCCTTGAAGTTTTGTTCAAAATTGTGTGCACGTGAAATTTTTCATGAGTTCTGAAGCTTTTATCAGACTCTGAAAGCAAAGTACTACTGTGTTAGTGGCTTTATTGTGAATGAAATTGCCAAAATAGTTACCCACTGAGAAAATCAGTATCTGGGCTGATTTCTTTTCTTGTACCAAGAAAGGAAATTAACACTTATTTAGCACTTCTCACATGCCAATTTCTATGTTCTGCCACATCAGTGGACTTCATAACTGTACTCTCTGGAGCAGGGCTGGATGGATGTCCTAAGCACAGCACAGAGACCCCTGCCATGGCTCTTCTGTTGCTTAAAATAAAGACTTTTACACCTTTACACATATTAGCTGATGAGTTAAATGCTACCAGGACTCAGCCAGCTGGTTTTACTTGCCACAGAAGTGAAACTCACACCATGAGTTGGAAGCAAATATAAATTATCTCATGACACCTTCGAACCAAACTTTAAAACTTCAGTCATTCACCATGCCAAAGATTTTTTAACAGTGTGGATTAACTGCAACATGGAAGATAAAGGCAATTACAAAAAAGTCTACTATAGTCAAGTGTGGCAGTGAAAGGGTTAAGGGCACTGGCTAAGGAAAAAAACTGTGGTGTTCCTCTTCCCTTGGTGCCCTGAACCTGTGCCTATTTTCCTTAAAAGTTAACCCAGGGCTGCTCTGCTTTGCATAACCAGTAACTGGGTAAAGCCCAGACGCAAGCCATTCTCAGATAAATTATCTTTGTATCTGTTTGGCATATTTGTGTTCCTTTATAATATTTCATCTAAACAATAGTCTCCTTGGCTTTTTAAAAGTCTGCTCTTAAACCAGAGACCAATGCAATGTCACATTTGGTGATGGGTGAAATAAGCTGAAGACCAGAACTAGCTGTAGATCAAAGTTCTACATCCCAGTTTAAAATAATTTATTTCGAGAGGGATCAAGATGACGGAGGAGTAAGACGTGGTGCTCACCTTCCCCCACAAACACATTAAAAAACCCATCTACATGTAGAATGATTTGCACAGAACATCGACTAAACGCTGAAGACCTTAAACCTCTAAAAAGGGCAAGGAACCCGCCACATAACTGGGTACAACAAAAGGGGAGAAAAAATAGAGGGGGAAGGAATCAGGATAAGACGAGCACTCCTGAGAGGGAGCTGTGAAAGAGGAAAGGAACTCACACTCTGGGAAAGCACCTAATCGACAGGGAGATCAGCAGAGGCAGAGGGTCCTCCAAGCCTCAGAGAGAAGCACAGCAGCTGGACGGAGGAGGGCAAAGCAGAGAGAGAGCTGCACAGACCATTGGTACCACCGCCCCCAGACACCACAGCATGAGATGCTCGGGCAGGGGCTGGGCACTGAGACTCGGGCTCCAGAGGTCAGTTCCAGGGGTCAGTTCCAGGGAGAGGACTATGCTTGGTTGTGTGGAGATAGCCTGAGGGGCGAGGGAGCAGTGTGCCAAGGGCTGGGGAGTGGGGCACCACAGCTGAGGGAACCTGGGAGGAAGTCTGGGCCTGCTGAAGAAGCAAGGCGCCTTTGTTGGGGAGGGCAAGAGAAGCAGGGGCAGGATGCCATGGAATGCCAGTGCAAGCTCAGACACCTCTGGCAGAGGCTACGGATGGCAAGGCACCACTTGTGCAGCTTACGGGCGATGGGACACCTCTTGTGCAGGTTGAGGGCAGTGGCAGGCTAAGCGCAATGTGGCGCCTCTTGTATGATCTGCAGGTGGTGGAGGCAAACCATGGCAGTCGTCTCAGACAACAGAGGTGGGTGTAGCCCACCACCGCTAGGGATCCATGAACAGGCAGCACCCATTGGCCCCAGTCACCTGCGGTCAGCACACAGGAGGGCACTGCAACTGAGCACCATCTGTTGTTACTCTCACTCCCCTGGGAACACACATACCCTGCTGCTGCCACCACCAAATGCTCTAGGCACTCCCCACACTGGCCTGAAGATCTGTCACTTCCCAGGGTCCTCCAACTAGGAGTAGCCTGGGCCATCTTCCCTCAGATCCTTGTCACTGTCAAGGGCCCAGCAACCAGGCACTGGCTTAGCCCATTGCCTCCTTCTCCCTGGAAGAATGCACAATGCCCAAAAAATAAAAAGTAATCCCTCACAAAATACCCAGGATTGTTCATGCACATAAATAGTCCCCTAAGACTACAGTAGTTGTTTTCCCTAAACTCACAGAATAAGAAAAATATAAGCAAAATTAAGAAGCTCAGGAACCACTCCCACTTAAAAAAACATGAGAATTCACCTGAAGGAGCAACAATGAAAAAAACCTCTGCAGTCTAACAGAAACTGAGTTCAAAACAGAGACAGTGAAAATACTGAAGGAGTTAAGAGTGAATATGAAGGAACTAAGAGCAGATATGAACAGTAATGCAGATGACATTAGAAAGGAACCAGACAATATGAAGTCAAGAAAAACTAGAAAATTAACTTGCAGAGACATAAGCCGAGTTAAAGGCACAGAAGAGCAGAATGAATAATGCAGAGGAACGAATTAGTGACTTGAAGACAGAATAACGGAAATCACCAAATCAGGACAGCAGACAGAAAACCAAATGAAGAAACATGAAAGCAACATAAGAGAATTATGGGATAACATAAAGTGGGCCAATCTATGCATAATAGGGATTCCAGAAGGAGAAGAAAAAGAAAAGGGGATTGAAAACATATTTGAAGAAATTATGACTGAAAACTTCTCAAATCTAAAGGAAATAGACATCAAGACACAGGAAGCACAGAAGGCCCCAACAAGTTAAACCCAAACAGGCCTACACCAAGACATATTACAATAAAAATGGAAAAAGTTAAGAGAGGATTCTAAAGGCAGCAAGAGAAAAAGGATTTTAAGGAAACCTCTGTAAAGCTGTCGGCTGGTTTCTCTACAGAAACACTACAGGCCAGAAGAGAGTGGCAAGACATATTTGAAGTTCT
This sequence comes from Phacochoerus africanus, assembly GCF_016906955.1. Classification (NCBI taxonomy): domain Eukaryota; kingdom Metazoa; phylum Chordata; class Mammalia; order Artiodactyla; family Suidae; genus Phacochoerus; species Phacochoerus africanus. The sequence continues at coordinate 124,271,232 of NC_062549.1, forward strand.
AAAAGGGAAAAATTTGCAGCCCAGAATATTCTACCCTGAAAGAATATCATTTAACATATAAGGAAAAACAAAGAATTTCTCCAACAAACAAAACCCAAAAGTATAGCAATACTAAACCCATTCTAAAAGAAATACTGAAAGAGATCCTCTAAATAAAAAAGTAAGAAGAGGAGTTCCCGTCGTGGCGCAGTGCTTAACGAATCCGACTAGGAACCATGAGGTTGCGGGTTCGGTCCCTGCCCTTGCTCAGTGGGTTAACGATCCGGCGTTGCCGTGAGCTGTGGTGTAGGTCACAGACGCGGCTCGGATCCTGCGTTGCTGTGGCTCTGGTGTAGGCTGGTGGTCATAGTTCCGATTAGACCCCTAGCCTGGGAACCTCCATATGCCGCAGGAGTGGCCCAATAAACACAAGGAACATCAAAAGGACAAACATGAAGATGTTAAAAAGGAACTTCAAAATCATAAAATGTGGGGAAGGAAAGTAAGAAAATATAAACTCTTTTTTTTTTTTTTTAAGAATGTGAGGACGGGATTAAGATGGTGGAATAGAAGGACTGGAGCTCAACTTCTCTCCTAAAAACAACAAAATTCACAACTAAAGACTGAGCACTCTTCACCCAAATGGACCGGAAACCTTAAAAAAGATACCCTACTCCAGAAGAAAAAGAAGAGGCCACATCAAGAGGTAGGAGGGGCGATTTCGCGATATAAACAACCTCATACCTCGGGGGTGGGAGGCTCCACAGACTGGAAACTAACTGGTTCACAGAGACTCACCTACAGGAGTGAGAGTTCTGAGCCCCACATCAAACTCTCACATGTGGGGATCTGGCACTGGGAGAAAGAATCCCTGGAGCATCTGGCATTGAAGCCAGTGGGGCTTGTGCAGAGGAGCTCCACGGGACTGGGGGAAACGGAGACCCCATTCTTAAAAGGTGCACACAGACTTTCACGTGCACTGGGTCCCAGGGCAGAGCGAGTTCTCCATAGGAATCTGGGTCAACCCTGACTGCAGTTCTTGGAGGATATCCTGGGAAAACAGGGGTGAACGTGGCTTGTTGTGAGGGAAGGACATTGAAAGCAAAGCTCTCGGGAATATTCAGCAGCCCTGCCTTTCTCTGGAGGTGGCCATTTTGGGAAAATCTGGCCCCACCCATCGGTCAGCTGCTGAGAAGCCCCAGGGCCAACAACAACCCAGGTGGGATCAAAGCCCCGCCCCTCAGTAAACAGGCTGCCTAAAGACCCCTCAGGCACACAGCTGCCTCTAATCCCATCCAGAGACTAAGCTCCACCCACCAGAGGGCTGAGAATCAGCTCCACCCACCAGTGGGCAGGCATCAGCCCCTACCAGCAGGAAGCCTACAGCAACCCCCCATACCAACTCAGCCACAGGGGGGCAGACATCAGAAGTAAGAGAGGCTACAGCTCTCTTATCTGTAAAAAGGTCACCACACCAAAAACCTATAAAAATGAAAAGACAGAGAACTATAACTCAGATGAGGGAGAAAGGAAAAAGCCCAGAAAAACAGCTAAGCGAGGAAGAGATTCTTAGACTCCAGGAAAAAGACTTTAGATTGTTGATGCTGAAGATGTTGCAAGACATTGGAAATAAACTGGAGGCAAAGATGGATAACTTACAGGAAACACTGACCAAAGAGATACAAGATATAAAACTCAAACAAGAAGAGATGCAAAATACAATAACTGAAATAAAAAATTCACTAGAAGCAGCTAACAGCAGCATACAGGAGACAGAAGAATGAATAAGTGAGGTGGAGGACAGATGAATGGAAATTATGGATGCAGAACAGAAAAGAGAAAGAAGATTGAAAACAAATGAAGAGAGTCTCAGAGAACTCTGGGACAACGTTAAATGTACCAACATCTGTATTATAGGGGTGCCAGAAGGAGAAGAGAGAGAGAAGGAGACAGAATAAATATTCCAAGATATAACAGCCGAAAAATTCCCTAACATGGGGAAGGAATCACTCACTCAAATCCAGGAAGCACAACGAGTACCATATAAAATAAACCCAAGGAGGAACACCCCGAGACACATATTAATCAAATGGACCAAAATTACAGACAAAGAGAAAATCTTGAAAGCAGCTAGGGAAAAGAAACAAGTAACATACAAGGGAACCCCAGTAAGGTTATCGGCAGATTTTTCAACAGAAACTTTGCAGGCCAGAAGGGAGTGGCATGATATACTTAACATGATGAGAGGAAAAAACCTCCAACCAAGATTACTTTACCCAGCAATGCTCTCATTCAGATTTGAAGGAGAAATCAAAACCTTCACAGATAAGCAAAAGCTGAGAGAATTTGGCAACACTAAACCAGCCTTACAACAAATACTAAAGGAACTTCTATAGGCAGAAAAGAACAAGAAAGAAGGAAAAAAAAAAAAAGAGCAGCAAAAACAAATCCAAAGTAATCAATAAAATGGCAATAAGAACATACATATCAATAATTACCTTAAATGTTAATGGACTAAACGCCCCAACCAAAAGACGCAGACTGGCTGAATGGATACAAAAACAAGACCCATATATATGCTGTCTTCAAGGGACCCACTTCACTTCTAGGGACACATACAAATTGAAAGTGAGAGGATGGAAGAAAATATTTCATGCAAACAGGGATCAAAAGAAAGCTGGAGTAGCATTACTCATATCAGACAAAATAGACTTTAAAATGAAGAATATTTTAAGGGATAAAGAAGGACATTACATAATGATCAAAGGATCAATCCAAGAATATATAATAATTTTAAGTATCTACACAGCCAACACAGGTTCACCACAATATATAAGGCAACTGCTAACAACCTTAAAAGGAGAAATCACCAATAACACAATAATAGTGGGGGACTTTAACACCCCACTTACAGCAATGGACAGATCAACCAGACAGAAAATCAATAAGGAAACACAGGCCCTGAATGAAGCATTAGACCAGATGGACTTAATAGATATTTATAGGACATTCCATCCCAAAGCAACAGAATACACATTCTTCTTAAGTGCACATGGAACATTCTCTAAGATTGATCATATCCTGGGCTACAAATCCAACCTTGGTAACTTTAAGAAAATTGAAATCATATCAAGCATCTTTTCTGACCATAACGCTATATGACTGGAAATCAACAACAAGAAAAAAACTGCAAAAAACACAAACACGTGGAGACTCAACAACATGCTACTAAACACCCAATGGATCACTGAAGAAATCAAAGAGGAAATTAAAAAATACCTAGAAGCAAACAACAACAAAAACACAACACTCCAAAACCTATGGGATGCAGCAAAAGCCGTTCTAAGAGGAAAGTTTATAGCAATACAAGCCCACCTCAGGAAACAAGAAAAAGCCCAAATAAACAAGCTAACTTTACATCTAAAGCAGCTCGAGAGAAAACAGACAAGACCTAAAGTTAGTAGAAGGAAAGAAATCATAAAAATCAGAACAGAAATCAATGAAATAGAAACAAAGAAAACCATAGAAAAGATCAATGAAACGAAAAGCTGGTTCTTTGAAAAGATCAACAAAATTGATAAATCCTTAGCCAGACTTATCAAGCAAAAATGAGAGAGGACTCAAATCAATAAAATTAGAAATGAAAAAGGAGAAGTAACAACAGACATCACAGAAATACAAAGGATCATAAGAGACTACTATATGCAACTATATGCCAATAAAATGGAAAACCTAGAAGAAATGGACAAATTCTTAGAAAAGTACTATCTTCCAAGACTAAACCAAGATGAAATAGAAAAGATGACTGGACCCATCACAAGAACTGAAATTATTTTAAGTATCTTCTCTGACCACAATGGCATGAAAGTAAAAATCAACCACAGGAAAATAAATGAGAAAAAAACTGACTACATGCAGAGTAAACAACATGCTACTAAAAAACCAATGGTCAATGAGGAAAAAAAACAAAAATTTAAAAATACCTTGAGACAAATGATAATGAAAACACAACCATTCAAAATCTATGGGATGCTGCAAAAGAAGATTTTAGAGAGAAGTTCATAGTGATATAGGCCTTCCTTAGAGAAGAAGAAAAATCGCAAATCAACAACTTAACCTACCATCTAAAAGAATGAGAAAAAGAAGAACATAAATCTAAAGTCAGCAGAAGGAAGGAAAGCATAAAGATCAGAGAGGAAATCAATAAAATAGAGATTCAAAAAGCAACAAAGTGAGTTCCCATTGTCGCTCAGTGGTAATGAACCCAACTAGCATCCATGAGGACACAGGTTCGATCCCTGGCCTCACTCAGTGGTTTAAGAACATGGCATTGCCGTGAGCTGTGGTGTAGTTTGTAGATGCAGCTCATATCTGGCATTGCTGTGGCTGTGGTGTAGGCTGGCAGCTGCAGCTAGATTTGACTCCTAGCCTCAGGGGAACTTCCATATGGCCCAAGTGCAGCCCTAAAAAGACAAAAAAAAAAAAAAAAAAAAGAAAGAAAAGAAAAGAAAAAAAAAATCAATAAAACTAAGAGCTAGTTCTTTGAAAGGGTAAACAAAATTGACAAACCTCTGGCCAGACTCACCAAGAAAAGGAGAGAAGGAACTCAAATAAACAAAATAAGAAATGAAAAAAGAGCAATCTCAAAAGGTACTGTAGGAATACAAAAAAAAAAAAACCATAAGAGAATACTATGAAGAATTACATACCAATAAATCTGACAACCTAGAAGAAACAGACAACTTTCTAGAGACATACAGCCTGCCAAAACTGAATCAAGAAGAAATAGATCAATGGAACAGACTCATCACTAGAATGGAAATTGACTATGTAATAAAAACATTCCCTACAAACAAAAGTCCAGGACCAGCTGGCTTCACAGGCGAATTCTACCAAACGTACAAAGACTTATACCCATCCTTCTTAAACTTTTCCAAAAGACTGAAGAAGAAGGAACACTCCCAAAGACATTATATGAAGCCACCACCACCCTAATACCAAAACGCCACTATCTTTGATGAATATAGATGCAAAAATTCTCAACAAAATTTTAGCCAACAGAATCCAACAACATATAAAAAGATCACACACTATGACCAAGTGGGATTCATTCCAAGTTCACAAAGATGGTTCAACATATGCAGATCAATCAATGTCATCATACACCACATTAATGAAAGAAAAGTTAAAAACCATGTGATCATCTCAATAGATGCAGGAAAAGCATTTTCTGCATAATCCAACATCCATTCATGATAAAAACTCTTACTAAAGTGGGTACAGAAGGAACATACCCTAACATAATACAAGCCATTTATAACAAACCCACAGCCAATATGATACTCAACAGAGAAAAGCTGAAAGCCTTCCCACCAAAATCTGGAACAAGACAAGGATGCTGACTCTCACCACTGTTATTCAACATAGTACTGGAAGTCCTAGCCACAGCGATCAGACAAAAGAAATAAAAGGTATCCAAACTGCAAGAAAAGAGGTAAAATTGTCACTCTAAGCAGATGACATGATACTATATATAGAAAACCCTAAGGACTCCACACAAAAGCTACTCAAACTAATCAATGAATTCAACAAAGTGGCAGGACACAAGATTAACATTCAGAAATTGGCTGCATTTCTGTATACTAATAATATTAGAAATGGAATACAAAAATACAATACCTTTTAAAATCTCACCTCCAAAAATTAAATATCTAGGAATAAACCCGACCAAGGAAGTGAAAGACTTATATGCTGAGAACTATAAAACATTAATGAAAGAAATTAAAGAGGATTCAAAGAAATGGAAAGATATGCCATGCTCCTGGATTGGAAGAATTAATATTGTTAAAATGGCCATACTACCCAAAGCAATCTACAAATTCAATGCAATCCCTATCAAATTACCCATGACATTTTTCACAGAACTAGAACAAACAATCCAAAAATTTATATGGAAACATAAAAGACCCAGAATTGCCAAAGCAATCTCAAGGAAACAAAACCAAGCAGGATGCATAACTCTCCCACACTTCAGACAATATTACAAAGCTACAGTAATCAAGACAGTGTGGTACTGGTACCCAAATAGACATACAGACCAATGGAACAGAATAGAGAACCTAGACACCTATGGTCATTTAATCTTCAACAAAGGAGGCAAGAATATAAAATGGGAATAGAACAGTCTCTTCAGCAAGTTATGCTGGGAAAACTGAACAGCTGCATGTAAATCAATGAAACTAGAACACACCCTTATACCACGCACAAAAATAAACTCAAAATGGCTGAAAGACAAACATAAGACACCATCAAACTCCTAGAAGAAAACATAGGCAAAACACTGTGACCAACTGTACAAATGCAAGTGTTTTCTAGGTCAGTCTCCCAAAGCAATGGAAATAAAAACAAAAATAGGAGTTCCCATCCTGGCGCAGTGGAAGTGAATCTGACTAGGAACCATGAGGTTGTGAGTTTGATCCCTGGCCTTGCTCGGTGGGTTAAGGATCCAGGGTTGCCGTGAGCTGTGGTGTAGGTTGCAGACGAAGCTCGGATCCTGTGTTGCTGTGGCTCTGGCATAGGCTGGTGGCTACAGCTCTGATTAGACCCCTAGCCTGGGAACCTCCATATGCTGCAGGTGCAGCCCTGAAAAAAAGACAAAAAATAAATAAATAAAATAAAATAAAATAAAATAAAACAAAACAATGGGACCTAATCAAACTGACAAGCTTTTTGCACAGCAAAGGAAATCATAAAAAAACCCAAAAAGACAACCTACAGAATGAGAGAAAATAGTTTCGAAGGATGCAACTGACAAGGGCTTCTCTCTAAAATATACAAACAATTCATAAAACTCAAACAGCAAAAATAACAACAACCCAATTGGAAAATGGGTTCTCCAGAGAAGATATATAGATGGCCTACAGGCACATGAAAAAATGCTCAACATCACTAAAGATCAGAGAAATGCAAATCAAAACTACAATGAGGTACCACCTCACACTGGTCAGAATGGTCATCATTAACAAGTCAACAAATAACAAATGCTGGAGAGGGTGTGAAGAAAAGGGTACTCTCCTTCACTGTTGGTGGGAATGCAAATTGGTACAACCACTATGGAAAACAGTATGGAGGAACCTCAGTAAACTAGATATAGAACTACCATATGATCCAGCAATTCTACTCCTAGGCATATATCTGGACAAAACTTTCATTGAAAAAAATATGTGCACCTCTGTTCATTGCAGCACCATTCACAATAGCCAAGACATGGAAACAACCTAAATGTTCACTGACAGATAAATGGATTAAGAAGATGTGGTATATATAGACAACAGAATATTACTCAGCCATAAAAACAACAAAATAATGCCATTTGCAGCAACATGGATGGAACTAGAGACTTATACTAAGTGAAGTAAGTCAGAAAGAGAAAGACAAATACCATATGATATCATTTGTATCTGGAATCTGATATATGGCACAAATGAACCCATCAACAGAAAAGAAAAAAACTCATGGACGTGGAAAACAGACTTGTGATTGCCAAGAGGGAGAAGGAGGGAATGGGATGGATGGGGAGTTTGGGGTTAGTAGATGCGAACTAATGGATTTGGAATGGATAAGCAATGAGATCCTGCTGTGTAGCACAGGGAACTGTATCTAGTCACTTGTGATGGAACATGAGGGAGGATAATATGAGGAAAAGAACATATATGACTGGGTCACTTTGCTGTACAGCAGAAATCAATAGAACATTGTAAATCAAGTATAATAAAAAATAATAGGAGTTCCTGTCATGGCTCAGCGGTAATGAACCCAACAAGTAACCATGAAGTTGAAGTTTGATGCCAGACCCCGTTCAGTGGGTGAAGGATCTGGTGTTGCTGTGAGCAGTGGAGTAGGTCGTATACTGCTGTGGCTGTGGTGTAGCTCAGGCCAGCAGGTGTAGCTCGGGCCTGGGAACATCTATATGCTGCGGGTGCAGCCCTAAAAAAAATAATAATAATTAAACATTTAAAAAATAAAATAAAATACCTTATTTTAAATTTCACGTAACAGGAATTTCCTGATCAGAGGAGCTATACTCTACCTTTCCTTTAACACTAGCAATAAACAAAATTATAAGTGCACAGAATTTAACCTGGGCAAATGGGCATCTGAATAAAGATGAAATTACCTGAAAGAACTTTTTATTTCTGCGTGCAACATATATATATATATATGTGTGTTAATTACAATATAAACTGCTTATAAACAATGTTTATATATATTTATATATAGTATTTGCATACATATATATATATAAATACTGCTTTTAAAACATTGAGTCTGTAAGGCGTCTATACTCGGGATAAAGTTGCCTCTTCACTATGAAATACTCAAGGAATAGTGAGAGTAGAAAAACCATGTGAATGAGCCACTATGGAAGTCTATGACCAAAAAAAAAAGGCTACCTTAATAATCTTTACTAGAATGGTTTCCAGGAAGTAAGGAACACAACTAATTTTTGGAACTCCAAAAAACATTCTCCAATATTCTGAAGTTCAAATACTTTCCTACTATGGAGTAGAACTAGTTTTCAATCAAATATAAATTATATTTAATTAAATATATGAGATATTTAAACAAAAATTAATTTTCAAAGCTAAATTTTCAACACTATTGTGTGGGGTAAAAGCATCCTAAACCTACAATGCATTTTTTAATACTTTCAATATTTGCGTACACCACCTAACGGCATGAATGCTTGCTTCATCTAAATGTATGTTTTTTTCCTACTAACAATAAAATGATATTCATTGGAGGCAAATTATTATAACTTCTAAGTTATGAAATACATACCTGAGTTGAACCAGCACCTGTTTGCATAGAAGACTTTTTTAATAGTCTCACTTCTTTGTTTATATATCTTAGCATTCCACTAAGAGTACTGAAGTCATTATTCTCAGAATTATCATCTTCTAGGTCATATGTGAGAGGTTTAAAGGAGTCTGACTGGGTATAAGACATATCCTTCTGGCTTTCTTCTAATGTTGAAGGTTGTTCCAGTTGCATTTTTTTTAAGTCCTGCAATAATTCTTCAGAAAGAGCTTCATCGCTACGAGTTTTGAAACTAAGGTCACTGGCACTAATAGAGCGACGTAGTTTTCCACGCTTGAAAAAAGCTATGTGAGAATGCTTAGCAAATTTTGAATCTTGAGTATCAGGTGTAATTTCTACTGGAGATGTAAATGGGGTTGGGAGAAACTTGATGTCTTCTGCCCTTTCATGTCCAGAAATTTTGGCTTGTAATCTAGTTAATTCTGATTCCTGTAGAAAAATTGGTACAGAGTAGGTGTTGATTAAATTTTTGTTAAATGAATGAATTACTTAGAAAATCACAAACTCTTAGAAGTCATCTAACTTAAACTTTGACCCAGCACAGGAATTCTTTTTATAACAACTAGAGAAATTTCCAAGCTTGGAGTTTCCATTGTGGCTCAGTAAAAATGAACCCGACTATATCCATCCATGAGGATGAAGATTCGATCCCTGGCTTCACTCAGTGGCTTGGGGATCTGGCATTGCCGTGAGCTGTGGTATAGGTTGCAGCTGTGGCTTAGATCCAGCAATGCTGTGGCTGTGGCATAGGCTGGCAGCTGTAGCTCCTGTGTGACCCCTAGCCTGGGAACTTCCATATGCTATGGGTGTGGCCCTAAAAAAATAAAACAAAACAAACAAAATATATATATATCCAAGCTCTGTTAAAAGCCTTCATTTGGGGACAATACCTATATTAACTAGGAATATGCTTAAACTATACTAAGGAATTCCATGAAAACTATTTTCCTTATGGAATTTTTTTCTTAGTATTGACAACAATATAAATTTCTATTCAAGACCCAAATCTTACATTTAAAATTTTTTCTGCAAAAGTATAAAAACACACTATAATTTGTTAATCTAACCTATACACACACATAAAAGATTCCCGTTTGGAATTTCTAATAGGAAATAAATAAATGTATACTCTGCTTTTTTTTTTTTTTTTTTGTCTTTTTAGGGCTACACCCATGGCATATGGACAGTCCCAGGCTAGGGGTCAAATCAGAGCTATAGCTGCCGGCCTACACCACAGCTCATGGTAATGCCAGATCCTTTAACCCACTGAGTGAGGCAAGGGATGGAACCTGAGTTCTCATGGATACTAGTTGGGTTTGTTAACCGCTGAGCCATGAGGTGAACTCCTAAAACAAGTCACTTTTAAATTGACAGTTTCTTTGTTGCCGTGAGCTGTGGAGTAGGTTGCAGAGGTGGCTTGGATCTGGCATTGCTGTGATTTGACCCCTAGCCTGGGAATTTCCACATGCCTCAGGGGTGGCTCTAAAAAAAAAGACAAAAAAAAATTGATAGTTTCTAATATTTACCAAAATACCGTGCTTATAACTAAAACTGTCATAACCACAGTGTGCATTACCAAATGAACGTTTAACAGGCATATTTCAGTTCTCTCATGTCTTTATACTACTTTATCTAGATAAAGTTGATTTATAAGTGGTGTCAACAAGTCACTTTTACCTCAGGTAAGTAGGAGATACCCATTTATGTACATTTAACATATAATTTAACACCTAAATTTTACAAAGAAATGTAGTATAATGACTACATTAGACATAATTCAACTTCCTAAGACTCGAAGAAAGTCACTGACTTGATCATCATCGTACCATGCCACAACGTAGTGATGTCCTCAGGTCTCAGAAAATGGACTGAGCTTTGCCCTTACTCCAGTGCCCCTCAAATACCAGGGTACTTGTTAGGGTACTAAAGGAAGTGAGCTGGAAAGATCAGTCACCTCAGTGTTTTTTCCTCTCTTCTCCTTCACTTTGATTTCTGTTCTCCGTCATTTATTGCTGCTGCTGTTAATGGATTTCCTTTCATTATTTATAGTTACTTCTAATTGTTACTTTCATGCTAGCTTCTGCTCTTCTATTAGCTTTTTTTCTTTCTTTCTGTTATCCTCATTAACTCCTCTTCACTTTAGACTGCAGAGCCAACTCATACTGACTTTAGAGAGCTACTGTCAGAAAGCAAAGAAATTCTACCTTCTGTCTGGCATATGGGCTAATCATGGCACAAGTTCTAAGATCTCTGTATCTATGGTTCATTTAATTGCTGCTATTTTGACAATATTTTGACAATTTCCTAAAAGTAGCTGAACTTAGAAACTTCTGAATAGGACAAGTGCAATACAATGGTATTTATCTCTGGTAATATCTAATAAGTGAGCAGGGATAATTACTGCGACAAAGCAAACGTAGAACCTTTTTTAAAAAAATCTTTTTTTCTTTTTAAGCCCGCACCTGCAGCATATGAAAGTTTCTAGGCTAGGAGTTGAACTGGAGCTGCAGCTGCTAGCCTCCACCACAGCCATGGCAACACCAGATCTGAGCCACATCTGCAACCTAAACTGCAGCTTGTGCAATGCCAGATCCTTAACCCACTGAGTGAGGTCAGGGATCAAACCTGCATCCTTGTGGATACTAGCTGGGTTCTTACCACTGAGCCACAACAGGAACTCTGAAAAAAAAAATCTTTTTTTGGAAGTTCCCAGGCTAGGGGTTGCATCGGAGCTACAGCTGCTGGCCTAAGCCACAGCCATAGCAATGTGGGATCCGAGCAGCATCTGAGACCCATAACACAGCTCATGGGCAATGAGGCCAGGGATCAAACCTGCATCCTCAATGATACTAGCTGGATTCGTTTCTGCTCTGCCACAATGGGAAATCCCCCCCCCAAAATTGTTTATTTTAAAATATAGTTTATTTATTTATTCATTTACTTATTTATTTTTGGCCATGCCCACAGTATGCAAAATTCCTGGCACCAGGGATCAAACCCACACCACAGATATAAACAGAGCCACAGCAGTGACAACGCTGAATCCTTAACCTATTAAGCCACAAGGGAATGCCGCACAGCGTTTTATAATTTTGGATAAATGTTGTAAATTCCCAACTAAGTATATTAATGTTTCAGTAAAAGCATAAATAGAGTGTTCAACCAAAACATAATTTTAGATTATGTCTATTCAGCTTTCCTCTAGTACTGTGAATATCAAATATTTTACAAAAGGGATTTAAGTACTCAGCTTAGTAATTACAAATATTTCTACTGTATTAATTGAGATTTTTTGCTTTTCAGTAACTTCCATTTTGCTATAAAATTATTTATTTCTTCACAACTACCAATGAGGTTGATTTTTTTTAAGGTCTTAGCTGACAATATTAAATCATACATATTGGCAAAATGAACTAATATTAAACTTTTTATCTCTATGCATCAACACCGAGAGCACTTCCAAATTTCAGAGTAAACTTCCAAGATCAACAGGGGTTAATGGTAGCAAGAGGCTATTTGAAAAATGACATATGGGAGTTCCCGTCGTGGCACAGTGGTTAGCGAATCCGACTAGGAACCATGAGGTTGCGGATTCGATCCCTGCCCTTGCTCAGTGGGTTAACGATCCGGTGTTGCCGTGAGCTGTGGTGTAGGTCACAGACTCGGCTCGGATCCCGTGTTGCTGTGGCTCTGGCGTAGGCTGACAGCTACGGCTCTGATTAGATCCCTAGCCTGGGAACCTCCATATGCCACGGGAGTGGCCCAAGAAATGGCAAAAAGACACACATACACAAAAGAAAAAAAAAAAGAAAAAAAAGAAAAATGACATATGTACCCAATCAAATCCAGTAAAGAATTTTTTTACTATACTCTTGCATCTTTACTTTATGATTTTTAGAGGAACCTATCTGATTTTGAAAAATGCTCCTACTTTTAGAGTATGTCAAGTATAAAACCCTCTAAAGTAATCATTTTGATTAAGTTGGTATTTGTACAAGTTCTGGTCTAAGATGGCAATACAGGTTCCTCCTATATCTCCTGCCATGTACAAAACCTCAAATCTACAGACACACAAGGAACAATTTCCTCTGAAAAAAACTAGCTGAGAAATATCTACACAACAGGTAAATGAGAAAATGCCCACATCAAAACTAGTACAAAAGCAAGATTCACTTTTGCCATAAAACCCACACCCAGCCCAAGGCTACACAATGGGAGGGAATACCTCACTCCCAGTTCTTCCTTAAGTACAAAGGGCTTGGATTCCACATCTAGCGCTCCAGCTTTTAAGACTCTCACCTGAGTGATGGGCCCTAAAACACTTAGCCCAACAGGCTTATGCCATGAGATCCATAAGATTTCAGTAAACAAAGAAGTAGTTCTTAACAGGCTTGTAAGGATGTACCACCTATCTCCTTAGAACTCAGTACAAAAGGAGCAGGCAAAAAATGCCCATCTCCCTGTCTTTCCCCCAAAGAGGTCTATTTTCATATTTTCAAAGCTGCTGCCCAGGGATCAGGCTTCTAATTTATCATGTATCTAGGGGCAGATCTGAGAGGCTGGGGAAGCTAGAAGACTCTCCAGCTTCTCCCTCAAGCCTGCTCCAAACCACAAGTTTCTCTCTGAAAGAAGCGTGGATACATGTGTGGTGCCTAAGCTTTTGAAACTGCTGCCCAAGGAACAGACCCCTGGACAGCACAGCTCTGACAGCCAACAGGGTTTGCATTCACAACTCCAACAGGACTATCAAACAAAGACGCAGCTCTTAATGGGCACAGGAGCACAGCTTGTGTACTATACCCCCAAGTCCAGTGCTGAGGAAACAAGCAAAAAAGCCTGTCTCCCATTTTCCCCCTGGAAGGGCCCTAACTATATACTTTCCCAGTTGTTGTCTGAGGGTCCAGCTTCCCATAAGGCTGTATGTAAGTAGTGAATGAGAACCTCCTCTTTGGGATACTGAAAGGTCTTGGCATACCCTCAACTACTGAGAGTCACTATGAACAAAGGCAACTGCTTGGACAGTCACAAAGGTTTGAAAGACAACAGAAGCTCAGGCCAGGCTGATTGATAAGGCACATCTCCTATACCAGACCACTCCATTGAGAGTGGGAAAGGTGGCTATTTTATCAATGAGCGGAAACCAACAAAGAGAGTCAAGAAAAATGAAGAAACAAACAAACAAAAGAACAAGGTAAAATGCCAAAAACAGACTTTAATGAAACAGAGACATAAGATTTAGCTGAAAAAGAGTTCAAAATAATTCACTGAGGTCAGGAGAATAATGCATTCTCACAGTGAGAATTTCAATAAGGAGATATAAATATAAGAGTATCTAAGGAGTATCCTTTAATTTGAGCTAGAGAAAATCACAATGTTAAGAGTACAGTAACTGGAAGTCCCCATTTGTAGCTCAGTGGTAATGAGCCTGACTAGTATCCATGAGGATGTGGGTTCGAACCCTGGCCTCACTCACTGGGTTAAAAGATCCAGCATTGCTATGAGCTGTGGTGTAGGTTGCAGATGCAGCTCAGATCCTGTGTTACTGTGGCTGTAGCTTAGGCTGGCAGCTGAAGCTCTGATTCAACCCCTAACCTGGGAACTTCCATATGCCACAGGTGTGGCCCTAAAAAGCAAAAAAAAAAAAAAAAAAGAATACAGTAACTGAATTGAAAAATTCAGTAGAGGGTTTCAACAGCAGACTACATCAAGGGAAAGAAATGATCAGTAAACTCGAAGAGAGGAAATAGAATTCTTCCAATAACAGGAGCAAAAAGAAAAAGGAATAAAGAGTGAAGAAAGCTAAGGAACTAAAGGGACATCATCAAGTGCACCAATATACATATTATAGGAGTCTTAGAAGAAGAAGAAGAGAGAGAAAGGGGCATAAAGCTTATTCAAAGAAACAATGGCTGAAAAATTCCCTAATTTGAAGAAGAAACAGACAACCAGATCTAGGAAGCCCAGAGTGTAGCAAGTATGATGAACCCAAAGAGACCCACATTGAGATACATTATTATTAAATCTTCAAAAGTTAAAGACAAGAAGAGAATCTTAAAAGCAGGAAAAGAAAACACCTTGTTATGTACAAGGGAACCCCATTAGATTATCAACAGAAACTGAAAGCCAGAAGGTAGTGGCATGATATATTCAAAGTGCTGAAAACAAAAACACCTGACAACCAAGAATACTCTTCCTGGCAGTTATCCTTTAGAACAACTTTTAGCGAGGTCAGGGATGGAGTCTGTGTCCTCACAGACACAACCCTGCTAAGCTACAATGGGAACTCCTGAATCAGTAATTTTTAAAAAACAACAAAACCCCCTAACAACAGAAGTCTAGGACCAAATGGCTTTGCTGGCAAATTATACCAAACATTTAAGAATTAATACCAATCCTTCTCAAGCTCTTCTAAAAAAACAAGAGGAGCAAACATTTCCAAACTCATATTTACAAGCCCAGCATTATTCTGATACCAAAACCAGACAGGGATGCCACAAGAAATGAAAATTACAGATCAATATAACTGATGAATATAGACATGAAAATCTTCAAAAAATGTCAAAAAACTGAATTCAATGATACATTAAAAGAATTATATACCATGATCAAGTGGGATTAATTCCAGGGATGTAAGGAAGGTTCAACATCTGCAAATAAATGTAATACCACATTAACAAAATGAAGGCTAAAAACCATCTGATCATCTCAACAGATGCAGAACAAGCATTTGACAGAATTCAATATCCATCTATGATGAAAACTCACAACAAAGTAAGTATAGGAATAATGTACCCCAACACAATAAAGGCCATATATGACAAGCCCACAGTTAACATGTGAACATTTCATTTAACATTTCAATGTTTCAACAGTGAAAAGCTGAAAACATTTCCTCTAAGATCAGGAGCAAGGCAAGGATGCCTACTCTCACCACTTCTTCAGCATAGTATTAGAAGTCCTAGCCAGAGAAATTAGGGGGGGGGAAAGAAAAGAAAAGAAATAAAAGGAATCCAAATCGGAAAGGAAGAAGTAAAATTGTAACTATTTGTAAATGACATATTATGTATAGAAAATTGTAAAGATGCCACCAAAAAACTGTTATAACTAGTAAATAAATTCAGCAAAACAGCAGGATACAAAATCAGCATGCAAAAATCTGTTGTATTTCTATACATTAATAATGAATTATCAGAAACAGAAATTAGTAAAATAATCTCACTTACAACTTCATCAAAGAGAATAAAATGCTTTGGAATACATTTACCAAGGAGGTGAAATACCTGCCCACTGAAAACTATAAAACAATGATGAAAGAAACTGAAGATAAGGTAAACGGAAAGGTATTTTGTGCTTGTGAACTGAAAGAATTAACATTGTGAAAACATCTGTACTATCCTAAGTGATCTACAGATTCAACTCAACCTCTGTTAAAGTTCCAATGGCATTTTTAACAAAAATAGAACAAGTAATTCTAAAATTTGTATGGAACCATAAAAGACCCCAAATAGCCAAAGCTAATCTTGAGAAAGAACAAAGCTGGAGGTATCACACTTCCTGATTTCAAGCCATATTACAAAGTCATAGTAATAAAAACAATATGGTACATATGGTATAGAAATGAACACACAGATCAATGGAACAGAATAGATAGCCCAGAAATAAACACATGCATGTACAGCAAATTAATTTTTGACAAAGGAGCGAGTCAAGGATATTCAAAGTGAAAAGGATAGTATCTTTAATAAATGGTGCTGGGAAAACTGGATAGCTGGATCCAAAAGAATGAAACTGAACTCCAGTCTTATACCATACACAAAAATCAACTCAAAAGTTCAATCCCTGGCCTGGGAATTTTTATATGCCATGGGCGCAGCTGAAAAAAATAAGTAAAATGAAAAGGAAACCTACAGAATGGGAGAAAATATTTGCAAATCATTTATCTGATACGAGGTTAATAGCCAAAATACATAAACAACTCATACAACTTAAGAGAAAAGAATCTAATTAAAAAATGGACAGAGGAAATGAATATACATTTGTTTAAAGAAGATATACAAAGGGCCAAAAGGTACATGAAAAGGTGCTCAGTATCACTCATTATCTGGGAAATAAAATTCAAAATCAAATGAGGTATCACCTTACATCTGTTAGAATGGCTGTCATCAAAAAGACAAGACATAATGCTGGCATAGGTGCTACGAAAAGGGAGCCTTTGCATACTGTTAAGGGGCATGTAAATTGGTACAGCCGCTAACGGAAAATAGCATGGAGGTTCCTCCAAAAATTAAAAATGTAACTACCAAACAGTCCAGCAACTTTACTTCATATTCAAAGGGAATGAAAAAAGGATATCAAAGAGAGAGCTGCACTCCTATGTTTACTGCAGCATTATTCACGATACCTCAGCTAAGGAAAAACTTAAGTGCCCATCACAGAAGAATGGATAAAAAATATGTAAATATATATAATGGAATATATAATGTACCCTTTGGGATAACATGAATGGACTTTGCTAACTGAAATAAAATAGAGACTACAAAAACAAATACTACACAATATCACTTAGTATGTAGAATCTTAAAAAATGAAATTTAGAGTCAAACTCAGCAAAAGTCAGCAGGAAAGTGGTTGCCAGAGGCTGGGAGGTGGGGGAAACAGGAGAGGGTGCTAAAAGGCTACAACCTTCCAGGTATAAGATGACTAAAGTCTGGAGGACTAATGTATAATATGATGACTATGGTTGCTAACACTGCAGAGCATAATGGAAATATGCTGGAAGAGTAGAAATTAAACGTTCTCACACACACACACACACAAAGGTTTTTAAAAAGTTCACATGTGAGCATTTATAAATTATTTCTCTTGTGGTATGAAGATATAACATATTAATAATTCCCAAATTCAGTGTCCTCCAAATAAAGTGCTTTTTATTCAAACAGGTCAACTTGGGGTTATTTGGTCCTCTAAAAACTATAAGGATGGAAATAAGTCAGAAATTTACTTCATTACAGTTTTGCTTTGTGTACTTTAATACACTTACTTACTTTAATAAGTAATGCTTCATTTGTAGCTTCAATTACTTCATTCCTGTCTTGGACTTGTTGATGCAAATTGCTTACAGTGTCCTGAGCTTCTTCTAATTCTAGTTTTGCTTTCTCTAACTGTTCATTCAGCTGCTGAACAGAAGTCTTTTGAGAGTCAGCAGAAATCTTCCACTTCGCATGGTTCTCCTGATGTGAAATCATCTGTATAGCCCCAAAATTTAAAAGGAAAGAAGAAAATAAGGTGAAGTTGGTTTCAACAACATTCTAATATTTTCCATTTCCACTTCAATGAAGGTAAATTCTGCTTATAGTTACAAACATGATTTCTTATAACATACTGGAGGGAAAAAGAGGGATAAAGAATCCATAGTCTTAAAATTACTTAAGGAGTTCCCATCACGGTGCAGTGGTTAACGAATCCGACTAGGAATCATGAGGTTGCGGGTTCGATCCCTGGCCTTGCTCAGTAGGTTAAGGATCCGGCGTTGCCGTGAGCTGTGGTGTAGGTTGCAGACGAGGCTTGGATCCCGAGTTGCTGTGGCTCTGGTGTAGGCTGGTGGCTACAGCTCTGATTCGACCCCTAGCCTGGGAACCTCCATATGCTGTGGGTGAGGTCCTAGAAAAGACAAAAAAAAAAAAGTAAAATTACATAAGAACAGTTAACTAAATACAATGGACTGCTTTTGGATCCTGATTTGAATAAATCAACTATAAAGACATTCTTGTGATAATTGAGGAAATTTGGTGATATTAAAGAATTAGAGTCAATTTTTAGGTGTGATAAAGGCACCGTGGTTATGCTTTTAAAAAACAGCTCTTGGGGAGCTCCTGTTGGGGCTCAGAGAAAACGAATCTGACTAGCATCCATGTAGACGCAGGTTCAATCCCTGGCCTCGATCAGTGGGTTAAGGATCCGGTGTTGCTGTGAGCTGTGGTGTAGGTTGCAGACATGGCTTGTATGCCCCCACTGCTGTGGCTGTGGTGTAGGCCAGCTACAGCTCCAATTTGACCCCTAGACTGGGAACCTCCATATGCTACGGGTATGGCCCTAAAAAGATAAATAAAAATAAAAATAAATATAGCTCTTGAGCGTTCCTGTCTTGGCTCAGTGGTAATGAACCTGACTAGGCTCCCTGAGGATGCAGGTTTGACCCTGGCCTCATTCAGTCAGGGATACGGCGTTGCCGTGAGCTGTGGTTG
Organism: Phacochoerus africanus; assembly: GCF_016906955.1. Taxonomy (NCBI): domain Eukaryota; kingdom Metazoa; phylum Chordata; class Mammalia; order Artiodactyla; family Suidae; genus Phacochoerus; species Phacochoerus africanus. The sequence goes on from NC_062549.1 coordinate 124,290,335, forward strand.
TAGGTCACAGATGTGGCTTGGATCCTGCACTGCTGTGGCTGTGGTGTAGGCTGGCCGCTGTAGCTCCAATTCGACCCCTAGCCTGAGAACTTCTATACCCTGTGGGTGCAGTTCTAAAAAGCTAAAAGTAAAAACAAAAAAACAAAATAAAAATAGCTCTTATCTTTTAGAGATAGTTTTTGAAATGTGTACTAATAAAATAATGGTAACTGGGATTTGCTTAAAAAAATTATGTGATATGTAGGGGAGGGAAGAAAGGGAAGTAACTGAGGTTAAGGGTATGGTGACCATACTTCCCAATTTGCCTACAACTGTCTAGGTTTTATGCCTAGTGTCCTGGCATAGACAGAAAGAGCACTTTTTCATCTCAAAAGTATTTTCTTTTAGATCAAACTAAATGATCGTTGCACTTATAGATTAAATCAAACTGGCCATGAGTTGATAATTATTAAAGTTAAATAATATGTAGGAGGATTCATAGCATTCTACTTTTGAATATGTTTAAAATTTTCCACAATAAAGTTTTAAAAAATCTTATTCTCATTGAAAAAAATCAGGAATTTTTCAATTATTAAGTGACTTTTTTGACAATTTTATTTTATTTTTTGGCCACACCCACAGCATGTTTAAGTTCCCAAGACAGGGATTGAAACTGCACCACAACAGCAACCCTAGCCACAGCAGTCATAACTCTGGATCCTTAATGCACTGTGCCACAAGAGAACTCCCAGGGGTCTCTTTGGTAAAGATCAATCATTGCTATTCCCACAACATAGACACCATCTTTTTTTTTTTTTTTTTGGCTGCTCTGAGGCATATGGATCAGATCAGAGCCACAGTTGCAACCCATGCCACAGCTGCAGCAAAGCCAGTTCCTTACCCCACTGTGCCTGGCTGGGGATGGAAACTTGCATGCCAGTGCTGAGAGATGCCACTGATCCCACTGCACCACATTGGGAACTCCACGGAAGGCATCTTTACGTTTCTAATTTTTTGAAACTTGAGGGTGTGCCTTGCATAAATTTGTAGGTTTTGCAGGTGATCACTGACTCTAAGAGAACAACCTCCTTGCAGAGGTGGGAACTGGTTCTAGAAGCTTTACTGTCAAGTCATAGATAAACACTTCACAGTAGCCCTGGGCCTTTAACACAGTGTTCACTGCTAACTCTGGTGTTTCCTAGAGATCCAATGCACTGTATATAAACACTGCATTTCTCTGGAGAGGGTGTCTTTCTGTAAGAATCACTGTTCAACAGTCTTGGGGAAACTTAGCATAGAAGGTGATCCAATCTGACTGCAAATGCAAGGTAATGGGTCCAAACTGATCACTGTCCAGTTGGAAGGCTTCATTTATCAAAAGCTGTTCTATCAGAATCTAATTTACACTGTGACACAAGTGCTGGGTTCTCTGAGAGCTGCTTTTAGTGTCTGTTCGGAGCACTGTACTGTCTGCACAATGAAAGGTCTCTGCCATTCACATCATGTTCTGATGGACGTACAGCTTTCATCCTTCTGCTTGAATGGGTTAAACAGCTGTTCCACTATGAGACTTACAAGGACCAGCGTGTCTAGGCCTGGTGAGAAAGCACTGTGTGAGGTGCCTTCGTCCCCGGCAGGCCTCAAAGGCACCAGTGGCAGGCCCTGTGCAAGTGTCCATATTACATACTTTTATATGATACATAGTAAATATTAGTACCAGATATTAAACAGCAATACTAGAATCAATTTTTATAATTTATTTTATGAACTGCTTATAAATAATTTCAAGAAGTTTATAGAACTAAAAGTAAAAAATTGGATAATTAAAAATAAAAGTAGAAATACAGACCATATAATGAAAGCATACTGAGTAGTTTCTGGCAACACATGAAATGAACCAATTATTATTGTTGATCCCTAGACTAAGCAGCTAATATCAATTAAATAATTATGCTGAACCCATTAGGATTCACATTTGTCTCTGAAGACCAAAGGTTGTAATCTCTTGGCCTGAGGATTGGATTCAGCTTGCGAATGTGTTTTGATGGACAGACACAATATTTTTAAAGGGATCTGACTCCAAATGCATTTAAGCAAGACATGGTGACCAGAAACCTGACATCCCTCACAAAGATGTTACCAAACTCGCTTCAAACAAATTCAATGTAAATGTATTGGCAACTGCTGCCATATAGAAAAATGCTTTATTAGAACTTCATAAGTAATTCTGGATGTCTTCAAATATAGTTTTTAAAAAGACAAAAAATGCTATTCTAATTGATAACACTGCCCATCTCTATAAAGGCTCAAAAAAACAAAGTAGTGCATTGCCTAACTTGTTAATAGAATAAATGTTGGAAATTGCAATGCATTAATGGATTCACATCACATGAAACTGCTTGTATTGGTTACTAAATACCTCCAGTTAGTTTTGGCAAATGCTACTTTATAACCAATAATGACAGTGATAATGATGTGCCAGGCTCTGGTGTAAGAACTTTAACTACATTAGTTGATTTAATCCTTAACACAGTTCTATGAGTAGACAGCATTATTATAGCCACTTGAGTCAGAGATTTTAATTGCCCAAGGCCACACATAAATGCAAAATTAGGAGCTGAGATTTAGAACCAGGATGCCTGGTTAAAGAATTCAAGCTCTTAACCCTATAGAAAATATTAGTTCACTGGAAATGAAGTGAAAGTTATATATTTAGGCTACCAGAAGTGGAAGGCCACAATGTGATACTCTATAATAAACATTTAAGAGCTAGACTTTTAACTGTCAGATAAGTCAACACATGTTAGCAGGGAGTAAAGGAACAAATTAAATTTTTCTTTACCTCTAGATGATAAGCTTCTTTGAGAGATTCTACTTCTGCTGACAATTTCTTGATTTCTGCTTGCATTCTTGCTTCTAAGTGAGCTTCACGTACTTGAGAAGCCCCCAATTCTTCAGCTAAATGGTTTCCATGAGCTTCCTTAAAAATGACATATTGATTAAGTAAAGGCTACATTACTTGTTTATTCGATTAATATAGCTAAACCAATTCACCACATTTATGGAAGTACTTTAAACTTGTATAATATTATATAAACACTCATACACAAATTGATTTTTAAAATTTTTGGCTGTGCCCAAAGCATGCAGAAGTTTTCAGGCCAGGGACTGAATCCCAGCCACTTCAGTAACCTGAGCCAAAGCAGTGACAACACCAAGTCCTCAACCACTAAGCCATCAAGAAACTCCCAAAGTTAACTTCTTAAATGTACACTTATTATTAATCTAGGTTTTAATCTAGATATTTAAGAGACTACTATTGGGAAAGTATTAGTATATTGTTTGTTTTTAAAATTTTTTTTACTATAGTTGATTTACAACATTCTGTCAATTTCTGCTGCACAGCAAAGTCATCAGTTAGTATATTGTTTGTTATAAGAGAAGTTCACTAACCATTACCTTTTGTAAGATAAACTAATAACCACAGCAGAATGAACTTTGGCAGATAATGGTCTACTCTTGGGTATGAACATACATTTTTGCTCAACAAATGTGCGTTTATCTAAACCTATTTATGCTAGTTGTGTTTGAGACTATAATTATGTGATTTTATTATACATTGTAAATATTGCTGAAATATGCATGCGAAAGGAGTATTTTTACATGAAAACCAAGTTACATGGTTTGAGAAAATTCAGTGAGTGAGTCACAAACATTTGCTGTCAAATTAGAAGCCATCAAGGAGTTCCCGTTGTGGCTCAGTGGGTTAAGAACCCGACATAGTGTCTGTGAGGATGCAGGTTCGATCTCTGGCCTCCTCAGTGAGTTAAAGATCTGGTATTGCCGCAAGCTGGAGCACAGGTCGAAGATGTGGCTTGTATCTGTGTTGCTGTAGCTGTGGCATAGGTCAGCAGCTGCAGTTCCAATTTGACCCCTAGCCCGGGAACTTCCATAAGTCACAGGTGCAGCCATAAAAAGAAAAAAAAAAAAAAGGCCAGACAGTTGTAAAACATTGTGGGAACTCTCATAAAAAATACAAGAGATACTATCCTCTGATTTATCCACTTTAAGAAACCAAAATTGGAAACTACAGATGATGGAATATGAATATGGCTTATGCAAGAAAGTCTATGTGGAATTGTAATCAAGTGGCCCTACCTATACACAAAAAACCAAGATTTGGTCCCATATTAAAAGATTAACACATGAGAACTTCCTTTGTGGTTCAGTGAGCTAAGGATCTGGCACTGTTACTGCACTGGCTCTAGTTACTCCAATGGCATGGGTTTGATCCTTGGCCCAGGAACTTTGGCATGCTTTAAGTGCAGCAAAAAAAAACAAACCAAACCAAAACAAAAACCACACACACACAAAAATGAATGTATACTTAGAGTTTTGAATAAAAATATATTTAAAATGTCTTTTTTTTTTTTTTTTTAATCTTTCGTCCTTTTTAGGGCCGTACTCGCGGCATATGGAGGTTCCTAGGCTAGGGGTTGAATTGGAGCTGTTGCTGCCGGCCTATGCCAGAGCCAGAGCAAGGCCAGCTCTGAGCCACATCTGCGACCTACACCACAGCTCACGACAATGCTGGATCCTTAACCCACCAAGCGAGGCCAGGGATCAAACCTGCAACCTCATGGTTCCTGGTTGGATTTGTTTCTGCTGGCCACGACAGGAATTCCTAAAGCGTCATTTAAAAAAAATAATTATCCACATTCACTTACTTTTTTGATTAATTGAACTTAGTTTATCAGATATAATTAATTATACTACATTTAGATATCATTGATAAGGACAGAAATAAGATAAATATAGAGAGCTTCCTTTTTCCTAGTAAACTCCATGTGCCTGACATATTCTAATAAAAAGTTTTTATATATATTCTTTATTAGTCTATCTAAAACTGAATAAAAACATCGTTGGGTTAACCAAAATTAAACGTCAAAACACTTTAATTCAATTCCCATATTGAATTAGTAATCAAAATAGAAAGCAGAAAATCACAAGAACTTTTCTAGAACACCAATAGCTATATTTTTCTCAAAGTCTAAGTAATTAATTCAAGTATACCGATCTAGATATTTTTAAGAGAAGTTGTTAATTTCAATCTAATACTAGGTAAATACAATTCGTATTAGTGCTCTTGCTTTTTTAAAGGCACTTTTCCTCCTTGAGGGTTCTGACTGGAGGTTATAACAATTATAAATTTAGATAGTTTTCATTTAAGAATGGCTACAAATGAAAAAATTTTTACTTAGAAAAGATTTATTAATTTTTTTCATCAAGTGATAAATTCACTTGAAAGTCGGGGGTTCCTGCTGTGGTGCAGTGGGTTAAAGGATCCAGCACTGCCACAGCTGTGGATCACATTTAGTCTCTGGCCCAGGAACATCCATATGCCATGGATGCAGGCATAGAGGGAAAAAAAAGATGGGAGCTCCTGTTGTGGCTCAGAGGTAACGAACCTCCTGACTAGCATCCATAAGGATGTGGGTTTGATCCCTGGCCTCACTCAATGGGTTAAGGATCCAGCATTGCTGCAAGCTGTAGTGTAAGTTGCAGATGCAGCTTAGATCTGGAGTGGCTGTGGCTGTGGTGTAGGCCAGCAGCCACAGCTCAATTCAACCCCTAACCTGAGAATTTCTACATGCTGCACATGCGGCCCTAAAAAGCAAAAAAAAAAAAAGAATAAAAGAAAAAAATTCACCCTTGAAAATCTTAAAGTGCTTTATAACTCAATTTATTGAAAACTAAGAGTTCCTGGAGTTCCCATCATGGTGCAGCAGAAACAAATCCGACTAGGAACCATGAGGTTGCAGGTTTGATCCCTGGCCTCGCTAAGTGGGTTAAGGACCCGGCGTTGCCGTGAGCTGTGGTGTAGGTTGCAGATACAGCTCAGGTCTGGTGTTGCTGTGGTGGCAGCTGTAGTTCTGATTCGACTCCTAGCCTGGGAATCTCCATATACCTCAGGTGCAGCCCTAAAAAGCAAAAAAAAAGAAAAGAAATCTAGAAATCATGGCTCAGCAAAAAATGAATCTGACTAAGCATCTATGAGCACACAGGTTCAATCTGCTCAGTAGGTTGAGGATCTGGTGTTGCTGTGAGTTGTCTTGTAGGTCACAGACACAGCTCATACCCCCTGTTGATGTGGCTGAGAGAGGCAGGCCAGCAGCTATAGCTCTGATTGGACCCCTAGTCTGGTAACCTCCATATGTGGCCCTAAAATTAAAAAAAGACAAAAATAAATAAATAAATAAAACTAACCAGTTTGACCAAAACTCAGTTCCAAGAGACTTCCTACTAAATATAACAGATTTTTTTTTCATTTTAAAATTGTGGTTAATATATAGAGTTCACATCATGGTGCAGCGGAAACGAATCTGACTAGGAACGATGAGGTTTCGGGTTCAATCCCTGGCCTTGCTCAGTGGGTTAAGGATCTGCCGTTGCCATGAGCTGTGGTGTGGGTCGCAGATGTAGCTCGGATCCCATGTTGCTGTGGCTCTGGCGTAGGCCGGCAGCAACAGCTCCAATTTGACCCCTAGCCTGGGAACCTCCATATGCCGCAAGTGCAGCCCTAAAAAGACAAAAGACAAAAAAAAAAAGTTAAAATTTTGGTTAATATACATACAACATGAAATTTACCACCTTAACCATTTTTAAGTATAAAATTCAGTGGCATTAAGTACATTCACATTGTTGTGGAACACAATTAACTTTTGTAAGAACTACATCCTACAGTTGAAAAAAACAAATGTCTTAAGATTTTCAGTAAGGTAAAATTAGAACAGGAATTACTTTCTCTTTAGAGAGTTGCTTCACTTCCTCCAGTTCACTTGAGAGCCTTTCTATTTCTCTCTGCGCCTGGACTTGTTGACGATGAGCCTCCACCAGTTCTGCATGAGAGTTCTGCATCTGTTCCCGAGTTAGCCTCAATTCTTGCTCCAAGTCTATGGCCTCCTTGTACTGAGTTGCAATGTACTGTTCCTGCTCTTTCATAACCTGAAATGCACAAGATATTTGAAAGTTTTAAAATAAAATGATACAGATAACCTTCCTTCCTTTTTGTCTCTCTCTCTCCCTCTCTCTCTTTCTTTCTTTCTGGCCATGCCTGAGGCATGTGTAAGTTTCCAGGCCAGGGACTGAACCAGAGCCACAGCAGTGACACCAGATCCTTAACCTCTAGGCACCAGGGAACTCCCCAGATAACCTATTTCTTACTCTGATTTCTCTTGTAATAAGTAACTTAACTCCTCCCAATGAAACCTCTATATAATTTAATATACAATGAACAGCATCTGCTATGAAATACATTCAGAAAATGTTTTTTTCTTTTGTAATGCTAAGAAAATGACAAAAGTACTATAATAAATTTGGTACTCACTGGTATATTTCACATGACTTTAATTTGCAAGCTGCATAATCCTTCAACATTATGTGACATGATAAAATACATAATAATATGCAGGGAAGAAAAAAGTTAATGTTTGATTATCTATGTCAAAGATGGAGAACATACTGGCATGAATAATCAAAATTCGCCATTAATCCACACAGCTGGGTTAAGAATGACCTTATTCTCTGTGAAAGGGAAATTTGTCACTGGGATTATTACTCCTGAAATACTTTTATATTCCTCAGTTAAATCCTTAATAAAGTATTATTTCTTGGAGGAAAAAAAATCAGTAAAAAGTAAATTTGTTCTGTATTAGCTTGGTGAGGTAGATGGTAGGTAATGTTACTTGATTTTAGGGCTAATAAGAAAGAAAGAAACTAGTACGAATCATTAGGACCCTGATGTTGAGAATGGGGGGGCCCAGGGTCTGGTCCAACTGTGCTGTATATTTATTAGTAGAAATCTCAGATAAATATTTTCAGCCAGTCCTTGTTAGAGAATATGAAATGACTGAGCCAGTAACCATTTTTTTTTTTCCTCACTGGGGCCCAAACTTGCTCTCAGAGAGCCTGCTTAATTTATGTGTGCAATGCAACAAATACTTATGCCTGTTTACTATGTGACATGTACTATTCCAAGTGTCGAGGATACAGAAGTAAACAAAGGAGACAAAGTGGCTACCCCTGTGCAGTTTGCATTCTACTGGAGGAGACAAAAAAAGCAATTAAACACAATACGGAACTACATATTAAGCTCTAAAGTTCAGCATAGTATTTAAAAATGAGAAAAAGTTACATTCATGAGAACTTTTAGAAGCAAATTCAGGAGCTCCTGTTGTGGCTCAGAGGGTTAAGAACCAGACTAATATTCATGAGGATGTAGGTTCGATCCCTGGCCTCATTCAGTGGGCTTAGGATCTGGCATTGCATGAGCTGCGGTGTAGGTCGTACACATGGCTCGGATCTGGCATTGCTGTGGCTGTGGGTGATTTGACCCCTAGCCTGGGAACTTTCATATGCTGTAAGTGTGACCCTAAAAAAAAAAAGAGAGAGAGAGAGAGAGAAAAAGCAAATTCACTTTTTAGGATGCCAAGTAGGTGGAATGAGTTCACAATAGTCAACACACAAATAAACTAATGATATGAAGTCATCGAACAATCGGATGGCTCAATGTACTTGGCCTCAATAATATACAATTATTTATTCATTCATTCTCTGGATAGAGTTCCTCAAGGACAAAGGAGTCCATCCTATTGATATCTGATCTCCAGCTCTATTACATCGCAGGTTCTCAATTAAAAAAGATATACATTTGTTCAACAAGTGAGCATATATCGTGGATTTATTCTGTGAGAGAGATCATCCCAATGCCTGTAGAGAATACAAGGATAGAGAAGACGATGCTCTCACCTATAATTAGAACATCAGAATAAAGTAATCAAGAAGACCAAAGAAACTGGTACAATAATTAGCCTAAAAATACTTATGGCACAGTTTCTGTATAATAAAATCAATCAGTTTAAAACATAAAGATTTAGGAGTTCCCGTCGTGGCGCAGTGGTTAACGAATCTGACTAGGAACCATGAGGTTGTGGGTTCGGTCCCTGCCCTTGCTCAGTGGGTTAACGGTCCGGCGTTGCCGTGAGCTGTGGTGTAGGTTGCAGACGCGGCTTGGATCCAGCGTTGTTGTGGCTCTGGCGTAGGCCGGTGGCTACAGCTCCGATTTGACTCCTAGCCTGGGAACCTCAATATGCCTCAGGAGCGGCCCAAGAAATAGCAACAACAACAACAACAAAAAAGACAAAAGACAAAAAAAAACCATAAAGATTTATATCAATCTTGTTTCTTAGGAGGAAAGTAATTTGCTTACATTTTCCATTTCTTTCATTTTTTGTTGTGCCCGTTCAGTTTCTTTTTTCAGTTGACTGATCTCTTGTTCATTCTGTAGTGTTACAAACTCTTTTTCTCGAAGCTGTTCTTTAGCGTTTTGTAATTTTTCATTCAAACTTTCTATCTGAATTTTAAACAGAGCAATGTTAATATAACTAAAGAAAAATAATTTAATTATAACTTCAGTCCAAGTAAGTTGAGCTTTAAACATGTATATATAAAATAGTAAAATATAAAAATGTATTTTTAAGACAACCATAACTTTGACATAAACATCAGAATTTTTGTGCCTAATAAGATGATTATATGTATATCTAAAAAATACTAAAAGAAATGAAAGTCTCAATCACATTTGTCTGAGAAAAGAAAATATGGGTATATTAAAACAATAAATGTTACATGACCTTCCAAATAACTTTATAGGTAATATGTGCATGTGATAAAAAACACAATTAGTGAAAACAAAGCCCCCTTCTCACTGTGTTCCCTCCTTAGAGGCAACCATGGTTAACTTTTAATAACTTGCAAATCCTTCCAGTTAACTTGCAATTATTTGCAAATCCTTCCAGAGATATTTTATACATAATCAGACATGCATACATTATAAAAATATGTGCGCACACTGACACACAAAAAAACTATATTCAAAACAACATCAATATTACAAAGCTACAGTAATCAAGACAGTGTGGTACTGGTACCAAAACAGGCATATGGACCAACGGAACAGAATAGAGAACCCAGAAATAAACCCAGACACCTATGGTCAATTAATCTCTGACAAAGGAGGCAAGAATATAAAATGCGGAAAAAAAAAAGTCTCTTCAGCAAGGGTGCTGGGAAAACTGGACAGCTGCAGGTAAATCAATGAAACTAGAACACACCCTTACACCATACACGAAAATAAACTCAAAATGGCTTAAAGACTTAAGCATAAGACAGGACACCATAAAACTCCTAGAAGAGAACACAGGCAAAACATTCTCCATACAAATGTTTTCTTGGTCAGCCTCCCAAGGCAATAGATGTAAAAACAAAGGAGATCCCATTGTGGCTCAGTGGTTAATAAACCTGACTGGTATCCATGAGGACATAGGTTTGATCCCTGGCCTTGCTCAACGGGTTAAGTATCTGGTGTTGCCATGAGCTATGGTGTAGGTTGCAGAAGCGATTCGGATCCTGAGTTACCATTGCTGTAGTGTAGGCCGGCAGCTACAGCTCTGCTTTGACCCCTAGCCTGGGAACCTCCGTATGTCATGGGTGTGGCCCTAAAAAGACAAAAGACAAAAAAAAAAAAGAAAGAAAGAAAAACAAAGATAAACCAATGGGACCTAATCAAACCTACAAGCTTTTGCACATCAAAGGAAACAATTAAAAAAAAAAAGACAATCTACGGAATGGGAGAAAATAGTTTCAAAGGATCCAACTGACAAAGACTTAATCTCTAAAATATGCAAACAGCTTATAAAACTCAACAGCAAAAAAACAAACAACCCGGAGTTCCCGTCGTGGCACAGTGGTTAACAAATCTGACTAGGAACCATGAGGTTGCAGGTTTGGTCCCTGCCCTTGCTCAGTGGGTTAACGATCCGGCGTTGCCGTGAGCTGTGGTGTAGGTTGCAGACGCGGCTTGGATCCAGCGTTGCTGTGGCTCTGATGTAGGCCAAAGGATACAGCTGCGATTTGACTCCTAGCCTGGGAACCTCCATATGCCGCGGGAGCGGCCCAAGAAATAGCAAAAAGACAATAAATAAATAAATAAATAAATAATAAAACTGTTATTTAAAAAAAAAATTAGTGATGACTCAAATACCTGAGTGAACCAAATTACATAAGCCATACAGAAATGCCTATTTCATGGCATTAAAATAAACTCTGCTCTTTATTAGTCATAAAAAAAAAAACAAAAAAAAAAAACAAACAAACAACCCAACTGAAAAATGAGAAGACCTAAGTAGACATTTCTCCAAAGATATACAGACGGCCAACAGGCACATGAAAAAATGTTCAACATCACTAATTATTAGAGAAATGTAAATCAAAACTACAATGAGGTACCACCTCACACTGGTCAGAATGGCCATCATTAACAAGTCAGCAAATAACAAATGCTAGAGAGGGGGTGGAGAAAAGAGTACTCTCCTACCTTGTTGGTGGGAATGTAAATTGGTACAAGACTGTGGAAAACAGTATGGAGGAACTTTAGTAAACTAAATATAGAACTACCATATGATCCAGCAATCCTACTCCTGGGCATATATCTGGACAAAACTTTCATTAAAAAAGATACATGTACCTTATGTTCACTGCAGCACTATTCACAATAGCCAAGAAACAGAAGCAACCTAAATGTCCATCGACAGACGAATGGATTAAGAAGACATAGTATGTGTATATAGGTATATATATATACACACAAAGTAGTAGATTAAAATGTACATATATGTATTAAAATATACATACAATGGAACACTACTCAGCCATAAAAAAGAAAAAATGACATTCTCTAGAGACTTTTGAGAGACACTCTTTTTTTTTTTTTGTCTTTTTTGCCTTTTCTAGGCCACTCCCGCCGCATATGGAGGTTCCTAGGCTAGGGGTCTAATTGGAGCTGTAGCCACCGTCCTCTGCCAGAGCCATAGCAATGCCAAATCTGAGCAATGTCTGTGACCCACACCACAGCTCACGGCAATGCCGGATCCTTAACCTGCTGAGCAAGGCCAGGGATCGAACCTGCAACCTCATGGTTCTTAGTTGGATTCGTTAGCCACTGAGCCACAAGGGGAACTCCTCGAGAGACACTCTTGTACTAAGTGAAGTAAGTCAGAAAGAGAAAGACAAATACCATATGATATCCCTTATATGTGGAATCTAATACATGGTGCAAATGAATCTATCTACAGAAAAGAAACAAACTCATGGATGTGGAGAACAGACTTGTGGTTGCCAATAGGTAGGGGGAGGGAGTGGAACAGACTGGGAGTTTGAGGTTAGTAGATACAAACTGTTGGATTTGGAGTGGATAAGCAATGAGATCCTACTATATATAGCACAGGGAACTATATCTAGCCACTTGTGATGGAACATGATGGAGGATGTGAGAAAAAGAATGTATACATTGTATGACTAGGTCACTTTGCTGTACAGCAGAAATTGACAGAACACTGCCAATCAACTATAATAGAAAAAATTAAAATCTTAAAAAAAAAAAACAAAACATTAAGAGAGTAAGCATAAGAGAGTTCCCGTCATGGCTCAGTGGTTAACAAATCCAACTAGAAACCATGAGGTTGTGGGTTTGATCCCTGGCCTTGCTCAGTGGGTTAAGGATCTGTCGATGCCATGAGCTGTGGTGTAGGTTGCAGATGCGGCTCGGATCCTGCATTGCTGTGGCTGTGGTTTAGACTGGTGGCTACAGCTCTGACTCGACCCCTAGCCTGGGAACCTCCATTTGCCAAAGTAGTGGCCCAAGAAATTGCAAAAAGACCAAAAAAAAAAAAAAAGTAAGCATAAGGACCTAAATGTGGGAGTGGGAGAAATGTGGGTCAAAGGGCACAAAGTTTCAGTTATGAAAAGTGAATAAATTCTGGCGATCCAATGTATGGCACAGTGGGTGATTGTGGTAGTAATTTTTTTTTTTTGTCTTTTTTTTTTGGGGGGGGGGCCTTACTGTGGCATATGGAATTTCCCAGGATTAGGGGTTGCATCGGAGCTGCAGCTGTCAGCCTACACCACAGCCACAGCAATGCCTGATCCCAGCCACATCTGTGACCTACACCACAGCTCAGGGCAATGCTGGATCCTTAACCCACTGAGCGAAGCCAGGGATTGAACCTGTATCCTCATGGACACTAGTTGGGTTCATTACCACTGAGCCATGATGGGAACTCCTATGGTAACAATATTATGTTGTATACTCGACAAGTGTTCTTATCAAAAAATTAAAAAGTAGGGGTTCCCATTGTGGCTCAGCAGAAACAGATCTGACTAGTACCCATGAGGATGAGAGTTTGATCCCTGGCCTCTCTCAGTGGGTTAAGGATCCAGCGTTGACACAAGCTATGGTATAGGCTGGCAGCTCTGATTCAACCCCTAGCCCAAGAACTTCCATGTGCTGAAAATGCAGCCCTAAAAAAACAAACAAATAAAAAAAGTAACTGTAAGGTGATAGACAGGTTAATGAGCTTGATTGTGGTCATTACTTCACAACGTATACTATATTAAAATATCACATTGTATACCTTAAATATATGCCATTTTAAATTTTCAATTATACCTCAATAAAGTTAAGGAAAAAAATTAAGAAAATGAATATAACACAGCTGTACAAGATGATTAAAATTACGTAGAATTTTTATTGTATTCATTCTATTAAAAAGCTGTATTATGTGAATAGTTGATTATGGTTAAGGAGTTATTTTTTAAACAATTTAAAATATGTAGTTTAAAATAATTTACCTGTTTGTTACTTTCTTTAAGTTCCAATTCTGATTTCTCCAGAGTTCCCTCTAATTTAATTATTTTCTGTTCCATTCCTCCTCTGTGCTCACGAATAGTCATATCCAAATGTGTAACCTAAATACAAAAGTAACATCAAACTATCATTCAGTTATATTTTGTGGAAAACTATGTACTTGGAATGTGTTTTAAAACAGTTTATACTGGCTATAAGTGAAGAATAAATGCATCTCAAATAAAAAGAATAAGAAAAAGAATCACTGCTTACTAATACTGGATTCTTGAATCCCTTATATGATTATGTTCATATAGTGTAGTGATAAATGAAATAATTCAAACTTCATTTTATACTAGATAAAAGCTGCTAAATACAACATGATAAAAATTGTGGGATGTAGCAAAAGCACTGCTTGAAGGAAAATTTATAGCACTGAATGCATACATAAGAAAAGAAGACAGGAGTTCCCTTCGTGGCTGAGCGGTTAATGAACCCAACTAGGATCCATGAGGTTGCGGGTTTCCTGGTCTTGCTCAGTGGGTTAAAGATCCGGAGTTGCCGTGAGCCGCCGTATGGGTCGCAGACACCGCTCAGATGCAGCGTTGCTGTGGCTGTGGCATGGGCTGGCAGCTGTAGCTCTGATTCGTCCCTTAGCCTGGGTACCTCCATATGCCATGGGTACAGCCCTAAAAAAAGGCAAAAGACAAAAATAAATAAATAAACAACACAAATAATGTCTATTAAAAAAAAGAAAAAGAAAAGAAGACAGACCTAAAATTAATCATCTAAGTTTCTGCCTTGGGAAACCAGAAAAAGGAAGAACAAGTCAAATTCAAACTAAGCAGAAGAAAAGAAATAATAAGCATTAGATCAGAAATCAATTAAGTTAAAATTGGGAACTCAATAGAGAAAATCACCAAAGCCAAAAGCTGGTTTTAGGAGAAGATTGATTAATTTCAAGAATCCTCTAGCCACATTAACTTAGAGAAGATATAAACTGCTCATACTAGAAATGAAAGAGGAGTTTTACTACAAATCTCAAGAACATTAAAAGGATAACAAAGAACTGTTATTAAAGAAGATAACAACTCTCTGCCCATGAATTTAATAAAACTGGATGAAACAGACTAATTCCTTGAAAGCCACAATCTGCCAAAACTCACACAAGAAGAAACAGATAATCTGAATAAGCCTATATCTCCTAAAGAAATTGAATCAATGATTAATAACTTTCCAAAACAGAAAGTATCAGGTTGAGATGGGCTCACTGGTGAATTCTACCCAACATTTAAGGAAGAAATTACACCAGTTCTCTACAATCTCACTTATAAGATAGAAGCTGAGGAAATACTCATTCTCTGAGGCCAGCATTACCCTAATACAAAAACCAGATAGAGACATTATAAAGAAAGAAAACTACAGACCAATATTTCTCATGAATATAGGCGTAAAAATTCTCAACGAAATACTATTGAATCATATCCAACAATGTATAAAAAAGGATTATACACCACAACAACTGGGATTTTTTCTAGATATGAAAGCCTTTTTCAATATTTGAAAATTAATATAACCAATCATATCAACAGGTTAAAGAAGAATCACATGATCATGTCAATAAATGTAGAAAAAAACACCTGACAGAATGCAACACCCATTCATGATAAAGAAAAAAAGGACTCTTGGTTAACTAGGAATAGAAGGTAACTTTCTCAACTTGATAAGGAATATCTAAAAAACCAACAGCTAACATCAAATTTAACACTGAGAAACTCGAAGTTTCCCATTAAGATCAGATACAAAGAAAAGATATTCCATCTCACCACTGCTTTTCAACATTGTACAGGATGTCCTAGGTAACATGGTAAGATAAATAAAGGAAATGAAAGGTATATAGACATGGAAGGAAGACACAAACTGTCTTTGTTTGCAGATGACATGATGATCTACACAGAAAATCCAAAGGATCAGACAAAAAAATTCCTGGACTAGAGTTCCCTGGTGGCCTAGCAGTTAAGGATATGGCATTGTCACTGCTCGGGTGCAGGTTTGACCCCTAGCCTGGAGAACTTGTGCATGACACGAGCACAGCCCCCTCTCAAATTCCTGGAACTAATAAGTGAGTATAGCGGGGTTGCAGGATACAAGGTTAATACACAAAAGTCAATTGCTTTCCTATATACCAGCAACGAACAAAGAAACTTTAAGTTAAAAACACAAGCATCATTTACATGAGCATTCCCCAAATGCTTAACTATAAATCTTACAAAATATATACAAGATCTATGTACGGAAAACCATAAAACTCCAATGAAAGAAATCAAAGAATTATATAAATGGAGAGAGAATTCATGTTTATGGATAAGAAGACTTAATATTATCAAGATGTTGTTTCTGCCCAACTTAATGTATATATTCAAGGCAATCCCAATCAAAATCCCAGCAAGGGGAGTTCCCATGGTGGTGCAGTGTAAACGAATCCGACTAGGAACGATGAGGTTGTGGGTTCAATCCCTGGCCTTGCTCAGTGGGTTGAGGATCTGGCATTGCTGTGAGCTGTGGTATAAGTTGCAGGAGCAGCTTGGACCTGGTGTTGCTGTGGCTCTAGCACAGGCCGGCAACAGCTCCGATTAGACCCCTAGCCTGGGAACCTCCATATGCTACAGACCTAAAAAGACAAAAGAAAAAAAAAATTCCCAGCAAGTTATTTTGTGGATATCAACAAACTGATTCTAAAGTTATAGGGAGAGGCAAAAGACCCAGAATAGGTAATTTTGAAAAAAGAATAAGGTCAGAAAATGGACATTACCTGACTTCAAGACTTAAACTATAAAGCTATAATCATGACAGTGGTATTGATGAAACAGGTGAATAAACCAATGGAACAGAATAAAGTGATGAGAAACAAACCCATGTAAGTGAAGTTAACTGATCTTTGCAAAGGAGCAAAGGCAATACAACGGAGAAAAGATAATCTTTTATTAAACAAATGGTGCTTAAATAACAGGACATCCACATGTAAAAAAGTGAATCTAGACACAGACCTTATACCTTTCATAAAAATTAACACAAAGTGAGTCACAGACCTAAATGTAAAACACAATACTATAAAACTCCCAAAAGATAACATAGGAGAAAACCGACATGACCTTGGGGATTGAAGTAACTTTTTAGATACAACATCAAAAGCACAATCCATTAAATAAATAATTGGTAAGCTGGACTTCCTTAAAACTAAAAACTTCTGCTTTGTGAAAGCCTGTGTCAAAAGAATGAGAAGAGTTCCCGTCGTGGCGCAGTGGTTAACGAATCTGACTAGGAACCATGAGGTTGCGGGTTCGGTCCCTGCCCTTGCTCAGTGAGTTAACGATCTGGCGTTACTGTGAGCTGTGGTGTAGGTCGCAGACGTGGCTCGGATCCTGCATTGCTGTGGCTCTGGCGTAGGCCGGTGGCTACAGCTCCGATTGGACCCCTAGCCTGGGAACCTCCATATGCCGCGGGAGCGGCCCAAAGAAATAGCAAAAAAGGACAAAAAAAAAAAAGAATGAGAAGAAAAACCACAGATTGGAAGAAAGTATTTGTAAAAGACACATTTGATAAAGGACTGATATCCAGAATACACAAAGAACTCTTAAAACTCAACAAAAAGAAAACAAACAACCTGATTAAAAAATGGGCCAAAGAGTTCCCATTGTGGGTTAAGAATCTGACTAGAAACTGTGAAGGATGTGGGTTTGATCCCTGGCCTTGCTCAGTGGGTTAAGGATCTGACATTGCTGCAAGCTGCAGCATAGGCCCACAGCTGCAGCTCCAACTCAACTCCTAGCCTGAGTACTTCCATGTGCCGCAGGTTCGGCCCTAAAAAGAAAAAAAAAAAAAAAAAAAGGGCCAAAAATCTTAACAGACACCTTCCCAAATAAGATACACAGATGGAAAATAAGCATATGAGATACGTTCTACATCCTAAGTCATCAAGGAAATGCAAATTAAACAAGGAGATACAACTACAAATCTAGTAGAATGGCCAAAATTGGAAACACCGATAACACGAGTGCTAGTCAGAAGGTAGAGAAACAGAAACTCATTCCTTCCCGGTGAGAATGTAAAATGGTAAAGCCAGCTTCAGAAGACAGTTTGGAAGTGTCTTATAAAACTAAATACTCTTACCATACAGTTCGGCAAGTGCATTCCTTATTATTTACCCAAAGGAGTGAAAAACGTACGCCCATATGAGACCCTGCACAAAAGATGTTTATAGTAGCTTTATTCATAACTGTTAAAACTTGGAAACAACGAAGATACCCTTCAATAGGTGAATGGGTAAAGCTTAATATATCCAGACAACGGAGTATTACTCAGTGCTAAAAAGAAATAAGCTATAAGTAATTAAAAGACATGGAGGGAACCTAAATGCATATTACTAAGTGAAAGAAGCCAATTTGAAAAGGCTATATACTCTATGATTCCAACTGTGTGACATTCTAGAAAAGGCAAAACTACAAAGACAACAAAAAGATCAGTGGAAAAGACAAAAAAAAAAAATGGAGTTCCCGTCGTGGCGCAGTGGTTAACGAATCCGACTAGGAACCATGAGGTTGCGGGTTCGGTCCCTGCCCTTGCTCAGTGGGTTAAGGATCCAGCGTTGCCGTGAGCTGTGGTGGAGGTTGCAGACGCGGCTCGGATCCCACGTTGCTGTGGCTCTGGTGTAGGCCAGTGGCTACAGCTCCGATTGGACCCCTAGCCTGGGAACCTCCATATGCCGCGGGAGCGGCCCAAAGAAATAGCAGAAGGACAAAAAAAAAAAAAAAAAAAATCAGTGGTTGCCAGGGTTAGGGGAAGAGTGAGAGGGATTAATAGGTGGGACAAAGAAGATTTTTTTAGGGCAGTGAAAATATTCTGAATGATACCATAATGATGGATACCTGTCCAAACTCATCAAACATATAACACACGAGTGAAACTGTAATGTAAATTATGGACTTTAGGTGATTATGATGGGCCAAGGTAGATTCACCAGTTTTAACAAATGTACCACTCTGGTGGGAAACGTTCATAATGGGGGAGGCTGTGCATTTGTCAGGGGCAGGGAGTAGATGGGAAATCTCTGTACCTTCTGCTCAGTTTTGCTGTGAATCTAAAACTGCTCTAAAACATAAAGTCCTTTTAAAAAGATGCTGCTAAATAATGCCTTCTGAATATTTCTGTTCCTCCAACAAACACTGGTTGAGCAAGGAACTCCTTTAATTCCATTTTCTTCTGATATATAGTAATGAGATAAAAAGTTTCAGATACTAAGCTAACCTTCATTCCCTCAAATCTGCAAGATAGAGATGATTTATCTCTAATTTAAAAAATATTAATGTGTGCAGAAAGAAGAGCTATAAAAATGTCCATTTTACCAAAAAGAGATGAACTCTGAAACCTTGCATGATTGTATTTTAACAGAAAATTGCATTAAAATATAGTCAAGAAAACTAACTTGAGCTGCTCGTTGCTTTAGCTCCCAATTTCTCTCCTTAAGTGCCTGATCCATTTCAAGGAGTTCTTGTTTTTTATCTTCGTTTTCCATCTTGCATTCCCTGCAATTTATCAAAGTGAAAAAGACCAAAGGAAGTGAGTAGGAATATTATAATTTTTAAAAAGTTAAATAAATAGGGTTACCTTTCCTGTAAATTAAAAGTAGTAGGATATATGCAATTATTTCAGATTGAGAGGTCAAATTAAAGGAATAACGTAAAGAAATTAACTGATATCAACACTATTACTTTATTTTTATTATTTTTTTTTGTTTTTGCTTTTTTAGGGCTGCACCCACGGCATATGAAAGTTGCCAGGCTAGGGGTCGAATCAGAGCTACAGCTGCCGGCCTACACCACAGCTCATGGCAATGCCAGATCCTTAACCCACTGAGCGATCAAACCTTATGTCTTCATGGATGCTAGTCAGATTCATTTCCACAACCCCACGATGGGAACTCCAACACTATTACTTTAAAAGACTGTTTAAACAAGACTGTTTTAACAAGACAAAAGGTAACTCAGATTCTACTACTGTAGACAATTTAAGCTAATTAAAAGCACTCCCAGGGAGTAAGACAGAACCAGTATAAGAATTTTAAAAACATATCTGTACTTTTTCATCTATAGGTCAAAGGAATGTTCGAAAATCTTTTATTGGCAACAGCTGCAAGTTTATTATAGCTGAACTAAGCATTTATCTCATGGTTGGTGTCCCTGATATTCACAGCTTGGTAAATAACCAATGTATTTTTTACAGGAATTTTACTCAAAATGACACCTTACATTCAGTGAAGTACTGAAGTCTAACATATAAATATTTTAAATGTGTTCTTTATAAATTCTAACCTTCCTAAAACACTAATTTTTCATAGTTACATATAATAAAAGCAATATGACACAATTTTAAGATTTATACCACTCTGAAGCCTGGGGATCAGAGAATTTTAATTTTGAACTCTAAGCTGTGATATGACAAAGGATGAAAATGTTGTTGATCCTGAAAATCTTCATATGATTTTCCAGCCTAAATATGAAGCAATATAGTAAACGTGATTTTAAAAAGCAAATTCTTATGGGATAATATAAAGCGGGCCAATCTACACATAATAGGAATTCCAGAAGGAGTAGAAAAAGATAAGGGGATGGAAAATATATTTGAAGAAATTATTGATGGAAACTTCCCAAATCTAAAGGATACTGGGTTCAAGATACAAGAAGCACAGAGGGCCCCAAACAAACTGAACCCAAACAGACCCACACCAAGACACATCATAATAAAAATGGCAAAAGTCAGTGATAAAGAGAGGATCCTAAAGGCAGCAAGAGAAAAACAGAATATTACCTACAAGGGAACCCCCATAAGAATATCAGTTGATTTCTCTACAGAAACACTACAGGCCAGGAGGGAATGGCAAGAGATATTTAAAGTGCTAAAAGGAAAAAATATGCAACCTAGAATACTCTATCCAGCAAGAATATCATTTAAAATAGAAGGGGAAATAAAAATTTTTTCCAGCAAACAAAAACTTAAAGAATACAGCAACACAAAACCCAGGTTAAAGGAAATATTGAAAGGGCTTCTCTAAACCAAAAAGAAAGGAAGGAAAGGGAAGAAAAAAAGAAAAAAGAAAAGAAAAAAAAAAAGAAGAGGAAGAACTAGGACTGAGGAAACCGCAATTAGAGAGCAGTCACTCAAATAAGCCAGCATACAGATTTAATCATGAACAGGCCTCAAACAAAATAAAATTAAAAAGAAAAAAATAAAAAGAGTCATCAAAACCATAAAATGTGGGCAAGGGATGTTAGGAAATAAATAACCCTTTTTGTTTGTTTGTATGTTTCTCTTCTTAATTTTAATATAGTAATGAAGTATTTGAACTTACAGGACCATCAGGCTAAAACACACAATTATGGGAAGGGGTTAGCATACTTAAAAAACAGGGCAACCACAAGCCAAAACCAAATATTGCATTTGCAAAAAATGAAAAAAAAAATACACTCAAGCAGATAATAACAGGAGACCATCCAACCAAAAAAAAAAAAGAAAGGGAGAATGGAGAACCATAGAATCAACTGGAACACGAGGTTCAAATGGCAATAAATAATCATCTATCAATTATCACCTTAAATGTCAATGGACTGAATGCCCCAATCAAAAGACACAGAGTGGCTGAGTGGATAAAAAGGCAAAAACCTTCAATATGCTGCCTACAAGAAACTCACCTTACGACAAAAGATACATATAGATTGAAAGTGAAAGGGTGGGGAAAAATATTTCACGCCAATAGACATGACAGAAAAGCAGGAGTCGCAACGCTCATATCAGACAAAATAGACTTTAAAACAAAAGACATAAAGAAAGACAAAGGACACTACTTAATGATTAAGGGATCCATCAAAGGAGAGGATGTTACTATCGTCAACATACATGCCCCAAATATAGGAGCACCCAGATACATACAACAAATACTAACAGACATAAAGGGAGATATTGATGAGAATACAATCATAGTAGGAGACCTTAATACCCCCCTCACATCAATGGACAGATCCTCTAGACAGAAAACCAATAAAGCAACAGAGATCCTAAAGGAAACAATAGAAAAATTAGACTTCATTGATATCTTCAGGACACTACATCCAAAAAAAGCAGAATACACATTCTTCTCAAATGCTCATGGAACATTCTCAAGAATCGACCACATATTGGGACACAAAGCTAATCTCAATAAATTTAGGAGCATAGAAATTATCTCAAGTATCGTCTCTGACCACAATGCCATGAAATTAGAAACCAACCATGGGAAAAGGAAAGAGAAAAAACCTACTACATGGAGACTAAACAACATGCTACTAAAAAACCAATGGGTCAATGAGGAAATCAAGAAGGAAATTAAAAACTACCTTGAAACAAATGATAATGAAGACACAACCTCTCAAAATCTATGGGATGCTGCGAAAGTAGTGCTCAGAGGGAAATTTATAGCAATACAGGCCTTTCTCAAAAAAGAAGAAAGATCCCAAATTGTCAACTTAACCCTCCACCTAAATGAATTAGAAAAAGAAGAACAAAAAAGGCCTAAAGTCAGCAGAAGGAAGGAAATTATAAAGATCAAAGAAGAAACCAATAAAATAGAGACTCAAAAAACAATAGAGAAAATTAATAAAACCAAGAGCTGGTTCTTTGAAAAGGTGAACAAAATTGACAACCCCCTGGCCAGACTCACTAAAAAGAGGCGAGAAAGAACCCAAATAACCAAAATTATAAATGAAAAAGGAGAAATCACAACGGATACAGCAGAAATACAAAAAAAACATAAGAGAATACTATGAACAACTATATGGCAACAAGTTTGACAATCTGGAAGAAATGGACAATTTTCTAGAATCTTACAGCCTGCCAAAACTTAATCAAATAGAAACAGACCAACTGAACAGACCGATCACTAGAAATGAAATTGAAGAGGTCATAAAATCACTCCCTACAAATAAAAGTCCAGGACCAGATGGCTTCACAGGTGAATTTTATCAAACATATAAAGAGGAATTGGTGCCCATCCTCCTTAAACTCTTTCAAAAGGTTGAAGAAGAAGGAATACTCCCAAAGACATTCTATGATGCCACCATCACCCTCATTCCAAAACCAGACAGAGATACCACCAAAAAAGAAAACTATCGCCCAATATCATTGATGAATATAGATGCAAAAATTCTCAACAAAATCTTAGCCAACCGAATCCAACAACATACCAAAAAAATTATACACCATGACCAGGCAGGGTTCATCCCAGGTTCACAAGGATGGTTCAACATACACAAATCAATCAGCATCATACACCACATTAACAAAAAAAAAGTCAAAAATCATATGATCATCTCAATAGACGCAGAAAAAGCATTTGACAAAGTCCAACATCCATTCATGATCAAGATCCTTGCCAAAGTGGGTATAGAGGGAACATTCCTGAACATAATCAAAGCCATTTATGATAAACCCACAGCAAATATAATACTCAATGGGGAAAAACTGAAAGCCTTCTCACTCACATCTGGAACAAGACAGGGATGCCCACTCTTACCACTGCTCTTCAACATAGTTTTGGAAGTCCTAGCCACAGCAATTAGACAAACCAAAGAAATAAAAGGCATCCATATAGGAAGAGAAGAGATAAAACTGTCACTGTATGCAGATGACATGATACTATACATAGAAAACCCTAAGGACTCAACCCCAAAACTACTTGAACTGATTCATAAATTCAGCAAAGTAGCAGGATATAAGATTAACATTCAGAAGTCAGTTGCATTTCTGTATACCAGCAATGAAATATTAGAAAAGGAATACAAAAATATGATACCTTTTAAAATTGCACCTCACAAAGTCAAATACCTCGGAATATACCTGACCAAGGAGGTAAAGGACCTATATGCCAAGAACTATAAAACTTTAATCAAAGAAATCAAAGAAGATGTAAAGAAATGGAAAGATATTCCATGTTCCTGGATTGGGAAAATCAATATTGTAAAAATGGCCATACTACCCAAAGCAATCTACAGATTCAATGCAATCCCTATCAAATTACCCAGGACATTTTTCACAGAACTAGAACAAACAATCCAAACATTTATATGGAACAACAAAAGACCCAGAATCGCCAAAGCAATCCTGAGAAACAAAAACCAAGCAGGAGGCATCACTCTCCCAGATTTCAAGAAATACTACAAAGCCACAGTCATCAAAAGAGTGTGGTACTGGTATCAAAACAGACAGACAGACCGGAAATAAACCCTGACACCTATGGTCAATTAATCTTTGACAAGGGAGGCAAGAACATAAAATGGGAAAAAGAAAGTCTATTCAGCAAGCATTGCTGGGAAACCTGGACAGCTGCATGCAAAGCAATGAAACTAGAACACACCCTCACACCAGGCACAAAAATAAACTCCAAATGGCTGAAAGACTTAAATATACGATAGGACACCATCAAACTCCTAGAAGAAAACATAGGCAAAACACTCTCTGACATCAACATCATGAATATTTTCTCAGGTCAGTCTCCCAAAGCAATCGAAATTAGAGCAAAAATAAACCCATGGGACCTCATCAAACTGAAAAGCTTTTGCACAGCAAAGGAAACCCAAAAGAAAACAAAAAGACAACTTACAGAATGGGAGAAAACAGTTTCAAATGATGCAACTGACAAGGGCTTAATCTCTAGAATATATAAACAACTTATACAACCCAACAGCAAAAAACCAATCAATCAATGGAAAAATGGGCAAAAGACCTGAATAGACATTTCTCCAAAGAAGATATACAGATGGCCAGCAAACACATGAAAAAATGCTCAACATCGCTGATTATAAGAGAAATGCAAATCAAAACTACCATGAGATACCACCTCACACCAGTCAGAATGGCCATCATTAATAAATCCACAAATAACAAGTGCTGGAGGGGCTGTGGAGAAAAGGGAACCCTCCTGCACTGTTGGTGGGAATGTAAACTGGTACAGCCACTATGGAGAACAGTTTGGAGATACCTTAGAAATCTATACATAGAACTTCCATATGACCCCGCAATCCCACTTTTGGGCATCTATCCGGACAAAACTCTACTTAAAAGAGACGCGTTGGAGTTCCCGTCGTGGCGCAGTGGTTAACGAATCCGACTAGGAACCATGAGGTTGCGGGTTCGGTCCCTGCCCTTGCTCAGTGGGTTAACGATCCAGCGTTGCCGTGAGCTGTGGTGTAGGTTGCAGACGCGGCTCGGATCCCGCGTTGCTGTGGCTCTGGCGTAGGCCGGTGGCTACAGCTCTGATTCAACCCCTAGCCTGGGAACCTCCATATGCCGAGGGAGCGGCCCAAGAAATAGCCACAACAACAACAACAACAACAACAACAACGACAACAACAACAAAAGAGACGCGTGTACCCGCATGTTCACTGCAGCACTATTCACAATAGCCAGGACATGGAAACAACCCAAATGTCCATCGACAGATGATTGGATTCGGAAGAGGTGGTATATGTACACAATGGAATACTACTCAGCCATAAAAAAGAATGACATCATGCCATTTGCAGCAACATGGATGGAACTAGAGACTCTCATCCTGAGTGAAATGAGCCAGAAAGACAAAGACAAATACCATATGATATCACTTATAACTGGAATCTAATATCCAGCACAAATGAACATCTCCTCAGAAAAGAAAATCATGGACTTGGAGAAGAGACTTGTGGCTGCCTGATGGGAGAGGGAGGGAGTGGGAGGGATCGGGAGCTTGGGCTTATCAGACACAACTTAGAATAGATATACAAGGAGATCCTGCTGAATAGCATTGGGAACTTTGTCTAGATACTCATGTTGCAACAGAAGAAAGGGTGGGGGAAAAAAATGTAATTGTAATGTATACATGTAAGGATAACCTGACCCCCTTGCTGTACAGTGGGAAAATTTAAAAAATTATATATAAAAAAAAAGCAAATTCTGAACTTCTTTAATGAGCTGTGTGCTATTCTCCTAAAAATCTGAAGAGATAATACAAGGCTAAATAAACTAAAATTTTAAAAGTAATATAAAATGAATTCTAAAGATAACTCTATGTGAATAGCTGAGCTTCCAAAACTCACCTGCTACCTGGAATTTTAAGATTTTGTTTTTACTTCTTTTATCCACTCATTCACTTAATCATTTAGCAAATATTTACTGGATGTTTCCTATATGTCAAGGTTCTAGGTACTGTAGATTTAACAGTCAATAGGATAGATGTCCTTTATCACATGGAGCTTACATTCTAATAGGTCCAGGAGAGAAGATGACTATACATAATAAACAATTTGACAAGAAAAATATCCCAACATAAAGTGCTAAGTTAGAGCATTAAATACAGTGATGAGATAGTGACAGGGAGGCTGCTTTGGAATAGGTGGTCAGGGAAGGGCCCTCTGAGGTAATGTGAAGGGTATGAAGAAACAGGCCATACACCATTCTTTCTTTCTTTCTTTCTTTTTTTTTTTTTTCCTTTTCTAGGGCTATTCCCGAGGCATATGGAGGTTCCCAGGCTAGGGGTCGAATGGGAGCTGTAGCCACCGGCCTACGCCAGAGCAACAGCAACACGGGATCTGAGCCACGTCTGCAACCTACACCACAGCTCACGGCAATGCCTTAACCCACTGAGAGAGGCCAGGGATCGAACCCGAAACTTTATGGTTCCTAGTCGGATTTGTTAACCACTGAGCCACGAGAGGAACTCCCCAGCCATTACTTCTTAGTATTTAACTCACCTAAGTTCAGCTGTGAGATCCTTTATAGTGGTGTATTTTTCCTCTAATGATAATTGAGCCTTCTGTAGAACATCTCTTAATTCCTGGAGTTGCCTTAAAGTACTTTTTAACTCTCCATGAGCATTTTGTAGTTCAGTCTCTAGTGCTTCCCGTTTCTGCAAGGCTTCTGTTAACTCGGTTTCAGTGTGGTGCTGTAACTTTTCTAACTCTTTCACTGTAAAAAGCAGAGAATAACGTTTTAAAATTTTATTGAAATATAGTTGATTTACAATGTTGTGTAAAAGCAGAGCATAACACTTAACTATATATAAACTATTGTTACTCAGAACTTTGTAAATAATTATAATTAAGAATATTCAATTTTATTCATCTATAAGAGGTAAAATACCACTGATTGTCCCTCCCCCCTCATTTCAAATTCTCACCTTATTCCACTTTAAAAAATATATATATGCAGGCAGCTAAGCTCAGCTAACCTGTTGCTTACCAGCATTTGTTTTCTTATCTAGTTCTGTCTTAGTCTGTTCTAATACCATGTCTAACTGAGAGAGATGCATTGCTTTATTTTCTCCATCTCGTTTTAGGTGCATTATTTCTTTTTCCATTTTAGACAGCTCTTCTTTATACTGATCCATCTCAAGTTTTACTTGCCTAATTAAAAATAAAAAATAATAAAACAAGTAATAAGTAATAAATTGGAAACTCAGAATCAACTGACTTATCTGACTGAACATCTATAAGTTATACAAGGATAAATATCAGCAAAATGTCTAATAAGAATCCTAATCACCGATATTATACTGTTAAAAATGATCCAACTGCAAGACTGCCATCCTGCACCAATTACCTACCACTAAATACAACCATATGGTGTGTTTGCCTAGTATACTGCCTGGCACACTGCAGGTGCTCAATGAATTAGTTCTAACTGAAGATATATTAATTGTAAAACAGATCCACCAAGGAGATACATAACAGATATATTTTAACTCTAATGCCTTTTTTAACTCTAATAACCATTTTATAAACTGTAGTTTCAAAAGTGAAAGAAGCAATAGTTGGAACAGAGGAAACAGAAAAGCTCTGCTTCATGGAGAGAAGATCTTGGAACTAGGATATATCTTTTTATGAAATTTATTCATCTAGTTCATAAGCTTCCTACTCATAATTAGAACTTATTTTTACCATTGAATGTGTCTATTAGCCATAATGAATAAAAGAGTTTTTACCTATAAGTCAAAGAGTGGGAGTGAGAAAAGAAACAATTATTTCAATTTTCTTAGTGAAACAGAAAGCAAGATCATTAGTGACAGCAAGGATTGGGGAGGGATTACTAGTTTTGAAATAAAAGGCAAAAGTGTAAAAGAATGAGTAATATTGTGATTGTGAGCCAGCATTAAGAAAATGCCTAAAGTTTTTTAAGTTATGGATTTAAAGTAAGATTGATCAAAGTAAATGTGGTTATGTTTTTCTCCAGTCTCTGTAAAAATGCAACCGTGAATTAGTTTGAGTTGGATTTTTGCTTCTGTGTACCACAAAAGTAAGAGAGATGTAAGGGAGTTGTGGGTATGTGCAAGTAAGTGATTTTAATGACTAACCAGAATTGAAGCTAGGTAAAGAGAGGGGAAAAGGGCATGAGGGAACAAGACAGTGGTGAAACTGATTGATTAGAGGTCCTAGTTTGATCTAAGAATTGCTGAATTTGGAGTATTAAAGGGAAAGAGTAGGAGTAGAAGCATAGTATTCAGATTATGTTGAAATACTGGAGAAAAGGGAAATGGTAAGATCTAGGATAAATCAAGTGAGCGAGTAGAAGCATAGTATTCAGATTATGTTGAAATACTGGAGAAAAGGGAAATGGTAAGATCTAGGATAAATCAAGTGAGCGAGTGGCTGAGGATCAGCTAGATAGATGTACACTCAAGTCTCCAAGAGTAATGGCAGGTGTCGTGTTGGAGAGAGAAGCAGGAAGTCAGGTAGCCTGCAGGCGTCAGCAATAATGGACGCTGTGATTTGACGACCCGAGATTTACAGTGTACGCTACGCAATTCCACATCTCAGCCCCGCGGGACAAGAGCTGTGGGGAAAAGTGTTTACTTTAGAGGGCTGCAGGGGAAGAAGCAATGTCCTCAGAGGGGAGTAAGATTTCTGTTAGAGCAAGAGAAAAGAATATAAAGGACCTCGCACAGGAAGGACTGTGAATTCCTAAGGACACAGTGAAAATCTTTCAGAAGCCCAGACCGGGGGCGGGGGGAGGGAGAAGGAAAGAAAATACATGAGGAGATTTTTTGGGACTCGGTATGATATGAAGGTAAATCTAACGCCTGTAAATTGGATGTTTCATGTGGTGTCTGGCACAAGAAAGGATAAAGTTATAATGGGATGAGTTTTTGTGGAATTAAGGTACACACCGGTGGTGAAGCTGTGTTAGTGGACAGACAACTGTCATTGGAAGAAAGAAGGTATGAGGAACTTTGGTCTTAGCCATAAACACAGGGTATCCTCTTGACCCCACTGAGAGAGGTGGGGACATCCAAGGAAGCAAGCTGCTCCTTCGAGCACAAAGGCCTGCACTCCTGTCAGAGGGGCAGAGGGAGTCTGAGGATGCTGTGCTTTAAGCTCAAACGCCTAAGTTAACTCTTGATTCCTGCTGGCTGAATGGTGGGCTAATTAAGAGTATATTATTATGTCAACTCTTGTCTACAAAACAGAAGAGGTCTGGGGAAGCTAGGTATAACTTTCAGCTCACAGTTCCCTTTCTTGATCTATTGATGTCTAGGCCCAACCTAGCCATGTCAAGTCAGGATCTTTAGAGGTGGGACATAGCCATCAGTATTTTTTAAAGTTCCTCAGATGATTTTATTTTTTTTGCTTTTTAGGGCCACACCTGCAGCATATGGAAGTCTCAGGCTAGGGGCTGAATCGGAGCTACAGCCTCTGGCCTACACCACAGCCACAGCAACGCAGGATCCAAGCTGCGTCTATGACCTATAACACAGCTTATGGCAACACTAGATCCTTGTGTAGGGCCCGGGGTCAAACCCGCATCTCATAGATGCTAGTTGGATTTGCTTCCTCTGCATTACAACGTGAACTCGTTTAGGGTGATTGTAATGTTCAGTCAATGCTGAGAACCACTGTTTTCTTCTATTAAGTTACTCCTTCCCATAAACATTTAGAACCCACGAAAATATCGTATATTTCATCTTTTCCTGCCAATTTTATTATTCACAATGCAACAGTTGCTCAGTGACTATGTCATATAAGAAACTATGTTAATTGTTGGGAATTTGTGTAAAATGAACCATATATTATCCTGACCTTAAGGAACTTACAATTATAGTCGGAGGGCAAAGGATACTAAACTATAGTACAAAAAGGCATAATGAGGGATATAGAAACACAAACTGGGGAGAAATTTCCTCACGCAAATGCTTCGCTGAACATTTGCTGATATTGAAATTCAAATACTACTGATGTTGAAGCAGGAAGACAAATAGAAAATAACATTCATTTTACCTGGCAGTACCAGTAAGTTCAATAACTTTTTGCCTTTTTAAATCTGCTTCATATGTGGCTGCTTCACATTTCTCCTCCATTTTTCTCAGTTTTTCAGTTGAACTTTCCCTTTGTTTCTGAAGCTCTTGTTCCAGTTTTGATACCTTATAAAGCAATTGTCAGTAAGTACTTTAAGTAGACACAGCTCAACATTCTTCAGAAGAAAAATATTTATATAATTGTAGCCTAGCCTACACTCAGTTTCAAGATGTCACTGCAAAAAGTATAGACCAAGAAGCAACATTGTGGAAATACAAAAGCAAACTTAACTTTTATTTTTTATTTTATTTTATTTTATTTATTTGTGTGTGTGTGCTTTTTAAGGGCCACACCTGCGGCACATGGAGGTTCCCAGGCTAGGGGTCAAATTGGAGCTGTAGCTGCTGGCCTACACCACAGCCACAGCAACACTGGACCCAAGCCACATCTGCACCCTACACCACAGTTCATGGCAATGCCGGATCCTTTACCCACTGAGCAAGGCCATGGATCAAACCTTCGTCCTCAGGGATGCTAGTCAGACTTGCCAACCGCTGAGCCATGATGGAAACTCCAAACTTAACTTTTAATAATAAGGATATTCCATTCATATGCAAATTTATAGACATGACCATATCATAGCACTAAAATAGGACTTATAAGAACTGTGCCAAATAATGTAAATGTTCCTCTTTTCATTATCCTCGTTTGAAATCTTCTTTCTTTTTTTTTCTTTTTTCTTTTTTTTTTTTGTCTTTTTTGCCATTTCTTGGGCCGCTTCCGCGGCATATGGAGGTTCCCAGGCTAGGGGTCTTATCGGAGCTGGAGCCACCGGCCTACACCAGAGTCACAGCAACGTGGGATCCGAGCCGCGTCTGCAACCTACACCACAGCTCATGGCAATGCCGGATCCTTTAACCCACTGAGCAAGGGCAGGGATCGAACCTGCAACCTCATGGTTCCTAGTCGGATTCGTTAACCACGGCGCCATGACGGGAACTCCTGAAATCTTCTTTCTACTCTTGTCAAACTATGTTGCTTTCCTTCTTCACAAATTGGCTGATTCAGTGAAGGATTCCTCAATTCCCACCTGCCCTCAAACACTGAAACTTGCATTTGCTCCTATTCATTCTTCTTTCTGTTTTACTACATTGAAGGAGGTATTCTTCCTCCTTTGTAAGTCAAATTGCTTCACAGGTGTTCTAGGTGTTCAACTTTCTCAGGAACTTCATATTGCTGAATACCTCTATTCTCTGCTATTACCTTCAATTTCTCTTTCTTCTGGTTTCTTCATATCAGCATTAAAACATGTTCAAGACCTTCCTATCATAAAAAGCTTTGCTTCATACCTCTACCTCCCTCCAACTACTATCTCCTTTCTTCCCTCCTCTTCATAGCTTAACTTCTCATATTTTTCTATGCTTGTATCATTTTTCTCACTTCTCATTCATTCCTCAACCCACAGCAATCTGGCCACTCTACAGAAACTACACTATGTCACCAACCACTTCCCTGCTGCTAATTCTATGCTCAGCCCTCGATTTGCTTGACACTCACTGCAGTATCCCGTGACTCGGATCATCATCCCTTATTTCATGAAACACTTACTTTGACTTCCATGTGCTGCATCCTTCAGAACTCTGTCAAAGTCAGTCATCTCACCCCTCATTCCATATTCTCTCCATAGTTAACCTCAGCCACTCCATGTTTTCAATGAACATTTACATGGCCGTGATCTCAAAGTTAGTATCTGACTAATGACTTAAATATCTTCCCTGCTCTTCTAAAGCTTCTCACTGAGGAACTAAGTACAGATTATAAATCATTAAAATCGACATCCTCGCCTCAAGTTCCAAGTATAAAATGACAATAGTACCCAGGCAAAAAGGGAAGGGAACCGTGGAAACCCAGTCTGCAGTCTGCAGTGTATAAATGGCATATTCACAAGCAGAAAGACTCTAATATGAATGAATCCAACATGGAAACTGTGCGAGCGGAACATGAATAAAAAGTAGAAAAAATACATACTGGAAAATTTGTTCCAAATACTGAAGTAATTTTTAGACATAAACTTTAGACCCTCAAAGAAATTAGAGAAAAGAGAAAAATCTCTTAAAACAAAGATCATAAAGAAATAAACTCACCAAATGAAAAACACAAATGAACAAACTTAAGGAAAAAAAAAAACCCAGAAGAAAACCATAAAACCACTGCAGAAATGAAAACAATTTTAGAAAGAGTAAGAATTATAACCAATACTACAGAAACCAAAGTCAATGACAAAGGATTTAGAAAGTGGGAATCAAACACAGGTGAGAGAAAGAATCCAAGATGAAGCTGTAGATCAAGCACAGCAAAGAGCAGGTCTAGACTTGAACAGAAGAGAGCCACAGGACAGATGTCTTTTTTTTTCTGTCTTTTTAGGGCTGCACCCACAGCATACGGAGGTTCCCTCTGATTGGGGTCGAATCAGAGCTGTAGCCACTGGCCTAACCACAACCACAGCAATGCAGGATCTGAGCCGTGTCTGCAACCTACACCAAGCTCACAGCAATGCCGTATCCTTAACCCACCAGCGAAGTCAGGGATCAAACCTGTGTCTTCATGGATGCTGGTCAGATTCATTTCCACTGAGACATAATGGGAACTCCAAGGACAGATGTCTTTGAAAAAGAAAATATAGAATACCTGCCTGATATGTTTGCATGTACAGAGAAGAGATCCTTTAGTTCCACTAGAGAGGCCCAAGATGAATTTAGAACACATAAATTAAAAAGGCATCAAGTGACGAAAAGATGAGGTGTAGTGGATTACAGGGAACTATCATTTTCTAGTTTATACTTTTCTATAAAATTTGATAAGAGAAAAATAGAAGAAAAAATGTTAAATATCTGTAAGAGTAATTTGGTAATGGATGAAAGAGAAAAGATTAGATTCTAGCATAAAATTTCCTCTTTCTTTAGAGTAATAATTTATTTTTGAAAATCAGTAGTTTCTTTTGGGATTTTTCTTTTAGTGCATTGCTTGGCATTTCTTTAAGGGTTATCATGCATGTCCTGATCCAAAAAGAAATTGAGGGCTATGATTCAGATAGGTATTATATCCAGGTCCAAAAAGAAAAGAGAAATTAAATAAAGAAGACAAAATCATAATTAAGTTCTACAGAGCAACAAAATGTGCCCATGGTATTCCATGGTCACACGACACAGAAATAAAACTTTACCCATTTTACAATGTTAGTTTAGATTCTTTCTTAAATGTGGTTATCTCTGAGGTTAAATAACAATTTATATAACTAGCAAAAACAGTATTACCAATTTAAAAAATTTATATTTCATGAAACCAATAACATATACCTGTTTTTCAAGTTTAGTTTGAAGGTCTTCTAGCTCTCCGTTTCTAATTGTCTCTTGTTGTAACATCTGCTGCTGCTGTTGAAGACTATGCTGCAGAACAACATTTTGCTCAGCAGTCTCTTGAAGACTGTGATTTTTAATCTTCAGCTCTTTCTGTAAACAATATATCTAACAAATATATACATTGTGACATATTTTAAATAAAATGCAACAAAATGTCAATGCTGTCTACCTCACTGTAGAGATAATTATCCTTACTTGCCATGTGGGACAACTGTATTCACAGCTATAATTTATTATGTGGAAGGGCTGGGCTCATATTTCTGATGGGCTTGTAAGTAAGCCTGGCTCTCAGGTGATGTCTGGGAATGTGGCTTTTGAAACATTCCCTAAATGTTGAGATTGTTTTCCCTGGCTAGGGCACTGAATCATACCTTCCTTCCAAGAGTTTGGAATTTTGATACTTACAGGTGTCCCCATAAGACCACCCCCAATCAAAAACCTTGAACTCCCAGTCATAAGCAGGCTTCCCTGGGCAGAAGTACTGCACACATGTGGTCACATTTCACTGCTACAGAAAGGAACATATTCTGTGTGACTTCTCCAGAACAAGAGAGAGAACACAGCAAGCCATGGATTTCTTCACACTCCATCTTTTCCTCTTATTGATGATAAGTTATAGCCATGAAAACACGGCATAAATATTAGGTGCTATTTAGTATATTATTATTGTTGCTATTATTGCCCTTGTTTGTAAAATAAT
This sequence comes from Phacochoerus africanus, assembly GCF_016906955.1. Classification (NCBI taxonomy): domain Eukaryota; kingdom Metazoa; phylum Chordata; class Mammalia; order Artiodactyla; family Suidae; genus Phacochoerus; species Phacochoerus africanus. The sequence goes on from NC_062549.1 coordinate 124,324,523, forward strand.
ATCCCAGCAAGGCACTCTTAAACATTTATGCTCCAAAAAACACTTAAAAGAGTAATAATAATGGAGTTCCTGATATAGCATAACTGGATCAGCGGAATCTCTAGAGCACTGGGATGAAGGTTTGGGCCCTAGCCTGGCACAGTGGGTTAAGAATCTGGAGTTCCTGCAGATGCAGCATAAGTTGCAACTGTGGCTCAGATCTGATCTATGGCCTGTGAGCTTCATATGCCTCAGGGTGGCAAAAAAGAAAAAAAAAAAAAAAAGAAGGAGTTCCCGTCATGGCACAGCGGAAACAAATCCAAGTAGGAACAATGAGGTTTCGGGTTTGATCCCTGGCCTCACTCAGTGGGTTAAGGATCCAGCATTGCCATGAGCTGTGGTGTAGGTCACAGACCTGGCTTGGATCTGGCTTTGCTGAAGCTGTGGCATAGGCCGGCAGCTATAGCTCCAATTAGACCCCTAGCCTGGGAACCTCCATATGCTGTGGGTGCAGACCTAAAAAAAAAAAAAAGCAAGAAATTAAAAATTAAAAAGAAAGAGTAATAATATCAACTAAGTAATTACACTCATTCATTCCAAATATTTAGGACTTGAATATTCTGGTCCCCAAAATTGTTTTAAATGATACCTTTAAACTTATCTTGGAGAACCTATTAAAGAAGGAAAAAAAAATGCTGTTTGTCAAAGCAATCCAAATCCTTAAAGCTGTACAATTTTAAAACTGTATAAAGAATACAGCAAAATTTATTATATATATTTCTTTTTTCCCCCTGTCTTTCTAGGGCTGCATCCAAGGCATATGGAAGTTCCCAGTCTAGGGATTTAACTGGAGCTGCAACTGCTGGCCTATGCCATAGCTATAGCCACAGCAATGCCAGGTCTGAGCCCAGTCTACAACCTACACTGCAGCTTGCAGCAATGACAGATCCTTAATGCACTGAGTGGGGCCAGGGATCAAACATGCATCCTCATGGACATTAGTCTGATTAGTTACTGCAGAGTCACAACAGGAACTCCTTTTTTTAATATATTTAACATTCTTGGCCTGCTGCTAAAAGTAAGGGGAAGGTTTACTAAATTATGACATATAAATCCGATTTTAGGAGTTTCCGTCGTGGTGCAGTGGAAATGAATCCGACTAGGAACCATGAGGTTGCAGGTTCGATACCTGGCCTCGATCAGTGGGTTGAGGATCTGGCGTTGCTGTGAGCTGTGGTGTAGGCTGTGAATGTGGCTCAGATCTGGCATTGCTGTGGCTCTGGCACAGGCTAGCAGCTGTAGCTTCGATTAGACCCCTGGCTTGGAAACCTCCATATGCTGCAGGTGCGGCCCTAAAAAGCAAAGAAAAAAAAAATCTGATTTTAAAAGATGCAACCATTTAAAATCATAATTCAAAAGATAATAGCAAATATAAAATCCTACAAAATAAAGTTAATTTTAAAAAAGAACCACATTTCATTAATATAATCATGAAAAACATTCAGGCAAATAGAAAAGTGACAAGTTTTAGAGAGTATTAGTATTAGAGAGTAAATTGTAGGTAAATCTTTAAAAAGTTTCTTATTTTTGCTTATTTAATAGCCATTTTGAAAATGAAGGAAAACAAACCCATCCCTTAAAGCAAACTATCTTTCTAATAAATATCACTCCAGAAGAAAGTAATTTTAAACTCCTAAGAAATAGTGAAGGAGAATCCTGATTTGGTCCTTTTTTCTGATTATCCAGCAGCTAAACATTTAGCAGCATTATGAAAGTCTTAAGGGCCAAATATTCTTTGTTTATTATAAGAAGCACTTAAATTTCAAACTTCTTCATTATATGATGACACTGTAAACTCAGAAAATCTTAGATATAACAGGCAACTAACTAATTTCTCTTTTTTTTTTTTCCTTTTTTGGGTATATCCATGGAATATGGAAGTCCCCAGGCCAGGGATCAAATCTGAGTCGCAGCTGCGACCTATGCGGCAGCTACGGCATTGCTGGATGTGTGGATCAAATCCGTGCTGCCTCAGAGACAACACCATAGCAGGAACTCCCGACCAATTTCCAGTATTATTACTATCATAATACTTTTTAATGCCAATCTGTTTTACTTAATTTTGTCTGAATGAAAATAATTTATTTAGTGCAAATATGTGTCAGTAACATCTATTTTGTTTTTCCACTAGCTCCTGAGAAAACTGCAGATTACATCTCTGCAGAAATTTATTTTATGTAGAACTTACTTGCCTACAAGATAAATTTAAATACTATTCTTTTCCTTTCATGGATGTCTTATACTTACTTTCCTATCAAAGAAAAAAATGGACAAAGTATTAAAATAAGAAAAAACATTAGAAAAAGATAAGGCCTAACCAAAACACTAAGAAAGCCATACCACATAAGGTCAATTTAAAAATGAATTTCAGTAATCCAGCCCCACCAGCATAATAATTTCAGTTAAAAATTCTGAACTGGGAGTTCTTGTCGTGGCTCATCAAAAATGAATCCAACTAGTACCCATGAGGATGTGGGTTTGCTCCCTGGCCCTGCTCAGTGGGTTAAGGATCTGGCATTGCCATGAGCTGTGGTGTATGTTGCAGATGTGGCTCAGATCTGGTGTTGCTGTGGCTGTGGTGTAAGCCAGCAGCTACAGCTCTGACCCCTAGCCTGAGAACATCCACATGCCCCAGGTACAGCCCTAAAAAGCCAAAAAAAAAAAAAAAAAAATTACTCTGCGATCAATAATTTAATTTCCTGATTCCCTAAAAATAATTAGAATCTTAAAGTATCATATTTTATATTTTATATGTCATATAATATTTGTTTCTTAAAGAATATAAAATTCAAATTTAGATTTTACTGGAAATTTGTTTTGTCTTTTTGTCTTCTTAGGCCCACACCCACGGTATACGGAAGTTCCCAGTCTAGGGGGTTGAAGCAGAGCTGTAGCCACTGGCCTATGCCACAGCCACAGCAACCGCAGATCCGAGCCACATCTGCGACCCACACCACAGCTCACGGCAACACCGGATCCTCAACCCACTGCGCGAGGCCAGGGAGCAAACCCTCAACCTCATGGTTCCCAATCGGATTTGTTTCTGCTGTGTTACAACGGGAACGCCTGGAAATTTTTTTATATCAACTATATACAAACATACTTTTAAAGTATCTTGAAAATATCTGAAAAAAATCACTTGAAAAATATACTATATTTAAAGGAAATGTTAATTTACCTCTTCAGATTTCTTCTTTAGCTGTTTTTCAAACTTTTCTTTATTTCCTTCCAATTGGTTCAAATGTAAAGCTAGTTCTTCCTTACAAATTTCCAATGCTGAATCTAGCTGTCTGACCTAAGCAGGAAAAAAGCAAAAAAAGGAAAATCAACATATATTAATGAATGCTTATTATATGCTCAATATTTTACAGAGTAATCTCAATGTTACCTCATGGCTTTAAACAGCAACTATACAGTCCAACTTAGAATATAAAATGCTATTAAAGAAGAGATTTATTTAAAAAACTAATTAGGGGATTCCCGTCGTGGCTCAGTGGAAAGGAATCTAACTAGCATCCATGAGGTCACAGGTTCAATTCCTGGCCTTGCTCAGTGGGTTAAGGATCCGGCATTGCCGTGAGCTGTAGTGTAGGGCACAGACAAGGCTCGGATCTGGGGTTGCTGTGGCTGTGGCATAGGCCAGCGGCTACAGCTCTGATTCAACCCCTAGACTGGGAACTTCCATATACCATAGGTGTGGGCCCAAGAAGACAAAAGGTTTTTAAAAAATAAAAAACTAATTACTATTGCAAACTAGGAAATCAAAGAGGAAGCCAGATTCTGGAGTCCTAAAGAATAAATAGGACATGAACTAGTGAAGAAGGGCATTCTAGGAAAGAGGAAGTATATTCAGAGACTAGGTAGTATGAAAAGAATGGTAAGAAGTTGGCAGGAGCTTAGGGTACCAAAAGCACGAATTTGTTAAGAGAGAGGTACTAGGGAGATGAGATTGGCAAGATAGACTGGGGTCAATTGTCAAGGACCTGCAGGCCAGACACCCTAAAATATTGACCTAAAAAGTAGTATTTAAACCTATTCCTTAAGTTCCTTTGATCAGAAAAATAACAAAGTCATGTATTGTGCTAACAATGCTATAGTGTGAATATTCTGAACATGCTGAAGTTACTAAGAAAATGAAACGTTTTGGTCAGCTAGGGGAAAAAAAAAAACTTAGGAAGGATAAAGGTTGCTTTTGCTTTGAATCAGTGAAAACATTTTCTGAAAGGCAGCGATGTAATTTGGTTCAAATATTCACAGAGCTGCAAATGCCTCATGGTACCTTAACATTAAAGAACAAATGAGCAAAGAACAATTTTTTTTTAAAGTGCTTACATGCTCTACATCCCGTCTATTAATAAGTTTCTTGTTCTTTTCTTTATGGTAATTCTGAACTTCTCAGGAGTGTGTTTTTTTTGTTTTGTTTTGTTTTTTTCTCCTCAGTGCTAATAGTGTTCTAGTGGTGATGTGAGGTGTTTGGTGCGGAAAGCGTGAAAGAAATTTCAAGAAAATGAGGAGAAAAAGAAAAATGATACCTCTTGCAGATACTGTTCTACATCATGAAATTATCTTTGCAACTCTTATTTCTAAAAGGAGAATCTTTAAGATACAGTTTTCAAAGACTGTCCCTATAGCCTCTGAACATAACCACTAACAGTTTAAAAGTTTGTAATATTGAATAATTATCATTGTTAATAAACTGTTGCCATAATAACAATAATTTTTTAATTGTTTTCTGAAACGTATAAATATTTTCAACTTTTCTTTCTTAAGCATCATAATGAGCATTGGCAGTTGTATCATCTTCCACACAAAGAAAGATAAAATCTATGACTGTCAGAATATTACACCTGATAAAAATTAACAACATGAAAATTCACTCAGGCAAGATTCATCACTAGATGTTAAAACCACTGGTTATAAGTTTGTTGAGGAAGAGGACTTTCAACATGGCCTCAAAAGAACCACCTCACACATTGCTTATTCACAATAAAGGAAAAAACTGTGCCCTTAAAATGGTGAGTTCTGGCAGTAACAACCATGAATAAGAGGTCAAGATTGGCAATGCCAGTAACGGTGTGGTATGACATCATGTGCTTCTGGATATGAAGCAGTGGAAAGAACACAGTATAATCTACTGAGTGGGTTTACGTTTGCGGTATGTGTGTGTATGGGTGCCGAGACTTTTCCAAAGATTTAGTTTCATGAAGAATAGGAGACAATGGGAGTTTGTATTGTGGCTCAGTGGGTTAAGAACCAACGTAGCGTCTGCAAGGATGTGGGCTGAATCCCTGGCTCAGTGGGTTAAGGATCCAGCACTGCCGCAAGCTGTGGCAAAGGGTGCAGATGAGGCTCAGAACTGGTGTTGCTGAGGCTGTATGGTAAGCCTGCATCTGCAGCTCTGATTCGACCCCTAACCTGGGAACTTCCATATGCTGCAGGTGTGGCCATAAAAAGGGAAAGAAAAAAAAAAAAATAGGAGACAGTGAGTTTAGGGGAATCTAAAAAGCCAAATGTAAAATGTGACATGATTGAATCCTCAACTGGGGAAAGAAAAGCAACAAGCTAAAGTAGTGTTTCTCAAGGTTTTAGTGTGTATACAAACCACATGGACACTCCAGTGAAATACAGATTTCTGGGTCTACGGTAAGGCAAAGGAGTATCTGGGGCTCAAAATTTAGGGAGTTACTCCCTCTCAGGATCAGGCCAAGTGCCCACCCTTCGCCTGTACAACCCTGGAAGTAAAGGTCCCCTGAGGCACCTCTAACGCTTTACCTGCGTTTCGGCTCTGTTCAGGAGGTCAGAGGCACAGCAGAAGATTTGTATATTCTGCAAGTCAAACAAGCTCCCAGGGGATGTTGATGCTACTAATCCATAGACCATGCTTTGAGTGGCAAGATTATCAAGAACATTTTTAAATTGAAAATTTCAGTATGGACAGTGTATTGAATGATGTTACTGAATTAATGTTGACTTTCTCTGGTGCATACAGATGGTATAATCAGGTAGGAGAAAGTTTCTGTTCATAGGAGATGCAAGTTTAAGTGTTAAGGGTGTAAAGTATTATGACATCTGCAACCTTCCTGCAGGTAGACTGGATCAAGGAAATGTGTGAGTGGGGGTGTGACTGAGTGGTGCACACACGAGAGGGCACGTGCATGTGTGTGCAGAGAGTGACAAAATGAGTACGACCTGGATCTGAATTTACAGACAGTGAAAGGTACACAGATGTTCTCTGCACCATTCTTTCAGTTTTCTGTAGGTGTGAAATCTTTCAAAGTAAAATTTAATTAAAAATAAATTAATTAAAATTAATAAATTTTTTTTTTGGGTCTTTTTAGGGTTGTACTCATGGCATACGGAGGTTCCCAGGCTAGGGGTCTAACTGGAGCTACAGCTGCCAGCTATACCACAGCCACAGCAACGCGGGATCTGAGCCGCATCTGTGACCTACACCACAGCTCCTGGCAACGTTGGATCCTTAACCCACTGAGTGAGGCCAGGGACCGAACCCACAACCTCACGGTTCCTAGTTGGATTCATTTCTGCTGCGCCACGACAGGAACTCCTAAAACTAATAAATAATTAATAAAACCCCAAATATCTACTACTTTGTTGTATTTATCTGAACAAAAAGCTTGAGAGTCTGAATCTCATACAAATAAACATGTATTCGCTATATACAAATTTTTTACAAATATATACACACGTACACACACACACAAATGAATATAATCAAAACACAGACACTGCTCTGCTGAACCAAAGAGCCTCCTCATGGGCATATTCTGGGCATAACCAGGTAGGGCTCTAGGTTACCTATTTTCAACAAAAGCTAAGTCTTTTCTGTTTATTGATTTCCCATTTACGACTTTCTTTGGGAGAAAAATAATAATAAAATTTAGAGTGGAAAATAAAAGCAAAACAAAACAAAATAAATAAAATCTCTAAATCTAATAAGCACCTTCTTGATTTTGTATTTAATAGCAGGTAATTGCTTTAGTTTATTGTTTTTTTGGTTACCTGTTCAGAATTTTCCTACCCATCTTCCAGCTCTCATTAATCATATTTTATAAGTGGTATAACTTTAAACTGATCCTTGTAACTTTCCTACCGACAGAAAACTCAATAATTCCCTTCGTGGCTCAGCAGTTAATGAACCCTACTAGGATCATGAGGATGTGGTTCAATCCCTCGCCTTGCTTGATGAGTTGGGGATCTGGCGTTGCCATGAGCTGTGGTGTAATTCACAGACACAGCTCAAATCCCAAGCTGCTGTGGCTGTGGTGTAGGCTGGCAGCTACAGTTCCAATTTGATCCTTAGCCTGGGAACCTCCATATGCCACAGGTGTGGCCCTAAAAAGCAAGCAAACAAACAAACAATAAATAAATAAATAAAATTCATAGTTTTTTATGTAAAGAACAAACTGAGGCATGTAGAGGGTCATGGCCACAAGTCAGAAAAGAAAGCTGGTAATGACACAATCACGAAAAAAGAATTAGATTTCAAACTTCTATTTTGTTGTTACAAATATCTGATATGTTAAAAGCGTTTGGTATAGCTTGAGTCACAGGAACTTTGTTTCTATAGTTCTTCCTCATTTTGGCTTTTTTCCCAATAAAACACATCTATTAAATGTAAGGGAATAAAACCCAACATTATAATTCATTCTTTAGCTGATTTCCTTCTGTTCATATCTGGTTATTAACATACATAAATAACTTACCAGATGACTGGCTAAATGTGTTAGGTAATTTAATGAAAAGCAGCAGTTAAGTGGCATATGGATTTTATTTAATGAAATAACTTCATGCCTACAAACCTTTGTATAGTAATGATTTTTTAAATATTAATAACCTTAGAAGTCATTTTTACATGAGAAAATGAACCGATGTGGCACTAAATGTTAAAGATTTTAGAGAATACTATGGGAAAGTTATAGATAAACACAATTAAGTTTACATGGTTATTTATAGTCACAAAATAGATTGAGAACAGAGTACTCAACAAGGTCCTACTGTATAGCACAGGGCAGTATGTCTGGTCCCTTGGGATAGACCATGATGGAAGATAATATGAGAAAGGGAACGTGTGTGTGTGTGTGTGTGTGTGTGTGTGTGTGTGTGTGTCAGAGGTTGGCATAACACTGTAAATCAACTATAATTTAATTTAAAAATAGTGACTAAAAAATCAGAGTACTAGGCAAAAAGTAAGTAACATTGACTTTTTAAAATATCCTTTATATTTAATTCCTATATGACAGAATGAAGGTCAGAGGATGTTTGAAACTATTTTTAACACTAAAAATGCAAAGGAGAAAATACTGAATATATATAATTACTTAATAAACTCTGAGAGTAACTTAGTATGTGCCAAGCATTTTATGTACCTCATTTCATTTAATCCTCAAACCCACCTTTTCTAGGGCATTATTATCCCCATTTTACAATGAAGAAATTAAAGTTCAGAGAGTTTAAATAACCTAGCCAAGTTACAGTCAGTAAGCACTCCGAAACCAGAACTGAAACTCAAGTCAGTTTAGCTCCAAAAGTCCATGCTTTTAAACATAAGGATATATTAGCCGCAGAACTGTATTTTGCCCAGAAATTCTGGATTTGTCCCCTCACTAATCATATAGCAAAACTGGTAAAAAGAAGCAAACCATACTGTTTGTAGTTTCATCTCTCTTCACTTCCTTTGTTTAGTTTTTACTGGCAATGTTAGTAAGTAGCTATGGTTTTTACTGAAAAATAAATCCTTTTTAAGGCAAAAAGAAAAGAGGTTAGATAATCAACAGACTAGATTATTAACTATCAAATAATTAAAATCATAATTTACACTGAAAAAATATACTACTTAAAGACACTAAGTTCATTGAATCAGGTAAAATTTTTAGCACTTTATTTTTAGGTAAATGATTTTATGATTCATAGAGAAATCTAAAAAAAGCCACAGGTATGTCTCCATCAAGAAAAAAAAAATTTTTTTTTAAGTATTAGCATACTAGCCTTGATTGTTTCTTCAGATACTTGGTTCTGTAATGCTTTCAAAGCTTCATCTTTCTTCATATTTTCCTTTTCCATTTCCTAAAAACATATAGATTGGCAGCAAAAATATACATATGTACATAAATATTTTAGCATTAGTAATAGGGTTGTTAAACAATTGATTTAATTAGAATTAAGGTATGTTAAAGAAACATAAGCTTAAAAGATTGGTCAGCTTTTAAACAGCATTTTTATAATGATGATTTTACCCCTTTGCTTTCCGTCAAGAGTCTGTCTAGTGATTCAAGATGATGTTGTTTACATATTATATCTTGCTGCAACATGGACATGGTCTTTTCTTGTTCTTTAAATTGTTCTTCTTTTTTCTCCAGTTGAGATTCAAGCTAAACATAAAAACAAGAATACTGCTGAATTACACAGATTACTGCATTTACCAAATTTCCTTCAGCTTCCCTCCTTTTAGAGAAGAAATAAAATCACATGCCCATGTCTTATCCCTCTCCTCTCTCACCAATACTATGTTGAAATTGGTCTGTATCATTCTCTGATGTGTTGCTTTCTTACACGCTTTTTTATGCTTTTAACTACATAATATAGATCCATGAACAATATGTAATCTAAACTTGTTTTGAAAATTAACATATAATATCAACACTTCTGCAAGTTTCAGCAACTTGATATTTTACTTAGTATTGTTTTAAGTAGTTATCCATGTGTCCCCATGTGGATCTAGTTCATATTTTTATGACAAGATAGCGTTCCACTGTAACAACAACCTATAGTTTGTTTACTCTTCCACTAGGGAAGAGTTAGATATTCTGCTTTTTCACTATTACAATAATGGTACAATAATATCCTTTGTATGTATCTCTTTAAGTACATATATTAGAGTTTCTTTAGAACATACCACCTAGAAGTGGACTTACTGATAGGATATGCACATTTCCAATTTCATTAGGTATTTCTCTTTAAAGTGCATCAAAACTAATACTTTCACTAGAAATGTATGAAAGTCTCACTCCCTACAACTTCGCCACTAATTGATTGGTATTATCAAACACCCAAAAAACTTCTGCAAAGACAAGATATGAATAAACTGATATGCTTGTATGTATATATGTGCATATTATATACACATGTATAATAATCATACATATGTGATATATAATACATATTAACAAAATATAGCAGCAACAGGTTAACAAGAAAATATTAAATCTAAGGAACTGTGAAATGAAAACATTTAAAAGAAAATAACACATCAGAAATTAGAGAAACAGCAAGAAAAAAAACTGAAGTGAACAGAACATAAGGGACCTGTTAGACACCAACATGCATACCCTGAGAGCTCCAGAAGGAGGAAGAGAGAAAAAGGGAAAGAGAGAATATCTGAAGAAATGATTGAAAATGTCTCAAATTTAAAGAAAAACATCCAATATACTATAAACATCCATGAATCTCAAAAAAAAAAAAAAAAAAAATCCAAATAGGCTGAACTCAAAGAGACCCACAATGAGACACATTATAATCAAACTGTCCGAAGACAATGACAGAGAATCTTGAAAGCAGTTAAGAGATAAGAAAATTATCACAGAACTCACTAAGATTGCATACAGATTTCTCATCAGGAACTTTGAGAATCAGAAGACAGTGGGCTGATATATTCAAAAGAAAAAAAGAACAGTCCACTCAAGAATCTTTTATCTGGCAGAACTGTCCTTCAAAAATGAGGGAGAAAGTAAGACACTCCCAGAGAGATAAAAGCTGAGGAAATTATGTGACCGCTGGACATGCCCTGCGCGAAATACTCAAGGGAATTCTGCAAATTAAAAATGAAAGAACACTAGACGGTAACGAAGCCATATGTAGAAATAAAAATCTTAATAAATACATGGGTAATTGTAAAAGTTAGTATTGTTATAAAAAAGGATTATAACTTCCACTTTTTACTTTCTAAATGATTTAAGAGACTAATATATTTAAAGGAAAAAAGTTACTAGTGTAAAAACTAATATTACTGTAACTTTGGTTTGTGACTACAAATCCTGTTTTCCATATAATTTAAGAGACAAATCCATTTGAAGAAATTACATTTGTGTTTTAGGGCATATAATGTATAAAAATGTAATTCTGTGACATTAACAACCAAAAGGCATGGAGATAATTTTTAAAGGAACAGAATTTTTGTATATCATTGAAAATTATGGTGGCATAAATTCAAATTAAAGTATTATAACTTTAGGATGTTAAATGTCATCCCCATAGTAACCACAAAGAAAATAGCTATAAAATATACACAAAGGGAAATGAGAAAGGAATTTTAAAATTTCACTACAAAAAAATCAACAAAATTCAGAAAAAGACAATAATGGGAGTTCCTGGTGGCTCAGCAGGTTAAGTATCTGGCACTGTCACTGCTGTGGCTCAAGTTACTGCTGTGGTACAGGTTCTACCAGGAATTTCCACATGCCAGAGGTGTGGCCAAAAAAAAAAAAGATAGTAATATAGGAAATGAAGGATAAAAAAGCTATAAGGCATATAGAAAACAAAGACCAAAATGACAGAAGTCCCTCCTTATCAGCAATTACTCTAAAAGCAAATGGAGTAAACTCTCTAAAAGGCATAAATGGAGAAAATCACGTATCCAGCTAGATGTTGTCTACAAGAGACTCATTTTATTTATTTATTATTTAATTATTTATTTATTTAATATTTTGGTCTTTTTAGGGTCACACCTGCAGCATATGGAAGTTCCCAAGCTAGGGGCTGACTTGGACCTGTAGCCACCAGCCTACACCACAGCCACAGCAATGCTAGATCCGAGCTGTGTCTGCTATCTACACCACAGCTCATGGCAATGGATCCTTAACTCACTGAGCAAAGCCAGGGATCGAACCTACATCCTCGTGGATACCAGTTGGGTTCCGCTAACACTGAGCCACAATGGAAACTCCCGAGAGACTCATTTTAGATCCAAAGGTACAAACAGATTGAAAATGAAAGAATGGGAAAAGATTCCATGTAAATAGTAAGAAAGAGGGAGCGGAGGTAGCTATGGTAATATCAGACAAATCAGATATAAGAGACAAAGGTAGATAATATATGCTCATAAAAGACTATGATAACAGCAATAAGATATAATAATTATAAAGCATTTACATGCCGAAGATAGACTTTCAAAATATATGAAACAAAAGCAGACTGAATTAAAATGAGAAATAGCAGTTGTACAATAATAGTTGGAGACTTCAATATCTCATTCTCAGTAATCGATAGAACACTCAGAAAGAGTATGAGGAAGGAAATAGAGGGCTCAATACATTAAACCAATCCTTCTTAACAGACATACACAGCACACTCTACCTCAAAACAAAAGAAGGTACATTCTTCTCAGGTATACACGAGATACTTTCCAGGACAGACAATACGTTAGGCCACAAATTTGGGTCTCAATGTATTTTACAAAATAGATATCATACAAAGTATTTCCAGATTATACATTTTTATGTGTATTAGCTGTATTCTGCCATTAAACCCATCCAACTCATCAGTTTTTTATCTAGTCATGTTTTTCTGGACCTGTAGTTTCTTCTTTACTTTTGTTTTCGCTTTTACTCTTCACTTTTAAACCCAAGATTAAGAGAGCTTCTACTCTTAACCAATCTTTAAACAACTGATATATCTAGAGGAAAGAGTCTACAGAATCACTCTTAGTTTGACGATGTCAAAAAAAAAAAGATCAAAACTGAAATGGCAGCAGTACTAAATAAAAAGCATTGTAAAATGATCCAGAAGTAATGGGATTCTAATTACACTACTTGCCACTAACTTTTCTATGTCTTTGCTTCCTCGTCTATTAAAATAAGGAAAGCCACACTAAAAATGTTTAAGTTTCTTTTCAGCATTCATATTCTAAATATGTATTACATCTACTTATAAAAACATAATTAATGTCTTACTCTTTCAATTTGTTTTTCCATTTCTTTATGCTGGTCAAGATGAATTTTCTTTGCCTTTTCAAAAGCTAAACAAATTTTCTCATGCTCTGTATTGATATTGGTTTCTAGACTTCTAATCTTTTCATTCTTTTCCTAGAAATACAAAAGTACTTTAGAACTAGTTTTACAGAAAAGTATACTAGTAAAGTATACAATTTATCATACTCTATTTTTCAAAGAGTTATAGTAGTTGTGTCAAATTTCAAAAGCATTGAAATATTTATAAAAAAGAGACAGTGGTTATTTAAACAACTGTATCAAAATGATAAGATTAAACTATTTAAAATTACCGTGAAGCATATCAAAGAACTAATACCATTTCCTTCAATTCTATAAAATAAAAATGAGACAATTTAGGTAACAACTTGCCATATTAACTTAAAAGTATATTAAATTATGTGGCACAGCAAGGCAAGGATCTGGCGTTGTCACTACAACAGCTAGGGTTGCTGCTGTGGCACAGGTTCAGTTCCTGGCCTGGGAACTTCCACATGCCGTGGGCACAGCCAAAAAAATAATAATAAAAATATAGAAATAAAAATTGAATAATCAGAAAAGTTTGGTAGAATTTATACTTTTCCTATAATGGCATATATTAGAATAATGATATTAAAACAAACATGCTACTACAAATTAAGTTCCTTAAAGCCACAGTGAATTCAAAGCAAAAAAAAAAGGGTAATTTTTACCATAAGTTCCTGTTCTAGTTCTGCATTTTTTGCAGCAATAGAGGAATAAGCAACTATTTTTTCTTCCAGCTGTTTCTCTAGAGTTAAAAGTTGGGAACATTTCTTTGTCATCTGAAAACACAATGAAATGAATAAAAATTATTTTTTAAAAATAAGTGATAATTCAGAGGAAAAACAGCGAAAGGAAGACCAGAAATATGATATAGCTTATTCCATCTATATAATACACAAGTAATTTAATTCAGACTCATATGTTCAAATAGGACTGAACCCAACCCATTACTTAAAAGTAGCTTTTTCAAAAAAAGCTGGTGTTAAAGACTGAAATTAGTGTAATAAAATATTAACAGTAGTAATTTCTACGGGTAGAATTATCAACGTTTTATTTCCTTCTCTGTCCCTTTCTATATTTTCAACAAGATTGTGCTAAATATTTTAATTTTTTTTTTGTCTTTTTGCCTTTTCTAGGGCCGCTCCCTTGGCATATGGAGGTTCCCAGTCTAGGGGTCTAATTGGAGCTGTAGCTGCAGGCCCATGCCAGAGGCACAGCAACGTGGGATCTAAGCCGCATCTGCGACCTACACCACAGCTCATGGCAAGGCCGGATCCTTAACCTACTGAGCAAGGCCAGGGATTGAACCTGCAACCTCATGGTTCCTAGTCGGATTCGTTAACCACTGAGCCACAACGGGAACTCCTATTTTAATTTTTTTAAAAAGTGCTTAACCTCAGTTTTTGGCAATTTTCTAAGTAAACGTAAGTTCCTATCTGACAGGTCTTTTCCCTAGTCTTGGCTCAGCCTTTAAGATTAGAAATTAGACATTTAAAAAGTGCCCTCATAATCAAATGCAGCCTCTGGCTTGAAGGTTGAGTACAGTATATACACACGTAGCCCTAGTCCACAATTACCTAAAAAGCATCCCTGTTCTGTCCTCAGTGGAAATGAACATCAGATATTCATAAAACATACATTATCCCCTTTTCAGAATGTTCACAAATGCATCAGATTCACATGCAGTTGTTTGAAACTGCAGATTCTGAGAGTTCCCGCTGTGGCACAGTGGATTAATGATGCAGCTTACCTCTGTGGAGGTGCTAGTTCGATCCCCAGCCCAGCACAGTGGGTTAAGGATTCAGCATTGCTGCAGCTGTGGCATAGGTCACAGCTCTGGCTCAGATTCAATACCTAGCCTGGGAACTTCCGTAGGCCAAGGGTGCAGTCAAAAAAGAAAAAAAAAAAAAATCAGATTCCTTATCATTATTTCCTATCTACTAATTCAGAACTTACTCCTTACTAATTTATTACTCCATATCTACTGATTAACAGGCTTTTCAGGTGGTGCTACTGCTTGTTAAATTCTGAAATTCTCTTTTACTACTCCTTTATTTCCAATTACATAATCCAAATTTTTTACCTGTAAACATGTGTTAGCCATGTTAACTTACACTTGGAAGAAATAATAGAGTGCAGTACAGTTTAAATTTCACCAAATTTAGTCACTAGAATATTTTCCTACTTTTAACATATATTAAAACCCAAAAGTTTCCAAAAATAATCTTTAGAAAAAGTAGTAAATTATGTGGTACCACTAATTTTTTTTAGTGCATAAATCTATACGATACCATATAATCCGACATCAATACTTTTTTCTCATCTCAAAATGGAGTACATATAAACAGCTGACTGAATCTTACTTCACTTTCAAGCTTGCTAGAATTTGAAGCTTTCTCAAGCAGCTCCTCTTGAATCAGCTGAAACTGACTAGTTCTGTGAGCCATGTTAACCTTCAAATCAGAATTCTCAGCTTCTATTTGCATCAACTTATCACGTAATTCTTCTATTCCAGAAGCAAGTCTTTGCCTTTCTCTTTCATACTGCTTGTTCACAGTATATTGACTTTGATCTCTAATATTTTCTGTTAATAAAAAGAAAATTGTTCTGCATAAAACTTTAAAGAATAACACCTATTTCAATGTTGAAAAGATTTAATCATAAGTTTAGCTTCTGATCTAAAAAATACTAAAGAGGATGGAGAATAAAACATACACTAAGGCAAATATAATGAAGGAACACGGTAAGCAAGGTACTTTATACTAGTAAATACAAAACAAAGTAGGAATAAGTCCTTCTGAATCACCCACGTTTCTACTATTGCTTAGTACCACAAAGAGCTCTCCTCCATCTTTAAAAATCTCATTGTTGGGATACAAACTATCATTAAAAAAAAAAATCCAAAACACACAATGTCCTGTATTCTAAAACTGAAGTTTATCATAAATTTCTCTGGATAACTTGTGATTTTCAATAATATTTTGATATATTATAGATCTAGGTTAAGAAGCCAAAAACAGGGAATCCTTCTTAGTCTAAACTAGCTGATAAGAATTCAGAGATGGGGAGTTCCCGTCGTGGCGCAGTGGTTAACGAATCCGACTAGGAACCATGAGGTTGCTCAGTGGGTTAACGATCCGGCGTTGCTGTGAGCTGTGGTGTACGCAGACTCGGCTTGGATCCCGCGTTGCTGTGGCTCTGGCACAGGCCAGTGGCTACAGCTCCGATTGGACCCCTAGTCTGGGAACCTCCACATGCCACAAGAGTGGCCAAAGAAATGGCAAAACAAACAAAAAAAAAAAATTCAGAGATGATTTTTAAAACTACTGAGGGTTATCAGAGGTTTGAATACATCTTTTCTCCACTATAAATGAATACACCTACACCCACCCAAAGGTAAACAAGTTTTCAGGCATGCTTTAAAGTAGATGCATAATGTAGAGATTACATGAGAACACAAAGATGTGGAAACAAGTAGAGATATATGCCTTCAAGGGTTGTATAAGTACCATTTCCCATGAATTCTCCAAATTCCTAAAAATTCACTTTCTAAGCAATCTATCATTGGCTCTGTTCTTCGATATCAGAGAATCTATGATATATACTACAACCACTTCTAATAACTAGAATTCCCTCCACTGATCTTATTTCTCTTCTGTATTCCCTCTAATCATTTAGATATCTGATTTTCTCTGCTGGCATTTCTGCTACTAGCAACTCACTGTACTTTACGATTGAGCATTACAAGGTAGAGATGCCCATGTTAACCACTGAAAAAATAAAGAGGTATAATCAGTTACTCAGCAGAGGACATTAAAAATGGAATGCTAAAATACAATTCATCCAAAAGAAGGAAAGAAAAAAGAAGAAGAAAGGCCAATAGAATAGCAAACAAATACCAAGATGGTAGATTTAAAGCCAAAAAGGTCAACAGTTACATTATATGTAAGTAATTTGAACATTCCAATTAAAGAGCAAAAAGACTGGTTATAAAAGCAAAAACCAATTATATGCTTTCTGTTAAAAACCCACTTATAGATAAATATATAGGTTAAAAGGATGGAAAAAGTCATACCAGGCAAATACTAATTAAAAAATATCTGGAGTGATAAACTATCAGACAGTTGAAAGGAAAAAGCACTGCCTAGTGAGGGTTTCAATGTATGTTAGTGTAATACATTGTACAATAACAATATAAAACAGGAATGGTAAAGGGATATATAATCTTGTAAATTTTCCACATTTCAAGTGGGAAAAATCTTAATCCTTAATAAACTGAACTATCAGAAGGAGAAATTTAGAAAACAATTCCATTTATTTAAGACAATGTGGTATATATACACAATGGAATACTACTCAATCCTAAAAAAGAATAAAATAATGCCATTTGCAGCAATGTGGATGCAACTAGAGATTCTCATACTAAGTAAGTCAGAAGAGAAAGACAAATACCATATGATATCACTTATATGTGGAATCTAAAATGTGGCACAAACAAATCTGTCTACAGAAAAGAAACAGACTCACAGGCATGGAGAGTAGACTTATGGCTGACAGTGGAGGGGGAAGAGGAAGTGGGATGGATGGGGAGTTTAGGGATGCTAGATGCAAACTATTACATTTAGAATGGATAAGCAATGAGGTCCTACTGCACAGCACAGGGAACTATATCCAGTCTCTTATGACAGAACATGCTGGAAGATAACACCAAAAAAAAAGAATGCACTATATATGTATGACTGGGTCACTCTGTTGTACAGCCAAAATTGACACAGCACTATAAATCAACTATACTTTAATAAAAGAATTTTAAAAAAGAAAACAATCCCATTTACGACTGATTCAAAAAGAGTAAAATACTTAGGAATGAATACAACCAAGGAGGTAAAAGATCTGTATACTGGACACTGATGAAAGAAATTGAAGACACAAATAAATGGAAAGATATTTCATGCTCATAGATTAGAAGAATTAACATTGTGAAAATGACCATACTACCCAAAGTGATCTACTGATTTAATTCAACCCCATCAAAATTCCAATGGCTTTTCCCACAGAAATTGAACAATCCTAAAATTTATATGGAACCATAAAAGAGAAAGAAGAACAAAGCTAGAGGATCACACTGCCTGATTTCAAACTATATTACAAAGCTACAGCAATAAAAAAAGTATAGCACTGGCTGGAGTTCCCATCACGCCTCAGCAAGTTAAGGACCTGATGCTATCTCTGTGAGGATGAAAGTTTAATCCCTGGTCTCACTCAGTGGGTTAAGGATTGGTACTGCTGTAAATTGCAGTGTAGGTTGTAGATGCAGCTTGGATCCAGTGTTGCTGTAGCTGTGGTGTAGGACTCAGCTGCAGCTCCAATTCGACAGCTGGCCCAGGAACTTCCATGTGTTGTAGGCGTAGCCATAAAAAAGTACAGTATTGGCATAAAAACAAATAGATCAAAGGAAGAAAACAGTAAGGCGTTGCTTTGGCTGTGGCACAGGCCTACAGCTGAAGCTCTAATTTGACCCCTAGCATGGTAACTTCCGTATGTTGCAGGTCCAGCCATTTAAAAAAAAAAATTGGGGGAGTTCCCGTCGTGGTGCAGTGGTTAACGAACCCGACTAGGAACCATGAGGTTATGGATTCGGTCCCTGGCCTTGCTCAGTGGGTTAAGGATCTGGCGTTGCCATAAGCTGTGGTGTAGGTTGCACATGTGGCTTGGATTCCGCGTTGCTGTGGCTCTGGCGTAGGCCAGTGGCTACAGCTCCAATTGGATCCCTAGCCTGGGAACTTCCATATGCTGCGGGAGTGGCCCTAGAAAAAGCAAAAAGACAAATAAATAAATAAATAAATAAATAAATAAAAAATAAAAAATAAAAAAAAATTTGGGAGGGAGTTCCCTTCCTGGCTCAGTGGTTAACAAACCCAACTAGGATCCATGAGGTTGCAGGTTCAATCCCTGGCCTTGCTCAGTGGGTTAAGGATCTGGTGTTGCCATTTGCTATGGTGTAGGTCACAGATGCGGCTTGGATGCCACATTGCTGTGGCTGTGGCATAGGCTGGCAGCTAGGGCTCCGATTCAACCCCTAGCCTGGGAACTCCATATACTGCGGGTGCAGCCCTAAAAAGCAAAAAAAAAAAAAAAAAAAAAAAAAAAGTTGAAAAAAAAGTAAAAAAATTTTTTAATAAATGACTTAAAAATGTGAACATAAGGCCAGAAACCATAAAATTCCTAGAGAAAAACATAAACTATTCTCTCCTAGCATCAGTCTTGGCAGATTTCTTTGAATTATACACCAAAAGCAAAAACAAATGAGTGTCACTCTATCAAACTAAAAAGCTCCTGTGCAGCAAAAGAAACCATCAACAAAATGAAAAGTCAACCTATGGAAGGGGAGAAGATATTTTCAAATTATACATCTGATAAGGGGTTAATACTCAAGACTGGTAGTTCGTAGATGCAAACTACCACATTTGGAGTAGATAAGCAATAAGATCCTGCTTATAGTTCCTTGTGTAGCACAGAGAACTATATCTAGTCACATGTGATGGAACATGATGGAAGATAATGTGAGAAAAAGAATGTATATATATATGTACAACTGGGTCACTTTGCTGTACAGCAGAAATCGACAGAACATTGTAAATAAACTATAATAAAAACTGTTTTAAAAAAGAAAAATATAATTCAACAGCAAAAAAAAAAGGGGGGGGGGGCAGAGGATTAGACACTTTTCCAGAGAAGACCCCACTGATCAACAGGTATATGTAAAAGTGCTTCACATCACTTGTCATCAGGAAAACTTACATGAAAACCACAATGAGACATCGCCCAACACCTGTTAGAAGAGCTATTATCAAAACTCCTGGCAAGGATGTTGAGAAAAGGGAACCCCTGCACATTACTGGTAGGAACGTAAACTGATTCAGTGAATATAAAGAACAGTATGGAGGTTCCTCAAAAAGTTTAAAGTAGGAATTCTGGCTGTGCTGCAGTGGGTTAATGATCCAGCTTGTCTCTGGAGCTTTGATCCCCAGCCTGGCACAGTGGGTTAAGGATCCAGTGTTGCTGCAGCTATGGCGTAGGGTAAAGCTCTGGCTGGAATTCAGTCCCTGGCCTGGGGACTTCCATATGCTGCAGGGGCAGCTGATAAAGAGAAAAAAAATTTTTAAATAAGAACTGACATACAATCCAGCAAGTCCTCTTCTGGATATTTATCTGAAGGAAACAAATCTGTATGGGAACACAGAAAACCCCACATAGCCAAAAATAGTCTTGAGAAAGAACAAAGCTGGAGGTATGTTCCCTGATTTGAACCTATACTACAGCAATCAAAACACTATGGCACTGGCATAAAAACAGACATACAGTTCAATGGAACAAAGCAGACAGCCCAGAAATAAACCCCCACTTACATGTTCAGTTAATCTATGACAAAGGAGACAAGAATATACAATGGGAAAAGGACAGTCCCTTTAATAAATGGTATTGGAAAAGCTGGACAGAGATATGCAAAAGAATCTAACCAGACTACCTTTTTCTTTACATTTTAAAAATACTTTATTGGAGCTCCTGCCGTGGCTCAGCAGAAACAAAATCTCAATAGACTCCATGAGGAGGCAGTTTTGATCCCTGGCCTCGCTTAGTGGGTTAAGGATACGACGTTGCCTTGAGCTGTGGTGTAGGTCACAGACACGGCTGAGATCCCATGTTGTTGTGGCTGTGGTGTAGGCCGGCAGCTGTAGCTCCAATTTGACCCCTAGCCTGGGAATTTTCATATGTTGCAAGTGTGGCCCTAAAAAGAAAAAAAAAAAAAAAACTTTATTGTTTTTCTTCCAGTTTTTTTATGGTATTTTTTAATTTCTTAATGAATGAATTTTACTACATTTATAGTTGTCTTCCAGTTTTACTGAGGAATAGTTGACATATAGTGCAGCAGGTAAGGTGGGTTAAGGATCTGGCACTGCTGCATCTGTGGTGTAGGTCACAACTCCGACTCAGATTCAGTCCCTGGCTGGGGAATTCCATACGCCACATTTTGGCCAAAAAAATAAAAAAATAAAAAGGTAACAGATAAAAAGTGTTGACAAGAATGTGGGAATAAAGAGAACCCTCGTGCCCTGCTAGCAGGAATGTAAATTGGTGCGGCCACCGTGGAAAACAGAGTGGGGGTTCCTCAAAAATTAAAAATAGAACTACCATATGATCTAGCAATTCCACTTCTGAGTATTTTTCTGAAGAAAACAAGATACTCATTAGAAAAGATACCTGCACTCCTACATTCATCACAGATTATTTACAATAGCCAAGATCATAGGAGCAACCTAAGTGTTCATCAATGGATGAATGGATAAAGAAGATGTATACATGGAATGCATTTATACAAGAGAAAATCAGCCATAAAATAGAACAAAATTCTGCCATTTACAACAACATGGATGGATCTAGAAGGTATTATGCTAAGTGAAATAAAGCCAGACAAAGACAAAAACTGTATGATCTCACTCATAAGCAGAATCAAGAAAGAAAAAAAAAAAAAACAAAGGAACAAACATAACAAAACAGAGACTCATAGATACACAGAACAAACTGGTCATTGCAGTAGGGGATGGGAAAGGAGGAAGTGATAGTGAAATAGGTGGGACAGATCAAGAGACACAAACTTCCAGTCACAAAATAAATAAGTCACAGGGATGAAAGGTAAAGTATGGGGAATACAGTCGATAATACTGTAACTACATTGTATGGGGACAGATGGCAACTAAGCTTACTGTGGTGATTTTGTAATGTTGAATCATTATGTTGTGCACCTAAAACTAACACAGGGTTGAAGGTCAACTATACTTTAATAATAAAGAAAAAAAGGAGAAGAAAGGAAGGAGGAAAGAAAGGAAGAAAGGGTAATACTCAAATTTTTAAGCAATAAACAAGTAAATAAACAAAACCCAAAGGGTCTTAAAATGACTACCTAATAACCTAGATAATCATACATAAAGTATTCAAGTGATTTGCTATTATTACAAATATTGCAAGTTTTCTTCTACACAGTGGTTACTTCATGTTACTTACTGGCTAAGAACCAAGCATATTAAAAGTAAAAGTGAGTCCTAAAGTACAACATGGACACTGATTACACTGCTGTATGGTTTATTCGAAAGCTGTTAAGAGAGCAGATCCTACAAGTGCACATAAAAGAAAAAAAAAACCTTTTTCCTTTTTTTGGTATGTACATGATATGATGGATGTTAACTAAATTTACTGTGGTAATCATTTCAGAAAACATTTATAATACATAATATGCTTTACATGAACTTATACAGTGCTGTACGTCAACTATATCTCAAAAGAACTGGGGGAAAAAATTCCACCCCATAATTAGAACATAGAATTTTTCAAGTGACTCTGGAATATTCATCAAGATCACATGCTGAGCAATAAACTAAATCTCAAAACATTAAAGAAACAGAAATCAGGTTCATTCATGAATTTGTTTAATAGTAATGATCTAATGTGCACTGCTCTTAATATGGAGATATTTGGAAAATGTCTCAAATGCAAAGAAACACACATAAGAGATATTATATTTTGAAGTGAATAAAATGAACACATATAAACATAAAAATTAGTGGGATGCACTAAAGCACTGCCTGAAGAGAAATTTATACCCTTAAATACATTTGAAACGAAGAAAGGCTTAAAGTTAATAATCTGGAGTCCCCACTTGGCTCAGTGAGTTAAGGATCTGGCATTGCCACGCTGTAGCATGCATGCGTACATAGATGGGCGCAGCCGGAGGAAAAAAAAATAAAATAAAGTCAATAATCTAAGCTTTAAGAAATTGTTTTTTTTTTTTTTTGTCTTTTTGCCTTTTCTTGAGCCGCTCCTGCAGCATATGGAGGTTCCCAGGCTAGGGGTCTAATCAGAGCTGTAGCCGCCAGCCTATGCCAGAGCCACAGCAACACAGGATCCTTAACCCACTGAGCAAGGCCAGGGATCAAACCTGCAACCTCATGGTTCCTTGTCACATTTGTTAACCACTGTGCCACGACGGGAACTCCAAGAAAATTTTTTTAAAAAGAGAAAATTCAACACAAAGTAAACTGGAAGGAATATAAGGATCCTGAGAGAAATATCACACAGCCGATCTCCCTTATCCTCAGTTTCACACTCTGCCCTTTCAGTGACCTGCTGTCAACTGAGGCTAGAAAATAATAAAGGGAAAATTCCAGAAAAAAACAATTCGTAAGTTTTAAACCATGTGTTATTCCAATTAGCTTGATGAAGTTTCACAATGTCCTTTGCTGCTCAGCTCCACCCTGCCTAGGATGTGAATAATTCCTTTTTCCAGAGTACCCTTGCCTGTTAGTCACTTAGAAACCATCTAGGTTATCAAATTGGCTGTGGCAGTATGGCAGTGCTTGTGTTATTTCACTTAATGACGGTCCCAGAGTGCAAGAACAATGACGCTAGCAAAGAGAAGCCATAACATACTGCGTTTCAGTGAAAGGTGAAAGTTCTAGACTTAATAAGGAAAGAAAATAAAATGTATGCTAAGGTTGCAAAGATCTATGGTAAGAAAGAATCTTCTATCTGCGAAACTGCGAAGAAAAAAAAATTTGTACTAGTTTTGCTGTCAGACCTCAATCTACAAAAGTTACACCCACAATGTGCGAAGATGGAAAAGGCATTAAATTTGTTTAATAAGGTATTTTGAGAGAGATAGGTCACATCCACATAACTTTTATTATAGTATGTCATTATAACTATTCTATTTTATTATGTTATTATTGTTAATCTCTTACTGTGCCTAATTTACAAGTTAAATTTGATCCTAGGTATGTAAGTGTTGGAAAAAAATGTAGCAGTAATAGGGTTCAGTACTATCTACAGCTTCCGGCATTCACTGGGGGTCTTGGAACATTTCCCAGGAAGTTAAGGGGGCTGTTGTACATCTTGATTGTGGTGATGGTAACCAGGTAAACAATATAGGAAAAAAGAAACATTTTCCAAATACTTCGAAAGAATGCATTATGTAAATCAATTTTACTTCAATAAAGTAATTTTTAAAGAATGATGCAAAGTTCAAGAACTCTGAAATAATTTTTGCTGTCTTATCAACACATAAGTAGTAATAACAGATTATCAAGTATGTTTAATAATAGAAACCAAACAGTTGATAATCTACTTCTTTTAAAAACTATCACATGTAGGGAACTATATCCAATCACTTGCGATAGAACATTATAGAAGATAATGAGAAAAAGAATGTATATGTATTTATAACTGGGTCACTCTGCTGTACAGCAGAAATTGACAGAACATTGTAAATCAACTATAATTTTTTTAAAAAACTATCATAAAGAATTCTAAAAATAACTTATTAAAAGAATTGAACATAATATACTCACCTACTTGATTACCTCCTAATTTTATAGGTTCTGTTTCTACACTGTTTAATTTGCCACTTTGTTGGTTATCATTACAAGCAATGAGATTGTGAGATAACTGATTTGCAGTCAGGTTTGCCTGAAGCTTTTGAATTTCTGCCTCTTTTATTGCAAGCTTAATCCTGGCACAAAAGAAAGTAAACCAAAAATTATTAGAAAGAGACTATAAAAATACCTCAGATCATTTTTACCTTTCAAATTAAAAATTTTCAAAATAGAGGAGTTCCTGTCGTGGCTCAGTGGATAACGAACACGACTAGCAACTGTGAGGATGTGGGTTCGATCCCTGGCCTCGCTCAGTGGTTTAAGGATCTGGCGTTGCCATGAGCTGTGGTGTAGGTCACAGACGCGGCTCAGATCCCGCCTTGCTGTGACTATGGTGTAGGCCGGGGGCTACAGCTCAATTCGACCCCTAGTCTGGTAACCTCCATACGCTGCAGGTGAGGCCCTAAAAAGACAAAAAAAAAAGACATGGAAAAAATTTTTTTTTCAAAATATAATATAAAGTTAAAACTCCTGATATTAGTCAACTATTGGCCAGGATATTGAAACTCTTATACACCACTGATTACACTGAAACTGCCAATTTAGAAACTTATAGTATACACCCTATGACCCAGCAATTTTACTTTTAGAAATATTTGCTAGAGAAACTCTCCCATACTGTACAGGAAACATGTATGTGTATATATTTTGCAGTGCTATTTGTAATAGAGGAAAACTAGTAACAAGGTAACTATTATTATTATTATTATTATTATTGCTTTTTAGGGCTGCACCCGTGACATATGGAAATTCCCATGCTAGGGGCTGAATCAGAGCTGTAACTGCTGGCCTACACCACAGCCACAGCAAAAAGGGATCTGAGCCACGTCTGTGACCTACACCACAGCTCATGGCAACACTAGATCCTTAACCCACTGAGTGAGGCCAGGGATCGAACCTGCGTTCTCATGGATGCTAGTCAGATTTGTTTCTGCCGAGCCACAACAAGAACTCCTAAGGTAACTACTAATAAAGGAATAGATAAATTGTGACAGAGTTACAGGATAGACTCTTATATAGCTATTAACACTAAACACACTAATCCATCCATTGATCAATCACTCCACCTACCTACCTCAACATGGATAAATTTGAAAATTTACAATTAAAAAACAATAAATGAGTGTATAAGAGTGTAAACATACACAAATGAATTGAAGATTATACACCCAATTCATGATAGTGGATACTTAGGAGGAGAATGGGATTAGTGATAAGGATCAAAGGTATTATCCACCCTGTAATGTTTCATTTTTTATTTAAAGAAACAGATTTGAAAAAATATCAAAATATGTTAAGAATCAATTATTAGTTTAAAAATATGGATATCTGTTATAACATACATTAGACCTTTCTGCATATTTTTCAACTTCTCAACTAAACATCCTCATTTAATTACCAATTTAAAAATATATTATATTTGCTACAACTTGAGCATCTGAAAACCATACCTCAATTCCGAAATCACCATTTTATTTGTCTCACAGCAGCCAATATAACTGTCTTCCTTGTTTGACAAACTACTGGTCTGGTGCTTATAAAAAGATGATTTAAAACCAAACATCTCTCTTTTTAACTGCAAGTTTAAAAACAAACATATATGAACTTATAATATCTATGATGTAATTTTTTTATGCAGAACTCCAAGTTTAAAAAATTTTGTGTGAATTTAACAGAAACAATCTAACATCATCAATAGGAGAATGTAAAAATTTAAAACATAATGGGAAAACCGCAATAGTTGAAATAAACCTGTATTACATACATCATTATGGCGACATCACATAATGTAACAGTGAAAAACAACAGAGGCATGTGTGGTAGTTTTAAAACGCACTAAACTATACAAATATATTTTTTTCCCATATACATCCTTATGTGGCAATATTTAAAATATGGACAAAAAGGATACACATGAATTTCAGAACAGGAGCTTCCTCTGAGGAGAGAGGGAGAGAAAGGGCATCAGAGGATACATAATGAGGATATTTCCCTATAAAACTTTATTCTAAAAATGTCTGAAGTAGATATCACAATACATTTCCCAGATTTAGCAAATGTGCTACAGTGGTCTCATATGTATTCTGTATGTTTTGAATAATGGAGTATTAGTTGAAAAAAGGGAGCAAGGTAAGCACTTAATGACTTTTACCTTCGAACTATATAACCAAACCACACTTTTTAGAAATAGAAAAAAAATCTCCATTTCCAAACCATGTTACATGAGATCAAGCATATATTACTACATCACTTTCAGAACCATATATAAAGTAATTCTCGATACCAAGTCAAATGAAAGTATCAATTTAAAATGAATGCTACCTACAATACCTTCTAAAGTCACACACACACAAAATTAAATACCTAGGAATAAACCTGACTAAGGAGGCGAAAGACTTATATGCTGAGAACTATAAAACATTAATCAAGGAAATTAAAGAGGATTCAAAGAAATGGAAAGATATTTCATGCTCCTGGACTGGAAGAATTAATATCGTTAAAATGGCCATACTGCCCAAAGCAATCTACAGATTTGATGCAATCCCTATCAAATTATCCATGACATTTTTCACAGAACTAGAACAAACAATCCAAAAATTTATATGGAACCATAAAAGACCCAGAATTCCCAAAGCAATCCGAGGGGAAAAAACCCAAGCAGGAGGCACAACTCTCTCAGACTTCAGACAATATTACAAAACTACAGTTATCAAGACGCTGTCGTAATGGTACCAAAACAGACATACAGACCAATGGAACAGAAAAAAGAACCCAGAAATAAACCCGGACACCTATGGTCAATTAATCTTTGACAATGGAGGCAAGAATATAAAATGGGAAAAAGAGAGTCTCTTCAGTAAGTGGTACTGGGAAAGCTGGACAGATGCATGTAAATCAACGAAATTAGAACACTCAGCATGCACAAAAATAAACTCAAAATGGCTTAAAGACTTAAACATAAGACACCATAAAACTCCTAAAAGAGAACATAGGCAAAACATTCTTTGATGTCAACTGTATAAATGTACTCTTAGGTCAGTTTCTCAAAGCAATAGAAATAAAAACAAAAATAAACTAGTGGGACCTAATCAAATTTAAATGCTTTTGTACAGCAAAGGAAATTATATAAAAACAAAACAAAACAAAAAAACCTACAGAATGGGAGAAAATCATTTCAAATGATACAACCGACAAGAGCTTAATCTCCAAAATATACAAACAACTCATAAAACTCAACAGCAAAAAACAAAAACTAAAACTAAAACAAAAAAACAAACCAACTGAAAAATGGGCAGAAGACCTAAATAGACATTTCCCCAAAGAAGACATACAGATACGGATGGCCGACAGGCACATGAAGAAATCCTTAACATTACTATTAGAGAAATGCAAATCAAAAGCACATTGAGGTACCACCTCACAACAGTCAGAATGGCCATCATTAGTAAGTCAACAAATAGCAAATGCTGGAGTGGGTATGGAGAAAAGGGAACCCTCCTACACTGTTGGTGGGAATTTAAATTGGTACAACCACTGTAGAAAACTGAGGTATGGAGGTACCTCAGAAAACTAAATATTGAACTACCATATGACCCAGCAATCCCACTCCTGGGCATGTACCCAGGCAAAAACTTTCATTGAAAAAAATAATGCACCCCTATGTTTACTGCAGTACTATTCACAATAGCCAAGACATGGAAACAACCTAAATGTTCATCGACAGATGAATGGATTAAGATGTGGTATATATACACAATGGAATATGACTCAGCCATAAAGGAGAACAAAATAACACCATTTACAGCAACATGGATGGAACCAGAGATGCTCATACTAAGTGAAGTAAGTCAGAAAGAGAAAGACAAATATGATATCACTCATATCTGGAATCTAATATACGGCACAATTGAACCTATCTATAGAAAAGGGAAAAACTCATGGACATGGAGAACAGACTTATGATTGCCAAGACGGAGGGGGAGGGACTAGAAATTTGGGGTTAGTAGATGTGAACTTATTGCATTTGGAATGGATAAGCAATGAGATATTACTGTACAGCACTGGGAACTATATCTAGTCGCGTGTGATGGACCATCATGGAGAATAATATGAAAAAAAGAATGTATATGGATGTATGGCTGAGTCACTTTGCTGTGCAGCAGAAACTGACAGAACACTGTAAATGAACTATAATAAAAATTTTAAAAAATAAAATGAATGCTACCTGCATCCTATTATTACCCAATTTCAAAAGCAAACATTACATTAAAAATCTGGGAGTTCCCAGATGATTCACTGGGTTAAGAATCCAGCATTGTCACTTCTGTGGCTTGGATCACTACTGTGGTGCAGCCTGGATCTGTGGCCCAGGAATTTTCACATGCTATGGGTGCAGCCAAAAAAAAAAAAAAAAATCTAAGCAAACAATCAGCACCCTAGGAAAGTAGATATAATAGGGATGGGAACCAGGAATCATACATTCTAGTTTTAATTCTGCCACTAGCAAGCTGGACAAATTATTTACTTTCTTGTGTACATTTTTTCACCAATAAAATGATGGTACTGAATCAGATGATTACGGCTGGGCAAATTATTTACTTTCTTGTGTACATTTTTTCACCAATAAAATGATGGTACTGAATCAGATGATTACAAAGATCCCTTTCAGCTTCATAATTCCTTGACAGTTTAAAATTGCTAAGTCTACCATTCAACCATATATGAAACCAATCGTGATACACAGATAAATTTATTGATTTCACCTTTACAGATCTCATCTATCAATAACAAATTTCTGACACAAGCATACTTACCTTCTTCCTAATCTCACTTATAAATATGGTCGTATAGGAGGTCCTGTCATGGCTTAGAGGTTAATGAATCTTATTAGCATCCATGAGGACGCAGGTTCGATCCCTGGCCTCACTCAGTGGGTTAAGGATCCGGTGTTGCCGCAAGCTGCGGTATAGGTCGCAGACACGGCTCGGATCCCATGTTGCTGTGGCTGTGGCTGTGGCTGTGGCTGTGGTGTAGGCCTTAGGTCAGCAGCTACAGCTTTGATTATACCTCTAGTCTAGGAACCTGCACATGCCACACTGCAGCCCTAAAAAAGACAAAAAAAAATGAATGAATAAAGAAATAAATATGGTCATATACATAACTTATAGAGAAAAGGTAGCTGTCTGCTACCATAAAACATCTTGATATTCTGTGTCATTCTAATGCGTATAGAAAAAGTCGCTCAACAGAGCCAATAGAGCAATGTAAACTAAAACCACAATGCAATACCAATTAATATCCATTAAAAAGGCTATCATCAAAAGGCAGATAATAACAAATATTGGCTAAGATGGAGAGAAACACAAATCCTCCTACACTGCTGGTGAGAATATAAAACGGTGCAGCCACTTTGGAAAACAGTTTGGCATAAACTTTCCATATGACTCAGCATTCTACTCCTAGGTATCTACTCAAGAGAAATGTATGGCCAGAGACTTGTATACAGGTGCTCACAGCAGCATCATTCGTAATAGTCCAGAATTGGAAACAACCCAAATGCTTCTACCTGTTGGTGAATCGATAAATAAAATGTGGCATATCCATACGAAGGAAAAATATTCAATAAAAAAAAAATGAAGGAGTTCCCATCATGGCACGGCAGAAAAGAATCCAACTAGGAACCATGAGCTTGCAGGTTCAATCCCTGGTCTTGCTCAGTGGATTATGGATCCAGTGTTGCCATGAGCTGTGGAGCAGGCCAGCAGCTGTATCTGCAATTCGACCCCTAGCCTGGGAACCTCCATATGCCGCAAGTGCGGCCCTGAAAAGCAAGAAAAAAAAAAAAGGAAATGAAATGCTGATATACATTACGGTAAAAGAGCCTCAGAAACATTAAGAATGAAAAGACCAGATGCAAAAGACTATATATTGTATAACTCATTTATATATAATGTCCAGAAAAGACAAATCACTACAGGCAGAAAGTGGATTAGTGGTTCCCTAGGGATAGGAGTGGGTACAGGGGCTAATTTTTAAATTTTATTTTTGGCTACACCCATGGAAATTCCTGAACCAGGGATAGAACTTGCACCACAGGAGCTCCCACAGTGGCTCAGCAGAAATGAATCCAACTAGGAACCATCAGGTTGCAGGTTCAGTAGGTAAAGGATTCAGTGCTGCCGTGAGCTGTGGTTTGATTCGACGCCTAGCCTGGGAAGCTCCATATGCTGCAAGTGTGGCCCTAAAAAGCAAAAA
This sequence comes from Phacochoerus africanus, assembly GCF_016906955.1. Classification (NCBI taxonomy): domain Eukaryota; kingdom Metazoa; phylum Chordata; class Mammalia; order Artiodactyla; family Suidae; genus Phacochoerus; species Phacochoerus africanus. The sequence continues at coordinate 124,355,328 of NC_062549.1, forward strand.
ATAAAAAATAAAAATAAATTTAAAAATAAATATTCTTAAAAAAGAACCCGAACCACAACAGCGATCAGAGCCACTGCAGTGACAACACCAAATCCTTAATCCACTGTGCCACAGAAGAACTCCCAGGGACTAATTTTAAATGGGGACAAGGGGCCTTTCGGAAATGGTAAATGTGTCTGAGAGCTGGATTGCGATGACTGTTGGAAAACTTGCAAATTTACTAAAAATTACTGACCAGTAAACTTAAACAGGGTGAATTCTATGGTACGTAGATGTTATTTCAACAAAATTGTTGTTTTTAAAAATTGTGCTATCCTTGGAGTTCCCGTTGTGGCTCAGCAGCAATGAAGCCAACTAGTATCCATGAGGATGTGGGTTTTGATCCCTGGCCTCAATCAGTGGGTTAAGGATCTGGCACTGCCGTGAGCTGTGGTATAGGTTGCAGACATGGCTCGGATCCCACGTGGGTGTCGCTGTGGTGTAGGCTGTCAGCTGCAGCTTCAATTCCACCACTAGCCTACAACTTCCATAAGCCACACATGTGGCCCTAAAAAAAGCAAAAAAAAAAAATTGTTTAGATAGAAAAAGAACTGATGACTGAAAGTAGACACATAAGGAAAAAAATAGAAGGTAATAAAACAACAAAATGATGATCTCTTATAAAGGACTTTTATATACATAAAATTGAGTTGTGATGACTGTTGTACAACTATGTATGTAATAAGATTCATTGAGTAATTTTAAAAAAAAAATAAGGCACTTTGGTAAATATTTTCTTTGTCACACATACTTACTGGTAACTGGGATATAATTTTTTCCAAACTTCTCAGTTCCACCCTTGAACTTTCTATTTCTTGTTGACACAAATCCAGTCTCTCATTCTGTGTTGCAATACGAACTTTTAATTCTCGATTTTCATTCATTAGAGAAAATTTTTCTCTAAGTATTTCCTCTTTGTCCTCTAACTCACTTTCTAGCTTCAAAATACCTTGTCTAGATTCAGTTAGTTGTGCCATGACTTCTGAATTTTTCACTGCCATCATCCTTAATTTTTCTTTTCCATTATTATTTTCTTCTTTTAACTGCCTATGAAGAAAAAAGCATAAAAATGAAAATAAAACACACACTTTTCAATAATCATATTTTCAATAATCATATTTAATCTTACTTTTAAAATATTTTCAATAATCATATTTAGTTAATCTCACTTTTTAAATATTTTAAAACTTAATTCTGAAATAATACCTGCTCACACTTCCTGAGTGCCTCTTTAGAGCATGCTAGGCACCCACCACGTTATGTGGCTAGCACTATTGTTTCTCCCTGCTTAATTACAGATAAGGAAAATGAGGCAAAGAAGTGTTATGAAACTTGGCCAGTGTCTCACGGTTTAAGTACTTGGGCAGAATAACTCCATTATCTTGGAAGCATCTCTGCTTCCTTTGTAAAATAGGAGAGCTCACTCCAAATTCCTGACACAAGGAAGCATCAAGACGGTTTTCAACAGTATAAGAAAAAATTGTGAACTATTAGCCACAACTGTAAATGATAAAGTCTAATTAACCATTAACAGTTTACTATGCAGTAACATTTCTGAATATATATGTATATACATGTTTTATAGGACATATATACAAAATACGTCAAAACATGTCAAACATGTCAAAATATTAGAACAATTTAATGTTCAGAACTCTTACTGTATTTCATCAGTTCCCTTTTTCATATTTTTAACATCTCTGAAATGAACAGGTTGGATTAGGTGAGTCTTCATGATTCGAAGAATATATAGTTTACTAACCAGCTAATGCGGTCACACTACAGGGACATTCTGTCTCTGTTAATTTTTTCTAAATATACGCAAAACAAATATGTTGACCCTATTATTCTATATTTATAAGTACATTACCATCAACACATGTTTTATTCATTTAAAATCCTAACTTTGTACAAAAACAGTTTCTATCATGATGCCTATCTTTCTACATAATTTAAGGCCATAATTACAGTATATAAAATATCCTACATTTAAGTGTTTCAGTTTTTTCTCCATTTCCACACAAAAATCCGCTTTCTACAATATGATACTATACCTTAACTTTTCCTTCAGAATTTCAAGTTCACTTTTATATAAACCACACTTTTCCTGTAGCCTTTTATTTTCTTTTTCACAGTTAATTAGATTTTTCTCTAAAATTTCTTCTTCAGCTTGAACCTAAAACAATAATTTGTTTTAAGTGGACACACTAATGTGGTCATAAGTTTTAGGCATTCAAACTAAAATGCTGTGATTTCGGAAAAAAGCAGGAGAGTGAAGTAACTATTCTACAAGGTTAAGTCCCCAGCCTGAGGTGAAAGGAGCAAAGGGAGCTTCCTGGGCAAGAAAGAACGCACAACAGTGCAGGGGATGGGACGACCTGCCCAGAAATGGTTAAGAGCCTACAGGAGAGCAACCACAGCACTCCTACCTGAAAGCAGAACTGTTCTGACCTCCCGTGGACAAGGCGGGCTACTCATGTAGGAATTCTTGCACCAAGTTACTAACAGTAAACTTTACCACAAATGTTCCAGAGAAGTAATTTTTGAAATTTCAGCCACAGAATACTCCCAATGAAATCACAGCCACAAATTCAAAACAGATAAAAGTCAAGCATCCAGGTTTGAGCAGTGGGAATGCAGGACTGGACAGATCTGCCCCACTTCTTTGGTTATGGTTATTTAACTCTATGGCTCTGCTGAGCAGTTTGACATTGATAATCCTAAGAAGTGTGGGGGAAAAAATCATCTTTACATTTTCTTTCCTCTATAAAGTCTTCCCTCTGCAGGAGGATATTCCCCCTACGAAATACTCTACCTCCCCTCCAGAGTACCTTATACAAAATCCCTCTACAATGTTTCATTTCCAGAGGCACCTTTTCCAAGGCTTTCAAAACAGTGATTGATTGATTGATTGATTGATTCTATGGCCACGCCCACAGCATAGGGAAGTTCCCGAGCAAGGGACTGAATCCAAGCTTCAGCAACACTGATCCTTTAACCCACTGCATGGGGCCAAGAATTGAACCCACACCTCCGCAGCAACCTGAGCCACTACAGTTAAGATTCTTAACCCACTGCACCACAGCAGGAACTCCAAAACGGTGATTTTATTAATTCACACTTCAGACTTCAGTATCTAATTGGGATCCTAATTTTTTTATTTTTAATAATAATTTTTCTTCAATCTTTTTATCTTCCTTTGAACAGAATTTATAAATATTATGTAAAGACTTTATATGAACATCCAACATGTGGCCTCCCTCCAAACAAATTTATTATGTGGTATTACTTGAAGATATTCAGTGAATATAATTAAGCCACTATATTACATGTAGAACTGTCCAAGGGCCCTTCCCTCTGAGAGGCAGAAGTGAGCCCTTCTCAGGGTGGTGGGTCTAGGGAGACCAAACGAAGGCTACATCATCAACTCTGACTTCATTTCCATTGAGCTGATGGGAACAAACTGCCAGCTTTTACTTCTAGCTCCAAACTTCCCATTTATCCCATCTTTCTCTATACTTTGCTGCTTCTCTGATTTCCACTTTTTTCCTTCTTTGGATAAAAAAGTTTCTTCCCATTGCACAAGTGGAAACAAATCTGACTAGTATCCACGAGGATGCAAGTTCAATCCCTGGCCTCACTCAGTGGGTTAAGGAGCTGGCTTTGCTGTAGCTCTGATTCAACCCCTAGCCTGGGAACTTCCATACGCCACAGGTGCGGCCCTAAAAAAAGAAAGAAAAAAAGTTTCTGCTCACTATAAGAACATTGTGAATGTTATACTTAACCAATAATTATGACTCTTTATTTCAATGATTTTATTAGGAATGAGATCATAAAAATTACTCCCTGCTTTAACCATAAAGATATTCTATTTATGTCTACCTATTTTCAGAATATGAACAACCCAAACCACTGAATTTGCAAAATTGCCTCTTACCTTTTCCAGTTTTTCAGCCACTTTTTCCTTATAATGTTGGAAAGCTTTACTTAGCTCTTCAGCATTGTATAGTGCTTCATTCCTTTGTCTTTCAGCTCTAAAATTTAAAAAAGGATGACTAATAAAAGTAAAGAATGCTCTGCACTTGTATATTTAAGTTCCAAAGTAACCTATATTTAATTTTAAGGAATAACTAAAGAGAAGCAGAATTCTCTGTACTAAAAAAGAGTGTAAGGCTTAAACAGCAAAATGAAGAACAAAGATTAGACTACAATAATTTCTTCACTGTATGATATCAATACAAAAAATAAAACATGGAGTTCCTGTCATGGTTCAATGGTTAACAAACCTGACCAGTATCCATGAGGATGTGGGATCGATCCCTGGCCTCACTCATTGGGTTAAGGATCCGGTGTTGCTGTGAGTTGTGGTGTAGGTTGCAGACATGGCTCAGATCTGGCATTGCTGTGGCTGTGCCGTAGGCCAGTGGCTATAGCTCTGATTTGATCCCTAGCCTGGGAACCTCCATATGCCACAGGTGTGGCCCTAAAAAAAAGACAAAAAGACAAGGAAAAAAAAAAGGAAAAGAGAGAGAGAAAGAAAACTTAAAATACATAAAATACTTATAAACTTTGAAACTTACATACATTATCATGTGTTGGCAATTTTTTCTCTGTCTGGAAAAGACAGATTAGGGAAGAAGCCTGAGGTTGTATGAGAAATCTTCAAAGATCAGGTATTACAGAATCAGTCTACCGTATACTACATTGAAAATACTCGGTGAATCCTGTCATCTTTGCAAAGGCCAAGTAAATTTTCAAAAAGGTATTTCAAATGACAGTAACTTTTAGTGATACAAGATATAAAAACTACACAGCAAAGTCCAACCACTAGCAAGCACTGTCTTAAGCCCAGCTGTGCTGTCTCAGCCCTCAGCTGATCCCTCCCTTTCCTCATACTTCCTACACTGAACTGAGACTACTGGGCTACACTGCGTCGACTTCATACCTACACCCAAAAACTTTTCTATATTCAAACCTATATTCATCACATTCTTTCGAAGTTAGTTACTCTTCTCTAATCCAAGGTGAATTCCATCTATAATCGGGACCTCAGCCCCTCCCTTACAGGAACTTCTGTTTTCTGCACTTTCAGTCTCTTCTCCATCGGCTTACAAATTCAAGTGAAAATATTTCTTACTTCCTGAATATACACGGTTCTTAAGTTTGGACAGCAGCTCTGGATATAACAGATGTCTGTTTGGGTCCAAGTTTTGGATAAAAAAATAGTTTAAACAATAAGGAATCTATTTGAAAATACAAAAGAATATATTCCATTCCTTAGTTGGCATAGCTAGAATCAGAGAGCAAAGGATACATGCATTTCTCACTTAAAAAACCTCCATAGATAACGTGCTTGCCTCCATCATCCTTCCAAGTTAAACTTACCCACTTTATACTAACCTACTCTTCCTCATCATGACCTTTTAGAAAGGTCATGACTTTTTCAGTCACGCAGAAGAGAGTGAATAATTATATCCCTATTTATGAATCTTAGCTCTTTGCGATTCTTATTTCAAGCAGCCTTTTTTATTTTATGCAAACAAAACACATTACAGACATTACAGAGTTGAGGTCACTGTGTGTTCCCCTCGTAATCCCGTTCACCTGACTTCTTCCAGAGGTAATCCTAGTCTATTTTAATATTACCATACATTTTGTACATTCATATGTTAACCTAAAAATCCACAAAGAGTACATCAGAGTTTGTCTATTCTAAGAGGCACACTGTTTTCACATTTTTAAGATCTCTAAAATTGGTACATATTGTACGACTGATGGCATATCATAGCTTCCTGGTGATTTTTTTCCATAATGATTACTAAAATAACTGTGTACTTTAAAATCTGTGGAATCTTACATTCAATGAAATATCATAGTCTATTTTCCATGTTTTTACACTTTATATGAATGGTACCACTATACATATAGATAGATAGATAGATAGATAGATAGATAGATAGATAGATAGATATCTCCTTCCACAAATTGCTGTTTCTCATTATCATTCAAGATCTATATTCATCCACATGACTATAGTTCATTTAAAAAACTTACTAGAGGAGTACCCGTCGTGGCGCAGTGGTTAACGAATCCGACTAGGAACCCTGAGGTTGCGGGTTCGGTCCCTGCCCTTGCTCAGTGGGTTAAGGATCTGGCGTTGCCATGAGCTGTGGTGTAGGTTGCAGACACGGCTTGGATCCCGCGTTGCTGTGGCTCTGGCGTAGGCCAGTGGCTACAGCTCCAATTCAACCCCTAGCCTGGGAACCTCCATATGCCGCGGGAGTGGCCCAAAGAAATAGTAAAAAGACAAAAAATTAAAATAAAAAACTTACTATATACTATTCTGTTGTATTAAAATAATATAACTTTTTTTTGGTCTATTTAGGGCTGCACCCATGGCATATGGAAGTTCCCAGGCTAGGGGTCGAGTCGGAGCTGTAGCCACTGGCCTACACCATAGATCACAGCAACACTAGATTCAGGCCGTGTCTGCGACCCACACCACAGCTCACAGCAAGGCCAAATCCTTAACCCACTGAGCAAGGCCAGAGACCGAACTTGCGTCCTCTTGGATGCTAGTCAGACTTATTTCTGCTGAGCCATAACGGGAACTTCTAAAACAGTATAATTTATTCATCCATTTTTTTTTTTTTTTTAGTTGATACATGCTAAGGTTGCTTCCAGCTAATACAAATGTAACAATGAACATCCCTCTGCACAGTCTGTTGGCAGTATGTATGAGAGCTTCTTTACGATAAATAACTAAGGGAGTTCCCACTGCAGCACAACAGGATCAGCAGCATCTCTGGTGTGCTGGGATGTAGGTTCAATCCCTGACCAGGCACAGTTAGTTAAGGATCAGGCACTGCCACTGTGGCACAGGTTGCAATTGTGGCTGGGATCTGATCCCCGACCCCGGAATAACTAGGAACTATCTACCCTAAAGAAACTTCCAAAAGGTATTTTTCTTTTTTTGTTTTGTTTTGTTTTTGTCTTTTTAGGGCCGCACCTGTGGCACATGGAGGTTTCCAGGCTAGTAGTCAAATCGGAGCTGCAGCTGCTGGCCTATACCACAGCCACAGCAACACCAGATCCGAGCCGAGACCTACACCAGAGCTCACCGTAATGCCGGATCCCTAACCCTCTGAGCGAGGCACCAAGGATTGAACCTGCATCCTCATGGATACTAGCCAGACTCATTACATGCTGAAACACAACAGGAACACCAGTTATTTCTTCTCTTTCTTTCTTTCTCTCTTTTTTTTTCTGGCTGCACCCATGGCATCTAGAAGTTCCCAGGCCAGAGACTAAACCAGTGTGATAAAAGTGACTTAAGCCACTGCAATGACAACACTGGAGCCTTAACCTGCTGTACCACAAGAGAACTCCAGCAAAAGGTATCTCAAAGTTGAAGGCATTATGTAGGTGCACTTTCAGTTTTATTAAATCATTAAAAAAAATTTTGTTCCGCAGCTATACCAATTTACTCTCAACCAGAAATGTGTATGAGAGTTCGTTAGACCATATTCATTCACCCACACTTAGAGAAGCAGTATAGAATAATAAAACAGTAACCTAATCTCAGCCTTCTGACAACCTCTGAGAAAGATACGTGCCAAAAATAAGGAACTGAGAAGTTAAGCTACTTGCCCAAGATATCCCAAGTGACAGGGAATGTAAACTGTTTCCAAAATCTTTCTACCTAACCACTTTGCTCTACTAGCTCTGGCATGGTGTTTAATCCAGTGGGGCCTAAAACACAGTGTTGGGGTTCAAATTCTACCTCTACTACTCTCTAAATGAGTGACCTTAACTATTCTCTAATTCAGTTTCTTCATCTATAAAATGAGCGCATTATCAAACTCATATGACTGCAGAATAAATCAGTTACACACCTAAAGTGCTTAGAAAAAGTATTTACAAATAAAGGCTCAGTAGGTTATAATTATCAAATTTAAAACTTTTGCCAATCTGATAGTGTGAAATAATTACAGCTTTATAACCCCAAATTGTTTTTTTGTTTGTTTGTTTACCGGCACACCTGCAGCATATGGAAGTTCTCTGGAGTCAATCAGAGTTGCAGCTGCAGGCCTAAGCCACAGCCACAGCCACAACACCACTGGATCTGAGCCGTATCTGCCACCTATGCTGCAGCTTGTGACAATGCCAGATCCTTAATCCACTGAGGAAGGTCAGGGATCAAATCCACATCCTCATGGACTCTATGTCAAGTTCTTAATCCAATGAGCCAAAATGAGAATTTACATTTTTTAGCCTTGCCTGGGGCATGCAGAAGTTCCTGGGCCAGGGATGAAACCCGTGCCACAGCAGTAGCCAGAGCCACAGCAGTGACAGTGCTGGATCCTTAACCACAAGGCCATCAGGGAACTCCTTAATTTACATTTTTGGCCACAGTAAGGTTAAGCAACTTTCGTGTGTCATTGGCCATTCGAGTCTCCCGCCCTTTATGTCTTCAGATTCTTTGTCTCTTATTGCTGGATTCCCTTCCCCACCTATTTTAAGCAATTTGTGAGAGTTCTTTACAAATTCTGATTACTAATCTTTGTGAATTACACTATTTGGAAATAATTCCCCAAGCTTTAGACTTGTCTTTTTCACTTAATTGATGTGTTTTATAGACAGAAGACTTTTATTTTCATGGACTTAAAATTTAACAGTCTTTTCCAGTAATGTTTATGCTTTCTGGCTCTATCCCACCAAGGAACTCCTTTGCGAAGGTTTTGATCTTTCAGTTTCAGAATGTCACTCTTCATTCCAGTTCATCACAAAGCTCCAAGTCTTCACATCACATCTTTACTTAAAAATCTCAATTCCGGAGTTCCCGTCGTGGCGCAGTGGTTAACGAATCTGACTAGGAACCATGAGGTTGCGGGTTCGGTCCCTGCCCTTGCTCAGTGGGTTAAGGATCCGGCGTTGCCGTGAGCTGTGGTGTAGGTTGCAGACGTGGCTCGGATCCAGCGTTGCTGTGGCTCTGGCGTAGGCCAGTGGCTACAGCTCCGATTTGACCCCTAGCCTGGGAATCTCCATATGCCGCGGGAGCGGCCCAAAGAAATAGCAAAAAGACAAAAAAAAAATCTCAATTCCATATTTATATTCTCCAGGTTAAACTAAAAACCCTTTGGCATGAAACATCGAGCCATTTACACCCTGGACCAAGCCTGTCCTTTTTGCCTTATATCCTCTACATGTGTCCATTTCCAAGTATACGAAACTCCTAGAGGTCTTCAGAAATAATGTACTTCTATGCTTTTGCATATACTGTCTAGAATGTGTCCATTCCTGCTTGTTTACCTTGTGAAAGGAAAGTCAATACTCTACCCAAAAAATTATCTCTTATCTAAGTTCTAAAGAGAACTTATCGCTTTCTTTGAACAACTTCTTAGCTATAAGGCTGATCTTCATGTATTACTATCCAGTTATTTTAAAAAATGCAGGTACAAAAAGCTCATCTAAATAAATATAAATAAATAAAGCCTGAATTTCAGAATTTTTTTTTCGTTTTCGAACTCTTTTTTTTTTTTTTTTGGTCTTTTTAGGGCCATACCTTCGGCATATGGAGGTTCTCAGGCTAGGAGTCTAATGGGAGCTGTAGCCACCGGCCTACACCACAGCCACAACAATGCCAGATCTGAGCCTCGACTGTGACCTACACTGCAGCTCACGGCAACGCCAGATCCTCAACCCACTGAGCAAGGCCAGGGATCCAACCCGCAATCTCATGGTTCCTAGTCGGAGTCATTTCTGCTGTGCCAAGACGGGAACTCCTTTTTTTTCATTTTTGGCCACACCAGCAGCATAGGAAAGTTCCCAGGCCAGGGATCAAATCCAAGGTGTATCTGCAACCTATGCAATAGCTGTGGCAATACTAGATCCCTAACCCACTGTGTGGAGCTAGGGATTGAACAGGCAACGCCACAGAGACAAGCTGGATCCTTAACCCACTGTGCCACAGTGGGAACTCCATGAGTTTCAGAATAGTTAGCCACGGAGTTAACAATTACAAAAGCTACAATTGTTAGTGTTTAGTATTTACAAAGCACTTTACATTTCTTTTTTCATTTTCATTTAATCCTCACATCAAGACAGTATCATCTTGACCTAATACATAAACAAGCTGAGGTTCAAGAAGGTTAAATAGTTTCCCTGAGGTAACAAAGGCAGTGCGAGGTAAAAGCTGACTCCAAAACCTAAACATTTCTACTAAGGGACTGCCTACCAAATATATATATTGTCCCCCAGACTAACAAAACACTGCAGGGAAAATGTTCTTCCAAACCCATTTTTATGAAAAATAACAGATGGATTTTGAGCAGTTTTTAGAAGTCTAAATAAACATGCAAACAAATATTTAATCTATTTATGACAACCTTTCAAAAAATACTTTCTTCAAAACATTATTTATAGCACACTATAAATTTTTAAAATGTATTTTTGTCAAGATAAAAATACAGATTATTTTTACCCTGTGTAAAAGCCGCTAAAATTACATTACTGTAAAAATCTCATTAGAGTACAAAATTTTTAATCCTTACTAGTTTAAAAGTTAGTTGACATTCAAAGATAATGGTTATATGGTCCAAAAGCTACCTACAAAACTTTATCTTAAGACACGGCTTGTACAAATAGATATTGTATTATATACTCCTAAAGGAAGTCTCTGCCATGCTTTCTCATGAACTGTATTTAATTTCAGAAATAATATCATTACATTGATAATCATTATTAGGCTTTAAAGGATTAATCACAATTCAAAATGCCAATAACATAAAGTCCACATGCGAAAATTTTAACAGAAAAAATTTTTTATATTAATGGACAAAAAATACTAAACTTTCTATTGCTACATTTCCAAAATGTTTCCATTTTAAAAATTAGTTAGAATTTTAAGTAAAATTTTTCCCCTACAAAAACAATTACTTGCTTTAGAAACACATACCTCTTTCCTTGTTTACTTTGTTCAAGTAAGTCAACCTTCAACTTTATACATTCCTCTTGGGACTTCTGCAAACACTGTTCCTTTTCAATCACCATTTTCTGACTCTGCTCTAATTTATCTTCTGCCTCTCTATAAAATAAAGATATTTTTAAAGGTTGTTGAAGAGATTACGCCAGGTATGCAAGAATAGTTCTATATCAGGAATTCCATTGGTTTAAATCACTGAGTTAAGAGAAACAAATATTTAGCAAGAGACTGAAAAGATACAGTCATTACTTGCCAACTATGAGTTTTTATAAAGAATAAAAGAATACTTTTATTAAAGTTGAACTGTTTTCTGATATAAAAGCTTATATCCGACTTAATGGTCAGATACTAGCAGCATACCATATGTTTCAGAAACTAGATAAGGATGGCTATTATCACCACTACATCCATGATTTTTCAGATAGTTGCAAAAAGAAAAAATGAAAAAGCAGAAAATTTTGGAGAAGAAAAACATACTTTTCTTTTTTTTACAGGCACTCCCATGGCATAAGGAAGTTCTAGGGCCAGGGACTGAATCTGAGCCACAGCTGCAACCTACACTGTAGGCTGGATCCTTAAACCCACTGTGCAGGCCAGGGATAGAACCAGCATCACCACAGAGACAACAGATCTCAACCCACTGTGCCATAGCAGGAACTCCCAGAATTTTCTTTTTTGCTAATAGTATTATTAGCTACTGGGAAAATATTAAAACTATTAGAATTAATGAAAGGTATGACAAATAGTCCAATTATGAAATAATTAAAGTATTATACAAAGTATTATATAATATCAACGAACAGAACAAGAATAAATTCACAACTAAAAATACCTAGGAATAAACTTAACATATGTAATACAACGGAAATCATAAAATTGTGACAGTCACAAAAGACTTCGGTGTGCATCAGAATCGTCTGGAGGACTTGTTAAAACACAGATGCTGGGTCCTACCTCCTAGAGTCTGCAATTCACTAAGTCTGAGATAGGAAGTGAGATCTGCATTTCTATCAAGTTCCCAGATGATGCTCATACTGCTGGTTCCAGACCTACTCTTTGAGAATCACTAAAATGGAATAATGTGGCTATTTACTACACATATATCTCTCATTTTATTTGAAGCAGAAGAGGAAGATAAATTATAAAGTGCCTGATTCCTTGTATTTTTTTTTTTTTTATGAACTCCCATTGAAGTGTTGAGAATATATTACTATGCAGGGCAACAAATGAACTAGTTCATATTAAAAAAACATATCCAAATTTCCATTGTGGCTCAGCAGGTTAAGAACCCAACTAGCATCCATGATAACGGGGGTTCCATTCCTGGCCTTGCTCAGTGGGTTAAGGATCAAGCCTTGCCACAAGCTATGGTGTAGGTTGTAGATGTGGCTTGGATCTGGCCTTGCTGTGGCTGTGGTGTAAGTCTGGCAGCTGCAGCTTCAATTCAACCCCTAACCTGGGAGTGGGGTATGGGTGTGGCCCTAAAAAGCAAAAACAAACAAACAAAAAAACATATAATTAAGCATCTCAGGTTAGATTTAGTCTTTTTCTCTTTTCTTTCTAGGGCCACACCCACAGCACATGGAAGTTCTCCAGCTAAGGGTGGAATCGGAGCTACAGCTGCCGGCCTACACCACAGCCACGTGGGATTTGCGCAGGATCTGCAATCCACACCACACTGCAGCTCACAGCAACACCAGATCCCCGACCCACTGAGCAATGCCAGGGATTGAACTCATGTCCTCATGAATACTAGTAGGATTTGTTTCTGCTACACCACAACAGGAACTCCAGATTTAGTCTTTTTCAGCCTCTACCTATGTATCCTGCAGCCAAGAGGTATTAGGATGGACTGAAAATAAGTCCACTTAGTCCAAACAATCCTAACGATCAAGCTCTAAGACAGCCTATAGACCACTAAAGATTTATTGGGGTGAGGGAAAGAATTGCGTAAGATATGTCAAAAACTAAAAGTAGAAAAAAATTTTAAAGCTATAAAAAGTCTACGTACCTCAAAACTTTATCTTGGGCTGAAACTTCTGCTTCCAAATTTATAATCTGTTCTTCTAAGATTGGTACATTGGCTGCCTGTTGTTGAGCAGATTCAAGCATAGAAACCTAAAACAAAAAACAACTTTTAGAGCACTTTCTTCACAAAATAATCTATTTGGTCCTAAATTTCTTTTACTATCTGATAGGAAAAAACAGAATCTCTACTGATACCATCAAAAAAGATAAATTTCACATAAATTAAAAATATCATGGAGTTCCTGTTGTGGCGCAGTGGTTAAAGAATCTGACTAGGAACCATGAGGTTGTGGGTTTGATCCCTGGCCTCGCCCAGTGGGTTAACGATCCGGTGTTGCCGTGAGCTGTGGTGTAGAGTGCAGATGTGGCTCAGATCCCATGTTGCTGTGGCTCTGGCGTAGGCTGGTGGCTACAGCTCCGATTATACCCCTAGCCTGGGAACCTCCATATGCCACGGGAGCAGCCCTAGAAAAGGCAAAAAAATAAAAAATAAAAAAAATAAATAAATATCAAAGACCAAGTCATTTAAAATTATATGAAATTCTTATTGAATCTTCTTATGATTTAAAACCTAATTTTACATACATGCTTATTAGAGAAAGTCTAGAAAATACAGAAAAACATAGTACTCCTATAATCCTGAAGACAGTGTAGGAGGGAATCCACAAACTACATTGTGTCTGGAAGAGAATACCACTAAGAGAATTATCCACCCAAAAAGGAAGTGGTATAGTACAGGGCAGGGATGAGGACCAGGCTGATAAGACCCTCTTCTTCCCATTCTGAAAACACCAACAGTTATGTGATGGGCTTACCAGGAAGAGATAAAAAGTTATTCTCTGGAGAAACTGAACAGGAAAGGTTTGGGCCTCTCAGACATTATGTGGAAATTGAGCAAGGATAAGGTAGAGTTATAAATAAATATGGATTTTTGCTGGAGAAATTCCAGAGCTCCAAAGGAAAAGGCCTTATATATGGATACTGGATTGGGGGAGGGGACGTCTCCCTACAAGAGAACAACAGATGAAGCCTGCTGGACAATAAACTTTACCTTTGCACAGAGAGCTTCCAAAAGCATTCAAATGCCTTCCCTTAAATACAAATAGCTCAAACACAAATATCTGAAAGCTTCTAACACAAAAGTCAGAGGCCAAAAGAAAAAAGCAATGGCAGCAGCAAGGCAAACACACACACACAAATCATTAAATCTTCAGAGAGCTATGAGGAGATACTGCATCAGGATACTATTAAACACCAAACAATCAAAGAACATGAAAAAGCTCAGGCAAATTCAATAGGATGACAATGTTGAGGAAATCTCCTAAAAAGTACACAGGAAGACAAAAAGATAGAAAACAGCAGAAAAAAAAGCTTGAAAGAGTTGGAGGACAAGTCCAGGAAAGAAAACAGAAGAAAATTATCAAAGATTACATAAGAAAAATTTCAGGGAACAAAGAACACAAGATTTCAGCCTGACAGGATCTTCATGTACCCAGCACAATGAATAACAAAGGTTTGTTCAAAGACACATCACCGTAAAATTTTAAAATACCAAGGATGCGGAGTTCCCTAGTGGCTCATTGGGTTAAGGATTTGGCATTGTCACTGCTGTGGCGCAGGCTCAATCCCTAGCCTGGGAATTTCCACATGCTGTGGATGTGACAAAAAAGTTAAAAAAAACACCAAGGAAAGAAGCAAGATTTTAAAAACTACCATAAATAGAAAAATTATTTTTAAAAAAACACATGCCAAGAAAAGTAATTCACAATGGTATCAGATTTTCAGAGAAGCACTGAAGGATAGAAAACAAGAAAGTAATGTCCTAAAAATTCTGACGTAAAATAATTTCCAACCCAGAATGATTTTAATCAAGTGTAGGGGAGAAATCAGACATTTCAGACGGACAAGGAAGCTACTGGGAAATATGCTCCAACTGAAGAGTAAACTGAGAAAGAAGACCTGGGGCCCAGGAAACAGTAGATCCAACCTAGAAGAACATGAAAGAGGACTTGCAGGTGGGCAGCTTAGACAGCAGGCTGGGAGGCCAAGAAGCTTAGAACTATACAAAGACTGCCAAAAGGTAAATTATAAATACACTGATCAATACAATGGGGAATTTCAACAAAAGATTTCCAACGACATATATTCGACATCAAAGCTGAGACCTGGAGTTCCCAGCGTGGCGCAGTGGTTAACGAATCTGACTAGGAACCATGAGGTTGTGGGTTCGATCCCTGCCCTTGCTCAGTGGGTTAGGGATCCAGCATTGCCCTGAGCTGTGGTGTAGGTTGCAGATGCAGCTCAGATCTGGTGTTGCTGTGGCTGTGGTGTAGGCCAGTGGCTACAGCTCCGATTAGACCCCTAGCCTGGGAACCTCCATGTACCACAGCAGCAGCCCTAGAAAAAGCAAAAAAAAAAAAAAAAAAAAGCTGAGACCTGCCCTGAAAAAGGCAGCCTCCCCAAAAAATATTTCATTAGACAATTTAGAAAATGCTGGGATAGGAAGTAAAATAAAAATATCTGTCTTACCACCTAGAATAAATAACCACTTCCCACTCAAAACAAGGAACAAAATGCCAGTAGTTCAAAAGTTATTAGAAAAACTCTTTAAATATTTGACTTATATAATTAAGCCTCTATGACTTTAAAAAGATTCTATAGTTGTGTAAAAATTAAAATACAATTATTAATAAACAGAAAAGGTAAACAAACAAAACCTAAAAGCAAATAAATACACTGAAAAGGTAAACCTCATAAGAAATTTAAAAAACCGAAAGATTTTTCCCTCAAAGAAATTAAAAAATGTAGAAATGTCAGAGTTTCTGTCGTGGCTCATCGGAAATGAATCTATTATCCATGAGGACACAGGTTTGATCCCTAGCCTTGCTCAGTGGGTTAAGGATCCAGCATTGCCGTGAACTGCGGTGTAGGTTGCAGACAGTTTGGATTTGGCGTTGCTGTGGCTGCGGTGTAGGCCGACAGCTGTAGCTCTGATTTGACCCCTAGCCTGGGAACCTCCATATGCCACAAGCGCAGCCCTAAGAAGACAAAATAAATAAACAGGAGTGCCCATCATGGCTCAGTGGGAAAGACTCTGACCAGCATCCATGAAGATACAGGTTTGATCCCTGGCCTCACTGAGTGGGCTAAGGATCCAGCGTCACCATGAGCTGTGGTGTAGGTCGAAGGCAGAGCTTGGATCCCAAGTTGCTGTTCTGCGGTATAGGCCGGCAGCCACATCTCTAATTTGACCCATAGCCTGGGAACCTCCACATGCCGCAGGTGCGGCCCTGAAAAGACAAAGAATAAATAAACAAATAAATAATTTTTTAAATTAAAAATGTAGAAATGTTTTAAAAAATCAGTAGAACATTGACTATAGACAGAGTGCAGTAAATGCATGAAAATTCTTTCCCTGTAATTTGATCATTCTGGAAATCTATCTTAGTAATCTTAATCTATTTTAGTAATCTATTTTAGTAATCTATCTTAGTAATCATAAACACCAAAAATGTTTATGTTCAGTGCAGCATTTTTTTCTCCTTAGGCTCAACAGTACTTCTTTTTGTTTGAAAAATACAAAAGAAAAATAAAGACCTCCCATAAATCTACTACTTAAAACAGTATATCCATAAAAGAAAACAGTGAAAGCCTCACTACAACCTTCTAATCCTTCCCGAAGTTATCAACAAACATTGTGGAGCATAGTCTTTTTGTCTTTACATATGTTGTATGTATATAACTATATACCCAAACACATAAATTTATAGACATGTGTGCTTTTTGTAAAAAACAAAACAGATTATTGTGTGTCTATAATATTTTTCTGCCACTAATTAAGTAAATTTCAAGTGCTGACTATGCAGACACGGTTCTAAGAGCCTCTCAATGTATCATACCATTTAAACCTCATAATGTTCCATAAAGTCAAATAACTTTGCGTTGTAGTACTGATATATTTACCTTAAAAAAGTAAAACTTGGTAGCAATCCATTACATGGCTATATCATAATTTACTTTGCCATGCCTCTATTATTGGTCATTTCAGTTTCTTCTAAATTTTTTTGGTATGATACCAATCATAAGAGCAAAATATAGGAAACCATTTAAACAGAGGAGTTATTAATTAAATTATAGTATAGTAACGCTACCATAAAAAATGATGGTTGGAAAAGCTAAGTAAATGCATCAAAAAATGCTTAGACAAGTAAGAAGTATAAATACAGGAACAAAGAAAACTATTCGAACATTCTAGATTCAAAAGGTTTCTTATTAGATGGTAAAAACTCTCCTTTTCCTTTCTTCTATTTCTAAAGTTTTCAACAATGAGAATATAGTATTTTAAAGATGAAGATAAATAAACTATATATTTCCTTTGTAAAAGAAATAAAACCATGCAAATTGGTAATCTTAAGATTTTTAAGAAGCTCTGACCTATCCAAAGGCTATACAAGTTTCCCTAAATAATTTTCAGACATTAAATTCACATAAATTTGACTCTACATGTTGATATTAAATTATCACACAAAAAAGTATCACATTAAGACAATACAAGGAAAGGAGTTCCTGTTGTGCCTCAGCAGTTAACGCCCGACTAGCATCCATGGGGATGCAGGTTCAATCCCTGGCTTCGCTCAGTGGGTTAAGGATCCAGTGTTTTTGTGAGCTATGGCATAGGTCGAAGATGCGGCTCGATCCCAGGTGGCTGTGGCTGTGGCATAGGCTGGAGGCTACAGCTCCAATTGGACCCCTAGCCTGGGAACCTCAATATGCCACAGTGCAGCCCTAAAAAAGACAAGAAAAAAAAAAAGACAATACAAGGAATTTTTCCCAATTATAAATCTTAAAATGATTACAATTACTTTCTGTTGACATAGTCACCACTTCAATAAACATACTTTTGCTCTTGACTGCGTTAATTCGAAGTGGACAGATTCTATTTTAGTCATTAAAGAATGATTCTGTGAGACCAAACAAGCATTCTGTTGCCTAAGTTTATTAAGTTTCTCACGAAGACTTTTGATCTCCTGATCCACAGGTGTAGAAGATGAAAAAGGCATCTGAAAAATGAAAAGAACAATATATTTTGGATTTCTTCATTAACCATTACCTGTAATTAATGGAAATAATGAACGATTATCCGTAAACTAGGTAGCTCAGAAAAATGAGTTAAGATATTTAGTCAGTGTTGCTAAGGATATGTGAGACAATAAGCACTCTCTCCTCCACCGCTGGTGAACATGTACAAAAATCAGTACAGCCTGGAAAACAGTGGTACACTTTGGGAAAGTTCTTTGTATTATCCAGTAAAGTTGAACATGCTAAGACTCAACAATCTTAGTCCTGTGTGTATATCTGATAGAAACTTTTGCACCTGAAGATTAAAGAGACAAAAATGATAAGAACTCAAATGTCCACCACCAACAAAATGGATAAATTATCCTTTAACTGTACATATATTTCTATCATACTCATTGAATATATATAAAGTACCTTAACTTTCATGAGAGCTGAAGTTTTCAAAACATGATTTTTTATTTTTGAATAAGTAATATATTTACGCAATTTAAAACTCAAAACTAAAGAAAAGCATATACAGAAGTATCATTCCCATCTTTAATAAGCAACTACTTTGACAAGGTTCTTGTTTGTGAATTTTTACATAACATCAATCAGACAGCCAAAAATAGGAAATTTCTGAGAGTTGTTATTTAAGTTATGGTCTTAAACCTAGTCTTCCAGTGTTTCTAAATCCTTCTATAAGCAATACAAATTACCCACTCCCACAGCTCTTTATGCAAAACCAGCATAGTGTATACATTGCTTTGCACCTTGCATTTTTCTTTCTTTCTTTTTAGGGCCCCACTCTATATGGAAGTTCCCAGGCTAGGGGTCAAATCGGAGCTGGAGCTGCCAGCATACACCACAGCCACAGCAACACAGGATCTGAGCCCTGTTAGCAACCTACACTACAGCTCATGGCAAAGCTGGATCCTTAACCCACCAAACAAGGCCAGAGATTGAACCCACATCCTCATGGATCCTCATGGATACTAGTCAGGTTTGTAACCTGCTGAGCCACAATGGGAACCCCCACCTTGCATTTTTCATTTGAACAATATAGCTTCTCAATCTCTCCACAATCATTCAGTAAGATTTTTTTTTTTATCCTCTCATCTTCAGTTTCCATTGCATGTTTATCTAACCAATCCCATTACTAAAAACTTGCACTATTTCTAGCCTTCTGTTATGACCAAAAATGCCTCATTTTGTACTTAGGCAAAGTTTTCCAGAAATGGGGTTTCCAAGTTAAGAGCAAACACATTTATAATTTTGGTAAATATTACCAAATGCCCCTCCATATGGATTGTATCACTTTGCATTTCTAGCAGCAATGTATGGGAATGCCTATTTCCCCCTCATATCACCAACAAAATACAGTATCAAATATCTGGATATTTATAATCTGGTAGTGAATTTCTCTTATTATAACTAAAATTGAACATCTTATTACTTGTTTCAATTTCCTTCTCCACTCATGTCTTTTGCCCATATTTCCATTGGGTTGGTGATTTTTTTCTTCTTTCTAGGAGCTCTTTACATATTAAAGAGATTAGCCCTTTGACTTTAAAAGGCAAAATTTTTTTTCCACTCCCATTTGTCATGTATCTTTTGATTTTGCTTATGGTAAAATGATTCAACTTTGTTAACTGTTAATAAAAACAATCAGCAATTTGAATTAGGATAGAGGAGGATTTCCAAAAAATTACGTAATATTTGTAGACATGGAAGTTGACCTCATTTTCTTAAATGTAGACTCAGATAGCTTTACCAAAAAGATTCCTTACAAAAAGAAAATCTCTCAATTTTTGCCTTTCTGAAGTGAGAAGAGCAAATTTTTACCAAAAAAGGTTATGATGTTCATATGCATGGGGGCAGTGGGGTAATAAAGTACAAGAAGAGGAGTTCCTACTGTGGCTCAGTAGGTTGAGAACCTGACTAGTATCCATGAGGATGTGGGTTCAATCCTTAGCCTCACTCAGTGGATTAAGGATCCTGTGTTGCTATAAGCAGCAGCATAGGTCACAGCTGCAGCTCAGACCCTGCATTGCTGTGACTGTGGTGGAGGCTGGCAGCTGCAGCTTTGATTCAACCTCTAGTCCAGGAACTTCCATATGCCGCAGGTGCAATCATAGAAAGAAAAAAAAAAAAAGGAGGAAGAGTGGAAAAGGAGATAAAAGAGTTGAGTAAGGAAGAAGAGTATATATAGGTAGATAGATAATATAACTGAATAAAAAAAGAGGTAGAGATGGGAGTTCCCTCTGTGGCATAGCAGGTTAAGAATCCAGCATTGCCTCTGCAGTGGCTCAGATCACCGCTGAGGAGAGGGTTTGATCCCCAGCCCAGGAACTTCCACATGCCCTGGGTGTGGCTAAGAAAGGGGGGAAAAAAAAAAAAGGCGGGGGGTGGGGGGGGAGTTACAGACCAGGAAAAGCTAACATCATCTACAAAATTTAAAGACAGTGAATGGAACACCTGATGGAAGCCAAACAGTAAATGTAATTAACCATTTACTAAACAATTGTGACCTATTATGTACATGGCATAGTACTAAAGTCAAGAGGTTTGTTTGCTTACAATTTACTTGAGCAAACAAAATATTTAATTGCAAAAATATAATAAATGTAGAAGTTTAAAAATCGAGTAATACACCAAAATAACTACTCTCTTATCAGGATAGAACAAGAACCATTATTTTTAAATTTAAAGAGTCTTGAGCATAATAGTAAAAGACTATGGTAAACATGAACAAAGCATTTGAAGAAAAAAATTCAAAGAAAAGTATTTTAAGTAGACAGGTCTAAAAATAATAACCTCATCTCTTGGCTTTTTTTGAAAATCAGCACCACAGTTGGGCATTTTACAAACTTTTTTATAAGGTAAGTAATTCAAAAGTCCAAACTGGCTAGGCTGAGAAAGATCTTCCAGAATGAGTCTTTCAGACTTTGAACGATTAAAGGCATAATCAGAATTTTCACTTGGACTAACACTAGAAAAAAAAGAAAAAAAAAATTTTAGTTCTTAGATACTTTAAATGTTCATTCTAAATTACTATACATTAAATAAGAAAACAGAAAGAAAAGCACCTGAATGTCACTGGATATCATATTCCAGATACAAACTTAAGGCATTTCAATGAAATTTTTAAATAAACTATAATTAGTCTTAAACTAGCGATCTGTGGAGTTCCCATTGTGACGCAGTGGTTAACGAATCCAACTAGGAACCATGAGGTTGTGGGTCCAATCCCTGGCCTTGCTCAGTGGGTTAAGGACCCAGCGTTGCCATGAGCTGTGGTGTAGGTTGCAGACGCGGCTCGGATCCCGCGTTGCTGTGGCTCTGGTGTAGGTCGGTGGCTACAGCTCCGATTAGACCCCTAGCCTGGGAACCTTCATATGCTGTGGGAGCGGCCCTAGAAAAGGAAAAAAAAAAAAAAAAACCCCTAGCGATCTATGTGTTTCTGAAGCCTCTATGCTATGATTACTTAAGATTTCAAAAACAGTCATAGTAATAAAAGATTAGCCTATACAAATATTTTATACTCTGAATCCTAATGTATTAAAGGTCCTAACATGTAAACGCCTCTCCAACACTTCTATTCTTTTCCCTAAACTGAAGAGTTACATAAAAAATTAGAGAACATTATTTCCTAATCTGGACACATCAGAAACAAAATGTAAAATAATGAAATTCAAACATTTTACATTTATTAATTAGTCATACTCAAAACTCTATATATAATTTTACTTACCTAGATAACTCTTCCCCTAAACTCTGCAAATTCCATTCTGTTATCTTCAGCTCATGTCTTAAGGAAGCAACATTTGCCAGCAAACTTTCTTCTTCATTGTCTTTATTGTAATAGTCTGATGAACTAGATTCCATTTCTTAAAAAAAGAAATCAATTTCTTGTACGGTGCCTGAAAGAATCTGTGGTGTCAGTCAAAATATTCTCACACTAATAAAACTTAACTCATTTTTCTATTTCAAATGTTGCAAAATATTTCATGGTAATTTAAAACAAAGTAAAACCAAACACCTAGCAACAATCAATGTCTCTATAGTGTAAAGCAATAATGGAGAATTCAATAAAATTTCAATGAATCAATTTTTCATTATAGCCCGGGTCTAGTGATCATAGTTGCCCTTTTCTAAGCACCTTTAACCTTTCTAACATTTGGGTAAACCAAGTATTTTTATTCCATGTTAAAGATAAAGAAACTAAGAAGGAAACAAGTAACTTGTTCAGCGTCACACAAAGTGTAAATGGTGGAACCAAGATTTGAACCTAGGTCCAAAGATCTTTAAATTATTCTTATTCTTATTAAATTCTTTTCATTTTCTTATTACACATTAATTTCAATATAAACTGATAGAACATACATAATCAGGTTACAAATTCTATACATCTGACAAGACTGATATCACTACAGTCATTCACATTTTCTTAAAGGTAATTACCAGATAAAGGTTACCCCCTTTTCCCATTTTCTATGGCTATAAAATTTAAAAACCACACACTCATATTCACATCACAACCAGAGATCAAAATGGCATGTAGCGGGCTAACTCATAGAAACATATAAAGATAAGCTTTTGTTTCAACTGATGTTATCTCTAGGGTTGTGAAACTCTCTACTAAGTACTTGTGCACATAAAATGTGCGATAAAGTACATTTTATTGTTAATAATTAACACGTAGTTATTGCGTATTAAAACATATCATTAATAATAATACAATTAAGATGAACGTTTGATAATCTCTACTACTCCTAAACATCTTTTTGCATAATCTTAAAATTACATTTCTCTTTCAGATCCCATTTACCTTTGTCACTGAAGCATCTCTTTCATCACCCTTCTAGAATTCTGACCACATCTCAAGCTCCAAAAGGTTAGGAGTCCTCTGTATCTTGTGCAGGACTCTAAGGTGCTTAGACAAACTCAGTATTTTCAGGGAATAAATAAATGATGATCACCAAAGTGTCCTTCCTTCCCCTAACCTCGCTGAAATAATACGACAAATTGTTCCTCATTCAAAATTTCTGAGATGTAGGGAGGAAGATTAAAAAGAAAACTCTCACCTTATTAGAGGGAACTGTGGCAGAAACTTAAATGAACTATTATAATCTTAGCAGAGAAAATGTTTCTCTCCTCTTTCCTCTTTGGTTTCCACAAATTTGCTTCCGCTTAAACAGACGCTCCCAAACAAAAGTCAATGGATCAGGTCCCCCTGCTGCTTTTTCTTTTCAATATCTCTAGTTCCCTACAGGATAGTGAAGGTAAAAAGGGTAAAGAAAATTTGGGCAAATTCTACAATGCTATTCGATTTTATGTTCCAACTAAGTCAGGTTTATGTCCAACATCTTGTATACACTTTAATGTAAGAATTCTCTAACCCTTCTTGAAGTTATCAATGAAAACGTCTGAAGTTCAAATATATTTTCGTTTTCAGAGTGAGCTCTCTATTGTCTTCAAATAAAGCTTCTGCCTCCCTTCAAGTCTATCTTGGAAAAGCAGCACATCATGCTACCTCCAGGCCTTGACGCCTTTCGGCCCAAATAACAGTGCGTTTGTGGATAAATCCACGCACACCCACGGCCCCGAAGCACAAGTGTTCCCTTCACTCCCGGGATGTAAAACGAGAGACTGGGGTCGAAAAGGCTTCCCCGTTTTGCACGGGGGCCGTGACCCGAGAGGGCACCGTGCTCTAACAAGAACGCTCAATCTGACGCAAACGCTCCTTTGTTCATCTGGAGCAAGCGGAGGAAAACTCGACAGCTTGCTTTTCGATCTCTCTTCACCTAAAACACAACCCTGCAGAGCAGCTCAAGCGCAAGGGCGAGGCCCAGGAGAAGCGCCTCAGGGGACCAGAGGGGAAGGAACACAACCCCCTCCGGCAGGCCGCTCGCCACCCAAGCCGCAGTTGGGAGACCCACCGACGCCGGCGCACCCGTCTGCGCTCGGAAACCTCGCCCCTCTCCCGGACCCAGAGCGTGGAACCCCCAACACTGCACGCGGGACACCAGCGAACCCCGGCGGCGTCGCGTTCGAACCGCCGCGGGAGCCGTTGGCGACGCCCCGCCCCCGCCGCAGCCCCGCCCCTGCGCGGGCTCCGCCGGGGGCGACGCCGGGGCCCCGAGGCCTGTCGGGGATTGTGGTCTGCGAGCGCGGCCGAGCTCGCTCCCCGAACTACATTTCCCACAGCTACCGCCACGACGCCCATTGGTGTGAGGGAAGCCATGGGAGGCTGCGGTCTTCTGGGTGTCAAGCGGGCCGCGCTCCCGCGGGGCTGGAGGCGCCGAGACCGAGGAGGGTGTGGAAAAGGACTGCTGGCCCCGCCCTCAGCGCCTACGCTCTCCAGGCCGGCGCTTCCTCGTCTGAGGAGCACGCCTCCACCGCGGCCGGCTCCCGGACCTCCTTCAGGCTCCAGCTTTCCCCGCCGCCCACGAGGAGCCCGGGGAGGCGAAGCGGGGCGCAGGCGTCACTAGCCCACCCTTCCCACGCCTCTTCCGGCCCGAGACCGCCCCGGCAGGCATGGGCGACAAGATCCGGCTGCCCTTCCCGGGGGTCCTCTGGGCCGCTCTGCTGCTGCCCGCGGCGGCCGGCTTCACGCCCTCCTTGGACAGCGACTTCACGTTCACCCTTCCCGCCGGCCAGAAGGAGTGTTTCTACCAGCCCATGCCCCTGAAGGCCTCGCTGGAGATCGAGTACCAAGTAGGTGCAGAGGGGAGCCAGCCTCCTTCCGTTAGCCCCGCCGCACGTCGTCGCCTCTCACCGGCGTAGGAAGCCGGGGAGCCGGGGGTGGTGCGGCGAGGGCCGCGGGGGGAGCCGGGCAGCTCCGCGCAGGCGCGGAGGCGAGGTCCCGGCCGGCGCTGGGGACCGGGAAGTTAGGCGGGACCTAGAATGGACTCCCGCCCTCTCCCCTTTCCTCCGGTCGGAAGGAGGCCAGCCCCGGTGATGTCGGCGGTTTTTCTTTTTGTTTTATAATTCACCTGAGGTTTTTCTAGCCAGTACACGCTCCAGTACGGGGGATTTCACAATACAGGTCTAATACACGTTCTTCTTAATCATTGGACGAGATGATGACACTTTTTTAATCACTTCCACCATCCTCACCCAATTCCGGCTTTGTGAATCTACGCTGTCGTTACTTCTTCAAGGATTTTTGAATTGTGACCCTGTGATTTTTCACTAAATCTTATTTGAGGATATTTTGAAAGGAGTTACTGCTGTGTTTAATGGTACATTGCCTTCTCCGTTATATTACCATCATTTAAAAACCAAATAGGATCTAATTGTTTATTAGAACTTTATAACTTTTCGTCAGCATTCTAAGCATTTCTCCCATATTGTTCTCTTTTTAGTGTCTACATAATGTTACAGGGAGTTACCTTAATCTATGTAGTCATTCTGGTAGAGGGTACTTTCTTAGGAGAAATCTTGTTAGCTCCAGTACAGCTGATTTCGATGTTTCTAGGTAGCACTGGAGAAAAAAAAAAAAAAAAAAAAGCAGCAGCCTTGGTGTGGTTCATCTTTCAATTTTTATACAGGCTATCTAATTTTTAATGTTAATTTTCTATGGTTGATATAGAGAATCTTTCAGTAGCAGATATTGTCACATGTAGAGTTTTTAAAAGTTATTTAGAATTTTCATCAGAAGGAACTTTAGAATTAGATTATTTATATATAGATGTATAAGGTAAGCATAGAGAGTAAAGTATCTAAATCACATAGTTAGCAAAACGGGCTGGAACTCAACATTTCTTGATTTCCAGTCCAGTTAAAAAGTTAATTTACTGAACTTTACATGTTACCCTGTGCCAGTAATGAGTGAATGGAGGCACGGACACAGGGGAGGGGACAAAATAAAGATCCCTTTTCAAGGATCTTAATATTTAAGGGTTACTGGTTCATAAACAAGTAGTATCAATAAGGTATGGTATAGCTGCTGTGGGAGGAGGGCTTCTTCTCTGGGGTTTCAGAAGAGGCTTCCTGGAGAAGAATAAATTTGAATTTAGAAAGATGCTTAAGTGAAGCAGGAATGCAAGAAAGAAGGGGCATTTCAAGAAAAGGAACAGAAGGAAGAGACAGTTCTGAAAATGCATAGTGTGAGTGTTTTAGCAGTGGGCAATATGTAGTGGACACTACAAGCGTTGAGTTTTTTGTTGGACCTTTAAGACTGTAAAGTCTAGGGTGGGAGTAGAAGAAAAAGGTTGAAGAGGTTAGAAGGCTAGATCATGGATCATAAATCTTAAGCTTGTGCACCATACTAAGTAGCTTTGACCTTGTGCTATATAAGGGCCATTGAGGATTAGGGAGCGTGCTAACAGTAAAAAATGTTTTACAGTTGGAGGATAGATTTAAGGAGAGCAGTGTTAGAGGTAAGGAAACCAACTGTGGGGTTAGATAAATAGTCTAGATAAGAAAACAATTTTTGTTATTGTTGTTGTCGTTGTTGTTGCTATTTCTTGGGCCGCTTCCGCGGCATATGGAGGTTCCCAGGCTAGGGGTCGAATCGGAGCTGTAGCCACCGGCCTACGCCAGAGCCACAGCAACACAGGATCCGAGCCACGTCTGCAACCTACACCACAGCTCACGGCAACGCCGGATCGTTAACCCACTGAGCAAGGGCAGGGACCGAACCCGCAACCTCATGGTTCCTAGTCGGATTCGTTAACCACTGCGCCACGACGGGAACTCCAAGAAAACAATTTTAATGTTCAAAATTCATCAGTATTTAATAAAGCATTGGGAAAGAAATCTATTTTAAACTATTGACCTCTTACAATTAAGAGCCCCAACTGTAGAGAAAAAATGCCTGTGTTGAAATCCTTTCACTTAACTGTTAGCTTGAATAAGTTTAACTCCACACTTGTATAGAGATAATGGTTAAGAGTTGATTTGAAACTGTGAGCTAACAAGTGTTCATCCACCATCCCTGACACATAGTAAATATTCAATAAATGTTAGATTTTTTTGCATTTATACTTACAGAGTTACCTAGCTGGTATCATCTAGGTTTATACTTTGCACCTTTAATCACTCTTTGAAAGACTTTTCCACTAAACCATTCTACTTAAATTGTTTAAATTTAATTGTTTTGATTGAGGAGAGAAGTAAAATCATTAAATGTCTGTAGTCCTAGACAGTGTTGGAAGGGTTTGTAGGATAGAGATCATCTTCAGTTCTTTGTTTGCATTTTCTGACTCCATGATTATCCACTAACTACAAGCTACTGGGTTTTGTCTTAGTTTTTAAAATGTCAAGGAGGGAGTTCCCATCAAGGCTCAGTGGTAATGAACCCGACTAGTATCCGTGAGGACTTGGGTTTGCTCCCTGGCCCTGCTCAGTGGATTAAGGATGTGGCATTGCCATGAGCTGCAGGGGGGGTGGCAGATGTCTCGGGTCCCAGTTGTTGTGGCTGTGTCCTAGGCTGGCTGCTGCAGCTCCAATTCAACCCCTAGCCTGGGAATGACCATGTGCTGCAGGTGTGGCCCTGAAATTAAAACAAAGAAAAAAATGTCAGGTAACAGACATTCTACACATTGCCCCTCGCTTACTGTAACATATTGAAAAAATTTAACTGTTTCTCACTTTGCAGGTTTAGAAGGACACTTTTAGGGTAATTGACCAGTCTCGCTTTATATTAAGTTCTTGAAATTTTTAAATGTCAGTACATACATCTTATGAATAAAATAGATCATTCTTGTAAAATTTTGAATCATTATTGAGTGCTTAATTTGTGTAAGCTTTATGCTACGTGCTGTGGATATAATGGTGAGTAAAAGTATAGTCTGTGAACTCATGCAGTCTTAATAAGGGGATAGACATATTAATCAGACTAATATACAAATAAGTGTGAAATTAGAACTCTAATAAGTGCCATGAGGCTAAGTGCCTTAGCTATGAGAGTGTTTAAAAGGAGGACTCGATTTCAGGAATTGAGAGAAGAATCCCCAGAGTGGATTTCAGAGGCAGGAGAACCAGGCTGACTAGGGATAAGAGGGTGAGTGGAACAAGGTGACGGGTAAAGAGAACAGCATGTGGCAGTCTGAGGCTTTGAGGAAGCACCCCAAGAGCACCTCTGAGGAACTGAAAACTTTATTAAATGCAGTTTTTTTTTTTAACTTGAAAACTTTGAAGACATGGCTCCATTGTGGGTTTTTGCATCTAGTGAATATGTAAGAATACTGATGCCCATTCCAGTTCTTGTTATTTTGTAGTTCTCTACTACTTCCCTTTGGAAGTTTCTCAGTTGTTCTTTTCACATCCTTTGGAAAAGTCGGTAGGATTTTTTTTTTTTAATTTCTTTATTTTGTCTTTTTCTAGGGCCACACCCGTGGCATATGGAGGCCCCAGGCTAGGAGTCTAATTGGAGCTATAGCCACTGGCCTTCACCACAGCCACAGCCACGTGGGATCTGAGCCACGTCTGTGACCTACACCACAGCTCGAGGCCAGGGATCGAACCTGCAACTTCATGGTTCCTAGTCAGATTCGTTAACTGCTGAGCCACGACGGGAACTCCTCTGGTAGGATTTTTAGATCTTTTTTCTTTTAGCCTGCTTCACATGTATTAGACTCAGTCTAAAGATTTTTATCTTTTGAAGCAAGACTTTTTAGCCTCTTATTTAGTAATTTCTCTTGTTTTTCTTGGTTCTTTTTGAAGTGCTCATTAGGTAGATATTTGAAATCTTTAGCTCTGTCCTTTATAAAGGTCTTAGCATCCCCCAGACTTTTCGTCAATACTTTTTCACCTTGTGCTGAGAATTCCTTGGCTCCTTCTCATTCTCTGATTTTTAGTTTCCATCCATGTCTATTCTGGTTTTATTGTTATTACTTTTTTTTTTTTTTGTCTTTTCAGGGCCACACCTGGAGGTCCCCAGGCCAGGAGTTGAATTGGAGCTGTAGACGCTGGCTTATACCACAGCCACAGCAACACCACATCCAATCCACATCTGCGACCTATACCACAGTTCACAGCAATGCCAGATCCTTAACCCATTGATCAAGGCCAGGGATCAAACCTACATCCTCATGGATACGAGTCAGGTTTATTTCCGCTGACCCACGATGGGAACTCTGTATTACTTTTCTTAAGGCTTTATTTTGGTAATCACATTTTTGGTTTTTCTAAGAACTTTTTCATATCAGCATCTTCATTTTTTATGGATTTTACATTCTAGAATTCCTATGAGGATATGTATTACATTCATCTGAGGAAACATTTTTAAGTCTGTTTATATTTTTTCAGAATTTGAGCCTCTGAGAAAAACCAGTAATGTGAAAAAGAGGACATTAGTTTCAACAAATATTTGGTGTTTCTCTAGTCTATTTTGAGGTTTTTTTTTTTTTTTTTGGTCTTTTTGCCATATCTTGGGCCGCTTCCTGCGGCATGTGGAGGTTCCCAGGCTAGGGGTCTAATTGGAGCTGTAGCTGCCGGCCTATGCCACAGCCACAGCAACACAGGATCCGAGCCACGTCTGCAACTTACACCACAGCTCAGGGAAACGCCGGATCCTTAACCCACTGAGCAAGGCGAGGGATCGAACCCGCAACCTCATGGTTCCTAGTCGGATTCGTTAACCACTGCGCCACGACGGGAACTCCCCGGGAATTTTGAGATAAATAGATATTGGTAGCCAGATGTATTCTTTGCTCAGTGGAATGTCTTCTAGAAACTCCTTACTCTTCAAATCTATTAACAGTTTTCGTGTATTTCCAGGGTTGTTTTGGATTATTTGTAGTATTATGTCGTCTTCATTTCACTGGGACTTAAAGTAGAAAAAGAATTATGTATTTAGCCAGCCATTTGAAACCAGTTCTGTTGATCAGTAAGTAGAGCACAGGAATAGGGTAATCTTCTGTATCGTTTCATTAGTGCCACCAAGTAAAATAAAATGGAGTTGTGTAAGAAAAAGAGTGGCCACTGGAGGCGAATTACTGACCTCGAGTTCTGACCATCCACTTATTTACTCTCTCCTTAGTCAGCCTTCTCTGTGCCTCAGTTTTTTGTGGGGTTTTCTGGTTGTGTTTTCTTTGGTGGGGGTGTTTGTTTTGGTTTTGTTGCTAAAATGAGAACAATAATAGGACCTACCTTTTAGAGTTGTTGTGAGGAATAAATTAATCCACATAAAGCACTTAAAACAACGTATGGCATAAACTAATCGTTAGCTGCCATCATCATCATTAGGACATTTTGAGATTGTAAAGGAACAGATTGTATTCTTTGGCCAACAAGTAAGTAGTCTACTTGAAATATATAGTTCACAGGGGGAAAGAGTAGATGATGAGTTAAAGAAGTCAGCTGAAATCAGATCCTAGAGGCCTTGAGTTCCAGGCTTGGAAGTAACTATTGTTTTATTGAGGAGGAAGCAAACTCAGAAAAATTACAAAGCATGCCCTAATTTCCCAAGAAAAAGGATCTACTGATTGAACTCCCTTTTGTATTTCTTTCTACTCTACAGGGCTTCTCGATGAAGGAAGATTTTAGGAAGATTATTTCAGTAATACTCATAAGGCCTAAATTTAAGTGATGGCAGCAGGAACTGGCCAAATGGTCTTGCTGCTCCTTTCTAACCCTAACATGAGTATCTTAAGACTTTACCTCCCCTCCTTCCAGGTTTAGAGATGAAATCTTTTCATCATATTAGCTACTTAATGTAACTTTTTATTTTCAGAATTTGTAAATTGTGTTCTCTTCTGTGCCTTTCTACAGGTTTTAGATGGAGCAGGATTAGATATTGATTTCCACCTTGCCTCTCCAGAAGGAAGAACGTTAGTTTTTGAGCAAAGGAAATCAGATGGAGTTCACACGTGAGTAGTCTCCGTCTAAATGATGCGATACCAGCGGGCGATCTCCAGAGCAGGGAAATTGAGCACATTTGATACTAAATATTAATATTAAATGCTTCTATATGAACATCTTAAATGGTTCTTAATGGTCTTTTTTTTTTCCCTTTTTTGGCCGCTCTGTAGCATATGGAGTCCCTAGACCAGGAATCAGATCCCAGCAGCAGTTGAGACCTACACTACAGCTGCTGCAGCGCTGGGTCCTTTAACCCACTGTGCAGGGCCAGAAACTGAGCCTGTGACCTGGCACTGTAGAGATGCCGCCAATCCCACTGCATCACAGCGGGAACTCCAGATAGTGGTCCCTCTTAAATTAAAACATCTTCCATTAACCTTTACCTTTTTATTTAGGCATTTTCTTTTGATAGTCACTAAATTTTTTTTTTTTGCTTTGGTTAGTGTATGAGTATCTCCTAAGATACTACATTCAATCTATTGTGGCATTTTAAACCTACCTTTCTGAGTAGCGTAGGTTTTTTCCATTTTAACTATAAATTAGTGTTCCAGGTATGTATCTTAAAAGTTTCTTGAGCTGCTGGCTATATCATTTTTGCCCACTGTTTTCTTTCATGAAACAACAGTACAACACATCTTTGTGTATAAATTTTTATTTTACTTAACCTCATTCTTTTATATAAGTCCTGCAAGTAAAAGATCTGACTATAGGAAACTATATAGAAAGGAAACACTTTCTATAACTTTTTGAGTTTAGAGTTTGATGAAAGGCCATATATTGTCCTTTTATATCTCAGTTCTCTTTATTCATATCTCACTACTATTTCCCTATTCCATTCTATGATTTTATTATAATGCTTTCTTTCCTCAGTATTGCTATTGTATTTAAACTATGAGCTTATAGGAATAAGAAGGACAAATATGAAGTGTTAATATTTGCCATAAACTAGACTTTGCATTTTATATACTTCTAAATTAATCATTCCAACCCACTGTGAGAAAGATTCTTTGATTTCCCAATTCCCATTTTACAGACAAGGAGGCTCAGAGAAGTTAAATAAGTCTGCAGGGATACATATTTATTAAGAGGAGGAGGCAAGAAGAACCAAAATTCTTGCTTTCTACCCTATGATGCTTAGAACATCCCTGACACATAGTCCTATGTAAGTACTAGCTATTATGATAATCATTGGCCTTCGTTAAAGCACCTGGCATGTCATTGATACGTAGGAAATACTGACTACATGAATAAGTGAATGAGGGGGGCAAAATATCTCAACCATAAATTTTTAAGATATTCATTTCAAAGTAGTTTTGAAAATGGTGTTTTACCTATGTGGGGCTCAAAAAAGTTGCATAAACTGATAAAATCAGAGGTGGTAATTTTAAGAGTTCCTGTTGTGGCACAGTGGACACGAATCCAACTAGGAAACATGAGGTTGTGGGTTTGATCCCTGGCCTTGCTCAGTGGGTTAAGGATCCGACATTGCCATGAGCTGTGGTGTAGGTCGCAGATGTGGCTCAGATCCTGCGTTGCTGTGGCATAGACTGGCAGCTGTAGCTCTGATTCAACCCCTAGCCTGGGAACTTCCATACGCTGCAGGTGCAGCCCTAAAAAGCAAAAAAAAAGAAGTGGTAATTTTAAAAGTCAGTTGAGACTGATATACTTGGAATTAACTTTGCTTTCTTTTTGATGGACTTTCTGAACAAGAACTAAAAACATAGTTCATCTTTACATTTCAAAATATTAGAAAATATATAGGATTTGGGAGTTCCTGCTGTGGCACAGTGCTTTAAGAATCCACCTGCAGTGGCTTGAGTCTCTATGAAGGCATGGATTAACCCAGCGCACTGGGTTAAAGGATCTGGCATTGCCACAGCTGCAGTGTAGGTTGCAGCTGGGGCCCAGTTCAATCCCTGGCCTGGGAACTTTCATATGCCGCAAGTGTGGCCATTAAAAAAAGAAAGAAAGAAGGAGGGAAAAGAAAAGCAGATGTATAGAATTTCTCTCAATATTCTGCTTTCATTTAGAGAAAAATTAAAATTAAGCTGGGGAGAAGATACCTTACTGCTTTCTTTTCTCTCTCATTAAGCCATTGGGATGAATGAGTGAGTTCATAAGAGTTCACATTTGTTGAGTTCTTTTTGATGTGTCAGGTCACTGTTCTAAGCATGTTAAATGTATCAGTTTGTTTTTCTTCCCCACAGTCCTATGAGGTCCATAATATTATTATCATTTACCAGTGAAGAAATTGAGGAATAGAGCAGTTAAGTAAGTTATACAGCTAATAAACAGCAAAGCCAGGATTTAAAACCAGTCAGTCCAGGAGTTCCCACTGTGGCATAGTGGGTTGAGAATCCAACTACAACAGTTCTGGTTGCTGCAGAGGCACAGGTTCAATCCCCAGCCCAGTGCAGTGGGTTAAAGGATCTTGTATAGGTTGCAGCTATGGCTCAGATTCAATCCCTGACCCAAGAACTTCAATATGCCATAGTACAGCCACAAAAATAAATAAATCAGTTAATTAAATAGAATAACACCAGTCAGTTCAACTCACTCTTCTTTTTTTTTTTCTTTTTTCTTTTTTTTTGGCTGCACCTACAGCATGTGGAAGTTCCCAGGCCAGGGATGGAATCTGAGCTGGAGCTGCAACCTACACCACAGCTGCAGAAGCACTGGATCCTTAACCCAGTATGCTGGGGTTAAGGTCAAACCAGCTTCTCCACAGAAATAGCTGGATCATTAACTCACTGTGTCACAGCAGGAACTCCCAAACTCACTCTTTTTATTTTTCTTTACTTTGTACTTATTTTTTACTTGTCTTTTTGTGGCTACAGCTGCAGCTGTGGTTTGACTACTAGGAACTTCCATATGCCTCAGGTGCAGCCCTAAAAGGCAAAAAAATTTTTAAAAAAATCTTTGAAACAAATGCTATCCTTCCAGAAATCAGGGTTAGTAAAAATGTTTCCAGACAGAACCTTAAACAGCTTAAGTAATACCTATTTGTCCAGCTCTGCCTGGAATAAGGAGGATTCAAACCATTTTTCTAGGCTACTGAATTAATATCATCCTAACTCACACCAGAACTTACACATTTTGGCTGTGGGTTTAATTGAAGCTGCAGCTGCAGGCTTATGCCACAGCTCGTGGCAATGCCAAATCCATAACCTACTGAATGAAACCAGAGATTGAATCTGTATCCTCAGAGAGACGTCAGGTTTTTAGCCCACTGAGCCACAATGGGAACTCCCTTATGAGCTTTTATTTGTATAATATTTTGTATCATTTGTAGTAATATTCCTTTCTACTAAAGATAGTCAACAGATTTAGAAAGAGGTTAAAATAGGAATGACTATAAAGTAGTAGACATCTTTTTATATATATACATGTTAAAGTTCATACATCTGAGTCAATGCTTTTTAAACTTTTTTCATTTTTACTCCTGTTCCCATGTAACCTTTCAGGCATTTTATTTACTCACACCTCCCTCCCATGAAATTTTAATACCAAAGATATACTACATGCCATGCCCTTTTTTATTTTACTGTCTATATATATGCTTTATATGTAAAAACAATAGCTACAAAGCTTATGCTTTTTATCCAATACAAGGTTAAGAATGACTAAATAAAGTCAAGTTAAATGAAGACTAAACAAAATTAAGTTAGATTAAAAAGCTATTAATATTAAATTAACTTTATATTTTTAACAATTTTTAATAATTTATTTGCCTATGTATTGTGCTAATCACATATGCAAATTAGCAATTTATACAACTATGTAAGAATATCAGTGTAATTAAAAATTTTTAAATCATTCCAAACATTTTTTTAAGAAAAGTAGAATGACTGAAAAAATTATATCAACTTCAAAAAAAGTACTTTTACTGACCTTAACTTTTAACTTTTGCTTGATGTGGGAAAATTATTTCAGCTACTTGATAGTACTTTACATATTTTTGACTTTTCCCCCCAGCATTTGGCATAAGTAATGAATTAAAATATAAACTAATTTTATTCAAATTTCCCCTCAAAATACAAAGATTAAAAGATGTATGAAATGTATGAAAGCAGTGTGTAAATTATGAAGGGATATACAAGTATTGGTTATTTTTATTTGTTTATATTTTTATTTATAGTATGTATGTTAAAATCTAATCACATTGTTGAGTAGTTATCTGTTATGCATAAACAAAAACAGTAAGTCACAAATAAAGGGAAGAAAAAAACAAGTTTTGGCTTAAAAGATGAGGATCACGGAATGCTATAGAAAATAATACAAGCTGCTTCAAAAACTGAAGATCAAACATACGTATCCGCAAGGGAGCCAGTGGCATCAATAGGCATGTGAAGGGCACCTCTTGCCATGAATTCTAGGTCAAGCAGTCACTCAATAGTCTTCCAGTCACAGCTATCTATTTGCTAGCATTTTGTAGCACTGCTCCTGCACACATTTTGTGTACCTTCTGAGAGCCAGTTGTGATATGCCCAAGAAAACCCAATGAGAAAAAATTAAATACTAAAGAATAAGATTTTGTCAGGTAGGATCTGGCTTTGGTGGGCCACAGAATTATTTTGTCTAAATTTTTTCACCCAGCTTGAACCAGTTTTCACCACTAGGGGGCAGTATCCCTTCATTGAGAGTGCATAGTCTACATGAATGCTGACCTCCTGAACAGTGGCGTTTGGTACTGTGTCAGTGATAGCATTCATCAGAATATAATGGAAAAGTTTCCTCGGGAAATCGCCCACATGTGTTATATTATGAAGCAGTCAAGACATTTTATTTTATTTTGTTCCTTTTAATATTGTCCCCCCCCTCATTCATACCAGTGTTTGCTTCAGGCTCCTTGCAAAGGTTAAATGCCTCCTCAAAAGACAAAGGTTTGTCATGATTGAGGAGATTGCAAAGAATACAGACAGGCTCTAGCAGTATTGTAGAAAGATCAGTCAACCTGTGAGTGTAACATAACAGGCTATGTGATTGTGGGCAAGTAACTTAATCTATGTGAACCTTACTGTACTTGCCGTGACAAGGTCGATTATGAGGCCTGCTTCCAAATATAATAGCCAGGATTAAAAGAGATAAAATGTAAGAAAGCAGTGTGTAAATTATGAAGGGGTATTCAAGCATTGGCTGTTTTTATTTATAGCATGTGTGCTAACCTCGGATCACATTGCTGAGAAGTTCTCTTACAGTTAAAAGAGTTAAGTCAGAAATCAGGGGAAAAAAGATGGAGATTGGCTTAAAAGGTGAGAATCACATGTTCAGAAGATTGTAGAAAATAATATAAGCTGCCTCAAAGTTGAAGTGATCCAGCATACTGGAGCTAAGAAACTTCAGAGTCATTTAGATTAACCTTTGTGAATAGTCACAACAATAACTAGAACACAGTCTGAACTTTATTTTTCTTGACCAGCAGTAGTAAATGTCATTAGCCTGAGCAGTGTTTTGTTTGTTAATGTTTCCCTCCACAAAGAAATTATTAGAAAACTATTTTGGGACTTCCCAGCGTGGCACAACAGGATCAGTGGTATCTCTGCAGTGCCAGGACACAGGCTCAATCCCCACCCCAGCACAGTGGGTTAAAGGATCTGGCAGTACCACAGCTGCAGCTCAGATCCGATGCCTGTTCCAGGAACTCCATGTGCCATGGGGCAGCAAAAAAACGAAACAAAACAAAACAACCTATTTTGGAGTTCCCATTGTGACTTAGCAGGTTAAGGACCTGATGTTATCTTTCTGAGGATACAGTTTTGATCCATGGCCCGGCTCAGTGGGTTAAGGAATCTGGTGTTGCTGTGGCTGTGGTACAGGTTACAGCTACAGCTCCAATTTGACCCCTGGCCCAGGAACTTCCATTTGCTGCGGGTATGGCAATAAAAAGAAAAAAGGAAGAAAACTATTCGGTTAAAATAACTCTGCACAAGCCAGTTATCTTGAATGTGAAGGTTATAAGACCAAGATCAGAAGTTTAGTTGTGAGTGGCATTTTTTTCAGTAAAGGTTATGCCACTGCATTAAGCTCTGGTTCTTACCCACTGAAAACTCACTTTACAGATTAATCTCAACTAAAGGGGAAGTCTGTAGTAATATTCCCCTATCAATTGAACTCATTATAAGTTACTTTTTTTTTTTTTTTGATTTTTAGGGCCACATCCACGGCATGTGAAAATGCCTGGGTTAGGGGTCAAATCTGAGCTGCAGCTGCCAGCCACAGCAACGCCGGATCTGAGCCGCATCTGCAACCTACACCACAGTTCATGGCAATGCCAGATCCTTATCCCACTGAGTAAGGCCAGGGATCGAACCTGCATCCTCTAGTTGGGTTCGTAACCAGTGAGCCACAATAGTAATTCCATAAATTACTTTTAATAATGTATAAATACTAAAGTTCGTTCTGAGGTATCACATATCTAGGTTTTTAATCCTATTATCTTATAAAACTTAGGTCAAACTTATTTGCCACAATTTACTGAGTGAATGCTAAGCATATCTAAGTTGCAAGTACTTGAATATATATTTCCAGGTTGCTGCCTTCCCAAGAAATTATAAATTGTCTACTAA
Organism: Phacochoerus africanus; assembly: GCF_016906955.1. Classification (NCBI taxonomy): domain Eukaryota; kingdom Metazoa; phylum Chordata; class Mammalia; order Artiodactyla; family Suidae; genus Phacochoerus; species Phacochoerus africanus. The sequence continues at coordinate 124,392,816 of NC_062549.1, forward strand.
CAGTCTTATCAGTAAGCTGTCCAAGGATTTCCCTTGTGGTGCAGTGAGCTAAGGATCCAGCTTTGTCACTGCAGCGGCCTGGGTCTGGTTGCTGCTATGGCACAGGTTTGATCCCCGGCTGGAGAACTTCTGCATGTAGTGGGCGTGGCCAAGCAAATTTTTTTTAATCTACAAAACTGTCCATTTTTTATAAACCATATTATTTCTTCTCGTTCTTTTTTTTTTTTTAATGAGACTGACACACTACCTACTGTGCTAATGAGGCACCTCTTTTTTTTTTTTTTAACATGGCTGCACTCACAGCATATGGAAGTTCCCTGGCCAAGGATTGAATCCAAGTGCACCTGCAACCTACACCAGATCCTTTAACCCAGTGGGCCAGGGATCAAACCTGAACCTCCACAGCAACCCAGGCCACTGCAGTAGATTCTTAACCCCCTGTGCCATAAGGGAAACTCCCTTTTTTGGGGGACGGGGGGTATCTTTTTAGGGCTGCACCCACGGCACATGGAAGTTCCCAGGCTAGGGATCGAATCGGAGCTGTAGCCACTAGCCTGCACCACAGCCACAGCAACACCAGATCCAAGCTAAGTCTGCAACCTATTACCACCAACTCATGGCAATGCTGGATATTAACCCACTGAGCAAGGCCTGGGATCGAACCTGCGTCCTCATAGATGCGAGTCAGATTCTTTTCTGCTGAGCTATGATGGAACTCCTATAGTAGTTTTTCCTTTGATCCCAGATGGAAGTACAGATGACTGAAGACATGTCCTTTTTATAATACAGGATAGAGACTGAGGTTGGTGACTACATGTTCTGCTTTGATAATACATTCAGCACCATTTCTGAGAAGGTGATTTTCTTTGAATTAATCCTGGATAATATGGGAGAACAGGCAGAAGAACAAGAGGACTGGAAGAAATACATTACTGGCACAGATATGTTGGATATGAAACTGGAAGACATCCTGGTCAGTATGGTCTTTTAATAAAATAATAAAAATTACTGACATCCAGAGACTTTATATGTGATAGGCACTTAGCTATGCATTTTATCTGCATTATTGCATTTAATCCTTACCTAACTCTCTGAGGATTATCATCTCCATCTTTCCAGTGAGGAAAATTATGGCTATGGGATATTTGGTAATATTTCTGTCACATAACCAGAGAGGGAGAACTAGTACTTGAACACAGACTCTTATGTTCAAAACTCCCTTGGAACATTCATGAAGAGAAGACTTGTAGCACACTTGCACAAAGGATAAAACTAAGTAATTTGGGAGTTCCTGTCGTGGCGCAGTGGTTAATGAATCTGACTAGGAACCATGAGGTTGCGGGTTCGGTCCCTGCCCTTGCTCAGTGGGTTAACGATCCGGCGTTGCCGTGAGCTGTGGTGTAGGTTGCAGACGCGGCTCGGATCCCGCGTTGCTGTGGCTCTGGCGTAGGCCGGTGGCTACAGCTCCGATTCAACCCCTAGCCTGGGAACCTCCATATGCCGCGGGAGCGGCCCAAGAAATGGCAACAACAACAACAATAACAACAACAACAACAACAAAATAAGTAATTTGTAAACACTTAGGATGTACAGGCGTTTTCTTTCCCCCATAGCATACTTTTATGAGATGAAATATGAAATTATTTGATTGACTACTTTTGGGAACACTGTTAGCATTACTCAGATCAGACCTCTGAGGAGTTACCAGAAACCAGACTACACTCAGGAGTAAAAACATTTATCAGATTATGGCTTCCTTGTTTGAATTGCTTTATGCTTTATCATAAACATGCGTAACAAAATGTGCATTATAAGAACCTATTTTTTAATAATAGTACTGCCAGTGATGGGGAGAAAGATCATTATGCTTTGGCCCTCGCTAGATGTAATCAAATGATAGAATTTACTCAGTGGCACTTGTAAATAACATATATATCTGTATTACCAGAACTTGCTGCATAAAAAATGAGCTTATTCCAAATTTGAAACTATACAACTAATACTTTTATACCGGAACTTTTGTTTGTTTTTGCCATTTCTTGGGCCGCTCCCACACCATGTGGAGGTTCTCAGGCTAGGGGTCGAATCGGAGCTGTAGTCGCCGGCCTACACCACAGCCACAGCAGCGTGGGATCCAAGCTGCGTCTGCAACCTACACCACAGTTCACGGCAACGCTGGATCGTTAACCCACTGAGCAAGGCCAGGGACCGAACCCGCAACCTCATGGTTCCTAGTCGGATTCATTAACCACTGAGCCATGACGGGAACTCCCAGAACTTTTTTTTAGTAATGTGTTATTTTGATGACTTTGAAATTTCTCAGGAAAGCAGCTATTAAATTATATAAGAAGAGGAATTCGCGTTTGGTGCATTGGGTTATAGATCCGGTGTTGTCACTGCAGCAGCTTGGGTTGCTGCTGTGGCTTGGGTCAGTCCCTGTCCTGGGACCTTCCTTATGTCATTGGCACAACCAAAAAAAAAAAATTACAAAGGAAGAGACATACCGTAAGTCAGTTTGCTTATGACGTCGCAAAATTAAACGACCGTGTTACGATCATGTGAGCCCTCCGAGCCTCAGTTTCCTACCACCCTTGGAGATAATACCTCTAGAGTTGTGAGGATGAAATGTGATACAGCATATATATATATATATATATATATATATATAACATTTATTGTGTGCAAAACACTTTAAGCAGTGTTTTGCACACAATAAATGCTAGTTTTCTTACCTTTTGGAGAGGTGTTACTATGAATACAAACTGAAAGGATTCAGTTTGGCAAGAATTTTTACTATGACAGTTTTTTTACCTCATCATGATTTCATATGTACACTAAACTTAGTTGAACTTTAGAACTAGAAGACTTAGTTATCAGCACAGCTTCAACTTCCCTTTTTTTTTTTTTTCTTTTTTTAAGAACCACACCCAAGGCATATGGAGGTTCCCAGGCTAGGGGTCCAATCGGAGCTGTAGCTGCCAGCCTACACCACAGCCACACAGGATCCAAGCCACATCTGTGACCTACATGACAGCAACACCAGATCTTTAACCCACTGAGCAAGGCCAGGGTTCAAACCTGCATCCTCATGGATACTAGTTGAGTTTGTTATCCACTGAGCCGTGACGGGGAACTCCTGCCCCTTTTCCCTTTCGTTCCATTTTATAGGTTTGGATGTGATGCATCAATAGTTCCACTACTACTCTAGTCTTCTTCCCATTCATTTTTTAAAATCTCACTCATATTAATATATTCTTCCGTTTTAAATTTATATTGCCCAACAAGAGCAAAATAAAAGTAGTTGTAAATTTTATTAGTATTTCACTACATTCTCAAGAGACTGACTTCATTCACAATTAAATAACCAGAAAGTTCAGATTTAAATATGGCTTAAACCACTTAAGTCTTTCTGAAAGAAAAATAGAATGTTTTTGAAGAGTGTTTCCATTTACCACCCCTCCAAAAAATTTTATCACAGCAGCAAACTTGAATAAACTTCATGCTTGACTGTCATCGTCATGATATTGAAAAGAGCTATGCATCATCTTTCTATTTGCAGATCTGAATCCCATATTTTTCTGGAAAATATTTGCATTACTAGGTTACCACTGCTTTACAGATAAGCTCACATGATATTATTACACTTTGTTATTTTGTAAGTTTAGCAGAGCAATCTGAAATTTTGTGTATATTTTTTACACTTAAATGAGGATTTTAAGCAAAGCGACTATTGAGGAAAATGTTTCTAGTATTTTTTTTCTGGTATTTTCTTATTTTTGCCATCATAACTTTGATGTAACCTTTCAAATCTCAGCTTCACCTGAGACCTTTTACAGTTTTCAAATAACTTCTCACCAAGATCATATTATCAAAATAGTTTTTTTCAGAAGATGTACAACTTAAAATGCATCTTGCTAAGCTTGTTTTTTATTAATGTGATCTGAAACATAGAAACATATTTTTTATGGTTTTGAGGGCTAAGAAGATCATGACTATATTACTGGCACTGTGCCACTCAGATGTATTTTCATATTACTTATTTTCATTTCACAGTAGCTTTGCTCCTTTTTTAACTAATTTAAATGCATCATGAAAACTTAGAAACCTTATGTAAATGGTCTTTAGGTAATCAAGCTGTCCATTAATTAAAGTTGTGTTTGGATGTTAAATTAATATCAGTACTGTGAAGCACGTTTTTAAATTAATTTTTATAATAAAATTATTTTATTTATCTCCAGGAATCCATCAACAGTATCAAGTCCAGACTAAGCAAAAGTGGTCATATTCAAACTTTGCTTAGAGCATTTGAAGCTCGTGACCGAAACATACAAGAAAGCAACTTTGATAGAGTTAATTTCTGGTCTATGGTTAATTTAGTGGTAATGGTGGTGGTGTCAGCCATTCAAGTTTATATGCTGAAGAGTCTTTTTGAAGATAAGAGGAAAAGTAGAACTTAAAACTCCAAACTCGAGTACTTCACATTGAAAAAAATGGACAGAAACATGCAATAAACTGTTATAGTCAAGACCATTAATAGTCTTTTCCAGCATTTTCAGGTATTACCATTAAGTGTGAAATAAGTATAATTTTAATGTGAAAGGAAAGTCTTTACTTTCATCTGTGCAAGTAATCTTACTGTTCAGTTGTACTTAAATGTGTAACATTTTGCAGGTACAAATGAATGAAGCCATATTAATTAATGGCAGTTTCCTAAGTCTGAAAAAATTTTCAAATGTCATAGGTAATTTAAATAAAGGAACTTTGGGAGTTCCCTTATGGCATAGCAGGTTAAGGATCTGGTGCTGTCACTGCAGCAGCTTGGGTCACTGCTACGGCATGGGTTCCCTCCTGGCCCAAGAACTTCCACATGCCACGGGTTCAACCAAATAAACAAAGTTTGGGTCTAAATGGAACACTGAACAGTATTTTTAAAAGATTCTGTTACTGAGAAGTTTCTTGAAGTTTCTTTGTAAATGTGGCAGTTACGAATTGTAGAAGTTTTCAATATATTGTTACAAATCATCTGAGAATGACCCAATCATGGATATCTTTAGAAAACATTCAGCTTTTCTCTTTTGCATATGTATTTCCTATAATGTAAATAGAAGCATAGACATCAAAAATAGATTTTTATAGCCAAATATCTTTCATTTTAAAATACTAGCAAAAAGGACTAGTTTTATATACTTAGCCTGTATTCCCCAAAGCTGACATTTTTAATAATTGTTGAAAATGCTAAGTCATACTAAAATTAGGACTGATTTTCTCTTTGAAGAATAAAGATTGCTCTGTCTCCATAGGGATACATTTTGTCTAATCCTTAAACTAAGATACAGGATTTTAAAGTTAAATATGAGGGGGAGTTACCTTGTTGGCCCAGTGGGTTAAGTATCAGAGTATCTGGCATTGTCACTGCAGCGGCCTGGACTGCTGCTCTGGTGCAGGTTCAGTTGCTGACCTGAGAACTCCTACATGCCACAGGTGCAGCCAGAAAAAAAAAATTAAATGTGAGGGAAAATTATTTTTATAATCTCAGCAGCATTATGTTGGTTTTAATGTGTTTACTGACTTGTATCATACATTATCAGCAGCAGTTGTGAAGGAAATACTGCTAAAAGGATCTGGGCCTAATGTAAATAACTATCTCTTTTTTTGAATTCTCAAAATCAAAAAAAAGAATAAAATCAATATTAAAAATTAGGGAAGCTTGATAATATCTGATCAAAATAAAGTTTACTTAAACTCTAGGTATCTGGTAGGCTAATCATAGTGATTCAGTCCTCATATAAATCATGAGATTAATTTCCAGTTAACTGGAAAAAACTATGGGTTTTTTACAATTGCTTTATTCTGTTTTGAATTATCTTTTATAAGTATTCAGGTAAATTTTACAAAATATAAGCCCTACTGTCAATATATATATATATACACACACACACACACACAGTGTTTATTACAATTTTCACAAAATGACCTGATTATTTATTGACATTCAAGTAAGGATTAGAAACCCACAGCATTCCAAGTCTAAACACTCAGTAGGTGACTAACTCTTTAGTTATCTGCCATCCTACCTTACTCAAGTACTAGTAATTCACCTACATTATGAATTAAATAGAATTTTTAGAGTATACCCACTTGTAATACTGTTTATGACAAATATGAGTTAGAAACAATCAACTTATAAACTTGAGTATAGAACAAGCTCTGTAGGTTAGTATTATTGGAACTTTTTTTTTTGGCCACAGCATACAGCTGCTTGATGTGGGAATCTCAGTTCCCAGACCAGCGATTGAACCTGGGTAGGTCAATACTGCTGGAATTCTTATTAAACAATAATGATATCCAGAGACAATGGTTTCATTTAATTTACACTCAGGAGTGGCACAAAAAAATATATTTCCCAGAGTTCCAGTTGTGGCTTAGTGGGTAGACCCAGTATTGTCTCTGTGAGGATACAGGTTTGATCCCTGGCCTTACTTAGTGGGTTAAGGATCAGTGTTGCTACAAGCCTGTGGCATAGGTTGCAGATGCGAGTCAGGTCCAGTGTTGCCACCTTGTGGTGTAGGCTGTGGCTGCAGCTGTGATTTGAACCCAAGCCTGGGAACTTCAGTGTGGATGTAAGAAGGGGGGGAAAAAAAAAAAAAGAAGAAGCTTAGATTTCTCTACTCTGAAGCTTTTTAAAAATGAGATAAATGCTATATCCTTAGATGATCAATTAATTAGCCAATGCTTTAAGTTTCCAGGATAACACCTATAACACATGCAAAACAAAAGCCAGTAAGATCAGTCTCTGATTAAGATTATAATTTTTAAATTATTGCCTATGATTTAAGATTTTAAGATTATATGCCTTTTCTCTTCTGATAAATTCATAATGAGAAATAAACTTGGGAGTTCCCGTCGTGGCACAGTGGTTAACGAATCCGACTAGGAACCATGAGGTTGCGGGTTCGGTCCCTGCCCTTGCTCAGTGGGTTAATGATCCAGCGTTGCCGTGAGCTGTGGTGTAGGTTGCAGATGCGGCTCGGATCCCGCATTGCTGTGGCTCTGGCGTAGGCCGGTGGCTACAGCTCCAGTTCAACCCCTAGCCTGGGAACCTCCATATGCTGCGGGAGCGGCCCAAGAAATAGCAACAACAACAACAAAAAGAAAAAAAAAAGAAACTTAGAACTATAGCTAATAAAACAGTACAGATATTAACTACTGCATCTTTTCCATAAAACTGTGATTAAGAATTCTACCTCTTATGTATGGCTGGTTACTATGCTGTACTCTGATTCCTTAGTTTTGAATTTGTTACATTGTTTTCTACCTATGATTTGTACCACTGACTTTAAATCTTTGATTCATTAACTTCTTACTATATAATGGCCTTATTTGGAAAGTGAAGAATTTAGGAATATTAAGGACAATTTTATTTTTATAGACAAAGTGAAAAGAGATTATTTAAGAAGCATGTTGCCTGTATTAACCAAAAAAAACCCAAAAAAAACTGTAAGCAAAAAACTAAATTCTTTAATATTGTTTAATTAATATTCTATAATATTGTTTATCTGCCTCATACGGTTTTTTTAATGTCAGTATTCAGTTTTGAAATTATGCTAAAATTAAGCTATTTGTCACTTAACAGCTAATTTTGTCTTTGGTTTTTAATCATAAAAACTTTAAAAATACTAAAATATTTAATGAAGGCCTAGAGTTTTGCTATGATTTGTATTCAGATCATTAATGATTACTATTCTTTCATGTGAATGTCAAGACATAGAGTATAAGTAAGTGGTTGAAATTGCATTGAAATAAATTATAAACTGAAATGTAATTTTAGGTTTATTTATCATTCTTAAGCATTGTTATTATGTCCTAAAACTGACAAAAACCGAGTACCTATAATTGTATGCCACCCAAAGAAAATTCTGTACCTGCATTTTCAAAGAAGTTGATTTAGAGTGTAATAGATTTCTGTTGGAGTGTAATAATGCACAATCAGTGTTGCTCAACTTGCTTTACGTTATGAACAGACACGGCGCCATATTAAATGAGCAGTGAGTACTGCACTGAATATATATAATAAAAACTACCATCCAAGAATGTATTTATCTACCAGTCACTGTAAATGCTGTCTAATCCTTAAAGCCTTCATTGATTTCATCCAAGTGTGCTCTCCTTTCCATTTGAAAACCCATACTTCTCTGCACTTTTCACTGTTTATCATTCTGCCCTGCATTAGACTTGTTTACCTAAGTACTTATTTTTCTGGTGTCCCAACATGCATTGTAACTAAAAAATGCTCAAGATACAGAGGCACAGATCAGTTCCCCAAATCTGACATGCTAAATAAGCTCCCAGGGAACTTGCTCCACTCTTCTAACCCACTGCAGAAATGACTGTTCAGCACAGGAATTTGGCTCCAAAATCTTCATTTTTAACACAGTTTGGGATTCTGGTGTCCACATTATCCCGGGACCATGTGCTAACTGGGTGAACTTGGGAAATCAAAATTTCTTCATTTGTAGAAATACTTTAAGTAACATCTTAAAATTTAGTTAAAAGCATATAAGAGAGTTTTGAATGCTTGGTGTATTATTGGTGATTTCCTTCATACCATTTAGACAAGCCATTCTTCCCCTGCAAGCGGGTAGAATTCCTTTGGCACCTTTCTGATTCTGTGCTCCCATCACTTTCATGTGTTTGGGCTTCTGGAAGCTTATGTCATTAGAAATGAGCCACCCCACATTTACAGTATTTAATGTCTATCTGAGAGAAGGACACAGAATAAACAATCTAGATCTAAGATGATATGTCATCTGAGAGCAAGCACATCATGGACTCTAGATCCTTGCATCTAGAAGGAAAGGGAAAGAAAATGCAAAGCAGGAGAAAAAATGAGAGGTCTTCAATGACTGTGAGGCAACACAAAAAAGATCAGTTATCCCATAGTAAAATGAACTCCCTTCTATATAAAGAGACTACTCCCCAATCTTGGAACTTTTCAAGTGGCAATAATGATCCATCCATAAAAGGGGTTATTTCCACATCTGCTATAAGATGGCAGGATGGACTAATAAACCTAAGTTTTCTATTCTTATTTCAATTCTAAAAGCACTAAGTAATACTACTAGTAGGAAAGAGCTGAAAGAAAAGAAAGACATATTTTAGAGTTCTGTTTTCCTGGCCTCCTGCTTGGTATTAAAAAGCAAATTGGAATCGGAATTTAAAACACCAGAATTACCATCATGGCTCAGCAAAGACGAATCTGACCAGCATCCATGAAGACACAGGTTTGATCCCTGGCCTCGCTCAGTGCCGTTGCTGTGAGCTGTGGTGTAGGCTCAGCAGCTACAGCTCCAATTCGACCCCTAGCCTGGGAACCTCAATATGCCACAGGTGCAGTCCTAAAAAAACAAAAATACCATTTATAATCACTCCAAAAAAAGGTGACATACTTAGGTGTAAATTTAACAAAAACACAGGATCAGTATAAAAATTACCATATGAATAGCAAAAGGCCTAAATAAATGGAGAAACACATGTTCAAAGTTTGGAAGGCTCAACATAGCAGAAAGTTCAGTCAGTTCTTCCTAAATCTATAAATTTAACATAATTCTTAGTGAAATCCAGGAAGTTTTGTTTTTGTTTTTGTAGACAAGAACGAGCTTATTCTAAAATGTATATGGAATGGAAAGACAAAAGAATAAGACAAATTTGAAAATAAAGTCTGCCTATCTTAAGGCTTACTTGGTAGCTACAGTAATCAACACAGTGGGTTGGAGGAATAGACAACATAGTTCAATACAACAGAGACTCCAGAATATACCAGAACCGGTCCAACTGATTTTTTTTTTTTTTTTTTGGTCTTTTTGCTATTTCTTGGGCCACTCCCGCGGCATATGGAGGTTCCCAGGCTAGGGGTCTATTCGGAGCTGTAGCCACCGGCCTACGCCAGAGCCACAGCAACTCGGGATCCGAGCCGTGTCTGCAACCTACACCACAGCTCACGGCAACGCCGGATCGTTAACCCACTGAGCAAGGGCAGGGACCAAACCCGCAACCTCATGGTTCCTAGTCGGATTCGTTAACCACTGCACCACGACAGGAACTCCGCAACTGATTTTTAACAAAGGTGCAAAACCAATTCAATAGGGGAAAGACAGCCTTTTAAACAAATAGTGCTAGAGAAGTGAGACAGACAAAGGTAAAAATACAAACTTGAATTGTTAAAACTATAAAGCTTTTCAGGAGTTCCCTCATGGCTCAGTGGGTTAAGGATCTGGCATTGTCACTGCAGTGACTCAGGCCTGGGAACTTTGGCAAGCTAAGGGCACAGACAAAAGAAAACAAGAAAACAAACAAACTATAAAGCTTTTTGAAAAAAATATGAGAACATCTTCAAGACTTAGGGGTAGAAAAGAGTTTCCACACTTGACAGCAAATACATAACCCATAAAAGGAAAAACTGATAAACTGGACCTCATCAGAAGTAAAAACTTTTGCTCTACAAAAAACCTATTATTTCATCCCTCTATTAAGAACATGAAAAAAAAAAAAAAAAGCTATGCAAACCATACACGCCAAAAAGGACCAGAATATACATAGAATTATCAAAACCCAAAAAGGAAAAAAATTCAATTAGAAAATGGGCAAATGATATGAACAGATATTTTACTGAAAAAAAAAAGATAGATAAATACAGATAGACAGACAGCAGATAAGCACATGAAAAAAAGTTCATCATTACCCATTAGGAAATTCAAGTTAAAACCATAATGAGTTATCACTAGACACCTACCAGAAAGTTACACTACCAAATGCTGGAAAGGATGCAAGAGAAATTGGATCACACTCACAGGTTGCTAGTGGGATACAAAATGGTGGGGTCATTCTGGAAAACATTTTGGCAGTTTTTTATACAACTACGTGTGCACTTACCATGAAACCTAGCATTTATACACTTGGACACATCCCTGAAAAGTGAAAACATAACGCTCAATTAAAAGCTTGTGCACATATTATCCACAGCAGTTTCATTTGTAATAGCCCAAACCTGGAAATAACCCAAATGTCCTTTAAAGAGTAAATGGTTAAACCTTGGATACATTCATCTATGGACTACTGTGCAGCAATAAAAAAAAAAAAAAAAGAACTATTGCTACATGGAACAATCTGGATGGACTTCAAGGGACTTATGGTTAGTGGGAGAAAAATCATCAACAGTCACACATTGTATGATTCCTTTTATCTAACATTCTTGGAATAACAAAATTAGAGATGAAAAACAGACTAGTGGTTGCCAGGTATTAAGAATGAAGGGAAGACAGAATGTCGCTTAAAAAGGTAGGCTTGCGGTAAGACAGCTCAGTCTTGTGATGGTTACACCAATTCACACACAGAACTATATACACACACATACAAATGAGTGCTTGTAAAATTAATGAAAGCTGAATAAACTCTATGGGTTGTACCAATGTCAGCTTTCTGGACTGGACACTAGTATATGCAAGATGTCACCATTGGGAGAAACCCGTGAAGAGTACATAGGAACTCCCTGCACATTTTTAGTTTCTTGTGTACCTATGATTATTCAAAATGAAAATTTAAAACAAAAATGGGGGCGAATGAATTTTATACCTGAAAGAGACAGTGCATTGTAATATACATTACTTATGAATGAGTCCAGGAATGAGTAATTTAACTTCATATTAAATAAAGCCAAAATAGTCTCATGAAAAAACAATGATTTTAGGTACTGGTTCAATTCTTAGGAATTTAGTATTCTTCAATTCATTTAAGGAATTGAGCCTAATGGTTTTTACATAAAATATGAAAGAGTCAAAAGTAAACCTTTTTCCCTTTCAGAGCAATTACATTTTCCAAAATATTGTCCAGAGATTATATTACAACAAAGTGGTTATTGAAATACTGCTTCTTCTTTGTAGAGGATGACACCAACTTCCCAAATGTTGCAAAATCATCATTATGAAATATGCTGAGATTATGCGAATCTCAACAGAGGAGCTATCCTTGACTTTTTCAAATGCTGACTTTTCAGTGGACAATCATGGCATATAGGTATAAGGAAAATAAAACAGTGGATGGTTGATTCCTTCATCTAGAAAGTTAACAAAGTCTTTTTGCTATAAAAGATCTTAGAATTAAGGCATGTACAAGATAACACAACAGAGAAGTAATTTTTAAAGAATAAAACTGGAGTTGCCATCATGGCGCAGCAGAAATGAATCCACTAAGAACCATGAGGTTGCGGGTTCGATCCCTGGCCTCGCTCAGTGGGTTAAGGATCTCGCATTGCCGTGAGCTGTGGTATAGCTTGCAGACGCAGCTCAGATCTGGTGTTGCTGTGGCTGAGGCCGGCAGCTGTAGCTCTGACTGGACCCCTAGCCTGGGAACCTCCATATGCTGCGGGTGCAGTACTAAAAAGCGAAAAATAAATAAAATAAATAATGTATAAAACAAACCATTGTAAACTCTTAAATGCCAAATCGATACAAATTTAAAAACAAACGTGCTGGCAATTACCTACTTCACTATCCCTTAGATAAACAGCAAAGGAGAAGTTTGTTTAGACTGAGAACAGGGAAAGGCTAGAAAACATTATGCAGGTAGCCTATCCTCTCCTTTAATAATATATTTCCTTTTCGGCCCCAAAGGGAAGATCAGAAATGTAATACTTTTTTTTATCTCCACAGCCTCTAATACAAGATACACTCATCACAATATATCCCAGGCAAGGTTTAATATCTTTAGAATTAAAAAAAAAAAAAAAAAGAGCATTACTATATCCAGTACTTTGGAGACTATAAAAGCAAAGAATCTGCCTTTAAAGAGTTGACAGTTTAACTGGGGAGGAAGACAAGTCAGTATTCAGGAATTAGCAGCTACCCATTTTTCCAGGTCAGCGTTGTCATTTGTCATTCCAAGAAGTTTTGCCACATCCTTCAAACTTAGGTTATCTTCCTCTCAACACACTGCCCTATATTTCCCTTTTAAATAACTACTCACACTGTATCAGGATTAACTTACACAAACTCTCTATTAGACTCTAATTTCTGAAGGCAAAGACCAGTCTTTCTACCAACCTGCACCCAGCCACAAAGCCTAGAACACAGTATTTGTTGATGCAAAGATGAGGCACACTGCTGGCTATTATTAAGTGAAAAGTGAAGTTTCAAATCAACATGAACAATCCTCTTAAGTAAAAACAAAGAAATAGATAAAAGTCTTGAAGGCTAAGGCTTATACACCATTATCTACAGACTGCAGAACCTGGAGGATTTTCAGAACTATAAACTCTTAAGTTTTGTGTTACCTGAATTTTGTAATGAGAAATATTTTGGTATAAGTTAGTAAATAGTAAGGCTTATTCACTCGGGGAAAAAAACAACAGAGTTGATAAAAGATTTTCATCTGTTTTTCTCATATACGGTCTTTGTCCTTCCCAATCATTTGCTCTTTCTTCTAAACCACATCTTTTCTTTTTTTTTTTTTTTGGTCTTTTTGCCATTTCTTGGGCCGCTCCTGCGGCATATGGAGGTTCCCAGGCTAGGGGTCTAATCGGAGCTGTAGCCACCGACCTACACCAGAGCCACAGCAACGCGGGATCCGAGCCGCGTCTGCAACCTACACCACAGCTCATGGCAACGCCGGATCCTTAACCCACCGAGCAAGGCCAGGGACCAAACCCGCAACCTCATGGTTCCTAGTCGGATTCTTTAACCACTGCACCACGACGGGAACTCCTATTTTCTTGGAACTGTTTCACTAATTCTTTTTGTTTGCCAGCTAATATGCAACAATGTGGAAGTAAGCAGAAAAGCAATGCATTAGAAATAATTAGCATTATTTCCTCCAATTTAAGTTTAGATGAAGAAAGGAGTACTTTTAACCCCAGATGCAAATAATTTCTATTATAAGAAAATCTACATTGTAAAATCAACTATAACAGAAAAAATAAAAATCTTAAAAAAGAAAATCCATAATTGGAGAAAACTGAAGCTTCCTTATGAAGAGAATGAACTACCTGTTGACTGAAATATTTAATTAGTTTTCAATTATTACTACTACTAGACCACAGCAAATGCTTGTAATTTTCCAAACCTAAATTCATATTTCTCAACACCAAAAACACAAGTAAAATTTAAGAAATTTCAAAAAAGAAGTCACTTTCAGTAACAACCTGAAATATTTTAAATCAGCTTTCCAGAGTTTGCCAAGAAAACCACCTGTCATTTTACTCACCACTCTGAATACCTTATAATTTTTTTTTTTGGGGGGGGGCAATGGGCAACACCTGCGGCATATGGAGGTTCCCAGTCTAGGAGTCAAATCGGAGCTGCAGCTGCCAGCCTACGCCAGAGCCACAGCAACACCAGATCTGAGCCCCATCTGAGACCTATGCCACAGCTTGCGGCAACACCAGATCCTTAACCCACTGAGTAAGGCCAAGGATCAAACCTGCACCATTACGGATACTAGTCAGGTTCTTAACCTGCTGAGCCACAACAGGTACTCCACCTTATAAATATTTTAAGAGTTGTTAATTTTTCTTCCCAGGACAGAATTTTTTCCTTATTCTTTTTAAAACATAGCTATTTGCACATTTGTTTTTGGCAATATTCCTTCTTTAAAAATATTTTTGCATTTGATTTTTATTAAAGCTGTTCTTTGTCCAAAACCATTCAAAAGTTTGGACTTTTGAATTTCCAATATAAACTATCCATCTGGAAAACTCCAGGAAGTATTCTCTTGAAAACAAGTAGAAGTGCTTTTTGCTTCAGCATTTTAAATAAAACACCGAAATGGTTTCCCACTATACAGGTATTATCTGCTTCAAAAAAACAAATACTGGAGTTCCCATCATGGCTCAGCAGTTAACGAATCTGACTAGCATCCATGACGACGCAGGTTCGATCCCTGGCCTCACTCAAAGGGTTATAGATCCAGTGCTGTGGTGAGCTGTGGTGTAGGCTGCAGACGCAGCTTGGATTCTGTGTTGCTGTGGCTGTGGTGTAGGCCTGCAGCTACAGCTCCATTTTGACTCCTAGCCTGGGAAACTATATGCTGCAGGTGCAGCTCTAAAAAGTAAAACAAAACAAAACAAAAACTTCTTTTGTTCAGCTAACCTTAAATCTGCTCTGTTATCTTTAGTCTTTGATAGTAGATAATATACTCACATTATTAAAATTTTTCTACACACCTGCCACAGTGTCACTATGAAGAAACGTGTTATAGGTCTTTGCTTAAAGAATGGTGATGAATGAGGGTTTAATAAAGAGCAGAAGTTTCTGGGAAATGCCTGACAGAAGCAACAGCTATTAAAAACTAATCTTAGGAGTTCCCATCGTGGCTCAGTGCTAACAAACCCAACTAGTATCCACGAGGACCTGGGTTCAATCCCTGGCCCCACCCCGTGGGTTAAGAATCCAGCATTGCCGTAAGCTATAGCTCGGATTTGGCGTTGCTGTGGCTGTGGTATAGGCCAACCATTGTAGCTCCAATTTGACCCTTAGCCTGGGAACCTCCATATGCCATGGGTGTGGTCCTTAGAAAAAAAAAAGGCAAAAAAAAAAACAAAACCCCAACTAATCTTGTTCTATAATCCAATCCTGCTCTAATTCGTCACTCCATCACTTTCAAGCATCAACCTTTTCTTCCAGACAAGCCTATTTTCCTTCCTTACTGCTCTCTGAATAGGCCTGCTCCCATCTAATGACATCATTTGCCTCCCAGGTCCCCAGTCAAATACTGTCAGCCTATCTCCCTAACCGCTTTCCTAAGTATTCCCAACATCCCTACTGCTTCTACTACCTCAAATTTACCTAGACTTAGATTAGCCCTGGCTGGCTTGGTACCTCCTATCATTTCTAATTCACCCTATACACCAGTGCCAAATTAATCGTCTAACACACCTTAGCGTAGCAGGCTCATCAGAATCCAGATCACTTCCGGCCTAAACTATGCCACACATTGAGAACTGGACCATCCTTTTCTGTGTGGGGCTTAATCCCTTTGCCCACTCTTTCTGCCCTGTGAAAGCCCTGTTCCCTTCTCTACATATCCCTATTATGCATGTTCCAGTTTAAATTCCTTTAAGAAGCATTCCCGAATAGTCAATCTCTTTTTCCCAAATGTGCTCCACAACTAGGCCCCATGGAAAAGTAATCTCTCCCTTTCCTTAAATCCTCTCACTGTTCTTGATACTTTAAATAGCTACACATATACATTCTAAGCTCCCCAGCAAAGAGGAGGAGGTAAGTGTATTTACTTCACATTTTCCTCCTGGCAGTGTCTTGCAAAACAACAGGTCCTCCAATGTTGAATGAGATGTTCATTCTCAACTCCAGGCCTATTCTTCCTCCGCTCCCTCGTTTGAACTGAGCTTCTCTCTCCCTTAGCTTCTATTCAACCTAACCTACTCTTCAAGGTACAACCTAACGAATATCACAGTCCCATTTAATCTCATTTATCCAGTTAATACAGCACATATTTGGACACCTGCAGTCATACACGCTTTTCAAATGTTGCTTAATTCTCATGTTTATGTTCTAAACTCAAGACTACCATTCTCTAAAGTATACCCACTGAACCCCCCTGACCAAAATTCCATCTCTTTGAATTTGTTATTTATCATACACTATTTTTACCCATCAAAAATCCTATCAATCCTCCAAAGCCAAATTCAAATGAGATTCCCTTCAAGTCCTTCCCTAATGCCTCGTAGATTTACTCTAAGTTTCTAAGGAACCCTGAACCAGTATTCTAGTACTTAGCATATTTCAATTCAAATTTACTTCTGTTACATATCTGTGTCTTCCATAATTTAAGAATTCAAGCTGGGCTCCTGGTATTTCATTTTTTCTCTTATAAGCAACTCACAGGCATTCAAAATATAATTGATGCATTTAAATAATCCGTAGCACAAAATAGTTTGAAAAAGCATTTTCAGGAACTGAGGCATACAAAAAAAAAAAAAAATCCTGTAATACTGAAATGGGTTGAACTGTGTCCACCCAAAGATACTAAGTTCTAACTTCAAGTACCTGTGAGTGTGACTATTTAGAAATAGGGCCTTTGTAGATGTAATTAAGGATCTTGAATTTGGAGTGAGCCCTTAATCCAATGACTGCTGTCTCCATAAGAAATAGGAGAAGATTTGACATAAAGGGTAAGGATAATAAACTGAAGGCAGAAAGAGTTCCTATCGTGGCTCAGCGGTTAACAAATCTGACTAGCACTGGTGAGGACGTAGATCCGATCCCTGGCCTCGCTCAGTGGGTTAAGGATCCGGCGTTGCCATGAGCTGTGGTGTTAGGTTGCAGATGTGGCTCAGAGCCTGTGTTGCTGTAGCTGTGGCGTAGGCCAGTGGCTACAGCTCCAATTGGACCCCTAGTCTGGGAACCTCCACATGCCGAGAGTACAGCCCTAAAAAGAAAAAAACAAACAAACAAAAAAACCTGAAGGCAGAAAATGGAATGAATAGTAGTCTACAGCCAAGGAATGCCAAGGATTGCTTCCTGCTACCAGAAGCTAAGAGAAAGGCATGGACTAGATTCTCCACCAGTGGTTCCAAAAGGAGCCAACCTTGTCACCACCTAGATCTCAGACTTCTAGCCTCTAGAACAATGAGAAATACGAATTAGTGCTAATTTGCTACGGCAACCCTAGGAAACCAATACAAGTACCTCAACAGTATAGCTTCCTAAATACCTATTACAGTGAACTTTTTATCTCAAAAAATAAGAGGAATAATGAAGTTCTTAACAGATAAACAAAATTCTTTGAGTTTTATTTAACTAAAATCATATTTTACCTAAACTTATGATGAGGTAGCTCTTGCTCATAAATTACCAATGGCTTATCTTTTTTTTTTTTTTCCTTAATTTTATGGCCACAAAAAAAAAAAAAACCCACAAAGTTCTCGGGCCAAGGAATGAATCCTATGCCACAGCTGTAGCAACGCTGGACCCTTTAACCCACTGCCCTGGGCTGCGGATTGAACCTGAACCTCTGTAGCGACCTGAACCGCATCAGATTCTTTTTTTCTTTTTTATGGCCATAGCTGTGGCATATGAAGTTCCTGGGGTAGGGGTCAAAATGGAGCTGCAGCTGCAGGCCTACACCACAGCCACAGCAACACCAGATCTGAGCTGCACCTGCGACTTATACCACAGCTCATAGCAACGCAGGATCCTTAACCCCCTGAGCAAGGCAGGGATCAAACCCACTGGTTCTTAGCCCACTGAGCCACAAGGGGAAATCCTGCAATCAGATTCTTAACCCACTGCACCAAAGAGGGAACTCCAGAAGTGGCTTATTTTAAGCTGAGTTCAGGGTAACTTCTCAATATAAAATGTACTGTGTTAGAAATATACAATGATAGGGAGTTCCCATCATGGTTCAGTGGCAACAAACCCAACTAGGCTCCATGAGGAGGTGGGTTTGATTCCAGACCTCACTCAGTGGGTTAAGGATTCAGTGTTGCTGTGGTGTAGGTTGCAGAAAGGACTCAGACCCTGTGCTGTTGTGGCTGTAGCATAGGATGTCAGCTATAGCTCTAATATGACCCCTAGCCTGGGAACTTCCACATGCCACAAGTGCAGCCCTAAAAAAGCAAAAAAATAAAATTATATAATTCTAAAATATGTAAAACTGAAGTTATACCCATATATACTATAATAAAAAAATTCATGCTACTCCTAAGGACCATATTATTTTATGAAGGTGTTTTCGCTACTATATAAATCTTAATTTTTTTCTTAATGATAAAGGTTCATATTTTCAATGTAACTTGATACTAGGTATGGGTTAATATTTTGTTTTTTATTTTATTTTTTGCTTTTTAGGGCCGCAGGTGCAGCATATGCAAGTTCCCAGGCTAGAAGTCTATTTGGAGCTACAGCTGCCAACCTCCACCACAGCCACAGCAACTTGGGATCCAAGCCATGTCTGTGACCTACACTACAGCTTTTGGCAATGCCAAATCCATAACCCACTGAGTGAGGCCAGGGATCAAACCCACATCCTCATGGATACTAGTCAGATTCGTTTCCACTGGGCAACGAGGGAAATTCCTGTTTATTCTCTATTAAAAAAATTCCCATTGTGGCTCAGTGGGTTAAGAACCGACCAGTATCCATGAGGATGCAGGTTCAATCTCTGGTCTTGCTCAGTGGGCTAGGGATCTACAAGCTGTGGTGTAGGTCACAGATGAGGCTTGGACCTGGAGTTGCTGTGGCTGTGTTGTAGTCTGGCAGCTGCAGCTCAAATTTGAACCCTAGGTTCAGGAACTTCCATATGCTGCAAATGCTACTCCAAAAAGAACAACAACAAAAAAATTTTTAATGCACTACCCACTAACCCTTATGTCATATTTCTAAGTCATCCAACTTCAGCTTTAAGAGTGTGCTAAAGTAAAGTTCGGAGTTCCCGTCGTGGCGCAGTGGTTAACGAATCCGACTAAGAACCAAGAGGTTGTGGGTTCAATACCTGGCCTTGCACAGTGGGTTAAGGATTCGGCGTTGCCATGAGCTGTGCTGTAGGTCGCAGATGCAGCTCAGATGCTGCGTTGCTGTGGCTCTGGCTTAGGCCGGCGGCGGCTACAGCTCCGATTCGATCCCTAGCCTGGGAACCTCCACATGCCGCAGAAGCAGCCCTAGAAAAGGCAAAAAAAAAAAAAGACAAAAAAAAAGTGTGCTAAAGTAACACAAAAATAATTTAAATGATTCTAAAACATTAACAAAGCCCTGAAATTCCAAATATAATATAAATGTGTATTTGTCTTGCTTATCTGACACTTATATTTTCAGTTAGTAGATAAAATTTGATTATTACACGTACAACACATTTTCTCTAGAAAGTGCCCCAAAATAAATATAAATTATATTGTAAAACACGAGTCTTTATATTAAGTACTACTTTATAAGTACAAACTTAGTTTTAAAATATTTTCAGGAGTTCCTGTCATGGCTCAGCAGAAACTAATCTGACGAGCACCATGAGGACACAGGTTCGATCCCTGGCCTTGTTCAGAGGGCTAAAGGATCCGGCATTGCCATGAGCTGTGGTGTAGGTCAAAGATGCGGCTCAGGTCTAGCATTACTGTGGCTGTGGTGTAGGCCAGTGGCTACAGCTCTGATTAGACCCGTCGCTTGGGAACTTCCATATGCCATGGGTGCAGCACTAAAAAGACAAAAAATAAAAATAAAAAATAAAATATTTTCAAATTTTTGGAAATTATTTCAAAAAAATTAAGAGTTTGACCCTGCAGGGATATTTTAAATTCTACTTTCCACATAAAGGTAATAAACAGCATAGCTAACTTAATTTTATGCATTTCCCTGACTTACTTAGCCAATATTATAAAATAAACCAAATTTAGCTAATGTGCAAACATTATATGAAACTGATAAAACAACTGTTTTCATAGAAATTATGAGCTTCTGAAGCTTGACTTTTTTCTTCCTTTCTTTTTTTTTTTTTTTTTTTTTGCTTTTTAGGGCCACACCTGTGCCATTCATTTGAAAGTTCCCTGGCTAGGGGTTGAATTGGAGCTACAGCTACAGGCCTATGCCACAGCCACAGCAACGCCAGATTGGAGCCAAGTCTATGACCTACACCACAGCTCAGGGCAACACCAGATATTTAACCCACTGAGCGGGATGAGCAATCACACCCACATCCTCACAGATCAGATACTAGTCAGGCTCCTTACCGTTGAGCCACAACAGGAACTTCAGCAGCTTGACAATTTAAAGTTCAACTGCAATTGCACAATCCCAACACTTAAAGTACTAAAAAGTTAAATTACCACTTATCAATTCTTATAGTAACTTAACCTTTATCATGAGAATTAGTATCAAATTATCATTCTAGTTGAAACACCATCTCCTCTCTTTCCCTTAGACTACTCTCATGACAATTAAATACGTGCATGGTGGAGTCCCCTTGCCATGCAGCAGGCTAAATATCTGAAGCTGTCACTGAAGTTGCCTTGGTTGCTGCAGTGGCTCAGGTTCGCCTGCCTGGGAACTTTCATATGCCGTGAGCGCAGCCAAACAAAAAAAGTGCCCGCAAAAAAACAATGTCAAGTTGTTATTCTCTAAAATGGTACTACTCTTGTATGACAAGTCCAAACTAGACAGAAACTGATTTTCTCTTTCTCACAATGCGCAGATGGCATTATCCAGCTCTCCTTATTGGAAAGGAAAAGCCTACTGGCTCATCTAATACTGATGGAGGAACAGTTTTGATTCCTGCAGCCCTTTATCACCAAATCTCCTCCAGATTCCAAGAGCATATGTATAACAAGTCCATTGATTTTTTTTTTTTTTGGTATGCAGTTTTTGTCTTAAAATAATCTAAAGATCAACTGACCACAAAACAATCAACTTACTTGAGCCTACACTGCCCTCTTATTTCACTTATCCAGCTGAAAAGAATTCAAAAAAATTTCAACCATTTATATTATAAAATACGAAGAAAAATAAAAACTTGTTCATTACACAAAAGAAGGATGTTGACTGAAAAAAAGCACACAGTCTAGAAGTTAAGAATTGTTTTATTTGGTAGACTTCATAGGGACTTAAGCCCAAGATATCGGCTCTCAGGTATCTCCAAAGGACTGTTTGTTGTGCAGTCAGAGGAGCAAGACACAGAAATGGAACAGGACTAAAGTGCCAGATGAAGACAACAACTCAAGAACAATGACGCTTCCTTGACTTAAAAAGAAAAAAACTTGACAAAGTTTTCTCGCCACAGATCAAAGTTATTTTCATTACTGCCTTGGCATTTCCTCTATGTCCTAAAACTGTTTGTACTTTCAGGAGACACATGCAAAATGTCAGACTGAAATGTTCACAGATCAGTGACATTTTTGCACCAGAGAAATGGATCCAATCTGTATCAATGGCCGAACTTACTTCAATAAATGTGTTTTCTGCAGTGAAAAGCCAGAAAATAGTGGAAATTTTGAACTTAGTCACTATGATAGTTGCTGACTCCACCTCAGCTACACATTCCTGACTTTTATTGCAATTCTATTTTGCTATGGACTACAACCAATAGGAATCTTATCAATCGGGGCTTTAAATTCCTAGATACCCAAAGACTTCTACGTCACACAAAATGGAATACAAAATGTTGAAGAATTTTCCCAACTCTTATGCACCTGAAATTAAAATTTTTCTTTTCTCCACCCCTCCCGCCCCCGCTTTTTTTTTGGCCACCCTGAGGTATATGGAGTTCCCTGGCCAGGGATCAAACCTGCGTCTAAGCTCCCAATACACCACCAATTCTATTGCACCACAGTGGGAATTCCAAAGATTTTTATTTTCTATGCTCGATTATTTAATGACAGTTGAAAACTTTCTTAATTGTGTGTTTGATAAATAGAAAACCTAATTATGATCAAATATTCAATCAATAAAATGTTAAATAGTAATTGAAAAAATCTTGGAGTTCCCACTGTGGTGCAGTGAGCTAAGAATCCAACTGCAGCAGCTAAGGTCACTGTGGAGGCAAGGGTTCAACCCTCAGCAGTGTTGGCGTTGCCACAATGTGGCGTAAGTCACAGCTGCAGCTCAGATTCAATCCCCAGCTTGGGAATTTCCATACATCAAATGTGCAGCTATTAAAAAATGTTGTTTTGAGTAATGAATAATATAAAAAAACCATTTACAGAATTCCTGCTACAGCACAAAAGAATCCACCATGTCTTGGGAACCTTGGAATGCAGTTTCAATCCCCAACCGGGGATAGTGGGTTAAGGATCTGGCATTACCATAGCTGGCCCGGGAATTCCATATGCTGCAAGGCAGCCAAAAGTGGGGAGGAGTGGGGGGAGAGGAAGCCATTTACTTTTTCTCAAAGTAAATCACTCTTGAACCATTACTCAAGAATCTAAGAAAAATTGGGAGTTCCCATTGTGGCGCAGCAGAAAACGGATCCAATTAGGAACTATGAGGTTGTCAGCTTGATCCCCGGCCTTGCTGTGAGCTGTGGTGTAGGTTGCAGATGAGGCTCAGATCTGGTGTTGCTGTGACTGTGGCATAGGCTGGCAGGTATACCTCCGATTAGACCCCTACCCTGGGAACCTCCATATGCTGCAGGTGTGGCCCTAAAATGACAAAAGACAAAAATAAATAAATAAAAAATTAAAAAATAAGAATCTTAAAAAAAAAAAATCAACTGTCGATAGAAAAATTTTTTTAACTTTAAAATTTTATTTAAATGGTTACCTATTTGTTCTAGAAAAGCTCACTTGAATTCTTCCCAGTCTATGATAAATTAATAATGTTTTGTAAGCTACAAGGAAGAAAAGGAAAGGGAGAAAGCTCTTCAATACATTGTAAATAAATACGGACTCAACACATTGTAGATAAATATGGACTATTAACGTAAGTACTTCTACAGAAGAAATGCGAAAAGTAGACAAATATAAAAGCACTACCCAGCCTAAGTCATTACGAGTAAGGAGTAGAGGAGTTCCTGCTGTGGCGCAGCGGGATTGGCGGCATCTCTGCAGAGCCAGTACACGGTTCGATCCTCAGCCCCGCACAGAAGGTTAAAGGATCCAGCATTGCCACAGTGCCACAGCTGCAGTGTAAGGTGCAACTGTGGCTTGGGTCTGATCAGTGGCCAGGGAACTACAAATGCCTCAGCGTGGCAAAAAAAAAAAAAAAAAAAGACTAGATTCCCCTACCACATCTAGATCCCCAAGAGTACCACCAAATCACAGCAACACACAATCAATCAATGTCCACAACCTCTCAGCAACTACGTAAAGATTAACAGGCACTTTTAAAAACAAAGTACTTAACAACTAGGAAAATCTTCAATAAGTGTCATTTTAAATGTTTGAGGTTTTTTTTTAACCTTTAATGGTTTAAACGTTGTTTAGGAGTTCCCTCTGTGGTGCATGGGCTAAGAATCTGACTGCAATGGCTCAGTCGCTAAGGAGGTTTGATCCTGACATGGTGGGTTAAAGGGTTAAAGGGTCGGGCGTTGCCACAACTGTTACTCAGATTCAATCCCTGGCCCAGAAACTTCCTCATGGTGTGGATGTGGCCATAAAAATAACAACAACAACAATAGTTGCTTAAAGAGCTAACTATGGTCCATAAAGAGGTATGGAGAATGGGTTTCCTAGCACTTGAGAACTGAAAAAGAACGGGTTTCTAATGACATTTCTTCACTGGAAAATTTATATTCAGAGGTTTAAAAAATACATAAAGTCTAAGATGTAAGGTTATGCAAAATTCCAAAGGGGGAAAAAAAAAATCAATGGAACTGTTTGTTATAGATATGCTCTTGGGTTCTGGAATAGACTGAGTGATACAGGGTTACAGAGACAAACACTGTGGCTCTATCTTAGATGAATCAGTATGCTTTCCCTGCCAAAACCCTCCAAAAAGCTTCATTTCCTTAAACTTCCATGTCTTCTTGAAGAGGTTTAACTTCAGGGAGATCTAAGAAACCTTTACATTATTTTCAAAGGAAACCCAAATTCTCATAACATCTTGTTTTTGTCTCAAACTCTGTACAGGACAAACTTTCTTACCTTCTACTAATTCTGTATAAGAAAACCTAATCCTTCACTAAGCATGTATTATTAGTACTGGATGCTATTATTATAACTTCATTTTCAATAACTTCCAATGTCATTCATTTACTTATATAAATTGATTCTAAAGTTACATGTGCAAATTATCAATTTTATAAACAAATATAACAATAGCAATTAATTAAATATTTTAAAATCGTTCAAAAGTGGTATTTCTCTAGCAAAAGTAAAACATTTAAAAAACTTAATCTTATAAAAAAAAATTATTTTTAGGGATTCCCTGGTGGCCTAGAGGTTAAGGACCCAGTATTGTCACTGTTGTGGCTTGGGTTACCCCTGTGGCTCAGGTTCGATCCCTGGCCCAGGAACTTCAGTATGCTGCAGGCGCAGCCAAAAAAAACCTGTTTTCAGTGAGCTTACTTTGAACTTCTGCTTAGCATGAAAAAATTACTTCTAACTAGCTGCTAGATATTCATTCAGATACTGTCAACATTTTTAAATGATGGGTTAAACAACCCTGAGAACTAAATAACAAAACATAAGCTAGTTTTAATTAATTCTCCAAGCCCAGGTCACACACAAAAGCACTTAGGATCAACATCAACAACATCCACACACGGGTCAGTGTGAGCGAACAGGCATGTGCAGACCTACCTCTCACAATGTAAGTTTAAGACTGAACAATCAAAAGGACTCCAGAATATAGCTATACATTTTCCACAGTTTCAGAGCACTGATCTTCAATTCTGTGTATGTTCCATGAACTGAATGCCAGTCCTGCTCCTGTAATATTTAAGAAAACTCAAGGAAAGTAATTAAATACTAAGGAGGAAGGTTTTTGTTAGGTAGAGTTGAGCTCTGGAAGACCAAAACCATTATCTAAGATTTTTTGCATACACAACCCCCACCTCCTGCCATGAGAACAAGTGTGTACCCATTTAGGGATTATATTCCCCCCAATGGGAAAGCACGTTATAGAGCAGGGGGAGAAAAGGGATATATATACCTTTTGGTATATACAAGGAACAGAAATTAGACTAATTATTTTAAACAGGAGATATTTCTCCTTTATGCAATAGGTACATTCTACCATCAGGAAGGTTTTATTCATTTGTTTGCTGGCTTAAATCCAGTGGAAAATTTTCTTGAATGAGAAATCACATTCCTTAAAGATTGCTAAAGTGAGGACTTATTACTAGTCCTTCACTAATTATCTCCAACAAAGAGAAAATAAAAGGGTAACAAGCTGAGAGGGATTTTGTTGGATAGAAGTGAGGGAGAGGAGAAAAAAAAAAGAGCTGGTTAGCCTGCAGTCTTATTCTGATTTGTAATATAAGGATAGCGTAATATTTTGATACAAGGATAGCATAATATTTAATATAAGGATAGCATAACAGTCATTGATATCAGGACTTAAAAGTTACAAATACTATGCTTGTTCTCACCTACTTGGTATTGAGAGAATCAGTTTGCTTTCACAGTGTCTCCCACCTCCAAATTTACATCAGATAGATAGCTAGTTTCTCAACTGCTACTAATTAGAAAAGAATCCCATAAGATAAAATTTTCAATTTACATTTAACTGCCAAGATTTTATTTTCCTGAGAAAAGAACTCAACTGTTCAACGGCCACTGAAGAAACCAAAGGACACTTTTAGGAAAGTATTCAGAGAGGTACTCAAATATAATTCAAGAGGAAAACTTCCCCACACAGAGAAGGCATTTTTGGACTATTTCCCAACATTGCAGCCATCTTCCCTTGCATTATATCCTCATTCAAACTCTAGAACCAGATTATAAAAGTCTGCTAGAACTATGCAAGTCAGATCATGTTCCAGTCAAAACTTAACAGCACCTGACAGAAATTCAAAAAAACAGTGCAAAGCACAGAAGCAGGGTAGTGTTGTTCTACCCCAACGCTAATAGACAACTTCTTAATATATTAACAATACAAACCAAACATGCATTGTTGGACATACCTTGCAAAATAAAAGGAAAGAAATACCCTCAACTCACACATCAGTGAACATCCACCTCTGTTAAACATTTAGTAACAAAAAATACCCAGCAAAATCTGCCTTTCTAATTCCTATATGAGAATTTATAGATTAACTCCGATAGTTCATTTCACCCAAGGGCCTAAGAATTCATATTTATCAGTGATTATCAGGATATTTATATATTTATATTCTGTTTTGAGTAAAAACAGAATTAAAATAAAGTATTATTATTTTTACATCTTTTCTTTCAGTAGTTGAGGGGCAAAGCTTTTTAGGGGGAAAAAGGAAATCCTTTTATGTGAAGCCTGACATCTTCTGAAAAGAAATCATAGTTGAAAAGTAAGAACTTTTTTTTTGAAGTTTGGGGTCAGGGGAGATATACTATCTTTCAAGTAAAAGTGTACAAGCTAGCTAAACATGGTTTATGTCTTTAAAAGATCATTTAAGATGAACATGCAATTATGATTACTATTTAGGGGACATAAGAAAATAAAAGTTTTATAAAGATTAATTTAAGTGACCATATTTACAAGGGAACTGGAAACTCCATAGCTCCCTGGCTAAATAAAAGCAGTCATCTACTGCACCAGTGTGTATTTTCAGGCAAATACAGAAGCAAAACTCATTAGCTCTTTAAAAAATACACACATTTAATGTTGGTCTGTTTTAATTCTAAGTAAAGCAATTCCAAAAATACAAACTGAACATCAGAGCCATGTGAACCACCAAGATAAAATAAAACAGACATTCACAATAATTACGTCTAAAGACAGTTCAGCTTAATAAATCATCTTCCAGGTATGCTAAAGAAAGAATGACTAAAAATACTGCTGGTGTTCAGTTAGAATTAAAGGACTTTGGGGCAAATGAAATAATATGATACAGGTGGAGTGAATAAGGTTACACGGGATTTACATTTTCCATTACCCCTAGATATAAACAAACATTCAAAATCAACACAAACTCTGTGTGTTATTCAAAATATTGCAGCTGCAGGAAAGGCAACTTTAAATTAATAGCTAGGGGAAAATCAAGTTTTGGTGGAGGTAAACAGAAGTGACAGTTCTTAATTTGCACTTTTGTAAAGCTCATTTATACCTGGCCAACCAGGAACCAAATGCAGGACTACGAAGTTCTCTGCTTCTTTTGGCTATAATGTGACAAGAAAAGGTCATCTTTTGAAGATGTTTAAAGAAATAAAGCAACTTTCTTTATAAACAGTCAAATAAGCAATCAATGGAATAAATAAGTACTAACCCACATTTTTACTGCTCTGTAATCACTATACATATTTTTCATTTTGGCGGCAAATTCTCCAATTTTTAGGCTAAAATCCACCAATCGTTTTTAAGAGTAAAATGAACAGCCACCAAAATAAGAATATTCTTCTGTTTACTCTTTGGCTAAAAAAGAAAACAAACAAACAAAACAAAACAAAAAGAAACAGAAGACAACTCTAACACTGGTGATAAAAGAAACTTTTTTTTTTTAACATGTAAAATAAAGTTATCAATTTAAATCTTGGTACACTTTATAAAAACAAGAGGTAATGTTGTAATAAAACAGTAGTTGCCTCCGCAGGCAACACACTGTTTGTTAACCCTGTGCAATAAAATACTTTGTTCATACTACACTTAATTCAACATGACTAACAGTTACTACAGACATGTCAGGAATCTTCAGGGGACTCCTATAGACTTACTGTTAAAACTGAGAAACATTTACAATCATAATGTGCCATGAAAACTTGAAAATGTTACTTCTAGTAGGAGATAATGTTCATACTATTTGAATTTGTTTTAGGTATTGAACAGCTGAGTTACAAGGACTGAAAGTGAAAAGCATTCTAAAAGCCCATGAACACTGTTGTTCACACCCTTCTTCAGAACACACTAAACTCGTCTGACACATTTCTCTTCATACATAGCAAGCAACAGCACCCAATAAAAGCCTGAGAAGAAATGCTGCTGTGTAAATACTGCAACTATTCCTGAAAAAAGAATTATGGGATATATACTCCAAAGCTGCCCATTCCCATAATTTGTATTGCATAGGTCACATAATCAATCACACACATATATATACACATGTGTGTATATATATGCACATGCAAAGAATATATTAAGACGACAATGAAGTCTAGTCACAGAGCAATTTACAGGCTCAATATATTTTTTACACTTTGCTTGAAAGAAAATTTCAATATTTTACAGTCTTTTAGTAGGCATTATATACACTGCACTTTATGAAATCTAAAAGGTACTGAAATAAATTTTTTTCCAACATTTTGGTAACAAAACAGACAATGTTTTTCCAAATACTTGTGCTATCTATCTACATGATCTGTTTGCTCTGATAACCACTAACCACAAAAACTGACTCAATGGAATAATTAGAAAAATTATCTAACACCATGCATGGGTTTGAATCATTTTTAATACCCTATCCTAGAAACATTCTACAAATCTTAAGATTTAAAAAATTAAGTCTCTGTTCTGATTTTTAAAAGATATCTTTTTATGACAATATCCATAACATTGACAGGTACATGTTAAGGCTAATATCATCTCCTTAAGTGATTTTTTTTGACTTTTTTTTTTTTTTTTTTTTTTAAGAAAGATAGTAAAAGCCAGACTCCTTTAGGGCTTTGAACTGTACCTACAGAAAATGAGAGTGCAGTGAACATAATGTTCAGTCCTACAGTCAGGATGCAGTTGCTCCTTCCCATTCCACAAGATACTGCACCTTTCCATCAAGTGTCACCCGACGAGCCAATACTCGGTATTTTTCACCACATGCTATTCTACCTGCAGCACCAAAATAACTGGTAATGGAGTTTTTTAGATGATTGAGTTGTAACTCCTGATCTGCTAAGTTATTCAAAATCTCCGTGTTGAGGTCATCAATCTGGTAATCCTCTTTGCCTTCATCATCTTTTACAATTTCTGAGTTCTGAGTCTGGAGTGCTCTTCTTGGAAGACGACCCCTTCTCCTCCGTAAATGTGGAATTGCAGCAGGCCAAGATCTTCCTGTACGAGTTCTTTTTCTGGAGTCAGATAATCTGCAGAGCAAATCAGGCCCCAATTATCTACCCTTGCCAATACAAAAAATCAGCCAAATCAAAACAACAAATGCTACATAAATTGGATTACCACTGCCTTCATTAAATTAAATTCAATCACCTTCTTGGGTCTGACCCTTGAAGAACTTTTCTTCCTTAACTATGTACTACTAAGCTTAAAAGACTCAGAGGAAATTTTTGATTTATGAGGCCAATGATAAATTCTTACCAGGGGGCCCTATTCATAAGTTAAGTCTTGTCAATGTTTTCATCATTAAAAAGAAGACAGTTCATCATTCCTTCCCTCAATGCAATGAATACTTAATAAGCACCTATGACATACCAGACACCTTTCCGCGTGCTTAAACGGATGGCAGAGCTAGTGTAAAGTGTCCCTTGGTTACCAATGCTAGACCTACTGTTAAGTAATGTGATGAACTAGAATAAGCATAAACTAGATGCCAGGATTCCCATGGTCTAGCTCAATGTGATACTGGTCAAATTTAAATCTCTTGTCTTCTGTGCTCTCTTAAGCAAAGATATTGACTGAAGGGGCTGAACTAGATAATCTGAGTTCAGAAATTCAGTAATTTTATGATCTTAGAAAACACAGGCAAAATATAGCTTAACAGCTAAATTCAAAGACTATAATCATACTGCCCAAATTAACATCCCTGGCTCTGTACACTTGCTAATAAACATGCCATCTTGGACTTGTTACTAACACGCTCCAAAACTTAGTTTGTAAAATAGGAATAACTCCAAAAATTGCTTTTTTTAACATATATATAATGATGTTTATTTTTTTCCATTATAGTTGGTTTACAATGTTCAATTTTCTAACATACAGCATGGTAACCCAGTTACACATACATGTATACATTCTTTTTTCTCACATTATCATGCTCCATCATAACTGACCAGACGTAGTTCCCAGTGCTACACAGCAGGATCTCACTGCTAATCCATTCCAAAGGCAATAGTCTGCATCTATGAACCCCAAGCACCCCATTCATCCCACTCCCTCTCCCTCCCCCTTGGCAACCACAAGTCTATTCTCCAAGTCCCTGATTTTCTTTCCTGTGGAAAGGTTCATTTATGCCATATATTAGAGTCCAGATATAAGTGCTATCATATGGTATTTGTCTTTCTCTTTCAGACTTACTTCACTCAATATGAGAGTCTCTAGTTCCATCCATGTTGCTGCATATGACATTATTTTGTTCTTTTTTACGGCTGAGTAAAACACTGTTTTATGAATTCAGTAAGACAGTGTATGTAACCTTAACACGATGCTTGGTTAAGAGGCCAAAAAATAGCTCACATTATTATTACACATTATTATTATTCACAACTCATTTGAAAATGAGTTACATTTTAAGCCTTTAAATATTTATAATTTTATATGATTTACAAGAGCAGTTTTTGAATTGTGAACAAAAATTAAACAAGGAAAAGTATAAAACTTGCAAGCTCATAGCTCTGACCCTAAGTAAATTAAACTCTTCTTACCTGACCTATCAGACTTTAAGAAAAAATTGTCTTTCTGAAGAGTAAGGTTAAATAAAATATTAGAGGGGGAGTTTGCTAGTGATAAAAATCCTGAGTTTAAAATCCTTTTACTGTTCCCCTTGTGGCTCAGTGGGTTAAGAACCTGACATAGTGTCCCTGACAACGAGGGTTCAATCCCTGGTCTCACGCAGTGAGTAAGGATCCAGCAATGCTGCAAGCTGAGGTACAGGTCCCAGATGCAGCTCGGTTCTGGGGTCTCCTATGGATACATAGCAAAATTCCTGACAAATTTGAAAATTTTAATGTTTGTGCTCCAAAAAGCAAAAAAATTCAGATGAATATTAACAACCTAAGGAATCTTCTTATAGACTGCTTCTTAAAAGCTGAAAGACAAACTTAATGTCAACTTTGAATTGCTACAAATTATTAGTCATCACTTAATAATGAAAAGGTCTAGATGAAAATCAGTTAAGAGTAAGAACATAAAATATCTACCCATAATGCCTGGAAATGCTAGACGAGGTAGTTTCTTTTGCGCTGGAAGCACCCGTGAAATCCACATCTGAGGTATTAGATGAATGTGCAGTTCCCTCAGTTCTCCTGAGACAAGAGAATTTAAATGGTATAACGACTATATTACACAACAATAGAAATACTAATCCCCTCCCCAAAAGAAAATTCCTAGGTTAGAAGAAAATAACTTTCTATTTACCCTATAGAACAAGGTAAATCCAAAGTAGGATTCTCTGAAATTGACTCCTTATCCTAAAAAATAAAAAAACATACTGAAAGCATGGTTTGAAAGTAAGCTGAAAAGATTAGTTTCTCAGTAATTTCAAGCAGACTTTCCTCTGTGAACATATACCAATATATCCTCTTACCAAAGGTGGCTCAGCAGTTTTCTGAATCATTTTTCTTGTGTATGGGCCAGGTGGACGACCTACAGACTTTTTCTTTCCTTTTTTTTCTATGCCATTGCTTACTTCTCTGAAACAGAAAAACATTGTGTATTAATCTCTGCAAAAAGACAACAATAGACAATATATAGTTACAGCTCTACTTATGTAATAATTAGATTATACTTATAATTTTTATATTAACAATACCATAAAAACAATAAAATTAAGATGAATCTACAAGTTTAGTCAATTTCATAGATACATTCTCATTTAAATATTTAAGATATTTATTTATGAAAGGTCTAAAAAAAGTTCTCATACAATTCTGAAAAATATGTACCACCTAAAATTTTAAAAATAAAAGCAGAAACAAACAAAAACATCTACTATACTGGATGGAAGATTTCAAAACTCCTAATAGTTCAATTATTTCATTTAGGTTATTACCATACAGGTGCTAGGGGGTATTCCAAAAATTTACTACTAAAAGAAATTATGAATTTAGTAGTTAACCTCATGGAGCCAGGAAGTACCTATTTTAAAATACAGCAGCTAAAAAGAGAGGCAGCCTATGGGTTCCTGAATGACACACATCAGAAAGAGAATGATGCCCAGCGAGGGAAAACATAAAAGAGTAAGGAATCCTTTATATATTGGGCAGGGAAGTAATTCAAGGGGCAAAATTAGAAAGATCTAGAAAACCATTTTGAGACATAAGAACAAGTATCAAGCAATAGGGAGGGAAAAAAGGCAACAGGTTAAGGACATGTCTAATTTAGAAATGAAGAATGGCAAATATCAATACACAAAACATGTTTTCATCTATTCAACAAACATCTCCATATAAATGGGATACTAACAATAGAAATACAAAGATATTCCCTGGGCTAAGGGGTTTGCAGTACAGTTATAAGATGAATGTATATATAAGCAGGATAATAAAATAGGTTAAGTGTTGTTACAAAAACATTATCCAGGAAAATTCAATTAAAAAACGAGGTAAAGGAAAAATATTATAATAATAGGCTAGAGAGAACTAGAGAAAACTAGGAAAAGACTATTCCTTCACACACCAAACTAAGGTTGGGGAAAATAAGGTGGAAGTACAAGGAAGGAGCAAGTAGAGAAACTAGAGAAACGAAGAATAACAAGCACTGTAATCAAAAGTCTTAAGGATAAGATGTATGAGGTATATATACATATATTTTTGAAAGATGATCAACATAACAGTTATTGATAAAGGACCCCTGGACTAAGGAAAGTACTCTCAGATTAAAAGGACCAATTCACACATAGGGCCCAGAAGGAACTGTGAATGCCTTTTAAAAACACTGAACCATTACCTGCTGGCATCAAATGGACCTAATAACTACCACAGGTGGAGTGTCCTATCAAAATCATGATAGGAATGATTCATAATTCATAATATGGGCACTTTCTAGAAAAAGATTAATGATTAAATTTAAAAGTGACATGCATAAGTATTCTTTCCTGCAGAAAAAAAAACCAAACTCTTAAAGCAATATCTACTTTATTACCACCTCAGATGGATATAACGGTCAACCCTCTGCAGTTATTTTCTTAACTCTCTAAGATAATTATCTCGTACTTGCTCCTTAAATGTCCCTCTCAGCTATCTTTGCCACATCATCTGCTTGACAAAACAGAAGCTACCAGGCAATGACTTCAGTCACCTTCCAAATACTAAATCTAGAAGAATCAGTATCTGCACCCATATTCTCCTTTTTCACTCCATTTCAACAGAAGAGTTGTTAAGTCCTCTTACCAAAGGCCACTCCCACATTCAGGCTTTAAATCCTGTCCCTTTTGGCTTCTCAAAGACTTTACAGTATCTTCAATTACCTCCCCTCTCTACTATACCAATCTCACCTTCTCCACTGGATCATTCCAACTCACACAGAATAACAGGTCACAATTATCTTCTATCTATTGAAAAACCATCACTTGATCCAGCTTCCATTCCATTTGTCTACTTCCCTTTACAGTACAGCAAAACTACTTCTGAGATGATGACACATACCCTATTTTCTTCTTTCAGAATTCTTAAAGATTATTTGCTTTCTCCGTTTTTCCTTTAGCATCGCCATCATCATTTTGAATGTGTCCACATCCCTTAGTGTAGAAAAAGCCCAGTTGTGATATATAAATTGGGCAGTACTGAATTCATCACACTCTGACCTAGACCAATCTTTACCTCTCAAGGAGAATTGTTTTTGTCACTGTACAGAATGTTATCTTATCCAATACATCTTTCTCTCATCTTAACCCACCTCTCAGCAGCATTCAGTACTATTTAATATATCCATCTTGCTCGAAACATTCTCCTCTTGGTTTTCATAATATTGAACTTTGCTGGTTTCCCTTATTTCACTGATCATTCATTCTATTGTTCCCTCCCTTCATTTCACTTCTTGCAAATCTCTAAATGATATTAGGACATTATTCTGGGCCATATTCTCTTCTCTTCTCCCTCTCTACATCTAGAAAGATGAAGTCATCTTTCATCCATTCTCATAGCTTTATAAATCAGCTTCCAAGTTTACATCACGTGTCCTGATCTCTCCTGAGCTCCAGAATCATACACTAAGTTGCCTGTATCTAACGTCATCATCACCTAGATATTCCTCATAAGAATCTCAAACGCAATGAGTATGTAATAGAAGAATGCTTATTCACCTTGCCAAAATCTGGTAACAGACACCACTACCCACCAGTGGCTCAAGTCAGAAATTTCGGCATTGTATAACTTCATTTCTCCCTTTCATAAATGTAGTTCAAAGCCAACAAATTCCGCCTCCAATGGAGATTGTGAATCTATCTTCTATTTGACTGCTACCACCTCCACTTGCATAAGCAACCATTACCTACCTCTCAACATCTGAAAAGTCTTAAATTCTCTTGCTTCTACTCTTACCTCAACATATATCTGTTTTCCAAAGAGCGCCCCAAAAAAGTATTTTTAAAGGATAATCCAATCTGCTTACATCTTTAAATAGCTCCAAACTCCTTATGAGACCTATGAAACTCTACATGACCAAGCCCTACCCAACTTTTCCAACACCCAATGCTACTCTAGCCCTCACTAGCCTCTCATTTATACCTCAACTAGCTTCCCATGATTTCCTAGGACATATACACCTCAGAGCGTTCACACTTGTTAATTCTCCTACCTGGATGTTCTTCACGTTGTTAGGTCATTCTTATTTTTTAAATTTCAGCTTAAATACCATTAAGCCTCCTTAGAGTAGACCACTTCATCTCTATCCATCCCAGTACAGTTCCAGTACAGTCTAAATCTGTTTGCCATTTCCTAAATAGCATCAGCATGACCTGTAACTATTTTACTTGTCACCTTTCCTCCCCGCTATAATGGAAACGCCATCAGGGCAGAAAGTCTCATTTGTTATTGTTTCTCCAGCACTTAGATAGTAAGGTGCTTAATAAATGGAATGAATGAAAAACGAATGAGAAATGAACAAACAAATGAACAGGCCAGTACTTAAGCTATTTGCTAACGAAATCAATAGGGCCTATTCCTAAGAAGCCTCAGATCTAAAGTAAGTGAATAAACATCTAGCATTAACTCCTTGTACCTTGTCCAAAGAAAAAATTATAAACAAAGCAACAAATCAGGGTAACTGCCACTGGTATTTTCAAATATACTAATGAAACTAAATAACACATTTTTAGTTACAAATAAGCTAAAGAGAAAAACTAAGCCACAGATCAACTTTTACCTTGAATCAGATATAGGTTTGGATGCCTTTCTGCCTTTAATTTTAAATTCATGGGATGTTCCTTCAGGTTCTTTCTCTGCTTTGAAAGCCACATTTGGTGGCACAGGAGGAACACGAATTCGCAACCCAAACAAATGCTTCTTCTTCTTTATTTCTTTCCCAGACATAAACCTAAATTTTTGAAAAAATTAACTAAAAATTTAAAAACTGAACACATATACATGGCAGACCCTAAGTCTTAACTTTCAGATATAAAGCCTTTACACATGAAAGTCCACCCAAGACTAGAAACATTGACTCTTGCCCTCTTGCTTTTTTTTGATTCTTATCTGCCCCAGAGCCAGTCCACAGTAGAATATGATGGGGGAGCAGGGAGAAAGGAATAGTATCAGAAGGGAAAATAATACAGGTCCACTTTTCTTTTCTTTTCTTATGCCACCCTCGGTGGCACATAGAAGTTTCCAAGCCAGGGACTGAATCTGAGCTGCAGCTGCAACCTACACCACAGCTACAGCAACACCAGACCCTTAACCCACTGCACTGGGCTAGGGAATGAACCCATGCCTCAGCAGCGACCCTAGCCGCTACAGAGACAATGTTGGATCCTTAACCAGATGTGCCACAGCAGGAATTCCTCCAGGTCTATTTTTCTCTTTAAAACATAGCATCTAACTTTTTGAAGGAAGGAAGTAGAGAGCAGTGTCTTTTTAGTCCGAATATGTTTTTCCATATTTTTAGTGTCATTTGTTAAAAAAAAAATCTCAAAAATGTTTAGGAAAAGAAAAATTGTTTCAGAGTAGATCTGTGAGGAGAAAAACCCTGGTCAGAAAGTAGTAAGTGATAGCATTAGAAAAGGAAGTAGGAGACCAATTCTAGAGGCCCAGAAAATAAAATGAGTGTCTAGTATGTCAGATCTGGAACTGGAAATAACCTGGAGCAGAGAAGTGCTATTTTGGTCTGGGCTTACGTCGCTGAAAAACATGCTTCTTAACCCTTCCCCAAAGTCCTTTAGGGTTCTTATTCCAAAACACCACCCTTAGCTCTACTAGAGCCTGACTGGCCACAAGAACCACTACCAAACTTTTGGATCATTCTTTTACTTTTATAAATATTTGAGAAAGAGAAGCCCTTATTTCCACCATATCAGAAACAGATACATTTCTGGCACACTAAGTTGCATTACAGAATTCACTGCCCCTTAAAGTATTTTTATCAGCAGCATGGTAACTGCTCAGATAGTTTATGGCTTTTTAAACTGGCCTAAAGACCCAGGCACTTGTAATTTTTTTTTTCCCTTTTTCTCTGGCCACCCTCACCCCATAAGGAAGTTTCCAGGCCGGTGATTGAATCTGAGCCGGCACTGGGACCTGCGCCACAGATGCAGCAATGTTGGATCCTCCACCAACTGCATCAGGCCAGGGATCAAACTGGCGCCCCCACAGACAAGACGGATCATTAACCCACTGCACCACAGCAGGAACTTCACCACTTGTAATTACATTTCTTTTCTTTTTGACCGCACCTGTGGCATTAAAAAACTCCTAGGCCAGGGATCAAATTCACATCACAGCAGCAACCTGAGCCAAAGCAGTGACAATGCCAGATCCTTAACTGGCTGAGCCACCAGGGAACTCCATAACATTTATTAATGAAGAAATGTTGCGAAGTTCAAAAAAAGCAACTTGTTACAAACAAAAATGCTGTAATTCAATGGCTGGTTGGAACTAACGTATACATTTAAAATATTATTTCTATTGTATTTTGCAATTTTTTTAAAAAATGTAGATATGCTGGTTTTTAAAAAAAAGGAAAAGATGTCTATAAGAATAAATCAAACATTATCACTTAATTATCAAAAACTTACATCACCGATAACAATAATCTTAAAACTATAGCAGACCTCAATCATTTTAAACCCATATTCTCTACAATATATACCTTTTTAATCTATTCCTACTAGCTACCAAGATTTTATTTTACTTTCAGTGGATTAAATTATAAAAACAAGTCATTACTGAGAATGCTTTTTCAACTCAGCAGACCAAATTCCCCTGAGATACTGCTATGCCTCCCATCCACCATTCCTGGAGGACTGTTCTTCCTTCTCCAACCCCTG
The DNA here is from genome assembly GCF_016906955.1 of Phacochoerus africanus. Lineage (NCBI taxonomy): Eukaryota > Metazoa > Chordata > Mammalia > Artiodactyla > Suidae > Phacochoerus > Phacochoerus africanus. The sequence goes on from NC_062549.1 coordinate 124,430,736, forward strand.
AGAATCACCGCTTTACTCTGACTGAAAAAGAGGACATTAAAAAGTTTTAAATGGTATGTACTAGCTCTACACAGGAATCCCACAATTCTTAAACAATGCCATTATTCCTTATACCTACTAATGTCTCCCTCATAGGGGTACATAAAATAAATCAACTTACATGGTCTTGTAATCATTTAATGCCTCCAGAACATGCTCATATCTTTCAGATTTTGGTGTGTCTGCCAGCTGTGAAGTATCAAGAAACAATTTAACGCACTACAATTTCATCAATTAATTAATACACAAGCGCTAGACAGAGGCAATGCAATGCAGAAATGTCCTGACTAGCAGTCAGAAAATCTAAATTCTAATTCCAGGTCCTCACTGACTAGCTCTGTGACCTAAATCCATTTAACATCTCAAGGCTTGTTTTCTCACCTATAGAAAAGGGAGTATAAATCCTACACTAATTACTTTACCAGTACTTGTATGGATCAAATGATATGCCTGAAAGAATTTAACTGTAAAATACAATAAAAATTGGATTTTATTATTAGTTATCATCAAATACAGTTTAATTCTATAACCTGGGAAATAATTACTTCAAAATCAAGCATAAAAGCTTTTAATAGATATTAAAAGGAAAGAGTATAAAAAAGTAATGAGAAACATGGCATTTTATCTCCCAATACTTCTACTATTAACACAAACCAATAATCTCTATGATTTTAACAAGTAAATGAAATTTGGGGATTTTACTTTCATAAAAAATACACACTTCTGTTACCTCTAAAACCCAAAATGACTCAGTAATTTTTTATCACACACCATTTTAAAACCTAAACAATTCAATTTTAGAAGACTTTCTATTTTGTTCCAAAAAGGTTTCTTTCAGAGTCATTTGTGCCTTTTCTTCAAAGTTTAAAGAAAGGGTCCCAATAGAAAAAAAAAAAATTTAAAAAAAATCTGCAATCAAAGCTACAAAAACTAAAACAAACAAAACTTCCAAAATATCACCGACTTTCAAAATTACTGCCAGTACTTTTCTTTACCAGTTGAAACTCCCAAACCTCAGAAATGTTTCAAGTAAAAAGAACAAACAAATCTGTCAAATAGAATACTGACGGTAGAAGAGACTTATAAAGGCATTTACTCCAAATCTTTTATTTTACAGATTAAACAGATATGAAGGTCACACTGCTCAAATTTTCATGGTTGGTTAGTGAGAGCTGGAAACTAAACCCAAGTGACAAGTACATTCATTCAACATTCACTGAAAGCACATTCTGTGCCTCTGTTGGCTACTTTAAAAAGGGGGGTGAGGGGAGAAAGAGCGAGACAGAAAAGGCAAGACAGCACAGGCAGTTTTGTGCTCATTCCACTCTACCACACCACACCTTCCTACTCTAATTTCTCAACTGTCCAACAATAGAGAATGTCTATTTAAGGAAGAGTAACAGGCTCAAACTTTAAAAAGTGACCCAAGATGTAATTCCAGTTTTCACTAATACTGCAATCCCTTTTACAGTTCTGACAGTCATGCAACCTTGGTTTAAGTAGTACCACTGATGAAAGTTAATGAGGCAGTCAATGAAGGAGTCCATTCCAGGGTGAACAAAACCTTCCTTCCTAAACTCTTCCATCCCCTCTTTTATAAGATGGTCCTTCAAATATGTGACAGACACTAGCTATCGTGTTTATGTTTAAGATTGGGTTAAAGTTTTTAGCAGCCTCATCACATGATTATTTCATATTAAGCTTATTCGCCAAATAATTCCACCCTTTTCCTCATCCCCACTCCCACCTAACTCTAAAATCTTAGCAGATGAACTGCTCTCAAGCCAAGAATCTATTATATACTGCTTCTTTCATATTATTGTTTGTATATTTAAACCTAAAAACAAAATTTTATAACTGCTGTTAATTTGATTTTTCTTTCTGCTCAGTGTTCGAAATGATCTTTTCTTTTGATCCTGTCATCTTTCCTGAAGTAAAGACAAAAAACCCTGGCTTTCCCTTAGTATCTCCCTGAAAGAATATTTCCAAGCCATTAACTGTTTTTGTTACTATTATTTAATTAGTTACAAATCCATTCAATTTTTATGGGGACCAGCTCACATTTCAGTATCTCATACGAAACTGAGTTGTACCAGGTCTATACCATGCGCGTTACCACTTGACATCAGTGTTGTTAATCATACCAAAACCAAACAAACAAACACAGGGTATTTAACATGACTTATTCTAATTAATTAGTGGTGTTTTTTATTGCTTTTAAAATCTTTATATGAAAACTCTGGTCTACAATTTTGCTGACATTCAACCACAAAAGTTTCTAATTTCTCATATCCACACCTTTTTCCTTTTGAAAATCACAATGAACTCTCATTTCTTTTGGTACTTATTCTCTATGGTTTCCCAGAAATTTTATCTGTAAGTACCTTCAGCACTCCAGGACTATTCAGCACAGGACTGTTTATTTCAACTCGGATAATGCAGTCCAGGGCTCCCTTTCTGTATTTTGAAAACTAAGAGTGCAAGTGTCATAATGTAAACCAAATAATCTGTATTAGAAGAACATTGTATTCTAGTTCTTCCATCTGAATATGTTTATAAAACATGTATTCTTTGAAAATAGTAATTTTTGTTCCTCCCCCTATAGACACTAATATCACACTATGTTTTCACTTTCAGGGTTGCATATTTCTGTACAAGATATACATACTATTATGTAGTTAAAACTCTTCCCTTCCATAAAAGACACCCTTCAATTACCAATACTGAATTCCATGCCACCTAGGCTTAAGTATGCCAAAGAGCTTAAGTAATTTGTCTGCCAACATATATATATACGTATGCTAATACATAACACGCAAGGGCCACAAGCATATGCTTTTAACCATATTCCTTGTAATCTGCACTTAAAAGTATTATATCACCTGTACTATACTATATTTATCTCTGGCCAAAACACTGTTTCTGGCATAGTATTTCATTTGGGTTTTATCTATGCTTTTCTCCCTGCATCCTTCAAGCGAGGTGGCACACAACACACTGCTCTTCTATCCACCTTTGGGTGCTTAAAATTTAAGACCACAGTTAACAGAAAAGTGGATGGTCCACACAGAACTAAAATTTCAAATCAAATTAGGAATCAAAGAAAATGATAATAGATAGATTTCAAAACCTACTAATATCTCATCGTAATGTCCAAGAGCAATCTAGTACAAACTCATTCTAAATACTTCTTCTATATAAAAACCTTAACTTTTATTTGGGGTGTCAAGTGTTAGATGTTTTTACTATCTCAAAAATGATTTAAAACATGGTAGTTTCTCAAATAGCTATACTTCAGTCTATATGATAATCTTTAAGGCACCAAATCTCAAAGATGTTTAAAAAGAAACAGTATGTTTAAGATGTTTAAGAAACAGTATAGGAGTTCCCGTCGTGGTGCAGTGGTTAATGAATCCGACTAGGAACCATGAGGTTTCGGGTTCAATCTCTGCCCTTGCTCAATGGGTTAAGGATCCGGCATTGCTGTGAGCTGTGGTATAGGTTGCAGATGCGGCTCGGATCCTGCGCTGTGGCTCTGGCATAGGCTGGCGGCTACAGCTCCGATTAGACCCCTAGCCTGGGAACCTCCATATGCCGCGGGAGCAACCCAAAGAAATAGCAAAAAAAAAAGACAAAAAAAAGAAAGAAAAAAAGAAACGGTATAAAGTTAGCACTATGTTCTAATATGTTCTACAAGTTTCAGCTTCTCTTCACAGCAATCCTGAAAATAATCAATTAAAAACAAAACATATGGTACATTAATGTTTCATCTTTTTGGAATGAAAGGATATATAGTTGACCCCTGAACAACAAGGGTTTGAATTACGTGAGTCCACTCATGCACAGCTCTTTTTTTCACTAAACACCTACACTACAGTAGTACACTGTGGCTGGTTGAATCTGGGGTGAAGAACTGCAGAAGGGCAGGTCAGCTCTAGTCACATAACCATTTTCAACTGCAGAGGGTTTGTGCCCCAACCCCATGTTCTTCAAGAGTCAACTGGACTCTCTCAAACACAGACTCTAAAATGTCTGTCATATAATCTATAGCATGAATTACAAGAATCAATGTTCAAATGAACTTGAGTATTCCAACTCAATCAATACAGGCATACCTCCCTTCATCGAACCTCACTTGATTGCATGTCACAGATACTGTGTTTTTTACAAACTAAAGGTTCATGGCAACCCTGCCTCAAGCGAGTCTATCAGCACCATTTTTGCAACAGCATTATATTCAAATTAAGGTATGTATATTGCTTTTTTTTTTTTGACATGATGCTATTGCACACTTAACAGACTACAGTGTAGTGCAATTGTAACTTTCATATACACCAGGAAATCAAACAATCCGTGATTCACTTTACTGTGATTTGCCTTTTTGTAGTAGCCTGGAACTAAAACCTGTTATCTCTGAGGTACGCCTATAATGTACATACAGTAACACACATGTTTTGAAAATACAGTTGGCCTTCAGTATCCATGGGTTCCAATGGTGAAAAATCAATCAGATATGAAGGGCCAACTATACCACATCATTTTATGTGAGTGACTAGAGTATTCTCAGATTTTGGTACCCAAAGGGGGTCTAGAATCGCTCTCCCATGGATATCATGGGACAACTGTAATTAATGCTACTTTTTAAGAAGATTTTGAATACAAGTATAAACAAAAAGAAATTTTTATTAACCTGATTTTGAGTTAGTGACAAAATTCAACTTGCAACTCAATTTCAATTAACCAAGATTTACTACTTTAATAATTTGGAATAATACATTTTTTGTATTATTTTTGTTTCTATTACTATAAACATTTAAAAGTAAAGTAAATAAAAATCAATGAAATATTACTAACACAAACTTTAAGTCTCTTTATCTTTAAAATCTCACTCAAAAGCCAATTACAACTACAATATTAAGATGTAAAATATTCACATAGAGAATTAAAACCTGGACTTCCATCTGTAAATAACTCTTCTGAAGATGAGATAACTAAGCTAAGAATTCTGATTTTTTTTTTAATGCAAAGAAAGCGATGAAAAGTTATTGGAAAGTCACTTGTTCTGATAATAAATTTGATGCCCACCCTCAAAATGGAAATAATCTTCAGAAAACTTTTCTGTTGTAAAGTTAGATTAATCACGTTTTTCTTAATTTTTAAATAAAAAGAGGTACACTTTTCTATTTTGACAAAGAATAAGAAACTGAAATCTCTTACTTCTAAGACATTCTCTCATTGGTTACAGAGGATAAAAATGTATCTATTGCTGAAATAAAACTTTTTCTGATATATATCAGAAGCTCAGGAGAACTGAGATACATGAAATTCATAAACTGAACTCACTTCTTTAAAAGACTAATTATGACTATTATTTTTATTTTCAGCCTCTTTAATAAACTCTAAATATTTAAGATAGCATTTTAAGCATAAAACAACTTTAGTTTTTATATATGCATGTTCCCTGACAATGTGAAGTAATCAGTGCAGAATTAAATCATGTAAAATATAAAGTATACTAACAAGAACAGAGATGATCTGCATATGAAGTGCTGAAAGAACCGTAACTAGAAAGAAAGAATTTCAAATAAATGTATGAGAACATTGAATACTAAGATGACTATATGGAGTTCCTGCCGTGGCATAGCAGAAATGAATTCAAATAGGAACCATGAGGTTGCGGGTTCTATCCCTGGCCTCACTCAGTGGGTTGAGGATCCAGCATTGCTGTGAGCTGTGACACAGTTGACTGCAGACGCGGCTCAGATCTGGTGTTGCTGTGGCTCCCGGCATAGGCTGGCAGCTACAGCTCCGATTCGACCCCTAGCCTGGGAACCGCCATATGCCGTGGGTGTGGCCCTAATAAGACAAAAAATAAAAATAAAATAAAATTAAAAAGGCTATAAAGAACACAATAGTCAGGTGCATACTTCTTTTTTCCATTACTAATCAGTTTATTAAAATTTATCAAGTGTACAAGTCATTCACTTGTTCTCAAATGTCATCTAAAAAAAAGACGCTTTTAGCAGAAAACTTAATAAGAGAATTATATTCTAATTTCTAACAGTCAAAACATCTTAGCTCAACTGATTTTAAAATCTAAATATTCCAAAGGTATTTGTTTTAATTTTATGCAAATAATCTACTACTAACTTTTAAATAAATGGGCATTATGTGCTCCCTGATGCCCCATAAAACCCCAAGACGACAAAAAAATCCTTGGTATTTTATTTGATGTAAACCTCATAAACTGCCTCATGTCTAAGAGCTACAAATTCAAAAATCCTTCCTAAATTTCACATCAGTTTACATAATATTTACCTCGAAAAGTAATACATAACTAAGAGTCACACATCTAATTCCACATATTATAAAACAAATATTTTAGTTAAACTAAGAGTAGTCAATATTTGTATTTTAATAACTCTAAATAAGTGCTAAAAAATAAGGTAAATATTAATGTTATTCTAGTTAGTTTCTTTTTTGTGCTACTCTGTAGATTCAAAACCTTCAATGAACATGCATTAACTTTTATACTCTTTAAAAAAAAAAAAATGACTCTGTAAACCAGCATAAGTGGTTACACTTCCCAAAATGAAAAGCAAAACAAGATGCCAGAATGAGAGTGGTAATCTCCAACTCAACTCAGATAGCTTCAACTCTCCAACTACTTCTTCTTCTTCTTTTTTTGTCCACACCCATACTCCCAAAAATGTGGAAGTTCCCAGGCCAGGGATCACGCCTGCACCAGAGCAGCGACCTAAGCCTCATCCTTAACCAGGATAAAGTGACAAAGCCAGATCCTTAACCAACTGTGCCACAAGGTAACCCCTTTAACTTGTTATTCTAACTCTGCTTCTGGGTCTCACTATTTCTGAAAGTCAAAGATATATATAAGGGAATACCAACAAGAGAAGAAAGAAGACTGCTGGTTACATCTCTAAATTTACAGAAAACTCAGACGAAAAGAAAGAGAAATCATAAGTAAGATACCCTCCCTTCTATTTTTTTTTCTTTTTTTTTTTTGCTTTTTAGGGCCATACCCATGGTATACGGGATCAAATCGGAGCTATAGCCACCGGCACAGCAATGCAGGATCCGAGCCACATCTGCACCCTACACCACGGCAACGCTGGATCCTTAACCCACTGAGCGAGGCAGGGGTCAAACCTGCAACCCTAAGGTTACCAGTCAGATTCATTTCTGCTGCACCACAACAGGAACTTCCCTCCCTTCTATCTTTAACTATAGTGATTTTTCACTTCAGAAAATGGAAAAATCCAGTACATTACTTCCTCCTACATTTTTTTCCCCCTCAAGTCAATAGTCAACAGGAAATGAGGGCTGATCCTGACAGCCTTACCAAAATTATTTCTCCCTAACTAAAAGTAAAACGCTACTTTGGATGTATGGCTTACATAAGTGTCTTAGTAGCTTTTAAGAAACACAAAAAAAAACAAAAAAGACATCAAGTAGCTAATGAAGTTAGCTCTAAAACTACCTACCTCTCCAGGGTGCAATCTATCCCAGTTTTCATTAATGTATGTCATAAGCTCAAGTTCAGAATCAAAGTATTTCTTCTTGTGAATAACACTTAGGTTGTAAAGGCATAGGTGTGCTATATCTACCCTGGAATCCAAAAAAAAAAAAAATCAAAATATACAAAAGCAATGTTTTTTGTTACTGTTTAAAAATTATACAGTATTTTCACAAACCCAGCAATTAAAAAAATCCAAAGTGAAGTATTCAGGCAAACAGAGGGTTAACATAAGTCATATGCACAATAAATCATTACATATGAAAAACATTAACATTTAACTTAACGTGAATACTAACTAAAAATTAAAAGATATCTGATTTCTTAAAATGCACTTAAAGAATATCTGACTTTAAGAAAAAATAACTTATAACCTAAAATTTTGTGTTCTCACTACTATATATAAGCTACAAAGTGGATCATACTTTAACAGACTTTTTTATCTGATTCAGAAGTTAAATCTTATCTTTTCCTAAAATATGTAAAACATTTAACAAAAATGTCTAAGTATGTACCATACACATTTTCAGTAAATCTCCAAAATTTTATTCATTTTACTTTCCATACCCAGCATTACTTAACTGAGGCAGAAAATTTTTTTGCATTATAAGACATTTTCTCTCTTCTACTGTATGCTATTCTGAAGACCCAAAAGGACTAGAAATTTGAGTAAGAATTTTCAAGATCTAAAAAATTTGAAAGTGACATTTTATGCCATTAGAAACTGACTGACCTTATTACTTTAGCAATAAAACTAGATATCCTTGGGGAAGACATTAGGCTTGAGGATAAATACAGGGAAAGAAAGAAAGCCAGGCATAAAAAAGGACAAATCTTTATTTAAGCCATGTAAATGTATACAGAAAGTTTCACAAAATATGGCTCTTTTTGTTCCTAATAGAAATGTCGGTACTTACCACTGTAATGGTAGACGTTTGAGGTATTCTGGTCCCGAACTGCAGACAGAGCAAATAAATGTATAAAACCTAAAGAAAAGAAAAGTACACAATGAATAATCAAGACTACATGTGAATTGGAGTTCCCGTCCTGGCTCAGCGGGAAACAAATCTGCCTAGGATCTATGAGGATGCAGATTTGATCCCTGGCCTTGCTCAGCGGGTTAAGGATCTGGCATTGCTGTGAGCTGTGGTGTAGGTCACAGATGTAGCTCGGATATGGGATTGCTGTGGCTGTGGTGTAGGCCAGCAGCTACAGCTCTGATTTGACCTCTAGCCTGGGAACCTCCATATGCTGCGAGTGCCACCTAAAAAGCAAAAAAAAAAAAAAAAAGAGTACATATAATCATTTAATTAAAATATTCAGCAAATGCGTACCCTACAATTGACATAAGGGCTGACATACAAAGTCAAAATATAATCTCAATCATGAAACTATCATTTAAAGAATTTCTTTCCCAGTAATGACAAATAATTAAATAGTTTGTATCCGGGAGGGGAAGAAGCACTATTTTTTAACCATTAAAGACTTTCAGAGTTCACACAGATTTCTGCACAGGAAGAGTTTGCTAGTGGCATGTGTGGACTAAGAACTGCAATGGCTGTTTCCTCTTTCATTGCTCAAAATAATCTGGTAAAATAAGCCCAGAGGAGAAAAACTGACCTTCCTAAGGTCAGAAAGATAATAAGTGACATAAGCTAAGATTTAAAACCCAGGGTCTGGAGTTCTCATTGTGGCTCAATGGGTTAAGAACCCAACACAGTGTCCATGAGGATGTGAGTTCCATTCCTGGCTTCACACAGTGGGTCAAGGATCCAGTATTGCTGCAAACTGGATGCAACCCAGATTTGATATTGTTGATTTGACCTCTAGCCCAGGAACTTTCATATGCAGGCATAAAAAGACAAAATAATAAAAATAAAACCCAAGGTTTTTGATGTCATATTTAGTGCTCTATCTGATAGGTTTTCTTCCTAGAACTCTATTTCACATTCTTCTAATCCAAAAAACATCAGATCAACCTCTAGAAATACTTTAGATCTAAGGTATAAATTGTGTGCATCAACATTTTGTGGCCTTTTCCAATTTTCTGTCACAGGATTCCTTTAAGATTTTTTAAGAGAAAGTACCAATGAGAATACTTCAGAGTACTGCAGGGCAGTAGGAGCAAGTATAATCACTGATCAAATACTTAAGTTTTCTGTAACAATACCCAAAAACACAAAAATTATGTTTTTTAAAAATTATGTATAATTTAAGTATATTATTCAGTACTTATTTATTTTTTTGTCTGCACTCATAGCAGGTGAAAGTTCCCAGGCCAGGAAGTGAACCCACGCCACAGCAGCAACTCAAGCCACTTGCAGTAACAACACCAGATCCTTAATCCACTGAGCCACACAGGAACTCCATACGTGTATTATTCCATATTTTACTTCTAACATGAACCAATACAAATCACTATTAAAACTTTTAGAAATGTGAAAATGCAAACATACCACAATATTTTTTTTTTGTCTTTTTGCCATTTCTTGGGCCGCTTCCGCGGCATATGGAGGTTCCCAGGCTAGGGGTCGAATTGGAGCTGTAGCTGCCAGCCTATGCCAGAGCCACAGCAACGCGGGATCCGAGCCGCGTCTGCAACCTACACCACAGCTCACAGCAATTTCGGATCCTTAACCCACTGAGCAAGGCCAGGGACCGAACCCACAACCTCACTGTTCCTAGCCGGATTCGTTAACCACTGCACCACGATGGGAACTCCTACCACAATTTTTTAAAAGCTAAAAAAAAAAAAAAAAAAAATCAATAAAGCTCAAATGCTCTTCTCACCTGTCTCCAAATAGCATTGGCTTTTGAAGACATTGCACACAAGCTTCATGAAACCACTGCTTACATTTGCAGCATTGCAGCATCTTTAAATACCAGCTAGAAGGAAAAATTTAAGATTAAAATTACTACCTTTAAGAGGTAAAGTGTTTTTTTTTTAAAAAAAAATTTGACAAAAGTGACATGCAGAATATAGTTATAATTACAGTAACACATTTCTGGTATATTTATTGTCATATTTTTTCTCCCCCAAAAGGTTATTAATATTGACCATTTCATCCCTCCTCTCTTTTATTCATGAGAATTTATAAGCTCTTGAAAGGTACATCTATTATTTCATATAGTCAACAAGTGCCTGGTTCCTACACTAGTAAAAGATCTTTGTCAAGCATGGGATTTTTTTTCACATTGATTGCCTCAGTGGTCTCTGATGTATAGAGCTATTTGTCCCATAAAACAAATGATCACAGGCAACTTTATGCCTTCACTGTGTTTCTATTATTCTTGCTCATTATAATGAAAAGGAGTATAGCAATTTAATAAATTTGGTTAACATAACTATAAATCCAATCTAAGATTCTACCAGGTATAAAGGCTTTGTGACAGACTTTCTCTTTCAGATAGTTCAAGATGCCTAAAACTGAATCTTCAGCTAAGGATATCCTATCTTTTAAGTTAGTACGTGGTTTTAGTATATTAATATCTTATTTGCCACCCCAAAAACACCTTTTATCCAAATAATTCTTTTGCTCAATAAGTGAGCCCCACATTAATTTTAAGCCATATACAGGCAAAGCCAAAACAACTACTACTAAGGTCTTTGATTCATCAAGACAACAAATACTATGTTCCAGGTACTCTGTTAGGTGCTACAGTTAAAGTGCTAGCAATATCAAATAGTTCATGTAGTTATGGTAAAGAACAATGAACAATCTGTTTCATAAAATAATGCCTATAAATTAAAATGCTAAGTATAAGTGAAAAAAGGAAAAAGATCAATATCTAGGTTCACTGTATCTTTTATAAGTGACTTAAAGAAACCAGACAGAATGCTTCTTTAATCTACAGGTGACCAAAAACTGAGAAATGCTATAGAAATGTTAAACCACAAATAAAAATTCCATAAGATCAGAGACAAGGTAGAATGAAGAACTAAAAATTCATTCATTTATATATTCATTTATTCATGTTTTCATCACTGAATACCTTATATGTCCCAGCATTCTCCTAGACAGCCCCCTGTCTTAAGAGAAGCGCGGAGTCTGATAAGGAAGATTCAAGAACCAATAACTACAATTTAAATAGAGTTAAATGTAAAGTTATTCACTAACATTTTAAAAAATGTAGTACAAATACATGATGCACAATTTGACTTAATATCAACTTGTATGAAAAAAAGAACTAAAGATTTTATTTAACCACCTACAAACCCAAAATGAGCCAAAAGAACATGATAGGATGACCAAAGAGAGGTAATACAAACTTTCTTTGCAACAAAAGCATAATATCCAGAACTCTAATAGCTTCATTATACACTGTCAGTCTACTAGAAACACTGCATTTTCTAATCATGACACTATATTTCAAAAGTAAATTTATAGGATAAACAATGAGATCCTGCTGTATAGCAACAGGAACTATGTCTAGTCACTTATGATGGATCATGATAATGCAAGAAAAAGAATGTATATATGCATGTGTGACTGGGTCACCTTGCTATTCAGTAGAAAATTGACAGCACACTGTAAACCAGCTATGATGGAAAAAATAAAAACCATTTAAAAAAAAAAAAAGAAGTTAACAATCAGTTTCTAAGGAGTTCCTGTTGCAGCACAGGAGGTTAAGAATCAGACTGCAGTGGGTTGGGTCACTGTGGAGGCGTGCATTCGATCCCCAGTCTGGCACAGTGAGTTAAAAGATCCAGCGTTGCCACTCAAATTCAATCCCTAACCCAGGAAATTCCAAATGCCATGGGTGCAGTCAAAAAAAATTTTTTTTCAAATTTTTAAAAAAAGTAAATTTCTAAACATTCTTAGAACTCTTATTTAGCAAACATTCAACGATAAAGATGAATAAAACTACAGCTTCTAATCCCTCCCATTCTCTTTATTGATACTTTCATGCATTTACAATTCACTATCACTCACCCACCACAATCAGTAACAAAAATAAAGCAGACAATGTAAGCAATTAAAAACTAATCTAAGGGCATCAAATAAGTGTATTTACTTACTCTCCAGGGCCTCCACAATAGCAGTAACATTGCTGGACATTGGTTTTATGACCTGCATCCCATTCAAGATCTGCCACACTATAGGGTAATGTCTGCTTCATGACTTGCAATGCTTTGGCATTTGGTCCTTTCTTAAGTGCACCACCCCTCTATATTAGAGGGAAAAAGTTATTTAAAAGAGTGAAGGATAAAATTTTAAATACAATTCTACAATCTTAAAACACTTCTGAAACTTATAAAGAATTTTCCACTCTAAATTTCTTACCATATCACAAACTGTTTGACCAATAATAACCTCTATTTTGTTGTCTTTTCTTTCAAACTACTGCCCCAATACCAACATCACTATCATAAAATAAGTGCAAGAATAGCTGCAAGTCACTTAAGCTTCATTAGTCAAACAATAAGCAGCACCTCTTTCTACCCAGCACTGATTGCTCATTTCACTCAAATAAACTTTCAACGTACACAATCATTACGTTGATAGTGCCTTACAAATTCCATTTAGGGCATTAGCCCAAAACACTTAAAAGATACCTTTGTTGTTGTTGCAAAAACACACTGTCGACAGAGCCATTTTTCATCTGAATCAATCACACTGGAATCAATATGAGGTGTGTGACACAACTGATGATATCCTTAATATCAAAAAAAGCATAAAGCAAATTCTATTTTATTAATAAATACTGCAACATAATTTTAAGAAGGCATTTTAATATTCTTTTCCTACATTAACATATTTACAATGATGAACAAACTTATCATGACAGCTTTAAGTTACAATGTAAAGAATTCTTAATCATTCATCTCTAACAGAGGTGTTAAGTATATAACAAAACTTTTCCACAAGATTAAAAGCAATTAACATTTACCTTGGCCACACTTATCACATATAACCATTTCATTGGGAGCTTCTGAATATTCTTCTTGACATATTGTACAGACCATTTCCCCACTTCCAGTGGCTCCTAAAATATTTTAAATATACATTAAAAAGACAGTCAACATACATTAAAAAAACAGAATTGTTCCATATAACAAAACTACTTTTTTGACTCTGTAAGCAGCCAATGCTAGCAAGTCTGTTCACTAGATCATAAGGGTATCTTCTCAAGGCAAAGTACTATATACAAAATACTATCTCTCTGCTCCCGATATGTGTTCTTCCCCCCTTTAACTTAAGATGCCTTACTATCTACGTTCGTGATTGAATCTGTTTTTTGGGAGAGGACATAATTTAAACTGCTCTCAGGCAGGATCCCCTACCACTCACTTCCAATATTCCCACTCTCCTGGGGGGTGAGCAAAGGGGATACTGGTGAACAGAACTACTCTCCAGATCACACGCACATACCCATGTACATGTATTCACTCACCCTACACCGCCTAACATCATGAGACTAAAGAAAAGAGGCAAGGAAGATCTATCAATGACTCCTTTCTCTCTCGATGCAAAACATTTCTTATTTACTAATTTTAAAAAAGGTTGAACATCAATTATTTGAACTCTTGCTTCAGAAACCTGGATATATGATGTCCAGTAACACACCCTAAACCAAATCCCACTGCAACAAAAGTTAGAGGTTCCAGTTATTAATTACATTTTTTACCTGAATAGGTTGTTTCTTCTTTAAATATTTCTATTCTAAAAACAATTTTATTCTGCAAAATTTAGAATATAATTTTATCACTCTAACACAATTATTTCCAATATTCTCTTATCAATTTTAATATTTATAGTTAAAATACTAACACACATGCTTTATTCACATATCAACAGTAAAAATTTAAATTCTGTGCTGTGAACCAAGCATTGTTAGGCTCTTGATACATATTATTTTAACTCTACAACTTATTAGATAAATATCCCGTTTATAGAGAAGAATTAAGGCTCAGAAAAATAAAAGTAACTAACCCAAGGACCCTCAGTCACAGAATATCAAGGTTAAGATTCAAATTCAGATACACCAGTATCCAGTCTCTCCATTGTGAGATGTTTCCTTCCATTAATACTATGCAATATTTCTTCCATCAAGGGAGTAACAAACCCAACTAGGATCCATGAGGATGCAGGTTCCATCCCTGTCCTCATTCAGTGGGTGAAGGATCCAGTGCTGCCATGAGCTGCGGTGTTCGTCACAGACGCGGCTCAGATCCCATGTTCACTGTGGCTGTGGTGTAGGCTAGTGGCTACAGCTCAGATTCGACCCCTAGCCTGGAACTCTCACATGCCTCAGATGTAGTCCTAAAAAGCTAAAAAGAAAGAAAAAAAAAATTTCTTCCATCAAAAGCATTTCAGGGAATTCCCGTCGTGGCGCAGTGGTTAACGAATCCGACTAGGAACCATGAGGTTGCGGGTTCGGTCCCTGCCCTTGCTCAGTGGGTTAACGATCCGGCGTTGCTGTGAGCTGTGGTGTAGGTTGCAGACGTGGCTCGGATCTCACGTTGCTGTGGCTCTGGCGTAGGCCGGTGGCTACAGCTCTGATTCAACCCCTAGCCTGGGAACCTCCATATGCCGCGGGAGCGGCCCAAGAAATAGCAACAACAACAACAACAACAACAACAAAAAGACAAAAAGACAAAAAAAAAAAAAGCATTTCACACTATAGTTTTCAAAAACTATTAACTTCTAATACCTGTATAATAGTCTATCCGGTGGAAAGAACCAAATTTGATTTATTACACCTCTATTCTTAGATATGCAGGCTACCATATTTTTTTTTCTTGTTTTTTGCATTTTTCCTTTTTTGCTTTGTTTCTTGTTCTCTCTTCTCTTCTCTCCCAGGCTTTGTTCACTTGGCTAGTTTCTCAGTTTATGGCTCCAATCAGGAGAGCAACCAGACTGAGCCTAGACCCTCTCAGTCCAAATCTCCAACATCCTAGAAAAAGGCCAATAGCCCCAAGCTGGGGTAAGTGCCTGAAGTGACTCCCACTTAAACGTATGGAATGGTGTGGGGGAAGGCAGTTCCTCAGAAAAGAGGGTGTAGAGTCAACAAACAATATGTATTCACTTCAGGAAACAATCCTGAGGAAGCAGAGAATTGCCTTTACTTATAAATCCAATATGAGTTTTTGACCATCAAGTTTAAAAAAACTTTCTTTGTAGCTTAGCAGCTTTCTATAGTCTCCCTTACTCTAAATCCAAATGACTATAAAGCCATTTCTATCTTAGATATGCCAAATTTTTTGCTGTTAAAATAAACTACAGTAAATTTTTATACATTTTATTTATGATTTATTGGAATAAACTGCTACAAATGAGTCTGCTGTATAATGAAAGCATATAAATTTTTATGCATTTAGTGCAACTGTCAAAGTAATACCTGAAATAAATATTTAAATACACTGCCACCAGCAGTGTATCATTTTCACAGAAACCATAACAGTATTAGGTATTAAGATTAAAATCTTTTTATAAATATATTTAACAGCTTTAACATGATATCTCCCTGCTGCAATGCACACTTTGTCTACTAATATGCCTATAAATTGTTGCCATTCATGTAAACTTTTAAAAAGAATCTTATTAGATGAGTGAAATTAATTAAGTTATTCTGATATGTAACTATTAGCAGGTTCCTCACAGGAAGAAAACTACTAAAACTACACCATGCACTGAAACCTGCCTCAATGCAATGTACTTGTCTGTTGTACACAAACTCCAAGTCACAAGTGTGCTATTTCCTGAGAGTTATAAAGAGTGAAATGGCCAAGGGGCTATTCTACCTAATTCTAAGGACAGTAAAAGGAGCCAGTGAGGCAAGAACAATACAGACCACTGAACTGATATACTGGATAGGACACAAGTTGGACAAGACCCCCTCACTTTCTATCTCTATGTACTACTGGCTTTCTTTTTCCTTTCTGGAAGGGAGGGAGGGAAGAAGACAGAAAAACAGACAAACCTCTATTTAACTACAGAAACCACCAAACAGTTGAAATGCTGAAAGGAACACATAGTTAACAGAAGAGGAAGAGAAGCAGTATAACATGGTTCAGCTCCACCAGAGACACATATTTACAAATTAAGGAAAAGGGATAGATCTGTGTACAGGGGAATAGATCTGTTCAATATCACTACTGCTGGAGACCTCCTATTCCTTTTCTCACAGATCCTTCAATTTGAGATTCAAAACATAAATTTAGTCCTTTAAATTGATCAGCCTCAAGAACTATAAAAACTTTTAAGACATATTACTAGAGTAACAGCTATTGAGTTCTCCACCTAATCCCTGAGTGATATGTATAAAGACGGCAATTAGAACATGCCAATTCCTTTATACCAAAACTTTTTTATTCTCTAAGAAAAATTAAGAGTGAAATCAAGAAATAGAACACAGCTATAACCTACCAAAAAGTCACATTGGGATTCGAATTAAAAACCCAACCGGGAGTTTCCGTCGCGGCTCAGTGGCTAATGAATCCCACTAGGAATCATGAGGTTTCGGGTTCACTCCCTGGCCTTGCTCAGTGGGTTAAGGATCCCGAGTTGCCATGAGCTGTGGTGTAGGTCACAGACGTGGCTCACATCCTGCGTTGCTGTGGCTCTGGCGTAGGCCAGCGGCTATAGCATCGATTCAACCCCTAGCCTGGGAACCTCCATATGCTGTGGGTATGGCCCTAGAAGAGGCAAAAAAACCAAAAATAAAAACCCCAACCGATAGATACTTTAAAGAATTTATCTCTCCTTTCTACAAGAGGAAATATAAAAACACCTTAGTGCAGGCCCATTAACCCATTAAAAGGAATACCAGGAGTTCCCGTCGTGGCGCAGTGGTTAACGAATCCGACTAGGAACCATGAGGTTGCGGGTTCGATCCCTGCCCTTGCTCAGTTGGTTAACGATCCGGCGTTGCCGTGAGCTGTGGTGTAGGTCGCAGACGCGGCTCGGATCTCACGTTGCTGTGGCTCTGGCGTAGGCTGGCAGCTACAGCTCCGATTCAACCCCTAGCCTGGGAACCTCCATATGCCGTGGGATCGGCCCTACAAATGGCAAAAAGACAAAAAAAAAAAAAAAAAGGAATACCCAAAGTGGGGTTTTTAGCATGCTGTTAAAATACTCAGATTGTGAATATTTATTAATATTCATAATTTTTAAATATATAAAGGACTCTCCATGAAAGAGATACCTGGAAAAACACTTTTATTTAGCAGATTCAAAGGGCATTCAGCAATTACAGTTTGCAAAAATAAAAAGCATTACAAGAAACATACCTAAACCAAACCAAAACATACATTCATTTTTACTTGCACCTAAATATAACCTCGTTTTCCCATCTAAACATAAAAGAGTAATTAAGCAATAATTTTAAACCACTATTATTAATGAATATTTCTAGTACTCTAAACCTATTTAATAAGTCCTAATTCCCCAAAACATCTGGCAAATAGTATGTTCTATAAACATTAGCTCCCTATACCACTTTAGACTAATAGAGGAAAGTAACAGTTAAGATGAAGTCCAAAGTGTTACTTGTTTTAGTAGCTAAAAATTTTTTTTCAAAGTTCTTAGAAAGGTCCTAACAAGAATTTATACATGTGCATCAGAATTTATACATCTGCCCTCTAATCTACCAGTAATTCTTGTTCTTATGGTTTATAATACAGATTATAACTCTTTGAAGACTATGAAGAATACTGATTTAGCCTCTCCTCAAAACTGATTCTGAGTTATCCTAATACACTGTACTAAACAGACAACACTAGAAAATGACAAGCTGAAGAAAATAAAATTTTAGTGAAAATCATGTCCAAGAGAAATAGTAGCACCTGCCTGTTTGAATGTCCTTCCAGAGAACCCAGGATTTAGAACTGTCTTCAAATATGATGAAGCAGCTCTGTTTCAATATGTTTATCTGAAAAACAGAGGAAAACTTATGAAGATTTCTTTTAAAAGCAAAAAAACTAAAATTTAAATTCAAGATTATTAAAAGTTAACTGCAAAAAAAAAAAAAAAGATACATTAAGGAACTTGCCTTTTTGATAGTTCCAAGATAAAACAAGCCATCTGACCATCTAGCTAGGACATCCTGACCCTCTTCAAATTTACATGCTGGCTTTTTGACTTTATGTCCATCCTGTAAAGACAGCTTGGTCAAGGATGCTGGGGTCTTTTGGTTTCGGCGTAAAGGAGACCGCTTGTGGACCAGTGAATTACCTGCCCCTGTAGAGTCTCTGTTTAAGAAATAAAAAGCCATATATGAGACTAATTTCCTTATAGAGGTTATTTTATATCAATAATATATTTCATGTATTAATCAAAAATTTTTCTTCATTAAAAATCTTAAATTTAGGGGAAAAAAAACAACAAGTACCTCACATCACAAAAACTCCAGAAACAAAGACGTTTAAAACAAAATGGTAGCAGTTCTCAATATTCATTCATTGTTAGCCCTAAGTGGGGTCAGGATCGAGCAACCACTGCAAGGTAATATATCCAGGGCAGCTACCACCAAAATGATACCTTTAAGTTTTAAGTGGGGAGGCCATGGTCAGGACCAAAGGATGCCTTAAATCTCACAGTTGGGTTTAAACTAAAAGAAGTTGCATGGCATAATTTCATAAGTACTTGATAAAAAATAAAAATGATTACGACAACAGATACACACCGCTATATATAAAATGGATAAACAACAAGGACCTACTGTATTGCGCAGGTAACTATATTCTATCTTGTAACAACCTATAATGGAAAAGAATCTGGAAACAAATATATATACAAATGTGTGTGTATAAAACTGAATCATTCTACTGGACATCTAAAACACAGTAAATGTGTTTTAGATGTCCACACAACTATACTTCAATAATTTTTTTTTTCTCTTTAGGGCCACACCTGCAGCATATGGAAGTTCCCAGGCTAGGGGTCAAATCAGAGCTGCAGCTACGTGCCTACACCACAGCCACAGCAATGCCAGATCCGAGCCACATCTGCAAACTACATCATAGCTCGTGGCAATGCCAGATCCTTAACCCACTGAGCGAGGCTAGGGATTGAACCCAAATTCTCATGGATACTAGTCAGTTTAGTAACCTGCTAAGCCACAGGGGAACTCCCTATACTTCAATAAAAATTTTTTTAAAAAGATTATGCCGGGGAGTTCCCATTGTGGCACAGCAGAAATGAATCCAATGATTCGAGATGCAGCTCGGATCCCGTGTTGCTGTGGCTATGGTATAGGCAGGCAGCTGTAGCTCCAATTTGACCTTTAGCCTGGGAACTCCCATATGCTGTAGTGCAGCTCTAAAGAGGAAAAAAAGAGAAAAGAAGATTGTGGCACAAGTAGTTAAAACACACCAACCAGTGACTATGGGTAACCGGGTATATTCAACTCACTGGAAGTGTTGTCGTGACCTCCTCCAGGAATCACTACTGAATTAATCCTCGTTTATTGATGGGAATATGTCACACTCCCTCAAAAATGCAGACTGGGAGTTTAAAAAAAAAAAGTTGCGAGCCACCAATTTCACAAAATCATACTCAAATGAGAAGCCAATTGTAATATCATTTACATTTTTAAGCAAATACCCCCAAAATTACATACTCCAGAATTAACTGTAACTTTCATGTTAGTTATTGCATACCACTATCAACTTCCTTAAAGGTAATAAAGCAGTATATATTTGGTTTCATTTTCTCAATTTAGATTTGTTTTACTAATTAAACATACAATAATATATAAAACTAGATAGATGAGAGTTCAAAAGCAGCATAAAAGTAAAAACAAAACAAGTGGGGGAAAATAAAAATGTTTCTAATTGGGAATACCAATTTTCAATACCTAGAAATCCACAAATTCTGGGAAATTCTGTCACAAACTACAACATGTATGAACCTGGAAGACATTATGCTAAAGCAAAATAAACCAGACAAAAAGGACAAATATTGTATAATTCCATTTACATGAGGTAATTAAAGTAGTCAAATTGATAGAGACAGAAAGTAGAATGGTGGTTGCCAGAGTCTGGAAAGAGGGAGACGTAGGAAGTTAGTGTTTAAGAGGTATAGCATTTCAGTTTGAAAGATACACTGCATTTTCAAAATATTCCAAGGAGTAATTACTAATACCTTCCCATATTTGCTAAAAGAACATCAATCTATAAATCCAAGAGGCTAAACAAACTCCAAGTAGGATAAATGCAAAGAGATCTACATCCAGATATACCACAGTGAAAAGGCTAAAGCCAAAGAGAAAATCTTGAAAGCAACGAGAAAAGTAACTCATCACATGCAAGGAAATCTCAGTAATATTAACTTCTCATCAGAAACAATGAAGGCCAAAAGGCAGTAAGATGACATATTCAAAGTGCTGAAAGAAAAAAAAAATGTCAAGAATCTTATATCCAGCAAAACGACCTCTCAAAAATGAAGGTGGAACAAAGATATTCCCAGATAAACAATGACTGAGAGAATTTGTTGCTAGCAGAGCTACTTAACAAAATATAAAGGAAGGTTGAAATCAAGTAGAAATTCAAACACACACACAGGTATACACACAATAAAAAAACAAAGAATACTGGAAAAAAGGTAATTAAGTAATTACAAAAGACAATATAAACGCTTACTTCCTCTAAGGAAGTATATGAAACAATATGTTTATGATCATATTGTCAGACCTGTTAATCTATAGGAATGTAATATATTTAACAATAGCAGGTGGTGGGAACAAAACTGTATTTAAATAATGACATCAGACAATAGCTCTAAGCCACCGAAATAAATAAAGAAAAATGGCAATACAAGTGAAGTTAATGTGTCACTTCAAGAAAATATCTACTATATTACTTATCTACCATATCACCACTGATTCAAGTAAAAACAGGGACCCATGGAAAAGCTACTAGTTCAGCATAAATGCCTTATATATACTTCCTATTTCATTACACTTAAAAACCTAAACTCAAGATTTAGTGAAAATAATGTTTCATTAATAATGTTAAGTGAAATAGTTTTCTGTGTGTGCATACATGCATGTGTGTATTTCGTTTTACCATGAGTAGTCAAAAATGAAGAATACTGGAGTTCCTCCATTGGCTCAGCAGTTAATGAACCTGACTAGCATCCACAAGGACGCAGGTTTGATCCCTGGCCTCGCTCAGTGGATTAAGGATCCAGTGTTGCTGTGGCTGTGGCACAGGCCAGCAGCTATGCAGCTCTGATTCGTCTTCCTAGCCTAGGAACCTCCAAATTCCTCGAGTGCAGCCCTAAAAAGACAAAAAAGCAAAAAAATAAAAATAAAAATAAAAACAAATAATACTAGTACAGTTTGATACCTTGTTTCATGCTAAGGCACACAGCAGTGTGACCAAACATTGTTTTTACGCCCTCATACAAATGTTAACACAGTGGAAAAAGCAAATAACACCTTAGTATTACCATGAAAAAGAGTTTTGACCTTGCAGACCCCATGAAAGGACCCTTGGATCACATTATAAAAGCCACACTCTAAATAAACAAATATAAATTGCCATGTATTATTTCCTTTCTGATTACAAAAGTAAACATGCAGGTGGTTAAACAAATAACAAAGAAATGTATATTCAAAAGTGAAAATCCCCCACCTTACATCCTCCCACAAAAGAAAACTGTTAATCTCCTGATTATTCTTATGCATATACTAATATGTAGATATAAATCAATATATATTTTAATAAAGTGGAATATTATATTTAAGGCTCTATAGCTTTCCTCACATAACAATGTATCTTAGACAATGCAATGTCCATCTGTATAAATGTAAAGAAAATCTATCAGCTGTTAAGTTACTTTCCAATTATTAACCAAGTAAGAAACATTTTAGATGTTTCCAATGTTTTACTATTACAAGCAATATAAAAAGTTCATCCTTTTACTTTTTTTTTTTTGTCTGTCTTTTTAGGGCCATTCCCAGGCTAGGGGTTGAATTGGAGCTGCAGCTTCCAGCCTACACCACAGCCACAGCAACGTGGGATCCAAACCGTATCCCTGACCTATGCTGCAGCTCACGACAATGCTGGATCCTTAACCCACTGAGCGAGGCTGTGGATAGAACCCACATTCTCATGGATACTAGCCAGGTTAGTAATCTGCTGAGCCAGACCGGGAACTCCCATCCTTTTACTTTTTTAAAAAAATTATTGCAGATGTGGCTCAGATCCATTTGACCCCTAGTCTGGGAACCTGCATATACCTGTGGCTGTGGCACATGGCATATGCAAGTTCCCAGACTAGGGGTCAAATTGGAGTTACAGTTTCTGGCTGTGCCACAGCTATAGCAACATGGGAGCTGAGCCACATCTGCAACGTACACCACAGCTTGCAGCAATGCCAGACCCTTAACCCACTGAGGCCAAGGTTCAAATCCACATCCTCATCAATCTTAGTTGGGTTCTTAACCTGCTGAGCCACACCAGAACTCTTTTTATGTTTTATTTTTAAATTGCTCCAAACACCATATAGGATAAATTAATGAAGAATAGTTATCTTATCTAATAATATGCACATTTTTCCTTTTTATTGTAGAAAATTACAAATACATACAAAAGTAGACGAAGTATGATCAACCATCAGATATTCACCAACAGTTTCAATTATCATCTCATGAAGAGTACTGTTTCATTTAAATGTTGTTTCCTCCAAACCCATACTATGTATATATTTTAATGTGATATATATTACTGTCAAGTGAACCTCAAAAATGGTAGCAATTAACACTCTGACACTATCAGAGTAGTACTTGACGGCCCACACTTTATCCACAAGGAGCATTATCCTTTTGCTGACAACACACACGCACAAATTTCTACCTATATTTCTATTATTGAGGAGATTTTTTTAATGTTTGTTAACAATTTGTACATATTCTAGAAACTGCAGTTAATGTTCTTTGCCTATTTTTTAAACCGAAATGTTAACCCTTTCCATAATGACTTTCAAGAGCGTCTTATATATTATGGGTAGTAATAGTTTGTTATTATACATGTTGGAAATATTTTCCCCACTTAATATACTGTAAAACTATCTTGATAAACAGATTATTTGACTGGGAGAATAGTACTTCTAGGTACTCAGCTGATTATGGTCAATAGCCACAAAGCTGTATCTCTCATCTTGCATCAAGGCTAGGCTACTCTCATATGTATAAGTCAAACCTGAGAAATTTAAAAGAAAACCAAGATACAATAAAGGAGTTGGCCCACCTGCCCTTTTCTTAAGCTCTGTACCTTTGCTGTTGGGTTATGAATGCTCTTCCCAACACCCATTAACCCTCCAGTCCATAACTTTTCTTTTTATAGGATATTAAGCATGTCTAGAATACTCCTACTTCTCCCAAATGGAGTTGATACAAGCTAAATTTCACAGTACTGGGTAATCTTTATCATATAAGTTCAATGCAATTCCAATTAAAACCCTAGCAGGATTTTTTGAGACCAAACACTTCAGAAAACTAACAGAATAGCTAAGTCAATTTTTGAAACAAAGAAGAGAAGTTCCCGCTGTGGCACAGTGGTTTAGGAATCTGACCACAGCAGCTTGGGTCACTGCAGAGGTGCAGGTTTGATCCTCATCCTGGTGCAGGACGTTAAAAGATGCAGGGTTGCCAAAGCTGCAGCTTGGATTCAATCCCTGGCCCAGGAACTTCCATATGCCGTGGGTATGGCCATAAAAAGAAAAAATAATAACAATAATAGGAAAAACAAACAGGGGAAGACTTGCCCTATCACATACTGTGACATATTCCAGAGAAAATTTTTTTTTTTTTGCTATTTCTTGGGCCGCTCCCGCGGCATATGGAGATTCCCAGGCTAGGGGTCCAATCGGAGCCACAGCCACCGGCCTACACCAGAGCCACAGCAACGAGGGATCCGAGCCGCATCTGCAACCTACACCACAGCTCACGGCAACGCCGGATCGTCAACCCACCGAGCAAGGGCAGGGACCAAACCCGCAACCTCATGGTTCCTAGTTGGATTCATTAACCACTGCGCCACGACGGGAACTCCCAGAGAAAAATTTTTCTGTACTCAACAGTAAGAAATAACAACACCAATGCAATAGAACAGGTATCTCTAAAACAGATCCACTTACAGGAAGTTGATAAATAACATGATATCACAAATCAGTACAGACAGGATGTATTATTTAATAAACACTGTTGGAGAAACTGGCTCACTTAAAGGGAGAAAAGGTTGTATCCTTAATTCACAATACACAAAAAGGTGACTCCAGATGGATCAAAGACATAAAGGAAAATATAAAACTTGAAATCTAACTAGAAAATGTAAAATATAGTTCTGATCCTAAAAGTAGAGCATACACTCAAAAACATGGAAGGATCCTCCAAATGTGTTGATAGAAACAGAAACAAAATTTATAACACAATTGCAAATGAAGTGATACAGAGTTACATGCTGAAAATAATTCTCCCTCAGATGATTGATGGTATTCCTTTTCTACATTCAGCATTCAGCACTGAAGAAAAATCTGATGCCACTCTGATTTTTCCTCCTTGGTAGGTTACTGCTATTTTTCCTTTATCAATGATCTTCTTTTATCATTAATGTCTTCAAAATTCATAAGGATGTGTCTACTCTTTCAATAGTACTTGTTCAGCTTTCAGTAAACCCTTTCTATTATCTACTTACACAGGAATCGTTACTTCTGTTTCTCCTGGGCTCTCCTTTCACGCAGCAGGTTTTCCTCAAGTATTCAGTGATCCTTAGTTGTCTACTTTTACTTAAGATTGAGGTTAGGAGTTCCCTGGTGGCCTAGTGGTTAAGGATTTGGTAGTGTCACTGCTGTGGCTCAGGTTTAATCCCTGGCCCAGGAACTTCTGCATGTGTGGGAGAGGCCAAAATAAGTAAATAAATAAATAAGGATTGAGATTATAAGAACTTGTATGAGAATTCTTCATATTTGACACAGGACTTAGTAATGCTCTTTGCTTTAGGCTTGTTAGTTGGAAAGGCAACACTTAAGCTGGAAACCTCTAAATGCCAAAATATGAAGGTCTTCAGAACTCCCTCCACATTCTTTATCTGAAGGGTCAGACAAGTAGGTGTGAGTGAGTAATGTTCATCTGTTTAAGATACAAACATCAACTGTACGTGTTATCCTCCCATTCCTCACCTGGCCAGGACTGCTAGGATTTGCTACTAGTGGCTCAGAATCAGTAGACACCTTAGTCCTATAGCTGTACAACACTGATAAGAAACATATTCAACGAGAGCACAAGCTTAAATTTTGAAACCATTAAAGTAGATAAAATGTATTAGGAACACTGCAAGTAAGTGACATGACAAATTACAGACAGGCTGACTTGGAATTGTACTTCCCATTTATAATGGATTACAGGCAAAATGCAGCTTTATTATAAACAACTTACTCACACACTTTGATCTCCCAAGCTGCTAATAGCTGAAAATTGGTATCTTAGAATGAATATACTTTTTAATTAACTGGATTATTTGAGCAACCAAAATAGTCTCATCCCCAAACCATTCTGAAGAAGAGGCCAATGAATGTTAAGGAAAACATTTAAATTGTATGGCTGTGGTCATTCAACAAATATTTGTTGAATGCTGCTATGTGCCAGGTAATAGGCTAGGTAGTAAGAGAGAAAAATAAGAACATATGACAAAACACCAAGGAACAGGGACTAAGTGGGGAAACAAATTATATAACGAACAGACTCAAAACACAATTTCTAATTATCCAGCAAGAAGAGAAAAGGTGAGTAAAGACTTCATCAATACTCAGCTATTAACCCGAAAGTAGTAAACTTTCAGATGAACTTAAAGAGGGCTTTGCAGGCCCAGGGAACATGTATAAGCAAAGTCCCAAGACAATACACACTTTTCTAGGAACAAAACTTCAGTATAGTTACAGCTCAAGGAGTTCCCACTGTGGCTCAGCAGAAATGAACCTGACTAGTATCCATGAGGATGTGGGTTCAATCCTTGGCCCTGCTCAGTAGGTTAAAGATCCAGCATTGCCATGAGCCGTGGTGTCAGACTGCAGAAGTGGCTCAGCTCTGGCGTTGCTGTGGCTGTGGCATAGGCTGACAGCTGCAGCTCCAATTCAACCCCTAGCCTAGGAACTTCCATATGCCATAGTTGTGGCCCTAAAAAAAAAAGTTACAGCTCAATTTATAATAAAGGAAGTAGCAAATATCTTTGGACATTGCACAAATAAAAAAGACCCAAGCTATGAAGGCTCAATCAAAGAGCTTGCCTCTCTGTCTAGTTCACTGCTATTTATTCCCCTGTATCTGGCACATAATAGGTTCTCAACATTGGCTAAATGAATAAACATACAAATAAATAAATGCTATCAAAGGAGACAAAAGATGAAAACCCTAATAAACCTGCTACACTCTATGAACAAGAAAAGAGTAACATGAATCAGGGCCGTGAAGAAGTTAGAGTAGGTTAAAAGATAAAAAAAAAAAAAAAAAGCCCCATGTAGTAGGGCTGAGTAACCTAGTTTATATACTTAACATTTTCTAAGATTTTTATTTTAATAAACATAGAATGAGTCATATTAAGAAATAATTCTAAAAGTGGAGTGAACAGGTATCAAGAATTAACTTAATTTAAAAGCAAAGGAGGAATTCAGAATAACTCCTAGGTTTTCAACTTGGGAAACTGGGAGAAGAGTATGAGGGGAAATTAGGAGGAAAACAGTATCATGATTATCTGTGTTTCATCAAAGAAAGCTATTAGACAAAGTATTTTTATGAACAATGATCATATACTGAGCCATAAAACATCTCAACAAGTTTCAAGCAATAAAATCATATCGCTTATGTTCTCTGACTGCAGTGACATAAAACTGAAAATCAGTAAGAAATATAACTTAAAAGTTTAAAAAATCAAGACAAGTACTTCTAAATAACTCAAGGGCCAAAGAAGCAATCATAATGGAAATTACCCAATATTCTGAACTGAACAATTACACCATACATTAAAACTTTTAGGATGCAACTAACACAGTACTTATGTCTTAAAATACCTACATTAGAAAAGAAAATAGACTTATTTTGTGGCCTAATGTATAAACCATCCTGGAGAATGCTCCATGTACACCTGAAACACATTATGGAAGAGAAAAATGTGTATTCCATTCCTTTCAAATCAAATGTTCTGCAGACATCTATGAAGTCCATCTGGATCATTTAAGGCCAGTGTTTCCTACATGATTTTTTGTCTGGATGATCTACTCATTGATGAAACTGAGATATTAAAATCCCTTATTATTACTGTATTGCTTTCTCCCTATAGGTCTGTTAATATTCGCTTTATATACGCAGGTGCTCATATTTGGGTGTTTCACTATTTACAAATACTACATCCTCTTGTGCTGACTCCTTTACCATTATGGAATGCCCCTCTGTGTCCCTTAGGATAGTTTTTTCCCACTGCAATGGTATAAAACTAGAAATCAATTACAAGGAAAAAAACTGGAAAATTTACAAATTATCTGGAGATTAAAAAACATGCTACTGAAAAACAAATAGTTCAAAAAAGAAAAAAACAAGAGATGTCAAAAAATGCCATAAGGAGTTCCCGTCGTGGCGCAGTGGTTAACAAATCCGACTAGGAACCATGAGGTTGCGGGTTCGGTCCCTGCCCTTGCTCCGTGGGTTATGAATCCGGCGTTGCTGTGAGCTGTGGTGTAGGTTGCAGACGCGGCTCGGATTCTGCGTTGCTGTGGCTCTGGCATAGGCTGGGAGCTACAGCTCCGATTCAACCCCTAGCCTGGGAACCTCCATATGCCGCGGAAGAGGCCCAAAGAAATAGCAAAAAGACAAAAAAAAAATACCATAAGACAAACGAAAATGGAAATACAACATACCAAAACTTACGGGATGCAGCAAAAGCAGTTCTAAGAGGAAAGGTCATACCAACACAGGTCTACAAAAACAAGAAAAATCTCTAATTAAACAGCCTAATATTACACTTCAAGAAATCAGAAAAAGAACAAAGGCCAGAGTCAGAAGAAGGAAGAAAATAACACAGATCAGAAAAAAAATAAATGAAATAGAGACTAAAAAGACAATAAATTAGATCGATGAAACTATGAACTGGTTCTTTGAAAAGATAAAATAGACAAACCCTTGGCTAGACTTAATTATAAAAAGACTCAAATAAATAAAATTAGAAATGAAAGAAATGTTACAACTGATACCACAGCAATACAAAGGATTATAAGAGACTACTATGAATAATCATATTCCAACAAGATGGACATCCTAGAAGAAACTGATAAATTTCTAGAAACATACAACCTACCAAGACTGAATCACAAGGAAGTATAAA
This sequence comes from Phacochoerus africanus, assembly GCF_016906955.1. NCBI lineage: Eukaryota > Metazoa > Chordata > Mammalia > Artiodactyla > Suidae > Phacochoerus > Phacochoerus africanus. Next base: position 124,459,628 of record NC_062549.1, read on the forward strand.
ATCTGAACAGACTGATTTCTAGTACAAAGACTAAGTAATTTTTTAAAAAATTCCTAACAAACAAAAGTCCAGGACCAGATGGCTTCACTGGTAAACTACTGAGCATTCAAAGAATTAATACCAATCCATCTCAAACGCTTCCAAAAAAAGAAGAGCAGGGAACCCTTCCAAACTCATTTGACAAGACCAGCATTTCCTGATACTAAAACCAGTCAAAGCTGTCACAAGAAAAGAAAACTATCCCGGATGGATACAGATGCAAAAACTCCTCAACAAAATATGAGCAAACTGAATGCAATAATATATTTAAAAGATCACATACCATGGTCAAGTATGATTTATTCCAGAGATGCAAGGATGATGTAACACGCACAAATCAGTCAACTTGATACACAGTATTAACAAAGAATAAAAATCATATGATCAGAGTTCCCGTCGTGGCTCAGTGGTTAACGAATCCGACTGGGAACCATGAGGTTGAGGGGTTCGATCCCTGCCCTTGCTCAGTGGGTTAATGATCTGGCGTTGCCGTGAGCTGTGGTATAGGTCGCAGACCCGGCTCGGATCCCGCGTTGCTGTGGCTTTGGCGTGGACTGGCAGCTGCAGCTCTGATTCAACCCCTAGCCTGGGAACCTCCGTATGCCGTGGGTGTGGCCCTAGAAAGACAAAAAGACAAAAAAAAAACCCATATGATCATCTCAATAGATGTAGATAAAGCATTTGACAAAATTCAAAATCCATTTATGATAAAAATTCTCAACAAAGTGGATATAGAGGGAATGCACCTCAACATAATAAAGGCCATATACAACAAGCCCACAGCTAATATCACACTCAATGACATTCCTCTAAGATCAGGAACAAGACAAGGATGCTCACTCTTGCAACTTATATTTAACATAGTATTAGAAGTCCTCGCCAGAGCAATTAGTCAGGAAATAAAAAGTATCCAAATTGGAAAAGAAGAAGTAAAACTCTATTTGCATATGACACGACACTAGAAGAGTAAAACTCTATTTGCATATGACATGAAAACTCTAAACATTCTACTACAAAACTGCTAGAACTAATAAATGAATTCAATAAAGTTATAGGATATAAAATCAACATATAGAAATCAGTTCCAGGAGTTCCCATTGTGGCTCAGTGGTAATGAACCCAACTAGGATCCATGAGGACATGGGTTTGATCCCTGGTCTCACTTAATAGGTTAAGGATCTAGTGTTGCCATGAGCTGTGGTGTAGGTCCACAGACACAGCTTGGATCCCACATTACTGTAACTGTGTCTTAGGCCAGCAGCTGCAGCTAGGATTCAACCCCTAGCCTGGGAACTTCCATATACTGCAAGTGCAGCCCTAAAAAAAAAAGCTAAATAAATAAAAACAAAAACCCGAGTTTCTATATACAAATACAGAACTAATCAGGAAGAGAAGTTTAAAAACAAAATCCCATTTACAATTAATTCAAAAAGAATAAAATACCTAGGAATAAATTTAACTAAGAAAGAGAAAGACCTGTACACTAAAACTCTAAGACACTGATGAAAGACAATGACGACACAAATATTCTTTTTTTTTCTTTAAGTCTTTTTAGGGCCACACCCATGGCATATGGAGGTTCCCAGGCTAGGGGTCGAATTGGAGCTGTAGCCACTGGCCTATGCCACAGCCACAACCACACCAGATCCAAGCAGCATCTGCAACCTACACCACAGCTCACAGCAACACCCAATTCTTAACCCACCAGCAAGGCCAGGGATCAAACCTGCATCCTCAGATTTGTTTACGCAGAGCCATGATGGAATTCCTGAAGACATAAATAAATGGAAAAATATACCATGTTCATGGATTAGAAGAGTTAGTACTGTGAAAATGTCCCTACTACCCAAAGCAATCTACAAATTCAATAAAATCCCTATCAAAATTCCAATGGCATTTTTCACAGAAATATAACAAACAATCCTAAAATGTATAAGGAACCACGAAAGACCCCAAATAGCCAAAGCAATTTTAGGAGGAAAAAACAAAGCTGGAGGAATCACACTTCCTGATTTCAAGCTGTGTTGCAATTATATCACAAAGCTATAATAATCCAAACAGTATGGTACTGGCATAAAAACAAACACATAGATCAATGGAATAAAACAGCCCAGAAATAAACCCATGTACATATGGTCACATAATTTACAACAAAGGAGCCAAGAATATATAATGGGGAAAGGATAGTCTCTTCAAAAAACAGTGTTGAAGAAAATGGACAGCCACATGCAAAAGAATGTAACTGGGCCACTATCTTATACCATACACAAAAACTAACTTAAAACGGATTAAATACCCGTAAGACCAAAAACTATAAAACTCCTAGAAGAAAACAGGGGCTGTAAGCTCCTTGATATCAGCCTTGGCAATGACTTTTTGGATTTCACACTAGGAGCATAGGCAACAAAAGCAAAAATAAACGAGTAGGACAAAAAAGCTTCTGTACAGAGAGTTCCCATTGTGGCTCAGTGGTAACATTTCCGACTAGTATCCATGAGGATGCAGGTTTGATCCCTGGCCTCACTCAGTGGGTTAAGGATCTGGCATTGCCGTGAGCTGTGGTGTAGTTCGCAGACGTGGCTCAGATCCTGTGTTGCTGTGGCCGTGGTAGAGGTTGGCATCTGTAGCTCTAATCTGACCCCTAGCCTGGAAACCTCCATATGAAATCATCAAAAGGAAAAGGCAACCTACAGAATGTGAAAAAATATTTTCAAGTTATATATCTCATAAGAGATTAACATGCAAAACATATAATCAACTCAAACAACTCAACAGAAAAACAACAAACAATCTGATTAAAAACTGACCAGAGGATCTGAATAGACATTTTTCCAAAGAAGACATACAGATGGCCAACAGGTACAAGAAAAGGAGCTCAACATCACTAATCAGCAGATAAATGTAAATCACACAATGAGATATCACCTCACACCTCTTAGAACAGCCATTATTGAAAGGGCAACAAATCATCAGTATTGAACTGCTAATACAAACGTAAATTGGGGCAGCAACTATGGAGAACAAAATGGAGGGTCTTCAAAAATTAAAAACAGAACTACCATATGACCTAGCAATTCCATTTCTGGGCATTTATCTGAAGAAAATGAAAACACTAACTCAAAAAGATGTATGTACCCCCATGTTCACTGCAGCATTATTTATAACAGTCAAGACAAGGAAGCACCCTGAGTGTCCACTGATATATGAATGGATAAAAAAAATGTGGGGGGGGGGTGTAAAATGGAATACTGTTCAGCCATATAAAAGTATAAAATCTTGACATTTGTAACAAGGATGGACCTGGAGAGCATTAGGCTAAATGAAATAAATCAGACAAAGAAAAACAAACACCATATGATCTCAATTAAATGTGGAACCTAAAACAACATCAACAACAAAAATTAAGCTCATGAATATGGAGAACAGATTAGTGGTTGCCAGCTCTGAGGAGTGGGGTTAAGGAAGGTGAGAAAATGAGTGAAGGGGATCAAAATACAAACTTCCAGTTATAAAATAAGTCACAGGAATGCCAAGTACAACACGGTGACTATAATTAATAACACTGTACGCATTTTTTTAAATTGTTGAGAGAAAATCCTAAAAGAAACAAGTGTTTATAACTATGTATGATGACAGATGTTAACTACACTTATTATGGTGATCATTTTGGAATACATATAAATACTGAATAATAATCTTGTACACCTGAAACTTGTGTGTTATATGTCAACTGTATATCAAAAAAATAAAAAAAACCCACAAAACCGAAACCAACCCAGTAGTGGATGCAGGGTCACACCAGGAATTAAAATGAGAAAAGTTCTAGTTGTCATTTTTATTTCACTAGTTGTAAGTTTTCTGCTAGTAAAAGGTGGAGCAGATCAGGGGGTGGTGGGGGGGAGACAAACTTATTAGGCATCCATCTTGTTTTGAAGTGGGCAGGGGAGGACAATAAATGCACAAAAACTAAATGAAAAAAGAACAGAATTTTTTAAAAAATTTTACTGGAGTAGAGTTGACTTACAATGTTGTATTAGTTTCAGGTGTATAGCAAAATGAATCAAGTAAACATATATCCATTTTCCCCCCATATAGGTTATTACAGACTATTGAGTAGATTTTCCTGTGCTAAACTCCCCACACCTCCCTCCCCACAAACCAGCTCCAAAACCTGTTTTAAGTCAGTGGTTCTCAAATGTAATTAAGTCCATAGATCAGTGTCAATCTGTAACAAAGTAAGAAAAGTAAGGACACTGTATTGAGTTTTAGGTTAAAATTAATCACCTTACAGACCATTCTGTTTTTTGTCTTTGTTTTTGTTTTGTTTTTTTTTTTTGGCTTTTTGCCTTTTCTAGGGCCGCTCCCGAGGCATATGGAGGTTCCCAGGCTAGGGGTGTAATCAGAGCTGCCGGCCTATGCCAGAGGCACAGTAACACAGGATCCGAGCAGTGTCTGCAACCAACACCACAGCTCATGGCAACACCAAATCCTTAACCCACTGAGGGAGGCCAGGTATCGAACCTACAGCCTGCAGCCTCATGGTTCCTAGTAGGATTCTTTTCCGCTGCGTCACAATGGGAACTCCCCATTATGTATTTTGAGAGCACATTCTTCTTACACTTCTAGAGTTGAAATCTCTCTTCTTTTATGAAATAATGGTGATACGTGGCAGTTTTTCAAAACATTTTTACTTTCCAAAATAAAAAGCTGGTAACCCTCTATCAGTACACTACCCCTAATCCACCAAGAAAAGCTAAAGGGTTGTGAAAGTCAAATCTGGGAATCCTCAGAAAACTCTTATTCAAATGTGAGCAAAAGAATCCTCCAAGGAAAGGAGTCACCACAGAAATAGAAAGATAGCCCAGAGAGAAATATTATTACTAAAAAAAAAAAAAAAAAAAAAAAAGACAGGAGTTCCCGTCGTGGTGCAGTGGTTGGCGAATCCGACTAGGAGCCATGAGGCTGCGGGTTCGATCCCTGACCTTGCTCAGTGGGTTAAGGATCCGGCATTGCTATGAGCTGTGGTGTATGTTGCAGACACGGCTCGGATCCCACATTGTTGTGGCTCTGGCGTAGGGCGGCGGCAACAGCTCCCATTCGACCCCTAGCCTGGGAACCTCCATATGCCTTGGGAGCGGCTGAAGAAATGGCAAAAAGACCAAAAAAAAAAAGACAACTAAGAAAAAAGAGAAAGGAGTATATCAGATATACCTAACAGGTTAGTTAAAATGAGTGCTAAAAACTGTTTATTGACGATTCCAAATCTAGAGTTTTATTAACAATTCCGAAGTCACCTATGATCACTGAGCTTAAATCCCTAACCACATATGGTTTAGAAGTAAAGACTAACAGGCTGAGTTTTGCTTATTCTTTCTAAAAGCTCAGCTCCTTAAGGAGGTTACAGGGTGGGGGAAATCTGAGCATTAATACAAGGTATTCGTTACAAGAATGGAAATAGTGTTGAAACTAGATTATTTACAGCAAAAATTCAGAGTCTAATAAATCTACTCTCTTACATACACTGATGATTCAGTCTGAATCTCTGGTGTAAAACATATAGTAGAATCAAGCAATTTTCTAGAAATATATGACCTTAAAACTGCAAATACATGGAATCCACATCTCAAATTACAAGTAAAAGAAAGTATTTTGCTCTCTAAAACTTTACAGTGTCTGGCACAAAGTAAGTTCTTAATAATTATCAATTGAGGAGTTCCTGTCGTGGTTCCAACTAGGAACCATGAAGTTGCGAGTTCAATACCTGGCCTTGCTCAGTGGGTTAAGGATCTGGCGTTGCCGTGAGCTGTTTGCTGTGGCTGAGGCGTGGGCCAGCAGCTGCAGCTCCGATTAGACCCCTAGCCTGGGAACCTCCATATCCAAAAAGCCAAAAAATAAAAAATAAAAATAAAAACAAAACAAACAAAAATCCTGTTTAAAAAATAATAATAATCACTTGAATAAATTAATGATAGCCTATACTTACCAATACACATACTAGTAAATAAACCCTCCACCTATCAAGTAAACATCACTATCCTATAAATACACATTCTAGTACACAAAAAGCCAAAAACGTTTTTAAAATTGCATTTAGTTTCACCTCTATTGAAGACTGAAACTAAAAGCAGAGGTAAATTATCCACCCCACCTCAAGTTTGGCCTGAGCCATCTAGAATTAGAGTTTAACCACAAAAAAGAAAAAAATATACAGCTTAACTACCCAAGAAGTAAGGCAATGATGGAGGTGTTTACAAGTTCAATGAGTGTGACTTTGGCTCTCTTCATGAAATTATAGAAAATATATTCAAATACCTTAAAATTTAGGATAAAACGTCAGTTTTATAGAACACTTCTCCAGGTTCAAGGTTTTGCAACAAGTACAAAATATTCTGTGATCACAAAAAGATTTTTATAAACTATTTTAAAAAATCAAAACTTCTTAAAAAAAAAAGAGTAGTGATACTTAAATATAATGTATCAGAAGTTCCCATTGGGGCTCAGCAGGTTAAGAGCCTGATGCTGTCTTTTTGAGGATTTGATTCAATCCCTGGCCTTGATCAGTGGGTTAAGGATCCGGAATTGCCACAAGCTGCAGTACAGGTTGCAGAAGCAGCTCAGATCCTGTGTTGCTGTGGCTGTGGCGTAGGCCTGCAGCCGCAGCTCTGATTCTACCCAAGCCCAGGAATTTCCCCATGCCACAGGTGCAGCATCAGGTCAATCAAGGTAGAATTAAGAATGGTAAATAAGTTTTCAGAATGGTAAGTAAGTATCAAACATTTAGAAATACTTTGAGATTTTAAAACTATATTAGATTTTTTAGAATGACAATTGGTTAAACCTTTTCGTCACAATATCCACAAACATTTAAACTATTTGTGCAAATAGAAGACAGAGTTTCTCCACAATGATACTTTAATATTAGTTTGCAGATCCCTGATGATATATTAGTTGTGAGATGGTTAGTTTCCTTGCATATGCAACAGACAGATTTAAAACAAAGCCAACAATGCTAATAACTTTAAAAAAAAAAAAAAACTGTCATGGCTCAGTGGAAACGAATCTGACTAGCATCCACGAGGACATAGGTTCGATCCCTGGCCTTGTTCAGTGGGTTAAGGATACGGCGTTGCCGTGAGCTGTTGGTGTAGGTCACAGACGCAGCTCGGATCCTGCGTTGCTGTGGCTATGGCGTAGGCCAAGAGCTGTAGCTCCAATCCGACCCCTAACCTGGGAAACTCCATATGCCTCGGGTGTGGCCCTAAAAAGAAAAGAAAAAAAAAATAGATAACTGTGATTTAAGATATAAGTACATTTTCATGTACCAAAGCTGGTATGGTTGATTACAGCATGTAAATGAAACTCCACTAAATACAGGCAAAAATGAACTGAATGGAAAGTTCAGAATTTTCATTGCAATCCTGTAGAATCTGGTCCTAAGACCAAACAGAAAGAACTGAGGTACCCTTGCTGCAAGCCACAGAGTTAAAAGTTCCAATTCCTAAAAGTATGAACTGGATCTTGGGTAGTAGAACAGATTTTAAAGGGCTTGAAAACACCTTCACCTTACTATACTGTTTAAATTTCTCAAGAGCATTCGCGTTTCATTTTCTCCTACTAACAATGCCATAAGAGAGGAAGAGGAGACTACTTATTATTCCCTTTAACAAATAAGAAATCTATAACTCAAAAAGTAAGATCACTTCCTTAAAGGTCTACAGAAAGTCACACTGTCTATGAAACAGACTAAGTTATTTTAGATGTGTCCCTTTGGATCCCGATTATGAACTGGAGTAACAAAATATAGTGGGAAGGCCAAGAACATTTTCAGACATAACAAGTGGTAAAATCAAGCCATTCAATGCACTAACAAGCCTCTTTAACCACAAGGCTTCTAAAAGCCTAACTTACCAGTGATGAAATGTCTTTCTGAAGATGCTTCAAATTGGACGTTAAATTCTCCGAGACAGGTATAGCTGTTCCTGATTTTGACACAAGAAAAAAGCTCAGAGACCACTGTCCCTGGGTTTACTCTCAAATCTCTGAGTGTAACAGTCTCATACAGATAAATAAATACAAAAGGACTTCATAAATAGTTTAAACTCCATCAAAACTGGGACATGAAGATATTTACTAGGCTGAAAATGCTACAAATAAAGTACCATGTTAGTTTTCTCCTCTCATGGGAGTATTACATCGTTGCATCTCAAGATCTAGCCATACAGTCCTCCTTTTAATTCTTTAAAGCTAAGATCTTTCCACCCAAGACATTCACACACATTGTACGTACTCCCCAAACTGCCCACCCCCAATCCCTCCATTGGTTGAATAGCTAATTCCTCTAGGTAATTATATCAGAATAGCTGCACTCTACAATACTCTTTATCGGAGAATTCTTGTTCTTTAAAGCGCTTATATTTCTCTTTTTCTCAATTCTTTATTTTGAAAGTTGCCAAATACAGTCAATATAATCATAGTTCACTTTTCACCTAGATTCACCAATTAATAGCTCACATTTCTCTCCCTCCCCGCTCTAACACACACTCTTTTTTGATGATCCATCTGAAAGTTACAGGCACCATGACACTTCACTAGTAAATATCAGTACATATCCTCTTAGAACAGCGATCTTTTTCTTACATACAAGACCATTGCCATACCTAGCAAATTTATTATCATCACCTGATGTACAGTCAAAATTCTCCCATTTGACACACAAAAAAATGTTTGTTAAAGCTTTTTTCAAAATCTAGGATCTAGTCAAGGTTCACACACTGCGTTTGCCACATCTCTTTTGTCTCCTTTAAGGTCAATTTTATCCTTGTTCTTGTTTTGTTCTGTTTTATATTTTTAACACTTGGACATTTTTTCACATCAGCTCTCTTGGTAGCATGCTACAACATTCTGGATCTATCTTATTGTGTCCTCATGATTAAAGTCAGGTTAAACAGTTTTAGCAAAAACACTACATAGGTGATAATGTGTGTTTACTTGTTTCCTGTGTCTCTGTCTGTGTGTGTCTCCCTCTCCACACCCTCTTCCAAAACACTGCACACTCCACAAAAGCAGTGAAAATGTCTCTGTTGTTCCATAGTGTATCTCTAGCCTCTCAGGCTATTCCACATATAAGGTCCTCAATACTATTTGCTGAATATAAGAAAATGAATTCTCCATAGCATACAGCGCTAAAGTACAGTATTTTCTTCAAGATAAGTACCCAATAGATATTTGTTGATATTAATTCATGATAAAAGGTAATGTCATTAGGATCTAAAACTATGTTATGATAAGAATATTTTTAAATTTAGTACATACGCATTTTTAGTACTCGGTTAAGTGCTCTTAACCAAAACCGCAAAAACCACTCTTCTAATAGAGAATTCATGAACTGCCAACAAAAAATCCTCAAGGAGTTCCCATTGTCGCTCAAAGGATTAAGAACCGAAAACAGCGTCCATGAGGATGTGGGTTCAATCCCTGGCCTCCCTCACTCAGTGGGTTAAGGATCAGGCATTGCCACAAGCTGAGGTGTACACTGCAGATGTGGCTTGGATCCTGTGCTGCTGTGGCTGTGGCACAGGCCTGCAGCTGCAGCTCTGATTTGATCCCTAGCCCAGGAATTTCCATATGTCACAGGTGAGGCTATAAAAAGATAAACAGTAATAATAATAATTAGGATAAGCAATGAGATCCTGCTGTATAGCACAGGGAACTATATCTAGCCACTTGTGATGGAACATTATGGAAGATAATGTGAGAAAAAGAATATATATATATAAACACACATATATACACGAGTCACTTTGCTGTACAGCAAAAATTGACAGAACATTGTAAATCAACTATAATAAAAATTTTTTTAAATAAGTAAAATTTAAAAAATAATAATTATAATCATTTCTGCTATGTACACAACTTCAGAAAGAGGTACTTGTTGGAAGGTCTGCTGGGGCACTCAATTCCTTCACTCACAAGGTAGAGTCTTATTTCAGAACAAACAGACGCTATAAACATTAAATTCTTCAACTTTCTCCCCACCCCTTTTCCCCTAAAGCGACCCACAAAATCAAGTACCTAATATGCTTCTCTAAGAAGAATAAGCCTCTTCTCTCCAGTGTTAGAGAGAGATCTCACATCAAGAAACTCACTTTATCAATATTTTACTTTATTCTATTCTATTCTAGGCCACACCCATGGCATATGGAGGTTCTGGGGCCAGAGATGAAACTGCACCTCAGCAGCAACCCAAGCCACTACAGAGCAACACTGGATCCTTAACTTGCTATGCCACAGCACTAACTCCCCCTTTCCTTTACTTTAAATCTCCAACTCTCTTTGGTGTAAAACTGCCATAACCAAAATCAACTTAAAAACAAACAAAAACAACAAAAGTCTTTACAAGTCGTATCTCCATTTTTCTCATTCTTTTCACCAATAAACTTTTATTTTTACTTTTTTGTCTTTTGTCTTTTTAGGGTCGCACCTGAGGCACATGGAGGTTCCCAGGCTAGGGGTCCAATCAGAGCTATAGCCGAGGGCCTACTCCACAGCCACAGCAACGCCAGATCCAAGCCGCATCTGCGACCTACACCACAGCTCATGGCAACACCGGATCCTTAACCCACTGAGCCAGGCCGGGGATCGAACCTGCAATCTCATGGTTCCTAGTCGGATTCATTTCCGCTTCGCCACAATAGGAACTCCCACTTTTCAACAATGAACTTTAAAAAGCACATTGTCTTATCCATAGCAAACTGACAGTCCCGATTAACAGCTGCAACAGGAGTTCCCGTAGTGGCGAAGTGGTTAACGAATCCGACTAGGAACCATGAGGTTGCGGATTCGATCCCTGCCCTTGCTCAGTGGGTTAACGATCCGGCGTTGCCGTGACCTGTGGTGTAGGTTGCAGACGCGGCTCGGATCCCGCGTTGCTGTGGCTCTGGCGTAGGCCGGTAGCTACAGCTCCGATTCGACCCCTAGCCTGGGAACCTCCATATGCCGTGGGAGCGGCCCAAAGAAACAGCAAAAAGACAAAAAAAAAAGTTGCAACAAAGACCTCTAAATGACCAAATTACAAATAATGCTCTAATTTCAATTCTCACTGTACCCAAATCATTAAAATAACTGATGATCATGACCTACTGCTTGAAATTCATTTCTCTTAGTTTCTAAGATACCCCTCACCCCTAGTATGAGAGGCTTTTCCCACCTATCTGATATTTCATATACTGACCCCTCCTCCTCTGCCAATCCACTGGTGGAGATGCCTAGGGTTTCCTCCTCTCGTTCTACATGTTCTGCTTATCCTTGGTGGTCATGTTCTCCTAATGCTTCACCTAATTTTTGTCTGTTGACAATTTCTATATCTTTTTATCTCTAGCACCATCCTATCTCAAAAGCTTCAGGCCAGGAACTATACTGAATATTTTGTAATAATCTATAAGAGAAAAGAATATGAAAAAATAGATATATATGTAAGCATAACTGAATCACTCTGCTATATACCTGAAACTAACATAACACTGTAAATGAACTATACTTCAATTTAAAAAAAAAGCTTCAGACTTCCAACTGCCCACTAGGCATCTCAATCTGCATTTCCCCAGCACCTTTAACTTAACAAAACTACATGTTCTTCAAATTCTTCCCCATTCCCAGTACTCCTCATCTCAGTCAATACCATTATTTTCTGACCATCTCTCAAGCTAGAAATTTATCCTTGATTCCCTCCCCACCCTAACTCTCCAAATAATCACCAAATCCTGCTGATTCTCTCTTAAAGACCACACTCAAGTATCTCCCATAATGATGGCCTTATTTCAGGTCATTATCAGTTCTCATCTGCACTACTATCACAGACTCCTAACTCATCTTCCCACCAACCTCAGCTTATTTAATGCACTTTCAATCTGCAGTAAGGAAAACCTGTTTTGGAGTTACCTGGTGACTCAGTTGACTAAAGATTCGGCATTGTTACCACACTGGTTCAGGTTCGATCCCTGGCCTGAGAAATTCTGCATGCCATGGACTCAGCCAAAAATAAATAAATACATAAACACACAGACTAGATGATCAATAAATGTTTTTATTTTACTCATTCCTTACTTACAAAGCTCCCATGGGCCATAAACCTAGAGCAGTCATTAACTTAAGGACATATATAATTTTCACATTTTGACTCAATGAAATGCAGATCTGTCTCACCATCTGTGTTACAATTGATAGTAACTTCTAATCACTAACTCACCAAGCAGCAGAAGCAGAGCATGCCTTGTGGCCAATGCATATGCATATACTAAGAGTATCAGCATCAAAGCACAGAAAATGGGTGTCAGGAGGTACTGGGGAGAAAATATTAGAGAAAATACTGAGGCATTTTTTTTATCCCTCCAAAAGCAAATGATTATGGGAGAATATGGGGTACACACAGTAAATGAGACATTTTCAGTTGGTTTCCCAAAGTGAGAATCAAGACCTGCTTTATTTATAAGCCTGCACTAGCGCCCGACACCAATTTTTACATAATTATTTTAATTCTTATGTAGATTAAAGAAACATCATCACCAATATTCACAGTAGCATCAAAATTGATACTATGAGATACAGTTCGTCAAAGTTGCAGAATACAAGATCAACACACAAAAGTCAAAAATCAATTTTGTTTCCATACACTGGCAACAAACAACAGAAAATGAAATTAAGAAAAAATTCTGGGAGTTCCCGTTGTGGCTCAGTAGTTAACGAATCCAACTGGGAACCATGAAGTTGTGGGTTTGACCCCTGGAGGATCCAGCAGGTTGAGAATCCAGCGTTGCCGTGAGCTATGGTGTAGGTCGCAGACACGGCTCAGATCCTGCATTGCTGTGGCTGTGGCACAGGCCGGCGGCTACAGCTCCGATTAGACCCCTGGCCTGGAAACCTCCATGTGCTGCAGGGTGCAGCCCTAGAAAAATACCAAAAAAAAGAAAAAAGAAAAAAAGAAAAAATTCCATTTGCAATAGCACCAAAAAGAACAAAACACTTGGAGGAGTTTCCTAGTGGTCTAATGGTTAGGACTTAGCGCCTTTACCACTGCAAATGGGTTCAGTCCTTGGTGTGGGAACTGAGATTCCCACATCAAGCTACTGCACACAGCAGGCAAAAGAAAAAGACAAAATACTTAGGAATAAACTTAACAAAAAAGTAGAATCCTTGTACAATGAAAACCACACATCAGAGAAAGAAATTAAATAAGACCTACATGATTAGAAAAACACCCCATGTTCACAGATGTTAATATTTCCAAAATGACCTACAGATTCAATGCAATGTCTATCAATATCCCAGGTGTCTTTTTTGCAGAAACTGACAGATCCTAAAATTCACACAAAGCAAGAAACACAGCATACACAACCTTGAAAAGGAACAACAAAACCAACGTAAGCACTTCCCAATTTCAGAACTCAAAGCAACAGTAATCAAAACATTATGATGCAGGCCTAAGGACAGAAATCGATGAAATGAAACTGAGAATCCACAAACAAACTATTACATTTATGGTCAATTGATTCTGAAAAGATTGTCAAAACAATTACATGGAGAAAGAAGAGTTTTTTTAAACAAATGGTTCTGAGAAACTAGTATTCACCTGTAAAAAATAAAGCTGGACTCCTACTTCATTCCATATATAAAAATTAACTCAAAATGGAGCACAGGAGTAAATCTTTCTGACAGTGTGTTAGGCAAGAGTTTCTTCAATATGACATCAAAAGCAACAAAAAGAAGAAAAAGGGATAAATTAAAGTTCATCAAAATTAAAAGCTTTTGTGCCTCAAAGGACACCATCGAATGAAAAGACAACCCACGGAACAGGAGAAAACAATTGTAAATCAGGTATCTGTTAAGGCACTTGTATACAAAATATGCTTACTACTCAACAGTAAAAAGAAGAATAATTCAATTTTTTTTAAACAGCCAAAGACCTGAACAAACAGTTCTTCAAAGAAAGTAAACAACAAGCCAATAGCTACAGGGACAAGATGCTCAACAACTTTAGCCATCAGGGTAATCCGTATTAAAACCATGAGATACCGCTGCACACCCAAGAGAAGGATCATAATCAAAAAGACAGGCAGTTCCCGTCGTGGCTCAGTGGTTAACAAACCTGACTAGTATCCTAAGGACACAGGATCAAGCCTCGGACTTGCTCGGTAGGTTAAGGATCTTGCGTTACTGTGGCTGTGGATTAGGCCGGCAGATACAGCTCCTATTTGACCCCTAGCCTGGGAACCTCCATATGCCTTGGGTGCAGCCATAAAAAAGACAGAGAGGAGTTCCCGTCGTGGCGCAGTGGTTAACGAATCCGACTAGGAACCATGAGGTTGCGGGTTCGGTCCCTGCCCTTGCTCAGTGGGTTAACGATCCGGCGTTGCCGTGAGCTGTGGTGTAGGTCGCAGATGCGGCTTGGATCCTGTGTTGCTGTGGCTCTGGCGTAGGCCGGTGGCTACAGCTCCGATTCAACCCCTAGCCTGGGAACCTCCATATGCCATGGGAGTGGCCCAAAGAAATAGCAAAAAAAAAGACAAAAAAAACAAAAAAGACAGAGAGACAGACAGACAGACACACACACACACACAAAAGACAGAAAACTCGCAGAGGAACTAGAATCCTCACAGTTGCTCATGAGAATATAAAGGATAAGGGATCTTAGGAAAAGGGTTTGGCAGTTCCTCAAAATGTTAAAACACAGAGGTTATCACCTGAACCAACAATTCCATTCCTAGATATGTACCCAAGAGAAATGGAAGCATGTGTCCATACAAACCCTGTACACAAATGTCCATGGTAACATTATTCTCGTCAAAAAGTAGGAAAAAACCCAATGTCTATCAACTGATGAATGAATAAACAAAATGTAGTATATTTCACACAATGAAATATATTTTAGCCATTAAAAAGGACTGATACATGCTACAACATGGATGTCCCTTGAAAACATTATGCCAGGTGAAAGAAGCCTAACACAAAAGGCCACAAAAATGTATGACTTTACTTGTATGAAACATCCAGGATAGGCAAAATATGAACACAGAAAGTCAATTAGTGGTTGCCAAGGGCTGAGGAGGTAGGGGAAATGGAGAACAAGTGGAATGAATGCTAATTGGTATGGGTTTTTGGGGGGATAATAAAATGTCCTAAAATTAAATAGTGGTGATGATTCCACACTCTGTGAATTAAAAAAAAACACTGAATTGTACTCTTTAAAGGGGTGAATTAGAATGGTATATGGAAGTATCTCAATACAACGTAATTTTTTTTAACTGATTCAAAACAAGCAAATTTTTAACAGGAAGAAGTCATAGGAATACCTTAACCGAGTACTTTATACTTTTCTATTTATGTTTACACAAGAATGACAGATAAAAAGCTCACTTTCAATCAGCCTAAAATAAAAATTCTACATGTTAAGTACCATGTTCCACCAGGACCTGCAGCATATGGAGGTTCCCAGGGTAGAGGTCGAATCAGAGCTACAGCTGCCAGCCTATACCACAGACACAGCAACACCAGATCTGAACTGTGTCTGCGACCTACACTGCAACTCACATCAATGCCAGATCCTTAACCCACTAAGCAAGGCCAGGGATCAAACCTGCATCCTCATGGGTACTAGTTGGGCTTGTTACCACTGAGCCACAATGGGACCTCCTGACTTCTTTCTTAGTGATACATCAAATAATGGCTCTAGCAAAATGAGAAAGTATCCCCAAGAAAGGAAAAAAACATGGGATGTAGCAAACAGTGTACCCAACCCAAGAGAGAAACATAGAGAAGTCCCATAATGGCAGCCATAAAAAAAAAAATCGAGACAGCAATCGGTCTGCATTAGAAAAAGAAAAAGGAAAAAAAAAAAGAGGGTTCCAAAGAAAGATATATCTGAGGAAAAAGGAGGTTTTAACAAACCAGACAGTATGAAAAATGTATAGGTAAGACAAAGGCAGAGGAAACATGAAAAGGTGTTAGAAATTTTAAGGTAAAAATTTTTACAAGAAAGGAACTGCAATTATAGTTCTATCTGACACTGCAAACAGTATTAGCCAAAATCATATAAAAGCTGCTTATTAATTTTCAACCTTTAGAATCAACCTATAAACAAAGCAGAGATAATTATGGTTAAGGAGAGAATATTAAATGTTATCAAAATTTAAAACAGAAAAGCAAAGTAAAGAGTTTCTGTCGTGGCTCAGTGGAAACGAATCTGACTAGCATCCATGAGGATGCAGGTTTGATCCCTGGATCGCTCAATGGGTTAAAAACCTGGCGTTGCTCTCAGCTGTGGTCGCAGGTGCAGCTCAGATCCCATGCTGCTGTGGCTGTGGTATAGGCCAACAGCTACAGCTCCAACTCTACCGCTAGCCTGGGAACCTCCATATGCTACATGTGCGGCCCTAAAAAGACAAAAAATAAAAAACAAAAATAAAACAGAAAAGCAAAGTAAAGATGACAAAAATTCAGAGATGGAAGGAAGAAGAGAAACAAAGAGACTTTAATAATACTTCCCTTATAAGATGGAGGAATAAAGTCTAAATTTGATGGAATATGAAAAAGGGTTTAAGTTTAAGGTTAAAGATCTAATCAAGAGAAAACCCAATAATTGAAATGAGGAAAGGAGATGCTCGGTATAAGTTAACTGCATATCATAGCGGGGAAGTCTTTATACAGCAGAATGTCTAAAGTGAATAAATTAAAAAGTATTATTTAGCATTATGGACATATGACCGGAACAAAGGAATATAATATTTAAAAATAAATTAATTCAGAGTTCCTATTGTGGCTCAGTGGGTTAAGAACCTGATAAAGTGTCCATGAGGATATGGGTTCAATCCCTGACCTTGTTCAGTGGGTTAAGGAACAGGCATTGCCACAAGCTGAGGCATAAGTAGCAGAAGCAACTTTGATCCCATGTTGCTGTGGCTGTGGCACAAGCCAGCAGCTGCAGCTTCAATTCAACCCCTAGCCCAGGAACATCCATATGCTGCAGGTATGGCCATAAAAAGAAGAAAATAAAGAAATAAATAAAGTAATCCACTTCCAAAGTAGGACTCAGGAGGCCTGAAGACTACAGCTCTTGACTTTAAATCCTTCTGTTTCTTTACTCTTTGATATTTTTTTTAACGAGATGCATTACCCCACAAAAGGAAATGTTAAAGTGTTTAACATAAATGAAAAAAATGCTTAGAAATAAGACAATAAGCTAGTTCCCATGTGGTGCAGTAGTTTAAGGATCCTGTGCTGTCACTGCAGCGGCTTGGGTTGCTGCTTTGGTGAGGATTTGATCCCTGGCCCAGAACTTCCATGTGCCACAGGCACAGCCAAAAACAAAAGAAAAAACAAGAAATAGAGCAATGAGACTAAATAAAAGCATTCTGGTAGATGTCTGGCTGATACAAAGTTTTTTTAATATTTAAATTTTCTACAATGAGTGTGTGTGTCCGTGTGTGTGTGTGTGTATGTACATCTATATTATATGTTTATTAATAAAACTCTAGGGAGTTCCAATCATGGCTCAGCGGTAACAAACCCGACTAGCATCCATGAGGACGTGGGTTCAATCCCTGGCCTCGCTCAGCGGGTTAAGGATCTGGCATTGCCAAGAACTGTGGTGTAGGCTGCATATGTGCCTTGGATCCCACATTGTGGCTGTGGTGTAGCCCGGCAGCGTCAGCTCCAATGAGACCCCTAGCCTGGGAACTTCCATATGTCACAGGTGTGGCCCCAAAGCCAAAAACAAACAAACAAAAAAAAACCCCACTTTAAATGAGAGCCAAAGTTGAAAATTTTCATAAAGAGCCTGGCTATGTAAAGGAGACAAAGCTACAAACATCTGGAAGAGGAGACAAGGTTAAAGGGCATGGCTTTCTCTGTTTTTTTGGTATGAAAAGTATTGACCATTTTTCTCACACAAAAGGAAGGTATCAAAAGATAATTGAGGGGTTCCTGTTGTGGCGCAGTGGTTAACGAATCCGACTGGGAACCATGAGGTTGCGGGTTTGATCCCTGGCCTAAGTATCCGGCGTTGCCGTGAGCTATGGTGTAGGTTGCAGACGCGGCTCGGATCCCGCGTTGCTGTGGCTCTTGTGTAGGCCGGTGGCTACAGCTCCAATTAGACCCCTAGCCAGGGAATCTCCATATGCTGCAGAAGCGGCCAAAGAAATGGCAGAAAGACAAAAAAATAAAAATAAATTAATTAAAAAAAAAAGTTCCTGAGTTAAAAAAAAAAAAGATAATTGAAAACACACATCAGAGAAATTGAATCTTTAAGGGAAAGACTAGCCTTGAATCAAAGAAGGTACATTTCTTCTCATATGAGGTTGAGTACATTTACTGTTAATTTGATATATGTGAAGAAAGGAAGCTGAAGCAGTTCATGTTTGAGAGCCTCAAATTTTCTTCCATGAAAAGACAAAAATCCGCTTAAGGGGAGGCCAGGAATGCTAAGCACCCTGCAAAGTGCAAAACAAGCCTAACTTTCTAAAGAAACGGTAAACCAGAGTAGTAGGTCTCAAGGTATATAGTTCCTGGGCATCTACAAGGTCATAGCTAGTTTCCAAAAAACATTAAGACATTATCTGCCCTTTTCATTCTCCCACAACCACAGTGGAATTTTTCCAGAGACTAAATGATATGTAATATTTTCACTCCTACGATTAAGACACATATGTATTATCATTTTTAAATTTTTAGTGTAATTTCTAGTCAGTAAATATTAATAGAGATAACCCATGTAAAATTTCTTGGATCGTCAATAATTTACAGTGTAAAGGAGTCCTGAAAGCAAAAAAATTGGGAATCACTGCACTAACGATAATATAAGAATATTCTAAATTTTTAATCTTTGCAAATAACTACTTCTGTTGGGTCCTCTCTAATGAAGAGCAATAAAACTCTTAAAACAAAATGATAACATAATTTCTGCAGCCTGTTTTGAAAAAGAAAAAACTGACAGATGGATTTAGATATAAAGTGAAGACTGAGAACTAGGAAATAATTTAAAAAGGACTTGATTTGGGGAAGGATTCTATACCCCTTAATTTGAGAAAGGAGTCTATACCCCTTGACAATTCTCTTCAACCTAATGGAAAAACAGTGCTCACTGTTTTCATTAAAATCTAGAATCTTGGGAATTCCTGCTGTGCCGAAGCGGAAACGAATCCAACTAGGAAACATGAGGTTGTGGGTTCCATCCCTGGCTTCCCTCAGTGGGTTAAGGATCTGGCGTTGCCATGAGCTGTGGTGTAGGTCATAGACATGGCTTGGATCTGGTGGTGCTGTGGCTCTGGCATAGGCCAGCACCAACCAGCACCAACAGCTCCGATTAGACCCCTAGCCTGGGAACCTCCATATGCCATGGGTGTGGCCCTAAAAAGGCAAAAGACAAAAAAAAAATCTAGAATCTTATTTTAGTTGTAGAAAGTTCCTAGGTCACTTACTTCCTAGCTAATGGGGAAAAAAAAAAAATCCCTCTTTATAATATTCTTGAATAAGATGATCATCTAGCCTCTGTTTGAACACTTCTCTGAAAGAATTCTCTATCTGGCAACACCTAAATGCAATTTTATAAAACATTTAACAGTTCACAAGATTCCCAGACTAAAAAGTTCCATTAACTACTTAATTTATTAATCACCTACTTAAAATATTTTTTGAGATGGAAATAGTACTAAAATATTTTTCTTTTTCAGGTATGAAAAAAGAGTATGCCTATTATTAGTCTTTCCTTTGTATTGTTCTTAGTAATGTTTTAATAAGAACTCCTAAGTTTCTAATCTTGACCCGAGAACAAAAATCTAGTACTTCTTAACCATGGCTGCAAAACAAAATCAAGCGGAAAAATTTTTTAAACATAAAAATATATAAAAGCCCACACCATACCTCTCAAATTAGAATCTCTAGGGTGAGTTCTAAGAAACTGGTCTTGTTTGTTTTAGTTCTCTTTTTAGGTTTTTAGCTCTATGAGTGCTTATCTAATGTCAAAGAGAAACTATCAGTGCTGGTCATCCCAAAACACCAGCGGTCAATTTGCAAACTTTAAGTAACTATGTTTTTTAAAATATTTAACATTTGGTTCAGTAACACTTCTAAATATACTCAACAGGGGACGTGGCAGTTAAATTAACATGTTTGAAGTTTTAATTTTGAATAGGGCAAAATAAATTATTCATCAGTATTAGACTTACTCATCCAGGGAAGGTTGTACAGGGTGTTTTTAGTTCATAGGCTTCATCACAGGTATACATGGTTCTCTTGTTCTATATATAACTCTTCTGGAAAAAGATTTTGGAAAATAACACTATACAATTATACTGCACCTAGAATTTATAAAGTGCTTTCTCCTTTATTTTCCTCCTTGACTCTCCTAGCAATCCTGTGAACATAGGTAAGTAACATCCTGCACCTATGTTATTTTAAAGGTAAAGAAACCATAACTGATGCAGAGCTGACAGATTAAACAAAGACCCAAATCTTCTGAGTATATATTCAATACTCCCCAATAGACAACTATGTCTTTCCACTCCACCCCCTACTACAACCTAAAAAATTGTGGGCGCTTCTTCTCCTATATAAAATTCACTAGTAAGGGTAAAGAAAAACAAAAGCTCATCGTTAGTTTGTTTTTTAGAACCTGAGTGAAAGCAAACAAATTGAACATGTTCTTGCTACGCCTGCTTTGGTCCACTTTGTTCCCCTAATTTTTATTTTTTAATCAACATTTTAGTCTGAGATAACTGTAGATTTATATGCAATTTTAAGAAATAACAGATTCCATATCAATATACCAATATTTCCATCATTACAACAATCCCTCACATTGTCCTGTTCCCCTAATTTTTAAATCTTCATCTTGGGCAACATGTGGAAGTAAATTCACATTGAGTCCCTACTCAATTTCTTCCATTCAAAACAAAAGAACTTATTTCACAAGCCATTATAAAAAAGCTTATGTAGGGTTCTTGGAGTTCCCGTCGTGGCGCAGTGGTTAACGAATCCGACTAGGAACCATGAGGTTGCGGGTTCGATCCCTGCCCTTGCTCGGTGGGTTAACGATCCGGCGTTGCCGTGAGCTGTGGTGTAGGTTGCAGATGCGGCTCGGATCCGGCGTTGCTGTGGCTCTGGCATAGGCCAATGGCTACAGCTCCGATTCGACCCCTAGCCTGGGAACCTCCATATGCCGCGGGAGCGGCCCAAAGAAATAGCAAAAAAAAAAAAAAAGAAAAAAAAAAGCTTATGTAGGGTTCTTGTTGTGGCTCAGCAGGTTAAGAACCCTACATAGTATCCATGAGGATGCAGGCTTGATCCTTGGCCTCTCTCAGCGGGTTAAGGATCTGGTGTTGCTGCAAGGTGTGGCACAGGCTGAAGATGTAGCTCAGATCCGGTGGTGCCATGGCTGTGGTGCAGGCCTGCAGCTGCAGCTCTGATTCCACGCCTAGCTGGGAACTTCCATATCCTGCAGGTACAGCCATAAAAAGAAAAAAATAAAAATAATACATAAAAAAAATAAATTTTAAAAAACTTATATTACATAAAACACTGGCTAGGATAGTGACAGCATAATGTAAGATTCTTAAGCCACTACTACAATATCTGAGGCAGAAAGGGATTTTTTGAGCTAAGACAGCAATGCTAGTTTTATGAAACAAAAATGTTAATAGATATGCATACTGCATGATTCCAGTTATATAAAGTTCTATTCAAAATTAAGGTGAACAGTAGTAGTTAGGGAAAGGAAGGACTGAGAAAGGCTACATGTAAGCTTCCTAGAAACAGTGAAGTATTCTATACCATGATAGGTGTATGAGATACGCAGTTACATCCATTTGTGAAAACTGTTCTAGAATTAGACAATGGGTTCTCAGATATATCAAAAGCAGAAGCAAAAAAGAAAAAGGGATAAGATAAACGTCACAAAATTTAAAAGCTTTTGTGCTTCAAAGGACACATCAAGTGAAAAGACAACCACAGAACAAGAGAAAAAAACTGCAAATCATACATATGATAAGGCACTTGTATCCAAAATAAGTTTTGTGATGCAGGTTGTAGATGTGGCTCAAATCTGGCATTGCAATGGCTGTGGCACAGGCTGGCAGCTGCAGCTCCAATTTGACCCCTAGCCTGGGAGTTTCCACATGCCACAGACGCAGGCTTAAAAAGAAAAGAAGAAAGAAAAAAACCGACACAGTGTTCACCAGGATGCAGGTCTATCCCTGGCCTCACTCAGTGAGTTAAGGATCTAGAGTTGCCGCAAGCTGTGGTATAGGCTGGCAGCTACAGCTCGGTTTCAACCCCCAAGCCCGGGAACTACCATATGCCACAAATGCAACCATAAAAAGAAAAGAAAATGTGTGTGTGTGTAGCTTACTACTCAACAGTAAAAAGAGGAATAATCCAATTTTTTTACATAGGCCAAAGAACTGAATAGACAGTTCTTCAAAGAAAGTAGACAACAGGCCAATAGCTACAGGGACAAGATGCTCAACAACTTTAGCCATCAGGGTAATCCATATTAAAACCATGAGATACCGCTGCACACCCAATAGAATGGTTATAATAAAAAAGACAAAGGTGCAAATAACTGGAACCCTCACAGTTGCTCATGAGAATATACAGGGTCTTTGGAAAAGGGTTTGGCAGTTCCTCAAAATGTTAAAACACAGAGGTTATCACCTGAACCAACAATTCCATTCCTAGATATGTACCCAAGAGAAATGGAAGCATGTGTCCATACAAACCCTGTACACAAATGTCCATGGTAACATTATTCTCGTCAAAAAGTAGGAAAAAACCCAATGTCTATCAACTGATGAATGAATAAACAAAATGTAGTATATTTCACACAATGAAATATATTTTAGCCATTAAAAAGGACTGATACATGCTACAACATGGATGTCCCTTGAAAACATTATGCCAGGTGAAAGAAGCCTAACACAAAAGGCCACAAAAATGTATGACTTTACTTGTATGAAACATCCAGGATAGGCAAAATATGAACACAGAAAGTCGATCAGTGATTGCCAGGGGTAGGAGTAAAGAGTAGGGAAGAATGGAGAGTGACTACTAATGGATACACTTTCACTTTGGGGTGATGAAAATGTCCTGAAATTAGATAACGGTGATATTCACACAACTCTGAATAGACTAAAAATCATTGAATTGTACCTTAAAAGGGTTACATACATGTGAATTATGTGTATATAAATAGAATACTGCACTATATCTCAATAAAACTATTTTATTAAAAATGTAGATTTAAGATTTCTGCATTTCAACATGCCAATTTTACCTCAAAAAAAAAACATAAAAAATAACATAAAAGGAGTAGGAGTAGAGATGAAACAAACATGGATATAAAACAGTTGATTATACTACCATTCACTTTGTACATGTTTAAAATTTCATGTGTAAAAATAACAAAATAATTTTTTAAAATATCAAGGTAAACTAATTCTTCTTAACATCCATTTTTGTTGCCTTCTGACAAAGGAAACAGAATCTTCTATCCTAAAAAGACCAGAGACCTTCGTTATTCTTTCCCAATGGTATGTGGCAAAAATGAAGAATATTTCATCTTAAAAATGTACAAAGAGAATTTGAATCACCTTAGTTCAAAGATCTTAGTTCAAAGATCCTTACCCTTGGGTTCCTGTGGTTTCCATGGTTGATGGGGGTGACAATTCCTAATAAATGGATGCAATAATAATGTACCGTCCAACACAACAAATACAAATGGCCATTTAAATTTTAGTTTTAGGAAAGTAAATTATAAATTCAAATTTTAGTCTCACCAGTTACATTTCCAGTGTTCAACATCCACATGAGCCTATGGCTATCATTCTAGATGGAGCAGACAGATAACTATCATCACTGCAGAAAGTTCTATTTGACAACACTACTCAAAAATATATGTAAAAAAACACCCATGGGGAAACGTCCATATTCCAACTCGGGGTTGTATTTTGCCGCAAGAAACAAATCCTGAACAACAGGGGAAACAAAATATAAAAATACCAATCAAGGAATTTCATGGAAGTTTAGACTAAAGCTGCAGTTAAATTTTACTTTCGGAACCACCAAGATACAGATGTTGGTCATGGCAACTCCTCAGAGGCCAATTTCCCCATCTGTTAAAACAGATTATCACTAGACTACCAGTTTCCTAAAGTCAGATGTAAAGATTATCTGAAATATAAGCAAGTTATCCTTTCAGTCAAAGACCTAATGAAAAGGCATATTTATAATCCACAACATCAGTTTATGACCCATAGCAAAATACGCAGAATAAAATTTCTTTCCTAACTGAGCTTTCAGGTAGTAGGCATAATTAAAAGCGTAATTAAATATTTTGTTCTATCTAGAAAAAAGTTTAACCAGATGATTTCTACACTTCCAGCTCTAAAATTGTGTGTGCATTTCATCCTGATAGGTATAGATTTCCGTTAATGCCCATTAACACGAATACGCAGTATCAGGAAACAGGTGCACTCTTAATTCAAATATTTCAGAATATTTTTAGTACTTACAAAAAAACTGAAGGTGAGCAAATTTAAAATATGAATTCAAATAGATTTTTATATTTAGGAACCTAAAAAAACAAAAACAAAAAGTTTCACTTTGTACTCCCTTTGCAAGCTGTCACTACAAACGCTTGGAGGGTGAACAACATTCCAAATCTCAAGAATAAAAAAAATTTCTCGTCTCTTTCCTTGCCAAAACTCCTGGGCACTTAAAGCTGTTAGTCAAAATGGCTCCACTTAAAGAACTTCAAACCTTTGAAAAGGTTACTCAATAATTTATGTACATTTTACTTTATTCACGTTAAATACTTTTAAGTTCACTGTCTTTGCATTCGACTACCCAAAAAAGGAATTCTCAGGAGAGAAAGAACACATGGAAATTGAAACCAGCCTGCAGGCAAGGTGTACAGAGGCTCACATGGAATCAATCTGAAGGAGAAAGTTACTACTACCGGAGCATCTGGAGTCAAATTAAATCAGGCACTATTTACATATTTCTAGTTCTATACCGACCTCACATGGTGCTTTCTGATGTCATCTACAGGCCTACCTAGGCTTTCATACTCCAATGAGTAAATGGTTCTCGCCTTAACCAAAGTTCCACGTTTTAAAGAACAGAACAGCATTCCATATCCCTTTTTCCATTGTTCGGGAACCCTCACTGTTCCTCACATCACCCCGATAATTCCATCTGTTCCCTCCAGTTGCTTCCAAAGAAAAATTCTCGCAACCAAGGACGCCAGATTGTAAAACACACACAGTTAAGAGTTCTGGCACTACTAAAACATGTTAAGAAATCTTGGCAAATTAGCTAAAAATCCCTTCAACTGTAATTACCTCAGGGATAAAAAAAAAAAAAAAAAAAATGACTACAATACAAAGCTACATCCGAGCAAGCACAGGAGTTAGATTTACTTAAAGAGAAGAATTGCCCCAGATTTTTGGTAGGCTCCTCTCCCGCATCTCTCACTTTCCCTCCCACTTCTTCCCGTGAAGCCTCAGGGCTTGCTCTCAGGCGCTACTTATCCCCATCCTTACTCCCCTTATCCCCACACTCCATCCTGCCCGTCTACTCTACCCCCGTTCTCCAATTCTGTACAATTCCATCACCCTCCGGTTCCAAGCTGCTACTTCCCTTTGCGCCTCCTAAGGTCCCAGGCAACCCCTTCGCTCTGGTCCCCACATCTCCCTCGCTCCCCGTTTCCTAACGGCTCCTCCCCTCAGTTCCCCACCCCCTCATCACCAGGTTCATCCTGCCCCTCCAACCGTCTCCCGCCCCCAGGTTCCTTCCTGCCCCTCCAAACACAGCTTCCCCGTCTCAACGTTTCATCTTGTTCCTCCAACCGACTTCCCCAACGCCCTGCTCGCTCCTTTAGTCCCTATTTTCTCCAACACCCAACTGACTACTCCTTTCCATCCATTCTTTTCAACATGTACATGCAGGCAAGGCACCCCCATACACGTACTGGAACCCCCACCCCCACCTCGAGCCTCCATCTTTCCCTTTTATACTTGCTTCCTTTCTTTCTCCTCCCCACCCCCTCCACCTCCTCCGGAAGAGCCTGGTTCCCAGGCCAAGGTCTCTCACCTCATTCGGTCACTTCAGTGGTGCCAACCGCTTCATACAGGAAAAAAGAACCAATCACGACCCCGTGGGGGCTTCCCCTGCGAGTCCGAGCACTTACTGGGCACCCGCCCCACCGGGCACCCCGCACAAACACACGCACAAACCGAGGTCCTGGGGACGAGGGTTGGGGGCAGAATGAGCGTTCTAAACCGGCCTCAAACACAGCCCACTTCGCTACAACCCTTCGCCATTTTGGTTTCCCGCGGACTGCCGGTGCATTCTGGGAGCGCGGAGCGACTCCCGGCCGAATGGCAGCTCTCCAGGGCCGCGAGGGGGCGGGGACTGCGGCGCGAGCGCGGAGGAACACCGCGCCCTGCGTCCGCGGCCGGGGCTGAACAAAGAAGGACTCTTTAACTTTGCGGTAGGGCTAAGTCCTTCCGCCGCCGGCGCTAACACAATAGTGAGGGCTGCGCTCCCGGCCGTCCGCAGCCCGGCCGCAGCGGCTGCTCCAGGGGAGCTTGTCGGGTCCAACGTGGACCGGGCAGGTTCTGTTCCTGAGAAGTGGGACGGTGCTCCCTGCGTCTTGGCCCGCTCATTTCTTTTCTGTGGAGAAAATCGTAGATTAAGCGCGTTTCTTCTCTCTTCACCCTGAGGCCTGCTGTTGGAATTTCATTCAGCGGGGAAGAGACCCTGGATGTCAGAATTATATTTTGTTCGGCCCCAAATTCCTTCCTGTCAGGAGCTGCTTTCGGACTTTTTTTCCCCTGCGGGTGAAAGGTGTCTCTGCCTGTGTGCTTTGCAGATCCTTACGAATTGTGATGAAATCTGAGAATACTCTCGTGCAAAGTGGTTTATGGTAGGAGGACAGAACTTTTTCGTACCAGGGCAGACCCTGAGCCTGCTGCCGATAGAGGTCCCAAGTGACAGATTGCAAGCGTGTCTCTGTGACTTCTACGTAGATAAAACCCAGCTCCTCTTAGTCGCCGCATGTGGTACCTTTGTTTATAACGTTGTCAGAATATTTAAAAAATCATTTTATATTTTCGTCTCATATAACAGCGCAGGGATAATTAGTACCGTGTCTTTTCTTTCTCTGAAAAAGTACCTCTTGTGGTCTAAACTCACTTTACTCCTCTTTCAAAAGGAGTTCCCCTCAGCCTATGGTCTCAGAATTTGGCAAATTCACATAGTCATTTTATTCACACCGTTTTAGTCATACCCTTCTACTCCTTTGCCTCTCCTGAAATCCTAATCAAAATTTTAGTCTGTTAAAGAAGACAGAGTGAGCTCTGTTACCTTAATTTTATTTATTTATTTATTTTACTTTTTTTTTTTGTCTTTTTGCTATTTCTTGGGCCGCTCCCGCGGCATATGGAGGTTCCCAGGCTACGGGTTGAATCGGAGCTGTAGCCACCGGCCTACGCCAGAGCCATAGCAACGCGGGATCCGAGCCGCGTCTGCAACCTACACCACAGCTCACGGCAACGCCGGATCGTTAACCCACTGAGCAAGGGCAGGGGCCGAACCCGCAACCTCATGGTTCCTAGTCGGATTCGTTAACCACTGGGCCACGACGGGAACTCCTCTGTTACCTTTAAATTTCACTTTGAATGATAACATGATGTCTCATAAATTTGTCTTCAATGCCCTTCACTTTTGGTTGAATAGAGCTTGACTTGACAAGTATAGATGCAGTCCAAAAATGGATAAATGTAGTACAAACAGGTGTACTTGTTCTGCAGCTAAGCCTAATCATGAAACATCAGTTTTAGAGGAGTTCCCGTCGTGGCACAGAGATTAACGAATTTGACGAGGAACCATGAGGTTGCGGGTTCGATCCCTGGCCTTGCTCAATGGGTTAAGGATCCGGTGTTGACATTAGCTGTGGTGTAGATCGCAGACGCGGCTCGGATCCTGTGTTGCTGTGGCTCTGGTGTAGGCTGACAGCTTCAGCTCCGATTAGACCCCTAGCCTGGGAACCTCCATATGCCGCGGGAGCGGTCCTAGAAAAGACAAAAAAAAAAAATCAGTTTTAGAGAATTATTTGGTTTAAATTCTCCTCATTTATCTTGACTGTTATATCAAGTGGTCATCAAGCCTCAATTTCAAAATCTTTGGTGGTTTGACACCTCAGAGGCAGCCAATGCAATTGCACAGATGCTAATTAGAAAATTATTCCTTGTGTAGATATATAGTCTGCCCGCCTATAATTTCCATTTATTGGTCTAACTTTTGACCTCTTTAGCCACATGAAAGTGTTCTAATCTCTTATATTTTAGAGAAGTCAATGATGCCTGCCTTTTGGAAGAGGGAAAAAAGAGGCTTGCTGTTTTCCTATGTAAACATAGAAGTACAAAAGTGTAGTCATCCAAGTTAAGGAAGCCAGGTGCTCAGGGAGTCAAGGGCACTAAGGGAGTTGCAGTAAAATGCAAAGAATGTCTGTAACTGTGTTCTTAGAAATTTCTGTTAACTAAGCAACATGCAATGGATTAGAACCTTGAGAAGAAATGTTCGTCAAGCTCCTGGAAGTGCAAAGCAAAATAACTCCAGAGTAAACTGTACCCTTTATTGTTATGTATTTCTGTTATAGTCATAAGGGTTGTTTACAAAAATTCTCATTCTCCTTTCCTCCAGACACAAAGTGAAAATGCAGTCTTTTGCACCCTTAAAGCTAGGTATGGCCATGTAACTTGCTTTTCTAAAATAGAAGGGAAAGTGAATCACTCTCTAGGAAAATCTTTAAGAGACAAAGGCACCTTCTCCTCCCACCTGCTGTAGTGATCATGGAAGCAAGTGTTGAAGTAGAACATCTATCAGTTTGGGTCCTTAAATGACAACAAGCAGTGACTAAAGAGTGCAACCATCACTGCCATCCAGTTTTAGAACATTTCTACCATCCTAAAAAAATTCATTATGCCCATTTACTCTCAAGCCCTGGTCCGACTCCCAACCCAAGGCAATCTGTTATTTGTCTCTATAGATTTGCCTTTTCCAGCCATTTTATGTAAGTGGATTCTTATAGTCTGATTTCTTTCACTCAATATGATGTTTTTGAGGTTCATCCATGTTATACCATGTGCCTTTAGTTCTTTCTTTTGTATTGCTGAATAGTAACTTCACTGTGTGAATGTACCATATTTCATTTATCCATTCACCAGTTGATGCACATCTAAATTGTTTCCAGTTTGGGACTATTATGAATAATGCTGCTATGAACATTTATGTACAAGTGTTGTGTAGATACTTGTTTTTATTTTTCTTGGATAGATTCCTAGAAGTGGAATTGCCGCATTGTATGGTAGGTTTGTGTTTAATTTTTTAAGATACTGCTGAACTGTTTTCCAAAGTGTGAGCAATGTGGGGGTTCCGATTTCTCCACATGCTCATCAATACTTGTTATTGTCTATTGTTTTTATTTTACCTCATTTTAGTGGGAGTAAGTGAAGTGGTTTCTTATTGTGGTTTCAATTTGTATTCCCCTAATGGTTAATGATGTGGAGTATCTTTGCACGTGCTTATTAGCCATTCTTTTGTCTTCTTTGGTGAAGCAGGTATTCAGATCTTTTACCCACTTTTTAACTAGGCTGTTTGTCTTCTTTTTATCAGGTTATAAGTAGTCTTTATACTTCCCTGATACAAGTTCTTTATCAGATACTTAATTAGCAAATATTTTCTTCCAGTCTATAGCTTATCCTTTCATTTTCTTAATGGTGTCTTTTGGAGCGCAAAAGTTTCTTAATTTTGATAAAGTCCAATTTATCTTTTTTTAACTGCCATATGCTTATGATGTTATATCTAAGAACCCTTTGCCTGACCCAAGATCACAAAGATATTCTATGATGTTTTCTTCTAGAAGTTTTATAAGTTTAGCTTTTACATTTAAGTCTATGATCCATTTTGAGTAAATTTTTGTGTGTACTGTGAGGTATGGACCTTTACTCATCTTTTTGCATATGGATATTTAATTAAAGGAATAAACTCTGGTTGTGTTAAGCCAATGCAATTTGGAGTTAGATATGTTAATGTATAACAGAACTCAATAACAGCATTGAACTCCGTACCATAATCAAAACCAAAAATGAAAAATATAAAAATTTGAGGAGTTCCCATTGTGGCTCAGTGGTTAACGAATCCGACTAGGAACCATGAGGTTGCAGGTTCGATCCCTGGCCTCGCTCAGTGGGTTCATGATCCAGCGTTGCCGTGAGCTATGGTGTAGGTCGCAGGCACAGCTCTGATCTGGCGTTGCTGTGGCTGTGGCGTAGGCTGGCGGCTACAGCTGTGATTAGACCCCTAGCCTAGATAACTTCCATATGCTGTGGGTGCGGCCCTAGAAAAGACAAAAAAAAAAAATATATATATATATATATATATATATATATACATAAATTTGACCAGAATATTCAAAATATTAGGTAATTCTCAAATTTTATCATCAAAAAGTCACAGGGAATGTTATAAAATACCGTTTATAAATCTGTAAGCTCCCAAGTATTAACTAGTATTCTCTGTGAAGAAAATCTGAAAGACCTTTTATGTTGTTCATTGTGCAGAGATAGAAATACAAATAATCAGAGAGATCAAAGAAAGACACTCTGTGTTCTTAGAGAGTTTGCCTTCATTGGTCTGAAAAGGGAAATAGATCTGAAACAACAACAACAAAAGAATGTTTTGGTGATAATAAAATCAAAAGGGTTTGTTTAAATCGCTTTTTTTTTAATCCAAAGCTTAAAAGTCCATATACAACATGATATTGCTTGTTAAGCCCAATAATTTGGTGTAAAAAGTATACATAGCAAATTTACACCCTTGCAAAATAAATCTTAAAAAAAATAATTGTGCCCATTATCAATTTATTCCTTCTCACTTCCAAATTCACCCTCTATTACTTGTTTGGGAATATGAATGTGGACCCTGTAAATATTTTTTTCCTCACCAGCTGGCAGAATGTAAGTTTTTTTAGAGGATAGTTCTAGGGAGACCATGCATTATAAAGCAGCTTTCCTTCCTAGTCTCAAAGTGCACTCCTGCACTGTGCACAGCTTTATCAGAGCTGGGATCCTGTGGCACAGACACCTTCCTCAGCCTTGTCAAATCCCTGTCCTCTACCCTAATCCCAGAAGGATTTACATGTGCTTCCATCAACTGATATTTGTGCTTTCTTGGCAGTCAAAAATTTAAGGTGAGTGAGAAGTGCGTGTGCAGTAGAAACAAACTACTCAATTAAGAGTCCTAAGAACTAAGTTCCAGTTCATGCTTGTGACATACCCTGCTTATGACACAAGCTTTTGAAGATTAAGTCACCAAAATCTGGGGGGAAGAGGATGAGAGAGAGAATGAATCATCCAATGGTAAGAAAAATAAACCATCTTATTTGCTTCACTCCGCTGTTCTGTCCACTTAACATTCAAATATGTGGACAAGCTAAGAGAGGAAGCATGAGGTGAATCACAGAGTAACAGAGGCAGGAACCCAGGAGGACAAAGGACTTCCATTACTGGCCAGCCTCTGTCACTTGCCCTAAGGGATCTTGGGCAAGTTTTCTAACCTCACAGCCTGAGCTTCTTATCAGCTCATTTGGGAGGATAAGAATACCAACATTAAAACTTTAGCATTTGGATTAAATTAAACAATATGTGTAAAAGTGCTTTATTTTTTTTTCTCTTACAGCAATTATTACATGCTTAACCCCCTCGATTCAGCTGTGAGCTCCTAGAGGGTAGGTGGATATTACTCTTCTTTATATCCCTATTCCTAGGAAACACATATGGACCATAGATCTGCCTTTATGTAAATAAAATTTTAGATGGATATTTATTTATTTAACAATAAATAACAGAAGAACCATGCTGTATAGTGTTCAGGACAGGGTACAAGCATTGATAATAAATATATAACCACAAAGTGGGCTGAAGGCTTAGAGTCTGAAGACAGTGACATTAGTAAGTGATTAAGATATAATACAAATGTATAGTGGTATGAAAGGGTGTGATGTATGCTAGGAGTGAGAAAAAAAATCAGTCAAGACTTTTTTTTTTTTTTTTTGGTTTTTGGTTTTTTTAGGGCCACACCCGTGGCATAGGAATTTCCCAGGCTAGGGGTTGAATCAGAGCTACAGCTGCCAACCACAGCCACAGCCACAGCAACGTGGGATCCAAGCTGTGTCTGCAACCTACACAACACCACATATCAGGGCAATGCCAGGTCCCTGGCCCACTGAGCAAGGCCAGGGACCAACCCGCATCCTCATGGATACTAGTCAGATTCGTTCCCACTGTGCCACAACGGGAACTCCAATACTTTTTTTTTATTGCAAGGGTCATGACTACAACAAGAGCAAGCCTTGGAAGGGTGCCTTGGTGTTGCCTGGAAAGAGGAACTAAAAAGATTCTAGGGCCCTTCATCTCTCTCTCTCGGTCTCTCTCTGTGTGTCTCTCCCTCTCTGTCTCTCTCCCCCTCCCTCTCTCTCATTTTTGCTCCACTCTTAATGATGTTTCATTCTCTTCAGCAGCTGGCCTTCTCTGTTTAGTGGGAAACACAGTTTTTAGGGAGGTTACATTTTACTATAGATTAAGGAAAGAGAATTTTCTCCCTCTAACTTCTTCCCCTATTCCTACTCCCACCCTTAGAGTTCCAGCTGAAAAAAATACCTGGGGAGCATTCCAATGGGCTAGGTTTGGGCCGCATGCCCAACTTGAACCAGATGTCGTAGGCAAGAAGATGAGATATTCAACAAAAAAATGGATCAATGCCCACCCTAGCCAAATAAGTGAAGTCTTTTATTAGCTGCCACCACAAGAAGCACATAGTTGGAGTGAGAAAGAAGATGTTTTCCCAAAAATGGGGTTGCTATTCTGGGCTGTCAAAATATTTTGAGGCTACTAACATGCAATGAAGTTTGAACTCCCATTATTATAAAAACAGTAATAATAATAATAATATTAAGACGTGTGAAAAAGTACTTTACGTATGTTATTTGATTTAATATTTGCACCAACCCTGTGAAGAAGATATTATTAATTCCTGTTTTACAGGTAAAGCAACTGAGGTACAGAGAAGATAAGCAAGTTGTCCAGGGTCACACAACAGTAAGTGCAGATTTGAATTCAGTTTTGTTTGACTCTGGAGACTACTTTTTTTTTTTAGTGATTTTTATTTTGTCCATTATAGTTGGTTTACAGTGTTCTGTCAATTTTCTCTATGTAGCAAAGTAACCCAGTCACTCACTCACACACTCACTCACTCACACACACACACATATACACATATACATTCTTTTTCTCACATTATCCTCCATCATGCTCCATCACAAGTGACTAGATATAGTTCCCAGTGCTATACAGCAGGATCTCATTGCTTATCCACTGGAGACTACTCTTTAACCATTAACCTATTTAGAAATAGAGAACTGGGGAGTTCCCGTCGTGGCGTAGTGGTTGACGAATCCGACTAGGAACCATGCCCTTGCTCAGTGGGTTAATGATCCGGCGTTGCCGTGAGCTGTGGTGTAGGTTGCAGACGCGGCTCAGATCCTGCGTTGCTGTGGCTCTGGCGTAGGCCAGTGGCTACAGCTCTGATTCAACCCCTAGCCTGGGAACCTCCATATGCCGCGGGAGCGGCCCAAGAAATAGCAACAACAACAACAACAAAAAGACAAAAAAAAAAAAAGAAAGAAATAGGGAACTGGGGGGTTCCCATCTTGGCTCAGTGGAAACAAATCTGACTAGCATCTGTGAGGACAAATGTTCAATCCCTGGCCTCGCTCAGTGTGTTAAGGAACTGGTATTGCTGTGAGCTGTGGTGTAGGTCACAGACACGGCTTGGATTCCATGTTGTTGTGGCTGTGGTGTAGGCCAGCAGCTGTAGCTCTGGTTCAACCCCTAGCCTGGGAAACTCCATATGCCACAGGTTCAGCCCTAAAAAGACAAAAAAAGAGAGAGAGAGAGAGAGAGAGAGAGAGAGAGAACTATCAGAGAATATAAAATAAATACACGTTTTAGAACTATCTCTCTGGTGGTAGTGTGGAAATTGGATTCAAGACAGGAAATACTGCAAAATAAAGAGGCCACTGCAACTATCCAGGTGAGTAATGGGTGAAGGCCTGAACAGAGAGGGAAAGAGACTTCAAAGACAGAAGGAGATACCAAAAAACTTGGCAATCACTGGAAAAGATAGGTGAAAGAATGAATTGATTTAAGGCTAATCTTTGAGGGTTGTGGCTTGAGTGAGATGAGAGGTGATGACTGTATTTCTTTGTTTCTTATTCCTTCTTTTTTTTTCTTTCTTGTGGTCTTCATTTTTGCAAAGATTGGGTAAGGGAGTTGATGTTCAACTTAACCAAGATGGATAATAAATAAAACATGTGGGAAAATTTGAGGGGCAAATTAATAAAATAGGTTCTGAACAAATTGAGTTTAAGGTACTCTTGGAATATTAAAATGAGATGTCCAGTATGCAGCAGGAAATGTATCTGGAGCTCAGTAAAAGAGAGGGCTGGTATTAGATGGAGAAGTACACACCTAATCAAGCTTTGGTACCCAATCCAGTTTGTTTCACTAGTATTCTTCCCTGTCTCTCCTATGCCAGGAACAAGGGCTTGGCACAAATAATGGTTAGAACTGAATCAGAATATGTTTAATTATATAATCTTATGAATTCAAATTTAGTTTCCTCATGGAGTTTTCCCGTGGCTCAGTGGGTTAAGGACCTGACATTGTCACTTCTGCAGCTTGGGTGGCTGCAGTGGCATGGGTTTGATCCCTGGCCCAGGAACTTCCACATGCCGAGGGCACAGCCAAAAAGAAAAAATTTTAATTTCCTCAAATGTGTACATGAAATTGGACCATTCAAGGATTGCTGACCAAAGAAGACAGGAATGAATAAATAGGGTCCATTTGTGGATCTTGCTTCCCCATTGTCATTAGTTAATGGTTGTCCCTATGTGGTGAGATTTTTTTCTTCTTTATGTGTCTATTTCATAGTTTTTATACCCTTGTAATATTTAAGAGGTTATTTAAAACTCATGTAGTGCAGTGGTTTAGGTTTCTGGTCCAATAAGAAATGTAGATACTCAGGTAGGAGGATTTGGAAACCCTAGCCTGTCAAAACAAGGACTCTTTGGGGAGCTCTCCAGGGTACTGGACTGCCTCTCCTGAAATTCTGATCAGTGCACCAGATCTTTAATCTTTTCTGAACTAATTTGCCTTTGGTCTACCCTGAATCCTACTCTTCTGATCAGCTGGCTGTCTCAATATGTCTTAACTGGCAACTTAGTTCTCTGGATGTGTTCCCAACAGACTTTAACTGTTAATTTTTTGCTGATGCCTTCAAAATCTGTAGAACCAATAGCTTTCTTCCCACCCAACCTATTCTGTTCCATTCCGTTACCATTAACCTTCCTTAATTTATTTAACAAAGAGTATTGAATGTAAGCAGGAATGTAAATTGCGAAACTGTAAAGCTTCCAGAAGATAGTATAATAGAAAATCCATGTGATTTGCTTTGGCAATTCATTTTTAGATGCAAAACCAAAATCATGCTCCATGAATTTAAAAATTGATAAGTTGAATTTATGAAAATTAATTTCACTCTGCAAAAGACACCACTAAGAGCATGGAAATAAAACCAAGGGTGGTGTGAAAATATTTGCAAAACACATAGCCAATAAAGGGCTTATCCAAAAAATGCAAAGAAGTTTTAAATCTCAACCATAAGAAAACAAACAACCCAATTAAAACTGGGCAGAAAGCATGAACAGACACCTTACCAAAGAAGATATACAGATAGCAAATAAAGCATATGAAAATGTGCTCAACATCATAAATCACTGGGGAATTGCAAATTAAAACAATGGACTACTACTACACATCTATCAGAATGGCTAAAATCCAAAATGCTGGTAACACTAAATGGGTATGAAGGTGTAGAGCAACAGGAACTCCCATCATTTCTGAAGAATGGAAGAGACACTTTGGAAGACAGCTTGGCAGTTTTTTACAAAACTAGATATAATCTTACTTTGTGATCTAGGCATCACAGTCTTAAGGTGTTTACCGAAAAAAAGTGTAAATATGTCCAACAAAAACTTGCCCACGTGACTGTTTATAAATGTTCGTAGCAAAATTATAAATGATCGGAGTTCTCATTGTGGCACAGTGGTTAACGAATCCAACTAGGAACCATGAGGTTGCGAGTTCGATCCCTGGCCTTGCTCAGTGGGTTAAGGATCTGGCATTGCCATGAGCTGTGGTGTGGGTTGCAGACACGGCTCGGATCCCATGTTGCTGTGGCTCTGGCATAGGCCAGTGGTTACAGCTCCGATTAGACTCCTAGCCTGGGAACCTCCATATGCTATGGGAGCGGTCCTAGAAAAGGCAAAATGAAAAAAAAATTATAAATGACCAACATTCCTGCCAACAGGTGAATGGACAAACTATCATATATCCATACAATGGAATATTATTCAATGATAAAAAGAAATGAGCTATGATGTCACGAAAGGACATGGAAGCAACCTAAGTGCATATTGCTAAGTGAAAGAAGCCAATCTGAAAAGGCTACACACTGTGTGAGTTCAACGATATGATGTTCTGGAAAAGGCAAAACAATACAGACAGTAAAAATACCAGTAGTTGCCAGTGGCTAAGGAGGAGAGGGAGAAATGAGTAGAAAGAACACAAGCTTTTTAGAGTGATGAACTATTATATTATATACTGTAATGGTAGATCATGACATTATTCAGTTTTCAAAACCCATGGAAGAGTTACTCCTGTGGCTCAGCAGGTTAAGAACCCAACATAGTATCCATGAGGGTACAGGTTCGATCCCTGGTCTCCCTCAATGTGTTAAGGAGCCAGTGTTGCTGCAAGCTGCAGTATAGGTCACAGATGCAGCTCAGATCCGGTGTTGCTGTGGCTGTGGTGTAGGCCTACAGCTGAGGCTCTGATTCACTCCCTAACCCAGGAACCTCATATGCCATGGGTGCTACTGCAAAAAGAAAAAAAAAGTCATGGAACTGTACAATAGGAAGAATGAACTCTAATGTAGACTTCAGTTAAAGCTTCATATTGGAAGTGTTGGGATATGTGAGTATAATTTTACATGTAGGAGGAACACAAATCATTAGAGGCCAAAGGATAGACCGTAATAGTTGGTTACACTGGCAGCCCCCAGGGAACCATGTCTCCTGGCATTCATGCCACTGTGCAGTCCCTCCACTTGAATCTAGGCTGGCTTTGTGACCTTTAACTAACAGAATACGGCAACAACATTCTGGGACTTCTGGGCCCAGATATTAAGAAGGCTTAGCAACTCCCACACTGTGTTCTGGGGGAAACTAGTGGTCATTAAGAAGTCTAAGTATACTGAGACTACCATGCTGTGAGAGGCCCAACCTTGCCACATGGAGAGACTATATGGGAGATAAGGAAGGCCCTTCACCAGCAATCCCAGCTTCCAGTTTATAGCACCAACTTGCCAACATGTTGGTGAGGCCACCTTGGAAGTGTATGCTCCAGCTCCAGTCAAGCCACTCTAGCTGATACCACGTGGAGCCAATGAGCTGTCCCCATCAAGCCCCAACCAAATTGCAGAATTATAAATAAATAAGTTGTTTTTTAAGTCACTAAGTTTAAGATGTTTTGTTACATAGCAATAGATAACTGAAATGGCCTCTCTAAGGCTCAGTTTCATTTACTGTAAATTAGAAATAATTGTAATGCCTTCCTTAGATCCATTGTAAGGATAAGCTAAATAATGCCTGGCATTATAAGTACTCGTATTGATATTATTATTCTGGTCATTGCCAAAAAAGTGCTTGATGGTTGATAATTTTATTGTATAATATTGATTAATCCTGTTAATATTAACAGAGCAATTGTCACCTTCTCTGACTGCCCTATACTATACTGAACCTCTCGGGCACTCTGCTCCCTTTT
Source organism: Phacochoerus africanus (assembly GCF_016906955.1). Taxonomy (NCBI): domain Eukaryota; kingdom Metazoa; phylum Chordata; class Mammalia; order Artiodactyla; family Suidae; genus Phacochoerus; species Phacochoerus africanus. Next base: position 124,497,718 of record NC_062549.1, read on the forward strand.
TTGCTTTATAGCACTTGTCACCACTTGAAAATATATTTTTATTATCTCTCTCCACACTAGAATATTAATTCCATGAGAACTGACTTTGTTTAGTTCATTGTGATAATCCTAGTGCCTAGAACAATGCCCTGTCCACGTGTGACCAATAAATATTTGCTGAATAAGTAAATGAATATTATTAATTGATGTTTATGTTAATTATTTATGATGTAGGAGAAGTATAAATCATTAGAGGCCAAAGCATAGACTGTAATAGTCGGTTACACTGGCAGCCCCTAGGGAACCATGTCTCCTGGCATTCATGCCACTGTGCAATCCCTCCACTTGAATCTAGGCTGGCTTTGTGACCTTTAACTAACAGAATATGGCAAAAACAATATTCTGGGACTTCTACAGTTGCCTACTTATATTCAGCCACTTTTTTTTTTTTTTTTTTTTGGCCACACCCGCAGCATGGGGCAGTTCCCGGGCCTGGGGACTGAACTTGATCCACAGCAAGGACAATACTGAATCCTTAACTGCTAGGCCACCAGGGATCTCAGTCAGTTTAATTCATGAAGCTTTAGGATCTAATTCTTCAGCTTTTATTCTTTGGCTTACTCTCACCTATGTCCCAGATCTTTAAGATATTCAGTGAACTTTAAACTTCAACCTTTCTATTTTCTTTTTTTTAAAGTTTATTTATTCTTTAGACTTTTTTAAAACTGTAGTTGATTTATAATGTGGTGCCAGTTTCTGCACAACAATGGGTCCTGGAAGTGACCCAGTCTTACATATATATATATACATTCTTTTTCTCCTGCCATCCCTCGTCATGTTCTACCTCATTGCCCATCCACTCTAAATGTAAGTTTTCATCTACTAACCCTAAACTCCCAGCCCATCCCATACCCTCCCTGTCCCCCTCGGCAATCACAAGTCTATTCTGCATGTTTGAGGCTTGTTTCTGTTCTGTAGATAGGTTCATTTGGACCATATTTTCGATTCCACATATAAGTGATATGATATGATATTTGCCTTTCTCTTTCTGACTTGCTTCACTTAATATGAGAATATTTAGTTGTAACACCCTTCGTTTTTCTTAGACATACCTACTCAACCATGGAATCAGCAGTTTCTTCAGCTGAGGTTTGGCCAGGATACTTTATCAAGAACACTTCTTCCTGAGCACACATAAATTTAGCTCCTAAAATGCTTCTCTTCTACTCTTCTTCTGTCAAAACTTTCTAAAGGTTACCTCTAATAGACTTGATCAGTGTGACCTGAAATCTGATCTAATTTTTTAAAAAATCTTCTCCATTCCCCTCCCCCCAACCTGTAAGGGGTTAATATCTAAAATATACAAAGAACTCATAAAACTCAACACCAAAAATTAAAAAAAAACTCAATTAAAAAATGGGCATAAGACTCAAACAGACATTTTTTCTGAAGAAGATGTACAGGTGGCCAAAGGCATGTGAAAAGATGCTTAACAGATTAGTGAATCATGAGGGAAATACAAATCAAAACAGTCAAATACCACCTCATACCTGTCAGAATGGCTGTCATCAAAAGGAGAACAAGTATTGGTGGAGAAAAGGGAGCCCTTGTGCACTATTGGTGTGACTGTAAACTAGTGCAGCCACTATGGAAAACAGTATGAAAGATACTCCAAAGTTTAAAAATAGAGCTACCATACAATCCAAGAGTCCACTGGGTGTATTTCTGAAGGAAACAAAATCACTAATTTGAAATAATATATGTTCATTGCAGCATTATTTACAATAGCCAAGATATGGAAGCAACATAGACATTGATAGACAAGTAGATAAAGAAGATGTGGTATATGTATACAATGGAATATTGCTCAGCCATGAAAAGTAATAAAATCTTGCCATTTGCGACAACATGGATGGACCTAGAAGGTATTATGTTAAGTAAGATTAATCAGACAGAGAAAAACAAATACTGTATTATTTCACTTTATGTGTAGTATCTAAAAAACAAAGCAAATGAATAAGCATAATTAAATAGAAACAGGGTCATAGATACATAAAACAAACTGGTGGTCGCCAGAGGAGGGGTGGGTAGGAGATGACAGAAATAGGTGAAGGAGATTAAGAGGTACAAAATGTCATGGGAATGAAGTGTTCAGTGTAGGGAATGTAGTAATATTTTTGTATAGCATCAGATGGGAATTAGACATATTTGATGATAATTTAAAATGTATAGAAGTATCAAATCACTGTGTTGTACACTAGGAATTAACATAGTGTTGTAGGTCAATTATACTTTTTTTTTTTTTGTCTTTCTGCCTTTTCTAGGGCCGCTCCCGCAGCATATGGAGGTTCCCTGGCTAGGGGTCGAATCAGAGTTGTAGCCATGGTTAATCAGATTCGTTAACCACTGTGCCACAACAGGAACTCCCAATTATACTTTTAAAACAAACAGACTTGGGAGTTCACGTTGTGGCATAGAGGAAACGAATCCCATGGTGGAAACAAATCCAACTAGGAACCATGAGGTTGTGGGTTTGATCCGTGGCCTCACTCAGTGGGTTAAGGATCCAGTGTTGCCATGAGCTGTGGTGTAGGTCATAGATGTGGTTCAGATCCTGCGTGGCTGTGGCGTAGGCTGGCTAGTTGTAGCTCCGATTGGACCCCTAGCCTGGGAACCTCCATATGCCGTGGGTGTGGCCCTAAAAAACAGCAACAACAAAAAACCAAACTTACAGGAAAAGAGATCAGACTTGTGATCATCGGAGGTTGGGAGTTGTGGGAAGGTGAACTGAATGAAAGTGGTCAAAAGCTACAAACTTTAAGTTATAAGATAAATGAGTCCTGGGAATGTAATATACAACATGATAAATAACACTGCTATATCGTATATATGAAAGCTATTAAGAGAGTAAATTCTAAGTGTTCTCATCACAGGGAAAATTTTTATTTCTCTTTTCTTTTGTTCTGTGTGAGATGACAGTGTTCACTAAACTTATTGTGGTAATAATCATTTTATGATGTTTGTAAGTCAAATCATTATGCTCTATACCTTAACTTATACAGCGCTATAGGTCAATTATATCTCAATAAAACTGGAGGGAAACGTAATTTTTAAAAAGAGCTTGAAAACTATAATTCTTTCAAAATTCCTTATTCACTTCTAGCATAGGACAGATATTGTATTAAACCAAGAAACATATTTAATCATGATAAAGCTTTGGATCTCCTTTGTCATGCATGATCTCATTTGATCTTTTCACAGCTTTTTTGTTCTTCTGCTTAAAACTCACAAAGGTTAGGAGTTCCTGCTGTGGCACATTGTGTTAGGAATCCCAGCTGCAGGGCTCCAGTCACTGCAGAGGCTTAGGTTTGCTCCCTAGCTGGGCACAGTGGGTTAAAGGATCTGGTGTTGCTTCAGCTGCAATGTAGGTCACAGCTACAGCTCGCACTCAATCCCTGGCCTGAGAATTTCCATATTCCACGAGTGCAGCCATTAAAAAAAAAAAATTTCACAAAGGTTAGTCATGAAACCTAAAGTCATTTTGAGCAAGGACTCTGGAGAATACCCTGAGAATAATTTGCTTGAAAATACATGAATTTACTCATAGAATCAGATTTTTTAGTCCCTGCTTGGCCTTTAAGTCTAAGTCTTTAGACTATGGAATGGCTTATGCCAAGGCCTTTGATGCTTGATTGTATTAAGAGTCCATGGTCATTCAAGAAAGAAGGTTGGATTGAAACACTGTATACCATGCTCAGATTTTTTATAATTTTTTTATTTTTTTGTCTACACCCACAACACGCCGAAGTTCCCAGCCACAGCAGTAGCAACACTGAATCCGCAACCTCTAGGCCATCAGGGAACCCCAATGCTCGGGTTTTATTTGTGCAATCTTGAGAAAATAACTCTCTGTTCCTTTATTTCCTCTTCTGTAAACCAAATAGATTGAACATCATTACTGACTTCTTAAAAAAAAATTTCAGAGTTCCCCGTCATGGCTCAGTGGAAACGAATCTGACTAGTATCCATGACAATGCAGGTTTGATCCCTGGCCTCACTTAGTGGGTTAAGGATCTGGCATTGCCATGAGCTATGGTGTAGGTCATAGATGAGGCTTGGATCTGCCGTTGCTGTGGCTGTGGTGTAGGCTGGCAGCTACAGCTCCGATTGGACCTCTAGCCTGGGAACCTCCATATGCTACAGGTGCGGCCCTGAAAAGACCAAAAAAAAAAAAAATTCTCTTAAGGTAATCTACAAATGGCCAATAAACACAACAAAAGATGTTCAATATCATTGGCCATCAGACCCCCTTACTTCGGCAGGAGACAACTCTGAAGGGTTATCCTGTCTTCAGACCTTCCCATGGGGTCAGCTAAGCCCTTGTTGTGACTATACTGCAGCCAAATTTTCCCTCTGACCAATCTTTCTTTCTTCACTTCCTCCATAGTTGTTGATTTCAAGGGATTCCATAATAAACTTCTTGCGTGCTAATTTCCGTCTCAGAATTGGCTTCCCAGAAAACCCAACCTGTGACAAACTCTGCCTTTAGCCAAAGCTCAGGTACCTAATAGGGGTGGCTGTATGAGAGGTAGATTATGGTAACGATAGGGATAAAAAGATGGCCAAACCAAGGACTGTGGCTTAGTGGATTCCTAAACTAAGCCAGTCAGGAAAGGCATGGTGCTTGTGCTTTCATTCTTCTCCTGTGCCAATGCTGGGCTGACCTTGGGAAGGGAGAGACCCAACCCTTTGGGATTTTCTGTCACCACTAGGCTAACTCTAATCTCCACCTTAATTGTAGTTACTTTAGTAATGTCTTATTTCAAAGGTCCACATATTTCCCATTAGGAGCTCATTAACGTTAGTTGGGTTTATATTCATTAAATTGACCATATTTTATCAAATGAATATTTTAGAAATTGTACTGTAAGTGTTCCCTAGTGGCCTAGCAGGTTAACTGCTGTGACTTGGGTCGCTGCTGTGGCGTGGGTTTGATACCTGGCCTTGGGAACTTCTGTGTGCCATGGGCAAGGCCAAAAAAAAAAAAGAAGAAGAAAGAAATTATACCACAAATTTCTTGTCTTCATGTGCCATCTTGTCTGTATCAAGGCCTGATTAAAATATTTTACTCCGCATAAGCAACAAGGGCTACAGACAGGGATAGATTTTGTCATTTTCATTTCTACAAGGTTTTGAAGTTGACACAGGCACTTTGACCCTAGGCTTCAACATTCAGACATTTTCCCCAATAAAGCCCAGGCCCCTGGAGTGAGAAATGAGTACGATACAATTATCGTAACCATCTTTCCCCTAAGGGATAGGAGGATGATCTAGAAGCAGGGTTGGGGTAGGAGATGGGTTGAAGAAAACAAGTGCAACAATAAGGAGCTGCTTTTCAAAGCCCAAGGAGTTAGATGGAGCCTGGCACATATCTGCATTTATATCTCAGGTCAGCGTAAATTGCCAGGGATGTCTAGATAGCAGGCGCCTGAGAGATCCCTTTGTCATCTCTGATTTCTAGCATCCGCACAGTGTCTGATGTTTGTCACATCAGTGAGTGGATAAGAGATGAGTACATTCATCCTTCTTGCCATCACACTCCACAGTCTAGATCAGCATTTCACAAAAAGTGATCTGTGCATGAAAGAATCTGTATTTTTAACTTAAAAAAAACTTCAAGCTTCAGTTTCCTTTGAACAAGTTAGTCAGTTCCATCTGGGCCTTCCTTAATTCATTATTTATTTCTAGAACTGAAGTAAGCAGACCTTTGTGTTTTTTTGTTTGTTTGTTTTTGTCTTTTTGCCATTTCTTGGGCCACTCCTATGGCATATGGAGGTTCCCAGGATAGGGGTCAAATTGGAGATGTAGCCGCTGGCCTACACCAGAGCCACAGCAACTCGGGATCCAAGCCATGTCTGCAACCTACAGCACAGCTCATGGCAACGCCGGATCCTTAACCCACTGAGCAAGGGCAGGAATTGAACCCGCAACCTCATGGTTCCTAGTCAGATTTGTTAACCATGGAGCCACGACAGGGACGCCTGAATTTTTTTTTTAATGGCTGCACTCGTGGAATATGGAAATTCTCAGGCCAGGGATTGAGTGCGAGCTGTAGCTGTGACCTACATTGCAGCTGAAGCAACACCAGATCCTTTAACCCACTGTGCCCAGCTAGGGAGCAAACCTAAGCCTCTGCAGTGACTGGAGCCCTGCAGCTGGGATTCCTAACACAATGTGCCACAGCAGGAACTCCTAACCTTTGTGAGTTTTAAGCAGAAGAACAAAAAAGCTGTGAAAAGATCAAATGAGATCATGCATGACAAAGGAGACTGCTTTATCATGATTAAATATGTTTCTTGGTTTAACACAATATCTGTCCTATGCTAGAAGTGAATAAGGAATTTTGAAAGAATTATAGTTTTCAAGCTCTTTTTTTTTTTTTAATTCAAAGCCAATTTTATTTATTTATTCATTTGTCTTTTCCAGGGCCTCACCTGAGACATATGGAGGTTCCCAGGCTAGGGGTTTACACTGAGCTGTATCTGCGACCCACACCACAGCTCAGGGCAACGCCAGATCCCCAACCCACTGAGCGAGGCCAGGGATCGAACCTGCAACCTCATGGCTCCTAGTCGGATTCGTTAACCACTGAGCCACAATGGGAACTCCTCAAGCTCTTTTTAAAAATTACGTTTCCCTCCAGTTTTATTGAGATATAATTGACCTATAGCGCTGTGTAAGTTGAAGGTATAGAGCATAATGATTTGACTTACAAACATCATGAAATAATGAAGTCAGCAGGATAGGGTAGAATAGATGTAGGTACCATTGTAGTTTGCACAAGAGTAGAACAGTGTTTCCAACTTCGTTTTACATTTAATTTTTTGGTGATGCTCAATCTTTTGTTGGAGGGTTGGCTCTAATAGGTTGAGGATTAGTATCTGACAGAAGTAGTTAATAATGATTTACCATTATCCTCTAAATATATTTTAAAGAAATGTCCCCTTATGTTCGTTCAAGCTGAAACTCACCTGACGTTTTTGCCCATCCTCACTGTTTTACCACAGCTTCCTCTAATTTATCCTCGTGCATTTGGGTTTTCATTACAAAGAAAAGCTGTCACCTACATGTCACTTTCCCCATTTAAGTCTCATTTTTCTTCATCTGTGAACTAAGATAATAACATATTACTCATAGGATTGTTGGAAATATTAAGTAAGAAACCCTTGTAAAATGCTTAGCAAGATGTCTGATAGTGACATTCAAAGAATTTAAGTTCCTCTTCCCTCTCCATGGGCTTCCTTGACATTGAGGCCCTGGACTGCTTCCATTTTTTGTTGTTGTTAGAACAGGTCAGGAATTCCCATTGCGGCTTAGCAGGTTAAGAACCTAACTAGTATCCACAAGGATGTGGGTTTGATTCCTGGCCTCGCTCAGTGGGTTAAGGATCCTCAGGCCACAGGTGCAGACAGAAAAAAGTTATAAACTGTAAAGATTTCCCCTATCCTATGCTTATGTTTTTTAGGTTGCATCTATAATCCCTAGAGGTTTTGCTTTCAAATCGTTTGGTTTTGTTTTTGAATCTTCAGTCCTTGAAAAAAATTTAACAAGTCACACTGTGCTATGATTAAAAAAAAAACAGTCAAATAGAAATGGAAAGGGAGGCCATAAATAGCAACCAACAGCGGTACTTGATAAATTTGGGGCATTCTCGGTCTATGTAACTTTCTTAAATCAAACTCTGGAGTCTCAATTGATTTCATTTAGGATTTTTGTCAAGTGGGTGATGATAATGCCTACATAGATCTCATTCTTACTTTCCCAAGCTTTTGACTGTGCAGTGAATTAAGTGTGGGGTGATGAGTATATTAGATTTCACAATAATGTGGAAATTATTGGGCTGAATTTTGTTCTAGAGCACCAACTGCTGTGGTATTTACTTCTGTTTAAATCAATTATAGTGCATAATGTCAAAACAATAACATTGGAACCAGTAGCTCTTAGGGTAAAAATGATCCATGTACAGATGGTGAAAAGAGTGATCACTTAAACTCTAGATGTATAAATACCATGTACGTATTCAGAGTTGTGAATGGAATAAGGATTCCCATAGTATTAGCCCACCTTCAACAAGCTGCACAAGCTGTTTCACTCATAAAGAGAGTGAAATGCAATCGGTTCTGTACATTTTTCACAACCTCAACTGCTGTAACATGAGAAATCTTTTCTTAAGGATAGAAACCCTCAATTGCTTTTAGACCACAAAAGTCCCTCCGTTTTCAGCTGGACTCTTCTATCCACTCAGAATATTTGCTATTCTTCTGAACAAAGTCCCACTGGTAGAGTTAATAGACTTTGTATCTTTGGGAGTAAAGTGCTTTTAAGTCATGACGTGACTTTTACTTTGGCTCTTAATTTTCCTTTTATTTCTTCTAAAAAAATAATTTTCGGAGTTCCTGTCGTGGCTCAGCAGTTAATGAATCTGACTAGTAACCATGAGGCAGGTTCAATCCCTGGCCTTGCTCAGTGGGTTAAGGATCTGGTGTTGCTATCAGCTGTGGTGTAGGTCACAGATTCAGTTGGGATCTGGTGTTGCCGTGGCTGTGGTGTAGGCTGGCGGCTACAGTTCCGATTCTACCCCTAGCCTGGAGCTTCCATATGCTCCAGTGCAGCCCTAAAAAGTCCAAAAAATAAGGTGTATCTCTAAGGTGAGGAAAATCATTGAGAAGTACAGTTTAAAAACCATGGAATTGGGAGTTCTCGTTGTGGCTCAGTGGAAACAAACCTGATGAGTATCCATGAGGATTCAGGTCCAATCCCTGGCCCTGGCATTGCCACGAGCCGTGGAGGAGCTTGCAGACGCGGCATAGATCCCTCGTTGCTGTAGCTGTGACGTAGGCTGGCTTCAGCCCCTGGCCTGGGAACTTCCATATACGACAGGAGCGGCCCTAAAAGGCCAAAAAAAAAAATTTTTTTTTTTAAATAAAACCCATGGAATTTTACAACACAAAGACTAAACCTTAGTATAAACTATGGACTTTAGTAAATGTTAATGTGTTGATACTGATTCATCAGTTTTAACAAAAACTATACCACACTAATGCAAGATGCTGGTAATGGGAGAAACTGAAGGATTAGGGGACGGAGTATATGGGCACTTTGTACTTTCTACTCAGTTTTTCTATAACCCTATAATTGCTCTAAAAATATTTTTTAAGATTAAAATAAGAAGTAAACTAAAGTAGTATGAATCTTCAAACCTCAGTACTTTTCTGATGGACTTTCTACCTGCATATTTGCTGATTCCTCTTCCTCTGCTTAGCCCTTAAATCATAACTACGACACCCCTTCCTCTGTCCTTTTCCTTTTTGTTCTGTAGTCTTCTTTTCCTACGCTTGTTTATCCACTTCCTACCTTCCAGTTACTTACCACCTATCACTTGTTTCCTCCCCTTCTACTAAAAACACCCACTATCCCCGTGTTCCTAGCTTGGCTGTACACCTACCATTTTCTGTCTGTTTTGTTTTTTCCACTTGCACTGTGTTTTCACTTACCTCTCTGCCTTTTTGCATGCCGTGCCCGCTGCCTGGAATACTCTTACCCTCTATCTCATCTTTCCATATCTTATTCATCCTTTGATGCCTCGAGCCAATGTTACTAGTTTTGTGAAGCCACTCCTGACTCAATCCTTGTATTAATTTAGCAATTGCTTGTAACTGCAGTTGGGGCTTTAAAAAAGGGAAAAAAACATGACACAGTCTGGTTTCTATTGTCTAGATGTATGGTTTTGTTGTTGTTGTTGTTGTTGTTCTTGTTCTTGTTTGGCTTTTTAGGGTCACACCCATGGCACATGGAGATTTCCAGGCTAGGGGTAGAATCAGAGCTACAGCTGCCAGCCTACACCACAGCCACAGCAACATCAGATCAGAGCCAAGTCTGTGACCTACACCACAGCTCACAGCAACGCCAGATCCTTAACCCACTGAGCGAGGCCAGGGATCGAACCCACAACCTCATGGTTCCTAGTCGGATTCCTTTCTGCTGCACCACGATGGGAACTCCTAATTGTACGTTTTGCTTATTTCCTTCACTAGATTGACTTCTTATAAGGTAGGAAGTATGCATTACTCAACTTTGTGTTGCCCCATTACCAAATATAGTATGAGAAGCATAGACGATAATAAATACTTCAATTCATGATAATCAAGCTTTGAGCAAAACTCTAACTGACTCTTCTGCTTTCATAAGGTAACTCTTGAACTAAATGGAAACTTTGATAAGGTTGGTTTCTGCAAAAAAAATCCCCAAAATATTAAATTCTACAATTTAATGTTAGTAAGCTATTAGTGTAGAGAATAATATAGTTCTTGCTAAATCATCAAGAAGCATTCAATTTAAAATATAATAAAAATTATTTATAAAATAGAGAATTATAAAAGCCTGTTGAAATGAAGAAAAACTGGTAGTATCATTTTTTAAATATCACCAAAAGAAATTGAGTCTCAAATAATCCAGAAAGAGTAAAGTTGGTAGCCATCATTTCATTGGTATTTCTCTAGAACTTTTCAAGAGAAAAGTATCTGGATAGCTCAGTGTGACTATTTCACTCGGCGTAAGAGCTATAGTCTTAGGTGAAACATCAAATATTCACAAAGAACATAAAGGAGGGATGTCATAGCATGGCTGTGTTTTTGTTTTTGTTGTTGCAAGAGCAGGAGTTTCATTACACTCTGAGTTTCTGGTCACTAACATACACACAAAACTCCGTATTGAGAGAATAGCAAAAGGAGCCCCTCCAGAATCCTCTAGAGTAGACTAGACAAGATAAATTACTCTCTTCCCACCTCTCCTCCTCTCTCTCCTTACCCTGTATTGGTTAGCTCCCAAACAGAAGTAGTCTGGAAAAATAGGGGTTCCCTGGTGGCGTGTTGAGGATCGAGCACTGTCACTGTGCGGTGCAGGTTCAGTTCCTGCCCTGGGAATTTCCACATGCGCTGGGGACCAAATAAATAAATAAATAAATAATAAAGGAGGTGCATTACTCATTGGTAAAGGGTAGCAAATTAAAGAAGACTAATTTCTGTCTGTTTCTTGATAGCAGAACCTTGTGTTCTTTTGGTATAACAAGTTTGAACCTTTTATCCACCAATGAGAAAATTACTACAAACAAAATAATTTAGTTAAATATCATGTCATAAAATAAGCATGCAAAAATCACTGGCTTTTTTGTATACAAACAAAAACCAGCTAGAAGATATAATAGATCACATTTACAAAGAAAAAAAAATACCTAGGCATGAATAAACCCAGAATTTATACATAGAAGGAAAGTCATACAATACTATTGAAAGATACAAAAATAAACTTGAACAAATGGAAAAACATACCATTTTTGAATAGTAAAACTTGACATTATAAAAATGTCAGTTCTGGGAGTTCCCTTGTACAGCAGGCTAAAGACCTGGTGTTGTCACTCCTGTGGCTTGGGTAGCTGCCATGGCTTGGGTTCAGTCCCTGGCTGGGGAACTTCCACATGCCACAAGTATGGTCAAAAAAAAAGTCGGATCTCTCTAAATGATTTAATAAATTTAATTCAATCCTTATAAAAATACCTTAGTTTTTGTTGTTTTTGTTTTTGTTTTTACTGGAACTAGATATTGTTTATCATGTTCATTTGTAAGAACAAGCAAGAATAAGCAGAAAAATCTGAAGAAAAAAAAAAAAGAAGCAGTGAAAGAGGGTGCTAGCCTTACCAGATATGAGAACGTATTACCAATCCTCCATAATTAAAACAATGTGGCATTGGCACACAAATAGGCTGACAAACAGAGCATGGCAGAAAATCCGGAAATAGACCCAAATGTATAAAGAAATTCAGTAAATGATAAAGATAGCACTTTGAATCAGTGGGCAAAATGTGGACATTTAAATAAAGGATGATAGAATAAGAAGATAATCACATGGTAAAAGACACAGTTGGACTCAAGCCTCGTATCGTATACCAGGTATACCAGATAAATTCTAATGGAATGAGAGTTTTTAATGTAAAAAGAGGAAAATACAGTGAATTTCTCTATAACCTGAGAATGGTGAAAATGTTCCTATCCGGAAAGAATAAGGAAAAAATTAAGAAATTTGATTTCATAAAATAGTTTAGAATGATGTGATAAAAGGCGCAATGAGCAAAATAAAAAAATTCCAAACTTTGAAACTTTTTGCAATATTTATCACAGATAAGGGATTAATATCACTAGCATATAAAAAGCTTCTAAAATATAAAAGACCAAGAGTCCTACAGAAAAATTGGATTAGAGATATCACAAAAAATGCTGACGTCTCTCAACCACATGAAAAGATGTTTCAATCCTGTTAATAAGAAAAACAATGCAAAACAATATTACCATGAGATATCATTTCTCACTTATAAGATTTTTGCCAGTTTTACAAAGAAAAATCCCCAAGTTTGACAACACCTTTTTTGATGACAAATAATATTTTATTTGAAAGATAAGTATAATATTATAATACAATAAATAGATTTCTTGTCATATATATATATATATATTTGTAAAATATTGACCAGATGCTTCATGATGAAATATTATTATTTTTATTATTTGAGATGTTTAATTACTGGGAACTAAATATTTGCTGGTTACTTTACCTTCTCAACAACTCTATGAAATTGGTAGAGTTATTAATATTTTATAGATGGAAAATTTATTTCAAAAGGCAAATAACTTTTTTTCATTATTTAAGCTGAAGCCTTGCTGATGACAAAGGGTGTGCTCTTTCTACTAACCTACCACATTTGAAATCTGATGATATTCACTCTTATTTTTTAATTTCTTCTTAAGATCTTTTTACCTACTTTTCATTAACTTCTCTAATAAAATATTACAATAATACTAAGAAGATAAATTAATGGTTTTCTCCTAATAAAAATGATTACTCTGAATATACTTTACTTCCAAAATGCCGCCATGTTTCTTGCAGTAAAATCCCATCTTAGTTTGACCAGTTTTGAATTTCCTAATCAGTTTTGTTTTAGGACAATCTCATACTGAACTTTATATATATATATATATTTTTTAATTCTGAAATTTTATTTTTATTTTTTACAGAATAAAATACATACATTTAAACACAGTTACATTCACACAGATTATTATATCATGGATCTTAAGAAACAGATTAAGTGACTCTCTCTGGAGAAGTGGAATGGAAAATATGCTGAGACAAATAGGAAATTTATTCTATACTTTATCCCATTTTGTATGGCTTTCATCCTTACTATTAAGTTTTATCTATTACATTTCAATTTTTCTTTAAAAATCAGCATTATATTAAAATTGTTATATTATGCAACTAAAATTTATAAAGAAGAAAGCCTTATATATCATTAAATATTTTATATAGGATAATAAAAAGAATAACTGGTAAGAATAACAAAAATAATATATGCTCTGAAAATAAGTAAAATATAAAATGCATAAATTGGTTAAAAAACAGTGTAACTATATAAACATGTCCTCACAATTTGTTACATCTTATTGATTCTTCAATATAGGCATTACACTATTCTAGGTGATGTGATAAACAAGACATTTTAGACTTTACATTGTACCATGGAGAGATGGTTATTAATAATGCAATTGTAGAACTGTATTATTTAATTATACAGTTGCATTATTTAATTATAATTATCATAAATTCTTTGATGGATAGGAAATCAGAATCAGATGTAAGAAGACTTCAGCATTCCAAGAATGATGTCAAATGACCCCCTTCGTGGTGGATTATGCACTTATTTACTATGAGATATATTTCTTCTTCAGAGATTCCTTGTTTGTGTATCAATTGTATTTTTGGTTTGCAGTTATTCTGAAGTTTTGATATGAGTCTATATGTATATGAGATTGTTTTAAGTTGGTGTTCTCTTAATTGCAAGTTCATCTCCAGTGTCCTGCATTTGTACCCACCTCTTCTCATGATTTCTGATTTGGTGGTATAATTGTACATGGATGATTTCATATCTTTACTGTATATATACCTTTACTGGTGAGCTTGTCATGTGTGTAATTTTTGTTTCCTGTTGCTGTCTTTTCTTTTCTGCCTAGAGAAGATCCTTTAGTATTTGTTGTAAGGCTGGTTTAGTGTTGCTGAATTCTCTCAGATTTTGCTTATCTGTGAAGGTTTTGATTTCTCCTTCAAATCAATGAGAGGAGTTCCCGTCGTGGCGCAGTGGTTAACGAATCCGACTAGGAACCATGAGGTTGCGGGTTTGGTCCCTGCCCTTGCTCACGTTAAGGATCCGGTGTTGCCGTGAGCTGTGGTATAGTTTGCAGACGAGGCTCGGATCCTGCGTTGCTGTGGCTCTGGTGTAGGCCAGTGGCTACAGCTCCGATTCGACCCCTAGCCTGGGAACCTCCATATGCCGCTTGAGCGGCCCAAAGAAATAGCAAAGAGACAAAAAAAAAAAAAAAATCTGAATGAGAGCCTTGCTGGGTAATCTTGGTTGGAGGTTTTTTTCCTTTCATCACATTAAGTATATCATGCCACTCCCTTCTGGCCTGCAGAGTTTCTGCTGAAAAATCTGCCAATAACCTTATTGGGGTTCCTTTGTATGTTACTTGTTTCTTTTCTCTAGCTGCTTTCAAGATTTTCTCTTTGTCTGTAATTTTGGTCAGTTTGATTAATATGTGTCTCAGTGTATTCCTCCTTGGGTTTATTTTATATGGTACTCGTTGTGCTTCCTGGATTTGAGTGAGTGATTCCTTTCCCATGTTAGGGAAGTTTTCGGCTATTATCTCTTGGAATATTTTTTCTGTCCCCTTTTCTCTCTCTTCTCCTTCTGGCACCCCTATAATATGGATGTTGGTGCGTTTCATGTTGTCCCAGAGTTCTCTGAGACTCTCTTCATTTGTTTTCAATCTTCTTTCTCTTTTCTGTTCTGCATCCATAATTTCCACTCATCTGTCCTCCACCTCACTTATTTGTTCTTCTGCCTCCTGTATTCTGCTGTTAGCTGCTTCTAGTGAATTTTTTATTTCAGTTATTGTATTTTGCATCTCTTCTTGTTTGAGTTTTATATCTCGTATCTCTTTGGTCAGTGTTTCCTGTAAGTTATCCATCTTTGTCTCCAGTTTATTTCCAATGTCTTGCAACATCTTCAGCATCAACAATCTGAAGCCTTTTTCCTGGAGGCTGAGAATCTCCTGATCACTTAGCTGATTTTCTGGGGTTTTTCCTTTCTCCCTCATCTGAGTTATAGTTCTCTGTCTTTTCATTTTTATAGATTTTTGGTGTGGTGACCTTTATAGAGATAATAGTGTTGTAGCCTCTCTTACTTCTGGTGTCTGCCCCCCTTGTGGCTAAAGTCAGTATGGGGGGCTTGCTGTAAGCTTTTTAATGGGAGGGGCTGATGCCTGCCCACTGGTAGGTGGAGCTGATTCTCAGCCCTCTGGTGGGTGGGGCTTAGTCTCTGGATGGGATTAGAGGCAGCTGTGTGCCTGAGGGGTCTTTAGGCAGCCTGTTTACTGAGGGGCAGGGCTGTGATCCCACCTGGATTGTTATTTGCCTTGGGGCTTCTCAGTGCTGACTGATGGGTGGATCCAGATGTTCCCAAAATGGCCACCTCCAGAGAAAGGCAGCTGCTGGATATTCCCGAGAGCTTTGCTTTCAATGTCCTTCCCTCACAACAAATCACATTCACCCCTGTTTTCCCAGGATGTCCTCCAAGAACTGCAGTCAGGGTTGACCCAGATTCCTGTGGAGACCTCGCTCTGCCCTGGGACCCAGTGCACGTGAAAGTCTGTGTGCACCTTTCAAGAATGGGGTCTCCATTTCCCCCAGTCCCGTGGAGCTCCTGCGCACAAGCCCCACTGGCCTTCAATGCCAGATGCTCCAGGGGCTCTTTCTCCCAGTGCCAGATCCCCGCACGTGAGGGTTTGATGTGGGGCTCAGAACTCTCACTCCTGTAGGTGAGTCTCTGTGAACCAGTTAGTTTCCAGTCTGTGCGGCTTCCCACCTGGGAGGTATGGGGTTGTTTATATTGTGAAATCGCCCCTCCTACCTCTTGATGTGGCCTCCTCTTTTTCTTCTGGAGTAGGGTATCTTTTTTAAGGTTTTCGGTCCATTTGGGTGGAGATTGCTCAGTCTTTAGTTGTGAATTTTGTTGTTTTTAGGAGAGAAGTTGAGCTCCAGTCCTTCTATTCCACCGTCTTCGACAACACTCTTTTGGTAAGGCTGCTTGGGACATGGACACTTTCATATATTGCTTGTGTGACTGTGAAACACCACAACTGCTAATGGCAGGGAATTTGGCAGTATCTGGCAAAACTAATGTGCCTTTGGGAGTTCCCATTGTGGTGCAGCAGTTAACAAACCCGACTGGCATCCATGAAGACACAGGTTCCATCCCTGGCCCCTCTCAGTGGGTTAAGGATCTGGCGTTGCTGTGAGCTGGGGCATAGGTCCCAGACACGGCTCTGATCCTGTGTTGCTGTGGCATAGGCTGATGGCAACAGCTCTGATTGGACCCCTAGCTTGGGAACGTCCATGTGGCATGGGTATGGCCCTAAAAAGACAAAAAGACAAAAAAATAAAATAAAATGTGCATTTGGCCCAGAAATCCCACTCTAGGAATCTATCCCAAACATTTACTGGCAAGAATAAGAACAAAAGTTTGCATGGGGCTATTCATAACTATATTCTTTGCATTATTGAAAGACTGTAAATAATCCAATTGTCCATTAATAAGGGAAATGTTGCATAAGTAGTGATACGTGTACACACTATAGAACTATAAAGCTATAAAAAGAAATGAGAAACATCTTTATATATTAAAATGACACAGTCATCAGGATGCATTAAGTGAAAACAAGGTGTAGCAAAGTATTTTGATATGATACCATTTATCTACTCATGGATAGAAAAAATTGATGTTGGAGTTCCTGTTGTGGGGCAGCAGCAACGAATCCGACGAGGAACCATGAGGCTACGGGTCCCTTGCTCAGTGGGTTAAGGATCCATTGTTGCCGTGAGCTGTGGTGTAGGTCGCAGACGCGGCTCGGATCCTGTGTTGCTGTGGCTGAGGCCTAGGCCGGCAGCTGTAGCTCCAATTCAATCCCTAGCCTGGGAACCTCCACACGCCATGGTTGCGGCCCTAAAAAAAAAAAAGCAAAAAAAAATTGACATATATATATATATTTGTCCATATATTTTTTTAAGTGAATGGTAAATCACACAATTTTTAAAATAGTTACCTGTGGAAGAAAGAAGGATGCTTAGGGAATAGAGAGTGAAGACAGATGTGTTTAATTGTCCCTTCTTTTAGTTTAGTCGCTGAAACAATGTAAATATTTAATATAGTTATAAAACAAAAGGAAACATTTTTTTAAATCTCAAAAAATTGAAAGCAAGAAACCAATTGAACTTAACCACATATCCAGCTGGTGGCGTAACCTCACAGGCGGGAGCTATTCCAAATGACCATAAAACACAGCACTTTGACTATAGGTTCCCATTGGGATACACCCTAAGGAAAAAAGAATTGCAAAAACAAAAGAAAACAAACGAAACCCTTAATCTGTTTTCAGTTTCAGTATTCACATTGTTGATGGAGGTGTTGGCGTTACCCTGAGATTCTTATATGTTGTGAGATAAAGCAAATTAGCAATTATACTGGCATCATTGAGAACTGGGATTTCTGTCATGGGAGAAAGGAGACATAAATGTAAAAGAGAAGAGGAAAAACCCTGAATTTGTATTGAGGATATCAATGTGATCTCAAAATAAATAGATATTTATTTTTATCTTTAAATATATAAGTAGATGTTTCCTATCTCTGCCTACCAAAATGGTTTAGAAACAATAATGAACCAGAAGTAATGAGCAACCTCAGTGCCCAGTTCGTAGGCTGTATGTAGCATTTCTCAGCAAAATAAATCAAGGATCATGTGAGAAATGGCTGATCTCGTCTAGGGCAGAAAATATAAAAGAAAAGCTTAGAATATTTCATAATATTGCAAAGCAAGAAGGCAAATCAAAGACCACTTGGGTCATTTCAAAAGGACTCAGAAGCCAACTGACTAAAGATAGGGTAATTTAAATATTAATAATTTATTAACAAAGAAAATAACTGCAATGGATTGAAAAACATAAACTTTATTTAAATTCATGAATTCATAATGATTAGAAGAAACTAATTAGTCACATTTAGAAAATTCTAGAGAACCAACCCTTTATTTTGAAAGCCAGTTTAAAAAAGGCAGAAATCAAGTCCTTATTCTATCTTTCCTATATGACTATACCAAATAACCAAATAGTGCATGAGAGAAAATTAACATTATAGAAGAGTTTCCGTTGTGGCTCAGTGGGTAATGAATCCGACTAGGAACCATGAGGTTGCGGGTTCAATCCCTGGCCTCGATCAGTGGGTTAAGGATCCCACGTTGCAGTCAGCTGTGGTGTAGGTTGCAGACTTGGCTCAGATCCCCCATCGCTATGGTTATGGAGTAGGGCAGCGGCTACAGCTCTGATTCTACCCCTAGTCTGGGAACCTCCATATGCCGAGGCCCTAGAAAAGACAAAAAAAAAAAAAGAAAGAAAAAAATTAAAGAAATATTCTAGGAGTTCCCATCATGGTGCAGTGGTTAACAAATCTGACTAGGAACCATGAAGTTGCAGGTTCGATCCCTGGCCTTGCTAGTGGGTTAAGGATCCGGTGTTGCTGTGAGCTGTGGTGTAGGTCACAGACTCAGCTCAGATCTGGTGTTGCTGTGGCTCTAGTGTAGGCCGGCAGCTACACCTCCGATTAGACCCCTAGCCTGGGAACCTCCATATGACGTGGGAGCAGCCCTAGAAAAGGCAAAAAGACAAAAAAAAAAAAAAGAAAGAAAGAAATATTCTAGCTAAAAATGCAGGACTTATGGACCTAGACTAGGATTAGATATTACCATTTTTTACAATTTCTAATGAACTATTAGATGCATTAATTACATCTGCTAACATTACAAAAAGAGAGAAAACCAGACATTGCATGCCTTTTTTTAAGTGTCTAACACCACATATGAAGTATTCTTGCCCCCCAAAAAGAATCTAACTGAAATCTAAGCAAACCTAGCTTAGCTCTAAGCTGTCAATTTATAGGAAATATAAAGGACAGAGGAATATACTAAACAACATCATTCAGAATGACTCAGCAAATCCAGACTGTAGAAACACTATAGGGCCAAAAATATGGTTTTGCCAACAAATAAATTTCAAATTAAGAGGGGCAGGGTACAGGGGACTCTATAGATTAAAAAAAGCTTAAAAGAGGTAGCAACCAATTGCAATGTATGGACATTATCAGGATCCTGATTCAAACAAATACTATAAAAAGCTTTGTGAGACAATTAAGGATATTTGAACACTGAATATTTGATGATATTAAGAAACTTTATTTTTTAGATGTGACAATAATTTTGTGATTATGTTTTTTAAAAAAATCCATATCTTATTTTATTTTTTGCTCTTTAGGGCCCACCTGCAACATATGGAGGTTCCCAGGCTAGGGGTCTAATCAGAGCTATAGCTGCTGCAGGAGCTACAGCAACATAGGATCCAAGCCACAGCTCAGAGCAACGCCGGATCCTTAACTCACTGAGCCAGGCCAGGGATCAAACCTGCAACCTCATGGTTATTAGTCAGATTTGTTTCTGCTGTGCCACAAGGGGAACTCCAAATCCATATCTTTTAGAAATACACATTGAAATATTTAAAGATGAAGCCATTTGAAGTCTGAGATTTACTCCTAAGAAATGATGAAGGCAGGGAGTTCCCTGGTGGCTTTATGGGTTAAGGGTCCAGCATTGTCACTGCTGTAGCTCAGGTTGCTGCTGTGGCCCCAGAACTTCTGTATGCCATGGGCGCAGCCAGAAAAAAAAGAAAAAAGAAGCAATGAAGGCAATAGGGAGCTAAAAGATCGAGCAAGATTGCCCATGGGTTGATAATTATTTAATCTGGTGACAGGAATTCTTTATTCTATTCTACTTGTGTAAGTATTTGAAATTTTTCATCAAAAAAGGATAAAAAGTGTAATCACCTGGTAGCAGAACTCCTCTTTGTTTGGGAAAACCTTTGATACTTTGGAAAGATGAGACCCTGTATCCTTGAAAAGGAGGTAGGTCACCAGAGGAGGGAAGGAGAATATTATTGGTACTGCAGATATTTCAACACATTTGCTGTGTAGATCAAGTTGCCATTTGAGAGTGAGAACTTGAAAATACAAGAAAGTGAGGATAGCTGACAGATCAAGGGCTTATTTTATTAATTAGTTGAGCTCACCTATTTCTCAAAGAAGTTTTAAAAATAAATTTCTTCCTTGCAAACATCTCTTTCAATATTCTGTCCTTCAAAGATCTCACATACTATTGAAATGTCAACCCTCTTAACAAATGTCTTCCAAATCAGTACCTCCAGCTCTGTCCCTTCTCTGCTTTTGAGTATTTCCCCTTGGATATCCTGTGATTTTCTCTAACTCAGCATGACCACAAACCACCTTCTCCAACTGGATACCCTTCTGACTGCTGTGCTCATGTCAGTAGGGCCACAGTTCCCAAAGTCACCAGCTGGCAAATCCTCTAAGTCCTCTTAACTCCTTCCCTGACATCCTAGACCTGATCAACACATTTTTTTTTTCCTAGGCCTCTTACTTGTCCTTTTCTTTCCACTCCCATTCCCACACCCCTATAACATTGTCTGCAGATCACTCATTCATTCCAACAAATATTTACTGAGCCAACTATGCATCAAGCACTATTCTAGATTCTGGGGATACGTTAATGAAGGAAAACACCAGAGTCACTATCTTCATGGATCTTTGCATCCTCATGGAACTCACTTTCTAGAAATTCTATAGTCAAAGAGGGTAGGTCCTTAGTTGCAATAACCCAGCAACTGGTAGAGCCCTGTCATCATCTTTGGGAATTATCTCCTCTTGATAGTTCAAGTAAAATAGAAGTTTGGCTCTTTCCTAGATAATAAAAGTTCTCTGGCTCTGACCTCCAACTGTGGTGGTTTTTTGCATGACACTGTAGAGGGAGCTGTTGTCCAGGTCCCTTCCTCTGAAAACTCCCACTGGGCAACAGAAAATGAAATTTAAGTAGCCTTTAAACATATAAAAAGGTGTTATCATAAGATAATTGCAAATTAAAACTAGCTAAAATAACATCCTGCACCTTTCAGATTGTTAAAAGCCAAGTGTGACTACATACTCTGCCGATGAGATTACAGAAATAAATAAAAAGCTGCTGGGAGTATAAAACCCATAACCTCTTGGAGAGCATTTGGAAATCATTTCAATTACATTTATGCTTTGACCCAGCAATTTCACCTCTGGCAGTTTATCCTAAAATATATTTGCATTTATACAACACAACGAAGTTACAAAGTAATTTGCTGAAGAATTGTTTGTACTGGCCAAGAATGGGAAGAGCAGGGTTTCTCAATCCCAATCCTAATGGATATTTTGGGACAGATCAACTCTTTGTGGTGGGACTGTCCTGTGCATTATGGATTGTTTAGTAGCATCCTTGGCCTCTACCCACTAGATGCCAGTAGCATTCTTCCCTCCAAAGCAAAATGACTTCAGATGTGGCAAGTGGCTCTTGGGCTGAGGGTGGGGGACACAATCTTTCCCACTCCTCTGATGAAAACCACTGATTGAGTATAGATAACTGATTAAATAAACACTGGTATATCCATAAATGGAATACTATGCAGCTGTAAGAATAGTAAGGAGCACTCAATGTACAGATATGGAAAATTGATTGGATAATTAAAAAATGGAAACAAGAGAAGAAAGGAAGTTGCTGTTTTGATTGCTACAAGGGTGCCAAGGGGAGACAGGGGAGCATGTGTCCCCATTATCCATATACTTTTTTAAAAGTTGATTTGATTTGATTTGATTTTTTCCTTTTTCAGCCACACAGCATATGGAAGTTCCTGGGCCAGGGATCAAATCCAACCCACATCTCTCTCCTACTCCATGGCTGTCACAATGCTGGATCATTAACCCATTGTGCCACAGCAGGAACTCCCAAAGAATATTTTAGATGACTTAAATTTTCAGTTCCATGAAAAGTAAGGCTAATTTTTTTTATTGTTGGTCACAGTGTGCAGTAACTTGATGTGGGATCTCAGTTCCAGACCAGGGATTGAACCCAGACTGCAGTGGTGAAAGCACCAAGTCCTAACCACTAGACCACCAGGGAACTCCACAGTAACTTTAATCAAGACTGTTCAAGATAAATAGTGAAGATGTAGAGAGGGTAAAAGTGATCATTTTAGAAGTTATAACAATATTTCTCATATAAATTTACTTATAAAAAGTGTTTCTTAAAGTATATAAAAAGTAGAGTTGTGGCTCAGTGGGTTAAGAACCTGACTAGTACCTCTGAACATGAGGGTTTGATTCCTGGCTTTGCTCAGTGGGTTAAGGATCTGGCATTGCCATGAGCTGTGGTGTAGGCTGAAGACACAGCTCAGATCCTGCTTGCTATGGCTGTGACATGGGCCAGGAGCTGCAGCTCTGATTCGACCTCTAGTCTTGGAACTTCCAAGTGCCACAGGTGCAACTCTAAAAAGAAAAAAAAAAGTATAAAAAGAGTTAGAAGACTGATTGCACTTGCTTTTAGCTTAGGATCTTGTGCTGTTATAAGGAATTGCTCATAAATTCTAGAATCAATAACTATAAACTGAAGCTATGAAGTTATATTTTTCCAATTATTTTAACTTTTTGTTTGTTTTGGCTGTGTCTGTGGCATGTGGAAGTTCTCTCAAAAGAGAACTCCTGGGAGTTCCTGTCCTGGCACAGCAGAAACTAATCCGACTAGGAACCTTGAGGTTGTGGGTTCGATCCCTGGCCTCGTTCAGTGGGTTAAGGATCTGGCATTGCTGTGAGCTGTGATGTAGGATCTCAGACAAGGCTCAGATCCCAAGTTGCTGTGCCTGTGGCATAGGCCGGCAGCTACGATTCGACTCCCTAGCCTGGGAACCTCTGAATGCTGTGGGTGCAGCCCTAAAAAGACAAAAAGACAAAAAAAAAAAAAAGAAAGAAAGAAAAAGAAGAAGAAGAAAAGAGAGAGAGGGAGAGCGAGGGAGAGCGAGAACTCCTGGATTTTAACTTTCTTTTAAAGATACTTTATTCTTTAAAGTCCTAAGCCAGAAAAGGAGCAAGCTTCTGCCTTTATGTTGCCAAGGATGTAAAACCATCCTCCAGCTGTGACTCGAAAATAGCTACCGCACAGGAGAAAAAAATATATCCTGCTGGGAGTTCCTGTCGTGGCTCGTGGTAACAAACCCGACCAGGATACCTAAGGATGTGGGTTCGATCCCTGGCCTCATTCTGTAGGTTACGGATCTGGTGTTGCCATGAGCTGTGGTGTAGGTCACAGACGTGGCTTGGATCCCACGTTGCTGTGGCTATGGTATAGGCTGGCAGCTGTTAGCTCCAATTTGACCGCTGGCCCAGGAACTTCCATTTGCTGCGGGTACAGCCCTAAAAAGCTATATATGTATAAAATGTGTATCAGTGACATTGTCCCACAAAATCCATCTCTGATTGATCTTTTAACTGACCCCTAATCTCCATGGAGATCTGTTCATTTCTCCACTCATTCAACATCATGATTGAGTGCCTGCTGTGTGCCAAGCATTATGTTCCATACTGAGAATACAGTGATAGCCATGCAGAATACATTTCTTGCTTTTGGGGAGTGA
This sequence comes from Phacochoerus africanus, assembly GCF_016906955.1. Classification (NCBI taxonomy): domain Eukaryota; kingdom Metazoa; phylum Chordata; class Mammalia; order Artiodactyla; family Suidae; genus Phacochoerus; species Phacochoerus africanus. The sequence goes on from NC_062549.1 coordinate 124,521,463, forward strand.
AACAATCCTTAAAAACACCATGTGTACAGAATATTATGAAATATTCAGTCCTTAAAAATGCCACGTGTACAGAATATTATGGAAGTATAGAGAAGAAGCACAGAGGAATTAGTTTATGATTTTGCCTTGTGTTATTCTTTTTTTTAATTTTTATTTTCCTGAAGCATATGGAAGTTCCTGGGCCAGGGATCTAACCCATGCCACAGTAGTAACCCAAGCTGCTGCAGCGACAACACTGGATCCTTAACTCTCTGTGCCACAAGAGAACTCTGTTTGATTCTTTATATTGCTCATATCATTCCTCGTGGCTATAGTAAGTGCCTTGCTCTTTCATTGCCTACATAAAATGTACCCTTTCTATAGAATTTAGTTTAGGTTAGGAGTTCCCATCATGGCTCAGTGGTTAACGAATCCAACTAGGAACCATGAGGTTGTGGGTTCTATCCCTGGCCTTGCTCAGTGAGTTAAGGATCCGGCGTTGCCGTGAGCTGTGGTGTAGGTCACAGATGTGGCTCGGATCTGGCATTGCTGTGGCTGTGGTGTAGACTGGCAGCTGCAGCTCCGATTCAACCCCTAGCCTGGGAACTTCCATATGCCGCAGGAGGAGCCCTAGAAAAGGCAAAAAGGCAAAAAAAAAAAAAAAGAAAGAAAGAAGAATTTAGTTTAGGTTCTACAAAGTTCCACTTCCTGTAGAAGACTTTGTAGACGTCTTCCTGGACCATCTCCAAAACATCACAGTATGATAAATGAATATTTGTTATTTATTGATCAAATACTATGTGCTAGGCCTTATACATGCAATAGTTTTATTATCTTCGCATCAATCTTTTGAGGAAGTGATTATTGTGCTTACTTTACAAGTTAGGGAAATGGAGCTTGAAAGTTTAACTTGCTCAAGTTCTCCCTGCTGCTAAATGGTTATATGAAAATTTGAAAAAGGGACAGATTCCAAAGCCTGTACTTGTAAACATTGTGCCTAATGGTCTAGTGTTATTCTCCTCTGAACTCTCATAGCATTTGTCAACTATGCTCCTTGCTCATCTATTCATCAAGCATTAAGCATCTATCATGTACCAGTCACAATAAATGACATTTGCTGCTTAGGCTATTGTTTGTCTCTTTGCTGCATTGTGCGTTGTGTGTTTGTGAGAGAGAGAGAATGTGCATGTCATTATCTTGCCTTCTCAACTTGATTGGAAACTTCTTACGGGTGAGGATTTTTATAGGCTCTACGATGTAGCTTTCGCCTTGCATTTGACCTACATCAGCTGATCCTTTTTTTTTTCTTTTTACAGCCATACCTGAGGCATATGGAAATTCCCGGGCTAGGGGTTGACTTGGAGCTATAGCTGCAGGCCTACACCACAGCCACAGCAACACCAGGTCTGAGCCGCATCTGTGACCTTCACTGCAGGTTGTGGCAAGGCCAGATCCTTAACCCACTGAGCAAGGTCAGGAATGGAACCTGCATCATCACAGACACTATGTTGTGTTCTTAACTGGATGAGCTACAGCAGGAACTCCCCTAAATCCTTTTGATTCTTCCTTGAAATACCTCTCAGATCTTTCTTTTTTCTGCTTCTCATTGCTCGAGCCTTAGCACACTCGTATCATCTCTTCCCTTGTCTCTAACTAGACCATGAGCCAACATTTTCTTCTTGCTGCAAAAATTCTTCCTCGCTTGCAGTCCAGATTTGTCAGTCTAAAATATACATCTTTTCGTATCATTTCTGTTCTTAAAACACTGCTGATTCCACAGGACAAAGGCAGTGTTCCCGAGCCCTTGGCCTGAGGTCAGACCCTCCTTTCCTGCATCTCCCCGGCACACGCCCCACTCTCCGGGCCATCAGTTCTGTCACACTCCCCAAACAGCACGTGCTCTTCCATAGCCTTGAGTCCTCGGCCAGTCTGGAATGAATTTCCTTTCCTTTTTACGTAGGGAGTTCCTCCTCATTCTTCAAAGACCAGTTCAGATGTTCTAGCTCTTAGTCCCATTAGTGCCAGAATTGAAAGCTCCTTCGGTGCTTCACTTTTTTCGTATTTCTGTGTTTCGGGTTTCACAGTATAGTTTACGTAGATATTGACTCGCTTCTTCCTTTTATTCTGAGCTCCTCGAAAAGAACGAACTGTGTGTTTTCCCTGTATGTTCTACCATAGAGCAGGCTCACCATATAAATAGCTGACAAATCAACAGTCAGATAAACAGAATTCCTTTTTTACTTCTCTTTTTTTAACAGCATTTCTTTTCTGCCTATGTTTTTTCATTAGAATGTCTACGTATACCCATAAAAGATTAAAAAACAAAACAAGACCAAAAAACACAATGTGGATTGTTTGATATGTGTTTCTTTCTCATAAGATTTTTTTTCTCTCACATCTGTAATGGCAGGGAACCCAGGAATCTTATTCAAGGGTGTCCTGAGACCATGCATCTTCAGTCCCCATTCATTCGGTTAAATTCTGTAGGATTAAAGGCACCTTACTCTTGAGTCATATAGGTTCTTTTTGATTCAAACTAATGTCCTAGTCTTTTTTTCATTTGAACTATTCACCAATCAACTGTGATTTATTTTAATGTCAAACATTAGTCACAACAGAAAGAAAAAAAAATCAAATAAAGTCACTATACTGGCTTTTACCAAAATTTAAATCCTTTCTCTCCCATCTTCAAGGGACAGAGGCACCTGGCAGCCTCATAGGCTGGGTTTCTGTGGTCCTCATTTTAGAGAAAAGCCCCCAGGGAGTCAGTATTTCATGAAGTTGACAACGCTGACCCCAAAAGTTGGAGCACAGTTCCATGGAGAAGTCCCTGTCCAGGTCTAACTATCCTCCTTATCTTAAAGTGTTTCAGTGCCACAAACACGTTTAATAGTATAACTTCTTTGAAATTAATGATCCAAGTTATGACATGTATTTGATTGATTCTTGCTTACCACACTGTAGACCGCTTAAGAGCAGGCACTGTCAATTATAATATCTTGGACAGAGTAGAAACCTAACAAATATTTCTTGGATTAAGTAAGTTGAAACCAGGGCTGGCTACATAATTTGCTGAGCCCAGTGAAAAAAAAATTAAAATACAGACCTCCTTGTTCAAAAAGTAGGAAAAAAGCGACCTGGAATTATTAAAATATAATGTTTATAGCAGCATTATTCATAATAGTCAAAAATGGAAATACCGCAAATATCCATGAACTGATAAATGGATAAACTAAAGTGGTATTTCCATATTCATTCAGTTATAAAAAGGAATGAGGTATTATACAAGCTGCAATATGAGTAAACTTTGAAAGCTGTATGCTGAGGAAAAGAAGCCAGTCACAGAAAAGACCACATAGCACATGATTCCATTCATGTGCAATATCCGGAACAGGAAAATCTACAGGGCGGAAAGTAAGGTAGTGGTTGCCTCAGGAGGCATGAGGGAGGGGGACTCGCAAGGGTAAGAAGAGGGCTTTTCTTTCTGAGGCGATGACAGTGTTCTAAAATGACTGTGGTGATGGTTGTACCGTCTGTGATTATACTGCAAACCCATTGACGTCTACGATTCTAAATTGTAATGTAAATTGTATGGTCTGTGGACTATATCACCTGTGTGTGTGTTCATCTTAAATATATATATATATGTTATATATATATATATTTTAAGCATATCCCCAGATCAATTACATGGGAAATTCAACTCTTTCTTTCTTCCTTCCTTCCTTTCTTTTTTTTTTTTTTTTGCTTTTTAGGGCCATATGGAAGTTCCCCAGGTAAGAGTCAAATCAAAACTTCTGCTGCCGGCCTACATCAGAGCCACAGCAATGTGGAGTCTGAGCCACGTCTGCGACCTACACCACAACTCACAGCAACGCCGTATACTTAACTCACTGAGCGAGGCCAGGGATCAAACCCAAGTCCTCATGGATTCTAGTTGGGTTCATTACCGCTGAGCCACAATGGGAACTCGTCAACTTTTTCATTTTTAAAATATTTATTTGTTTAATTCTGTGGCTGCGCCCACAAAATGCAGAAGTTCCCAGGCCAGGAACTGAACCTGAGCCACTGTGGTGACAACGCCAGATACTTAACCCACTGAGCCACACAGGAACTCATCTTTTCTGGGGGAACATAGCTGACAATATTATGTTAGTTTTAGGTGCACTACATAGTGATTTGACGTACGGTATAAAAATGGTCTCCTTGATGGGTCTGGTAACCGTCTAGTCCCAAACAAATTTATCACCATATCATTGACCACATTCCTTATGCTGTATATTACATCCCTGTGCGTATTTATCTCATAACTGGAGGTTTTTACCTCTTCGTTTTGTTTTTTAGATTCCACATATAAGTGAAATAATACAGTATTTGTTTGGGGGGGGGGTGTTGTTGGCTGCATCTGTGGCACTTGGAATTTCCTAGGCCAAGGATGTACACCACAGCTATGGCAACACTGGATCCTTAACCTGCAGCACCACAGGGGAACTTCCAAAATTGTACAGTATTTGTCTTTTTCTGTCTTATTTCACTTAGCGTAAAACCCTCCAGATCCATCCATGTTGTCACAAATGGCAAGATTTCATTTTTATAAACTATATCTTAAACTGTTTGGAAAAAAGGTGCTAAAATGTAAAGTTTTGCTTTCTTCTGAGGTTCTTTTCTAAATTTGCAATGGTTTTTTTAATTTTATGTTTAATGTCATTCTAAATAAATAAAAATTAAAATTTTAAATTTAACATGAATTTTAACGTTCATCTTTGTATTGTGCAATGCCTTTTTAAAATGCAAGTATAAGAGCATTTAACTCATGCAGAATTGCCAAAATTGCACAGTTCATATATTATAGCTTATACACACACAGATATTTCGTCCTTATCAGAGCAGTGGAAACACTGCACAAAAATACCTCAACTGTTTTTATTTTGCTTCTTGATATGCACACATCCTACAAGCACTATCTTCAGCTTACTGATGAGTAAGAAAGAACTGAAAGGAAAAGAACTATAGGTCACTAACTTTCCCTTTCCTTCCCTGTCATTTTCAGTGTACGTAGTTGGCTAACACAGGAAATTAACACAAGTAAGAAAGGGCGTGATAGCATTTTTCAGTCATTTGTGTGTTTTAGAATGCCATTGCTTGCTTTCTACACTCAAAGCAAGTTCTGGTGTGAATGGAAAGCACAGGGTCTCAGGGGTATCAGGGCCCCACTTAGTTTTGGACATAACACGCTTACCTTGTACTTGTTTTGTGTCTTACTGAACGCAGGCATTTTGGATCTCCACCAGAATTCAGCGTTCCTGGGCAAATCTAGAAAATTACACGCACATTCGGCAGTGAATAATGGAGAACACTTAATCTCCTCTTTTCTTGCACAGGCTACGTTTTCCCATCAGACTTCACTTACAAAATATAAATTCAAAGATTACATTATTTGGAATTTCAAAACAAAGACAGTAGAGCAGTAAACCAAGCACGGGGCATTTTTAAGTCTGGACCCTGTGTGAACTCCATGGGTTGCACGCCCATGAATCCAATTCAATAGAAATGTTTGATTTCTAAGTGATTTTAGATACAGCTTTGGATAAGCAATGTATCCGAGGGCATAAAATTTCCTGAGTTTAGTATTTTTTCCAGCTGAGTGACTTTGAGCAGTGATGTGTTATTCTGTAGGCTCTCGGGATCTAATTGCATGATTTCATCTCTCCCCTATATACCGTCCTGACCTAAGCAAGCTAGAAGTGGGAATTACTGAGTCGTTTGTCTTAACGCTTCCAGATTCAGTTTAAAGAAACGTTCAGTGAGGAGTTCCCACACGGCTCAGAGGGTGAAGCAACCGGTGTTGTCACTGCGGTGGCTCTGGCTGCAGCTGTGGTGCAAGTTTGATCCCTGGCCCGGGAACTTCTGCATGCCATAGGCACAGCCAACAAAAGGAAAGAAAAAATTTCAGTGACAATGTCTGCTGTGATCTCTTGGATATCTAGGCATGAGTCTAAGTGGGGGAGAGGTTGCCCTGCACAACAGGTTTTAACCCCAGGGGGGCCTTGGTTGACTGAGGAACAAGGGAGGGCTGTGCAGTTGGATGCTGTGGGGAGCATGGTTGTGGTTGGCTGGGGTATTCATCACAGTTCACTGGGTGCATCTGGTTTGGGTGTGCTTTAGATAAGCCAACAGGGTTCTGAGTGAAAGCTCATTGGCTCCCAACTCTCTCTAATACAAAGGAGTAGAAAGGTGGTTTGTAAAGTAAAATTGCAAATTCTCAAAAATAATTTTTTCTTTTTTGCCTTTTAGGGCTGCGCCTGCAGCATATGGAGGTTCCCAGGCTAGGGGTCTAATCAGAGGTATAGCTGCCAGCCTATGCCACAGCCACAACAATGCCAGAACTGAGCCACATGTGTGACCTGCACCACAGCTCATGGCAACACCGGATCCTTAACCTACTGAGTGAGGCCAGGGATCGAACCCTCATCCTTGTGGATACTAGTCGGGTTTGTAACCCTCCGAGCCAAGTGGGAACTCCTAAAGGGTTTTTGGGTTTTTTTTGTCTTTTGTCTTTTGTCTTTTTAGGGCCACACCCACGCTCATATTGAAGTTCCCAGGCTAGGTGTCTAATTGGAGGTTCTCAGCCTACACCACAGCCACAGCAATGCCAGATCTGAGCCACGTCTTCGACCTACACCACAGCTCATGGCAACGCCTGATCCTTAATTCACTGAGCGAGGCCAGGGATTGAACCCACAACCTCATGGATCCTAGTTGGAGTCATTTCCGCTGCACCACAACAGGAACTCCTGAAGAGTTTTTTAAAAGCATAACTCCACTAAAGTAAAATCTTCACAGGAAACAAATATGGAATAGATAAAAATGAAATGGCTTTGGTGAAGGTGGGAGTAAACAAAGACACAGCCAGACACCTCGAGGCCTTTCTAGAGCTCAGAGCACTGTTGACCCAGGTTGATAAAACTAGCTAGCTTTCATTAGGACTCACTATGTGCCAGGCATTGTGCTAAGAACTCTGTAATCTATTAGCTCGTGTAATTATCAGCCTTTTAGGAGGAATAATCCCTTATTGGCCCCACTTGACAGATTAAGAAGTGAAAAGTCAGAGCTGCCCGTTGTTGAGTTAATTAGTGATGACACGTGGTAAATAATGGACTTGACACCAGGTTTCCTGACTCCAAAGCCCAGGCTTTTAACTGCCATGGTATTTGGCCTTCTGGGAAAGGGTGTGTGTTGCAGGTGTCAGATGTTGGGCAGTGCAGGGAGGTGAGAGGAAGGAGGGTAGCATTGTGCTCACTCAAAGCAGCCCAAGCCCCAAAACACCCATCCAGCCACGGTACCCTGGATTGACCTACATCTGCTTCCCCAAGTCTTATCTCCTTCTCTTTTCTCCTCCTGCCTCTCTTCCTTTCCCAGCTACTCATCTGTGGTTTCTCTTTGTCTCTGGCCTCCCCAGTCAAGTTGGGCACCTTGTGGTTAAACACAGGCTTTACTCTATAATGTTCCCATTGCATCTCTGTTTGAATCTGACATGTAGGCTAAGAACCCACACATCTGTCTTCAGTTTTGTGATGACCCAGGTGTGGCCACCAGAATGCCAGATGGGGGCAACAGTTGGTGCATGAAAATGAGGAGGGTAAACATCAAATGGATTCTGTTTCTTTTACACAAAAACACAAGACACATTTTGAGGTGGAATTAAGTGCTCTAGTTCCCACACTTATATGTGAACATCTTCCTTCTGAATACTTCGCTAGCTTGAGCTCAAGTATTTCAACATTGCTTTGTAAAGAAAACGTTGTTTATTCCATACCAGCATGCAGTCACCAAAGAAATACTTGTAAGAAATGTGAGAAGCTTAGGAGTTCTCATCATGGCTCAGCAGAAACAAATCTGACTAGTATCCATGAGGATGTGTGTTCATTCTATCCTTAGCCTTGCTCAGTGGGTTAAGGATCTGGCGTTGCCGTGAGCTGTGGTGTAGGTCACAGACACAGCTCAGATCTGGCATGGCTGTGGCTGTGGTGTAGGCCAGCGGCTACCACTCCAGTTCAACCCCTAGCCTGGGAACCTCCACATGCCAAGGGTGCAGGCCTAAAAAGACAAAAAAAAAGGAAAGAAAAAGAAAAGAAATATGAGAAGCTTAACTGCTTTTTTCCCCCTCACATCATATATATAATGTAGATATATGAATATATAAAATAGTCAATGCCTCAAATGCAGTAGGAAATTAATATCTGTATAGAGTAAATGTATAGAAATGCTCTGTAACAATAAGAAGATGTGTAAAGAAAATTGTTTACTTTTGCAAAAAGAATTAGAAAAAGTATTTTCACTCTATTCCTTCCAAAGTTCTCTCCAAATGAACTATGAGTTCCAAAAGTTTGGACTGCTACAGAAGCCCAAACCTAACCCTAACCCTGACCCTGACCCTAACCCTAACCCTAAGTTTGGATTGCTACAGAAGCCTGCTCTTGGCTTTCATCACATCAGCCTCCTAGAAAGGAGCCCTGCAGAGAGCCAAGGAGATGAAGCAATAAGACTGCATCTCCGGGAGTTCCCGTTGTGGCTCACCGGGTTAAGAATGACTAGTATCCACAAGGATGCAGATTCGATCCCTGGCCTCACTCAGTGGGTTACGGATCCAACATTGCTGCAAACTGCAGCGTAGATCACAGATGCAGCACAGATCCAGTGAGGCCCTAAAAAGACACTCACACACACACACAAAAGACTGCACCTCTGCTTTATTCAGAGCCAGTTGTCATCTGTAACTTTCGTCAAGGGATAATGTTCTTTCTTTCTTTTTTTGTCTTTTTAGGGCCGCACTTGCAGCATATGGAGGTTCCCAGGCCAGGGGTCAAATTGGAAATGTGGCAGCTGGCCTACGTCACAACCACAGCCACAGCTACGCCAGACCTGAGCCATGTCCTTCTTTTCTTTTTTTCGTTTTCTTTGAAGGCCGCATCTTTGGCATATGGAAATTCCCAGTCTAGGGATCAAATCAGAGCTGCAGTGGCGGACCTACACCACAGCCACAGCAACGCCAGACCTGAGCCATGTCTTCAACCTACACCACAGCTCATGGCAATATCAGATCCTTTAACGCTGAGCGGGGCCAGGGATCGAACCCGCAGCAACACGGATTCAAGCCGCGTCCTCGACCTACACCACAGCTCATGGCAGCACGGATCCTTAACCCACTGAGCAAGGTCAGGGACCGGACTTGCATCCTCATGGATACTAGTCAGATTCGTTTCTACTGAGCCAGGACAGGAGCTCCTGGGATAATGTTCTTTCAAGCCACTTCAGCTCCAGTGTCCACTCTGACTTCAAATACCGTGTAGCTCCCTAGGCCCAGGGAAGTGCCTGCAGCTCTGGAGAGATTCGAGAGCTAGGGAAGCACTGCCCTTTCTGCTGGGTTTCAGTTGCATAATCAGAAATAATTCCAGGGTAGGAACTAACTAATCCAGAGAAAGACGCGGGAGTCGGGCAACTGGAGACCAAAGAATCACTTAATTATGGATAAAGGCTGGTTTGGGGGATGTAGTTTAGCCGAATAACTGGACAGATGGACCCACACACCCACAGGCAGCACTGGACAGTGCCAAGCCTATCCCTGTAAACTTCACAACACAGAGGAACCACCAGAATGTTCCTCTTTAGGAGTGTAGAATCCTGAGAGAAACAAGGAAGAAGCATGTTCATCTTCAAAATTTACCCGTCAAATAATCGAAACTGCCTATCATGGGATGACATGGAAGGAGACGTCTGTGTGAAGAACACGTAGAGCCTTCCGGCCGTGACCAACGGCCTGACCACACGCAGGGGGGTGGAGAGAAAAGGACTGAAGCCCGGAAACAAGGAACACGGGCTTGAAAGGACATAGGGAGCAGCACAAAGTGCGAAGATTTTATATCAAGAGTTAATGCCGGAGTTGCCGTCGTGGTTCAGTGGTCAATGAATCCGACCAGGAACCATGAGGTTGCGAGTTTGATCCCTGGCCTTGCTCAGTGGGTCAAGGATCTGGCGTTGCCGTGAGCTGTAGTGTAGGTTGCAGACGTGGCTCAGATCTGGTGTTGCTGTGGCTGTGGCGTAGACCGGCGGCTACAGCTCAGATTTGACTCCTAGCCTGGGAACCTCCATATACCATGGGAGCGGCCCTAGAAAAGGCAAAAAGACAAAAAAAAAAAAAGAGTTAATGCCTCCCATGGAGTTCCTGCTGTGGCTCAGCAGTAACGAACACAACTAGTATTCATGAGGACGCAGGTTTGATCTCTGGCCCCACTCAGTGGGTTAAAGGATCTGATATTGCCGTGAGCTGTGGTGTAGGTCGAAGACATGGCTCAGGTCTGGCGTTGCTGTGGCTATAGTGTAGAGCCGCCACTGCAGCTCCGATTTGACCTGGGAATTTCCAAATGCCAAAGATGCAGCCCTAAAAAGAAAAAGAAAAGAAAAGAAAGAAAAAAGTTGGTGCCCGCCAGAAGCATCCATCACCGAAGTGCTGAACAAAGTAGATGCAGTTTCTCAGCTAATTGTGTTGGCCAGCCATTGCCATTGTCAAGTCTGGAACAGGCACAATGGGCACGTGAAGAGACTGGATACAATGGAAGAGATGAAGGCTGTGTATTGGCCCCAAAACATCAACTTCTGCTTCCCAGGATCAGGCTAAGTGTCGCTGCCTCTGAATGTCCAAATTGTCAGCAACACGGACTAACACGGGGGATCCTCATGTGGAACCATTCCTCAAAGAGGACAACTCAAAGATCCCTTCCAACCGGGAAGAGCCACTGGTTCATCCTTACAAGGATTGACATTTATTCCAGGGATTGGTTTTCCTTTCCCACTCACAGAGCCGCAGCCGGCACCATTTTCTGGGGCTTTTGGGAAGCTTGATTCACAGGCATGAAATCCCACTCCACATAACTGCTGACCAGCGGGTCCATTTCGTAGGGAAGAAGGTGTGGGAATGAGTTCATGACTTCCTTTCTTGTTCGAATGGTGTGGTCAGAAAAAAAAACGTAGGTTTTCATTTGGTGTTACCTGAGTAGATATTGTGGATTTGTTACATTTGGCTTTTATGATATGCTGTTATGGACTGAATTGTGTCACCTGCAAAATTCATGTGTTGAAGTCCTAACCCCCAGGGCCAAACAATGTGATTGCATTTGGGGAGAGAGCCTTTAACGAGGTAATTGAGGTGAAATGTAAGAAAAGGTAAAATGAGGTCCTTAGGGTGGCGCTATTCCAAAGTGACAGGTGTCCTTATGAAAAGAGATTAGGACACAGATGTGCACAGAGGCAAGACCTTGTAAAGACACAGGGAGAAGATGGTTATCTACGAGCCAAGGCGAGGGGTCTCAAAATGAAGTCATCCCCGCCAACACCTTGATCTGGAACTTCTAGCCTCAAGAACCGTGAGAAAATATAGTTCTGTTGTTTAAGCCACCCATTCTGTGGTATTTATTATTGCAGACCTAACAAAGTAGTACACGTGCTAAGCTAATAATAGCTTTTATAGTGGTTAGTGTTACAGTTTACAAAGCACTTTCAGTTGCGCGTCTTAATTGACTCTCATCACAACTCTGTGAAGTACTTGGGTAGGTGTTATATTTTTCGGTTAGGAAAACTGAGGACATGGGAATCCCTAAGATACGTAGTAAGTGACAAAATTAGGTCCTGAGTCCAAGTGTTCTGACTCCAGCTCCTCTCTCTCCAGCGGGACCTTCTCTATTTAAAAACCGTCAGTGGCCAAGGTCTTGGGATGGCGAACAAGGTCCCTCTCAGGCTGGTGTCCTGTTCCAGCTCCTGTCACTCAACCCTTTCATCCTGTGCTTTATCAACACGGAATTACCGCTCTATAAATCAAATATACCTTGCTCTGCCATGCATTGTGTGAACTGTTTCTCCAGCTGGGATGCTTTTGCTGCTTTCTCGACCTGAAAAATTACGACACATTCTTCAAAACTCAGCTCAAATACCGCCTTGTCTGTGAACCCCACCGTGACTCTCTCTCCTCTGTACTCCCATATTTTGTGTATTTTTCTGCAGTTGCACTTACCTCGTGAGTTGGAAAGCAAATTAACAGAGCAGAAAAGGGCCATGGCTGTGGAGCTGTTCTCGAAGGTTAGGTTTTTGTCTCGTCACAGAAGGAATTTAGAGACGAGATGGGAATTGGGAAAACTGAGGATTTATTTCGGTGAGAAATACCCCTCTTAAGGAGAGGTGGGCAGAGAGACGAGTGGCTGCTCTGCTCTTTTTTGGCACACCGTTTATATGGGGTCTCTAATTTGATGGGCAGGATATTCACTGGGAAGGTTTGGGGGTCGTGCTCCTTAATTTTCACCCCTCTTCACCTTCCCGAAGGGAGGAGGGATTTTTGTCCTTATTTAGTTTTAACGGAAGTGTCATGACATCGGTGTATGATGGGCACTTCTTATCTGCACAGCTAATTTTATTATGATTTTATTATAATGAGGGCATCCTGGGCAACAGGTTGCATCCACACTGGAGATTCATGCTCTTCTCCACCTTTCTTTGGCTGCCCCCAGAGCACTTATCCCCCCAAAAGGTGTGGTTTCCTATCTGTCTGGAGGTTCTTTATCCACCCATGGGCCCTGTTGTTTGCATGACATGTGGTTTCCTGCCATCTGGCCCCATGTACCCTTTCTCTCCTCATGCCTATCTGTCTGCTGCAACAGAGCGAAGCATGTGTAGGGTCGAATCCTGACTCTGCCATGTTTCAGTCAAGCTTTCATCAAGTATGAATTAGATGAAACACACTGAACCACGTTCTTGGAATATAAAGATGGCAAAACTTACTCACCCTGAAGGAAATTCAATCCAAATGCAATCTCCTTGAGGATTCAAACAGGAAATTAAAATTTAGAGAGACAAGTGCACTGCTGGAGATAGGTACAGGGAGCACCAGGCAAGGCACTGACCCTTCCCTGGGTCAAGGAAGGCTTTTTGAAGGCCAAACAGGAATTAAATGCAGGGGGGTAGAAAATTTCAGGCAGAGGAATTAAATGTACAAAAAAGAAGGAGAGAATCACTCTCGAAGCCTCAGTCTCCTCCTCTGCAAATGGGGAGATGTACACCTATCTCTTAGGGTTGGTGGCAGGATTAAATGACACATCGTACGCAGATCGTCTAATGAGGTGTCTGACATTGAGTGAGTGCTCACAGCACTGAGGCAGTCTTATTATGCTGTGGTTATATCTGTCTGCCTCTCCGGCTTCACTGCAGGAGTTCCTGGAGGGCCAGGAGTTCCTTATTCACTTTCAAATCATTAGCCTCTGACACTGTGCCTGGCATGTGCTGAGCGCACATGATATATTTGTTGAATAAGCTGATGAATGCCTGAAGGTCTGAGGATGTGCTCCAGATCTTCTCTAGTCTAAGACAAAAGTAAGACGGAACCAAACAATCGTAGCAACCCTAAAAACCCTGCAAACTTCTCAAAACTTTTCCTTTTTCAATTAATAGAATGAGTAGGGCTTCCTTCTGTGATTTATGTCTCCTGATTTATCAGAAAGTACCAAACATGCCCCCTTAAAAAAATCAAAGAGCAACAGCTGTAGGATGAGTTGATTTTGATGTGAAAAAGAGGAGTAATAAAAGGGCAGGTCAGACCAAGTATAAATTCAAATCCCACGACCTTTTCCCCTTCAGCTGTTACCAATACTCCTCTACAGAGGTTTAAAACATAGTTCATTGAAAAGCTGGTCAATGATAGAAGGCTAGGAGACCAATGTCTCAAGAACTCTTTTTCTTTCACCTTGGTAAGTCCTAAAATCCTGGAATATGATGAGAAACATTGTGTCAATGCATTTTACACATACCATGTGTCTAAACACAAATTTTAGGTCTCCATTACAGCCATTCTTTTTAGCACCAGAAAATTACTATAAGGTAAATAGACACCAGTTATCAAGGTCAGATTCTCTGGAAACAATCCCACGCTATTAACTATGAGAGTCATTAAACTGCAATTTAAGCACATTTTAAATAGCCTAACGGACCTTTGTCAGGTCGAGCATTCCTAGAGGAGATGCTGTACTTCCAGATTAATTTTAGAGATGCTCCAGCTCCATACGTGTAATCTGAATTTACTCTCCAAATTCCCAAATCCAGATTCTACGCCTCACTCTTCAATTTATTTTCTTCAGTTTGTATGCAGATTACACCAAGCAGGTGGTCTGTAGCTTGCAGTTGACAACACTTACCAGCTGTTAAATTTACACATCGCTCTAATTTAAATGCTTAATTGCTCTCAGTGTGCTCAATTTACAGCTCATAAACCCCTCCCAATGGCCCCCAAAGCTCTTTGCCTATGATAGATTCAAAGTTAAATGAACCATAGTGTCCCTTGGTAGAAAAATAAAATATTGAATAATCCTAAACTCATTAAATGTTTGTAATTATTTGTTGGAAAAAAATAACATCTGAGCATTTTCTTTAAGTTACTTTTGGAGAGGAGAGGTTGGGTTCAATGATTGCGAAGTCTCCTCCTAGTTCTCTACCATCCTTGCTCTTTGAAGCTAGAGTACAAGTGTAGTACCTGCCTTTACAGGTATAGAGCGTCCAGAATGATCAGGGAGGGTCAAAAAATATTTAAAACCTTGTGGACACTGTATAATGACAAACTCTTCCAGTCTCAGTGGCATCTAAGTAACGTATACAGATGCTGTAAGAGTCACAGTCTGGTGGGAGAGTCTGAGGGCTTTTCTGTCTACCTACTCCTTTAGCCAGGAAATTGAATGTTGATTTTGAAAGCACTCCTCTCATTCAACTTCATCGTTTTCCGGATGAGGACGCGGAGCCCCAGAAGGTTTAAGTGGTTTGCTCAGTGAAGCAGTAATGGGAGAGTAGGACAGGAATTTCAGGTTCTTGCCTTTTGGGGCAACATTTGGACCCCTTGACCCCCAGCCTCTCCTGTCCCCCAGTTTGTTGCAGAAAGGGAGTAAGCCTTTTTTAAACCTTGCACAGGACACAGAAATGGATTTTTCTGAATGAGTAGTACCAAAGTGCTTTCTGCTTTAAGCCAAACCATGTATGAAAATAGATGTACACTAGGACAATAGGTAAGGCGTGCTCCTTAACCTAATTTACAAGGATTCATCCTTAGATTGTTGTAAATATCTAGGTTCGCTACTGGATCTTAAAGCTGGCCTATGCTAGTCTCAAGAACTTATCTATTACATAAATTATTCATTCAAACCAATTAGCAAGTGTTTAAAAGAATAATAGTCCCTTAGTGTACACTGAAGATACTAGAATCAAGTCCCTTATATATATTTTTTCTTTTAACAGCTGCACCTGCGGCATATGGAAGCTCTTGGGCTAGGGGTCACTTCAGACATGTAGCTGCCGGCCTACACCACAGCCACAGCAACACCGGATCCGAGCCTCATCTGCTCCCTATGCCACAGTTTGTAGCAATGCTGAATCCTTAACCCAATGAGCGAGGCCAGGGACCTTGTAGTCCTCATGGACAGTATGTTGAGTTCTTAACCCACTGAGCTACAGCAGGAACTCCCAAGTCCTTTATATAAAATGGAATAGTATTTGCATATAACCTACGTGTGTGCATCCTTCTGTATACTTTAAATCATCTTCAGATTACTCTTAACACCTAATACCATGTAAGTGCTATGTAATCAGTTGTAAGTATAATGTAAATGAAATGTAAATAGTTGCCTTTGTACAGATTCAGGTTTTCTTTTTAGAACTTTCTGGAATTTTTTAAAAAATATTTTCTATCCATGATTGGTTGATTCAGTGGATGTGGAATCCAAGGATATGGAATGCCTAACACAGAGTCAGGTGCTATACAATTTTTTGTTGTTTGTTTTGGCCGATCCTGTGGCATGTGGAAGTTCCTAGGCCAGGGATCAAACCCATGCCACAGCAGTGACAATGCCAGATCCTTAACCCACTGCACCACTAGGAAACTCCTACAGTTTTTAAAAATAATAAGCACAATATAAGCGGTGTTTCCTATTGACAAGGAGCTTGCATCTTAGGAGCATAAGACAAACAAATGAAACAACTTGAAAACAAAACAGTATTTAATGAAGTGTTAAATTATAGAGTATGAACCAAAAAGAAAACAAAAAGACAACTTACAGAATGGGAGAAAATAGTTTCAAATAATGCAACAGACAAGGGCTTAATCTCTAGAATATATGAGCAACTTATACAACTCAACAGCAAAAAAGTCAATCAACCAATGGAAAAATGGGAAAAAGACCTCAATAGACTGTTCTCCAAGGAAGATATACAGATGGCCAGCAAGCACATGAAAAAAATGCAACATCGCTGATTATAAGAGAAATGCAAATCAAAACTACCATGAGATACCACCTCACACCAGTCAGAATGGCCATCATTCATAAGTCCACAAATAACAAGCTCTGGAGGGGTTGTGGAGAAAAGGGAACCCTCCTGCACTGTTGGTGGGAATGGAAACTGGTACAGCCACTATGGAGAACAGTTTGGAGATACCTTAGAAATCTATACATAGAACTTCCATATGACCCCGCAATCCCACTCTTGGGCATCTATCCGGACAAAACTCTACTTAAAAGAGACACGTGCATCCTCATGTTCATTGCAGCACTATTCACAATAGCCAGGACATGGAAACAACCCAAATGTCCATCAACAGATGATTGGATTCGGAAGAGGTGGTATATATACACAATGGAATACTACTCAGCCATAAAAAAGAATGACATCATGCCATTTGCAGCAACATGGATGGAACTAGAGAACCTCATACTGAGTGAAATGAGCCAGAAAGACAAAGACAAATACCATATGATATCACTTATAACTGGAATCTAATATCCAGCACAAATGAACATCTCCACAGAAAAGAAAATCGTGGACTTGGAAAACAGACTTGTGGCTGCCCCACGGGAGAGGGACGGAGTGGGAGGGATCGGGAGCTTGGGCTTATCAGACACAACTTAGAATAGATTTACAAGGAGATCCTGCTGAATAGTATTGAGAACTATGTCTAGATACTCACACTGCAACAGAACAAAGGGTGGGGGAAAAATGTATACATGTAAGAATAACTTGATCCCCATGCTGTACAGTGGGAAAAAATTTAAAAAATAAAATAAAAAATTGTACAGTATGAAAAATTTGTAGGATATGGATAATAAAAAGACAAATGAAAAATTTTGTAAGAAAAACATCTATGTATTAATTTTGTGTGTGTTATTTTCTGTTTATTCATGTACTGGCAAATGAAAACAGGTTGAAAACAATGCAAAGCAGAAACCATGTCCTCTACTCCCGTTAAAATAATTTGGCAGGTTTGTAAGAGCTTTGGTGCCCCCTCGTGGCCAGTTGTAATAGTATTGTCTGTCTGCACTTAGTGTTCTGCAACTTAAGATGCCAAAAACAGTGGGGAAGACTTCAATTTAAAACTACTTGTCAGGGAGTTCCCTTGTGGCTCAGTGGGTTAAGGGTCAGATGTTGTCACTGTAGTGGCTAGGTCACTGCTGTGGTTAGGTTCAGTCCCTGGCTTGGCAACTTCCTCATGCCAAAGGCGAGGACAAAAAACAAAAACTAATTTTCAAAGTTTTCTTTGAATAATACACTTATAGGGTAGTGTTAACACAATCTCTGGAGCTAGACCACCTCAGTCCAAACACCAGCTCTGCCACTTACTAGCTGTTTGAGCCTGGGCAAGTGATGCTGAATCATTCCATGTCTCAGTTCCCTGTGTGTAAAATGAATAATAATAGTACTCTCTTCATGACATTTTTACAAGAGTTAACTGAGCTAGTATTTGTAAAGCACTTGGAACAGAGCTTATCAAATAGTAAGCTTAATATAAATATTCGCTAAATAAATTAGAGCAAATCACAATATAGATCATTCTTATATTTAAGTTAGGGTGACAATAATTTTTCTAAGCTCAGGAAATAACTTGACTTCTTTGGGCTTAAGTTTCCTTAATAATAAATAATCGTGTGTCAGGAAAAAAATTTTTTTGGCTGCACCCAGTTTTTCCTATTACCATTCTAATTAGTATGATGCATTTGCTATCATCTGTGACCAAATATTAATACTTCATTAACTGAAGTTCACAGTTTATTCATATTCCCTTAGTACTTACTAATATTCTTTTACTGTTCTAGAATCCCATCCAGGATACCACAATCCATTTAGTTTTCATAGCTTCTTAGGCTCCTCTTGACTATGACAGTTTTTTAGACCTTACTTGTTTTTGACGACCTTGAGAGTTTTGAGGAGTACCGGTCAAGTATTTCATAGAATGTGCCTCAATTGGAATTTGATGTTTTTCTCATGATTAGATTGGGCTCATGGGAATGGGAGATCACAAGGAGGAAAAGTACCAGTTTCATCACATCATACATACTGTCGTCATAACTTATGACTGTTGACGTTGACCTTGATCACCTGGCTGATAGAGACTTTGCAGGTTTCTCCACAGCAAGGGTCTCTATTTCCTCCTTTTCTAGAGTCTTTGGAGGAAAGTCCCTATGTGCAGCCCACACCTAGGGAGTAGGGACTTATGCTCCCTTTCCTTGAGGACAGACTATCCATATAAACGACATGAAATTCCTCTGCATAGGCACTTTGTCTCTTTCCATTTATTAATGTATTCAATAATTTATTCACAGTTTGGAGAGTTCAGGGTGTTTCGGGTGCACCTACTCCTTGCATGGCCTGCAATAACCCTTTCTCTGCTCCAAAAATAATAATTTATTTATACCAATATTAACTCATAAACAATTATTTTATGCTTTGAGTTATTACCCAATTTTACTTGTATTTATTTTTTCCAAATTGTTCCACCTTTGGCCATTGGGAACTCTTGCAGCTGGCTTCTCTGTCCCTCTTTCATACCCTCACCAGTGTGATTTTATTTATTTATTTATTTATTTTGTCTTTTTGCCTTTTCTAGGGCCGCTCCCCCGGCATATGGAGGTTCCCAGGCTAGGGTTTGAATCAGAGCTGCAGTTGCCAGTCTACACCACAGCCACAGCAATGCCAGATCCGAGCCACATCTTTGACCTACACCACACCTCACAGCAATGCCGGATCCTTAATCCACTGAGCAAGGCCAGGGTTCAAACCTGCGTCTTCATGGATACTAGCCAGATACATTTCTGCTGAGCCACAATGGGAACTCCAGATACAATATAACACTCTTTTTGATCCACTCATCTGTCAATGGACATTTAGGTTGTTTTCATGTCTTGGCTATTGTGAATTGTGCTGCTTTGTATCTTTTTGAATTATAGTTTTGTCTGGATATATGTCCAGGAGTGGGATTGCTGGAGCACTTGGTAGATCTATAGTTAGTTTTCTGAGGAACCTCCATACTGTTTTCCATTGTGGTTGTACCAATTTACATTCCCACCAACAGCATAGGAGGGTCCCCTTTTGTCCACACCCCCTCCAGCATTTGTTATTTGTGGACTTATTAATGATGGCCATTCTGGCCGGTGTGAGGTGGTGTCTCATTGCAGTTTTGATTTGCATTTCTCTAATGATCAGTGATGCTGAGCTAGCTCATGTCTTTTTATCTATTAGTAATATCTCATCAGATAGACGTGCAATTTATCTTGTAGACGTACAAGTCAAGCAGTGTTTTGGTAATTGAAAATGCAGTTATAAAAGTCATCCTTATCCCAGAGAAGTTCCCTGCCCCTGGAGTTGGTGCATGAGAAGAACTGTGTTACATGTATAAGCAAGGTGCTGTGGGCACCCATGGGAGAAAGTGGACATCCACCTAGGAATGTGATAAGGTGTAATGCAGAGGTAACTGGCATTTATCTCAGGTTTGAAAAAAGAATAGGCATTTAAGAGTGAGAAGAGAGAAGTAAGATGACTGGTGAAAATGAACCTGCCAAAACACATACATCCGAAGATACAGAAGAACTCTATCATTCTCCCCGTCGGAAGCTGATACTCCTGATGGTGATTGCTGTTCAAGTGGATGGGGTGACTGAAAACACGCTGGTGTGTGTAAAGAAAGCCTACCTGCCCTTTGATGTCTTCTTGTAGCTGCCACTTTCAGGCATTCCTCACCCCAGCTCCTTGTCTCTAAACCCCAAAGCTTTAGAAAACCCTTGCATTACCATTTCCTACATTCTGTAGGAGTGACCACCTCCTCTGCCTTCTGCAGGCATCAGGTCTTGAGATCACCTCCTTTTCAGAGTTCCCACTGTGGCTCAGCGGGTTATGAACATGACTAGTATCCATGAGGAAGCAGGTTCGATCCTTGGCCTCGCTCAGTGGGTTAAGGATCTGGCATTGCCATGAGCTGTGGTGTAGGCCACAGATGTGGCTTGGATCTGGCATTGCTGTGGCTGTGGCATAGACTGGCAGCTGCAGTCTGATTCTACCCCTAGCCTTGGAACTTCCACATGCTGTAAGTGAGGTCCTAAAAAGCCAAAAAAAGAAAAAAGAACCCACCTCATTTTCCCCTACCTCTGAAATGCTATATTTACCTGAACAATTCCAGAAATGAACCATGACAGGAACTTGGATCAGAATTAGAGGACATCAGGACTTTCTTTTATGAAGGTAGCAAACTAGGGTCCACTTTCTCCTGACTCTGCTCCGTGTAAGCTTCTTGAAGAGAGTCGAAGCAAATCTGTTCATCTATATTTAGGCTGCCTGCTTCCTCCTTGAGCATTCAGAACTGCACTTTCCTCTCTCCTGCTGACTCTATAATGTGTGGCAAGGCCTTGAGATTGGGCCAACGCTCCCTGGAGGCACAGCACTCTTCTGGAATAGAGTTCTCCAGGGAAAAGAGCTGTAAAAATGTGGAAACTGGAAGAGTAAGAGCTGCTTTAGTTCTAACTCTGTTTGATAATCATGACTCTTAGCACTGAAAGATGACATGCCAATTTATACCAAGAAATAAATTACAGTTTGGGATAATCTTTAACAAAGACTTGGCAACCCTGTTGACACTATAAATCTTTTTTCCCATTTCAGCCAATGCAGCCCTCCAGGGAACATGTACTGAGTGACACTTCACAGAGCGAAACAGAAAGCAGTGGTTAATTTGACCCACTACAGATGACAGAAACGGAACCAACCGAGTGACCGATGACAATTATTTCCAACATTTAAAATGCCGGCAATTAAGTTTCCTGTATTCATTTCCTAAGATGCAAACGTTTCCAAGAACTAAACTCAAGTTTGTTGTAGAATAATATTTCAGAATCTAAGAAAGTACAAAAATCACTGTTGCATAAATACAAATGTGTGTCCTTATCCACATTTGACTAGATAGTATTTAGCTTATGGTCCTTATAATTTTATCAGTATGGTAATCGTACCTTTCTGTTTAGGAAAAAAATTATTTTATTCAAGTTAGATTGGAGGTGGTTGTATAAATAACCAATTCTGCTACTAGACTGAAGCATCCTGAAGATAGGTGTGTGTTTCAAATATCCTGTACCCTCCATGCAGCAGGAACTTCCAGCTGTCCTCCAATATTCATACCACTATACTCCCCTTTTTGTTTTTTTTTAAATGATTTTTGTTTTTTCCATTATAGTTGATTTACAGTGTTCTGTAAATTTCTACTGTACAGCAAAGTGACCCTAATATATATATGAGGCATATATATACATTACCTCATTACCCTCCGTCATGTTCCATCACAAGTGACCGGGTAGAGTTCCCTGTGACCCCCTGGATTTTAAGTGGGTTACATCATCACTCAGAATAAGGACCATCTTTCCTCAGGCTGCCTTCAAACAAATAATATGTAAGCATAAGTGTAAACCGTCTCTAGCAACCTTCCTTAAGTTAGCTTCCTTTCCCAACCTTTATTTTTCCTGCTGGCTGGATGGTGGTTCTGATGGCTAGAGGTGAGCAGCTGTCTTTGACCATGAAATGGTCTTAGAGGAGAGGCCAGTCCTGGCAGAGTAACTTCATGGAGGCCAAATCACACCAGTCTGGCCTGGCTCACCCTGGGCTTTTATGTGGGATCAACTATCTTATTCAAGCTGCTGTCACTTGCAACAGGACATAATTCCAACCTTTACAATCTCTAGCATGTGTTAATATCACCAGTGCAGAATATATAGTGATAAAAGTTTGTTGAATAAATGTTGCAAATTTTTGGAGTTCCTGCTGTGGCACAGTGGGTTAAGAATCCAACCGAAGCGGCTCGGGTTGCTATGAAGGTGTGGGTTTGATCCCAGGCCTGGCGCAGTGGACTAATTGATCAGGCGTTGTGTGGGTTGCAGCTGAAAATGTTGCAGATTTTAGGGTGTCCATTATTTTTGCTGGCTCAGAAGTTCATGGGCTGAAATAGGAAAACAGTGAGGTCATCCCAAGGTCAGAGGGAAATGAGATCTAGGAATCTAGGAGCTCAAGCAATAGGAGATCAGCTATGGTCCGGCAAAAAAAGGAGAAAGAGTCAAAGCTAAATCTCAGTGAAAGAGACACAGCTTAGTCTGGGGGACTAAGAATCACCTGTCTCTATGGCCTGAAGGATAGTGAGCAGGTAGCTCAGGATCTATGTCAAAGGGTCTCATCCAGGATTAGTTTAGCTCCTCAGGGGACTGGGACTTTGGCAATACCTGGAACTGTCTTTGGTCGTCACCACTGGTCAGGGGAGGAGTGGTGCTGAGGGCGTCAAGTGCAGAGAGGCCACAGATGCTGCTAAAAATCTTGCCATGAACAGAACGGCCCCCTGTAACAAAGAATTATCTCGCCCAAAATGTTGATAGTGCTGAGGTGAAGAAACCCTGGTTTAGCTGACTGTTGCTGTAGAGGTTGGACCCCAATCTCCAGTTATTCCTGGAGTTCAGGCCAGAGGTGAAATGGATCATTTAGCCAGCCTGGATAACAGCTTGGAAATAGATGATCCAGACTTTCATGTTCAGCATCATTAAGCAAATTTCATGGCTCAGCTTGAGTACCTGCAAATTGCTCCCAGAATGCTAAATAGCTTATACCTCAACGTTCCTCTCGCACCACAGAGATAATTGTGCTCTGCCTGAGGCTGAGGCTGTGACATGCTCACAGCCCTTAGGAAGAGTATGGAATATAAAACAGGAATGTATTGGGGCCCTAAGATCTCAGCTAGAGAAGCCCCTTTCCATTCTGAATGTGGGGAGAGGAATCAACTGGACAAGCAAAGGCTCCTTTGATGTGTGTCACCTGTGTCCTAAATGTGGGAATTGTCCCCACATTCCCAATGCCAAGGCCTGTGCAAAAGATCCGTGTCAGAGAGGCTAAAAGGGCAGATCTATTCTTATTTATGCAGTTGACTTGCTCTTTGAACTGCAGTAACCCTCTGACTTTTCCAGTACCAGCGTTCGTACAGTGTGAAAATCAGAGTTATCATTAGCTGCAGAATACTTTTCCAAAGCAGTGTCTCCCCTTTCTTGAGCGGTCTCCCATCCCTTAGTTCTGGAATTATATCTTGTTGCTTTGTCTGGAACACATTCCTCTGCCGTCTCATTTTGTCTAACTTGCTATTTGTATTTTTATTTATGTGGTGGGTTAGTTCTGGTTCTCGACCTTGGAGAAGTGACCCTCAGTAGATGCCCAGTGCGTCCCGGTAGTGCCCCCACTCTTGTCAGTCAAGGGTCGGGGGCTGGCTGCTCCCAGGGTAGGTTCTGACCTATGTTTGCAGAAGAAGTTCCACAGGCTGTGGAATCATCCTTTTCTTGCTCCTGGTGTCTGCCCCCTGGTGGGTGAGGCTGATCTGGAGGCTCATGCAGGGATCCTGGGGGAAGGGCCCGTGCCTGCCCACTGGTGGGTGGAGCTGGGTCTGGGGGCAGGGTGGTGTCTAGGGGCAAGTTTAGAGGTGGCTGTGGGCTCAGGAAGTCTCTAGGCAGCCTGTCTGCTGATGAGTGGGCCTGTGTTGGGCGGGGTCAGGACGTGGTGTTAGTGACCCAGGACGTCAGCCTCCAGGAGAGGTCATGAAGATGAATATATGCCCTCATATGTCTGCACCAGTGTCCGCATCCCCAGGGTGAGCCGCAGCGGCCCCCCACCTCCCCAGGAGACCCTCCAAGACCAGCAGGTAATCTATGAAATCACTGCTTTTGCCCTTGGTCCCAGTGCACGTTGAGACTTTGTGTGTGTCCTTTAGGAGTGAAATCTCTATTTCCCCCAGTCCTGTGGAGCTCCTGCAGTTAAGCCCACTGGCTTTCAAAGCCAAATGTTCTTGGGGCTCCTCTTCCTGGTGCTGGACCCCTGGGCTGGGGTGCCTGACATGGGCTCAGAACTCTCCTGCTGATGGTGTTCCCATCATGGCTCAGCAGAAACAAATCTGACTAGCATCCATGAGGACGCAGGTTTGATCCCTGGCCTTGCTCAGTGGGTTAAGGATCTGGTGTTGCCGTGAGCTGTGGTGTAGGTCACAGACGTGGCTCAGATCTGGCGTTGCTGTGGCTGTGGCTCCAATTCAACCCCTATCTTGGGAACCTCCATATGCCACAGGTGCAGCCCTAAAAAAGACCAAAAATAAAAATCAAAAAAAAGAAAGAAAGAAAAGAACTCTCCTGCTGTGGGCGAACCTCTACAACATAATTATTCTCCAGCATGTGGGCCACCTCGGGGGGTATGGGATTTGATGGTTTTGTTTATCAAGTTCGCCCTTCCTGCTGTCTCATCGTGGTTCCTTCTTTAGGTCCTTAGTTATAGAAGATCTTTTCTGATAGGATCCAGCCTTTTTCATTCATGCTTGTTCTGCAGTGGTTGTGATTTTTGTGTGCTTATGAGGGGAGATGAGCTCAGGGTCCTTCTTGGCTGCTTTCAAGCAGTATCTCTTTTCACAGCAAAACTGGGGACTTTTTTTAAGCTAAGGACATGCATATTCATGGACGGCTTTGTTAATTGACGGAGTCCAAGCTCTACTAGGTCTCAAGGGTCAGAAAAGGTCAACATCATCAGGCCTCACATTTCAATTTGTCTAGTGGTTGAGCTCTTGAGGCTAATCTTTATCATTGAAACAGAAGTGGGAGTCTTTGCAACTGATATATTATCTTTGCTATTATACTTTTCTTACATGATACAGTGATTTATTTCTGCATTCTTTTGTTCCCTTAGGATCGCTAATTACTGAGACCTGTTCAAGGGCAAGCATTGTGGCCAGGCTTAGATCCCAAAATGGTTTAGGCCACAAATGGCTTCTCTTATTCAAGAAAGCCATGCCTGGTTCTCTTTCTCTGGAGACCCCCTACCTTATCTGCTTACAACAGTGCTATAGAGACATAAATATTATAGGTCCACTGGGGATGGAATAATTAATTTCATTGGAAGAAGTAGGTCCAGTCATTCATTATTTTGTTTAAAAAATATTTATTGGGGAGTTCCCATCACAGCTCAGTGGTTAATGAACCCAACTAGCATCCATGAGGATGCGGGTTCGATCTCTGGCCTCGCTCAGTGGATTAAGGATCCAGCTTGCCATGAGCTGTGGTTTAGGTTGCAGACGCCACTTAGATCCCATGTTGCTGTGGCTGTGGCGTAGGCCAGCAGCTACAGCTCTGATTCGACCCCTAGCCTGGGAACCTCCATATGCCACAAATACAGCCCTAAAAAGCAAAAAAAAAAAAAAAAAAGGGAAAGCATGAGCAAGATGTCAGGGTGCCTATCAGCTTGTATCTCATGAGCCTCGGCATATTTCCCCATCACTACCCAAATCCCAATTCCCACCCAAAATCACACCTATTAGACTTATCCCTGAGCCCAGTCTAGAGTGTAAATCTCCCCTGAGGAGGTTTTTAACGTATATCAGTATTTTATGGCCAAATAACACACTAGTACACCAAAATTTTTAATCCATTCATCAGTTGATCAATACGTGAGTTATTTCCACTTTTGGGGCATTACAAATAATAGCTGCTATGAAAATTTGTGTACAAGGTTTTGTGTGGACATCATTTTTCAGTTTTCCTGGTTATGTACCCAGTAGAAGTACAATTTCTTGTCCTCAAAAACATTCAATCTTGGAACAGAATAGAGCACCTAGAAATAAACCCATGTACATATTGTCAATTAATCTATGACAAAGGAGACAAAGATATACAAAGGGGAAAAGACACTCCTTTCATTAAGTGGTGTTGGGAAAACTGCATAGCTACATGTAAAAGAAGGAAGTTACAGTATTTTCTTACACATGTACAAAAATCAACTCAAAATTGATTAAAGACCTACATGTTAAGACCAGAAATCATAAAACTCCTAGAAGAAAACAATATACTCTTTCACAAAAATATTTTTTTTAATGAGAGTTGCAATGTTTACTTCAATGTTCTCTCTTTCTCTCTCTTTTTTTTTTTTTTTTTTGCCACACAGGCAGTATGTGGGAATCCCTGGGCCAGGGACTGAACCTATGCTGCACAGCAGCAACCAGAGCCACAGTGGTGAGAATGCAGGAGCCTCAACCCGCTAGGCCATCAGAGAACTCCCCCTTTGACATAAATCTTAGCAATATTTTTTTGATACGTCTCCTCAGGCAAGAGAAATAAAAGCAAAAATAAACATATCGGACCTAATCACACTTTCAAGGTTTTAAACCATCACAAAAAAAAGAGAAAAAGACAACTTAATAAGTGGAAGAAGATATTTTCAAATGATAGTCCGATAAGGGGTTAATGTCCAAAATATGTGAAGAGTTCATACAATCAATATCAAAAAAATCAAACAACCTGATTGAAAAATGGACAGAAGATCTGAATAAACATCTTTCTAAAGACATACAGATGGCCAACAGGCATATAAAAAGATGGTCAGTATCAGTAATCACCAAGAAAATGCAAATCATAACCATAATGAGATATCACTTCACACCTTTCCCAATGGCTACCATCCAAAAGACAACAGCTAATAAGCATTGTCAAGGATGTGGAAAAGAGGGAAGGAACACTAGTACACTGTGGTTGGGAATGTAAATTGGTGCAGCCACTATGGAAAATAGTATGGAGGTTCCTCAGAAAATTAAAAATAGAACTATCACATGATCCAACAATTCCACTCCTGGGTATTTATCCAAAGAAAATGAAAGCTCTAATTCCAAAACATACGTGCACCCTGAAGTTCATAGCAGCATTATTTACAATAGCAAATTTGGAAACAACTTCATTCATCAACAGGTGAATAAAGAAAGAACATGTGAGATTTCACACACACACACACACACACACACACACACACACACGCGCGCGCGCACGCACACACACACACACACACACTGGAATAATACTCAGCCATTAAAAAAGGATGAAACTTTGCCATTTGCAACAACATGGATGGATCTTAAGGATATTATGCTTAGTGAAGTAAGTAAGACAGAGAAAGACAAATGCTGTTTGTTTTATATGTAGAATCTAAAAATTAAGACAAAGGAATATAACAAAACAGAAATAGACTCTTATACAGAGAAAAAACTAGTGGTCACCATGGGGTGAGGGTTGGGAGAGGGGCACGATAAGGAAGGGGGATTAAGAGGTAGAGACCAAGTGCTGGAGGGGCTGTGGAGAAAAAGGAACCTCCTGCACTGTTGGTGGGAATGGAAACTGGTACAGCCACTATGGAGAACAGTTTGGAGATACCTTAGAAATCTATACATAGAACTTCCATATGACCCTGCAATCCCACTCTTGGGCATCTATCCAGACAAAACTCTACTTAAAAGAGACACGTGCACCCGCATGTTCATTGCAGCACTATTCACAATAGCCAGGACACGGAAACAACCCAAATGTCCATCGACAGATGATTGGATTCGGAAGAGGTGGTATATATACACAATGGAATACTACTCAGCCATAAAAAAGAATGACATCATGCCATTTGCAGCAACATGGATGGAACTAGAGACTCTCATCCTGAGTGAAATGAGTCAGAAAGACAAAGACAAATACCATATGATATCACTTATAACTGGAATCTAATACCCAGCACAAATGAACATCTCCTCAGAAAAGAAAATCATGGACTTGGAGAAGAGACTTGTGGCTGCCTGATGGGAGGGAGAGGGGGAGGGAGTGGGAGGGATCGGGAGCTTGGGCTTATCAGACACAACTTAGAATAGATTTACAAGGAGATCCTGCTGAATAGCATTGAGAACTTTGTCTAGATACTCATGTTGCAACAGAAGAAAGGGTTGGGGAAAAAATGTAATGTATACATGTAAGGATAACCTGACCCCCTTGCTGTACAGTGGGAAAATAAAAAATAAAAAATAAAAAAGAGGTAGAGACCACTAGGTATAAAATAAATAAGACACATTAAAAATTAAAAATTAAAAAATTAAAAATAAAGGTTTTTAAAAGTTAAAAAATAAATAAGATACAAGGATGTAATATACAGCACAAGGAATATAGCAACTATTTTATAATAACTAAGTAGATTATAATCTATAAAAATATCATTGAATCCCTATGTTATACACTTCAAACTAATATACCATATTTCTTTTTTTTTCCTTTTTAGGGCCACACTTGTGGCATATGGAAGTTTCCATGCTAGGGTCAAATCAGAGCTGCAGCTGTAGGCCTATGCCACAACCACAGCAATGCCAGATCCAAGCCATGTCAGTGGCCTACACCACAGCTCATGGCAACACTGGGTCCTTAACCCACTGAACAAAGCCAGGGGTTGTACCCGCATCCTCATGGATACCAGTAGGGTTCTTTACAACAGGAACTCCCTAATGTTATATTTCAGTTGCACTTCAATTAAAAAAAAAAGATTCAGGAGTTCCCGTTGTGGCTCAGTAGAAATGAATCCTACTAGTACCCATGAGGATGTGGGTTCAATCCCTGGCCTTGCTCAGTGGGTTAAGGATCCAGCATTGCTGTAGCTGTGGCCTGCCTGCAGCTACAGCTCCTATTCGACCCCTAGCTTGGGAACTTCCATATGCCACATGCACAGCCCTAAAAAATGCAGGAAAAAAAAGATTTCAATCACAAGGTCAAGCCTCCAAGGAAGCTTTTTTAAAAATAGAATTTCTTTTTTAAGGGCAGTCTTAGGTTCACAGCAAAATTGAAAAGGTATAGATTTCTCGTGTACCCCCTGCCCTCACGTAGGCATAGTCTCCCGCATTATCAGCATGAGGAAGCTTTAAAATTGCCCCTATCTCAGTATGAATGGCTTCCAGTAGCCAATCAGATTAGTCTCTCCTAGCACCTTGGAGAGCAATTTTAATTAGGAAGCAGGAGTTGGGGTGAGTATAATTTTAGAACGTAGAACAATGTGGGGGAAGATATTTATATTAGAACACTTCTTATCATAACAGAAACTGACTACAACCGGTCAGGCAACCAGGGAGATAGCAGCCTTAACAACTGCAGAAGAGATGTAGCTGGAACCCAAGGAAGCCTGGAAGCAGGGAGGCAGCACCACTGTCATTCTCATTTCTTTGCTTCCCTCAGCCTAGTTTCCCACCACTGCAGGGATGGACAGTTAACTTTCTATCCTGTGCTCTCACAGCTTTACCTCTAGACTGAATTTTTTCTCTCTAAATTCCAAACCAAAAATATCCCCCAAAATCCCGAGGATGGATGCTAACTAACTTGGCTTGTGATTTGACCTCGTTTGACCAGGTTATGAAAGACGCAGGTTGGCTCAGTTTGGGTCATGTTTGCACCCACAGACTCATTGATTGTGAGCAAAGGCAGGAGTTGTAAGAACTTGGCAGCGCCTTTGCACTACATGGTGGTAGTTGGAATAATATGCCTCTGAAGAAAAGGGTGCTTTTCTGAGGCCAGGAGGCTTGTGGAAGGACACACAGGCTAGCTGTCCACCAGGGGGGCACCCCAGGTGGTCTGGCAAGGCCTTAGCCCAAAGGTTCAGAGAGAGGTTTAAGTATAACAACAAACTCTTAATTACTTGCAAGTTTTTCCAAGGCCCCGGAAGTCCTAACAGCCCCACATAGTCCCCAAGTCATCTCTGGCTTATGCTTCTGGTCATCTAGTGAACCGAGTATAGAATGAACTGGATTCCTCAGAGACCTCTTATGTTCTGCTACACAGATAGTTGGGGAAGGAAACGTACCCAATTCTGTCTATTAGCATTTCTTCCCTAGTGGATTGGGTTGTAACCGACCACAGGGTACCAAGGTGGCCGATCATGTCAAACATCACGCTGATTTGTTCTGAATCCCTCGCTCACCGTAGTCACCTCAGGGTTTCCTCTCCAGAGACGCCTCCTCGACCCACCCAGACATCTCCTCTTCTGTCTTCCTGCCTGACGCTGTTTTTCTCCATCCCATTGATCACTACCTGCTGTTCCCGGCCTCATTGCTCATTGTCTGTCTCACAGAATTAAGGCTCCACGAGGTCAAGGGCTTTGTTCACTGTGGAACCCCTGCATGTGGAGCAGCACCTGTCACTCTGTGAATAATTTTTGCCCCATGGCAATGCCTCTGATAGAGCAACGGTCTTCACATTCATTCAGGGTGAGATACTGGGAAATCATGATATCATGCTGGGAAAATAGTTGATTTCATCTTAGGGAATAGAAACTGTTTTGGGGTTTTTTTGGCCATGTGCAATGGCTTGATGTGGGATCTCAGTTCCTAGACCAGAGATTGAACCTGGGCTGCAGCAGTGAAAGCACCAATTCCTAACCACTAGACCAGCAGGGAACTCCCAGAAATAATTTTCTTACAGGAAAATGACCGTATGCATGTACTTTCAGTGGGGCTTTCAGCTGGGCCTAAACTATAATTCAGACATTCATCTAGGCATGTGGATTCTACAGCCGCCTCCCCAGGACTGGCATTGGGTAAGTGGCCTGAGGATCCATTTGAGAGAGAGAGAGAGAGAGAGAGAGAGCGAGAAATAGATACATACATACATAAATACACACATACGTGTATATATATATGTATCTATATATACACGTACTCGTCAAATTAAAAACAATGTTTACCTCTGGGAACAAAGAGGGATAACATTCAAAAATGGACTTTAGCACTAGTCGAATGTTCTAATATTTTAGAATATTTTGAGTAGAGAGGGAGAGAGAAAGAGAGAGACAGAGAGACAAAGACAGAGACACAGAGACAGGGATAGAGAGAAACATTTTTAAAACCACTATGAACATGAAAAAAGGCTGAAGGCAAATATGCCAAAATATTAAAAGGAGTTGATTTTCAAATGATAGGAATATGGCTGATTTTTTTTTCTTCTTTATTCTCTTATTTTCAATTTATCTGCACCAAATAAAACATGATATAAAACAGAATTAATCATAAAAATGGAAGAATTAAACTACTGCTAAGAAGGCTTTTACTGAAATAAACTGATGGAAACACTTAACCATTTTTTCTGCAATGCCAAACTCATCATATCCTTGCACCTTCGGTTCCTAGGCCTATGATTTCTCTCTTTTTGAAAACCCTTTTCTTTTTTAATGCTGTGCTGATATTCTGAAAATCTGTGGAGAGGAAAGATGTGAGTATGACCTTGTGTCATGTCTCTTCTTTCCAGAATCATTTTCGATTCAGAACTGGTTACATATTATTTCTAACCAGCAGAGTGGTTCATTTCTTTGAATGAATAGAATTTTAATGTCTCTTTCTATTAATATCTTGCTTTTTTTTTTTGGTCTTTTTGTCTTTTTAGGGCTGCACTGAGGCATATGGAGGTTCCCAGGCTAGGGGTTGAGTCGGAGCTATAGCTGCTGGCCTATGCTAGAGCCACAGCAATGCGGCATCCGAGCTTCATCTGCGACCTACACCACAGCTCATGGCAGTGGTGGATCCTTAACCCACTGAGCAAGGCCAGGGATCAAACCTGCATCCTCATGGATGCTAATCGGGTTCGTTAACTGCTGAGCCACAATGGGAACACCAAAATCTTGCATTTTTAATATGCTTTGTAGAGTTGATTAGTCTTAGAATCCACAAACTCTATGGTAAAAGATATTTAATCACAAAAGTCTTTACTGGAGCCAATAAATGCTCTGCGTTCCCCCCCCCCCCATTTTTTTTTTCTTTTTTATGGCTGCACCTGCAGCATATGGAAGTTCCTGGGCTAGGAGTCGAAGCTGCAGCACGCTGTGGCTTATGCCACAGTCACAGCAATGCCAGATCCAAGCCTCATCTGTGACCTATGCCGCAGCTTGTGGCAACGCCAGATCCTTAACCCACTGAGAGAGGCCAGAGATTAAACCCGAATCCTCGTGGATACCATATGGGATTCTTAAGTCACCAAGCCACAAGGGCAACTCCTGCATCCCTCTTTAGGCCTTGGAATTATTTTTTTTTTTTGTCTTTTTGCCTTTTCTAGGGCCGCTCTCGAGGCATATGGAGGTTCCCAGGCTAGGGGTCCAAATGGAGCCGTAGCCGCCGGCCCATGCCAGAGCCACAGCAGCGCACGATCTGAGCCGCGTCTGCAACCTACACCACAGCTCACAGCAACGCCAGGTCCTCAACCCACTGAGCAAGGCCAGGGGCCGAACCCGCAACCTCATGGTTCCTAGTTGGATTCGTTAACCACTGCGCCACAACGGGAACTCCAGGCCTTGGAATTTTAGCAATCACATGGCTAATGTTATCTGAGTTAGAGAATTATCCAGGGCAGGTATTTATGTCTGCTTTGTTCATTGCTATATATTTCCCCAGTTCTTAGCAGAGTAGGTAGGTAGCATAGAAAGTGCTCAATAATTGTTTGTTAAATAAATAAATGGGTTTGAAGCATTGAAGAAATTCTTATTTGTGTGTTGCTTAATTTAAGATTTGGTCTACTTTCTCTCCACTAGGGTCCCACGTGACTAGGAGGGTGGGGAGGGGAGACAGTGTTGGGACTGGGGTGGCAAGAGTTCTGTTAAGGAAGGGGAGTGCAGTTACCGAAAAGAATAGGAAATAGGTGTTTGGGAAACAAAACCAACAGCTGTCCACAGGGAAGCCCATGAACTCATCGTAAACTGTTCATTCACATTAGAAATTTCAGAAAGAAAATGAGAAAGAAGGAGAAAACACTAGACGTTATGGTGAGGGGTGGACAGAGGTGGGAGGTGCAGAAGGGAGGCCAGAACGAGTGGGGTAGGGAGCCCTTGGACAGGAAGAGAGAGAGGCGGGCACAGCATGATATGACCCATGTATGTTTGGAAAGGGTTGTTCCAGTAGCTGTGTGGAGAAGGAACACTGAGAGGTGGCAAGAGTAGAGGTTTGGAGACCTGCTAGGAGCTTATGTCAGCTACTCAGATGAGTGATGCGGATGCTCAGGCCAGGGTGGAAGTGGGAGAAGTCACCAGACATCGAGTGACCATGCCCACAAATGACTGATTTTAACTGGGATGTGTGCCGCAAAAGAGAAGAATGGGGGATCTTGGTCTGCTCGGAGGGGCGGAAGCACGTCCAGGTAAGGTTTCTCTGAGCGAATGGCATTCACACTGAGACTGGAAGGGTGAGGGAAGAAGGAAAGGAACAGAAAACTTCTAGAACAGGACATACAAGTGGGAAAGCTTCGAGGCCAGAAGAGCACAGCTCACTCTAGGAACTAAAAGGAGGCCCATGTGAACAGGAGGAGCCATTGGGTAAGATGAAGCTGGCAAGGTCAATGGGAATCAGATATTATAGGGCCTTTGAAGCCTTGTGTGCCTTGTAAGACTGTTGACTTTGAGCCTAAGAGCACTAGGAAACCACAGAGGGATATTAAGCCTGAGGGGAGCATTACTTGTTCCCTCGTGAACGTGTATTTATTAAACGTGATCTCTCCGGCCATCATCTTCATGATCCGATGCATAGTTTACAAAAGGTACTTTGATTGCAATATGGGAGACAGATCAGAGGGAGGAAGGGCAAGTGCCGAGCCCTAGTGGGTGAGATTCAGAGGCTGACAGTGGGAGGTGGCGGTGGTGTGCCCTACGGAGGTGGCAGTGGGCATAGAGGGAGAAGGATGATGTAATGACTGGCAGGTTGGGGAGCAGGGATATGGAAGAGGCTGAGATGAGCAGTGCACAAGAGACATTGGCAAATGGGGTTCATCGGAGGGTTGGGATGTTGTCTTAGAGTCAGTCCCTGCTTCTCATCCCAGAGTATCTTAGAGTGTCCTTAGAGGACTGTGATAGACCTTGCAGGATAACCAGCAGAAAATAGATGTTGTACTAAGAATACTTCCAAGTGAGCTTATTGATGAAGCGTTGCTTATAAAATATGGGCAGGGTGCAGGGGAACCACAAGAATAACCTCAGGCCCCAACTAGATGGGACGAGAGGAGAGAGAAGTAACCAGAACGCAGAAGAAGAAAGTCGTATGGAGAAGGCCATACACTTTGACCTGTACTCTTTGGTCAAGGAATTCACAGGGAAGAAGCCAGGGGAGTAGAAATTTCCCGTCGCACTTTTCTTTCTCTCAGGAGTCCACTGCCTGGGATCCCCATCGGTAAACCCCAGCCAGGAGCCAGGGGGCTTGGAAACTGTGGTGTGTTTAAGTCAGCCTCCAGGTGTGAGTGCGGGTGAAGGGCAGAAGTGGACAAACAGAAGTCCCTGCTGGAGCTCAGCCAATCACATTAACAGTTCAGAATCTCACCTCTTAGCCCGCATAGGGATAGGATTCCAAGCATTTTAATTTAATTTTATTTTTTCTGTGCCCTTAGCATTCGGGAGTTCCTGGGCCAAGGATCAAACCTGTGCCACAGCAGGGACCCAAACCTCTGCAGGGATAAAGCCAGATCCTTAACCCACTGTGCCACAAGAGACCTCCTCAAGCATTTTAATTGAGAAATAAAAATAGAAGAAGGAAAATGTTCTCTACTGTTGGAGGAAGTCCCTCCACCCCTTCCTCCCTGCTACTCAGGATATTTAGTTGTAAATTCTGATAAAAATAACCTTTTGAAATCTGAAGCTTTTGCCAAGCTTATAGCAAGATCTTCTAAGATACAGAGAAGACTTTTGCAGTGAAGTTCAAAGACGTTTGCATTTGCAGTGAAGTTCAAAGACATTTGCATCCTGCACAAGCGACGGTTGTTTTCTGCAACCTAGGCAACTCCTTGGAGCTTGAATGCATCAGAACCAGAAGATCTGGCCAGATAAAATTATTTTGCTGCATCATGAATCTGAGCTACGGAAGCTTTCTGCCTTTGTTTTCCCTATTACCCAAGTTACAGCAGATTTGTTTTTCTAAGCACATTGTCTTTTTAAAATCCATGACAAGTCGTGGAAAAGTCATCATGCTTGCTCAGAATTCAGCTGGTCAGCACATTTTTCCATCTACAACCTAGTAAAACAGGTTAGCCAGGTATCTTATTTCTTTGCCTTCTAAAATGTTATGATCCTGGAACAGGCTTTCCATATTTTTCTTACTGGCTCTGGTTTCCACGGCAAGTTAACAGTGATTATTTGTGGTCTGACAGTTCCCTTGGCGTTACACCAAAAACAGGAGCAAGAAAGCACATTCTTAGTCAGGGAGGTTTAGCGTCGAAGCCAGATATTCAGCTGTGAATCCACATTCCCTTCCCTTCTGTACCCCTTCTCTCCTTTGAGTGAAAATATCATCTGGCAGTTTCTTTGGTTTCCCAGCTTCAGACAGCTACTGGAGCCCAGCAATTCCCCAAAATGTCACAGCATTTTCAAGTCTGTATAAATGTCGATCTGATTTCTTAAGTAGAATATTTGTCTCCAAGTTAAAAGAAATGAAGTGTTTTTCCTCTCTGCTTTAGAAAGCTGGTTTTTCAAAGATTGGGGCAGAACTGCCGCCTGAGCTTAGTAATGCGGACGAGTCAAGAGCAAGAGTGTGAGGGGTGCACAAAGACAGTGGAAGCTGTCCTTTCTCTTCTCTTCCGGCTCTGCCCCTGCCACCGCCGCCCCACCTACAAAAGTCCTCTCTGAGAAAGAAGTGAGGATGGGGTAGGAAAAGCTGTATGAAGAATTTGGGAAAGCTTGGCTGCCGAACGCTCTGTCAACATTCAGTAACTATAAAAATGTTTCAATTAAAAACCTTAGACCCCAAAGGCAACTTAATTTTACCTTTTTGTTTTAAAAGAGAACAGAAAATTCTATTTAATGAAAATACGATTGAACTAAAAAAATCCAGTTCTAAAGTATAATTGTTTAAAGGCGAGAAATGATAGAAAAAACAGGAGAATGAAGAGATGGTGGGAAAAATAGAGAAATGACCTTAACGATTGTCAAATTCCTGAGAAGCACAGGTTTAATATGTTCGTATTAGTGCTAAATATTTAATACCATTCTTTTTTGCACTAAAAATTTTAATTTATAACTTAAATATAACATTTTTCACAATTTTGAGCATTTTATGAAATAAGTTTTGTTTTTATTTTTAATTAAAATTACGTATTTTAGTGTAACATGATGATTTGCTATAGATATATATAATGAAATTATAACTACCGTCAAGCTACTTAATATATCATCTCCCCACACTCACCATTTTTAAAGTGATGAATACCTGAAATCTATCTCTTAGCATATTTCTAGTGTTCAATAGAGTATTATTAAGAATAATCAGAGTTCCCTTTGTGGCTCAGCGGTAATGAA
The DNA here is from genome assembly GCF_016906955.1 of Phacochoerus africanus. Lineage (NCBI taxonomy): Eukaryota > Metazoa > Chordata > Mammalia > Artiodactyla > Suidae > Phacochoerus > Phacochoerus africanus. Next base: position 124,557,928 of record NC_062549.1, read on the forward strand.
CTCAACTACTATTCACGAGAACTCCGGATTTGATCCCTGGCCTCGCTCAGCGGGTTAAGGATCTGGTGTTGCAGTGGGCTGTGGTGTAGGTCGTAGACATGGCTCGGATCTGGCGTTGCTGTGGCTGTGGTGTAGGCCGGGAGCTGTAGCTTCAACTCAACCCCTAGCCTGGGAACTTCCATATGCCATGGGTGTGGCCCTAAAAAGACAAAAAATAAAAATAAATAAAAAATAAAATAATAATTATCACGGAGTTCCCTGGTGGCCTAGTGGTAAAGGATTCCTTGTTGTCACTGCAGTGGCTTGGGTTTGATCCCTGGCCTGGGAACAAACACAGGCCACGGACGTGGCTAAAAACCAGAATAGTCATCATGCCTGTTCATGGCATCTCTAGATTTCTTCACGCAACATAGCTGAACACCTGCATCCTTTGACCAGCATCTCTGTATTCCACCCCTACCCCTCAGCCCCTGGGAGTCACCATTCTATTCTCTGCTTCTGTGAGTTCAACATTTTCTCCTTTTTTTTAGATTCCACATATAAAGGCGATCAAACAGTATTTGTTTTTCTTTGTCTGGCTTATTTCATTAGCATGATGTCTTCCAGGTTTCTCCTGATAGGACTCATTCTCTGCCCACACGCTCCTCTGCAGCCAAATCCATCTCCACACTCCCAGAGCCTGCCCAGTGTCCAACCCAACCTCTGAAATCCACATCTCCCTAACTTCAGCTGGCCTGGTTTATACTTTATAATTCCTTGCTTTGCTCTGGCCTTTAATTTGTGTGGGCATCTGGATAAAACATTTATTGCTGATCACTGCCTTGTTTATGAAGTGATCCTTATCTTTTTCTGAGCAATAGCATAGCTCAGGCCTTAAAATTAGGCCGATCGGAGTTTGGATCCCATGCTGCTAACTTACCAGCTGTGTGATTTTGCTTCAATTAATTAACTACTCTGGGCTTAAATTTTCTGTCAGATGTGGGCCATGGGGGTCATTATGAGGATTACTTGAGACTTCATATGTTAAACAAGTAACATGGTAGGTGGCAGATAGATATATATTTTTCATTTCCTTCTTTCCAAAACATCCAATAGGGGAACACGTGAAAGGAAGAAGCTATGGGTTTATGGGTTTTATATCTTACCAAGAAGAGAAGTGAGATTCTCTGGGCTTATGAACAACAGAAAAACTAAAGTTCCTGGCAACAGATGAGTCTCCTAACGTCTCAGTCTCAAGATTAAGAGTCCTAAGAACAGTGACGTCTGCAGCATCAATGGCTTTGTTGAACACTCTTGCAAAATTTCAGTCAAATCTCAGCAGTGATTTTTTTTGCAGTCGGCCTTCTTTTTTCTTGGCAAACTATCTTGACCTAATTTTTAGAAAGGGACATGGATAGAAAAAGGAAAACTGAATATTAATCACTTCCCATATTTATAAATAGTAAACAGAATTAAAACTGCCTGATGAGGAGTTCCCGTCGTGGCGCAGTGGTTAACGAATCCGACTAGGAACCATGAGGTTGCGGGTTCGGTCCCTGCCCTTGCTCAGTGGGTTAACGATCTGGCGTTGCCGTGAGCTGTGGTGTAGGTTGCAGACGCGGCTCGGATCCAGCGTTGCTGTGGCTCTGGCGTAGGCCGGTGGCTACAGCTCCGATTAGACCCCTAGCCTGGGAACCTCCATATGCCGCAGGAGCGGCCCAAGAAATAGCAAAAAGACAAAAAAAAAACAAAAAACAAACAAAAAAAAACTGCCTGATGAGATCAATCTATTATTAAAAATCATTTTTAATAAAAACAAAAAGTATTCTAAAAAGGCCCCCAAAAAAAGTTAGGCATAATGTGCCTCTAAGGAAATAATTTTTTTTCAAGCAATAAAGGCGATGGCGGAAAAACCATGGCTAATTCATCAGAATAATTGCTTTAAAAAAGCTATTTCATAAAATAAAAACCAGGGAGTATAGAGGGTAGAGGCAAAGACTTAGTAGTAAATGATAAAAATGATTAAAGGGCTGACATTAAAGAAAATAAGTGTTTGCCATCAATGCATCCTGACTCGGGAAAAATGCTCAAAGACGTAAACTATGGAGACAGTCCCATGACACCCAGTGGATCTGCTGAATGACGGCACCGGGGAGAGCAGAGAACCAGTGCTGGAAAATAGGCATCTTGGCATCCCCCTGGCTCGCCTATGCAAAGGTTTTTTTCCAGGCACAGAATAGAGGTGTCACTGGGCTGAGCTTGCTGACATCCGTGTGCTCCTCCAGATCCTTCCAGAGTATCTGAGCCTTGGAATAACTAGCCTAAGATGCACCTCCCCTCCCAGAGCAACCCTGGAGCTCTCCTTAACCCCCTCCACTTCCCCCAATTCCAGGACATTACAAAATGCCTGATCAGGAGTTCCCGTCATGGTGCAGTGGAAATGAATCCAACTAGTAACCATGAGGTTGCCGGTTTGATCCCTGGCCTCACTCAGTGGGTTAAGGATCCAGTGTGGCCGTGAGCTGTGGTGTAGGTTGCAGACACGGCTCGGATCCCACATTGCTGTGGCTGTGGTGTAGGCTGGCAGCTGCAGCTCCCATTTGACCCCTAGCCAGGGAATCTCCATATGCTGTGGGTGCAGCCCTAAAAACCAAAAAAAGGTGGCTGATCAGGTAAAAAACACAGGGGTCTGGCCAGCTCCTGATATAGCGGAGTCAAGAAATGATCTAAGCTTTGTGTCTCCCTATGAGTGCCTCCTAGAGTCAGGGATTTTCGTCTGCCTCGGGCTTCTTCCGTTCCACCTGAACTGACTTTAACTCACAGTGTAATTCTCTGGGCAGCCGGCCTAAACTCCCCGTGCCCCACAGGGTTAAGGAAGGAGTGAGAACTGGCCTGCTCCAGGTGATGCCAGAGGACACAGGCCCAATGGCTGGAGCCTGTGCCCTTAGGACTGGCCTAAAGCCAAATTCCAGGTTTGGGCACCACTCACCAAAGTATTCGCTTTGTCACGGTACTGAGACCAAAGGCCAGGAAGATTACATTATTAGGGCTTAAGGCATGAAGCTTACCTTCCTGCCTATTCTGCGGTGTGTTTGCCAGTAATCTCACTTCTTTATTGGGCAGTATCAATGGTGAGGCAGGTCGTGGAGGTATAGAGATTTTATTTTATTTTATTTTATTTATTTATTTTTGTCTTTTTTGCTATTTCTTGGGCCGCTCCCGCGGCATATGGAGGTTCCCAGGCTAGGGGTCCAATCGGAACTGTAGCCGCCAGCCTACACCAGGGCCACAGCAACGCAGGATCCGAGCAGTGTCTGCAACCCACACCACAGTTCACGGCAACGCCGGATCGTCAACCCACTGAGCAAGGGCAGGGACCGAACCTGCAACCTCATGGTTCCTAGTCGGATTCGTCAACCACTGCTCCACGATGGGAACTCCGGTATAGAGATTTTAAAGGGAGAAGCACAGCGGTAGGCGGTTGAGAAGAGAGATACAGCCCCTCGCTCCTTACCTCTCTCGAACACATCTCCATTCCTTCCGAAAAATTAAGGTCCTGGTTTCATGAACATTGAGATTTCATAGGTTGTGTCCTTCTTCCCTATGGACCTTGCAAGGTTTAAAAATGGATTTAGCTGTTTTCCCACTGAAAGGAACCATAAATGCTACAATGCCAAGCTGAGCATAAACCCTGAAAACCCTGCTGAGAAGGCGGATATGCTTCTACATCTCTTCTCTCTGCTTCTGTATCTCTTCTCGCTCAGTCTCCTGGCTTTTGCATCCTTATCTGGCACCGCAGGAGAGAGCTGCCCTTAGAGCCCCAGCTAGAAGGCGGCATCCTGCTTTCCCACCTCTTCCCTTCTAGTCCATTTCCCAGGAGCTGGGTCCCATTCTCATTCCTCTATTACTTTCTTTTTCTTTTTAGGGACACACCTGCAGCATATAGAAGTTCCCAGGCCAGGGGTTAAATTGGAGTTGCAGCTGCAGGCCTACGCCACAGCCACAGCAGCTCTGGACCTGAGCTGCATCTGTGCCCTATGCCACAGTTTGCAGCAACCCGGGATCCTTAACCCACTGAACAAAGCCAGGGACTAAACATGCATCCTCATAAAGACATCAGGTTCTTAACCCACAGAGCCACAACGGGAACTCCATCCCTCCATTGATTTTGAGTAGATTACCCTGAATGACACTACTCTGTTAAGAATTGCTGAAGACAGGCTACATGTGAATCCCATAATCACAGTCTTATCTTTTTTTTTTTTAATTGCAAAATATGTTCCTTGATCAGAAGCAATGTTGTATGGTATACCATGATGGTGAACGCAGCATTAAGCAAGTACATGGATAACATTTCTGGAAGACATATGGTAGGAAGAAAGATTATGTAGAATAAATTTCTGTTGCAATGAGGACAAATTACTAAATTATTCTTTATGAACACCAGTAGAAAGGGGCGGTATAATCAACCTGCCACCAGGTGGCAGTGTTCTGCTGAGTATAGTACTGAATTGAGGGCTCAAGACCATGACTAAAACACTGGTAGTAGCCAGGTTAGCTTTGTTGAAGAGAGCCCTATATTACATCTATGAATAATCTGCACCCCTGACACCATGAATCTTTCCATGAGTCTGTTTTCAAGTACTGACATGTTTGGGTAAAGAATCTGAGAGCCTCAAAACGGGTAATTTTGTTCACCTGACTATTCAGAATATCTCCTACTGCAAAGGCTATCTGATGGGCATTCACAAAGGACACAAATAGTCTCACATTCTGGAATCATTCCCAGGTGTTCATTCATATATATCCTCCCTAAACCTCCAGCAACCGACGCCTTGGTGTTCTGTTCTTCCTTCCAAGTTTCTGAGCATGTGACTAAACCCTTAGCCCCTGTCCTTGAATTTATGTAAATCCACATTTCAGTCCATCTCTCTTGGCAAATGGACCATAAGATGTACTGGTCAAAGTTATGCCCAGTGGGATGAATTTGTCTTTTTTTCTCTTCTCTGTTTAGGGCTGCATTCGTGGCATACAGAGGTTCCCAGTCTAGGGGTCAGATTGGAGCCAGAGCTGCCTGCCTACACCAGAGCCACAGCCACAGCAACACCAGATCTGAGCCACATCTGTGACCTATGCTGCAGCTTGTGGCAATGCAAGATCCTTAACCCACTGAACAAAGCCAGGGATTGAACCTGCGTCCTCATGGATACTAGTCAGGTTTGTTATCCCCTGAGCCACAACAGGAACCCCCAGTCTGATCTCGAACATGCCATTTCTCCTTGGTGATGGAATGCTTGGCTCACCAAATTCACAGTTTTGTGGCTCAGACCACTGCCAGTTAAAATGGGCAACTCACTGCGTATTGGGTGTCTCGTGGTCAGGCGGAGGTGGCCGGGTGCCTTGGTGAGACACACGCATTCCAGAGTTGGGAGAGAAATTCCACGAAGATTCAGAGACCAGTCAATTCCGTTTTTAGGAGTCCAGTGGTAAAGGGCTACCAGAACAATCCCTTCAAAGTGAAATACAAATTGTAACATCTTTCACCATCACCATGAAGATGGAAGCATAGAGACTGGAAGTCTCTTTGGGTTCTGGAGGCAACATATTGCTCCTGCCCATATGTTGGATGGCATGGAGGGATGTCAGTTTTGAGGGGGCTCAGAGCAGAAGAATATACTCCAGCAGGTCCACACTGTGGCACCATCAGCCCTGCCACATGGGTCATATGATCCAGCAGGCCCTATGGTGTTGGAGGTGGTAGTGGTATCAAAAAAATGCAGTAAGGGCCTTTGGAAAACCCCAGCAGGAGAATCACATGGTTGGCCCCTGAGATTTTGGAGAAAGGTCATGCTATCCACAGCAGAGAATTACATATCATTGGCAAAACAGTTCTTGGCAAGTTGCAGAGGGCAAGTTACTTTGGTAAAGGCAGAATGCTTGACTATGGAACGTCAAAGGACTTATGCATCTAGAATTTCCCCTCAAAGCTATGTTCTGTCAATTACACCAAGTCAGAGCGCTGGATGGGGGAGTTCCCGTCATGGCTCAGTGGTTAACGAATCCAACTAGGAACCATGAGGTTGTGGGTTCGATCCCTGGCCTTGCTCAGTGGGTTAAGGATCTGGCGTTGCCATGAGCTGTGGTGTAGGTCAAAGATGTGGCTCGGATCCCACGTTCTGTGGCTGTGGCGTAGGCCGGCGGCTACAGCTCTGACTTGACCCCTAGCCTGGGAACCTCCATATGCCAAGGGTGCAGCCCTAGAAAAGACAAAAAAAATTTTTTTTTTAAAGATTGCTTAGTAGCATCCTCTGTAAGATGGAAATAGAATATCCAGACTCAAGTTCAGGCATGATCAGAGGGCACAAATAAGCAGTATGAGCAAATGTCTCAGACCCTCATGTTACACCAGTTCTCCTCCCATGGCTTGTACCCATGGCCTAGTGAAGGGTTCCAGATGAACAGGTAAAGCTGAGTGAAAAGCCCAAGACTGGTTTTTAGATGGGTCAACTCATTGAGTATATACAGGCTAGAAATTGTTGGCTGCATTATAGCCACATTCAGAGTTGGTCCAGGAAGACAGTGGAGAAGGCATATCTTCCCAAATGACAGAGCTGGGAACAGAGTACCTGATTATCTCTCTGATGGAAGGAGAAATGGCCTGAAACAAGAATACGTATAGATTCGTGAGTTGTGGGCAATGACTTGGCTGTTTTGTTGAAACCAGAGACAAAGAGTTCTGGGCAGAAGACTGTTATAAAAATGCGGGAGGAGGACAAATGTGAAGATCTGTTTGTTTGGGTTTTGGGGGGTGGGAGTGGGGGGCTTAGCTGCGCCTACAGCATGCGGAAGTTCCCTGGCCAGAGATCAAAACTGCGCCACAGCAGCGACCAAGCTGCTGCAGTGACAACACCAGACCATTAACCCACTGAACCTCAAGAGAACTCCACGAGTGTGAAGATTTTTGTATCACATGTCAATACCATCAGAAAGCAGGCACCAGACGCTAAACAACCTGTAGACAAACTGGCTCAAGCAGTTGATGTGGATCAGACATCACCAGCAGCAATCCCAGAGTGATATGATGGCCACGTCAATGGAATAGTCATATGGCAGGTGGAGGCTACATATGGTGCTATCAGCACGAGCTCATGTTTAACAATCTAGTTACCAGTGCCTCTGAATGTCTAATGTGTCAGCAACAGAGACCAACACTATGCCTCCAATGTAATATTATTCCTCAAAGAAATCACCCCGAACATTGGAACACTCCTATTCTTAAAGCGCTAGTTGGTCCCTCTTACAAAGAGAATACCTAATCCAGGAATGAATTTTCCTTTCCTACTAATAGAGCTTCAGCCAGGACCAGTATCTAGAGGCTTTTGAAATGCTTGAGCCAGAGGCATAGGGTCCCAAACAGCATGATACCTGTTCAGGTGATTTACTTTAGGGCAAAGGTGCAGGTATGAACCTATGACCGTGGATTCCACTGGTCATATCACATGCCACATCATTCAGATGCAGCCAGGCTCAAAGAATGCCAAAATGACCTCCTAAAGGGCCAACTGGGTACTCAGAACCCTAGATACCATCACTTGTTATTCCATTGAGCTATGGAATCCATCGCTTATTCCCCAGAGTACATGTGGATAAACCCTAGAGTGTCATTAGATCCTTGGAATTTAAAAAAGCATAATTTGTTCACTTGAATTATCAAGCATGCTGTTATTTTCCTCAATCCCCAGAAATACTTTGTGCTCTAAGATCACAAAATACAAAGAAAGGCCATAAAATATAAAAAGGAGAGGTTTTTCAGTGAAAAACAACCATTAATTCTAATTTTGTCCAGAGAAACAAATGAAAAACAAGCAAAAAACCCCAATTTACTGGTCTGATGCCTAGTTGACAATACTGGTATCAAATATCTGGAATCTGGAGACCTAGACAACACACAGAAGGAAAGATCTGGGTTCTATGATCAATAAAACTTTGATGAAGAGCTAATTACCATTAACTAAATCTGACTTCTGTTTTCATGCATGATGGGATACACAAACTAGATTTACTCTCCGAAACAGCAACAACAAAAGAGAAAAAAAGACCTTTGAAATTTAAGAAACTACCTTAAGAAACTAGAAAACGAAGAGCAAATTAAACCCAGAGAAAAGAAAAAGGAAATAATAGAGATAAAAATGAATGTAAATTGAATACCAAAAAAGAGGAAAATCAATAAAACCAAAAGCTAGTTGAGAAGATCAATAAAATTGATAAATTAGTAAATCTGTAGCCAGATTGGTCAGGGAAAAACAGAGAAATACAACTCTGAGAGAAATACAAGGAAGAAAAACAGAGAAATACAATATCAAGAATGAGAGTGTTGACATCAGTAAAGATTCTATAGTTCTTAAAAAGATAATAAGGGAATATAATAAATAACTTTGTACCTAATAACTCAACAGCATAGGGATGAAATATACAAATTCTTTGAAGGACACAAACTACTAAAATTTACTCAGAAAAGGAATTAAATAGCTCTATATCAATTAAAGAATTAAATCTGTGGTTAAAAACTATCCTATAAATAAAAGTCCAAAAGCTCTCAAGGTCCATTTGTAGGAGGAAATAGAATGGTCAGTCTTCTAAGACACTAGACACATCCAAATAAGGCACTGAATATTGCAGTCCGCCTTGTAAAACTTTTTTAAATGAATGAATGATTTTTTAAAAAAGGAAAAAAACTCCAGGCCCAGATTGTTTCACTGGCAAATTCTAAACAACATAGAAGGAAGAAACAATACCAGTTCTGCACAAACTCTCTCATAAAATTGAAAAGTGGAAAGTTTTTCCCAGTTTAATCTATAAGGCCGGTATTATCCTAATACCAAAAACAAAGACATTCCAAGAAAACTATATATAGACCAATATGCCTTGTGAACATGGTGAAAAGATTCTAAAAGTATTTTTAGCAGATAAAATTCAACAACATATAAGATAAATAATACATCATAGCCAAATAAGGTTTATTCCAGGAAGGCAAAGCTGGTTTAACATTTGAAAATCAATCAGTGTAACATACAATATTAACAAACTGAAATAGAAAGTCATATGATTATCCCAATAGATGGAGAAGGAGTTCCCATTGTGGTGCAATGGAAACAAATCCAACTAGGAACCATGAGGTTGCAGGTTCCATCCCTGGCCTCACTCAGTTAGTTAAGGATCCGGCGTTGCCATGAGCTGTAGTGTAGGCTCGGATCTGGCATTGCTGTGGCTGTGGTATAGGCCAGCAGCTACAGCTCTGATTAGACCCCTAGCCTGGGAACCTCTGTATGCCATGGGTGTGGCCCCCAAAAGACAAAAGACCAAAAAAAAAAAAAAAGATGGAGGAAAAACATTCAACATCCATCATCCTTTGCCAATCAAAACTCAACAAACAGATTAGAAGGGAACTTCCTTAACTTGCTGATGGCCTACATCAAAAACCTATAGCTAGGAGTTCTGTTGTGGTTGAGCGGTAGTAAACCGACTTGTATCCATAAGGATTTGGGTTTGATCCCTGGCCTTGCTCTGTGGGTTAAGGATCTGGCATTGCTGTGGCTGTGGTGTAGGCCGGCAGCTGCAGCTCTGATTGGACCCCTAGCCTGGGAACTTCCATATGCAGCAAGTGCAGCCCTAAAAAGACAAAAAAACAAAACCAAAACCAAAAAAACCCAACAAAACTTATAGCTAACATCATACTTAATGGTGAAAGATAGAATGCTTTCTATCTAAGGTTAGAAACAAGAGAAAAATATTTATTCTCGCCACTTAACTTCATCCTAGAGGTTCTAGCCAGAGCAGTATGTTAAGGGGAAAAACATCCAGATAAGAAGGAGTAAACTTGTCTTTATTCACAATAATATTTATATTATTCGTAAAATAATAATATATGTACAAAATCTGATAGAATCTCTAAAAAACTGCTAGAACTAATAAATGAGTTTAGTAAGGACACAAGATTAACATACAAAAAATTGATTAAATGCATATGTATTTGCAATAAACAATTAGAAATTAGAAGTTTTAAATACCATTTCCAGTTGAAAATATGTCCAAAAATTTGAAATACTTAGGGATAAAATCTTACATAAGATGTGAAAGACCCGTATACTGAAAACTAGAATCATTGTTGAGAGAAATGAAAGAATAAATGGAGATCTATACCTTGTAATGGGTCAGCAAACAAAATATTGTTAAGAGGTCAGTTCTTCCCAATTTGTTCTAATGAGTCAATGCAATTTCAAACAAAATTTCTAAAGGCTTTTTCATAGAAATTGACAAGCTGACTGAAATTCACGAGGAAATGCAAAAATCCTTCAGTGGCCAATTTTTTTTTTTTTTCCCCTTTTTAGGGCTGCACCTGCGGCATATGTAGGTTCCCAGGCCAGGGGTCGAATCGGAGCTGTAGCTGCCGGCCTCCGCCACAGCCACAGCAACGCAGGATCTGAGCCTCATCTATGACCTAAAATCAAAGTTTACAGCAATGCCAGACCCCTGACCCACTGAGCAAGGTCAGGGATCAAACCTGCATCCTCATGGATGCTAGTCAGATTGTTTCTGCTGTGCCAGAATGGGAACTCCCCAAAATATTTTTAAAAAGAGAAAAAAAGAACAAATTTGGAAGCCAGACACTACCTGATTTTAAGGTAATATAAAGCTACATTATTCAAGATTATGAGGTATTGGTGTAAAGGTGGATAAATACGTTGATACAATAGAATAGAGACTGAGAAGGAGACGTGTACATGACGGACAACTGATTTTCAACAAATATGCAAAGCAGACTCGGTGGAACTCAGTTACAGCCTGTTCATCTCATCCGTTCCCCTTAGAAAAAAAAAAAAGAGAGAGAGAATCATGCTATAGTGTAGGTGGCATCAGGTCCTGGAATCCTCAGGGATTTCCTCAAGTTGTTCACAAAGGTTGGGAAGGAGACACAAGATGCCACCCCTGGTGGGTACCGAGGGGCAGGGAAAACGGGGGGAAGGGTAGGAGACTTTCTCTGTGGTCTGAATATTTTACAAGCATTTATTATGTTGTAATTAAAACTCTTTTTTCCCCAGCTAAGACTTCATGCCGTATGCCTGGTGTGTGTGTGTGTGTGTGTGTGTGTGTGTGTGTGTGTGTGTCGAGAGGATCCTCCAAACATATAGTCCGAGGAAGACCTTGGCCCTGCATTTTCTCGCCCACCTCCGTGGGAAAGGCAGGTGGCTCTCTCTTTAGGTGTGCATACTGGTTAGGCGCTGTCCTTCATGAAAGCTGTCAGTTCCTGGTTGATTTTGCTTACTTACACCATAGACCTTCAGCACGTCAGGCTTGTCTAAGAAAATGCAACCTTGAATTAGCTGATGCTGAATTATTAATGAAAGTTCACTTGTAGAAATCATGCTCAGGGGGTACGGCCTGCTGGGAATAGACCCATTCTCGAGTCATTCGAAATTTTGTCAGGTGCGGGGACAGATCCTTGGAGAGATGTCTTGGGACACATGTTCCAACACCCTGCTTCCTCATGACATGGCCCTTTTCTGACCTACATTTTAGCATTTTGCCTTGAGTCTACACTAAGAAATATTTTAAGAAACAGCTACATTACAGTAGTCACCGCACTGCAGTAGTGTAGAATCGTTACTAAGAACAGTATCTAGACACTATGACAATATAGGAAAAGCTATGTTTCTTCCTGAGTATCTGGTTTTTTTTTTTTTTTTTTTTTTTACTTTTTAGGGCCGCACTTGCAGCCTATGGAGGTTCCCAGGCTAAGGGTCAAATCGGAGCTATAGCTGCCAGCCTACAGCACAGCTACAGCAATGATCCAAGCCTCATCTGTATTTCTATAAACCACTCCAAATCCTTTTTTTAAACAATAAATAGCACTAAGGGTTCACTTTATCTTTGGCACACATAATTTGCTAGACCTCACATGATACAAACCAGGATTCCACAGTCTTCTATAAGGGTCCTGATGATACCATATTAATACCAGTGTCCTTGATATTAACATCAAACTCTGGTGTCACAACTCTAGGGGGACCATGAGAGTCACAGAACCTTATAAACTCAATACTGTCCAGAGCAAGCTATTGTGTTTTGGGCTAGTGAAAAATGGTGTGAGATTTGAACTCCATGTCCAGTTAGTTTATTCATTCATTTGAATATTTATTGTAAGTTTACTATGTACTGGGTGTACAGTTAAGTTCTGTGGTTATGATGGTAAACAAAAAATAAACACAGCCTGAGCTCTCAAGGGGTTTATAATCTAGAAGTGATGACAGGCACTCATCAAATAATCTCACAAATGTAATTACAGGCCATTGTAGGCTTTGGGAGCATATGATGTGGACTCAACTTGCCTTGGGAGTCAGGGAAGACTCCTCTGAGCTGACATGTGCAGGATAACTAGAAGTTTGGGGAGAGGACAGGAAGAGGCAAGAAGCATTTTGGGGAGTGGGAAAAGCGTGTGCAAAAGCCATGGGGCGGGAAGGAACACAGTGCAATGGAGAAACTGAAAGAGGAGCCCTGGGGTGAAATGCAGGCTTCTGAGGGATGGTGGTGTAGCTGAGACTGTGCGCCCGCAGACAGGTGGAACCCAGTGAACCATGTTAAATAGTGACTGTGTGAGCCAGGATAAATGATCCAGCCTCTCTAAGCCCATTTTCTCGGGTGTGAAACCATGGTCCTTAAGCTCATGGTAATGCTACCAATCCAGCTACCATTAAAGCTACAAGGGGATTTAAGCTAAACTTTCTCTCGGTACCAGTACTCTGGAAATTTCCATCTACTCAAGAGGAAAGCCATCTGTAGAAAAAGGGCCCTTGGGGAGTGGTGTGCTTTTTTAAAAAATAAAATAAAATTATGCACTGTGAAAGAAGAGTCTCAAATGTAAATAAATCTGAACGGCTACTCTGCGGGGATCAGTATTGGCCCCTCCCCTCCCAGTACCAAGGCTTTTACCTAACCTCTGTGTTACTCTCCACAGAAAACTTGCAACATGCAAAACACTTTCGGATGTATTATTTTGTTTAATTCACACAACAAGCCTGGGACTTAATTTTTTTTTTTTTTTTGTCTTTCAGAGATGAGAAAACTGGCACCAGAAAAACTGGATAATTTACCCAAAGTCATTTCTCTAGGAAATTATAGAGCTGGTACTCAATCTCAGGTCATCTGGTCCAAATCCATGTAAATAACAGTTATCCCAGGAGTCTGTAAGAATGCATGTGGCCAGCAAGTTCCTGACCTTATAGTGACTGTGAATGTGAGTGGGGGGAGGGAAAACTGGATCCATTGGTTCTCATTCTATGAACCCAGTGTACGAGTAATCTTATTTTCTAAGGAAATAAACTCATCTTCTGCTATCAGCCTAGTCAGGTGAGACAGAAGCACGAAGTCATTTAACTATCAGCGTACAGCTGACCCCTGGTGTCTGCCAGGGATTGGTTGCAGGCCCCTGAGGATAACACAGTTCACAGCTGCTCAAGACCCTTCTATAACATGGTGTAGTGTTTGCATATAACCTCCACACCTCCTCCTGTTGACTCTACGTCATCTCTAGATTACTTACAATACAGAATACAATGTACATACTATGTAAATAGTTGCCTTCACATTTGTAAATTTAAGTTTTGCTTTTTGGAACTTTCTGAAGTTGTGTTCGAATATGTTCATTCTGCTGTTGGTTGAATCTGGATGCGGAAACCACAGATAAGGAGGGCCAACTGTGCGTAACTATGTGAGATGATCCCCAGCTGAAAAAGAGGAAGCGAAACGGATACACCCTTATGCCTGTAGAGATGCAAGATTCTGCTTCCCCAGATGGCCTCAGCAGGGGTGGGTTCTGTGAGACCTGCTTTATAAAGAGAAGGGCAATGTCACCAGACTCATATCTGCGGAACTCGGTTAGCGTTCTGTAAAGAGGGAGAAGGTTACACCGTACCAGCTGTCAATACTCCTGTTTTAATAAGAAAACCACTTTTGGAACAAAATCGGACCGACGCTGGGATAGACTAGGATGGCGTAGACACAACAAGTACTAACTTGGTGTGGGATTATTAAGAAGCAAGCTCCCCAACCCAGCTGAGTCAATGGGCACGATCCCTTTGCAGTTTTCAACTTGTCCTGAAATGCTGTAAGCCTCCTGCCACGTGGAATCAGGGCAGCGTCTGTGGAAGCCAATGAAGACCGTCACATCACCCAGGAAGAGAGCGGCGGGGTGCTGTGAACAGCTATCTGGATACGAATGACTGGCAGTGAAAAGACAATGGCTTCTAGCCATAGAGTCAAACCTTTTGATTAACAAGGAAAAGGGAGGACCTCTTCTGTTTGGGCCAACTCAGTATTCCCTGGACAACTAAGTTTCCTTTTTTCTGCCTCTCCTGAGGTCCTGAGAGGCGGCTTGGACCGTCTCGCCTGGTTGCATGATTTCTGCTGTCCAGATCTGCACAGGCTGCCCCTTTCCTCCTCCTTGCTCACTGGGTTCCTAAACACCAGGTTGGCTTTGGGCGCCCCGGGTCTCCTAAAGCCTTCCTTTGGGACTTCTGGTCAGCTTGGTAGCTGCTAGTTTCTAGCACACTGAATTTTGCCTGCCTTTGGCCTCTGGATCCCTTAGTTGTTTGTTTGTTTTTTCCCTTTGATTCTTGTGTACTACACTCCTCTTTTTTTCATGCTGGCTGGCCCACTGCCCAGCAGACATCCATTTCCAACTTTCCTTACCTGTTTGATTTTGTTTTACCTGTTTCTGCAAAGCACTATCATGACTCAGAATCCCAGAACTGACATTTTTGATGGAGCCGTCAAGAGGAAATGCTTTTTGGAAAGAGGAAATGCACAATTAGAGAAGATGGTTTAGCCTTCTTTAGATTTGAGTCTCAGGAAGGCAACAATAGAGACTAGAAAGTTTAAAAGATCTGAATTATAGCAGAATGCCATTTGTTGTTGTAATACATGTAAAAAAATAATAATTATCTCAGAATAATTTGAAATAAGAAACCGGATAGATCATTGATCCTTAATAATAGCCCATTTTTCTTTTTCCTTAATTTTTTTTGACTTTTGTTGTTACTCAAATGAATTTATCACATCTGTAGTTGTACAATGATCATAACAATCTGATTTCACAGGATTTCCATCCCACAGCCCAGGCACATCCCCCCACCCCCCAAACTGTCTCCTCCAGAGACCATAAGTTTTTCAATATCTGTGAGTCAGCATCTGTTCTGCAAAGAAGTTCAGTCTGTCCTTTTTTCAAATTCCACATGTCAGTGAAGGCATTTGATGTTGGTGTCTCATTGTGTGGCTGACTTCACTTAGCATGATAATGTCTAGGTCCATCCATGTTGCTAAAAATGCCGGTATTTCGTTCTTTTTAATGGCTGAGTAATATTCCATTGTGTATATGTACCACATCTTCTGGATCCACTCCTCTGTCGATGGACATTTAGGTTGTTTCCATGTCTTGGCTATTGCAAATAGTGCTGCAATGAACATTGGAGTACATGTGTCTTTGCGAGTCGTGGTTTTCTCTGGATCGACGCCCAGGAGTGGTATTGCTGGATCAAATGGGAGTTCTATGTTTAGTTTTCTGAGGCATCTCCATACTGTTTTCCACAGGGGTTGCACCAATTTACAATCCCACCAACAGTGTAATAGGGTTCCTTTTTCTTCACACCCTCTCCAGCATTTATTTTTTGTAGACTTTTTGATGATGGCCATTCTGGCTGGTGTAAGGTGGTACCTCATAGAGGTTTTGATTTGCATCTCTCTAATAATGAATGATGCTAACATCTTTTCATGTGTTTATTTGGCCATTTGTATGTCTTCTTTGGAGAACTGTCTGTTTAGATCTTCTGCCCATTTTTTGATGGGGTTATTTGTTTTTTGGTATGGAGCTGCAGAAGATGTTTATAAATTTTGGAGACGAATCCCTTGTCAGTCGATTCACTTGCAAAGATTTTCTTCCATTCTGTGGGTTGTCTTTTTGTGTTGTTTAGGGTTTCCTTTGCTGTGCAGAAACTTTTAAGTTTGATTAGGTCCCACTGGTTTATTTTTGTTTTTATTATCAACACTCTAAGAGGTGGATTTGAGAAGATGTTGCTGTCATTTACGTCAGAGAGTATTTGGCCTATGTTTTCCTCTAAGGGTTTTATAGTATCTGGTCTTATATCTAGGTCTTTAATCCATTTGGAGTTTATTTTTATGTATGGTGTTAGGGAGTGGTCTAATTTCGTTCTTTTCCATGTGGCTGTCCAGTTTTCCCAGCACCACTTATTGAACAAGCTGTCCTTTCTCCATTGTGTATTCTTGCCTCCTTTGTCATAGATGAGTTGGCTGTAGGTACGTGGGTTTAATTCTGGGCTTTCTATCCTGTTCTACTGATCAATAAAAAATACGGAATGCTTCACGAATTTGCGTGTCATCCTTGCGCAGGGGCCACGCTAATCTTCTCTGTATCGTTCCAATTTTAGTATATGTGCTGCCGAAGTGAGCACTTCCTTAATTTTTTATTAGAGTATAGTTGACTTACAGTTAGTCTGTTTTTCATATCAAGAAAACTTTGTTCCTTTGAACTGTATGCTTTTAGCTTATGAAAAAAATTTGAGCATGTGAATTTATGTATTGTTTTAAATGGGTAAGACTGAATTGTGCTATTTTCATAAGGATACATTGGTTCCTTTTGAAAGATTTACTCTTAGATTAGGAGTTTACGAAAGTTAAATTTTTGTGGCTGTCCTCACAGCATGCAGAAGTTCCCCAGCCGGGGACTGAACCCTTGCCACAGCAGCCTTCCATGCCACGGCAGTGACACCAGATCCTGTAATCACGAGGCCACCAGGGAACTCCATGAGAGTTAATTCTTAAGGTATTTATATTCCTTACCGGCAATAAATTATGTGACTCTAGAATTGCACAGTCGGACTTTGAAATCAGAAAAACAAATCCAGCTGTTTTTGTGTTTTGTTTTATTTTGAAGTGAAGAGAGCAAAACAGCAGAAATACGTAGAGAGTCAGATAGCCTGGGATAAAATTCCAACTGTGCAGCCTCACAGTAAGACCTAGGGGAAATTACCCAATGTTGCTTCATCTGAGAAAGATTTTTTTTTTTGTCTTTGTTGGGGCCGCTCCCACAGCATATGGAGGTTCCCAGGCCAAATTGGAGCTATAGCCGCCAGCCTACACCACAGCCACAGCAACGCAGGATCTGAGCTGCACCTGCAACCCACACCACAGCTCACGGCAACGCTGGATCCTTAACCCACTGAGCAAGGCCAGGGATTGAACCTGAAACCTCAAGTTCCCAGTCGGATTCGCTAACCACTGAGCCACGACGGGAACTCGCACCTGAGAAAGATTTTTAAACAATTCTACCTCCATAGTCTGTGACCTTGGATCAAGTCATCCTTGCCACTGGTTTCATCTTGATAAAGATTCTAAACTCTACCTCTCTTCATATGTTCCTATTCTAATAGTTGGGCCTTTGCCTAGGCCTCTATGCCAAATTTTATCTTCCAGTTGCCTGTGTGGCACAGTTGATCACCGCTAGGTTGATTACAGATGGTGGCCGTAGACGCTGATGGTCTTGGGACAGGCCTTCCAGATACCACTTCTGACCTGCTGGTCTGAGTCCTAGGGTGCTCTCTCCCCCTGAGCTGTTTGATTTTCTGTCAGTTGAACTCAATGTTCAACTGCTGCCTCGGGCTTCTCATTGACAACTGCTCTCATGAACTATGGCCTGATACCTTGAAATAGTTTGAACACATGTCCATATTGCCAAGTTCTGACCCTACCCCTGTGGATATGTTCCCAGCGGTTGGTTCTCTTCCCCTGTCTGGCATGAAAATCCATACTCAGCCTACTACTAAGGGGCCAGATATGTGCCTGTGTAGTCTTCTACAGCACTAAGAAATTGTTAAATTGGGGGTTCCTGTTGTGGCGCAGTAGGTTAATGTAGGCTTCTCTCTGTGGAGGTGCCAGTTTGATTCCTGGCCCAGTGCAGTGGGTTAAGGACCTGGCATTGCTGCAGTTGTGGTGTGGGTCGCAACTCTGGCTCAGATTCAACCAACCTCTGGCTGGGGAAATGCCAGGGTAAGACAGAAAAAGGAAAAAAAAGTGAAGAAATTGTTAAATTGAGTTCATTATAATCTATTTAACAACATTAGGACTTGGGTGCCACAGTTCAAAATGATCTCAAAAGTTTTATAAGAGTTGGCATTTAAATGGACTAGGTTTGTTTACTAAGAAAATTAATTTGTGTGGAAAAGCTTATTCCTCCAAAAGAATAAAATGAGCTTTTACCTAAAGTTTTTTGGGAAGGTTTGTTGAAGATGCTGAATGACCATGAAGTTGTACAATTAACAAATTTCACAAAAATGGTTGTAAACAAATCTACTTATTCAGTTGTACCTTTGAATTTTAAAAAACTCCTTTTGTTTTTCCTTTTCATTAGAAAAAGTACCCTTACATGGCCTCTCGCATGGCATTTTTGCCATCTCTGTGTATGTAGCGCTTATTCAGTGCTAGACATTTTGCTGAGAACTTCATAACATAACCTCGTTTAATCCTCACACGGGTTTATTAACCTGTTACTAAACAGATGACATTGACGCATGGAGATTTTAAGTAACTTGCCTGATGTCACACAACTCGAAAGCGGCAGAACCAAACAGTTTATCTGTCTCCAGATAGCTCTTAATCATTACATGGAAATAGGAAACACTTTAAAAAAAAAAAAAAGAAAGAAAAGGGGAAAGAACTCAGAAAAAGATAAGGCGTATGCTTCACATGGAGTCTGAACCCTTATGACATTTTCTAAATGGGTTGGTGATAACTGGATTTTACTCTGGGTAATCAGCGAGGAAACAGATGGGTTCTCTTAAGGGCTCTGCTATCGTCTGAGAGAATCGGCTGCTTCCTGGATTAGGATGGTTATTCTTGTGTTCAAGAGAATTGGGAAATATTTAATACTGGTCTTCAGAAGGAAAGAAACACTACAAACCACCCAATGAACTGTGCTCTGGCGGGGCTCTGAGGTCATCTCTTGCTGCATTATGTCTCTAAGCAGTTTTCCCCTTTGGGAGAGAGCACGGCATGCCTCATAAACTAAATGAAGGGGGTAGTCAAACTGAACTGTGGAATGCTGTTTGAATACGCTTGTATTAGTAGTCTGTCTGTATGCAACTTAGGGACTGGGAGAAAATATTTGCAAGTGATGCAACCGACAAGGGCTTAATCTCCAAAATATACGAACATCTCATACAACTTAATAACAAAAAACCAACAACCCGATCAAAACATGGGCAGAAAAACCTAGACAGACATTTCTCCAAAGAAGACATACAGATGGCCAATAGGTACTTGAAAAGATGCACAACATCGCTAATCCTTAGAGAAATGCAAATGAAAACTACCCTGTGGTATCACCTCACATTGGTCAGAATGGCCATCGTCAAAATGTCTACAAATAACAAATGCTGGAGAGGCTGTGGAAAAAGGGAACCCTCTTACGCTGTTGGTGGGAATGTAAATTGTTGCAGTCGCTATGGAAAAGAGTATGGAGGTTCTTTAAAAAGCTAAAAACAGAGCTGCCATATGATCCAGCAATTCCACTCGTGGGCGTATATCCAGACAAAATTGTAATTGGAAAAGATACGTGCACCCCAGTGTTCGTAGCAGCACTATATACAGTAGCCAAGACATAGAACAACCTAAACCTGTGTCCATTGACAGAGGATTGGATAAAAATATGTGAGAATATGGACTATTACTCAGTCATAAAAAAGAATGAAATAACGTGATTTGCAGCAACGTGGATGATGGACCTAGAGAGCATCATACTAAGTGAAGTCAGGCAGAAGGAGAAAGACAAATACCATACGACAATCATTTATATGTGGAATCTAAAATATGGCACAAATGAACTTAGCTATGAAACAAAAACAGCCTGTCACAGACATAAAGGACAGACCTGTGGTTGCAAGGAGGAAGTTAGGGGAGGGAGGGATACATTGGGAGTTTGGGATTAACAGATGCAAAACTACCATATCTATAATGGATAAACAATAAGATCCTACTATATAGCACAGGGAACTATATTCAATATCCTGTGATTAAACCATAAAGAATATAAAAAAGGCTAGAGAGATATATGTGTAACTGAATAACTTTGCTGTACAGCAGAAATTAGCATAACATTGTAAATCAACTATACTTCAATTTTAAAACATGAACTAAATTTTAAGAAACAGTTCGTCTATATGAAAACCTGAGACTGTTGCAAGAAGCTAAAAACATTCTGTCTCAGGACAAGTTCACATCTTGCTAAAGACCATAACCCACTATAATCATGTGATCCCTGCAATTACTCCCATGTGACAGGTTTTATATGATCATGTCTGATACACTTGCTATCATTACTGTGAATTCTCAATATAAGTCTTTACTGAAACATTTTCATTAGGGGGAATTTCAATTTCCAGGATTTTAGTGCTATGCTTCAAGTCAGACAAAATCCTAGCACCAAATTATTATAGTCTATTCCTTTTCTTGAGGAACTATTTCTCAAAAATGTCTTTAGTGAATGCACCCATGAGAATAAAGAATGGAATAAATGATTCTGTTTCTTTCAGGTTTTGGATGTTGTTTTCAAGTTAAAATCATCTTAAAAATCTATTCTATTTTTATACTCCTTATCCTCCTGGCAGCCTCATTTATTCATTCTTTCAACAAATGCTTATGGATTGCCTTTCTAAATGCTAGGTGTCGTGCTAGGTATGAGAGACATAACAATCCCACAAATTCTAAATATTGTTTTTTCTTTTCTGAAGCATTCCATTTTAATGCCAGATACACAGAATATCTGCCCTACTTCATATTAAGTTTCTGTGTTCCATACTCTTTTTTTTTTTTTGGTCTTTTTTAGGGCTGCACCCGTGACATATGGAGGCTCACAGGCTAGGGGGTCCAGCTGGAGCGGTAGCCGCTGGCCTACACCCCAGTCACAGCATCGTAGGATCCGAGCCTTGTCTTCTACTACCTACACCACAGCTCACAGCAACACTGGATCCTTAACCCACTGAGCGAGGCCAGGGATCGAACCCGAAACCTCATGGATGCTAGTCGAGTTCATTAACTGCTGAGCCACGATGAGAACTCCTTTTTTTTTTTTTTTTTGTCTATCTATGTTCCATACTCTTAACATAATTTTACAACATTCTGGACATAAAGGATTCATATTACTTGTTGGCAGTGTTAGTGGAAAATTGGAGAATCATTTAATTTTTTTATTCCAACATCAAATTTGCCTGTTTATAGAAGATAAAAGAGAGCCCTGACTCTCGTTTTAGTCTATGTTCTCATGCCTAAAACACAACAGACTTCATTTCACCTGGAATACAACTTCAGTTAACCCTTTGCCTTATCAAAACTCTACGCCATCTTTTGGATATAGGCTAAGCATTGCGAAGAAATAATTTGTTTGTCCCTCTTGTTCTCTGGGGAATTTCCAGTAAAACATGGGTTCTTTTTTAATTGCACTGTTAATCCAGAGCTTAATTTCTTCCCTCTATTCTCTTCACCAGTTTCTTTCTTGCCCCCCCCCCATTTTGAAGCTTCAAAGAAGCTCTGGATTGGAGCCTGCTTTCCCAAATCACTCACTATGGAATTAACTCACAGGTTGTAAGGTCATATGCCTACAGGGACCAGACTGGAAAAATAAATAAGTGCTGGGAGTTGGGGCAGGAAAATTACAGAGCGGGGGGGGGGGGGGGGGAAGCTGGGATTAATTTCAGAGCACAAGCCCCCACAAAGAGGAGAATGTGGTGCTCAGCCAGTTCGTTGTTGCTGAGTGACTGAAAGGCTAGTTAGCTGAGCGTCTGATTTTCAAGAGTCAGAAATCTGGATCTTTATAAAAAATCTCCCGATCTGTAAATGCTGGACCTGTCAAACAAAGAATGCCTGGCCAGGGCTGCCATTTGCAACCTCTGCTCTCCTTGGTGTTGAATTCGAAGAAGTAAAAACACCTAGGTTTCCAAAATATCCTTGAAGAATGTGAGTTGAGTCCTGTGATCCAGCCCTACTACCAAGAGAAAAGGGGAAGAAAGCATTCTTATCAGGAGTGTGATTTGATATTGCTCTAATTGGTACATTTTCATTAATACTAATTAGTAGATTGTCATTCCGCAGTTTTTAAAAACATGTAATAAAGTAATACATCTTCTATAAGAAAAGGGGGATGAAACATACATACAATTGTTAAAATTTTTTTGGCAGTGCCCGTGGCATGTAGACGTTCCTGGACCAGGGATCAAACTCGAGCCACAGCAGTGAGCAAACCACTGCAGTGACAATGCTGAATCCTTAACCCGCTGTGCCACAGGAGAATGGCTATATTCAATTTTTAAAATACGTTAAATTTTGCTTTTATTTATAGAAAGGAACACTGGCACTGGAAGAATACATTAAATATGATTATCTATGTGGGTAGGGACAAGGTAGAAAGGTAAGAATGTGAGAATAAAACTTCTCAATGTATTTTTTTAAGGTTTTATTTTTGAACGAGGTGACAGTATTATGTATTCAAAAATTAAATGTAAACATTAAAAGGCATTGAAATGCTTCTTTTTTTACAGAGAAATATGGTAGGTTGAAAAATAGATTCGAATGCATAAAAACATATAAGGGTAAAATTCTGTAAAGGAGGAGGAATTGTAAAAGTTCAAGACCAAGAAAAGGGAATGATGTTCTGAGAGCTAAAGAAATAATGTTTCATTAGATAAGTGATACCCTCCAAATTGTATTAAATTGTGATATTTATATTCCACTGACATACTTAAGAGTTAGTTGTGTGACTCTTTTATTTTAAAATGCCAATGTTTACAACATAATGCTGGAAATAACTTCTTTTACAATTATTTCATTTTATGAGAAAAAAGATTTGGATGCTGACATAAAAACGAGGAAAGGATACATGTACTTTTCAGAATTCTTTTGGGAGTAGGTAAACCAAAAGTGTCAAAGACCACGGATCCTTTTCCATATTTAAAACCACTGGGGTTTAGCTTCTGTCTCTGGGAGGCCAGTGATCCACCAGGACAAAGAGGCCGCCTCTGCACACAGCCACGTGGATTAGCTACACAACGTTTCTGTTCTGGATTCTCTCCTTTTACTTAGAAAGACAGAAACTCTTAAGTTCCATAAGAATGGGTGCTTGGTAAGCGGGTAAATTTCGGTGTTGGTCCAGGGCATGACATCAAGAATTTGCAGGGCACGCTAATGAGAGTGTGAAAGAGAGCCAGGTCAAGAGACAGTGTATTTCCTACCCAAACGTGCCCCACGCAGCCTGCTTGGATTCATCTTGGGACTCATACAGGTGGATTTAAAGCCCAAAGTGCAAGTCCAGGGGTACAGGGCTCATCAGACCCACCTTCAATGAGGTTCCCAGCCTGGATCCTGAGGGAGGTGCTGCCCTCCATGGGATGACAAGAGAAACTACCCAAGGGTGAAATGAAAACCATCTCAACTACTTTTCCCCTTTCAGATACGAAAATGTTAACTACCTTTAATCTTCATTGACCCTAAATGGAAACTGAATAATTGTTTCTTCTGATTTGGTTGACATTTTGTCCTTGTTATCCCTCCTGATATCTCTCTCTTACCATCAGAAATTCCAGACTCCACTGCGCAAGGCTTTTCCCACCACCTATGTTGAATCCCTTTACCATGCTCCCCAGTTTCTGAGACTCTTCCACTGTGTCCTCTGGAATGCACCGTCCATCTTTAGCAAAATCCTTCGTATCCTCAGTTTCTTCTCTGCATATCTCCTTACCTTAGCAAATCTGGCACACCCTCGTGTCCCCAGAGCCTTCCCAGAGCCCTTGCAGCAACTGGACTTGGAGGTAGGAGAGGGATCCTCTTCGTTCTTCACAGCTTCTATCAGGCTGGGCTCCCTCCTTCCTCTCTAATTCCTCTCCCTGCCCAGTATTTGTCTTTTTTTAACGCATGGCCTCTGATGCTGTCACTCTCCTCGATGTGGTTGTCAGCTACTTACTCATAGATCACTCTGTCTTACGTCTCAAGGACTTGAGCTTTTGGCCACCGGCATCCTACGCAGCATCTCCCTCGTCCTAATTCTTGCTGTTTGTAATATGAACATAGATAATCCTCATGGTCCTCTCTTCCAGTGACCCTACATTCCACACCCTCAGGCAGTCACTGCCACTGTCCAATTCCACCCTAGACTTCATCACTTCTTCGTAATCTTGATTTCATGCATCCCACGCTATCTACCACATTGTCATCGTCACTGAAGTGAGATACAGTCCCTTGCCTAATTTTGTTTTGGATGTAGAGACTGATGCTGCTGCACATGTAGCAACTTTTTCAGAGTATGAACAAGCTTATTGCTCACATAAAGAAGCTTTCTGGGGAGGGCAGGGCAGGCTCCTCGCTGGTCTGAATATGGCTTGAGGGAGCAGAGAGAGGAGACGGTCCTAGGTTTATGGTGGTTTGGGGTGAGGTGGGAGAACCAGGGTGAAGGGTCCATCACATAGGCTGGGTCTTGGGTTTTGTATGGTTTGAATTTCCCATTGGCACCAGGGGAGCAAGCACTTGGGTGTTCTTTTTTTTTTTTTCTTTTTGTCTTTTTTTGCTATTTCTTGGGCCACTCCCGAGGCATATGGAGGTTCCCAGGCTAGGGGTCGGATCGGAGCCGTAGCCACCAGCCTACACCAGAGCCACAGCAACGCAGGATCTGAGCCGCATCTGCAACCTACACCACAGCTCACGGCAATGCCAGATCGTTAACCCACTGCGCAATGGCAGGGACCGAACCTGCAACCTCATGGTTCCTAGTCAGATTCGTTAACCACTGTGCCACGACGGGAACTCCTGGGTGTTCTTATCAGTTTTCTCAGCTGTGGAGCACAGGGAAAAGAGAAGTTGTGGTCTTGAAAGCTGTCATCAAGAATCAAAAACGGAGCCAGGAGTTCCTGTCATGGCTCAGTGGCGATGAATCTGACTAGCATCCTTGAGGACACAAGTTCAATCCCTGGCCTTGCTCAGTGGGTTAAGGATCCGGCATTGAGCTGTGGTGTAGGTCACAGCCGAAGCTCGCATCCCACATTGCTGTCTGTGGCTGTGGCGTAGGCCAGTGGCTACAGCTTCGATTTAACCCCTCGCCTGGGAACCTCCGTAAGCTGCTGTGAGTGTGCTCCTAAAAAGACCAAAAAAAAAAAAAAAAAGAAAAGAAAAGAAAAGAAAAGGGAGCCACACCCTTTATTGTACACCTACTTTTTCACATAATCCCCTCTTATTCTTTTGACTCCTACAGTCCCTCGACCCCACAAGGACTTGTGATTCACTGATCCTAGCATCTTTTCTCTTTTCTTTTTTTTTTGGGGGGGGGGGAGGTGAGCAGCATGCCTGAGGCATGCATTAGTTCCCAGGCCAGGGATCATACCCAAGCCACAGCAGTGACCTAGGACAACACCTGCTCCTTTAACTGCTAGGCCACCAGGAAACTCCCCCTATGAACTTTTTCTGACCTTAATCTCTCCATATCCACTCTTCCCTCATCTTGAACTCCATGATGAATCATAATCACTTCCTATTTACAGTCTCGACTTCCTTCTCTCTCTTTGCTGTTATTTCTTGGTAAAACCTGATTACACAGGATTCTAAGCCTACTCTGAGCCTGCATCCTTGCAGTTAATTATTGCAGGAGGAAGAAAAGCACAATCACGCCGACGCATCCCAATTAAATTCATGACCACAAACTCCAGTGGGCCCTTTAAAAAAAATTTTTTTCATCTTTTATCTTTTTAGGGCGGCACTCGTGGCATATGGAGGTTCCCAGGCTAGGGGTTGACTCAGCGCTGTAGCTGCCTGCCTCCAGTGGGCCCTTAAGGATACTCGGCAAGCAGATGATACTCTCCTAGTCAACTCATCTTTTCATTTTCCTGGATGACTCTCTCACACCTTGGCTTCTCTCCTCAAACCTCCACTATGCTTCTGAATCTCCTCTCGCTTGATGACTTCACTTGCCCTGTGTCCCTGAGAAAACAGAAGCGATCCAAAGAGAACTCGCAGATTCCCACACACCCGCCTGCCAGTTTCCACAGAGAAACAGCCTGTGCTCCTGTCTACAGATGATCCTTCATGTGCGTATTGGATTCCAAACTCTCTTTCCCTCTCAAGGACACTGCTCCAGCAGTGCTCTCTTCTTGCTCCTACATGCATGCATCCTCTTCTAGATCATTCTCATCAAAACAAATATTTATCCCCATTTTTTGCTCAACCTACTCTTGACTCCACCTCCATTGTGGGGCTTCCCTTTGCAGGAGAACTTCTCAAAAGAATTGCCTGTCATATTAGCCACCTCCAGTTCCTCTCCCCCTGTTTTTTCTTAAACCCTTTCCAATCAAGTTCTTACCCTTTTGCTCTACTGAAATATTACCACGGTACTAAACCCAAGAGTCAGTTCTCACTCCTCTCACAGCGTTATATTCACATGGCTTCCAGGCACCTCACTCTTAGCTCACCTGCTTCACTGGCTGCTCCTTCCCAGCCTCCTTTGCTGGCTCATCCCCTCTCCTGCCTTGAAGCTGCAAAGGTTCCATCCCTGGTTCTCCTCCATTTATACTCTCTTCCTTGGTGATCTTGTCCAGTCTCATGGCTGATTATTTTTCTACTTTTTGACATATATAACTTTCTGATGACTTTCAGATCACACCCGTGAACTGGCAAAAACTCCTATAAGTCCTGGCTCTTCCCTTAGCACTTTAGAGCAGTTCCTCAGAGGTATCCATCTCCCTGCCTGTAGTCCTTAGTAAGGTCACCGAATAAAACATAGCTCTCATTAAAAAAAAAAAAAATGCTGCTATCTCACATACATTGCTAGCTTAAACCACTCTTCTAATCCCAGGCTCATGTATATAACTGCCTACTCAAGATTTCCACCTCAATCTCTGATATCTCAAATGTAACAGAGTCCAAAGAGAATTCCTTATCTCTCTCCCAAACCAACTCTACCTGTAGCCTTCCTCATCTCCACTGGTTTAGTATCTTTCTTTCTTCCTTTCTTTCTTTTTGTCTTTTTAGGGCTGCCCCCACAGCATATGGAGGTTCCCAGGCTTAGGGGTCAAATCGGAGCTGTGGCTGCCAGCCTACACCACAGCCACAGCAACCTATGCCACATCCATGCAACTTGGGATCCGAGCCGTGTCTGCAATCTATACCACGGCTCATGACTACGTCAGATCCTTAACCCACTGAGCGAGGCCAGGGAGTGTACTCACATCCTCATGGATGCTAGTCAGGTTCGTTAGCCACTGAGCCATGACAGGAATTCCTCTTTTTTTTTTTGTCTTTTTGCTATTTCTTTGGGCCACTCCCGCGGCATGTGGAGGTTCCCAGGCTAGGGGTCGAATCGGAGCTGTAGCCACTGGCCTACGCCAGAGCCACAGCAACGCGGGATCCGAGCCGTGTCTGCAACCTACACCACAGCTCATGGCAACACCGGATCATTAACCCACTGAGCAAGGACAGGGACCGAACCCGCAACCTCATGGTTCCTAGTCGGATTCGTTAACCACTGCGCCACGACGGGAACTCCGAGGAATTCCTCTTTTTTAAATATCCTCTATCAGCTTTATTATCTTATTTGATTTTCTTATATAGTACATTTATTATTTATTGCCTGTCGCCCCCTAAAATGTAGCATCCACAAGGGCTGAGATTTTTGTATTTTGCTCAGGTATATGACCCAGTCAGTTAGAACAATGGGTGCTCAATATTTACTTATTTAATGACTAAAAGAATGAATTAAACCAGTAGTATCCATTCTTATCTTACTCAGAAATTACCGAGGTCTCTTTACCCAAACTGCAAAATCAATGAAAAATGGTCTGCCAGCAGTAAAATACCACCCAGGTATAAAGCCTGCGTCTGTGCTTGGGTTGGGGGCGGGGAGGACAGAAAAGCATCTCTTCAGAAACAGAAAGCAGGAGAACAAAGCTTAGGTTAAAAACCACAGTAAGAGCGAGTAAAGATTTGCTTCTGGGGAAACCTCTTGTCAGAGCAACAAGCCGGAATAAGTTTTATTTTTCTTTTGTCTTTTTAGGGCCGCACCCTGGGCATAGGGAAGTTCCCAGGCTAGGGGGCTAATCAGAGCTACTACAGCTGCCGGCCTACACCACAGCCAACAGCAACGCTAGATCCAAGCCGCCTCTGCAACCTACACCACAGCTCACAGCAGCGCTGGATCTTAACCCACTGAGGGAGGCCAGGAATTGAACCTGCGACCTCACGGATGCTAGTCAGGTTCATTGCCACTGAGCCAAGAGGGGGAACTCTCTCTCTCTCTCTTTTTTTTTTTTTTTTGAGTGACTTTTAAATGAATTCCGAATGGCCACCTAAACTTTATTGGCACCACGTGAGAAGGTGGTGTGGGAGGTAAAAAGACGCAAAACCGCATCTTCCTCCATTCCAAGTCGCTAGATCTCCAGCTGTTCTCCCACTAGGGTGGCTCTTTTTTCCCTTATTTGGACTTCGCCGTCCAAAGAAAGACACCACACCCTGCGTTATGCGGTCTTAATTGAGAGGCTATATGCCACGTCCCAGAGCTCCTGTTTTCAAGACTGTATTTAATTCAATTTTTTTTTTCCTTTTGAATCAATGTTCCTGGGTGGGGTCAGGGAAACTCTGAAGCTGACTGAAAACAAAACAAATCGAAAAGGTCAGACCTTTTTAAAAAAAGTATTTGGAAACAAAAAGTTTCAGGCGGTCGGAGGCGAACTGGATTTGGAGGGCACACTGCATTCGGCAGAGGGGAGCCGGGTCGGCGTTCGCTCCGGGGATGCGCGGGTTCGCGGCTCGGGCTGCGGCAGACACCTCCTGCCGCGGTCGCACCGGCCACCGTGCGCGAGGGAGGAAAAGCCGGGCCCCGGGGAAGGCGCCCCAAGCTCTCCTCGAATTTCCATGCAACCCGCCCAGACACGGCCCGGCTGAAGGAGCAGAGTCCACAGTGAGCGTCTGACCTGCCTGGCGGGGCAGCGGGCGCAGCGGAGAGCCGGGAGCAGCCTCCAGGTCCGCGCGGGCTCAGCGCCGGGCGCTCCGGCCGCGCAGCGCACGCCCTCGCCCGGCCCGGCCCTCTCCGCGCGGAGCGTGCGACACCCCGGCTTCCGCGGCGCCCCCTCCTTCCTCCGCACGCCTCCCCTTTAAGCGCGAGGCGCAGTCGGATTTGTGTCGGCCGAGGCGAGGCGGGACTCCCCTTTACGGCAGGGCCCGCGGCAGCGGTCTGACAGCCGCGGCGGCCGGGCGAGCAGAGCAGGAGGCTGGGCCTCGGGCCGCCCGCCGCCGTCCGCGCAGCGGGGCCGGGGGGGAGCGCGGCGCGCGCCGCGGCGGGGGCGGAGGAGGGGGCGGGCCCGGCCCGGCTGGGGGCGGGGAGCCGGGGAAGGCGGGGAGCCGGGCGCCCGCGCTCGGGTCCGCCTCTGACTGCGGCGCGGCGGGGCGATGTGTGATTACCATGGCGAGGAGTCTCTGTCCGGGGGCCTGGCTCAGGAAACCCCGCTACCTCCAGGTAGGCCGGCGGCGAGCCCGCCGCGCGGGACCGCCCGCCTCCCTCCTCCTCCCTGGGTCGGCGCCCGCCCGAACCCCGCTGCCCCCTGCCGTCCGGCACCTGGCGGCGCGCCCTCCCCTGCCGCCGGGCGCCGCAGCCCCCGAGCCCGCGCCGCTGCCCGCGCCCCCCGCGTCCCGGCCGGCCCGGGCTCGCGCTCGCACCCCTCGCCCCCCCCCCCCAAGAGCCCCGGGATGTGACCCGGGTGCGACCCTCCGCCCCTGGCGTTCGGGGCTCGGCCGTCCGTGCCGCCGTCCTCCCCCCCTGGTCCGCTGCTCTCCCCCCCACCCCTTCCCGGTGGGCCCCCGCGGGTCGGCTGTTGTCGACGCTGTCCTGAGTCTTCAGGAGGTGGTGGCAGAGGTGGTGTGTCATTCCTCCCTTTTCCAGAAAATTATGGCAGTTTGTCACATCAGTGTCTCCCCAAACCCTGGAGGAGCGCCATGTGCCTCGGGCTGAACCCCTTGGTTCAGTCTTTCCATCATCCCCGTGATTTAAACGGGAGGCAGAGCTCGGAAGCCCGAGCGAGGCGGGAGGATGTGGGGGCTTTGCTTTTGAAGAGGACAGGGGACAGTGTCTGGTGCCCATCTCAAATACCCCAGCAATGCTAACGTAATTCTCCGTCATGTCGTGTGTACTGTTCGCGTGTTAATTTTTCATGATTTCCCGTTCCACCCTCTGTTCCGCTGCCAGCCTGTCTTCGAACCCTACTACTGCCTTCATGTACTTTTGGTCACCAGGGGGACCTAGCAGACACCGAGAGTAGCTGAGCGCACATCCATCACCCCAGTGGAAAAACAGCCACAAATCAATGCAATGACCCAGTGAGTGGGTCAGCAGCGCTGCCTGCATTCAGAGGACAGTATTTCTTTACAGTTTACATTGAGGCTTAAAGGTATTGATAGATTACTTGGGGATGGAAATTCATGCTCAGCTGGTGGTTTTATAAATTATTTTAAAAGTTGAGAAGAAGCCGTCATGGGGCCAGTAAATATTACATTTTTGGTTGGAAATTGCGTGTGTGAATCATTACGCTGCAATGTGCCAGCTACTGCAAATTGGAGGCACGATTTGACAGCCCGTGACATGCAGAGTATAGGAGTAGCACTCAATGCTCTTAGCAGCAGTTCCACCAGTAGGAATTGTGCCTTCAGTAACAATCGAGCCAACCCGTCTGGAATTCAACCCAGGTCAGATCCGTCTTTGTAACCCTTTATGTGAGGGGGGGTGGAAATCCCTCCAGACTCTATACTCCAAATAAGTGTATTGAGAGCTTTAAAAAAAATTTTTTTTTAACTCGCTGTTTTTATTTTTTTTTAGATTTTGTGGTAGAGTTTATTTTAGACTGATTCATTTGGTTCTGGATGATCTTCACAGATGTGGTTGGGACATTTTTTGGCATTATAGCACACAAGCTTTCAGATGGGCTGCGTTAAGATTAGTTTTACAAGTAGTCATGCTTCTGTTAATGATAAACAGTTGGTATTTCTGCCTTCCTGAATGTGCGTATCGTTATTGATTACCAAATTAAACTCAGATTTTAAGCGTTTCGAAAGGATTTGGGGGTATAGTGATATTGTAGTAGGCTATTTCTACGTTAGAAAGTGATGATTAAACAGAAATTTTATTGCTTACAGTATTACATTTAAGATGACTACATCTAAAACTTGGGAACTCGCGGAACTGGTGTTTGAACATTGTCTTGGCTTTAGTATTTATCCTCTTTATGAATGTTCTTGTTAGCTGTCCCTCAGCATACTGTTTCAACTTAACCAGCTTTTTAAAAAGGCCTTCAGATTTCTCACACGTCCTGCCTGCCGCTGTTCTGTTGCCTAAATGCCTCGCTTTTGTCTTTAACGCTTCCTCTACTCCTGGGTACTTCAACCTTGAAATTGGTTTGGGCGAAGTCAAAATAAAATATTTTCAACTATTGTACAGCTAGCTACTCAGTTTCTCAGCTACTAAAAGTTGAAGTAATATATAAGTACTCCTTTTTAATTGTTATTATTTTCTTTTTTCTTGAGAATAAAATTGTCTTCCTTTGGGCACAGCGTGAGGCATGAACACGGAACTGAGTTTTGTTCCTTTGTGCATCTGCTTCGTTAGGACCTTGAACGAATTTTGTAACTCTTTGGTTCCATGGTTTTCATATCCTCAAGTGGAGACGATCGTTTCTTAGCCCAGTGGTCGCATGAACATAGTGAAGACCAGCTCAGATGAAATTAAGTCTATTTTGTGACACCTTTACCACATCTTGGTAGAACAGCATGTGAACGTAAATGGTGAATGCACCCAGGCGAATGTGCTAGCTTGCTGCAACCAGAGGTTTCGGGCTTTCTACCATCCCCCTCTTTATTTATTGAGCATTTATTGATCTGAGTGCATGATATGACTTCTTTTACTGACTCCATCATTTGCTTAATGAATAAATATTTCTTGGAGGCTCTCACATGCCAGGACCTCCGTGAGGTGGTGGGGATCCTGCAGGAGCTGAGCAGACACCTCTGCGGGCTTCATGGAGTTTATAGTCAGGAAGACGCGTCAATCAGATAATCTGAGAAATATGCAGTGACAACAGTAGGGGCTCTGAAGAGAAGTGAAGGAACCAAAGACTGAGAGGAAGAGAAGAATTTCTCTCTTTTTGAAAGTATTTGACTCTAGAAGTCTTTACACATAAAGCAGAAAAGAATAATGAACTGTCACGTGCCCATCACTTGTCCTCAGCAATTAGCAGTATTTCGTTTCATCTCCCCTCCCCCGTATCCTCCTTCCAACTAAACTAGTTTAAAGCAAATCTCAGATATCACAACATTTCAACCAAATACTTCAGTATGCATTTCTAAGAGAGAAGGATATTTTTAGGTATAATACCGTTATTACACCGAACAAAATTAATAGCAGTTCCTTATTTTTTTCTCACCCTCCTCCTAGATA
Source organism: Phacochoerus africanus (assembly GCF_016906955.1). Taxonomy (NCBI): domain Eukaryota; kingdom Metazoa; phylum Chordata; class Mammalia; order Artiodactyla; family Suidae; genus Phacochoerus; species Phacochoerus africanus. Next base: position 124,590,476 of record NC_062549.1, read on the forward strand.
TGCATTACCCTCCGAGGACTAAATTTGATTTGCCATAGGGTGGGTTTACTATGTCTTTTTTTTTTTTTCCCCCGCTGTGCCCACAGCATGTGGAATTTCCTGTACCAGAGATTGAACCTGTGCCACAGTAGTAACTGCAGCCACAGCAGTGACAACACCCGATTCTTCACCTGTTAGGCCACTGGGGAACTCCAGTTTACTGTGATTTGAGAGGGTTTCTTAGTAAAAATGAAACAAAAAACTCTGCCCTTACCAGCTTGTTCCTACCAAAAGTTCTTTGGAGGGAAGCTAATTCTCATTTCAGGTTTTGGGAGAATGTCTTAGAAAACATCTGATTTAGTAACGTTGTATAAATATAATATTGTAACAATGTGAGGCTGTAATTAGTCAGCAGATATAAAAGATCTTGTTTTATTTAGGGGAAGGGGGAGGGCCGAAGGGTACGGAAGGACTTGCATTTCAAAGATGGGGAAGAGGTGAAGGGCCCATCAAGAGAAGGAAAGCTGCCGAGACCAGCTTTGTGTGCTTGCAGTTTTGCCGTTTGTCTTCAAGTGGGTGGAGTCAAAAAGCTGTTATGTCCCAAGGTGTTCAGGCCTGACAAGTTCCTCTTCTTATTGCAGTTTGCAGGGGAAGAGATTTAAGCAATTGCCTTAATTATAAAGAAGCTTCATTCCCAGTATTTTCTTTAATCCAGATATCACTGTGAAAATTGATCAGGCTTCTAGAGAACTGTATATTATGCAATTAATGATATGTTTTCAGCTATAATGTGGCTTAAGTCGGCATTTATGGACTAATGTGGGGACTTAATTGCTATTTATAGTTTTGTTTATATAGCAAAAGAGATTCTACTGCTTGTGAAGAAGTGGCGTGGTGTACCCATAGAGTAGAATATTATTCAACAATAAAGAAGAATGAAGACTTGATACATGCTATAACATGGATGAACCTTGAAAACATTAAATATTTTATGGAAGCCACCCACAACTGCTCACTTCTTCTGTGGTTCCATTTCTATGAAGTGTCCCGAATAGGCAAATCTATAAGGCAGAAAAGGGCTTCGTTGTTGCCCAGGGCCGGGAGGGTTGGGGGGGGACTGATATGAGGTTTCTTTTGGGGGTAACAGAAATGATCTCCAATTTATGCTGTGCACGACTCTGAATTGTATACTTAAAATGAATAACTTGTATGGTGTGTGAATTATATCTCAATAAAGTTGTGGGAAAAAAAGAGGAATTGAGTTTATCTCATCGGCGTGGTCTTTTCCTCTGCCTCTCACTGTAGATTCACCAGGGCCAGCTTTTTCCAGTGCAGGGGACTGGAGCAGGCACACTGGTTGCCTGGCCGCCTCTCTGTGAGCCAGGAGGGCTTGTGACCTGCCTGAAGTAGGTCACCATCAAGCATCTACCTGAGCAACAAGTGGCTTGTGGCGGGGCATCATTCCCAGAGCACACTAACTTAGCGTTTTGAGCCTTTCTAGCTCTTTTGATGGAGGCTTACCTGGGAAATAGTACTCCCTGCACAAGCTAAATGTTGCGGCACATTGAACAGAGTAGTATCCTGCCTCTGAAATCAGAATCTGTGTGTGTGTTAACCAGTGTGGACCATTTTTAAGGCAGTGTTTTCCTTCCACACCCCGTTATGATGCTATTCCTTGTGGCCTGCTGGGTATGGTGACCCAGAATGACACCTGCGTTTGTCCGTTTTTAGCAGTGTGTTTTCTGCAAATTAGGATCCACTTTGTTTAGGGTTTACTCATCGTCTGAGTGGGACTGATAACACAGCATGTGGGTATTTTGTGGGATTTCGTTCCAGCCCTATAATTCGTTGGTTTTACTTCATAATACCTTCTTCCTTCTCACTGTCATTAAGTCCTGGAAGAATGAAAGTTAAGACAATTTAAGTTAATTCTCTGTACTTAGATTAGACACACTTTGCATTCCAGTCATCCTGCCTGCCTGCATGTTGCATATAAAAAGCCGGTGCAATTCTAATGGAATTCAAAGCCCAAGATTCTTGGGTCCTTCTCAGGGTTTTCAAGTCATTTAAGTCATGAAAGTTTTAAGTTTCTTAAGGCATCCTCTTAAAAATGACTCTCTAATAGTTTCAATATGTAAGGCTGTCGTGAATGAATGGATAGGTGGCATGCTCTAATCAGGGTGTTGGCATTTCTTTCACATTTCTGATACCCGACCCTTTGAGTTATAGTAGTACTATTTTTCAGTTGTGGCTGCTGGGGAGAGTTTGGTTCTTTTTTTTTTTTTTTTTTGTCTTTTGTCCTTTTGGGGCTGCATCTGCAGCATATGGAGGTTCCCAGGCTAGGGGTCGAATCAGAGATGTAGCCACTGTCCTATGCCACAGCCACAGCAACAGCAACAGATCCAAGCCACATCTGCGACCTACACCACAGCTCACGGCAATGCCGGATCCTTAACCCACTGAGCAAGGTCAGTGGATCCAACCCGCAACCTCATGGTTCCCAGTCGGATTTGTTTCCACCGCGCCATGACGGGAACCCCTGATAGTCTGGTTCTTTATGACCTCATGTGGGTATTTCGTGGGATTTAGTGCCAGATAGGGTTACTGATACCGATAAGCTGGTAATAGTGACAGTGATGACTGTGGTGAGAGTAATATGACTTCTTGGTCATTTTCAGCTCCCAGGATTATTTTAAATCTAAGGATAATTAGATCAGGTGGTTGTTCCCTAGTCCCCACGGGAAGAAGGACTATGGGTGGTGTGGTTCTCATCAGCTCCCTTATATAGGCTGTTCAGAACTAAACATTTGCCTTTGCCTGAAAGGAACTATGAGACTAGTGAGTGTACAGGGAGCGTACGTAGCCCATAAAGTTCAAGCATAGAATTTAAATGCTATTTGATATTACCATTATTGCTTTTCTGCCTGTGTTAGAAACTCAAAAGGTGAATTCTCAGGCAGATTTCATCTGCACGATGTTTTCAGACTGTAGCCTGCACACTTGTCATCCTCTCAGTTGCCCCCGTTTTCATCTTAATGTATTCTCGTGTTGTTTTTTGTTGTCTATAGAAGTTTTCTTTTTTGGACAGTTAGCATTTTAGCAGAAAACATTTAAACGTTTTCATTTTTTAAAGTTGCTCTTAAAACAATACTTATAGCATTCTGTAAATACCGTCTTATCACATTGACTGAAAAGGTAACTGCTTTGGAATTCCCATTGTGGCTCAGTGGAAATGAACCTGACAAGCATCCATTTGATCCCTGGCCCCACTCAGTGGGTTAAGGATCTGGCGTTGCCATGAGCTGTGGTGTAGGTCATAGACCCAGCTCGGATCTGGTGTTGCTGTGGCTCTGGCGTAGGCCGGCAGCTGCAGCTGTTAGACTCCTGGCCTGGGAACCTCCGTATGCCATGGGTGCGATGGGTCTAAACTGACAAAAAAAAAAAAAAAAAGAGAACTGTTTCACATGTTTAACGTACCTATTTCTAGAGATTCAAATATTTTGTAGATAATTTTCCTTTAAAACTTCCTCATCTCCAAAGTACATGAGTTTACAAAGACCAGGATACTGTACAAGCAACATGTTTAAAAAACCCAAAATATTAGTGGATGCGTTTTCTTTAGAAATAAGTAGGATTTTTTTGCTGACTATTTCATGACATTAAATAATTTTTTTTTTAGGTGCCATCATGCCATTGTAGTTAAGGGGTTTATTCCTTTTATTTTTTTCTTATTGTGGCCAAAAACACACAGCTTAAAATTTACCATTGTAGCCGTTTTTAAGTATACAGTACGGTAGTGTTAATATGTGCACATTGGCACAGATCTGTAGAACTTTTTCATCTTGCAAAACTGAAACTCTATACCTGCTGAACAATGACTCCCCATTTTCTCTTCCTCACCAGCCTGGTAACTACATTCTACTTTCTGTTTCTTTGAGTTTGTCTTCTTTAGATAAGGCTCATTCAGTATTTATTTTTTTGTGCCTGGCTAATTTCACTTAGTGTAATATCCTAAAAATGCATCCATCTGGTAGTGGATGACAGGAGTTCTATCTTTTTAAAGGTTGGGTAATATTCCACCGAGCGCGTATACCGCTTTGTCTTGATCCAGTCATCAGCTGAAGGACATTTAGGTTGCGTCTGCCTCTTGGCTGTTGTGAATGGTGCTGCAGTGAACATGGGAGGTCTAGTATCTCCTTGAGCTCCTGCTTTCACCTGTTCTGTATGTATACCCAGAAGTCAGATGGCTACATCATAGGGTAATTCTGTTTTTATTTTTTTTTGTACAGTTGCACAGTGTACTGTTTTCTCTTGTGGCTACACCCTAACATATTCCACTAACAATGCACAAGGGCTCGATTTTTCCACATCCTTACTAGCACTTATTATTTTCTGTGTTGAGATACCAATGAGAGGTGGTATCTCATTGTGGATGGAAATTGCATTTCCCTGATGATTCATGATGTTGAGCCTCTTTTCATGTGCTTGTTAGCCTTTTTTTTTTTTTTTTTTTTTTTTTGCCACATCTGTGGCAAGTTGAAGTTCCCTGGCCAGGGATTGAACCCTCACCACAGCAGCAGCTCAAGCGACAGCAGTGAGAATGCAGGATCTTTAACCCACTGAGCCCCCAGAGAACTCCCTACTTGGCCATGGGTATGTCTTCTTTGGAAAAAGTGTCTTCTTTACTCATTGTTTCAGAAAGATGGTTATTCAACAGGCTTATGGATTATTGGCAACAGAGTTCCCCTTTCTTTCCCAAGAACAGTGCAATCAAGTTTGAGGTCATTATTGTAAGAGAGATTTGTAGCATATGAACAACGCTCTGAATTAATCACTACCTCTGTTTTAGACATACCTAGTGTCGGAGTCACAGACTCAGCTCCCGCAGCCGGGACCCCATGTTTTACTTCTTGACCCCTCATTGCCTGAAAATTAGAACTTATTTATTTTAAACTTGAAGTGTTTAACAACGTGCTAGCCTCTGAACCCTTGACTGATTCCTGGATTTTATCATTTATTTATTTATTTTTTTGGTCTTTTTATATTCTTCCACGGCATATGGAGGTTCCCAGGCTAGGGGTCTCATCAGAGCTACAGCTGCCGGCCTACACCACAGCCACAGCCACACCACACCCGAGCCTCGTCTGCGACCTACACCCCAGCTCATGGCACTGCCAGATCCTTATATATTGAATAATATTATTGTATCAGTATTCAATTATGTCATATAGGGAAGTGTCCTTATTTTGAGAAGATATAAACTGAAGTATTTAGGGTAAAAAAGTCTCATCCTGCGTGTGATTTACTTTTAAATAGCTCAGGAAGATAGGTTTGATATACATACATAAAGAGCAGGGTCACCCTGGGCGCTGCTGACATTGGGAGCTGAGCAATTCCTTGTGATGTGGGGCTGGGTATTGTGGGACTTTGAGCAGCATCCGGGGCTTCTGCCCACCAGATGCCAGTAGCGCCCCCCCTCCCCGCCTGGTGGTGACAATCAGAAATCTCTCCGACCCTGCCACATGTCCTCTGAGAGGCAAATTATTCCCAGCTGAGAACCACTGACAGAGAGCAAGAGGGAAAGGGGGGGATTTCAGCATGGTTGGAGAGAGAGCGCAAACAAGGGTAGGACGATGTTGGCAGTTGATTAGTATGGGTGTACGTTTTCTATAAACATTGCCAAAATAAAAGTGGGGGAGAAATAAATTAGACGGGCTTTGTAATAACTGCGTCTGACTATATAAATGAATGAACTCTGTCCAAAGCTACCTTGACGGTTGTGAAAATGAGATTTGAGAGAGCGTGTTTGAGCTCAGTGATGAAAGAGAGTGTGCTGGTTTTTCACTGGTCCTGTAACAAACGGCCACAGATTTAGCGGCATAACCCTGGTTTATTTGTACCCTCGTCTCGCATTTCTGTAGCTGAGACGTCCCAGCAGCTGGCTCTTCTCTGGGTTTCACAAGGTGGAACATCGGCGTATCCCTGGGGTTGACTCTCTTTCTGGAGCTCTGCGAGTGAACTGACTCTCTTTCTGGAGCTCTGCGAGTGAATTGACTTCCAGGCTCTACCGGGTTGTTTTCAGATTTCCGTTCCATGCTGTGGTAGGGCTGAGGTCTGCAGTTCCTTGCTAGCTGTTGCTGGGGCTGTTCTCAGCGTCCAGAGGCTGCCTGTGTTGCATCTTCAAAGCCAGCGACAGTGGCTGGAGTCCTTCCCGGTGCCAAGCCCTCTGACTTCTTCCTCTGTCTCAGCCCTTTCTACCTTTCTCTGCCTTGCCTCTCTGACTCCTTCCTGTGCTTTTAAGGGTTCACTGGATCCACCCGGAAAATCTAGGATCCTGTCTCTACCTTAAAGTCAACCTGAGCAGCACCCTCAATTCCAGCTGCCAGGTCTTTTCACAGCAGTAGCTAGATCAGTGCGATTAAATAACCAAGGGGTAGGAATCCGCACAGAACGCCTACAACTGAATTCTGGCAGTTAGAAAAAATCGATCATTTCCTAAAATGTTTTGTTTTTTTCTCCATTACTATTGGTTTAAAGATGTTGCCATAGAGAAGATTTTATAAGAGAGTTGTTGTAGTTATCATTCCAGCTGTTACTATGAGAGGAATCTTGGATATTTATTAAAGGAAAAAATATTCAAATAAATAGCTGCTGAGCAACCACATGTGGGGATACTTGTTTTTACAATAGATTCTATTCTTAACACAAACTAAAGTAAAAATGGGAAAGTATCACTTTATGAATTCTAAGAACAGGTTCTTTAATGTTACTTTTTTTGTTTCTTTGTTTTTGTTTGTTTGTTTTTAGGGCCGCACCTGAGGCACATGGAAGTTCCCAGGCCTGGGGTCGAATCAGAGCTACAGCTGCCGGCCTACACCACAGTCACAGCCACAGCCACACCAGATCCGAGCCGCATCTGCAACCTACACCACAGCTCAGGGCAACACCAGATCCTTAACCCACTGATGGAGGCCAGGGATTGAACCTGAAGCTTCATGGATCCTAGTTGGGTTCATTAACTGCTGAGCCACGAAGGGAACTCCCAGTGTTACCTGTTTCTGTTTATGATAATAATTAACATTGTTGTTCTTTACCCCTTGCAGAAGACAGTGCTTGGTTTTAATGCGCCATCTTATAAGATTTTCAATCACACCTGATCCAGTGCAACTAAACTCGTCCCCAAAAGCCTGTGTATCACCCTAGACTTGTCCTGTATCCTGAGCATACGGTCCTCGGGATGTGCAGCATGCTGCGGTATAGTACACATATTTTTAAATCTATTAAAAAATATTCTGTAATCACTCCAAGATACTGAACTCCAAAGGCTCACACTAAGCACATACTCACTCTTTCTGTAACCACCACCACTGTCATACCGTCTTCGTCCTTGTCACCATAATTGAGGCCTTTGACACTCCCATTTCTTCCAATCTGCCAACCCTCTCGGGCTCCCCACCTTCCCCCATTTCATCAGGACCCCGAGATCTGTCATGTCAGCTACTGCTCTTTGCTCCCTCGTCGCCTCTTTGCTCCCTGCTCTCCCTGGGACCCCAGCCTTCCCTGCCTCGCATTTTGTGCAGTCTCCTTGGCAAGTGCATCTCTTCACATGGCTTCCGCTACAACCCAGGAACTAGTGGGTCTCAACTCCGTGTCCCCGGGCCAAACCTCCCCACCCCAACTTCAGATGTACATTTCTAGCTGCTTATCTGATACCTACCTCTAGATAGTACTTCATAGTCAGATGTCCAAAGCTAAAGTCTGCTTCCAAATTGTTTCTTTTCCGATTTGAGTTGGTCATACTCTAGTTACTCAAGAGAGAAATATACCCCAGTTCTTCTAGTCGCTGCCTCTTTCCTAACCCCGTGTATAGTCCCTCAGCAATTCCACTGGTGCCTCTCCTACATAACTTTAGATTGCATCATCTCTCCCTTTTCAAAATAAGTAATCTTACTTTTTTTTTTTTTTCTTTTTCAGCTGCCCTGCGGCGTATGGAGTTCCCAGAGCAGGGATTAGACCCGACGCTGTAGGTGTGCAACTCAGGATCCTTAACCCACTGTGCCAGACTGGGGTTCGAACCTGTATCCCAGTGCTCCAGTGATGCCCCCAATCCTGTTGTGCCACAGCGGGAACTCCTCTTTTTAAAAAACATACCATGTTATCAGCTATAGTGACCAGGCTTTACATTAGATCCTCAGACCTTATTCATCTTACACTCTAAGGGTGTACCCTTTTATTAGCCTCTCCCTATTTCCCTAACCTTCTAGCCTCTGGTAGCCATCTTTCTACTCTCTGTTTCTGTGAATTTGAGTTTGTAAGACACTTTTAGATGCCACATATAAATGATACTATGCAGAATTTGTCTTTTTCTGTCTGGTTTATTTCGTTTAGCATGATGCCCTCAAGGTCCACCTATTTTGTTGCAAATGGCAGAATTCCCTCCTTTCTCATGGCTGTATAATATTCCATTGTATACACGGACCATGTTTTCTTTATCCATTCATCCTCTGATAGACACTTTGGACACTGTGGTTGTTTCACGCCTTGGCTGCTGTGAATACTGCTGCAGGGAACCTGGGAGTGTAGCGATGTCTCTGAGATCCTATTTTCATTTTGTTGGCCATATACCCTGAGATAGGAATGCTGGATCAAATGGTAGTTTTATTTTCTAATTTTGGCAGAACCTCCATGCCGTCTGCCACAGTGGCTGCGCCAGTTCACCTTCCTAGCACGTCCTTGCCGGCGGAGTTGTCTCTTGTCCTTTGGATGATAACCATTCTAACAAGTGTGAGGGGCAGTCTCGTGATTTTGATTTGCATCCCCCGATGAGTCATGATAGCGATCACCTTTTCCTCTACCTGTTGGCCATGTGTCTCCAGCTGGTACCATGAGTCTCCCCTTTCGTCTCAGGCCCACTGTAACTGCCTCCAGAAGGGCCTTGCTGCCTCATGTACCCCATTCAGATCCATTCTCCACGTTACTTCCAGAGCCGTCTTCCCAAAGTGCCAGGCTCTCCCTGCCGTCCAGTGAGATCCTTCAGGGGCTCCCCCTTGCCCTCAGTAGACAGTGCAGAGTTCTGAGCATGGCCCGGCCCTTCCTTTCTGCTCCCCTCTGTCTTGCTGCTTCATTCCCCTGCGGCATCTCAGGCACGGTTTGCTGGTTTGCTCTAGCCGTCCGGGAGGACTTCAGGTTCCCAGCAGGCCAAGCTCTGTCTCACATGTCAGCATAGCTACTCCACCTTTTCCTCTTTGTCCCAGAATTCCCTTCCTCCATTTCTCTGCATCCCTCTTCTCCTGATTTGTTCTCAGTTTTCTGCTTGTCCGTTAGGTTTCACCTCAAAGAGGAAGTGACCGCTGGGCAATTCCTCCCCTGCCACCTGACACACTGTTGGTGTACCTCTTTTGTGCCCCCAGGCTCTGAGCTCTTGACGTCTAGCGCCCTTTACATATTTACATTTGCAGATGTACAAATGTCAGGGATGTGTGCTCTAAAATACTGTCCGGAGAGGTTGTACTATTAAAAAAAGCTTTGAAGCCACTGCTCTAAATAATAGACTTTGGTTCTTGATTTATCAACTTCAGATATCTGTTGACTTTCCACTTTCATTTTTTAAAAGTTATTTTTTTTATTTTTAAAGTATAGTTGATTTGTGATGTTGTGCCAATTTCTACTGTAGAGCACAGTGACCCAGTCATACATATATATTCTTTTTCTCATATTATCTTCCACTTTTAAAAAGGAGTATTTAACTTTCTTACACGAGATCTACACTGCATCATCTTGTTCTTTTCCAGTGTCTAATTTTACTTCTTCTGCTTCCTTTAGTAATTTTAGATAATCACAACTCTTTTCTCATTTCATCCATGTTGTTTTTCTGTGTGTGTGTCTTTTTAGAGCTGCACCTGCAGTATATGGAGGTTCCCAGGCTAGGGGTCTAATTGGAGCTACAGCTGCCGGCCTACACCACAGCCACAACAACGCCAGATCCGAGCCGCATCTGCGACCTACACCACAGCTCACGGCAACGCCGGATCCTTAACCCACTGAACGAGGCCAGGGATCGAACCCGCAACCTCATGGTTCCTGGTCAGATTCGTTAACCACTGCGCCACGACAGGAACTCCTCATTTCATCCACTTTTGACAGTCTGTCTACCCCCTCCTTTTTAAGAGGGGGCATTAGAACATGTTCTTTTTTTGATCTGTTTGTCCCAGTTTCTGTCAGTGACACATTGTCAAAGCTGACTACTTTTATATTTTGCCCTATTACCACAACCACATCTCCAAATAAGTTGAATCTAAAAGGTGAAAACTATAAATAGTATTACATTATTATGACTAGTTAATCCTTCCATGAAGGGAAATCTCCCTTATGCACTTGATATCCACTGACGGCAGCATGAAGTTCTTTTCTCCTTGTCAGGAAACTGGGTAGAATTAACAGACCAGGGTAAACGCCTCTTGTTATTAAGCAAAAGACTGCAAGGATTTGTCCCGTCCCAGCAGCTAGACTGTATCTCTGCCGATAGGGAAGAGAACATGTGATATTTGCACCTTGCCCATGAAAAGTTTCTTTTTGCTTAGAAATCTTGCTGCTTTGCCTTTCTGCATTCCTGCCAAAGACGAAGGACGTCAAGCCGAGGCTTTGGGCTCTGCAGTGAAGTAGCAGCTATGATGCGAGATCTGAGCCCTGCTCTCCCCGAGCCGTCAGTACGCTGCCTTTTTGCGAAGGGTCGCCTGGGGATGCTCCGGAGGAGAGATGTTTCTGCTGGTAGCTGCCCCTCAAATCCGAGTGACCTGAGCTCATTCCAAAGTCCTAGACCACTGGAGTAATGAGAACAGCTTTCGCCTTCAGGGAGAACACTGCAGGTAGGAACTGGCTGTCGCTTGGTGCCGCATCTGTAGAAAATAGAAGGAGAGTGAAACTTTTGGCCAGGATTTCTATGAGGGTCCCGAAATATGTCTTGAGAGCAATCATATCACAGTTAATTCTGACCCAAGATAAAGGGCCTCTATTTTTAGTGCCCTCTGCAGTATCATTCTATATTTAGTGCCGAGCCAATTCGTGTGCTAGGATTACATTTTTTTCTCCAGGGCCAGGGTCAGGAGCCCTTGGCTCTCAAAACTGTCAGATCAATAACAACTAGATCCCCTTTTTCTCATATTCCAATTCTTTATAGTTAGAAACATGTAAGCTTGCTCCTGCTTTGAAATATAGCTGTGTTGTGACATTTGTCTTTTTTCTTTTTAATTTTCAGGGCTTTTCTAATTGCTTTTTTTTTTTTTCCGCCTGATATGCCTTTATCATAGCCTCCCTTTTTCCATATTCTGAGTTATATTTTCTGTTCTGTCGAATCCCCCACCTCATGACCAAGTGCTTTTCTAGGCAACTGCACAGCCGTCTTCCAAGGAATTCCTTCCACTCTTCTTGCTGGCATCACTGTTCTCGGAAGGCTGTGTTCCACTGTCCTGATTTATGGCACAATTTTACTGGGGTGAATCCTGAAATAAGTTCTTTCGAAAGGATGTGTGGGAAGTAAACTTTCTGAGTCATGTGTAACACTGCTTTTATTGTACCTTTGTTTGTAGAGAGGTTGGGCGTAGAATTCTGGGCTGAGTTTTCTTTAGAAAGCGTGAAGCCACAGATTAAGTGTGAAGCCGTAGTTCCATTGTCTTCTCACATCCTCTGTTGCTGACAAGAAGCCAGCTTGGTTATCAGTCCTCTGTGGGGGACCTGTTTTTCCTGTTCAGGGTCTCCTTTTTATATTTGTTGTGGAAATGTGTGGATGTGGGTCTTTTTTCAGTTACTTATAACTGAGCACTCACTGAGCGCTTTGAATCTCAAGGCTTGGTCTTTCTCCAGCTCTGGGAAATTCTCTTATTTACTAGTTTTTCCCTGTCTTTTTTTTTTTTTTTTTGGCTTCCCCCATGGCCTGGCTTTCCTGGGCCAGGGATCAGACCCAAGCCACACTTGCAACCAAGGCCGCAGGTGTGGCAACGCCAGATGCTTTTAACCCACTGTGTGGGGTCAGGGATCGAACCTGCATCCTGGCGCTGCAGAGATGCCACCACAGCGGGAACTCCCCTGTTCCTCTTTTGAGGGGCTCTTATTAGTCAAATATTGTACCTCTTGGATTGGCTCTTTGTATCTCTTATAGTTTCTCTATTATTAATTTCCATCTTTTCATCTATATACTTTCATTCTGTTTCTCAATTTTATTTCCCAGCTCATCTGTGTTTTTTTTCCTTTCTTTTCTAATCATTCTTTAAATTCTGACATTTTAATTTAAAAGAGCTCTTTCAAGTTCTTGGTTCTGTTTTTGGTGTATGGTTTCCTACTTCTATTTCATGCAGCACCTTCCCTCTTCCGTGCAGGACCCTCTGGAATTTTTGATTATAGTAGTTTTGAAAAATATTTCATTTTCTTATGTCCCTTAATTGTATTTGTTCCCCTCCTAGCTCTTCTTTTTCATGCTGTTAGGTTTCCCCATGTGCCCTGGTTGTCTATTCATATTTTAGAAAGAAGGACTGGAGACTGGTATGGATTTCCTCTGCTTTAAGAAGCCGGTCTCTTCCCCCCCGCCCAGACCTGTCCCCTGAGTGGATGGCTGACTGTGCCCTCTGTGTTGGAGGGATGTGTTGGCTGGCCTGCTGGCTCTGGGGTGAGCCTGTGCTCAGGCCCTGGGGGCCCCATGTCCGAGGAGAGCTGTACCCTGGCTGGACTGAACCAGCACCAGAAGCCTTTGCTTTCCCCAGGTCACTGGTTCCTTCAGCCATCTGGGGTTTCAACTGGGGGTTAATGCCAAGGCTGCCTGTGAGCTGCGTGGGGGTGGGGGAAGCAGATGGAGGTGCCAACCAGTGCAGTTCCAGGTACAGACCTTCAATTATCCCCACTGTCTTCAGCCCACTTCTCGATCCTGCCCTCCCTCGTGCCTCTGGCTCAGAGCCCGGAGCCGTCAGGTGTCGGGGGCAGAGTGGCTCTCCAGGCTCCTTCTAGCTTCCAACAAGCGGTTTGCTTCCAGCTCCCTTAGGTTGCCTTGGGGAGTGTTTGGGGCCGTGACTTTCTTTGCCTGTCTGATCCATCAACACAACTCCATCTGCTTTGTGAATTCTAGAAATTTGTTGGACCTTTCATCCACTGGTGAACCCCCTATTTCCTTTTCCTTTTTCCTTTAAATTTTTTTTATTGAATATAGTTGATTTACAGCGTCGTGCTCATTTCTCCTGTACAGCAGAGTGATTCAGTTATACATGTGCCTGTTCTTCTTCATGTTTGTTTCCATCGTGGTTTATCACAGTATCCTGAACATAGTTCCCTGTGCTCTACGGTGGGACCTTGTTGTTTATCCATTCTGTGTATAATAGTTTGCATTTGCTGGTCTCAAACTCCCAATCCTTCCTTCCCCAAGCTCCCCTCCACCTAGGCAACCACGATTCTATTCTCTGTATTTGTGAATCTGTTTCTCTTTTGTAGATATGTTCATTTGTGTGGTATTTCAGACTCACATATAAGTGACATCATATGGTATTTATCTTTCTCTCTCTGACTTACTTCAATTAGTATGAGAATCTCTAGGTCCATCCATGTTGCTGCAAATGGCATTATTTCATTCTTTTTTAATAGCCGAGTAGTATTCCATTGTACACACCACACACACACACACACACACACACACATCTACATCCACTCATCTGTCATGGATCTTTGGGTGGTTTCCACGTCTTGGCTATGGTAAATAGTGCTGCTATGAACAAAGGGCCACATGTATCTTTTCGAATTATAGTTTTATCTGGATATATGCCTATGACTGGATTGCTGGATCACATGGCAGCTCTATTTTTACTTTTTTGAAGAATCTTTCCCTTTGATATTAGAGTTGCATTGCTTCTCTTGCTTCCATTCTTTGAATGTTGTTTTGCAAGCTTTAAGTAGTAAACACATATCCTCAAGCTGTCATCTTAAACCATAAGTCTTGATGTGAATTTTAATTATCTCCTCAATATTTACCAACCCTGTTTATCTTCATGGCTGCAGTGTCTGTTTAAGCATTGCATAATTAACAAATTATTTCAATAAAATAAGGCAAGAGAATTGGAGTAAATAACTTCAGAGAGATAAAGATATAATGGCACTTTTTTTCAGAAAATCTTGTATAGGAGCAATATTTTATTATTTTATTTTATTCTATTCTATTCTATTTTATATTTTTAGGGCTGCCACTGCGGCATATGGAAGTGCCCAGGCTAGGGGTTGAATCAGAGCTGCAGCTGCCTGCCTACACCACAGCTACAGCAACTTGGGATCCAAGCCGTGTCTGTGACCTACATGACAACACTGGAGCCTTAACCCACTGAGCGAGGCCAGGGATCGAACCCACATCCTGATGGATTCTAGTCGGATTCATAAGGTGCTGAGCCACAACGGGAACTCCAAGGAGCAACAGTTTATTTTAGTAAAAGAGAAAACTACTCAAAGATTAGAGTCTTAAAATTGGCATCTGTTTTGCACCTGATTTCTGTAGGTTGTAGTCAGCAGGGATATCACCTGCTGTGTGTCAGGGAAGAACTAGGTTTGTAAGTTTGCAGCAGGGACTCTGACAGATCTCTGCTGTCATAGAATTTGTGTGTTGTTTGGGGGTGGGACGCGGATGGATGTAGAATAAACGAGATTAAGAAATAACCACGCAACGAAACGTCGTGTAGCTATGTGCACAAGGCAGATAATTAAAAGAGGTGATGCGGTAACAGCTGACTGGCTGGAGACCCTGAGACCTGACAGCAGGAGCCAGCGAGGCAAGAATGGGGAGCTTGGCGTTACCCTCAGAGGCCCCATCAGTGTTGCCCACACCCCACCTTCTGGTTCTGATCATACTTCTGTCCTGTAAAGGATTTTTATATGAATGTAATGAATTGCCTAAACATTTCATCAGCTTTTAAATAGCACTTTGGTGAAACAGAAAGACTCATGAAATAATTTATTCCCCTAGGACGGAGAAGGGATAAACAAGCCTTTTTAGTCTGTGATGGCAGAATGGTGAGGTGAATTTAAAGGCCTTAATTATTATGCTTTAAGCAACAACTTAATTTGCTTCAGCCTGGTTCCTGGCTTTCAAGTGGAGCCTGCCTTTGGTGTATCGCATTGCTATTTTGGTGCTTGTCATTTCGCTGTCTCACATTTCCCTCATCAAAGAGCATGGAGAGCCCACTTCTGTATAGTCCCTGGGCTTGCCCCGCTACTGTGGGCTGCAGAGGCCCATTCGCTTTTATCTTTAGATGGGATGCACTTTTCAAGGAGTATGGGGCGTGGATGGTTTCGGGGAGCCCGTCTCAGTTCCTTACGTTCCCCGTGCACTTCCTGGCGGTGTCCTGGCTGAGGACCTGCCTGTGATGGAGATGCAGGAGCTGCTTCGCCACCTTCTCTTTCACGGTTGCCCTTCTCTTGCTATTAAAAAAGACAGGCCCTCTTCTCATCCATCTGGGGTCTTACGAATGTCCCTGGATGCGAAAGCCACCAGGCTGCCCCACAAAGGGCAATTGAAAACGTTGGTGTCTGCGTGGAGATAGTGAATGAATAAGTAACACGAGCTCAAGGAATGACTGGATAACAGCTCCTTTTGCAACTCAGATAGTTTCCCATTTTTTTTGCTCACAGAATTCAAAGACCTAATTGAATTGTTTGTCAATTAACAGTAGATCATGAAATATATTTTGATGATAGATCACATTTATTTTTGTAAGAGAAATAATTGCTTTCATAAAACCTCCATTTATGTGGAAAAGGTTTCTCACCACTTCGTTATGAAAACAAGAAGTAGCGATAGAATTGATACTGAGTCTCATTTGGCAATAAAAAATAGTGTAAGGAGGAGTTGCCGTCATGGCTCAGTGGTTAATGAACCCGACTAGTAACCATGAGGTTGCAGGTTCGATCCTTGGCTTTGCTCAGTGGGTTAAGGATCTGGTGTTACTGTGAGCTGTGGTGGAGGTTGCAGACGTGGCTTGGATCCCACGTTGCTGTGGCTGTGGTGTAGGCTGGCAGCTGTAGCTCCGATTCGACTCCTAGCCTGGGAACCTCCATATGCCACAGGTGCATCCCTAAAAAGACAAAAAGACAAAAAAAAAAGTCGGTGTAAAAAAAAACATGAACTAAGAGTCCCCAGTGGCCTAATGGTTGTTAAGGATCTTGTGTTGTCACAGCTGTGGCTCAGGTTTGATCACTGGCCTGGGAACATCATGCTTGGCCAAAAAAAAAGAAGAAGAAGGAAAAGTGAACTAATAGAAGAAGAACAATCTCACCCATGTCTTTTTAAAAATTTTCTTCTTGCATTTGAGAATTTTAATTAATTTATTTATTTACTTATTTAAGAATTTTTACATCAAAATTTGCAGTATATTTATATTTAATTGGTTGGTAACAGTAATTATAAAGAAAGCTCAAACCAGGAAAAAAACAACTGTTTTTGCACTTGAAGTCTTTTATTACGAAAAATAAAGAGAAATTTATTTGCAACTTGTGAATAATTTCTTTGTTGAGGAAAAATGCAAAAGTGACAATAAAAGATTCTCAAACATAAAATATATTACATTAAAAATTTGTTGTGCGGGGGAGTCACCTGTGTGGCTGAATTAATCAGGTAGCTGGTGGAAGGGCACACAGAGATCAAGGGAATAGAACAGGAAACCCAGAAATAGAGCCACATTAATATGCCTGATTAATTTTTGACAAAGGATCTAAAAGTAATTCAAACGGAAGAGAGAGAGTGGTTTTTTTAAAATTTATCTTTATTTTTTTTATGGCTGCACCCATAACACATGGAAGTTTCTGGGCCAGGGATTGCATCTGAGTCTCAGCTTTGGATCCTTTAATGCACTACATCAAGCCGGGGATCAAACCTTCATCTCTGCAGAGACCTGAGTAGTTGCAGTTGGATTCTTAACTTACTGCACCATGGTAAGCTTTTTTTTTTTTTTTTAGGGCCGCATCCTCGGCATGAGGAGGTTCCCAGGCTAGGGGCCCAGTTGGAGCTACAGCTGACGGCCCACGCCACAGTCACAGCTACACAGGATCCGAGCCACGTCTGCGACCTACACCACAGCTCATGGCAACGCCAGATCCTTAACCCACTGAGTGAGGCCAGGGATCGAACCTGCCCTCATGGATGCTAGTCGGGTTCACTGCTGAGCCACAATGGGAACTCCTGGGATAGCCTTTTTAATAAGTGGTGTTGAAACAATTGGGTATCATTGGCAAAACAAAAAACCTTGAGCTAAATCTTATACAAAAAGCAGCTCAGAATGGATCATGGATGAAAATGGAAAAACAAAACTATAACACTTCTACAAAAAAAAAAAAAAAAAGGTAGAAAAGCTTTGGGGCCTAGGACTAGGCAAAAGCTTCTTAGACTTGAAACCAAAGGCCTGATCATGAAAGGAAAAATGAATGTTTTAACTCATCGAAATTTAAGCCTTTTGCTCTGCAAAAAAAACTCATTAAGAGGATAAAAAGACAAGCTACACTAGGAGAAAATATATTTGAGGCACATATCTGACAAAGGACTAGCATATAAAATCCATAAAGTGAGAGAGGAGTTCCTGTTGTGGCACAGCAGAAACAAATTGCGACTAGTATCCGTGAGGACACAATTTGATCTCTGGCCTTGCTCAGTGGGTTGATGATCTGCCTTTGCTGTGAGCTGTGGTGTAGGTCATAGACACAGTTGGGATTCCATGGTGCTCTGGCTGTGGTGTAGGCTGGCAGCTGTAGCTCTGATTCAGCCCCTAGCCTGGGAACTTCCATGCCACAGGTGTGGCCCTAAAAAGAAAAAAATAATTCATAAAGAGGAGTTCCTGCTCTGGTGCAGCGGGTTAAGGATCTGGCTTGTCACTGCTGTGGCTCAGGTTTGATCCCTGGCCAGGGAATTTCCATGTGCCACTGGTGCAGCCAAAAAACCCCAAACAAACATCCTCCCCCCCCCACACACACACACAAAAAGCTAAAGTCAACTACTGTAGGATTCAGCAATTAAACTCCCTTGGCATTTACCCCAGAGAAATGAAAACTTCTTGCTGTGGACTGAATTATACACCTCTTCCCCCCCTAAATTCGCATGTTGAAATCTTAACCTCCTATGTGTGGTATCTGAAGATAATGCAAGGCCCTAGTGATGGGGTTATGCCGTCATACGAATGAACACCAGAGAGCGTGTTCTAACTCTCTCTGCCATGTGAGGACGCCCTGAGAAGGCAATCATTTGCAAGTTACAAAGAGAGCTCTCGCTCGAACTGACCATGATGGTACCCTGATCTTGGAGCTCCAGCTGCCAGATCTGTGAGAAAATAAATTTCCATTGTCTAAGCCCCCCAGTCTATACGTGTTTTGTTATGGCATCCTGAGATGACTAGTATACTTCACGTTTACACAAACCATACGCAGATGTTTATAACCACTTTATTTGTAATTGCCCCGCTGGAAATAACTCAGATGTCCTTCAGTGGATAAATGGTTAAAGAGATTGTGTTAAGTCCAAACCATGGACTATTACTCAGCAATCAAAGAGAATGAATTATTATGGCTTTTTGGGGTTTTTTGGCCACACCTGCGGCATATGGAAGTTCCCGGGCTAGGGATCAAACCTGAGTGACAGGAGTGACAATGCCAAATCCTTAATTACTAGGCCACCAGGGAACTCCAAAGAATGAATTATTGATCCATACAACTACTTGGATGAAACTCGAGATTATGCTTATTAAAAAGCCAATGTAAAAGTGATACCTACTACATGACTCCATTTATATAATTGTTTTGTTTTGCTTTTGTTTTGTTTGTTTGTTTTTTGTCTTTTTGCTATTTCTAGGGCCGCTCCCGAGGCACATGGAGGTTCCCAGGCTAGGGGTCGAATTGGAGCTGTAGCTGCCGCAGGCCTACACCAGAGCCACAGCAACTCGGGATCCGAGCTGTGTCTGCGACCTACACCACAGCTCACGGCAACACCAGATCCTTTACCCACTGAGCAAGGACAGGGATTGAACCTGCAACCTCTTGGTTCCTAGTCGGATTCGTTAACCACTGCGCCACGACGGGAACTCCTCCATTTATATAATTTTTTTGAAAGAACATAATTGCAGGGATGGAAAACATTCATGGAAGGGGTGGGGAGGGGAGGCTAATAGCTATAAAGGGGTAGTCAAAGGAGTTTGTGGTGATGGTACAGTTGTGTATCTTGATTGTGGTTACACGTTACACATGTGATAAAATTGTATCACATTACACATAAACACCCTGCCCCACATACAATGAGTGCAGATATACCGGCTACGGATAGTATGAATGTCAATTTCTTGGTTTTGATGTTTTGCCAGTTTTAGTTATGCAAGATGTTGCCGTTGGAGAATGCAGGGCGAGGAGTACATGGATGTCATTGTGTATTTCTCAGCTCCTTCCTGTGAATCTGTAAACATTTCACATTAAGAGTTAAACGTCATTCGTGATGAAAGTAGAAAGGAAAATAAGTTCAAGAAGGAAAATGAGAGAAAATTTCTGACTATTCTGAACCGGTTGTTCATCAGTGTTTTGAAATGGATAATGGTGGCTATCAAATTGCCATAGAGTTTAAATTCCGTTTGATACATTTAAGGTAATGTAATATTTTAAAGTATCGATATTTACAATATGTTAGAAATTACTTCATTGTAACTATTTAAACTGATGGTGAATCATTTTAGATGTCAACTTTAAAATGATCAAGGGGGTGTATAGTTTTTCAAATTCTCTTGGAGGTCTACAAACAAAAAAGCTAGGTTTCAATAGTGTAATACCCCATCGATCACATGGCTAAATTTCAAAAGAATAATTTAAAAAAATCAAAATCTTATTCACCAGAGGTAGTTGAAATATTAAAGAACTTAGGAGCTGTTGGTTAAGTGTATGATTGTAGTATCAAAAAAAAACATTAAATAAGTAAGAATACAAAATATGGTTTTAGAAAGAATAAGAAAGTATTGTACTGTATTTAGATGATGTTATTGCCTCTAATGGCCTATTTTTTGAATCAATACAGGTATGTTTAGTTGCTGTGTTCCAAACGAGCAAGAGAAGAAAAGGAAAGAGAGACAGAAGAGGGTTGGGTTTTGGGGGGGGGGTTGCCTTTTTTTTTGTCTTTTTAGGGCTGCATCCGAGGCATATGGAGGTTCCCAGGCTAGGGGTCCAATCAGAGCTGTAGCCGCCAGCCTACTCCACAGTCACGGCAACACAGAATCCGAGCTCATCTTCGCCCTACACCACAGCTCACGGCAATGCCAGATCCTTAACCCACTGAGCGAGACTAGGGATCGAGCCTGCATCTTCATGGATGCTAGTCGGGTTTGTCAACCGCTGGGCCACGACGGGAACGCCAGGGGGTTTTAGCAGTTCTGTGTTGGTGGGGCATGGGGAGGGAGGCAGGGTGACAAGGATGTTCACCCCCACTGCCAGCAGTCACCCTGAAATGTATCAGGTTGACCTTTAGGTAATGCACCATTTCAGACTTCCTGTTTGTCCTCCCCCAAGAGAAAAATCTCTCAGTATGCTTGATGATGCCTCAGCCTTAAGTTGGGCGTTAACCCTTCCGTTTCACCATTAGCTGACTTAATATACAAGTACTTGTGGGATTAGGTATAGTGTAAATGAATGTCAGTCATTTGCTGTATGGACATTCTGTCTGATCATTTTCCAGTTGATGGGGTGGAGTGTGAAGGAACAGTCATCATGGGACAGAAGGGGGCATCTGGGAAGGTGGGGAAGTGGGCGTGAGCTTCGAAAGCCCTAAATAGAAGCAGAAAGCGAGGTCTTTGGGGCTTGCTAATACATTGTTTAACATGATTTATGAATGTTTTGGTTAATATTTTAAAATACTACTGACTGCGTTATTAAGAAATTTATCTCTCTGAGGATTAATTAACCTAAAATAGATCCCATTAAGTCAGATTAATATAAAAATGGCCCATCACTAGGTCTGCCGAGTGAACGTAAAAGCCGTTATGTTATGTAGACGTCCCTCCCCAGCGGTGATAGGAATTAATCATACGAAATGATACTCTTTGGGTATAAATATCTTATGTAGGGAATATTTTTAATGAAGTGACTTTTGGATTTAAAGTGAAAAAAATGCTAATTTTGTGTGATTTTAAGATGAGTAGTATGCTTTAGCATGAGACTTCAAGCATGTGATTGGACTTGAATTGAGCCCTTTTATTTTTCTTAGCCTTATTCTTTTCATTCACTGATGAGAGGATGATGAGGGTTGATAGGACATTTTTCTCTTATCTCCTTAACAACTTTTTTTTTTTTTTTGTCTTTTAAGGGCCGCACCCGCAGTATATGGAGGTTCAGGGGCTAGGGATCGAATCAGAGCTGTAGCTGCCAGCCTACACCACAGCCACAGCCACGTCACATCTGAGCGATACCTGCGACCTACACCAACAGCTCACAGCAATGCCTAACCCTTCACCCACTGAGCAAGGCCAGGGATTGAACCCGCATCCTCATGGGTACCAGTCAGATTTGTTTCCGCTGAGCCACGATGGGAACTCCCTTAACAATAGTTTTGTCTTTTTTTTTTTTTTTTTTTTTTTTTTGCCATTTTGCTATTTCTTGGGCTGCTCCCGCGGCATATGGAGGTTCCCAGGCTAGGGGTCGAATCGGAGCTGTAGCCACCGGCCTACGCCAGAGCCACAGCAACGCAGGATCTGAGCCGCGTCTGCAACCTACACCACAGCTCACGGCAACGCCGGATCGTTAACCCATTGAGCAAGGGCAGGGACCGAACCCGCAACCTCATGGTTCCTAGTCAGATTCGTTCACCACTGCGCCATGACGGGAACTCCCCTTAACAATATTTTTAATATTGAAAGAGGAATATTTTAGCTTCCTCATAAAATGCTATGATTACAAAAAATTAAACATTTTTGAATGACTTTCAAAAAACATACTGTGGCCTCCTATGTTGTGCTCTTCATATTTCAAGAATTCTTTGAAGTTAGACTAGTGAGATGAGCAATTTCTTCCTTCAAATTAATTATCTATCTTGATATGTGTTTATGATAACTTTGGAGAAATCAACATATTTTTTCTTATCAAGAGCTGCTAACATATCCACTACCTAAAGATTTCTTAAAAATTCATATACCAGTTATTTTTGCATTTAGTCATATTGAATATAGGAATTTTCATTATTGTGTATAATGATAAATGACTGCTTTAACAAACTACAAAGTTCCACAGATTTTTTTTTTTCGCTTTCAATAAGTAAATTGGGGCTTGTTTATGTTACCTAATATGAAAAATATTCTTCTCATATTTTTGTAGAACTCTGAAAAAGTGAGCAGTTTGAATTTTTCCTTGCAGAAAGGGCCTGGATAGACTAGTACAGTGGAGAGAGGTCTGTGCCACCCATATCTGCTAAAGAGAGCTGTGTGCGATTTCTTTCCGCTGTGTCTATAAACCCTTTCACGGAACACGAGGCAGCAGGTGGTGGGGTGTGTCCTTCAACTAAGACAGTGGGTGAGGTGTAGACTCACACTCTTGTCGCCTCCGGAGAGCAGTTGTAAGGATCAGCGTGTCATCAGGAGGCCGCTTTACCTGTCGGCGTTGGGAGAGGTTTGAGTGGGGAGCATCCCTCAGTCATCATGGGAGACTGTGACTTTGTATGGGAAACTCTGACCTACTCATTCATTCTGTATCCAGCTCTCCGTACTGGCGAGTATATTTTCCCTCTGTTGTAAAGAATGGCACTTAACGTCTAAATAACCTTCAAGTTGAATGGTTCAAAACTAAGCGTTGAAATTCCTTCTAAATCAAGGGTGATGGAAACAGCCTTAGGTCAAAGTGTGATTTTTTTTTTCTGTCTTTTTAGGGCCACACCCACAGCATGTGGAAGGTCCCAGGCTAGGGGTCAAATCAGAGATGCAGCCGCCAGCCAGAGCCACAGCTTCGCCAGGTCCGAGCTTCCTCTGCAACCTACACCACAGCTCATGGCAACCAAGGTCTGATTGTTAAGTTTGAATTGGATCATTGACACAAACTGACAGTTTCTTTTTAAGTTTAGGATTTTCCAAGGTAGAATGAGATGTGAGTAGTACCGTATCTTCCACTTGGGAAATTATCCGCTAAGTGATACTTTCTGAACGTAGAACTGTCTGATCAAAGATCAGAAACTGGGTGAAGATCCATAGTCTTGGTCAATCATATTTTTTCTTCTACCCTAAACTTTATTGAGGCTTTACGAGCATTCATATTAAATAAAATCCATACTGGTCAGTTTACCTTTGGAAAGTAACATTCTGTGGAGGAAGGCTTAGAGAAATGCAGACATGCATGCACAATCAAGAACCTTCTCACTGATCTTAAATTTGGACAAAATTATTTTGTCTATCCTTGCTTCTAACATTAGGGCCTAAGGAGAAGCATTCAGCCTGAATGGGTCTAATTTGAGACCACCCTGCTGAGACTTCTCCCTAGTTTCCCATTTAGCCAGTTGTTAAAGCTGCCAGACAGTTTTATTGCAGGCCAGCCAGTGGCATGAGCTTCCTATTTTTACTCAACACCCAGCTTTCACTCCTTAACAGTCCAGGCCCTCTCTGGGCCCTTAGAAACTCACTGTAGCCTTCTAAAGTGATTAGGCAAAAGCCAGAGAGACCTGTGGTCACCCTCTGCTGTGAAGCCCCCAGGAGGACAGTGAGGTGATAAAAAACGATGATTAAGAACATCAGTGTGGGGGAGTTCCCGTCGCGGGCACAGTGGAAAGGAGCCTGACTAGGAACCATGAGGTTGCTGGTTTGATCCCTGGCCTCGCTCAGTGGGTTAAGGATGCGGTGTTGCTGTGGTGTAGGTCATAGACGGTGCTTGGATCTGGTGTTGCTGTGGCTCTGGCGTAGGCCGGCAGCAGCGGCTCCTATTAGACCCTTAGCCTGGGGACCTCCATATGGGGCCCTAAAAAGACAAGACAAAAAACAAACAAAAAAACAAAAGCATCCGTGTGGGAGTCAGACACAGCAGGATTCAGTATGGCTTTACTGTGTACGTACTGTCCGCTTTTTCAGCACACTCAGCCTGGATCTCCTTATCTGTAAATAATAATAAAAGTATTATTTCAAGGAGTTTTGAGAATAGCTGAAATAATATATGTAAGCACACTTTATGTATAGTTCTCAATAAAAACAATGACCAGGGAAGGGGGAAGAAAATTATTCTTTTCTGATGCCTTTAACATTTTTATTTAGTCAGGAAAGAGCAAATTCCCTCCACTAGACTGTTACGGGATCTCTAATTCTGTGAAGCTGTGAGTTTGGTAAAGGTTAATCTGCAGTTAGCTTAAATCAGTTTCACTATTAGTCTTTATAGCATACTTTGACTTTTATTAAAGAGGGGCCGATTTTTTTTTTTTAAATGTGAAAGGGCAGAACCTTAACACGAAATAGCAAGAAAAAGTACTACTTCTTAACGTTGTATTGAATTGTAACATGCATACATAAAAGTACATATATTGTCAAGAAACGGAACCATACCAACTTTCTAGCCGCCTTCATGTTCTCTTGCTATCACCAACCACCCCTAGCGGTGGTGACTCCTGACTTTTAATGGAAAAGATGGTAGATTATATTGCGTCTGTTTTGTCTTTTATATAAATGAGGTCATGTCTTTTGGCTCTGGTTTCTCTGGCCTACCATGGTATTTGTGGGATTCATCCATATTGTCATGTGCAGTTGTTACCAAGCCCAAGCTGGTGTTGCCACACGACAGCCCAACAAGTCGAGAGACAGGGTTGGGGGGCAAGGAATAGTGACTTTATTCAGAAAGCCATCAGACTGAAAATATGGTGGACGAGTGCCCCAAAGAACCATCTTCTCTGAATTAAAATCCCGGTTTCTTTTATACTGAAAGGGCAGGGGGTGTGATTGGTTGCTGCAAACTTCTTGGGCCAGACTCCCTTGTTCTTATACCTGTCCATGCAACCTCCTACAAGACAAATGTTATTCTCTCTTCTGCAACTTTTTATCTCTGTATGAATGGAAAAATGTTCCACCTTTAAAGGTCAGAGCCTAGAGAGGGGCCTCTCTGGTATATTTCAGGCTGTAGGCAACATTCTTTTAGTAATTAACTTGTAGCAAAAGCAATAGAATACAGAAGTTCCCCTCTTGGCCCAGTAGTTAACAATCCGACTAGGAACCATGAGGTGGCAGGTTCCGTCCCTGCCCTTGCTCAGTGGGTTGACGATCCGGCGTTGCCGTGAGCTGTGGTGTAGGTTGCAGACGTGGCTCGGATCCTGCGTTGCTGTGGTTCTGGCGTAGGCCAGTGGCTACAGCTCCAATTCAACCCCTAGCCTGGGAACCCCCATGTGCCGCGGGAGCGGGCCAAAGAAATAGCAAAAAGACAAAAAAAAAAAAAAAAAGCAATAGAATACAAAGGTTAAAGTAAAAGAAATAGATCCAATGTGCAGTCAGATTTGTCCTTCCCTATTACATAGTAATATATATTTATTGTCATTGCTGACTAATATTCTGTTGTGTGAGCACACCCCCAATTTATTTATCTATTTTACTGTTATTGGATATTTGGGTTATTTCTATTTGGGGCTGTTACAAATGTTGAAGCTTGGAGATTTTGGTACCTCTCTTTGCTGAATATATGTAAGCATTTCTGTTGGACTGGAATTGCTGGGTCATGAGTATGCCGACATTCAGTTAAAAGAAATAATTATATTCGATTTTCCAAAAGATTGTATCAGTTTATATCACCAGCAATATATGAGAGTTCCAGCTACTCCATATCCTCACCAAGATATTTTCCTCATTTTGGACATTCTGATGTGTATAGAACGATTCCACATTGTGGGGTTTATTTGTTTGTTTGTTTGTTTTTGGTGGTACTCGTGACATGTGGAAGTTCCCAGGACAAGAATCAAACCTGCACCACAACAGTGACCTGGACACTGCAGTGACAACACTGGATCCTTAACCCACTGCACCACAAGGGAACTCCTGTCACATTGTCGTTTTTAATTTGCATTTCCCTGATGACTAATGAAGTTAGACATCTTTTCAGGTTTCTTTGCCATTGGATGGCCTTTTTTGTGAAGTCACTGAAGTTCAAGTCTTTTGCTCATATTTCTGTTGTGTAGTCTATATTCTTCTTATTGATTCATGGGAATTCTCTGTGTAACTCATATAATTCATGACATATAGATTTTACATAGAGAATTTATAGGAATTTTATAGAGGTAGGATCCATACAATTTTATGTTGAGAATTTCTGTGAATTCTCTACGTAAAATCTATATAAGTCATTTTTCAGATCCGTCATTGTTAAATCACCTTCCACTTTTGTGGGTTGTCATTTTGCTCTGTTAATGTTGTCTCAATGAACAGAAATTCTAAATATAATCTAATTTATCGGGTTTTTTCCTTTCATGTCAGAGTTTTTATGTCCTATTTAAGAGGATACAAATACTTAAAATGCTTTAAGGTCACAGTGATGTTTTATGTGTTTCTCTGAAGCTTTATTATCTTTCATATTTGGAATTGTGGTCCATCAGGAACTGATTTTTGTCTGTGGTGTAATTAGAGGTTAAGATACTTTTTTTTTTTTTCCCCTCTCAATTGGATATTCAGGTGACCTTTGCTGAGATTTTTTTTGAAAAGTGGCATGAATACTTTGGTAATAATAGTTGGGTTATTCCCTGCTAAAATGACTTCCAACCCTAGCCTGAAAGGAGGCAGAATGAGCTTTTTAAGACCTCTTTTTCTGTCCTGATTTGCCATTGGGTCTCTAGCACAATAAAGCAGGTAGGGTTTTCTGTTAATTCCCATAAGCTGAAAGTCATGTTGGCTAGTTAGGTAAAGTATAACGTACAGTAACTGTGAAGTAATACTTGCAAACTCTGCATGATGGGTTAGTTACCAGTTACGGTGCTATGAGGAAGTTGGAGTGATTGGAGATGGATGCAGATTTGATAGGATCAAATTTCAGACTTTATATGAAAGCTTTAAAAAAAAAAAAAAAAAAGACGCTCTATAGTAATAGTACTGCCTTGCATTTGTAGAAGAGTTTTCAAAGTCCTTTCATTTATGTTGTTTCATTTTGATCCCTATGGTCACCAGCACTGCAAGGTTTTCAAGACATATGTTATTATCCCTATTTAACAGGGAAAAAAAAAAAACCCATAAAATTCAGATCAGTTAAACAGCTCGATGAATAATTTGGTAAAAACTGATAACCCAGGAGTTCCTGTCGTGGCACAGCGGAAACGAATCCGATTAGGAACCATGAGGTTGTGGGTTCGATCCTTGGCTTCGCTCAGTAGGTTAAGAATCTGGCGTTGTCATGAGCTGTGGTGTAGGTTGCAGACATGGCTCAGATCCTGCATTGCCGAGGCTGTGGTGTAGGCTGGCAGCTGTAGCTCTGATTAGACTCCTAGCCTGGGAACTGCCATATGCCACGGGTGTGGCCCTAAAAAGCAGAAACAAAAACAAAAAAACAGAACAAACCCCCTGATAACCCAATAGTCTTCTTGCTTTGATCTCACCATCTTACAAGACTCCTCTAGGCAAACTGAACCAAAGGTACAGCGAGCCCTAAATTATGATTTATTTTCTCAAAGGGATGTAATGCTTCAGTGTTTAAAATCGGAAGAAAGTATTTTAGGTCTGATAAATGAGCTAGAGGTTGGAGGGTTTGGTCATAGAATTTGATAATCTCACATTTTCCTATTGTCTTCTTACAACCATCAATTGGATTTGCTCTTTACAATGCTCTAATCCCTCTTTCTAAGCACTTTATAAATGAGCTTTGTGTTTGATACCTGTTAACAAACAGACACGGGACGTAAATGCAGTTAAACTGGACATGAAAACGGTTAAGAATTTAATTTTAAAAGTGTAACTCAGAGGTCATCTAATTTGCATGATCCTCCTTAATTGTAAGCTCCTGGCAGCTGGCTGGTACGGGGATTATGTTTAGACTTTCTGGTTTTCTCTAGAGTAGCCAACTGTGAAGTGCATGCAGTGAACATCTGTAGTCAGTATGAGCTAACAGTTGTCTCAAGTAGAAAAGTAAAGGTAAAAGTCCTTTCTCCTGGTGGTAATTGTTTTTTAAACAATCTAAATGACCTCTTCACTGAAGTGCTCAAACTGAAATGATCCAGGGTGATCTATGACAACATTCAGCAAAGCAGTAGATCAAGGTTGTTCATATCTGGTAGTAGTGCACGCTGCTTGCTATGCTGATTCTGGCAAAACTAGACGAAAACAGCCACTCTGAGCTTCTTTTCTGTTCTCCTCTGTTCCACCTTCAGAGAAACTAGACGTGGGTTTTCAAAACTATCTCCTTAGTTAAATGAATGCAGAAAGATATATTCTAAATCACCATAATTTCAACTGTGCACTACCACAGTTTCTAGTAATAGCGTTCTTCTCTCTGGCTCTATGTGGAGCCAGATCAAATGCAGAGCTTTTTTTTTTATAGTGGAGATGGTATTTCCTGTGTTTTAACTTATTTAATCAAGTATGGACCAGTGTGTTTATTTCTTTGCTTTACTATTTGAATACATTATAAGATAATAAAGATAAGGTAAAGGTCTTATTCCTGAGTAGTCAGAAACTTACTTCAGATGTTGCAATTAATTTTAGTCATCCTGATACAACCTGCTTGCTTATAGATAAAGAGGAAACAGGCTCAGAGTCATACAGTGAGTCAGTAACAGAGCTAAGATTTAATTACTGGTCTCATGATCCTGATTCCAGTGTGCTGCCACTTTTAAATACATTGGGCCATAAAGACACAGACTCTTCCCAAGTTTAAAGATACAGAATTTCTTAATTATATTTTCAATCCAGTTCTAACCTCATTTTACTTTGGTGACTCTGAGACTTAAAATACACAGTTCTTTAAAAAAAAAAACCAAAACGCTGTTATGTATGGGGTCACAAAAGCAATGTATATCACCATTTCTAGCAAAATATTGATGGAGAAAGAGCCTATGACTTTCAAGTTTTTGAAATGGCTTCAAGGTTTAAGGTACAGGCAACATGGTCCTTTTCATAATGTCTATAGAGGTAGTAGAAAAGTCCACGGAACATTGAACTGAGAGTCCTGAGACCTGCACCAACTAGCTTTGCGATTTGGAGCAAATGACCTACCTTCTCTGTGCTTCATTTTGCTTGTGTGTAACATAGGGAAATAGGGCTAGAATTATATCTGTCTCTTTAGTAAATAACTCTCATGAATGCAAAAGGCGAGAAGTTAGGCAGAGCAGATTTGTCGTCAGAAGTCTTTGGATGTGAAAATGACCTGTGCATTACATTCTTTTTTTTTTTTTTAACCTTCTTTATCTTGACACCACTAAGTAAGCACAGACTCGCCAACCAGCCATCAATCTCCTTCCGTAGAACAGCCACTGCTGTCCATGTATAGAAGTCTGGAGAAGGGCCAGATTTTATTTTCGCCAGAAGTACTCTTGGCAAATCTGTATCCCTAGAGATGACTGTTTAATTTTGTGGGGCAGTGCATGGTTTCGTAAAAAAGAAAAGGAATGCTGAACTCTTTCATTCTAAATGTTCTCAGAGATGACTCCTGTTCATTTGTTTCCGTACTATCTATGCCTCAAGATGTGTTGAGTGGAGGTGAGCCAAAATGAAATAAAAAGAGGAAGGTGAGAAACCATATGCACAGTATATGCTGCCTCTGGAAATGAACTGAAGCTGTGGGAGTTACATATGTGTTTACATATATTGAAAACATCTGATATATGTATATAGTGTTAAATGTCTTGCCAGATTTGTCATTTTAGACATTCTTGTACTAATGTTTTCATTTTGAACTATTCTCTTAGTGGTAAATTGGTTTTTAAAAGCTTCGTTTTGGGGAAAATTTGCATTTTTTAACGGATATTTCAAAACTCTCTCATTATTTTGCCTTCCGGAAATAGAGATAAAAGTACTTGAATTTGAATACAGTTTCCACAGCTTTTTATTTATTTGTAAACATCCCAGTTAACAACTGGATGTAAAATTCAGTTTGAGAAAGTTTATTTTGTGACTGAAAGTTAAATGCTAAAAATTAAATACCTGGGAGTTCCCATCATGGCGAAGTGGAAACGAACCCGACTAGGAACCATGAGGTTTCGGGTTCGATCGCAGGCCTTGCTCAGTGGGTTAAGGATCCGGCGTTGCCGTGAGCTGTGGTGTAGGTTGCAGACACGGCTCGGATCCCATGTTTCTGTGGCTCTGGCGTAGGCCGGTGGCTACAGCTCTGATTAGACCCCTAGCCTGGCAACCTCCGTATGCCGCGGGTGCGGCCCTCAAAAGACAAAAAAAAAAAGTTAAATACCTGAATTTCGTAAGCTGTCGGAATACATCCTGTTGAAGTTGGTTTAGCTAAAAAGTCAGTTGTGTGTTACCACTGATCTTTAGCCTTCGTTTTCTTTAGTTCTTTCAATCTTTCAGATTCCTTTAAAATCCTTTCTTCTAACTTTGGTATCCATTTATTTAAAATCCTGCTAATGCCGCTTCCTTATCATCTCTCAGATCTCACCTTTCATTCTGTTTGTGTGGGTCCATCCTCACCCGGCTGGGGGGCTGCTGCAGCCTCGAAGCCGAGCCGTGACCTTTGTGCTCCCTTTCAAACTGTTAAACGAAAATCCAGATTAATCTTTAAACATCAGTCTTACCAGGCTGTAGATCTGCTTGGGAATCTCAAAACCTCATAGTTCAGTTCTCAATACTGTCAAGCCTTTAAAGCCCTCTCTATGTGGTCCTTTCTTTTTCATCCAGCTGAATTAATCCAGCAAATACTGTTTGGGGCATCTGTGTCAAAGATATCAGGCAAAGGTTAAAAATAAATAAAATCAAGCTTCTTGCGAATGTGTCACATCAGCCTTAACGTTAACACGTCCAGGATGTTTTTTCTCTTTAGATCCTTGTTAGGCTTCATTCCATTCCGCTTAGACTCTTCCCGTTGACGGTGTCACTGGGCTCCTCTTCGCCACATTCATCTCGCAGTTTCAGCCCGGATTGTGCATTCATGGCATTTGGTGCTGTGGACTGTGCCTGCTTTGTTGACGCATTTTCCTTCCGCAGTGTCTAGCTATAGAAAGTATTGACATAGTCTATTTCTTCTGGGAAATTTCTTTTAAGTAACAGAGGTTTCTTTTCTTTCTTTCTTTCTTTTTTTTTTTTTTGTCTTTTAGGGCCGCTCCCACGGCGTGTGGAGGTTCCCAGGCTAGGGGTCGAATCAGAGCTGCAGCTGCCAGCCTACAGCATAGCCACAGCCACACCAGATCCGAGCCGCATCTTCGACCTACACCACAGCTCACGGCAACACCCAATCCTTAACCCATGGAGCGAGGCCAGGGATTGAACCCGCAACCTCATGGTTCCTAGTCAGATTTGTTTCCACTGCACCACAACGGGAACTCCCAAAGGTTTCACTTTATTGATCTTCTTTATTTTAAGTTATTTTCTATTTTTATTAGTTTCTGTGTTTATCCTTCCTACTTGTTTGGTTTTTGTTTTTTTTTTCCTGGTTTTGTTTTTCTGTTTGTTTTGCATTTGTTTTCCAGCTTCTTGAGGTGTACATTTAGCTTTTTAATTTTTTAAAAATAGAATATTTAAAAAATTTTATGGAAGTATAGTGGACTTACAATGTGTTAGTTTCTGGTG
This sequence comes from Phacochoerus africanus, assembly GCF_016906955.1. Classification (NCBI taxonomy): domain Eukaryota; kingdom Metazoa; phylum Chordata; class Mammalia; order Artiodactyla; family Suidae; genus Phacochoerus; species Phacochoerus africanus. The sequence continues at coordinate 124,622,140 of NC_062549.1, forward strand.
TGTAGGGAAGTGATTCAGTTTTATATGTATACTTTTTCATATTATTTTCCATTATGGTTTATTATAGGATATGGATTATTGTTCCCTGTGCTATATAGCAGGACCTTGTTATTTATCTGTTTTATATATAGTAGTTTATATCTGCTAATCCCAGACTCCTAATTTTTCCCTCCATCACCCCCTTTGGTAACCATAAGTTTGTTTTCTATGTCTGTGAGTCTATTTCTGTTTTGTAAATAAGTTCATTTATATCATATTTTAGATTCCACATATGAGTGATATTATATGGTATTTGTCTTTCTCTTTCTGACCTACCTCACTTAGTATGATCATCTCTAGGTCCACCCATGTTGCTGCAAATCACATTATTTCATTCTTTTTTATGGCTGAGTAGTATTCCATTTCTCTGTGTGTGTGTGTGTGTATGCACTCCACATCTATATTCATCTATTGATGGACATTTAGGTTGTTTCTATGTCATGGCTCTTGTATATAGTGCTGCTATAAACACTGGGGTGCATGTATCTTCTCAGATTATAATTTTGTCTGGATATATCCCAGGAGTGGGATTGCTGGATCATATGGCAGCTCTAGTTTTAGGTTTTTTTTTTAAAAGAACTCCCATACTCTTTTCCATAGTGGCTGCACCAATTTACATTCCCACCAATAGTGTAGAAGGTTCCCTTTGCTCCACAGCCTCTCCAGCATTTGTTATTTTTAGACTTTTTTTTTTTCTCTTTTCTAGGGCTGCTCTCACGGCATATGGAGGTTCCCAGGATAGGGGTCTAATCGGAGCCGTTGCTGCTGGCCTACGCCAGAGCCACAGCAATGCAGGATCCAAGCCACTCTGCGACCTATACCACAGCTCACGGCAACACCGAATCCTTAACCCACTGAGCAAGGCTAGGGATCAAACCAGCAACCTCATGGTTCCTAGTTGGATTCGTTAACCACTGCGCCACGACGGGAACTCCATTTTTAGACTTTTCGATGATGGCCATTCTGACCGTTATGAGATGATACCTCATTGTACTTTTGATTTGCATTTCTCTAATAATTAGTCATGTTGAACATCTTTTCATGTGCTCATTGGCCATGAAAGTCTGTATGTCTTCTTTGGAGAAATGTCTATATCGGTCTTCTGCCCATTTTGGTTGGTTGGTTTGGGGGATTTGTTTTTTAGGGCCGCACCTGCAGCATATGGAAGTCCCCAGGCTCGGGGTTGAATTGGAGCTGCAGCTGCTGGCATATGCCACAACCATAGCCACGCCAGATCCAAGCTCTCTCTGTGACCTCTACACTATAGCTCGTGGCAACGCCAGATCCTTTAACCCACTGAGTGAGGCCAGGGATTGAACCTGCGTCCTCATGGATACTAGTCAGGTTATGAACTTGCTGATCCACGAGGAGAACTCCCTCTTCTGCCCATTTTTGGATTAGTTGGTTTTTGATATTGAGCTGCATAAGGTGTTCGTATATTTTGGGTTTTTTGGGTTTTTTTTTTTTTTGTCTTTTTTGCCATTTCTTGGGCTGCTCCTGGCATATGGAGGTTCCCAGGCTAGGGGTCGGATCAGAGCTGTAGCCTCCGGCCTACGCCACAAGCCATAGCAACTCGGGATCTGAGCCGCGTCTGCAACCTACACCACAGCTCACGGCAGCGCTGGATCTTTAACCCACTGAGCAAGGGCAGGGATCAAACCCGCAACCTCATGGTTCCTAGTCGGATTCGTTAACCACTGCGCCACCATGGGAACTCCAGGTTTGTATATTTTGGAAATTAAGCCCTTGTCAGTCACATCAGTTGCAAATATTTTCTCCTATTCCCCAGCTTGTCTTTTTGTTTTGTTTGTTGTTTCCTGTGCTGTGCAAACGCTTATAAGTTTGATTAGGTCCCATTTGTTAAAAATAGATTATTTTTGAAGAGCAGTTTTATATTCACTGCAAAGTGATCAGAAAGTGCAGAGTTCCAACATACCCCTCCCCCCACAACCTCCTCCACCACCCACATCCCCCACCAGAGGGGTGCATTTGTTACTATTGGTGAACCTGCCGGACACATCATTATCACCCAAAGCCTATAGTTTACATTAGAGTTCATTCTTGGTTTGGACAAATGTATAGTGCTAAGTATCCACCACTGTAGTGTCATATACGGTAGTTTCACTGCCCGAGAAGCCCTCTGTATTTCACCTGTTCATCTCCCCCTGTACCCTAAACCTTGGCAACCTCCGTTCTTTTTACTGTCTCCAAGGTTTTGCCTTTTCCAGATGTCATGCAGTTGAAATCATATAGTACCCAGCTTTTTCAAATTGGCTTGTTTCTCTCAGTAATAGTCCTTTAAGTTTCCTCCATGGCTCTTCGTGGCTTTATAGCTCATTTCTTTTTAAGACTGAATAATATTCCTTTGTGAATGTACCGCAGTTTATTTATCCGTGCCCCTCTCGAAGGGCATCTTGGTTGTTCCAGGTCTTGGCAACTATGAATAAAACTGCTATAAACATCCATTTGCAGGTGTTTGTGTGAACATACATTTTTAGTTATTTTGAATAAATACCAATGAGCATGATAGCTGGATTGTATGTATTGTGTGGTATTATAAGAAACTGCCAAACTGCCTTCCAGAGTGGCTATATCATTTTGTTCCACATGTTTGCCATTATTTTGTATTATTGGTGTTTTGAATTTTAGCCATTCTGCTAAGTACATATTGGTATCTCATTGGTGTTCTACTTGCAGTTTTCTAATGGCATGTGATGTGCTTACTTGCCGTTCATGTATCTTCTTTGGTGAGGTATCTTTAGATCTTTTGACTCTATAATTTTCAAACATTTTCTGACCCATGCCTTTAAGACTGTAGATTTCTCTACTAGTGTTTTAGTTGCTTCTCTGTTTGTATATTCTGAACCCTTCAAATTTTGTTGAGACTTTCTTTATACCTCAGCACTAAAAAAAAAAAAAAAAAAAAAAAAAGTTCCACACATGCTTGAAAATAACCTGTAGTCAACTGTGTTGGGTGAATGTTTTGTATTAGATCAAGTTTCTTAATCATGTTATGTTGTTCAAATCTTTTCCAATCTTACTGGGGTTTTTTTGTGTGGTCTACCTATCCTATCAATTTTTGAGAAAGATGTTTAAATTTTTCTACCACTGTTGTGAATTTGTTTAGTTCTCTTTGTAGTTCTGTCATTTTTGTTTTACGTATCTTGAGGTTGTATTATTAGGAGCCTCTTGATCTAAAAACGCTGTATCTTCATGATGCTTTCACATTCGTTCCCTTTGAAAGTTTCCCTGGAAGTCCCCTTTGTCTGGTACTAATATAGCTATATTTTCAGCTATGGTGCCAGCTATAGCTACACCAGATTTCAGTTTATATTTGTTCAGAGTAACTTTTTCTATTGTTTTTACCTTGATCCTTTCTATATTCTTAAATTATATGCAAGTCTTACGAATTTTGTTGTGTTTTGTTTTGATCTAGTCTGAAAATCGTAGTCTTTTAACAGCCTGATAATCTTTGTTTTTAACAGGAACATTGTTTATTCGTATTTCATATTGTTAACCGATCTGTTTGAGTTTAAATATATTATTTTGTTTTGACTTCCTTAGTTTATGTAATGCTGCTGTCTTGGAACCAAGAAAGACAGTAGCATTTCTTTTAGGGTTTTTGTGTGTGCAGGGGGGAGTCACTTTCTGTTCACCACTTAAATGCTCATGTTCCCCAGGTCCTCGTTATTTGCTTTTTATTTTTCTTACTCTGTTTACCTGTACCTGCTGACTTTGTTCATACTTACAATTGAACTACTGTTGAACTCACAATTGAACTTACGGAGCTCCAAGCCTGTGCATTCAGCTGCCTCTTGGACTTTACCACCTGGAAATCCTCTCTCTTCCCCAGACTCCTCATATCTAAAGCCATTCCTTCTTTTGCTCTACAACTGGTCCTCTAATCATATTCCCTAGATTGGTGAAATCACTACCATTCCTTTCTCAGTGTATCTCTGTCTTTGCTCCCTGCATACCCAGTCTCCAGGTCAATGGAGCCATTTCCTTTCTATTTCCAAAGCCTCTGCCTTATTTTAGGTCTTTATCCTAATTTCCCTACTTTGTTACAATAGTCTTCTAAATGATCTCGATGCATTTCTTCTTACATTACTACATTTTATTTTCCATTGCTTTCAGAATGTTGAAGGGTTTTACACAGAAGGATGATATCAGACTTGCATTTTAGATACATAACCCTGAAAACGTCTGTTGAACAAGGCAGATTAAAGACATCTAATGTCCTCCCATCTCTAGTAGATTCTCCTGACAATGACTTTCCCACTTTTTTGCCCATAACCTGTAGTAAGAAATAGGTCTTATACCATGACCAGTACACACACACAAGTAACAAACACAAGTTTCCTAACAGTACTTAACCTTTTCCACTTCCTTTCCTGCATTCCGCTGTGCTCCTATCTAAGCCGTTTCATTTTTTGAAATGCTGGTCAACCAAGTTGATTTCACTACCTTTAGTTTGAAAATCTCTGTACAAGATTACGTCTCTTCCAGCTGATCTTAGACGAAGGAGCATCGGCAATCCAATGGAGAAAGGATAGCCTTTTCAACAAATGGTGCTAGAACAACTGAATATCCTTGTGCAAGAAAGTAAATTTAGACACTAACCTGACACCTTTCGCAAACGTGAACTCCAAGTGGGTCATAGACCTAAATGTAAAACACACAATTGTAAAACTTCTAGAGGATAAAAAAATATAGGCAAACAATCTAGGTGACTTTGGGTTTGTCAGTGAGTTTTTAGATTCAACACCAAAAGCATGATCATGAAAGAAAAAACTGGTTGGACTTCAGTAAAATTTAAAATTTCTGCACTGCAAAAGACACTATTAAGAAAATGAAAAGACAGCCCACAGATTGGGAGAAGATAATGGTAAAAACATATATCTACAATATACAAAGAACTCTTAAAACTCAACAGTAGAAAAGAAAAACACCCAATTAAAAGCAGACAAGGATCTAAACAGACCCCTCATCAAAAAAGAGATGCAAATAGAAAATAAACATATGAAAAAATGCTCATCCTATACCTTAGGAAAATGCAAATTTAAACAATAATGAGATGCTACTACCCACCTATTAGAATAGCCAAAATTCAAAGCACTGGCTGTGCCAACTACTGGCAGGGATGTGGAACAACCAGAACTCCTGTGGCTTATGGGAATGCAAGATGATAGGGCCACTTTCGAGACATTTCGACAGTTTCTTACAAAGCAAACATAGCCCTATACCATACGACCCAGCAATCATGCTTCTAAGTATTTACCCAAAGTAACTGAAAACTTATGTCCACACAAAAACAGAAACATAGATGTTTCAGCAGCTTTATTCATAACTGTCCAAACTTGAAAGTTACCAAATGTCTTTCAGTAACTATAATAGTATCCAAATACCAGAATATTATTCAGCATTAAAAGGAACAGGCTAACAAGCCACAAAAAGACAGGGAGAAAACTTAACTGCATATTTGTAAGTGAAAGAAGACGGTCTGAAAAGACCACATACTGTGTGATTCCAACTATACGACATTCTGGAAAAGGTGGAATTCTAGAGGCAGTAAGATTAAGAGTGGTTGTCAGGGGTTGGAGGTAGGGAAGGATAAACGAGTAACGCACCGGGGATCTTTAGCACAGTGGGCTTATTCTGTGTGACACTAATGGTAGATGCATGACATTATGCATTTGTCAAAACCCATAGACCTGTACAAAGCAGAATGAGCCTTAGTATAAACTGTGGACTTTGGTTAATGTGTCAGTATTTGTTCATTAATTGTAACAAGAGTACCACACTAATATAAGATACTAATGGTGGAAATGAGAGGAGGGAAGAGGAGTATATGGGAACGCTATACTTTCTGCTCAATTTTTCTGTAAATCTAAAAGTGCTATAAGAAATCTGGAGTTCCCGTCGTGGCGCAGTGGTTAACGAATCCGACTAGGAACCATGAGGTTGCGGGTTCAGTCCCTGGCCTTGCTCAGTGGGTTAACGATCCGGCGTTGCCGTGAGCTGTGGTGTAGGTTGCAGACGCGGCTCGGATCCCGAGTTGCTGTGGCTCTGGCGTAGGCCGGTGGCTACAGCTCCGATTTGACCCCTGGCCTGGGAACCTCCATATGCCGCAGGAGCAGCCCAAGAAATAGCAACAACAACAAGAACAAGACAAAAAAAAAACTTTTTTTTTTTTTTTGGTCTTTTTGCCTTTTCTATGGCCGCTTCCCACGGCATATGGAGGTTCCCAGGCTAGGGGTCTAATCGGAGCTGTAACCACTGGCCTACACCACAGCCATAGCAACATGGGAGCCAAGCCGCTTCTGCAACCTACACCATAGCTCACGGCAACGCCGGATCCTTAACCCCATGAGCAAGGCTAGGGATCGAACCCGCAACCTCATGGTTCCTAGTCAGATTTGTTAACCACTGCATCACAATGGGAACTCCAAGAAATCTTACTTTTTTAAGTGAAGAAAAAGTATATCCCTCAATCCATTCAATCAACAAATATTTGTTAGATTGTACACTCGGAATATTTTTTTAAAATCATACTCAATTGTTTTATTGATATATTGGTTCACAAGAGATTCTTTTTAAATTACTTAATGAATTTTATTACATTTATAGGTGTACAACAATCATCACAAACAAATTTTAAGGCATTTCCATCCCAAACCCTCAGTGCATCCCCTCACCCCCAACCTGTCTCATTTGGAAACCGTAAGTTTTTCAAAGTCTGTGAGTCAGCATCTGTTCTGCAAAGAAGTTCAGTCTGTCTTTCTTTTAATTTCTATATGTAAGTGATAGCATTTGCTGTTGGTGCCTCACTGTCTGACTGACTTGACTTAACATGATAATGTCTAGGTCCATCCATGTTGCCGCAGTTGCCTTTATTTCATTCCTTTTAATGGCTGAGTAATATTCCATTGTGTATATGTACCACATCTTCTTGATCCACTCCTCTGTCGATGGACATTTAGGTTGTTTCCATGTCTTGGCTATTGCAAATAGTGCTGCAATGAACATTGGAGTACATGTGTCTTTGCGAGTCGTGGTTTTCTCTGGATCGATGCCCAGGAGTGGTATTGCTGGATCAAATGGGAGTTCTATTTTTAGTTTTCTGAGGCATCTCCATACTGTTTTCCACAGGGGTTGCACCAATTTACAATCCCACCAACAGTGTACTAGGGTTCCTTTTTCTTCACACCCTCTCCAGCATTTATTTTTTGTAGACTTTTTGATGATGGCCATTCTGGCTGGTGTAAGGTGGTACCTCATAGTGGTTTTGATTTGCATCTCTCTAATAATGAATGATGCTAACATCTTTTCATGTGTTTTTTGGCCATTTGTATGTCTTCTTTGGAGAACTGTCTGTTTAGATCTTCTGCCCATTTTTTGATGGGGTTATTTGTTTTTTGGTATGGAGCTGCAGAAGGTGTTTATAAATTTTGGAGACGAATCCCTTGTCCGTCGATTCACTTGCAAAGATTTTCTCCCATTCTGTGGGTTGTCTTTTCATTTTGTTTAGGGTTTCCTTTGCTGTGCAGAAACTTTTAAGCTTGATTAGGTCCCATTGGTTTATTTTTGTTTTTATTGTCAATACTCCAAGAGGTGGATCTGAGAAGATGTTGCTGTCATTTATGTCAGAGAGTGTTTGGCCTATGTTTTCCTCTAAGAGTTTTATAGTGTCTGGTCTTATATCTAGGTCTTTAATTCATTTGGAGTTTATTTTTGTGTATGGTGTTAGGGAGTGGTCTAAGTTCATTCTTTTCCATGCGGCTGTCCAGTTTTGCCAGCACCACTTATTGAACAAGCTGTCCTTTCTCCAGTGTATATCCTTGCCTCCTTTGTCATAGATGAGTTGGCTATAGGTGCGTGGGTTTAATTCTGGGCTTTCTATCCTATTCCACTGATCTGTATTTCTGACTCTGTGCCATTACCATACGGTTTTGATGATTGTTGCTTTGTAGTATAGACTGAAGTCTGGGAGCCTGATTCCTCCAGCTCCATTTTCCTTTTTCAGGATGTCTTTGGCTATTCTGGGTCTTTTGTGCTTCCAAACAAACTTTAAAATATTTTGTTCGAGTTCTGTGAAAAATGTCCTTGGTAATTTGATAGGGATTGCATTGAATCTGTAGATTGCCTTGGGTTGTATAGTCATTTTGATAATATTGACTCTTCCAATCCAAGAGCCTGGTATGTTTTTCCATCTGTTTGTGTCATCTTTGATTTCTTTCATCAGCATCTTATAGTTTTCAGAGTAGAGGTCTTTTGTCTCTTTAGGTAGGTTTATTCCTTTCCTAAGTATTTAATTCTTTTGGATGCAATGGTAAACGGGATTTCTTCCCTAATTTCACTTTCTGATCATTCGCTGTTAGTATATAGAAATGCAGCTGATTTCTGTGTATTAATTTTGTATCCTGCAACTTTGCCAAATTCATTGATGAGCTCTAACAGTCTTAGGTCTTTAGGTTTCTCTAGGTATAGTATCATGTCATCTGCAAATAGTGATAGTTCTACTTCTTCCTTTCCAATTTCCAAGATTCCTTTTATCTCTTACTTCACTGATTGCCATGGCTAGGACTTCCAAAACTATGTTGAATAGTAGTGGCAAGAGCGGACATCCTTGTCTTGTTCCTGATCTCAGTGGGAATTCTTTCAGTTTTTCACCATTGAGAATGATGTTTGCTGTGGGTTTGTCATCTATGGCCTTTATTATGTTGAGGTAGGTTCCCTCTATGCTCATTTTCTGAAGGGTTTTTATCAGAAATGGGTGTCGGATTTTGTCAAAAGCTTTTTCTGCATCTATTGAGAGGATCATATGGTTTTTATTCTTCAGTTTGTTAATGTGGTGTATCACACTGATGGATTTGCAGATATTGAAGAATCCTTGCATCCCTGGGATAAATCCCACTTGATCATAATACACAATCCTTTTAATGTATTGTTGGATGTGGTTTGCTAGTATTTTAGTGAGGATTTTTGCATCTATGTTCATCAGTGAATTTGGCCTGTAATTTTCGTTTTTTGTTGTATCTTTGTCTGGTTTTGGTATCAGGGTATGGCAGCCTCATAGATAAGTTCGAGAGTGTTCCTTCCTCTGCAATTTTTTGGAATAGTTTCAGAAGGATAAGTGTTAGCTCTTCTCTGAATGTTTGATAGAATTCACCTGTGAAGCCATTTGGTCCTGGACTTTTGTTTGTTGGAGGTTTTTTAATCACAGTTTCAGTTTCAGTTCTTGTGATTGGTGCGTTCATCTTTTCTATTTCACCTTGGATTAGTCTTGAAAGATTGTACCTTTCTAAGAATTTGTCCATTTCTTCCAGGTTTTCCATTTTATTGGCTTATAGTTGCATTTAGTAGTCTCACGATCCTTTGTATTTCTGTGATGTCCGTTGTTACTTCTCCTTTTTCATTTCTAATTTTAATGATTTGAGTCCTGTCTCTTTTTTTCTTCATAAGTCTGGCTAGGGGTTTATCAATTTTGTTGATCTTTTCAGAGAACCAGCTTTTCGTTTCATTGATCTTTTCCATGGTTTTCTTTGTTTCTATTTCATTGATTTCTGCTCTTTATGATTTCTTTCCTTCTACTAACTTTAGGTCTTATCTGTTCTTCTCTCTTGAGCTGCTTTAGATATAAAGTTACCTTGTTTGTTTGAGCTTTTTCTTGTTTCCTGAGGTGGGCTTGTAGCGCTATAAACGTTCCTCTTAGAACAGCTTTTGCTGTGTCCCATAGGTTTTGGAGTGTGGTATCTTTGTTGTTATTTGCTTCTAGGTATTTATTAATTTCCTCTTTGATTTCTTCAGTGATCCATTGGGTGTTTAGTAGCATGTTGTTTAGTCTCCACGTGTTTGTGTTTTTTGCAGTTTTTTTCTTGTTGATTTCCAAGTCATATAGCATTGTGGTCGGAAAAGATGCTTGATATGATTTCAATTTTCTTAAAGTTACTGAAGCTTGATTTGTAGCTCAGGATGTGATCAACCTTAGAGAATGTTCCATGTGCACTTGAGAAGAATGTACATTCTGTTGCTTTGGGATGGAATGTCCTATAAGTATCTATTAAGTCCATCTGGTCTAATGCTTCATTCAGGGCCTGTGTTTCCTTATTGATTTTCTGTCTGGATGATCTGTCCATCGCTGTAAGTGGGGTGTTAAAGTCTCCCACTATTATTGTGTTATTGTTGATTTGCCCTTTTAGGGTTGCTAGCAATTTCCTTATATATTGTGGTGATCCTATGTTGGGTGCGTAGATGTTTAAAATTGTTATATCTTCTTCTTGGATTGATCCTTTGAGCATTATGTAGTGTCCTTCGTTGTTTCTTAAAATATTCTTCATTTTAAGGTCTATTTTGTCTGATATGAGTATTGCTACTCCAGCTTGCTTTTGATTCCCACTTGCATGGAATATTTTCTTCCATCCTCTCACTTTCAATTTGTATGTGTCCCTAGAAGTGAAGAGGGTCTCTTGAAGGCAGCATGTATATGGGTCTTGTTTTTGTATCCATTCAGCCAGTCTGTGTCTTTTGGTTGGGGCGTTTAGTCCATTAACATTTAAGGTAATTATTGATATGTATGTTCTTACTGCCATTTTATTAATTGCTTTGGATTTGTTTTTGTTGCTGTTTTTTCTTCCTTTCTTCTCTTGTTCTCTTCTCTGGTGGTTTGATGACTATCTTTAGCGTTGTATTATGAGTTGATTTTTCTTACTTGTTTGTGTATCAATTGTAGATTTTTGGTTTGCAGTTACTCTAAAATTTTGATATAGGAGTCTATATATATATATACAAGATTGTTTTAAGTTGTTGGTCTCTTAATTGCAAGTGCACCTCCAGTGTCCTGCATTTGTACCCTCCACTTCTCACGATTTCTGATTTTGGTGGCATAATTGTGTGTGGATGATTTCGTACCTTTACTGTATATATACCTGTACTGGCGAGCCTTGTCATTTGTGGTATTTTTGTTTCTTGGTTGTGGCCTTTTCTTTTTTGCCTAGAGAAGTTCCTTTACTATTTGTCGTAAAGCTGGTTTAGTGTTGCTGAATTCTCTTCGCTTTTGCTTATCTGTAAAGCTTTTGATTTCTCCTTCAAATCTGAATGAGAGCCTTGCTGGGTAAAGTAATCTTGGTTGGAGGTTTCTTCCTTTCATCGTGTAAGTATATCATGCCCCTCCCTTTTGGCCTGCAGAGTTTCTGCTGAAAAATCTGCTGATAACCTTATCAGGGTTCCCTTGTATATTATTTGTTTCTTTTCCCTAGCTGCTTTCAGTATTTTCTCTTTGTCTTTAATTTTGGTCAGTTGATTAATATGTGTCTTGGTGTATTCCTCCTTGTGTTTGTTTTATATGGTTCTCATTGTATTTCTGGGATTTGAGTGAGTAGTTCCTTCCCCATGTTAGGGAAGTTTTTGTATATTATCTCTTCGAATATTTTTTTCTGTCCCTTTTTCTCTCTCTTTTCCTTCTGGCACCCCTATAATACGGATGTTGGTGCTTTTCATGTTGTCCCAGAGTTCTCTGAGACTCTCTTCATTTGTTTTCAATCTTTTTTCTCTTTTCTGTTCCGCATCCGTAATTTCCACTAATCTGTCTCCCACCTCACTTATTCGTTCTTCTGCCTCCTATATTCTGCTGTTAGCTGCTTCTAGTGAATTTTTAATTTCAGTTATTGTATTTTGCATCTCTTCTTGTTTAAGTTTTTATCTTGTATTTCTTTGCTCAGTGTTTCCTGTAAATTATCCATCTTTGCCTCCAGTTTATTTCCAGTGTTTTGCATTATCTTCAGCATCAACAGTCTAAAGTGTTTTTCCTGGAGGCTGAAAATCTCCTGATCACTTAGCTGTTCTTCTAGGGTTTTTTTTTCTTTTCCTTTCTCCGAGTTATAGTTCTCTGTCTTTCCATTTTTATAGGTTTTTGGTGTGGTGACCTTTTCGCAGACAAAAGAGTTGTAGCCTCTCTTACTTCTGGTGTCTGCCCCCCCTTGTGACTGAGGTTGGTACAGGGGCCTGGCTGTAGGCTTCCTGATGGGAGGGACTGGTGCCTGCCCACTGGTAGGTCGGGCTGATTCCTATCCCTCTGGGGGGTGGGGCTTTGTCTCTGGGTGAGATTAAAGGCAGCTGTGTGCCTGGGGACTCTTTAGGCAGCCTGTTTACTGATGGGTGGGGCTGTGATCCCACCTGGATTGTTGTTTGGCCTGGGGCTTCTCAGCGCTGATGGGATGGGCCAGATTTTCCCAAAATGGCCACCTCCAGAGAAAGGAATGCCGATGAATATTCCCAAGAGCTTTGCCTCCAATGCCTTTTCCCCCACAACAAGCCACATTCACCCCGTTTTCCCAGGAGATCCTCCAAGAACTGCAGTCAGGTTTGACCCAGATTCCTATGGAGTCTTTGCTTTGCCCTGGGACCCAGTGCACGTGAAAAGTCTATGTGCACCTTTCAAGAATGGGGTCCCTGTTTCCCCCAGTTTTGTGGAGCTCCTGCACATGAGCCCCACTGGCCTTCAATGCCAGATGCTCCAGGGGCTCTTTCTCCCAGTGCCAGATCCCCAGGCATGGGGGTTTGACATGGGGCTCAGAACTCTCACTCCTGTAGGTGAGTCTCTGTGATACAATACTTTCCAGTCTGTGGGGCTTCCCACCTGGGAGGTATGGGGTTGTTTATATCACATAATCACCCCTCCTACCTCTTGACGAGGCCTCTTCTTTGTCTTCTGGAGTAGGACTTCTTTTTGAAAGTTTCCAGTCCATTTGGTTAAAGGTTGCTTAGCATTTGGTTGTAATTTTGTTATTTTTAGGAGAGAAGTTGAGTTCCAGTCCTTCTATTCCACCACCTTAATCCTGTCCTGCGAATATATATTTTTTTAAAACATTGGATTGTATTCTAATTGAGTGAATTGTATGATATTTAAGTTGTATTTAAATAAAGCTGTTTTTAAAAAGCCAAGGGAGGAGTTCCCGTCGTGGCTCAGTGGTTAACGAATCCGACTCAGAACCATGAGGTTGTGGTTTTGATCCCCGGCCTTGCTCAGTGGTTCGAGGATCCAGCATTGCCGTGAGCTGTGGCGTAGGTTGCAGATGAGGCTTGGATCCCAAGTTGCTATGGCTGTAGCCTAGGCTGGTGTCTACAGCTCTGATTGGACCCCTAGCCTGGGAACCTCCATATGCCGTGGGTGTGGCCCTAGAAAAGACAACAAAATACCAAAAAAAAAAAAAAAAAAAAGCCAAGGGAGAGATCAAAATGGAATATTAAAATTTTTTTCTCAGCTAACCCCAAAGGAGGAACAATGAAACAAAAACAAAAAACAAATAGATGATAGAAATAGAAAACAGATAGCAAAATGGCAAATGAAAATCCAGCCAAATCAAATGTAAATGTTGACTAAACCCTGCAATTAAAAAGGCAGAGATTGTCAAACTGGCTAAAAAGCATGAACCACTATGAGTTGTCTACAAGGCATGCACTTTTAACACAGAGACGCAAGGCTGAAAATAAAAGGATGGAAAAAGATGAAAAGATATGTTCTGCAGACAGGAATCATTAGAAATTTAGGAGTGCTGTTTGAATAATGGTCAGAAATCACATCGTGGCACAGCGGAAATGAATCCAACTAGGAGCCATGAGGTTTCGGGTTCGATCCCTGGCCTCGCTTATTGGGTTAAGGATCTGGCGTTGCCCTGAGCTGTGGTGTAGGTCACAGATGCGGCTTGGATCTGGCATTGCTGTGGCTCTGGTGAAGGCTGGCAGCAACAGCTCCAATTAGACCCCTAGCCTGGGAATCTCCATATGCCACGGGCACACGGCTCTGAAAAGACAAAAGACAAAAAAAAAAAAAAAAAGGACAGAAAAAATAGACTTCAAAACAGAGTATTATCAGAAATAAATGGGGACTTTTTTAAAATTTTTTATTGAAGTATAGTTGATTTACAATGTTGTGCCAATTTCTGCTATCTATCTTCCCTTTCTTTCTTTTTTTTTTTTTTTTGTCTTTTTGCTATTTCTTTGGGCCGCTTCCGCGGCATATGGAGTTCCCAGGCTAGGGGTCGAATCGGAGCTGTAGCCCCCGGCCTACGCCAGAGCCACAGCAATGCTATCTTCCCTTTCTTATATTATCTTCTATCGTGGTCTACTCCAAGAGACTGGACATAGTTCCCTGTGCTGTACAGTAGGGTCTCGTTGTTTATCCATCCTAAATGTAATAGTTTGTATCTACCAACCCCAAACTCCCCGTCCACATACCTCTCCCTCCCCCTCGGCAGCTACAAGTCTGTTCTCTATGTCTGTGAGTCTGTTTCTGTTTTGTAAATAGGTTCATTCGTGCCATATTTTAGATTCTATATATAAGTATTATTGTATGGTATTTGTCTTTCTCTTTCTGACTTACTTTACTTAGTGTAAGAATCTCTCGTTGCATCGTTGTTGCTACAGATGGCATTATTTCCTTCTTCTTTATGGCCAAATAGTATTCCATTGTGTATATATACCACATCTTCTTAATCCATTCATCTGTTGATGGACATTTGGGTTGTTTACATGTCTTGGCTGTTGTGAATAGTACTACAATGAACATAGGGCTGCATGTTTCTTTAGGAATTAGTTTTTTCTGGATGTAGTCCCAGGAGTGAGATTGCTGGATCATATGGTAGCCCTATATTTAATTTTCTGAGGAACCTCCGTTCTGCTTTCCATAGGGTTGTACCAGTTTACATTCCCACCACCAGTGTAGGAGGGTTCCCTTTTCTCCACATCCTCTCCAGCATTCGTTAGTTGTAGTCTTATTAACAATGGCCATTCTGACCAGTGGAGGTGGTGTCTCCTTGTGGTTTTGATTGGCATTTCTCTAACAGTAATGCGGAGAATCTTTTCATGTGCCTGTTGGCCATCCGTATATTTTCTTTGGAAAAATGTCTGTGTAGATCTCCTACCCACTTTTCATCTGGGTTGGGTTTGTTGCTGTTGTTGTTGTTGCGTTGGTATGAATTATTTGTATATATTTTGGAGATTAAGCCCTGGTCAGTTGGATCATTTGCAGCTATTTTCTCCCATTCCATAGGTTGTCTTTTTTTTTATGGTTTCCTTTGCTGTGCAAAAGCTTGTACTTTTGATCAGGTCCCATTTGTTTGTTTTCATTTTTATTTCTATTGAAGTAGGAACATTTTATGATGACAAACCCCCAACATAACAGGAAGACATAATTACATATGTGTATGTTCCTAGTAATGTAACTTTAAAATAGATGAAACATAAAACTGACGAAACTGAAGGAAAAAGGATTCAAATCCACAGTCATAGTTGGAGATTTTCACATCCCTTTAGAGTAATTAATTGAACAACTAGGTCAAAAGTCTGTACCGATATAGAAGATCTGAATAGCACTATTAACCACCTTGACCCAATTAATATTTATAGAACCCATCACCTAGCGATTATAGAATATAGAATCTTTTCAGGTATCCTGAAACTTTTACCAAGGTAGACCATTTATGGGGCCATGAAACAAGTCTGAATAAGTTTCTAAACATTAAAATCTAAGGCAGTATGTTGTGGCATCACAACTGAATTAAATTACAAGTCAATAACAGAAGGGTATCTAGAGGATTTCCAAGGATTTGGAAATTAAACAGTGTGTTTCTGAGTAATGCGTGGATCAAAAGAACATCACAAGGGAAACCGGAAATGTTTTCAGGTGAGGGACAATGACAAACAAACATGTTAACATTTGCGAGATACAATGAAAGCATTGTTTAGAGGGGAACTTATAGCTTTAATAGTTCATATAGGCAACCTCAGAGATACTGTGGGTTCAGTTCCAAACCATTGCAGCAAAGTGAATACTGCAATAAATTGAGTCACACAAATGTTTTGGTTCCCCAGTGTATATAAAAAGTTATGTTTACACTATACTGTAGACTGTTAAGTGTGCAATAGCATTATGTCTAAAAAAATATATGTATACCTTATTTTTAAAATTCTGCCCCCAAAATGCTAACCATCGCCTGAGCCTTCAGCAAACTGTAGTAATAACATCACCATAACAAATATAATAAAGAAAAAATTTGAAGTATTTTAAGCATTACCAAAACATGACACAGAGAGACAAAGTGAGCAAATGCTGTTAGAAAAAAAATGGTGCTGATAGAATTGCTTGACCCAGGGTTGCCAGACACCTTCAGTCTCTAAAAAATGCAGTATCTGAGAAGAGCAATAAAACAAGGTATGCCCGTATTGAAAGGAAGGAATGGCTTCAGTTTATTTTTTTATTTTTTATTTTATTTTTTTGTCTTTTTGCCATTTCTTGGGCCGCTCCCGCGGCATATGGAGGTTCCCAGGCTAGGGGTCTAATCAGAGCTGTAGCTGCGGGTCTACACCACAGCCACAGCAACGCAGGATCCGAGCCATGTCTGCGACCTACACCACAGCTCACGGCAACGCCGGATAGTTAACCCACTGAGCAAGGGCAGGGATCGAACCCGCAACCGCATGGTTCTTAGTCGGATTCGTTAACCACTGTGCCACGACGGGAACTCCGGTTTCAGTTTATTTTGTGCATTTCCAGAAGCTAGAAAAATATAAGCAAAGTAAACCCATGATGAAAATTGAGATAGCAGATATCAGTTAAATAGAAAACACAGGAGTTCCTGTCGTGGCTCAGTGGTAACAAACCCAACTGTGTCCATGAGAATGCAAGTTCAATCCCTGGCCTCAATCACTGGGTTAAGGATCTGGTGTTGCCATGAGCTGTGGTGTAGGTTGCACATGCAGCTCGGATCCAGCGTTGTTGTGGCTGTGGTATAGGCCAGCAGCTGCAACTCTGATTTGACCCCTAGCCTGGGAACTTCCATATCCTGCAGGTGTGGCCCCCAGACAAAAAGGAAAAAAAAAAGAAGAAGAAGAAAATGGACAACCGAGAAAATAAACAAAGCCAAATGAATTCTTAAAAAAAAATAAAATAAAATAAAATTGAAAAAAACCCTGAGAAGTTCATTTGTGGCACAGTGGTTTAAGGATCTGGCTTTGTCACTGCAGCTGCTTGGGCTCAGTCCCTGGCCCCAGAACCTCCACATGCCACAGGTAGGGCCAAAAACAAAAAACCTGGGAAGACACAAGTTATCAATATTGGAAGAGAAAGAGGAGTATCATCAGGCGTTCCCGTTACAGCTCAGCGCTAATGAATCCAACTAGTATCCATGAGGATTCAGGTTTGATCCCTGGCCTCGCTCAGTGGGTAAAGGAAGGATCTGGCGTTGCTGTGAGCTATGGTGTAGGTCACAGACACGGCTCAGATCTTATAGGCCAGCAGCTACAGCTCCGATTCAGCTCCTAGCCTGAACTTCCATATGTCACAGGTGTGGCCCTAAAAAGACAAAAAAAGAAAAAGAAAAAGAAAAAGAGGAGTATCGTCATAGATTCATAAACTTTAAAAGAATAATAAGGGAATTCTAAGAAAAACTTACAGCAATAAATTTGACAACTTGAAGCAGAAAAATTCCTGGAAAAACAGAACTTGCCCAACTAACATAAAATGAAATTAAGATCTGAAGAGTCCTGTCAAAGACTGTTTAAGAAACTGAATTTGTAATAACAACCTTTCCCTGGAGTTCCTGGTGGCACAGCGGTTAAGGATCTAATGTTGTCACTGCTGTGGTATCGGTTCCATCTCTGGCGTGGGTACTTCTGCATATTGCAGACACAGAAAAACAAAAACAAAACCCAAACCCAAAAAACAAAACAAAACAAAACAACAAAAAAAGCATTCTCCCAAAGAAAACTCTAGGCTCAGAGAATATCACTGGTAAATTATATCAAACATTTATGAAAAAAAACTGTAACAACCTTACAAACTCTTTTAGAAAATAAAGAAACCCTTAGCAACTAATTTTGAAAGCATAATCCTGATACTAAAACATAGTAAAGACATTACAAAAAGTTGCAAAAAATTTATGAGAGCTTTATGTCTTATAACATAGACATAAAGCTCACTAATAAAATATTAGCAAATTGAACCCAACAATGTATCAAGCATTAATACAGCATGACCAAGAGGGTTTTATCCTGGTAGTGTAAGACTGGTTTTGTATATGAAAATAAATAAACATAATTACCACATCAAGAGGATAAAGAAAAAACATCTGATCATCTCAACATGATCAACATGATGCAGCAAAAACAGTTGACAAAATTCAGCATCCGTGCTTGATACCTGGATCTGGAATTAGAAGGGCACTTCCTCAGTCTCATAAAGGGCATCTACAGAGTACCTTCAGCTAACATCATTCTAAAGGGTAAACCACTGGACACGTTCTTCTTAAGACCTGGAGCAAGGCAAAGGTACCACACTCACAACTTCTACTTGACATTTTCCCGAGAGTCCTCGCCAGTGCAGTAAGCCAAGGAGAAGTCAGAGGAATAAAGATTGGAAAGGAAGAAGTAAAAACTGTTCCTAAGCACAGATTATGTATATAGTAAAAAAAAAAATTCTAATGAATCAACCAAATTATCATCAATCAATGAATTTAGCTTAGCATAGTCTTAAGATACAAGGCCTATAAAAATATTAATTGTATTTTTGCATATATATGTATATGAGATTTAAACACCAATTATATTTCAGTAGCATCAACAATAAAATACTTAAAAATAAATTTCCCTAGCACAGCTCTACACTGAAAAGTACAAACTACCACTTAAGAAATTAAAGATGCAGACACATGAAGGTACATAATTTTCATGGATTGGGAGCCTCAATATTGTTGACATATCACTTCTTCCAAATGAATCTGTAGGTGCCAGGCAATGCCAGTCATAATCCCAGCTGGTTTGTTTTGTAAATAAAAACAGATCAGCTGCTTCTGAAGCTTATGTGAGAATGCCAGGGACTTGGTATAGCCAA
This sequence comes from Phacochoerus africanus, assembly GCF_016906955.1. NCBI lineage: Eukaryota > Metazoa > Chordata > Mammalia > Artiodactyla > Suidae > Phacochoerus > Phacochoerus africanus. The sequence continues at coordinate 124,641,065 of NC_062549.1, forward strand.
AATAATGTTGAAAAGAACAAAGCCGGAGGACGTATTCTCATCTTGGCTTAGTTATAAAGTGACAATAAGCAATATACCGTGGTATTTGTATAAGGAGAGACAAATAGAGGGGTAGAAATAGGGTTCTAGAAATACGCATTAGTCAATCGATTTTTGTTAAAAGCACCAAAGCAATTTAATGGAAAAAAGAAACTTCGCAAGAAATGGTGCTGGAACAACTGGCTGTCTAAAAAAAATAATTAACCTTAATGCCTACATTACACACTACACAAAAATTAATTCAAGGTGAACCAGAGACCTAAGTATAAATATTAAAACTATAAAGCCTTTAAAAGAAAATATATGCGGTTTTTTTGCAACTTGAGAGTCAAGCAGAATTTTCTAAGGCACAGAAAGCAATAACACTAAAAGAAAATAAATTACTGCCACAACTCAATAAATGACACCTGCCCCCAAAGACTGAAAAGACCTGAACGAACACTTCTCAAAAGAAGATACTATAAGAATGGCTAATAAGCATAAAAATACAAAACACCATTACTTGTCAAGGAAATGCAAGTTAAAATGCAGTGAAATACTTCCTATTCCCTAGAATACCGAAAACAGGAAGATTGAACATACCACATGTTGGCAAGAATATGGAGCAACTGGAATTTTCATACATTGTGGGTGGAAATTTTTTTGGTCATTTCCTAGGTAAACATACAGCTGCCCTTTAACCCAGTCATTCCACTTCTCCGTGTTTATGCAGGAGAGATGGAGACATTCCACAGAGAGACGTGCAAGAGTGTTCAGAGCATGTTTGTCCACGGTATGTAAAACTCGCAGCATCCGCATACCCACCACCGGGAGAATAAACTGCTGTGGTTGTGTACCGCTCCCCAGTAAAAAGGTGTGTGCTACACACATCCGCAGACGGATGACTCTCACAGGCGTAAGACTGGATCCCAGACACCCGGTGTTAAGGAACATGCGGAATGAGTTCATGTACATGAAGTTGGAGAAGAGGCAAAAGTCGTCTCTGTCGGAAAGGAACATTGGAACAGAGGTCGCCTAGGACTAGCGGTGACAAGCTACAGATCGACGACGAAGGAACACGAGAGCACATTCTGGGGAAATGCAAGTGTTTTGTTTCTAAACGCGTCGCGGGCTGTACGGCTGTGGCCATTATTTCGTTGAGGTCTGCGCTCCGGCTCCCGCTCTCCCAGCCACTGCGGCGCCCCGAGCCCCCCAGAGACGGCGCCGGGGCGGGGGCGAGCCAGCCGGGCCCGGGCCCCCCTGTGCCTCGCTGAGGGGAAATGATGAAACACGGGCAAAGGAGATCCCACGGAGCCCAGAGGCAGAACGTCCTCCTGTGCCTTCTCTGTGCACACCTGCCGGGAGGAGCATGAGCAGCGGCACCCAGAGGCGTCCGTCCGTCAGCGCCTCGGGGTTTTCTAAGATGCGCTGAGTGGCGAAGACCAAGCCTGCTAAAGAGAAAGGCAACCCCAAGACACGGCAAAGGCCGACCAGGCCCGTGACGGAAGAGAAGACAAAGGGGACGCAAAAAAAGAAGGTCTAGGGTCCCAGTGCACCCAAGAGACCTCCCTCGGCCTTTTTCTTGTTTGGTTCTGAAGACCGTGCGACAGTCAAAGGAGAACATCCTGGCCTTCCCATGGGTGATGCTGCAGAGAAACGGGGACAGACGTGCAGTGACGCCGCTGCAGGGACAAGCAGCCTTGCGACGAGGAGGCCGCTGAGCGGAAGGAAAAGTACAGAAAGGATATTGCTGCCTAGGGAGCGAAAGGGAAGCCCGATGCAGTGAAAAGGCGCGACCTCAAGGCTGAAAAAAGCGAGAAAAAGAAGCAAGAGGAGGAGGATGAAGAGGAAGAGGATGACAAGCAGCGCAGTTTTTTGTTTTTTGTTTTTGTTTTTCCCTTGGCTATAAAGCATTTAACCCCCCTGTACAGGACGCAGTCCTTTTAAAGAAAAATTGAAATGTAAGGCTGTGTAAGATGTGTTTTTAAACTGTGCAGTGTCTTTTTTTGTCTACACATTACCGAATGTGTCTTGAGGTGGCCCTGTCCTGGTGCTATTTTCACTAGCCACTCACCTTGCCTGGTACAGTGTGGGGGGTGTGAATTGGCGTGGAAATTTAAAGCAGCTTCTTGTTGGTGCACCGCGCAAATGAGGTCTATATGAGGCGGTAGTTTTCTCATCTTCGGTTGTCTCTGATGCAGCGTATATGAAATAATTGTTGTTCTGTTAACTGAATACCACTCTGTAATTGCAAAAAAGAGAGAAAAAGTTGCAGCTGTTTTGTTGGCATTCTGAATGCTTCTAAGTAAATACGACTTTTTTTGTATTAAAAAAAGATTCGTGCCTTTCCATTTGCAGAAATAACAATCAAGTAGACTCTGGGAGACCATGAAGCGATGTGTGGTGCAAAGGCAGAATCTCAGCATGTGGAAGCTGGATGGCGAGTGTGTGGGGGTTCGTTGTATCCGTCTCTTTATTTTGTATAGATCTGAAATTTTCCATGATAAAAAGTTGTGGGTTTTTTTTTTTGTTTGTTTGTTTTGAGTTCCTGTTGTGGCGCAGTGGTTAACGAATCCCACTAGGAGCCATGAGGTTGTGGGTCCGATCCCTGGCCTCACTCCGTGGGTTAAGGATCCGGCGTCCCCGTGAGCTGTGGTGGAGGTCGCAGACGAGGCTCGGATCCCGCGTGGCTGTGGCTGTGGTGTAGGCCGGTGGCTACAGCTCCAATTAGACCCCCCCCCTTTTTTTTTTTTTTCGAGCTATAAACTTTATTTCTGTTGAAACTAATTAGAGATGGTTTTTTGACCTACCCCAGAGGGAAAGCTGCTAGACGCCAGGAATTAGATCAGGAGTCGTGCTCGTCAGCTGTACGGCTGTGGCTGCAGCAGGGGATCCACTCGCACCTACGGTGACAGCATGGGGCCGGTGGCGGTCCGCAGCGTCTGTCTGTTGTCCAACGCTACGTCTAGATGTTTTTGTCATCCTCAAACGAGAGGTCACACAACAATATGGGGCTTGTAGAAACTTTTAGAACAAGCGAGAGGGAACATCAGCCTGAAGACCTAAAGGAAGAGCAACTCTGAAATTATTTATTGTAAGAATTATAAGAAAGTAAAAATTTTTTCTGATATCCCTCGCTGATGCAAGAAGACAAGGCTTTTAGGAACTGAAGCCTAAAAGCATAAGGAACAAACAGGAAACAGGTTGAGATGCAAAGGCGGCAGAAGGATGGGTAGATCTAGGCAGACACCACGCAGTGGCAGAAAGAAAATGCAAACTAGAGAGAGTGAGAGTGGGATTCACCTGAGGCGTGCGGAAGCGATGCTGTGGAAATCACAGTTGCCGAGTGCGCCAGGCCCCCAGGGGAAAATAAGAGAGGAAAACTGTGGGAGAGGTGGTCGCTGCGGACGGCATCAAACGTCAGCAGGGGAGCTAAAGTTTTCCCGGGAAAAAGTGGCCACGAGGGAGGCTCGGACCCTGCTGCATTTAGTTTCGTTCCTGAAGGGAACAGACATCTGTGTCTCCCAGGGGTCAGAACTGTGTGGACAGTCCACATAACCCTGAAAATCAGAACAAGACAGTGGACTGGAAAGCAAATCAAAACCAAGACCGTGAGGACTGGACATATGTCATGAAAGGCGCGCAGACTTCCCGGAGGAGGACGTGAGCAGGAGGCCGTGCCCAGTGCCTAGTGGCATCCTCACCCCGGGAAGCCACTGTGTTGGAGCTGAGCTCACTGAGGCATCTGCAGGCACGTGGCCGCGGTGCTTTCTGAGCTAAACTCAAAGGCAAACAGTGTCCCGAGGAGGAGTTGACATCCCTCCCCACCCCCACCCCTCCCAGACGGAATCGTGTCGTTGGGCACAAACAACTCCTCGGGAAAACCCTCTCCCTCGGGCGCTGTTTACTCCAAGATTCAGAAGCTCAGACAGGAGTACAGGGCAATAACATTAAAAGAGAAGAAAAGAATAACTTCCTAGAAAAAAAGACTGAAAGGAAACTCTTCCAAATGTTAAATAAATTAAATGATTCCTTGAAGGCTCTATGATTTTTTAATCTTTGACTTTCTTGTATTCTTTAGCTTTTGAATGGAGCATGTTTAAAAAAAATGAAAGAAAAATTGGTGAAACTTCTGTTACTAAGCAAAAAGGCATGTGCAGTAATGGAAAAAGAGGCGGAAAAAATAAGATGACTGCAGTTAACCCAGAGAACGCATGTATTGTGCAAAGTGCAGTGAAAACAGTGTAAAAGGGAACATCTGACACATTCATCTTTTTCAGTTTCAAAATTCTTCGCTTTTAAAAGCAGATCATAAAACAAACGGGAGGTCGCCCTGCCCTTGTGCAGTGACCTCCAACCCGAGGTGAGCAGCAAGACCCCGTGCTGGTGGCCTTCACGCCTCGTGGGTGGCCAGGCACATGGAGAGCCGAGAGGCTGAGGACAGGGACCCCTGGTCCCTGGCCTTGTGCCCTTTGTACCCGGCTCGCTTGTTCTCTTCAGTGGCCACCCTGGTTTGAGACGTGACAGCAGAGGCTGGATCAAGCTTTTAGTCCTGCCCACGCTTCGCAGGCCTCCTCTCTAGCGACTGGCCACGCACCCCATCCCCCTCCTTCTCAGGAAACTGAAGGGAGCATCAGAAACGGGCGGCCTTGCCAGCTCTGGACAGGTCACGGGCGCTTCCCGTCTTCCAAGGCTGGGCAGCGCGGGCTGAAGCCTGGGGACCGACCACAGCGGCTCCCGTCCTGCTTGAAGATCCCTCGGTGGCGAGTTCCCTGCGGTGCTGCTCCTGACTCAGGAGATCCTACCCCCCGACCCCTTGTCTGTCCGCCTCCGTAGCCCCTCACCTTGGACCCTGCTTGCCTCCCACCAGCCTCGAGCAGCTGGTCTTTCTCGGAACGGTGGTTTTGCTCCTGAGCCCCTCTGCCCACGGCTTCGGCCTGCGCTCACCCCTCCCCCTGAGTCTGGTGCCTGGGTCCCACTCCCCCATGCTCCTCAAGGGCACTTAGAATATAGCAAAGTCCTTATTTTTTTAAGTCTCTGTACCACCAGGCTCTCCTCTTAACTAGTAAGCCTGTTTATAGCACCTTACTTTATTTCACTTTTTTATTTTCACACAAACATTTTCTGTCACTATCCCCTGGACATGGTCTGATATTCTCAAGCCTTGCATTCTAGTTTCAGTTTCTTTTTTTCTGGGAAGTCTTTCACAATTTTTCCATCCTCCGTGTGTATAACACTTAAAAACTAAAACACATAATTGCTTTCTCAACACTTATAACCTCTTGCGGGCTGGAATAGGGTCTCATACTTTTCTTATGCAACACAGGACAAAGCACGCTAGGATTGCAAATAGTGATAAACTGTCCCTAACAGCAGCAAGTAAATATTTCTCTGGCTCCGCATTAGCCTCCCAATTGTGGAAACTCTGGCTTCCTTCAAACTCTTTCTCAACTAGTTCAGAGAATCTCCAGGGACGGTTCAAAGCTGCTTCGCAATACAGTTCTCCAGCCTTCTTCCCGGGGAGCCGTTTCCCCCAGCCTGTGTCCACGAGTGTGTCTCTCTGCCCCCACATCCCACACCCCTTTTCTTCCTGTTCCACTCTGGCTGTTGTGGTCTCCCCAGGCTCTGATGTGCAGTGTCCTAGTTCTTCTTTTGGGCTCTTCATGTGGTCCGGTTCATGTCCGTATTGCCTGTCTTTCCGACACCGACCCACTGTCGTACCCCAGCATATGTGCTGGGATGCGCTTGCCCTTACACTGAGTACATTCCTGGGAGGATACTTGAGCCACAGAGCAAGAACCCACCAACCAAACATATTGAGACATTGTGATTATCCAGGATTGAACCCAGGGACCATCTCCTCCAGGGAGTCTTTCCTGAGCCACACCTCCCCCTCCCCCAGCTCACCTCCAATTAGATAATATATGTCTCTTCTTTGTACCGTGGTATTCTGAACATGTCCTAGACATAGTTTTTATCATGTTATATGGAAATCATCTTTTTATGAACCTGATTCCCCAACTAAACTATGAACCCTTTCAGGGAAAGAATCATGTCCTGTGCACCTTTGACTTCTGAGTGTCTGGCTTAGTTCTGGGCACTACGATTCCATAGAATTCTAAAGCTGGGTCCCTGGTGTGCTTGTGTGCAGCACAACTGATCTGGCTCAAATAATACATTGTTTTGATTAGTGGCCGTGCTCCCTTTGATAAGCATTTCATTCCAAGGTGGTTCATTCTTTTTTCCTTTAAGATTTGTGTCAAATCAATTTATCGAACATCGACTGAGCCTCGTGTGTTGTGAGTACTGCCCTGCCGTGGAGTCACGGAGATGAAGGAGACCGTTTCTGCACAGAGGCGGTCCCAGACCTGTCTTTGGGTCTGTCTCGCTCCATTTTTCCTTTTTCTTCTCCCATCCTTCCTTTTCTGGATAAATTTTTACGGTGTCTGGCATTGCATCTAATGAAATAAATACATGTAAAGAGTGTTTTCTTGAAGTCCACGTCATGGCTCAGTGGAAATGAATCTGACTAGCATCCATGAGGACACAGGTTCAATCCCTGGCCTTGCCCAGTGGCTTAAGGATCCGACGTTGCCATGAGCTGTGGTGTAGCTTGCAGATGCGGCTCAGATCTGGCATTGCTGCAGCTGTGGTGTAGGCCGGTGGCTATAGCTCCGATTAGACCCCTAGCCTGGGAACCTCCATATACTGCGGGTGCGGCCCTAAAGAGACAAACAGTAATAAAATAAAATACAGAGAGTTTCTTTTATACAATATAGTCTACCCCGTGCAACAATAGAAGTCTCTTCCAGAGAGAGAGATGACCCAGAAGAAAGCATCACAGAATTCCTAGGGCGGACATGGGGATCCTGGAGGAGGTGACTTCTGAGTGAGTTAAAGGATCAAAAGACACTCCAGATGCCCAGGTGGGTGAATGGTACCTTCAGGAGACGACAGAGCATATGCAGAGGCCTAGAGATATGAAGAAGCATTGTGTGTTCCAGAAACAGTACTGCTTTGGTATCCCTGCAGCCCTCTGCTTGGGTCTTCTTTCCTCTCCTGGGCCCAGTGGACTTTGGTCAGGTCACAGGGTTTGCAACTAGACTGTCTAAGAGCCCCTTGATCCTTAGGTCACATTCCACCCTTAGGCAAACCCAAATTTAGGAGACGATGTGTCCTAACCGGTCCTCCAAAGCAAAGTTGGGGGACTTTTCACCATCTGGTGGTGTGCTTCATAAATTATTTACATTAACAATGAGTATTTGCTATTTTCATAATAAAAAATAAAGATGACCCAATTTTGAAGAAAGAAATTCAACAGTAGAGCCTTAGGACCATTTTGGATCTATTAAGTTAACCTGTCTATCTATATCTACACACACACGCACACGCACACGCACGCACGCACACACACCTCATAGTGCAAAATAATATTGAAAATCTCATGCCAGTTTGAAAGGCACGAGCCATAAAATGTTCATACTGTATGACCCAGAAGCTCTACTGCTTAGAGACAACCCAATGAAATGATTCAAAATAAGGAAAATATGAAAATCTATGTAAAAAATTCTATTTAAAGCTTGTCTACACACAGAAAAAATGGGAGAAAGAAGACTTTAAAGTCAACATGAAAGGAAAAGTTAGGAAAATAATGATACGCAACTGGACGGCATAGTATTGCAATACTGAAAATGACTGTCATGAAAGATTATGTTAACACAGAATGTTTACAATATAAGGAGAAGAAGAATACAAAATTATATATACGCTGATTACAGCTGTGTATAAAATGCATTACATGAGGACAGTGAAAACAGTGGTGGTTCTAGTTTGGTGGAATCATTGAATGTTGTTTTCAGTAAATAAAATTGGAAAATTTAAAGGGTTTCAAATCGTCAGTTAATTCAGATTATCATTGTTCTGAGACTTGCAGCAAAAACAAGAAGACTCCAGAATTTGAACTCCTTTCCACTTTATTTCACTGGCCAAAAGAATTACCCGCCAGGAAAGAAGGAAACGTCTCCATTCTTAGAAAGTTATAAAAAGGAACATTCTCAGGGCATATGATACTGGAATGGCTTCCTGTGGGAGATTATAGTCTCCATTCTTAGAAATCTTGAAGAAAGCAGTCGTAGTTGACTTATTTATTCACATTACGAAAGATGGATCAAATCCAATAATTTTTAATAACCACTTTATTGAGACAAAATTCACATACTATACAACGTCTTTTTAAAGCAAGCATTCAGTAATTTTTAGTGTATTTACAGATTTGTAAAACCATTACTAGTATCTGTTTTTAAAACATTTAAACATATGCCCATTAAGCAGCCATACCCCGTTCCTCCCTTCTGCCAGGCCCTGGCCACACTAATCTCTTTCTGTTTCTATGGATTTGCCGCTTCTAGACATTTCATATAAATGGGATCATACAGTATATGGTCTTTTGTGTCTGTCTTTCATTTAGCATAGTGATTTCAAGGTTCATCCACGGTACAGCACATATCAGCATTTTGTTCCCTTTCATAGCTGAGTAGTAATTTTTCAGTGTATAATATGCTGCATTTTGTTTTTCCGTTCATCAGTTGATGGGCATTTGAGTTGTTTCCTGTGTGTGTGTGTGTGTGTGTGTGTACGCGCGCGTGTAGCTGTTGCCAGTAATGCTGCTACAAACATTGGGTAAAAATTTTTGTGTAAACATTTGTGTTCAGGTTGTTTTTTTATATGTGTATGTGTGGAATTACTGGGTCTTAGGATGATTCTATGCGTAGCTTTTTGGGGAACTGTTTAAAGACGAAAGAGTCCCTGGTGACCGATTGGCGTCCCTTCCTGTTCTTAACGCAGTGCCCGATGTGAGTAAACGTTGGTTAGATGCCCCTTATTCCTACTGATTGTGTCATCGCTGTTATTAGAGAAAACTGGAAATCGCCTTGTGTCCAGTGTCTCTAAGTAAAATCAGTACAGTCCATTGTCCAGTGGAGCGTTTCCTTCACCAGGCGGTGGTTTGGCTGTTTTTACCCTCAGTCATTAGTGATGTTATGTATATTTGTCCCTAATTATATTTTCTAGAGAGAGATTACAAATGTGTGTGTGAATTTCCTCCTTTTCCTTCAATAAGCTGCTCCGACGTGGTTCCGAAGTGTGCAAAGATTAAATAAATACAAAACCCAGGTATCTCGGGCACGCCCTTTTGTCCTCCTGGGTCCCCAGGCCTGCCACCCTGGATATAGGTGGCGGAGGTTCTTCTGCAGGTGCTTCTGTGGCACAGCAGCAGGTGTTGGAGCAGAGGAAGATGAGGAACACGCGCGGCCTGGGCCAGTGGCTGCAAGTGCCACAGAGAGTGGGGTGCGTGTGTGTGTGTTGGGGGGGGTTTGGGTGCGGCCGCTCCTCCCCCTCCTCCCCTCCTTTGCCCAACTCCTCCTGTCCCCCGCCCTCGCTGCGTCCTATTCCTATTTTAAGGGCAAGTTCATAGAAACGGGCTTCATGTCCGAGGCGTAATTAAAGTATTGACCATGCAAAGATCTGGGTCAAGCCGTTCAACACCTTAAATGGTTTCTCCCCCTTTCCCACATTTAAACAATGTTCTCTTCCCTCCTTACCCGTTAATCCGGTTCTCGCAGCAGATGGTTACCGTTCACCTGACAAGTGCCGGGCACCGTCAGGCACCTGTTCTCACTCTTCTCCTTTGCCTTTTGCTTCCACCGTTTTCTTTCGCTTTCAATGCCTTTCTTTCCCAGATTGAAAGGCAGAGAGAGATACAAATGAGAGAAGGAAAATCGTAGGATATAGTGTCTGTATATTATGTGCTTGCATATTCTAGTCATTATTTCACTGACTTTCTTTGATTTCAAAGAATTGCATGTTTTGCTCAAGCACCTCAGAGTTTGTGTGACAGGTCATCCCGTTTGGGTGTGTATTGGATTTGAGGACTCGCCAGTTATCTGCCTCTTTCCAGAATGGCCGTATTGATTTGTTTCTTATTTGCTAGGTCTAGCAAAATGGGAAGGATGTCCTGACAGGAGGAGAATGAAAAATATAAATCAGAGAAGATAGACAGAGAGGGACAAAGTAGGAGTCTCTGACAGCAGAGGGGTTATGAGTGAGAAAAGTGGTTGAGGCCTCCAGGTATATAATACCTTATATACTATATCGTTATATTATGTTGCTTTTATGTATCAATTCAATAACATAGTTTCGTTGTAGCTGATGGTGCCAGAAGGCATTCTTTTATAAATTCTGTTGGAGTAGAGTTGACTTCCAAAGTTGTGTTAGTGTCAGGTGTATAGCAGAGTAAATCAATTATACATATACGTATATCCATTCCTTTTCAGAATCCTTTTCAGATTCTTTTCCCATATAGGTTATTACACACTATCGAGAAGATTTCCCTGTACTATGTATACTTTGTTACCTGTCTATTTTATACATAGTAGTGTGTATATGTCCATCCCAACCTGCCAATTTATCCCTCCTGCCCCACATTTCCCCTTTGGTAACCATAAGTTTGGTTTCAAAATCTTTGAGTCTGTTTCTGTTTTGTAAGTTCTTTTGTATCCTTTTTTGTTAAATTCCACATATTAGTGATCTCACATGATATTTGGCTTTGTCTGACTTACTTCACTTAGTGTAATTGTTTTTAGGTCCATCTATGTTGCTGCAAATGGCATTTTTTTCATCCTTTTTTATGGCTGAGTAGTATTCCATTGTACATATGTACCACATCTTCTTTATCCAGTCCTCTGTTGATGGACATTTAGGTTGCTTCCATGTCTTGGCTATTGTAAATTGTATTGCAGTGAACATTGGAGTGCATGTATCTTCAAATTATGGCTTTCTCCAGATATGTGCCCAGGAATGGGATTGCTGGATCATATGGTAGTTCTATATTTTGTTTTAAAAAAATCTCCATAGGAGTTGCACCAGTTTATATTCCCACCAACAGTGTAGGAGTATTCTCTTTTCTCCAAACCCTGTCCAGAATTTATTGTTTGTGTGCTTTTTTTTGGGGGGGGGGGTTAGAGTTGTTTTATTTGGGGTGAAATTAGGACTTAAGCCTGGTAGCCCTGAGGAACTTCTCATGCCCCCTTTTTTTAAGGGCCATACTTGTGGCATATGGAAGTTGCCAGACTAGGGTTGAGCCAGAGCTACAGCTGCCAACCTATGCCACAGCCACAGCAACTCTGGATCTGAGCTGCATCTGTGACCTACACACAGCTTGCAGCAATGCCATATCCTTAACCCGCTGAGCAAGGTCAGGGATCGAACCTGCATCCTCATGGATCTTAGTCAGGTTTGTTAACCGCTGAGCCTTGAGGGAACTCCTCATTGTAGTTTTGCTTTGCATTTCTCTAATAATTAGTGATGTTGGCCAGAAGGATTTTAGAGATTAATTCACTTACAAAATATATGTCATGGCACGTGCAAAGTACCCTATTTTCACCCTAATAGATACAAAGGAGCAGATAAATTGGAAGAATAAATTGGATATTTTTGCCATCTTTTATTTACTAACTCAAAATCCATCTTTGCAGTAGTCTCAAAACAGAAATATTCTCCAACTAAGAAGACAAATGGATAAACCGGTATTTTCCCTCTTTTTTTTTTTTTTTTTCCATGTCATGCCATAAAAGCAAAAGGTCATTTGTAAAGCACTAGAGCACACAGACAGGGCTACTGTCATCTGGAGGTGGCTCACTGAAGCTAAGATGTTCCGTATCTTGACCTCCTGTAACTCTGTCTCACACATCTGTTCAGGAATAAATTGAGTGAACCCCAATATTAAGATGAGTCACTGTTGAATCTTACTCCTTGCTAAGAAAGACAGTGTGTTTTAGCCTGAGCAAGGTCGGTGGAAATAATGGCCCAATCACCTCTAAGCTTCGTACGTACGCGTACACGTGACGTTGTGGATGGTGATTTACAAGAGAAAACAGTGCGTACTTTAGATTATCAAAGCTAGTCTCTGACTTTCAGATTTTCATGGCCACTTGGGTTTGGGAGAAAATTTGAAGATGTTGGGCTCTAGGTTTTAGACTTTTGGATTCACCAGACCTTAGAGACGTGGGTACTGGGGCTTGAAGATTCAAGCAGGTGAAACACTTTTATAGGTATCTAATATCCTGCAGTATTGTGAAAACTAGGTCTTTGGAGCTGCTGTCATGGCTCAGTGGTTACCAACCTGACTAGGATCCATGAGGATGCGGGTTCAATCCCTGGCCTCACTCAGTGGGTTAAGGATCTGGCATTGCTATGAGCTGTAGTGTAGGTGGCAGACATGGCTCGGATCCCGCATTGCTGTGGCTGTGGTATAGGCAGGCAGCTACAGCTCTGATTCAACCCCTAGCCTGGGACCCTCCATATGCTATGGGGGCAGCCCGAAAATAGCAAAAAAAAAAAGGAAGGAAAGAAAAGAAAAATACATCTATATTTTTATTTATTTATTTATTTATTTTTCTGTCTTTTTGCCTTTTCTAGGGCCGCACCCCTGGCATATGGTGGTTCCCAGGCTAGGGGTCGAATGGGAGCTGTAGCCGCCAGCCTATACCACAGCCACAGCAATGCAGAATCCAAGCGGTGTCTGCAACGTACACCACAGCTCACAGCAATGCCGGATCCCTAACCCACTGAGCAAGGCCAGGGACCGAACCCACAACCTCATGGTTCCTAGTTGGATTCATTAACCACTGCGTCATGGCGGGAACTCCATACATCTATATTTTTAAAGGAAATTTGTTCTCTGCCTTTTTCCCTTTAGGACAAAAGGAATTCTTTAAAAAAATTTTTTTAATGATTTTTATTTGTTTTCCATTATAGTTGGTTTACAGTGTTCTGTCAATTTCTACTGTACAGCAAAGTACATACACACACACGTATACCTTCTTTTTCTCATATTATCTTCCATCATGCTCCATCACAACTGACTGGATATAGTTCCCAGTGCTACACAGCAGGATCTCATTGCTTATCCACTCCAAACGCAGTAGTTTGCATCTATTAACCCCAGAATCCTAGTCCATCCCACTCCCTTCCCCTCCCCCTTGGCAACCACAAGTCTCTTCTCCACGTTCATGATTTTCTTCTCTGTGGAAAGGTTCATTTGTGCCGTCTATTAGATTCCAGATATGAGTGATATCATATGGTATTTGTCTTTCTCTTTCTGACTTACTTCACTTAGTATGAGAGTTTCTAGTTCCATCCGTGTTGCTGCAAAGGGCATTATTTTATTCTGACAAAAGGAATTCTTTAGTGTTGTAATGAGAGGTATTTATTGTCTTCTTTTAAAGATTCCATGAAGATTCCATGAATGTTGGACATATATGTAAACGTATACATAATATATATACACATATATGTGACATATATCACACAAGTTTTAAATAATAATTTTAAAAACTAATATCCATCAGCTTTGAAGATTTTAAGTCCCATGTTAGTTAGTGCTGGGAATCGGACGGGAACCTAAACATTTCCACTCTAAACTCATTGCTCTTTCTAATAATATGTATTTCTAATACATATCATTTCTTATTTTATTTTATTTAGGGGCTTTGCACCCATGGCATGTGGAAGTTCTTGGGCGAGGGATTGAACCCACAGTGCAGTTGCAGCCTGGCCACAGCTGCAGCAATGCTGGATCCTTACCCCGCTGTGCCACAAAGAACTCCACAGGTTTAGTTTTTAATGGCCCTGCCAACCAGTTTTCCAGAGCCGCTGTACCAGTTTATATTCCCGTCAGCAGCGAGCGAGGAGCCAGTTGCTCCGCATCCTTAGTGATGGTGAAAACCAGTGACAGCCCCAAGCCTTGGTCAGTTTGGTTATCTGTCCTCTGTGGGGGACCTGTCATTCCTGTTCAGGGTCTCCTTTTTATATTTCTTTTGGAATTCCCTGCGGAAGTATATGGACATGGGTCTTTCGTCAGTTTTATTGAGCACTCCCTGAGCCCTTTTAATTAGAGACTTGGTCTTTCTTCAGCTCTGGGGAATTCTATTATTTAATACTCTCTCCCCTCTCTTTTTTCTGTTCTTTTTTTTTTTTTTTTTTCTTTTCACTTTTTGCCTCCCTATGGCATATGGAATTCCTGGGCCAGGGATCAGATCCAAGCCACAGTTGCTACCTACGCAGTAGCTGTGGCAACTCAGGATCCTTTTAACTCACTGTGCTGGACCGGGGATGGGATGTGCTGGTGCTGCGGAGACACTGCCAACCCCATTGCACCCCAGTAGGAACTCCAAGGAAATCCAATTTTATTTATTTATTTTTTCGGCGTTCAAGAATGCTGTTTATATCTGCACATTTAAAAAAAGGAACCTCGAATGACATGATGTGTTCTAGTTCTCGGGTTTTTGTTTTTTGTTTTTTTCTGTCTTTTTGCCTTTTTGGGGGCCACTCCCGTGGCATATGGAGGTTCCCAGGCTAGGGGTCCAATCGGAGCTGTAGCTGCCAGCCTACACCACAGCCACAGCAATGCCAGATCCGAGCTGCATCTGTGACCTACACCACAGCTCACAGCAATGCCAGATCCTTAACCCACTGAGTAAGGCCAGGGTCCGAACCCACAACCTCATGGTTCCTAGTCGGATTCTTTAACCACTGAGCCACTACGGGAACTCCTCTCATTTTTTTCTGAATACCATATACCAAAAAACCAAACTCCTCTCAAAAATCTCAAAAATACTGACTATGCCTAAAATAGAGGTGATTTTCTTTTCCTCCAAAGCCTTATCTTAATTGACAGCTGCTGATAAAAACAGCGCCATCACTATGATAAGTGTCGGTTTCTTTTTTTTTTTTTTTGACTTTTTTTGACTTTTTTATTACTCAATGAATGAATTACATTTATAGTTGCACAATTATTGTCACAACCCAATTTTATAGCATTTCTATCCCAAACCCCTAGCGCATCCCCCCACCCCCCACACTGTCTCATTTGGAAAGCATAAGTTTTTCAAAGTCTGTGAGTCAGTATCTGTTCTGCAAAGAAGTTGATTGTGTCCTTTTTTGAGATTCCACATGTAAGTGATAGCATTTGATGTTGGTGTCTCATTGTCTGACTGACTTCACTTACCATGATAATTTCTAGGTCCATCCATGTTGCCCCAGTTGCCTTTATTTTGTTCCTTTTAATGGCTGAGTAATATTCCATTGTGTATATGTACCACATCTTCTGGATCCACTCCTCTGTCGATGGACATTTAGGTTGTTTCCATGTCTTGGCTATTGCACATAGTGCTGCAATGAACATTGGAGTGTATATGTCTTTTCGAGAGGAAATCCAATTTTAAATAACTAAATTATTGGTTCACATTGTTGAGAACTATAGCATATTCCTTTTATTAACAGCAATTATTAGTATATTGATAAATCATTTGTTGTTTAGTGAAATCTTGGAATGGAAGGAACCTTGAGTGTTGTGTTCTCGTTCTCGCACTCTTGCCAGTGAAGTAGTTGTTCAATGTAATCTCATCTTAGCAAACCAGACAGAGATTCCCTGAGAGGCTATTATTTATTTAGCCTTTGCTTATAACTCTTTCCCCCCGAATTTGGTATGAATAATCTGGGGAACTTTTAAAATGTATGTTCCTAAGCTTCATCTATAAGGATTTTGATTCAGTAGATCTGGGGATAGGTCCTGGCAACCTGCATTTTAAAAAGTATATCAGCTGAGTTTGATTCAAAAGATCAGTGGGATTTCCCATCGTGGCTCAAGGGTAATGAACCTGACTAATATCCATGAGGATGCAGGTTCAATCCCTGGCCTCATTCAGTGGGTTAAGGATCCAGCATTGCTGTGCCTGTGGTGTAGGTTGGTAGCTGCAGCTTTGATTTGACCCCTAATCTGGGAACCTCCATATGCCGCAGATGCGGCTCTAAAAAAAAAAAAAAAAAAGATCAATGGATTGTACTTTGAGAAATATTGAATTATACTTTTTGTGCTGAATAAATAAGAGCCCTTTAAATTTCTTCGTGGCATGGAAGATTTGTGTTTAGGTGAGAATTTTAAGAGCAAAGTACTGATAAAATTTTTCAAACACCCACGTACGGGAAAAGAATGTTTGATTAAACTGAGTATGTACTTCCTCTGAATCAGCAAGAACTTTGAACAAAAAGGAGCTTGCTTTTTTGGTTCTTATTCTCATTGAAGGAGTCCAGCCTATCACTTAACTGTTTGGCCTGCCCGACCACTCATGATTTACTTGGTACAAAGAAGGCAGAGACTCCTAGATGACAAAGACTATATGAAGAGAATGCTCTGCCTGGGTGAGCATGGCAGAGCACTTTATAAGCACTGAAAATAATGTACTCATTAATTCATTGTTTTTTGTAATTGAAGCACCACCTAAAGTAATCGACTCATCCTTATTTTTTCCCCTAAGCCCTAGTAGTCAAGTCACTTAAGTGATTATTGTTATTGAAAAGCAGATGCAAAGAAGTTGTCCTTTTCTACCTTTTTGAGGTGCTTTGTGGCTGGTTGAAACCTGAGGGACCTCTCTCTTGGGGATTCTTCAGGCTTACCATGGGGTCCAGTCCAAACACTTCCCAAACTCCTGGATCTGCGCTTTGAGCTAGCAGGTTGTCCTGCGGAAGCCTACTTTCTCTAGGCTTGGGGTGAGGAAGCCTTGACCCTACCCTGCCTCTCAAGAGTATTTGCTGGAAAACAACACAACTCTCCAAAGAAACCTCTGCAAATCCTCCCTCTCTTACACCTGCATCTGACTGGGGGTGGAGTCAGAGAACCAGCCTGGGCCCTTTTGACTTTTAAGTGTTTTCTTGGGCACCTGACTTCAGGATGCAGCTTGGAATGCGTCTCTGTGCTTCACAGCACAATGTATGTAGCACCAGGTATTGCACAGAACGTGGCCTTTTATGTAGTGAAAATACCAAACTGTGCAACGGGGAAGCTAGATGCTGGTTTCCAGATGATGAGTTCCTTTGAGGATGAAGGGACAGAGGAGGAATCTAAGGAGAGAGGATTCAGGTCTGGTTGGAGTGTGGCATTTCTTCTTAGAAAGAGTTTGAATTACCATGGCAAACTGTTGACACCTGTCTGCATTTCCTGGTGGGTACAGAACTACCTTTCATGTTATTTTCTCTATTTTTCTATACAGACTTTTTTTTTCTGTATGTTTGAGATGTTTTATAACTTTAAATTCATTGGAAAGACAAGTTGAGCTGACAGTAATTTTTCTGTTTGAGGTTTCTCTCTCCCTTTGTTTATGCTCAAAGTCAGGGGACATCGACAGAAACTGTCCCAGCTCTGCACTCAGACGTCCACAGCCGCATGCACCTGCCCTTCCTTCCTCCAGGCTGGATACGGGGCGGGGGGGGGGTCGTCGTCCCTTCCTCTCTACTCTGGGTCCCCCCAGAAACCTTGGGCGGTGCACCTGCCCACAGCTTTTTCCCTTGAGATTGTCCCTTCCTGCTAACTTGCTGGCAGTGGTTTAAAATGCACTGGTGCCTCCAGCCCGGCTAGTGCCTGTCTTGCGTCATGTCCGCGGACTTCCTGGAAGAGATGGACTGTCTACCTGCCGGTCTTGGTTTTCAACCCACTCCCGTCTGGTTTCTCTCCCATGAAGTTGTCCTTGTCAAGGTCAGCCGTGACTTGTGTGTCACGAAATCCCACAGATGCTTTTCCGTCCCCAGCTTCGTCACCTCTTGGCAACATTTGCCACCCCTGACTGCTCTCTGCTTCTGAGGTCCTCTTCCATGATTTCCAGCGACACCTTCTTCTGGTTTTCCTCGGACCCCTCTGAAGAAGATCAGCCCTTCTTTCTTCATCCAGCCGTTAAGGACGGAAGATGACTAGGGCTTGTCCCAAGCCCTGTGCTCGCTCTGAATTTTTTTCCCTAAGTGACAGCAGTTACTCCCAGGGTTTCTCTCCTTTTCCCAAACCTCTACCTCCGGCTCTGGCCCCTGTTCTCTCAGCCCGGGACCTGTCTGTCCAGCCGCCTCCTGAATGCCACGGGCATGATCACAGACACGTGGGTCTCAGTACATGCAGAACTGAACTCACGAGCTCATCCCTCCCCTGTGGCTTTGTCTGCCAGCCTTGCCTGTTCGGGAGGTGGCACCGCAGGCCGTTGGGTTGCCGAGGCCCCAAACCTGGGAGCGCTGCTTGCTCTCTCCCTCTCACCCACACATCACTCCCGTGTCCACGCAACCCCCAAAACCTGTTAAATCTCCCTCCGAGCTGTCTTTCAAACCCTTCTTCCCTTCCATTTTTCAGGGCCGAAACCCGAAACCTGAGTACATCACCTCCTAGCTGATAATTTTAACTCTGTAAGAGCACTTGCCATTTAGATATTTTCAATCTAAGCATATTTCAGTACTGGTTATATTTCCTTCCGATTTTTTTTTCTTGTTGCAGTATAATTTGTATAAAATGAAGTTCTCCAATATTAAGTTGTACTGTTTCATCAGCTTTGACAAATGTTTTCTCCTAATGTAACCCTCACCTCTGTTAAGACCCAAAGCATTTCTCTCTCCCTAGAAATTTCCTGATCAGTCACCCATCAGTGCAACCATGGATCTGATTTAGTTTTTTAAATTATTTTAAAATGTACTTTTTAGGAATTCCCATTGTGGCTCAGCAGTTAACAAACCCGTCTAGTATCCATGAGGACGCGGGTTCGATCCCTGGCCTCACTCAGTCGGTTAAGGATCTGGCGTTGCCGTGAGCTGTGGTGTAGGTCACAGATGCGGCTCGGATCCTGCATGACTGTGGCTGTGGTGTAGGCCAGCAGCTGTAGTTCTGATCTATCCCCTAGCCTGGGAACTTCCATATGCCCCAGTACAGCCCTAAAAAGACAAAAAAAAAAAAGTGTTTTTTAAAAAGAAAAACACCTCACCTTAGAATAAAACACAAAAAGAGGAGTTCTCATTGTGTCTCAGTGGGTTAAGAACCCAACACAGTGTTGTGAGGATGCAGGTTCAATCCCTGGCCTTGCTCTGTAGGTTAAGGATCCGGAGTCCCAGTGAGCTGCGGCATAGGTTGCAGAGGTGGCTCAGATCCCGCATTGCTGTGGCTGTGGTCTAGGCGGGCAGCTGCAGCTCTGATTCGACTCCTAGCCTGGGAATGTCCATATGCCACAGGTATGGCTGTAAAGAGAAAGGAAAAAAAGAAACAAAATACAAAAAGATGTTCCAGACCCTAAAAATGCTGTCTTAGCAGTACTGACAGGGAGCCCTTCTAAAGCAGAGACGCTGCGGCATGTGGGGGTTGACGTTCGCTGTCCTGCTTTGCAAGCCGAAATTGTCTACTAGTAAGTTCAGTGCAAGAGGGAAGGGGCGTCCCCGCTGTGGCGCAATAGGATGGGCGCTGTCTCGGGAGCTCTGGGACGCAGGTTCCGTCCCCGGCCCCGCGCAGTGGGTTATGGATACGGCGTTGCTGCATCCGTAGCTTTGGTCTCAACTGCGGGTCACATCTGACCCCTGGCCCGGGAACTCCCTGTGTGGTGGGGTGGCCGAAAAAGAAAAAAAACCTGGGTAGGAAAATATTTGCTGATTTTCTAAGTTACCCATAAAGTATGATAGAAATAGTTTTAAGTTGACTTAGGATTTCGACACTCCTCTCTCCCTCCGAGTGTAGAGAGATCACTGCATGTATGTTCAGGTACCATCGGCGTGGAGCCTGACATCGAAGCCCTGCTGTCCCGGGGGCCCAGCTGTGCCAAGGGTGCCCTTCCTACCCCTGCTGCTTGGCAGTCACAGCGCTGCCCTCTGGGGACTTTATCCGTGAAGGCGTTTCCTCTAACTACTTGGAAGAACGCCTGATGTCCAGGAAAATCCCACAAGACGGGTGTGGGTCCTGCCCCTCCCTGCTTCCCCTTTCCCAGACCACAGTTCCTCCCAAGAAAGTGTTGAGTGTCAGCGAAAGAAGTTAACCCCCGGCAAATTTTTAAAGATCAGTATCTATTGAGAAACTTTTATATATATATGTACATAAAGCAATGCAAATAATAGTTATTTTTATTTAACTTACAAAGAACTCTACCTTTCTCTTTAGATGAAATGTCCAAATCACAATCTCCCCCACATTTAAAAAAATCTCATCAAGACATGTATGGACTCTGGTGTGCTAATATCTTTTCATTTCTCTGTGATGCTCTTTTCCTTTTAAGTCATACCTTAAAACTCCTAGCAGTTAAAAATATAGATCAGAAATTTTAAATTAGTTTGTCATTCACTTGAATATTAAATTCTTTTTTTTGTTGTTGTTTTTTTGTTTGTTTTTTGTCTTTTTGCTATTTCTTTGGGCCGCTCCCTCGGCATATGGAGGTTCCCAGGCTAGGGGTCCAATCGGAGCTGTAGCCACTGGCCTACGCCAGAGCCACAGCAATGCGGGATCCGAGCTGCATCTGCAACCTACACCACAGCTCACGGCAACGCCGGATCGTTAACCCACTGAGCAAGGGCAGGGATCGAACCCACCACCTCATGGTTCCTAGTTGGATTCGTTAACCACTGCGCCACGACGGGAACTCCTGAATATTAAATTCTTAAAGAACTTAGCTGAACTAGGAAACTGACATAGGCTAGGTATAGTAGAGGCAGCCAGATATGTAAGCTTATTTATACTGATCCAGCAGCAGATGGAGTTCTAATGTAAAGGACCTCTTTAAAAATAAGATGTATTTGTAGACTTCCCGCTGTGGCATAGTGGATTAGGAATCCTACTGCAGCAGCTCAGTTCACTGAGGAGCTATGGGTTCAATCCCTGGCCTAGTGCAGTGGGATAAAGGGTCTAGTGTTGCCAGAGCTGTGGCATAGGTGGCAGCTGCAGCTTGGATTCAGTCCCTGGCCTGGGAACTTCCACAGGCCGTGGGTGGAGCCATAAGGAAATTAAAAAAAAAAAAAAAAAAGAGGTATTTAGGCTCCTCCATATGGTTAGCTCAGCCCTTCTTGTTTCACAGCTAGGCCGGATTTGGGTCATTGAATGGAGACCCACGGTGTCGGGGAAGGAGCAGGCGTGCTGCACCTGACACTTGGGAGAAAAGAACCCTACCAGGCCCCAGGCACTAAGGCTTTTTCACTGATCCCCACATTTTTTATTATGCATCTCTACTGGGCAATTTTTTCTTTGCATAATCCCCGATATATGTGTACCTGTATTAATATATGCATTATTATATTTCCACAAATGGGAATTTTAAAGTATATATATTTATACATGATTTTGTTTAATTTCCGCAGCATTTGCATGTTACAGAGGATGCTAAACCTCAGGAACTTGTCCACAAGGGCACATAACTTACTAACCGGGTGATATTTGACACATCCCAAACCATTCAGGGCCTCAGCTACAGAGTTTTTGATTCCAACTGTGTGCCCTCTGCTAGCTCTGAACACCCTGAGCTTCCTGCTGTTGCTAATACTCATCTAAACTAACGCTCTGGTTTAATATTTCTCAGCACATATGGCCTTATTATGATCCATATATCAATAACTTAGAATTTTAGGAATGAATGAGTGGTGGAAGAAAAACTAAGGGCCTAAAATAGAGTCAAGTTAGCTTAGTCTTTGGTACAATTTTTCAAAAGTGGCTTTTTTTGGCAGGGGGGCATGTAGGCATATACTGCCTGTTAAGCAACAGCCACTCAGGCACAATTTATGAGAGAGCCATTGTCTTCAGCTCCGTAGGTCATTCTGTCAGCACATCTTCACGAGGGTCTTTGGATAATTACCTTTCAGCACGTCCCCCGCACAGCAAAATGAAGTCTGTGACTTCTCTGAGTTGCTTGTGTGGTAGGAAATAACTGCCAGCGTGGTAGGTCCTCACTCACTCTCCAGCAGGCAGCCAAAAACATTTTCACTTAGAAACTGTCTCAGTGCACTTTCTTTACATGTCAGCTACTTTCCTTCTCTGTAAAAATGGCTATGACTGTGACTGGAGATTCCCTTGTGGCACAGTGGGTTAAGGATCCGGCGTGGTCACTGCGGTGGCTCGGGTTCGATCCCTGGCCCAGGAATTTCCGTGTGCCAGCCAGCACAGCCACAAAAAAAAAAAAAAAAAACCTATGATCAAAATAGCTGTCATCTGTCTCTGAAGCATTTTCGATAGGTTTCATTTTGTTTTGTTTTTAGACTTCTTTGGAATTTAAGAGAGAAATGGCGAAGGCAATTTTAGATTAACACCTGTCTGAGAAATTCCAAAATGAGAGATGGCCATCTGGTTTGCATGATTTGTAATAGTTTCAAAACAGGATCTTATCATTCCAAACAGATTTTTAGGCTATTCTAAAATAATACTTAATTTAAAAACTGCTGCAGCTATCAACATTTTACTATTGAACTGAAAAGTGGATTGTTAGATGTTGGTGATGTTCTCACTCCAAGAAAGCAAGCTGCTGTGACCTTCCTGTTCCCTGAGAGACGGATATGGGCCATGCTTCTCATTCCTGGGACTCACATAACCTGAAAGCCCATCTTACATTCCTCTGTGCTTAGGTCAGGCCAAAAGTATTCAACTACAGTAGCTCCTTTTTTTTTTTTTTTTCCCTTTTTCTTTTTTCTTTGTCTTTTCAGGGCTGCCCCCTTGGCATATGGAGGTTCCCAGGCTAGGGGTCGAATCGGAGCTGTAGCCACTGGCCTCCACCACAGCTCACAGCAACATCAGATCCTTAACCCCCTGAGCGAGGCCAGGGATCGCATCCTCGTGGTTACTGGTTGGATTTGTTTCCGCTGAGCCATGAGGGGAACTCCTACAATAGCTGTTAAGATCTGAATTTGACCAAGGTCATCCCTACCTTGGGGCTACTTTAAACTTTGACTAGCTCTCTTGCCTCCTGTTACAACTTTGCATGAATTTCCTGGGTACGTCCCTAGAATTCTACATTTTAGAAGTCCCGAGGTTAGTGTTCACCAGCTCTCTTTAGTGCCCTGCTGATCTATGTCTACCTGGGCTTTTGTCAAATCTAGTGCTAAAGATTCATAGTGAATCAGCTGTACTTCATTTTTTTTAATTAAAAGGAAAATGATTCAGAGAGCATATTTTTTAAAAAGTCAGGAGTTCCCAATGTGGTACAGCAGAAACAAATCCGACTAGTATTCATGAGGTTGCAGGTTCGATCCCTGGCCTCACCCAGTGGTTAAGGATCGACATTGCTGGGAGCTGTGGCGTAGGTCACAGACGAGGCTTGGATCCCGCATTGCTGTGGCTGTGGTATAGGGTGGAAGTTACAGCTCCGGGTCAAACCTAGCCTGAGAACTTCGGTATGCTGCAGGTGTGGCCCTAAAAAAAAAAAAGCAAAAAAAAAAAAAAGTCAAGGCCACTATCTTAAAACTGTACCTAAAACAGTGAATGAAACTAAAACGGTAATTGCCTATAAAATTGGATGCTGGGGAAGTTAAAAAAAAAAAAGTGTATTTGAAAAACCAGTGAATGGGAATTCCCGTTGTGGCTTAGTGGATTAAGAACCTGACTAGCATCTGAGGGTGTAGATTTGATTCCTGGCCTTGCTCAGTGGGTTAAGGATCCAGTGTTGCTGTAACTGTGGCATAGGTCACAGATGCAGCTCAGATCTGGTGTGGCTGTGGCTGTGGTGTAGACCAGCAGGTGTAGCTCCAATTTGACCCTTAGCCTTGAGAACTTCCGTATGCCGCAGATGTGGCCCTAAAAAGAAAAAAGTAAAAACCAGTGAATGTTCATTGTTGCAAGCTTTTTGGAAAGTGGTGTAACAATTTGTATTATAAACCTTTTAAGACTGTCTACCTTTTGACCTGGAAATTTTCCTGCTGAAAATTCTGAAGAAATAGTCAGAAATTCAAGCAAATACACAAACATTTATGTATTTCATACACTAGGCCATAGAGTAGAACGAACACCGACAGTGAAGCCAGGTTGCCTCAGTTCAAATCCTGGTTTTCCCATTTCTTACTAGTGTTGACTCGCTTTGACCTCCATCCGTTTCTCAGTTTCTCCATCTGTAGTCCCCACTCAGAGAGTCCTCATAAGGAGATACAGGAGTAAGGAGGGGTCCACTATTCGTCAGTTACCACAGCGATGCTGCATAACAAGTTGCCCCCCAAACTCACTGACACTCAATGAGCATTTATTTCTCACTCACACATCAGCAGGTCAGCTAAAGTTCAACTCTTCCAGGCTGGGACTGGCTCCAGGCTATGGTTTGGTTCAGGTGGGATAAGTGTCACTTATTCTCTCAGGATGATCGGACTATTAGGGGCCTGTTCCTTTCCTGGCAGTGCCTCACGTGGAAGAAGCCAAGTCCAAGTGTACACTTTGTGTCACCTCTACTCAGAAGCACTGGCCAGAGAGTCACATGGCTGGGTGCCACATCACTGAGGCAGGGAGAGTGGAGCAGGAGGAAGGAAGGAATATTTACAATCCAGGGGCTGATAAACTATTTCTATAAAGAGCCCAATACTAAATATTTGGGGCTTTGCTGACCGTATAGTCTCTGTTGCAACCACCAATTCTGCCACTGTAGCAAGAGAGCAGCCATAGACCATAAATCAACCAATGAAGTGGCTGTGTTCCAGTAACTTTACTTACCAAACCAGGCAGCAGGCTGGATTTGGTTCAGAGGCCACAACTGTCTCACCCCTGACT
The DNA here is from genome assembly GCF_016906955.1 of Phacochoerus africanus. Taxonomy (NCBI): domain Eukaryota; kingdom Metazoa; phylum Chordata; class Mammalia; order Artiodactyla; family Suidae; genus Phacochoerus; species Phacochoerus africanus. Next base: position 124,665,648 of record NC_062549.1, read on the forward strand.
GATTTAGCACACCATATAAGAGTTTTTATGAGGATAACCGTTCCTGATACATGTAGCACTAATAAATACTGGCTCTTACTAATAATGTTGCTACAATCAATAGACCACAATATTGGAAATAATAAAAATGCCCAACAATAGAAATGGGGCTAAATAAATTATGGCGTACCCATCCTGTAAAATGTTATGCATTCATTTAAATATCATATTTTTAATATCAAGACTGTGCAGTGGCCTAGGAATGCATTTATAGTGCTTTAAGTGAAAAAAAGGGATAAATGATATTTATCCTATGAACCCAATTTTATCTTTCTTAAAAGATAATGTATGTTATATATGTACATTATACAATGGCCACAAAAGAAATACACCAAACTGAATCATTTACCTTTTTTTACGTAATTATTTTTGTCATTCTGGTTTTTTACTGAGATATATGACATATAATATTGTATTCGTTTAGATATACCACAGAACAATTTGATAGATGTGTATATACTATGAAATGATCACCACATTTTTTTTTTTCTTTTTTGGCCACCGCACAGCATGTGGAGTTCCCAGGCCAGGGATCAGACCTGAGCCACAGTTGTGATCTGCTCCACAGCTGCAGCAATGCCAGATCCTTTAACCCACTGTGCCAGGCTGGGGATCAAACCTGCATCCTGGCACTGCAGAGAAATCCGTCAGTCCTGATGTGCCGCAGCGGGATCTCCCACAGTTACTTTAGTTAATATCCATCACCTCACATAGTTACAATTTTTCTTCTTATGATGAAAACTTGTAAGATCTCCACTCTTAGAAACCTTAAAATACGCAGTATAGTACTGTTAGCTCGAGTCGCTGTGCTGTACATTTCACCCCAGAACTTACTTATCTTGTAACTTGAATTGCATCATTATTTTTGCCCATTTTTCCTATACTGGGTGTGTACTCTTTTCTGGTATTAAAATACTTTGATGAGAAAAAAAAAAAAAAAAGAATCTAGGTCCACCGAAGACTCTTCTAACTCTGATGTAGTTACCACTTTATGTGTCACGAGTTTACCTTCAGAGATGTCTGAGAATAGACTCGATGGATACTTTCCAACCTGTTGTATTTTAAAATTAAAGAGAAGCTGTTCTGTTCTTCGGGGGTCCAGGAAGCCTGTGGCAGGTGCAACCAACGGAAAGAGAATCCCCACGCACCTCTCAAGTCAGGGCAACAGCAGCTCCCCTGCTGACCACATTCCCTGGGCACCTGCTGCCCTTTCAGCACCACCGCAGCAGAAGGTTGCTGCGCAGAAGTGAACCACCGCCCCAAGCCCCGCTTAGCCACCCCAGTATTTGAACATGCACATGTGCTGTTCTCAGGTAGCAGAGGGACGTGAGGTTTTAATGGTTAATTGTCACCATGTCTGCAAGTCACACAGACAAATCTTAGGAAAAGAAACTTCAGAACCCAGCAGCTTTTTTCATCAATCTCACAGAACAGTGACTCACGTTAATTTCCTTTTAAGAAGCCCTCTATAGTAATCAGGTTCATCTAAATTATAATCAGTTAGCCTCTGGATGCTCCAAGATTCTAAATGCTGTTGAAAATTATGTTAAATTAATCAAAGTATACAACCTTAAAGGTAATGATTCCAAATAAATTTGCCCTAAATAAATTCTAAATACATTTGCCCTAAATGTACCTCAGAATCTGAAGTTCAAAGGGACCATGTATTTAATCTCCAGGTTTTAGTAAATGGACTGTTAGGGAATTTAAGCGCCAGCCAGGATCCCCATGTAAGATTGGCATGGGGATATTGTATGTTTACTAAATCCTAGACCCAGTATTGCGCCTCAGACCTGCTAAGAGGGGAAAGTGCACACCTACCTGGTCCGCCCATTCTGGGTGCCAGAATATTAACCGAAATACTAAGATAGTGTGACTCCTATTTGGAAACTAATCTATAACCACTATCTCAAGTTGTTCTTTAACTTGGGACTTTATGTATATAAGCCAAAGATTTGTTGATAGTTCCTGAGGTCATGATATAGAATGAGAACTATTCACTTAAATATAAATGAATATTTTATATTAATTACAGTATGTATATGAATATATCATATTAATATATTTATCATATTAAAATATATTACAATGTATAAAATATACATATATTACAATACATATGATATATTGAATATATTATAAATATATTTACAATACAAATATAACACAATTGATTGTATTAAATATATTTTATTTATATTGTATTAAATATACTTAATTATATAATATAAACATTAAATTAAACTATATAAATATATAAATTTAACTTATATACATATATTAAATATAATTGATATGTCTATAAAGTATGTACAAGTACACATACTATTAATGGATTTTAATGGCAATCCAGTCCTCTCCGCTAAGGAAGGAGGAAGAACCCTTTATCAGAACGGCCAAGAAAACGGTCTCTGTTCTGGCCAGGACCTCCGCATTGCTTTTCTCTCCACCCTTAGGCCCTGCTTTGCTGAGCCTCCTTGGGAGTGACAGACAGCCTGTCTCCAAAGATGACCACTCAGTGAGCCGTGCCCCTGGTATGCATGCCCACGTGGGGGACCCCCACTCCATCGGGTCCGGCCCTGTGTAACCAGCAGGGTGGGGCAGATGTGATGCAGCTTCCACCTCCGTCTCTGGGGACACTTGCTCTGGACTAAGTCAGCCGTCATGTAAGAGGCCCCACTGCCCTGAGCACTGTGCTCTGAAGAAGTCCAGCTACACATGCGGCTGTTCCAGCCGAATGGCTGGACGCAAGAATGAAACAGCCACCTGTGTGCCAGCCCAGTCAGTCCTTGTCACATGCCTGCCGCCGCAGTCATGAATGCGTGAAAGACTCGCGAGAACTGACCAGCTAAGTCCAATCAACTCAGAACCGTGAGACCTAAATGATTTTTGTATAATGAACTATCTCCACTGGGTTTGGAGGTAGTTCATTATACAACAGTAGAAAATTGGAACCCTGAGCTTTCTTAACCCTTGTCTTTCCGCACAGTTAACGAGCTCCATACCTGGGCTCATTTGCTCTTGCAAATACTAATATTCCTCTTACGTAGAGTCTAATGGAGGCACAGGTCCCTCCCACATGCTCTGTAAATGCCGCCTGGCTACCTGTTCATTAAAAGCCTTCTAGAGTTCCTGTTGGGGAGCAAACCCCAATAGTATCCATTGGAGGATGCAGGTTCGATCCCTGGCCTCGCTCCGTGGGTTAAGGATCCAGCATTGCTGCAAGTTGCAGCATAGATCATAGATGCAGCTGGGATCCGGTGTTGCCTTGGCTGTGCTCTAAGCCAGCAGCTGCAGCTCTGACTCAGCCCCTAGACGGGTAACTTCTATATGCCGCGGGTGTAGCCATAAAGAGCCAAAAAAAAAGCCTTCTGTGTGCCTTCTCTTTTAATCCTGGGGATGCTTTTCTCTAACTTTCTTGGCCTTACAGCTCTTTCAAAGGTGTGCCCAGACTGTGGTTTCTAAAACAGCAGCAGCCAGTCAAAGGATTAGAGTCCTCAACTTGCAGCGGAAAGTGCCATTTCCTCATTGTCTGAGACCTGAAGTCGCACCCACCCGCAGGCAGTTCTGTGACACTTTCCATGTTAGGCCTTTAGACTTCCTCCTGGAGCAGCTGACTTGGGCAAAAACCCTTTAATCATTCTCATGTCACATCAGCCACATGTCACATCAGCATACAGTTGAACTCTGTGTTTTCACTCTCTCTCCCAAGGTTCAAGAGCAATGAACATCAAATTCTGCATTTTAGGCAAACAGGATCAGTGGTTAGACTACATAGGAAAGCACGTGTATGATTAGCATGTTGATTAACCCTTCGTTGGAGAGGGTCACATGGGGTCGGTGAAGGCATTAGTAAAAATATTTCTTAACCCAAGTGGTAGTTACATGGCTATTTACTTTCTAATTATAAGTTATACTTATGCATCTTAAATAATTCTATATGATGTATTTCCCTGTTTAAAAAAATTTTTTTAAAGTAATCAGACTTCTAGATCCTAAAAGTGTATTTTAAAATAAATATGCTAAGCACCTATATGCAAATATGTCATTTTTCTTTTCTTTTTTCTTTTTTTGCTTTTTAGGGCCGCACCCACAACATATGGAGGTTCCCAGGCTAGCGGTCGAATCAGAGCTGTAGCCACCAGCCTATGACACAGCCACAGCAACACAGGATCCAAGCCGAGTCTTCCACCTACAGCCTAGCTCACGGCAACGCCGGATCCTTAACCCACTGAGCAAGGCCAGGGATCAAACCTGCAACCTCGTGGCTCCTAGTTGGGAGGATTCTTTCCCGATGCTCCACGATGAGAACTCCAACAAATGTCATTTCTCTGATTAAAAAAGTAATATATACCCATTATAGAAAAACTATATAATAGAGAGACGTATAGAATTATCCATAATCCCACCACTTTTGACATTTTAAGATAACCACCCTTGACATTTTGGTTTATTTCCTTGCAGTTTCTCTAGTGTACTTGTGACTTTCTTTTTGTCTCTCTCTCTCTTTTTTTTTTTAAAGCCAAATTAAGGATGTACCACACATGATGTTTTGAAAGCTGATTTTTTTCACTTGCTATCATGAGCATTTTCCCATACTTTGACACTTCCTTGAAATAGTGATGTGCTGTTGAAACGAGCCAAAGGCTTAGGATCACCACGTGCAGTAATTCCCCAAGGAAAGACGTTCTGCGCTTTTGATGCTGTCAGCCCTGAGCAATAAGAAATATGAACCAGCATCCAGAGAAAATGTGAAAATTATCTGCTCCTTGTTAGAATTTTATTTCTGGAGTCCTCATAAGATCAAAACAGAGGATATGCTTCTGCAAATAAAACCTTGAGAATTTAGATGAGAATTTAGATGAGAGGACAATGGTGACTCTTCCCACAGAAGTGAAAATTCTGCTCTGAGAAAGATGAAGAATGTGAAATCTCTGATCAGTAGACTCATAACGCCCTTTGACAAGGAATTCTTCTCTTAAGTTTTGTCATTAAAAAAAAAGCATTTTCATACTCTGGAAAGCTGGGGAGCACAGATATTTTTACGACGTTTCTTTTCACTATTTTTAACTTATAGAAACAAGATTTTCCTTGTGTGGAATCACGTACATTTTTTTTTATGTTTCTTTGAGCATCATAGCTGTTTCTTGATGTTTGTGAGAATTAGCGCTAGCATGGTTTAAATTGGGTACATTTAGATATTCTTCCTCACGGTTTGCCCTCCAGCTAAGCAGTGAGACACCCTTTAAGAAAAGGTACGGGGTCAGCGACCTTTGGAGCTAAGGGATGTTACAGAAAAAAAAAAGAAGAAAAGGTACAGGGCCTATAGTCCAAACAGAGTTTATCTGTGTGAATTGTGGTCTGCAGTATTTACCTTATTAAATGGTTTACTTACACTTCTGTTGTTTTTTTTTTTTTTAACAGCTGGCATATTTTTCAAAAGTATTATTACTGTAAATATCTAGAATTATTGAAAGAAAAGGGTAAAAATTATATTTGGGGATATGTATCAATATTTTAGTTCTTTTCAGTCAGATGACTCCTAAATATTTCGCAGTTAAACTTAGCTAGCTACAGTGTTGTCAATATAACAATAAGGAACAAAATATTTTTGAAGTTTATTCCAGAGTAACTGGTCATTGAAAAACTTGAATAAAAAGATGTTGTACAGGAGTTCCCATCATGGCTCAGTGGCTAACGAACCCGACTAGTATCCATGAGGACGTGGGTTCGATCCCTGGCCTTGCTAGGTGGTTAAGGATCCGGCGTTGTCGTGAGCTCTGGTGCAGGTCACAGACGTGGCTCAGATCCCATATAGCTGTGGCTGTGGTGTAGGCCACAGCTCCGATTTGAACCCTAGCCTGGGAACTTCCATATGCCATGGGTGTGGCCCTAAAAAAAGACAAAAAAAAAACAAAAAAAAATGTTTTTAAAAGTTGTGCACATGAAACATTTAACATTATAAACCATTGTTATCACCAAAAAAAGGGCAGACGGCATGTCTCTCAGCTTTGTCTATGAAATGCTAAATGATGAAATCATTGTATGTGAGTTGTTGCAAGTAACAACCTTATCGATTTGTTAGTTTTTCTGAGTGTTTGAGTCTACTAAGTTTATTATTAAAATATGATAGATATTTCTCTTTCCTGCTTTTCAAAATTAAAGACATCTGTGTAGAGAGCATTAGGGGCAAAGGCAGATGGGACTTTGTGGCTTTTTGTGTTTGTAAAGGATGTTGAATGTGAAAAACCAGTAATATATAGAAGTATTCTTACATGGCTGAATGTTGATGTGTTGTCTTTTTATGCCTACTTTTGAAACAATGCATTATTATTTGAATAAGATCATAGGTTTTCAGATTTGTTTTGAAATGAAGTTATCATAATGAAATCAAGCCATATAAAAAAAGTATCACTATTCTTTACAGTGGAATTGGTAGAAAAATTTGTTTCATCATGTATATATCTTCCGTCTCCAGTGATTTTTCTTTATAGTAAGATATTTACCAATCATTTAGTCATGAAGAATTACTTCTATTATTTCCAGGCAGATGTTATATTTTCTAATTAGTAGTAGTTTATGCCTTAAAGACTAACTTAAAATAAAATGTTAGTATCTTGTAAATTTGATTCTTTCTACCCCATAATTTTTATTTTCATCTTATTATGTAACCGTAATGCTAGGTTTCTCAGCCTTAGTACTTCTGACACTTGGGGCAGATAATTCTTTGTCGTGAGGGGCCCTTCTGTCCATTGAAGAATGTTGAGCAGCAACTCTGGCCTCTACCCGCAAGACTCCAGGAGCACTCCCCAGTTCCAGACACTGCCAGGTATCCCCTAGGGGCCAAAATTGACTCCAGTTGAGAATCACTGCCATAGTGTATTTCATAAAATTCTTTTTATGCCTTTCAGAGCATAATTTGGAAAAAAGCAGTGTACCTCTTAGTAGCTAGACACAGAATCAGCAGAACGGAAAAGCTACCGGGCGGTATTGTAGACAGCAGGGCATAAATAAAAAGGTCAGAAACAAGAACTACATTTCTTAATCAAAGTCTAGGTTGTCTAGGTAATTGGTACAGAACAGACCACTGGGAACAGCTTAGAGCCACACAGGGACATAAAATTAGTTAATAGCTGCAGATGTCATTTGTGGCTGTTTTTCTTCAATCTTTTAAAATGTAAAGCAGCAGGATCTGCAGAAACGGAAGGACAGGTGAAGATCCTTTTGCTATTTCGTGTTACCCCCAAATCACAGTAATTTCCATGGCAAACTGGAAGGAAACAGTATCACCCCTTTTGTCACGACGTCTACCGCAGGCGATGCCCAGTGCCCTGCTGGGAACGTCGTTAACCCAACTTCCTCTCCAGAATTTTTGGCATGTTCTGTGTCATGACGAACACTCAGCAGGCAGGCCAATTCACAGAGTGGTTTTTGGTTTAAACATATGCCAGAGAAAATCTTTACATGTAGCTATTTGAGAGAAGAGCAAAATGATTTCAAATCTTATTAAAATTGGATGTGCAGGAAGGAGAAATATACAAAGGTCTTAGCTGCCAGCAGCTATGAAGCTTAATATGCACTTGAAAGCTAATAGAAGTGATGGATGGAGAGTCCAGAGGGCAGTTGACAGCACTCCAGATTTTCAGGTGGGTGTCCAGGGGATAAGACAGGACCAAATCCTGAACACTGGAGAGAAAGAACCCTGCTCACCAGGCCTGTTTCCTGTCTCCCTTATTCCATGAATTCTACTTGCTGCTGCGCAAGGTTTAAAAAAAAAAAAAAAAAAAGAGGGAAAAAGTAGTGTAGGGTCTTTCTTGGTTTTTTACTGAATAAGTTGAGATTGATCTTGCTTTGAAACCCCACCTCAAAAAAACCAGGTGAAATGTTAACATAAGATTGGACTTCTAAAAGTGAAGTGGTGCTGTACTACGGGCTTTCAGGGAGCCCTCATAACCATGTTAGGGGAACCAGGTTCATAATTTGTTTGTCCCTCTAACTGGAGATGTTCTGAAAGTGCCTAAGGCAGTACCTGGCACAGGGTAGACAGCTGATAAAATAGTTGCTGAGTGAATGTGCGGGAAGGGGGTGTCTTGGTGGAAGTATGCCTTATCATATAATATGAAATGTTTTTTAGAGTTCCCGTTGTGGCTCAGTGAGTTAAGAACCCGACTAATATCCATGAGGATGCAGGTTTGATCCATGGCCTCACTCAGTGGGTTAAGGATCCAGTGTTGCCATGAGCTGTGGTGTAGGTCGCAGATGTGACTCAGATCTCTCCTTGCTGTGGCTGTGGTGTAAGCTGGCAGCTGTAGCTCTGATTCAACCCCTAGCCTGGGAACCTCCATATGCTGCAAGTGCCTCCCTAAAAAGCCAAAAAAAAAAAAAAAATTAGGAGTTCCCTTCATGGCTCAGCAGTGAAGAACCCAACTAGGATCCATGAGGATGTGGGTTGAGGATCCAGCATTGCCATGAGCTGTGGTGTAGGTCACAGACACAGCTTGGATCTGGCATTGCTGTGGCTGTGGTGTAGGCGGCAGCTATAGCTCCAATTTGACCTTTAGCCTGGGACCCTCCATAATGTCACAAGTGTGGATCTAAAAAGATAAAAAAAAAAAAATTTATTGAGAAAAATGGATACAAAAAAAGGCATGTAATATAATCATCACCCACCTTGCACTGTTACCACCTCATTCCCAGTCTTATTTGAATCATATCCCACCTACTTTCCCTCTTATATTATTTTGAAACAAATCCCAGATATCGTTTCATTCATAAATATTTCAATGTCTCTCTCCTAAAAGATTAGGTCTCTTTTCATTAAACATTACATTATTATACCCCCAAATTTTAAATAATTCCTTGAATAACACCAGGTATCTTGTCAGTCTTCAAGTTTGCAATTGTCTCATAAATGCCAATTTTTTTTAGAATTTTTCATTTGAATCAGGACTCAAAAAAGATCCACAGGTCGTGATTATTTAACATACAGTATTAAGTATTTTTTGATCTCTGGTTTTCCTATCTTCTCTTTATTTTCTCCCTTGTAATTTATTTGTTGAAGAACTGAGTTTTTACGGCAGCCTTTCCCACAGCCTAGAGTTTGCTGATTGTATCCTAGTAGTGTCACTTACTTAAGCGCCACTTATATTCTTCTGTCTCCTGCATTTCCTGTAAACTGGTGATTACAGCTAAAGCCTTAATCTGATTCAGATTCAGTTTCCTTTTTGGCAAGCCCCAGAAGAAAGTGGTGGCCAAATCATGACACCATTATTGGGAGTTCCCGTCGTGGCTCAGCAGTTAGCGAACCCGACTAGCATCCATAAAGACGTAGGTTTGATCCCTGGCCTCTCTCAGCGCGTTAAGGATCCAGCATTGCCACGAGCTGTGGTGCAGATCGCAGATGCAGCTCAGATCCCGCAATTCTGTGGCTGTGGAGTAGGCCAGCAGCTACAGTTCCAACTGGACCCCTAGCCTGGGAACCTCCATATGCCACAGGCCTGGCCCCAAAAGACAAAAAGACCAAAAAAAAAAAGACAGCATTATTGGCTTTGTGTTCAGTGCAGTGCAAATTGATTGTGCTAACATTTGTTGAGTATTTTCTATGTGCCTAGCAATGTGCTTATGTTCTATAGACACAACTTTTTTTTTTTTATCTTTTTGCCTTTTCTAGGGCCGCTCCTGTGGCATATGGAGGTTCCCAGGCTAGGGGTCAAATCAGAGCTGTAGCTGCCAGCCTACGCCACAGCCACAGCAACATGGGATCTGAGTCACGTCTGTGACATACACCACAGCTCATGGCAATGCCGGATCCTTAACCCACTGAGCAAGGCCAGGGATCGAACCCACAACCTCGTGGTTCTTAGTCGGATTGTTAACCACTGCGCCACGACGGGAACTCAACATGACATCATTTAATCATATTTGAGTTTCATTATACTGGTGCATGTCCATGTCTATCTGATGATATTAGAGCCAAGTAATCTGAAACGTCTTTCGAATAAACCCTTTGGTATATACCCCACTGTCACTGATGTGATTTAATTTGGAATTCTGTCTGAACTGTCTTTCTGCTGGATTCTTTTAGAGCTAAACAAAAACAACTTGCATTAAAGACATTTTTTTAAATGTTTTAATAGTGAAGCAGAAAGACCTATCATTGTACTCAAGCTTTTTGTTACTGGATTCTCCGTCTCACATCTCACTAACCTCACAAAGACAGCTAAACTGCAGAGAAGGCCAACAGAATTCACTCTTTCCTGCGTCTCTTTCTCTTTGCACCCATTGTCTACTTGCAGACGCATTTATGCCTCTGTCCTCTCTCTGCTTTCTCTGCATGCTCACAGCGCTCGCTCGCAGTGTCCCACTGTGGCCCAGTGTGAGAAACTGCCTGGGGATTGAAAAAACAGAATAGCTTCTCCCGGTTTGTTTGCATATCTTTAACATATTTTGCTCAATTCCCCCTAAATTCTATTGTTTATAAAACCAGACCATTGGCATTCCAGACTCAAAAAAATAATGGTCAAATTATCTCGACTAATGGACCCTCTTGAAGATTAAAGTGTTTGATACGTGGTGGATGGAGAAAAAGCACCAGCTAACCCGGGCTGCAATTGGATACCAGAGCCCCGAGAGCGGCGCGCCGCGATGCAGAGAGGATCCCATTGTGCGCCCTCCCAGGCTGACGTGCACGGAGCTCTTTAGTCTTTCCATCTCTTCACCTTCTTCCCCTTTGCTGGTTAGAGCTTTCTCCTCAAGTTTCCAGAATATCTATCCGGTGAAGCATTTGGTTGGTTGAGTGGAAGGAGCATAAAGCTTCCGACAGGGAAGAACGGGACTTTACCTTCATGCACGGCGGTTCTCCCCCGTGCAAGACATGAGACCAGTAGCCAAATTCCCTGTTCTTTTTTCTTTAAGTCGCAATTATTTTTATGACGCTTATCCATAAAGGGCTTCAGGATTGGCATGTGAAACAGTCTTCTGTAAGCGGCAGTCAGAGGAGTTGTGTCTCTTCTCACCTGATCTTCCCGGTGCCCGGGTACCGTGGTGCACCTGTTTGTGCTCAGCAAGTGGCTCTTGGTGCTGGTGGCCTTTGAAAGGTTATACATTTTAAAGGGTATTTTGTTCCCTCTTCCTTGGCATGACCAAGGAGCTTCCTTTTCTAAGACCAGTGCTGTTTTGGACGCGGTGAAAGTACACTTTGTTCTAGGAGACTTGCCATATGAAAGCCTAGAATATAGATTGAATTCTTTCAAGAAAGGGGGGAAATTCTGTTCTAGGACAGTGAACGCTGACTTGGTGCTGAAGGAATGATTGTTATGTGCTCTTTTACTTATAGGCTCGCTTCTCATATGTGCGGATGAAATATCTTTTCTTTTCCTGGTTGGTGGTTTTTGTTGGAAGCTGGATTATCTATGTGCAATACTCTGCCTATACAGAACTATGCAGAGGAAAGGACTGTAAGAAAATAATAGTAAGTATTTTTTTTATTTTCTAGTATATGGAAAAACTTTTTTATGAATAACATTATATTTGCTGCTTAAACACTTCCTAATAATTATTTTCAAAAAAGTGCAAGTTGATTTGACTTCAAGTTGTGCTGAACTTCTTAGCATTTCGATATGACCACGTTAGCAGGGCTTTGGAAAATGTGAATATATGATACAGACTAGTGTGATAGCATCCTTAGGACAAAGAGGGGTTTTTCTTTTCCAAATATAATCGAAGTTTAGTTTAATCAGAAAGATTTTTAAATCTTTAGAGCATGAAAGTGTTATTTGCAGGCCACCTTTCAGTAACACATCTTTTGAATAGAGTCATTCTCGAATACCAAAAATTTATCTAAAAAAATATATGTATTATTCAATTTCAATCCAATTACTGGATATATCTCTGGAAAATCACTCTAGCAGTCTAAGATTTCTTTTTTTTTTTTTTTGGTCTTTTTGCTATTTCTTTGGGCCGCTCCCTCAGCACATGGAGGTTCCCAGGCTAGGGGTCGAACTGGAGCTGTAGCCCCTGGCCCATGCCAGAGCCACAGCAACGAGGGATCCGAGCCGCATCTGCAACCTACACCACAGCTCATGGCAACGCCGGATCCTCAACCCACTGAGCAAGGGCAGGGACCAAACCCACAACTTCATAGTTCCTAGTCGGATTCGTTAATCACTGCGCCACGACGGGAACTCCTAAGATTTCTAATGTTAATTTTTTTGGGGGGGGGGGCCACACCCGAGGCATAGTGGAAGTTTCCAGGCTGGGGTGGAATCGGAGCCACAGCCACAGCAACACAGGATCCAGGCTGTGTCTACAACCTGCACCACAGCTCATGGCAATGCTGGATCCTCAAGCCACATCCTCATGGATGTTGGGTTCATTAACCGCTGAGCCATGAAGGGAACTCCCTTTTTTTTTTTTTTTTTTTCCTTTTTTCTTTTTAGAGCCGCACCAGCATATGGAAGTTCCTAGGCTAGAGGTCGAATCAGAGCTACAGCTGCCGGCCTACGCCACAGCCACAGCCACAGCCAGGAGGGATCTGAGCCACATCTTCGACCTATGCCACAGCTCATAGCAACACCAGATCTCTAACCCACTGAGCGAGGCCAGGAATCAAACCCGTATCCTCATGGATAATGGTCGGGTTCATTTCTGCTGAGCCACAATGGGAACTCCTAGTGTTAATTATTGATTCCATAGCACTCACACTGTAGACGTGTGAGGATAAGTAAATTTAACTCCTTACTTTCTGCTAGTATTGTCTCTCTATATATAATATTAAAACATTTCACCCAAGAATTATATTTTTGAAATAATAATTAATGGGATCCCAGTTATTATTCCTTATTAACAATTCTATAATGAGGCATTTCCGTCGTGGCGCAGTGGAAATGAATCTGACTGGGAACCATGAGGTTGCAGGTTTGATCCCTGACCTCACTCAGTGGGTTAAGATCTGGTGTTGCTGTGGCTGTGGTATAGGCCGGCTGCTGTAGCTCCTGTTCGACCCCTCGCCTGGGAACCTCCTTATGCTGCAGGTGCGGCCCTAAAAAAAAAGAAAAAAAAAAAAAGATTCTATAATGATTGAGTGGTTACTCCTTACCCAGGCCAGCAGTGCTAGCAGGGAAGAAGGTGGCCTGACCTTATGAACTTAAGAGTCTAGCAGGGAAGAAAATGAATAATTGCAGTAAGGTAAGAAATATGCCAACTGCAAATGGTGTAGGAACATAAAACAAGGAGACCCAAATTGAACTCTGTGCTCTATCAGTCAGGATAAAAAAATCACAGCATTCCCCAGGAGTACTACAGCCTCTTAACTGGGCAGGGAGGGGGAAAATGACTAATATAACTAGTAATTATTTCGTAACTAGGGAACTAGTTAGCAAAGAAGAGTCCCAAACAAGATTGAAAGACGTCAATCTTTTCTTTCAAAACCGTTATTGAGTCAGCGAGAGTTTTCAAAAATAGTCCCCAGTACATTCAGTTCAAGATTAAGTATCGCATTTTGCAGCACACTGGTATTTTTTTCGTATTCTTTTCTTGAAATATTCTTTGCCATCATGGTTTGTCGTGGGATAGTGAATGCGATTCCCTCTGCTCTACAGTAGGACCTTGCTGCTTATCCATTCTCTGTGTAATTCCTTCCATCTGCTAACCCCAACCCCCTTCCAGCTCCCCTCCCCCTTGTCAACCACAAGTCTGTTCTCTGTCTGTGAATCTGTTTCTGTTTCATTCGTGTCATATTTTAGATTCCACATATAAGTGATATCATATGGTAGTTGTCTTCTGACTGACTTCTCTTAGTATGATAATCTCTAGTTGTGTGTCATGTTGCTGCAAATTACATTATAGTATTGTTTATCCTTTTTTTATGGCTGAGTAATATTGCATTGTGTGTGTGTGTGCATATATACATCTATGTGTATGTATATATTTAGATATATGCCACATCATTCAGCTTATCCATTCATCTGACAATGGACATTTAAATTGTTTCTGTGTCTTGACTATTGTGAATAGTGCTCCTGTGAACATAGGGGTACATGTCTCTTTTTGAATTATAATTTTGTCTGGATACATACCCAGAGATGAGATTACTGGATCATGTGGTAGTTCTGTTTTCAATTTTCTGAGGAACCTCCATTCTGTTCTCCGTAGTGGCTGCACAAATTTACATTCCCACCAGCAAAGTAGGCAGGTTCCCTTTTCTCCCCACCCTTTCCAGCATTTGTTTTTTTATTTGTTTGTTTGTTTTGTGATTTGGTTTTTTTTTTTTTTTTTGGCTTTTTAGGGCCACACTCACAGCATATGGAGGTTCCCAAGCTAGGGGTCGAATCGGAGCTACAGCTGTAGGCCTACACCACAGCCACAGCAACTTGGGATTCGAGCTGCATCTACGACCTACACCCCAGCTCACGGCAACGCGATATCCTTAACCCATTGAATGAAGCCAGGGATCGAACCCACATCCTCATGGTTCCTAGTTGGATTCGTTTCCCTTGTGCCACAATGGGAACTCCTCCAGTATTTGTTATTTGTAGACTTCTTTTTTTTTTTTTCTTGGTTTTTTGCTTTTTTTAGAGCCGCACCCACAGGATATAGAGGTTTCCAGGCTAGGGGTCCAATCGGAGCTGTGGCCGAGGGCCTACACCACAGCCACAGCAACGCCAAGTCCTCAACTCACTGAGTGAGGCCAGGGGTTGAACCCACAACCTCACGGTTCCTAGTCAGATTCATTTCTTCTGTACCACGACGGGAATTGCTATTTGTAGACTTTTTAATGATGGCCATTCTGGAGTCACTGCTGTGGCTTGGGTTTGATCTCTGGCCTGGGAATATCCTCAGGCTATTGCTGCAGCCAAGAAAAAAAAAAAAAAAGTGTGGTGATGGTCATTCTGACCAGTGTGAGGTGGTACCTCTTTGTGGGTTTGATTTGCTTTTCTCTAGTAATTAGCAATGTTGAGTATTTTTTCATGTGCCTTTAGGCCTTCTGTATTTCTTCTTTGGAAAATGTCTGTTTAGGGCTTCTGCCCATTTTTCAGCTGGGTTTTTTGTTTTTTTGTTATTGTTGAACTGTATGAGTTGTTTTTATATTTTGGAAATTAAGCCTTTGTTGTCACATCATTTGCAACTATTTTCTCCCATTCTGTAGCTGTCTTTTCATTTTATTTATGGTTTCCATTTCTGTGCAAAAGCTTGTAAGTTTGATAGGATTAGATCCTATTTGTTTAATTTTGTTTTTATTTCTATTGCTTTGGGAGGCTGACTTAAAACATGGGTATGCTTTATGTCAGAGAAAATTTTGCCTGTGTTTTTTTTTTTGCAGGAGTTTTATGACGTCATGCCTTATGCTTCAGTCTTTAAGCCATTTTGAGTTTGTTTTTGTAACATGGTGTGAGGGTATGCTCTGACTTCACTGAGTCTCATGTGCTTGTCTGACCTTCCCAGCACTCCTTGCTGAAGAGAGTTTTTCCTATAGTACATTCTTGCCTCCTTTATAAAAGATGAATTGACCATAGATGTGTGGGTTTATTTCTGGGCTATTCTTTTTTTGTCTTTTCTAGGGCTGCACCCACGACATATGGAGGTTCCTAGGCTAGGGGTCGAATCGGAGCTGTAGCCACCGACCTACACCACAGCCACAGCAACGCCGGATCCTTAACTCACCGAGCGAGGCCAGGGATCGAACCCGAAACCTCATGGTTCCTAGCTGGATTCATTAACCACTGAACCATGGCGGGAACTCCTGGGCTCTCTATTCTGTTCCATTGATCCATATGTCTGTTTTTGGGACAGTCCTGTGCCATTTTGATTACTGTAGCTTTTATAGTATTCTCTGAAGTCTGGGAGGGTTATACTTCCTGCTTTGTTCTTTTATTTCAGGATTGCCTTGGCTAATAATGGGTGTTTTCTGGCTCCATATAAATTTTAGGATTCTTTGTTCTAGTTCTATGAAGAATTGTTAGGGTATTTTGATAGAAATTGTGTTAAATCTATAGATTGCTTCGGATAATATGGTCATTTTAACAATATTAATTCTAATCCAAGAGCATGGGATATCTTTCCATTTCTCTGAATTAGAATTAGAAATATTTCAATCTGGAGTTCCTGTCATGGCTCAGTGGTTAACGAATCCCACTAGGAACCATGAGGATGCGGGTTTAGTCCTTGGCCTTGCTCAGTGGGTTAAGGATCCGGCATTGCCGTGAGCTGTGGTGTAGGTCGAAGATGCAGCTCGGATCTGGCGTTGCTGTGGCCCTGGCATAGGCCGGCGGCTACAGCTCTGATTGGACCCATAGCCTGGGAACCTCCATATGTCGCAGGAACAGCCCTAGAAATAGCAAAAAGACAAAAAAAAAGAAAAAAGAAATATTTCAATCTTATATTCATTCCACCTGGCCATTCTAGATCCTTGAGGCATTTTTAAATAGGCACTGTACTGGGTACTTTACTTGGTCATTTATACTTAAAATAATACTGTGAAATCCCACTCAAGCCCATATTACAAATAAAGAGATATGACTAACAGAGAGGAAAATTTGCCTATTATGGTGGAGCCAGAATTTGATCCTAAGTCTGTCTGTATAGACAGCTCATATTCTTTCTGCTACCCAATGTCAGAAAAGACTGACAGAGGAAGTTAGTGGGGGTTTTTTTGTTTTGTTTTTTTGTGTCCTTTTGTCTTTTGAGATCTGCACCCACGGCATATGGAGGTTCCCAGGCTAGGGGTCTAATCAGAGCTGTAGCTGCAGGCCTACGCCACAGCCACAGCAATGCCAGATCCAAGCTGCATCTGCGACCTACACCACAAGTCAGGGCAATGCCAGATCCTTAACCCACTAAGGGAGGCCAGGGTTCGAACCCGCAACCTCATGGCTCCTAGTTGGAATCACTTCCGTGCGCCACAGTAGGAACTCTGCAAGTTAGTGTTTGATAAAGCTAACAAAACCCCCCACAAAACTCACCAGCTCACCTTCAGTGAAGAAGATAGGAGTTATATAATCAACTATGATATAAATAACCAAAACTATTTGAAATGTTTATTTCTTTTTTTCTAGCTCACCTTTCTCAAACTGGCTGCCTAGAGCACATTAAAGGTTGTTCCATGTCAGATACATTTGAAAACCAAGCGTTGGGCAGATACAAACAGTGGACTTTACTGGGCACTTCTCGGGGTCTTTAACTTACTAACGGGCGTTCTGCATCTGCAGAGAAAGCAAATATGCTTGATTAGGAAAAATCCATCCGCACTGCAGCCCTCCCAGGAAGACCTGTTAACATCATCTGGTTCTGTTAGAACTACTGTTCCATGAGATTAAGCCGAAATGGAAAGATAGGGTTTTATCTTGTTTTAATTCAGCAGCCTTCAAAATGTGAGGCATATGTCGGTTCACAGTCTTGTTTTGAGTGAATTATAGTTGCAGTACCTCATTCTTTTTCCTTTCAGTTCACTCTAATTGGTAAGAAATGGAAGAACATAATTCTAGCAGAGTTTAATGGTTATCTTGCCAAAACTTGAAATTAATGAAAACGTTTTCTGAGCCTAAAATATATCTTTTTTTCCTAAAGATAGCTTTTTTAAAAATTGTGGTTTCACTGCATTTGGGAATTATGTTCTTAAAACTGACCAAAACTGGTAGTACTAAGACCAGTAGTACTAAGATAGTACTTTTATTGCATAGGAGTTGTGTGGTTAGAACTCAAAAGGAAGCAGAAAAAAAAAATTTTATTTTGGCCACATCTGCAGCATGTAGAAGTTCCCAAGCCAGGGATTGAACCTGTGCTGCAGTTGCAACCTGGGCACACCTGCAGCAATGCTAGACCTTTCACTCGCTGCACCACATGAAAACGTCCAGAAAAAAATATTTTTAAGTATATCTGAAAGCTTCAAAGACCAAACAAGACAGTGAGGAATTACTTGGTTAAGATCTGGGAGAGGATAAGATTTAAGAGAGGTGAGCCTAGATTTCGCGGCTGTGTTTGCCTCGAGATATATGACCCTGAAATACTGTCTTGTGGGGCTAGGAAGATAAAAGTTTAGTGCAACTTCTACCAAGAGTGAGATCCTGGTACACTATGCTTTGGCATGAGATCCCAACGGGCGGAACCCCAGAGTGGAGGTGAGCTGACTTTTGCGGCCTCTTTTTCCCTTGAGAAATGTGCTGATTTGGGCTACGAGCAGGGGGTCTGAGAACCAGGGCTGTATACGGGGAGAGAGCTGCCGCCGGGGACAAGAAACCAGCAAACTTCTATAGAAGACGAAAGGAGCACAGCCAGTTATCCTGTTGGGATATTTGCCAAATCCTGGGGCTTTACAGAATGGGAGGCTCTAAAAAAATCTCATTGAAAAGTAGATGTTTTGGCCGTCTCAGAAGATATAGACTTAATTTATGAAGCTACCAGAGGGAAAACCCCAGTGAATTCCCAGGCTCTCAGTTAAAAATCCTGGAGGGCTGTGCTCTCGGAGTGGAGATGAGCCAAAAATAGCTTGAGCTTTAACCCGAGATGCACGCCAGCCTCCACTCAGCGTAGCCCCTGATTGATTTAAGGTGATCAGCTACCATTGTATCTGCCTCCTAGGGGAAAGCAGCACCCTCTCTGGAGGCTTTCTGCAGAAAAGCATCGGGCATCCCAGAGACAAGATGACATGACTGCAAACCGAGAGATAAACGTGGACAAGAGAAGCCGATCCACAGATGACCTAGATATTAGTGTTACGCAAAAAGGATTTTCAAATAGTGATGTTCATGTTCAAGTAAATAGGAGAAAAGGTAGAGAAAAGAAATAAAATCACGAATAATTTCTACAGAGAATTGAAGTGTATTTAAGAGAATCAAGAAGACAATATGGAAGTTCCTCAAATAATTAAATACAGAATTATCATATGATTCAGCAATTCCACCTCCAGCAATATACTCAAAAGAGTTGAAAGCAGGGGCTCAAGCAGATATTTGCACACCAAAGTTCATAGCAGTACACCGGAGTTTATTCATAGCAGCCAAAGGGTGGAAATACTCTAATGAATGCATAAACAAGATGTGATATATACATACAATGGAATATTATTCAGCGTTTACAAAGGATGAAATTCTAATGCAGGCTGCAATATGGATGAACCTCGAAAACACCATCCTGAATGATAAAAGCCAGGTGCAAAAGGACAAATACTGTATGATTGCACTTACATGAGGTACCTAGAATAACAATTACATATAAATTGGGAAAGGGGTAAAAGGAGTTAAGATATTTAAAATCCTTATCATACTGCAGAGTAGGGGAAAAGTGTTTATCGGTTAACTTTCGACTTTGCTAATTCAAGTATGCGTATCGTTGTTTCTAGACTAGCCTCTGGAACAGAGAAAGAGTATATGTCATCTCCAAACTAATACAGGAAAGAGAATAAATAACAAAAAAAAATATTCAGTCCTAAAGAAGGCAAGAAAGTAAAGAAAAAGAAACATAGCAGGCAGAAAAAGGAGATAACATAAATGATAAGATGTCACAGACTGAATTCCCTGGGAAACACACTCAGACTGAGGTTTGCCTGAAAGAAGTTGATTGGGGTGGACTCTGGGGATTCGCATTGGTGGTGGAGTGAGAAAGCCAGAGAGACCAGAACTTTAGACTGCAGCGTGGTGGTGACTCTTAGGGGGTCTAGAGCTAGAATGGCCCTGCGAAGGTCCAGGCCTTTATATCCCTCCCTGGCCAGTCCCTGGACACGGTTTTCCATCCTCTGCCACCCTCCCTGGGGGTACGACCTTAAGGAAGGCTGCGTTCCAGCCGAGGGCAAGTCCAGAAGAAGGACTCAGCTGAAAGCTCTGGACGACTCTATGCTCAGCAGCTGAGGGTATCGGTGCTCCGGTTCTGGAGAAAATATGAGCAGCTTACATGGCACTGACTGTAGCATATTTACACCCAAGTATGTTGCTTATCACTAAATGTAAAGGAACCAAACGCTTCAGTTAAAAGACAAAGATTGTGGGAGTTTCCGTCATGGCTCAGTGGTAATGAACCCAGCTAGTACTCAGGAGGAAATGGATTTGATCCCTGGCCTTGTTCAGTGGGTTAAGCATCTGGCATTGCCATGAGCCGTGGTGTAGGTTGTGGATGCAGCTCGGATCCACCGTTGCTATGGTTGTGGCTGTGGCCAGCAACTGTAGCTCTGATTCGACACCCAGCCTAGGAACTTCCATATGCTGTGGGTGTGGCCCTAAAAGACCAAAAAAAAAAAAAAAACAGATTGTCAAACTGTATTAAAATTTAAAAACAACTATATGATATTTAGAAGATACACATCTAAAATATAAAGATGTCGATAGATTGAAAGTAAAAGACTAGAAAAACAACAACTATATGATATTTAGAAGATACACATCTAAAATATAAAGATGTCGATAGATTGAAAGTAAAAGACTAGAAAAACATTCTTGCAAATGTTAAAATTCTAAAAAGGGGATGTTTAGAGTAAAAACTATGGCGGTATGTATCCATGTAAGTTTTATATTACACAGACTACAC
Organism: Phacochoerus africanus; assembly: GCF_016906955.1. NCBI lineage: Eukaryota > Metazoa > Chordata > Mammalia > Artiodactyla > Suidae > Phacochoerus > Phacochoerus africanus. Next base: position 124,686,198 of record NC_062549.1, read on the forward strand.
CTCTAGATTTGGGGGCGGGGGCTGTGCCCATGGCATACGAGAGTTCTTGGGCCAGGGATTGAACCCCAGCAAAAGCAGTGACAACACTAATTCTTAACCCACTGAGCCACCAGGAAACTCCTGTACCTCTTTTTAAAAGTATGAATCAGCCCTTACTGGCTGGAAATGCAATGCCTTTTTTTTTTTTTTTTTGCTTTTTTAGGGCCACACCTACGACATATGCAGGTTTCCAGGCTAGGAGTCCAGTCAGAGCTACAGCTGCCGACCTACAGCACAGCCACAGTAACACCAGATCTGAACTGTGTCTTCAACCTACACCACAGCTCATGGCAACGCTGGATCCTTTAACCCACTGGGTGAGGCCAGGGAACCCACAACCTCATGGATAATAATCAGGTTCTTAACCCTCTGAGCTTCAATGGGATCCCCACTTTTCTTTTTTTCTATTGATTTTTTTGTTGTTGTTGTTATTTCTTGGGCCGTTCCTGTGGCATATGGAGGCTCCCAGTCTAGGGGTCGAATTGGAGCTGTAGCCACCGGCCTACACCACAGCCACGGCAGTGCAGGATCCAAGCCGCGTCTGCAACCTACACCACAGCTCACGGCAATGCCCGATCCTTAACCCACTGAGCAAGGGCAGGGATCGAACCCACAACCTCATGGTTCCCAGTCGGATCTGTCCACCACTGCGCCACAACAGGAACTCCTCTATTAATTTTTTTTTCTTTTTTTGCCATACCTGCAGCTTGTGAAAGTTCCTGGGCCAGGAATGAAACTTAAGCCTCAGCAATGACGATGCTGGATCCTTAACTGCATTCTCTGTCTTTTTTTTTTTTTTTTTTTTGGCTTTTTAGGACTACACTGCAGCATATGGAAGTTCTCAGGCTTGGGGTCAAATCGGAGCTGTAGCTGTCAGCCTAGGCCACTGCCAGAGCAACACGGGATCTGAACTGCATCTGTGACCTACACTACTGCTCACGGCACCGCAGGATCCTTAACCCACTGAATGAGGTCAGGGATCGAACCCACATCCTCGTGGATACTAGGCAGATTCGTTTCCACTGTGCCACAACGGAACTCCCTTAACTCCATTCTTAACAAGAGAATTCCTGCAATACCTTTTCCAATTTGCTTCTCCCGGGTTGCAATTTTGCAATAGCTACTAAGTAATTGCCTGGCCTTTTCGTAAATTTTGACAATAACCACACATACTTATTCTGATCCTAGTAGTTCCTGTTTTGCAGGGTAGAGTCTAAACTGTCTCTTTCCCTCTGTGTTACTGCATAGACGATTCTTTTAAGCGGAAAGCACTGAACCAGAGCATATAACAAGATGACTGGGATTTTTTTGTTTGGTTGATTTTGGTGGGATTTTTTCTGGGGGGGAGCTGTTGGAAGGGTGTTTTTTGGCTGCGCCCGAGGCCTATAAAAGTTCCTGGGCCAGGGATTGAACCCATGCCACAGCCGCAACCCAAGACACTACAGTGACAATGCCAGATCCCTAACCGCGCCACAAGACAACTCCAGATGACTGGTTTTTAATTTGAGATTTAAAATATAAAACTGCATTATCTCAAAACCATATTTAGCAAAAGCACGCTTGCCAAAAGATTAGTGTCCTTTGTCTAAACTCTGCACACATTTCCTTCAAAATCCTGTCATTTTCACCTTCATGAACCGAGGAAGATTACAGACACAGAAGATCCAAAAGCAGCTCTGCAAAGAGTGTTTGCTCAAGCTTAACAATGTTCTTCTCTCCCCGTGCAAAGGTGCAAGTTCAGCTTTTAACTTTTCTCTAGTTTTTTTCCCCTATTTTTAGTCATTTAGTGTTTGTTTCCAAGGTAATTACTCTAGCAGAGCCATCACACAAAACGTATAAATAATACATCTCAGAAGAGACCGGAGTTCCCGTCGTGGCGCAGTGGTTAACAAATCCGACTAGGAACCATGAGGTTGCGGGTTCGGTCCCTGCGCTTGCTCAATGGGTTAACGATCCGGCGTTGCCGTGAGCTGTGGTGTAGGTTGCAGACGCGGCTCGGATCCGGTGTTGCTGTGGCTGTGGTGTAGGCCGGTGGCTACAGCTCCGATTCAACCCCTAGCCTGGGAACCTTCATATGCCGCGGGAGCAGCCCAAGAAATAGCAAAAAGACAAAAAAAAAAAAAATAAGAGACCGTGATCAACCCGTCTTTCCTGCACACTACATGTCAGGCTCATTCTAGGTACCGATGCCATACAAGCAAGCAGAATCCATGCGTTCTTGTCGCAGAATATGAATCATAAAAACAAAAACAAGTAAATGACTTCAGGCACAGAGAACTGCAACGGGAAAAGATATACCAGCAATATTTAGTAGAGAGAATGGCGAGGGCATCCTGTCTTTCTTTTTTCTTTCTCGCTTTTTTAGGGCCGCACCTGCAGCATATGGAAGTTCCCAAGCTAAGGGTCAAATAAGAGCTACAGCTGCCATCCTAAAGGGCATCCTGACTTAACCAGTGATTGGGATAGGCTTCCCTGAAAAGAGGGCATTTTGGTTTTTGGTTTTGGTTTTGTTTTAAATTCATTTTATTGATGTATAGTTGATTTACAGTGTTGTGTTAATGTCTGCCATACAGCAAAGTGACTCAGTTATACATGCATATAAATTCTTTTTTATATTCTTTTCCGTTGTGATTCATCACAGGAGATTGAATCTAGTTCCCTATGCTCTACGGTGGGACCTCGTTGTTTATCCAGCCAGCGTGTATCTATGTGTGTAAGAGTTTGCATCTGCTAATTCCAAACTCCCAATCCATCCCTCCCCCACCCCCACTTCTTCCCTGGCAAGCACAAATCTGATCTCTATGTCTGGTGAGTCTGTTTCTGTTTTGTAGATAGGTTCATTCGTGTCATATTTTAGATTCCACATATAAGCGATATCATATGGTGTTTGTCTTTCTCTTTCTGACTTACTTCGCTTAGTGTGATCATCTCTGGTTGCATCTCCTGTTGCTGCAGAAGGCATTACTTCAGTCTTTTTTATGGCTGAGTAGTATTCCATTGTATATATTTACCACATAGAGGAGGGCATTTTGAAATGAAAACTGATGAGAAGGAAACAGTTGTGGATCTGAGCAAAAAGCCTGTAAGGAGAAAGGACAGTGGATGCAAATACCCAGAGAACAGAGTAAGCTTGGGAAATACGACTGTTTGATGTGTGACTTATGAAAATCTGTCTCATTGCTTTAGTCATATCAGTACATTTTAAAATCTTGGCTATTAATAGTACAATGCACCACGTCTGAGGACCTTCTTGCTTACCTGTAGCTCAACCATATCATGTTAGTCTATTGGCAAAAATACGAGCCTGGAGTCAAAGACCGTTCTTGGGAAGACTGTATGACTTTGAATAAGTGACTTTATGTGATTGACTTGCTTTTAACTCCATTGTGCGCGTGAGAAAAGTATTTCTGCCCCACCTGCATTATAGATTTTATGAGGATAACGTGGACTTGAGCCAATTAAGCTGAATGGTACTCTTATCTTTTGAACACAAAGAAGGTTCTGAAGTCGATGACTTGCTTTCATTTGGCCTGGAGCAAGTACCTGAGTACTTGGTGTGCCTATAATCAGAGCCCTGTGCCTCAGAAGTCTCCCCGGAGGATTGCATCAGCAGGTGATTTTTGAGGACAAAATGAATTCACCTATTAAAAGGCTTAATACAGCACTTTAACACTTGACACGTAGTAAGTGCTCCATAAATTATTATCACCATCATCTCAAGTTTCTGCCTTCGAATCTGACTGGGAAGATCAGACAGACACAGGCAGACGCACGTATTACATTACGTGATCAGGCGTAGCAATCAGGGTTCAAGAGAGAAGCAGAGTCAGTAAAAATACATATTAAGAGATGTATTATTTATTATTTTAAATTTTATTTATTAATAATAATTTGTTACCATTATTTATTAACACCGTGAATGGACCTCTAGGGCATTCTGCGAGGTAATACAAGTCAGACAGAGAAAGATAAATACTGTATGATCTCACTCATAGGTAGAAGCTAAACCACAACAACAACAACAAAACCAGCTCCTCGGTACAGGGAACGTATTGGTGGTTGCCAGATGAGGTGAGTGTAGGTGGATAAAATTGGTGAGGGGGTTAAAAGGGGTGAACTTGCAGTTATAAAACAATTTACGGGGCTACAAAATGATGACCGTAGCTAATAATACCGAATTGTATATTTGGAAGTTGATGAGAGATTAAATCTTAAAAGTTACAGGAAAAAAAATTCTACAGGAGTTCCCTTGTGGCTCAGTGTGTTAAGGATCAGTGTTGTTACTACTACAGCTTGGGTCACTCCTGTGGTGCGAGTTCGATCCCTGGCCTGGGAACTTCCACGTGTCACAGGTGTGGCCAAAACGAAAAAAAACCAAAAAATTCTGTAACTATGTATATTCACAGATGTTAGCTAGCCATCTTTGTGGGTGGTTATTCCACTGTTTATACAAGTATTGAATTATACAAATTATTGAATTCAGGTTCTATACCTGAAACTAATTTTTTTTTCTTTTTTTTGCTTTTGAGGGCCACACCTGCAGCATATGGAGGCTCCCAGGTTAGGGGTCCAGTCGGAGTTACAGCTGCTGGCCTACACCACAGCCGCAGCAACATCAGATCCGAGCTGCATCTGCAAAACTACACCACCGCTCATGGCAACACCGGATCCTTAACCCACTGAGTGAAGCCAGGGATCAAACCCGCAACCTCATGGTTCCTAGTCGAATTTGTTTTCACTGCACCACAACAGGAACTCCCTAATATAATGTTATATGTCAGTTGTATCTCAGTTTTTTTAAAGTGAGAGATTTGTTGCAAGAAATTGCCTCACCCAATCCTGGGGGCTGGTAGATGAGTCTGAAATTCATAGCGTAGGCTGTCAGGAAGGACAAGCTAGAATTCTTGGGCCTGGGCTGAAGCTGCTGTGCATAGACGGAATTTCTTCTTTATCAGGGAAGCCTCAGCAATGCTCTTAAAGACCTTCTACTGATTGGATCGGGCCCACCGAGATAATCAAAGATAATTTTAAAGTATTTGATTATGAACGCATCTGCCAATACCTTCATAGCAACACCTAAGTTAGTGTTTGCTTCTTCAACTGGGGAGCAGAGCTGAGCCAGCGTGACACAGCCAGAGACCATCACATCAGGGTAAAATGATTTAGTTCATGGTACAAACAGTTGCATAACAAATGTTTAAGGGAAAGAAGGCTTCCATGAATAGACAGGTCACTAGAGTGGAAGAGTAGAGAAAGGCTTCGTAGAGGAGGAAGAACTTCTACGGGGCCTCATGGAACAGAAAAAACTGGAAGGACACCGAGGAGCATGTTTGTGCTTCAAATTACAAACCAGTCTTCGCCTTAGCACTCTTCTCCCAAAGAGCAAGGTGCTGATTAGCCTTAGCTCTGAGAATTTCCAGAACCACGCATTAGTGGTCACTGAACCATGGCCTTTGTCGTTGGGCCCTTTACTACTGGTAAGTTAATATTTTTTCCTTTTTTGTCTTTTCCTATTAAAATTTAGAAGCAGGAGATCCCATGGTGGCGCAGTGGTTAATGAATCCGACTAGGAACCATGAGGTTGCGGGTTCGGTCCCTGCCCTTGCTCAGTGGGTTAACGATCTGGCGTTGCCGTGGGCTGGGGTGTAGGTTGCAGACGCGGCTCGGATCTTGCGTTGCTGTGGCTCTGGCATAGGCCGGTGGCTACAGCTCCGATTCGACCCCTAGCCTGGGAACCTCCAATATGCCGCGGGAGCGGCCCAAGAAATAGCAAAAAGACAAACAAACAAACAAAAAATTTAGAAGCAAACTTAGAATGGGAGTTCCTGTTGTGCCTCAGTGGGTTAAGAACCTGACTAGGATCCATGAGGATGCTGATTCAATCCCTGGCCTCACTCAGTGGGTTAAGGATCCTGCATTGCCTCGAGCTGTGGTGTAAAAAAATGCTTAGAATATTAACCAAGTCAGATATGCATTTCATACGCATTATGTACTGTGTGTGAGTTAGTTTAATTTAGTAATTAAATATATTTCTTATTTTAGCCCTGCAAATCACTGCAGAATATTAGTATTACTACCCTGAGATTTTTTTTCTAACCAATGGATCATTTTTGCTAAAAGACGTTATTAAGTTAGCGGGACTCTTAACTTCTCGAAGCTTCTAGGAAGCTAGGAGCCAGAACTGTGATTAATTTTGCACATTGTACAATGGCTTGCAATTTATTTTTAGTTGTTAATAAAAAGATGAACCTTGCCAATCAAGTTGTATCCATTAAAGCTTGATTCCAGTGAAATACATAATAGGCTTTTAAAACTCCAAGCAGGGGAATGGAGTCGGGGTGGGGACACTGGGAAGCCAAGGTTAACGAAGGAATGAGAATTGCTTTCTGTTCTTAGTCGTTTAAAGGCAGCTGTCACTGAAACGAAGGACATCCAGTAACTAACCCTAATTAGACGTGCTTGGAAGGATCTTTTTTTCTTTTTCCAGTTGTGCTTTTTTTTTTCTTTTTTCCACCAAGTTAATTATAATATGCTGTATAATTCACGGTACATTTTCTCTGATCGTAGCACTCACTGATTCACTCGTTACTGCAGCAGAGCCCTGTGTTGTGCCCAACCGTAAAGAAATTGGGCCGAGTTGGACTCTGGTGTGCTGGGTTCTTTAAAAAAGAAACAAAGGCGTGGTGAGGAAAAGAGAGAAAATTTCCGTCTGTGCGCATTTAGGCACCGTGCTCTTGAAAACTGAAATGTCTGGCCTGTTCCTCTGTGATGGCGAGTGTTTGTCCTGAGGGTCCACCTGCGTAATAATGAGGTTCACCTGCTCCATTCTGGTGACCTTTTGTGACTGTCATATGAGCACATGCTTTAAGGTGGAAGCATGAAAAGATGAAATTGCCGCTAAATTTTATTTATCTCTTAAGGTTTCATTTCTAGAGATAGGGCTTTGTGGCTTAAAACACCTAGCTTAGCAAGACTAAATTTAAGCTCTTTGGGACCGTGCTTTTTCGTTTCCATTTGCTCGCGATCAATTATGATTGGACGCTAGGGTTTACTTTGTGCTGTTATCCTATATTTTTTAAATATATGGAACCAATTCACTGGGAACATATGGTTTTTATTATTTTTTTGCTATTTCAGGGCCTCACCCTCGGCAGATGGAGGTTCCCAAGCCAGGGGTCAAATCGGAGTTGTAGCCACTGGCCTATGTACCACAGCCACAGCAACGCCAGATCCTTCACCCACGGAGCGAGGCCAGGGATTGAACCTGTGTCCTCATGGATGTTCGTCAGGTTCTTTACCGCTGAGCCACAAAGGGAACTCCCATGGAACATACTGTTTTTGAAGCACAAGCTTCATTTTTTCCTTTTAAAAGTGTGGTCTTCCCTCCTGCCGATTTGAGTCAGGTTACCAATCTCTTCTTTGCAAACTTACAGAACAAATATTTACTGAATAAATTTCTTGTAAATCTTCACACACATCAGCCCTATTCGAAGATCAATCTTACAGGTTAAATTACAGTAGCATTTCTGGTGGCCTTCATGAGCTGTGCTGCACTGTCTCACGTCCTGTCACGTTCACCATGATGCTGAGACAGGTGGCATCACTGTCACAAGCGTTGTTCCTGAGAAGCAGTAAAGAGACCAGGGTTAAAGCCAGCCTGGAAGAAACATGCCAGCAGTAAAACAGCATGTGATTTTAGTTACCTGCTTCCTAGCACTGTGCTGGAACCTGGAGGTACAGAAATAAGGCATGTTCCCGCCTTGAAAATGCTTGCAGATTAGTAGAAGACATGGAGAAAAAAAAAAAAAGTACAGGAGTTCTTGTTGTGGCTCAGCAGGTTAAGAACCCGGCATAGTGTCTGTAAGGATGTGGGTTCGATCCCTGGCCTCGCTCAGTAGATTAAGGATCCTGCCTTGCTGCAAACTGTGGCATAGCTTGCAGATGCACCTTGGATGCGGCTTGCCGTGGCTGTGGTCTAGGCCGGCAGCTGCATCTCCAATTCAGCCCCTAGCCCAGGAACTTCCATATGTCATGGGCGTGGCCTTAAAAATAGTAAAATGTTTAAAAATAAACAAGAAGTACATAATTGAGATTGGGAGTAGCGTCGCTAGATTTAGCAAAAATAAAACAGGACAAGAGGCCCAGTTAAATTTGAATGTAAAATAATGAGGGTTTTTTTTTTTTAGAGTGTTTCCCAAATATTACCAATAAACAACTAATAATGTTTAGTATATGTCCCAGGCAATACTGTTTTTACTGGGCCATCGAAAGTGAGATGGTTCCGGAAGACTTTCTGGAAGAGGTTATGCCTGGGCAGAATTTTGAGGAATTGGGCATTGCAGGCAGAAAGCGGCATGTGCAGGGCTGCAGCGAGAGAAAAGACACATCCCCGAGCAGCATGGCTCAGCAGAGAGGAGGAGGGGCAGTTTGCAGAAGTCAGGTAAGCAGACCTCAAATCAAAAGACCATGCCTGTTGTGTTGGGGAGTTTGCCTTTTACCCTCAAAGCGTTAGAGAATCAGCAGACGTTTTTAAACAGAGAAGTGAGTGATCAGATCTATGTTTCCCGACGAATGTGTCTGATTATAACAAATGGTGGCTTGGGTAGGAGACCTCACCACGGGGAGACCAGTTTTACGGTCATCATAGGAATCCAGGCACAAAGCAGCGAGAGCTTAAACCGTGACATTGGCCGTGGGAATGGAGGGGAAGAAATAGCTTCATAAGGAAATAATTGGATGGTCAGTGGCTGGTGACCGAGGTACTGAATGTGGGAGGAGGCGCTTGGGACAACTCCTGTTCCCTCTCTCGGATGCTTGAATGGGTGACGGCACCTCTCAATGAGGCGGGGAACAGAGGGGAGGGGGCTTGAGTGTGGAACACTTGCAGGTTGTCCACATGGAGCCCAGACACGTCCAGGAAGACTTAGACACTCAGGTGTCGGGGAATCGCTTCGTTAGAGTCACAGGAATAGGTGTCCCCGTGACGGCACGCAGAGCCCCAGGAAGTAGAACCAAGCCCTGGAAAACAGTGATACTGGAAGAACTCCAGTAAAAGTTCTGGAGGGAAAAGGGAAGAACTCCACCAAAAAAAGACTCAAAACAAGTGGCCAGAGAAGTAGGAGAAAAACACGAGGGGGGAGGCGGTGAGAAAAGAGTGGCCAACAAGGACAGAGAGGGACAAGAAGCTGAGTTATGCAAGGACTGAAAGGCACAGGTCAGAGCTCATTGTCAAAAGTGCATTTGCAGAGTGTCCTCGGGTCCAAAGCCAAAATAGGTCAGATCAGGTGTGGAAGGGAGGAAGTAAGTGCTGACAGAGTGTAGACCACTGTTTCTAGACACTGCGCTGCAAAATCTGTTGGTTTGGATTGAGTTGGGTTGGGTTTTAATTCTTTTAAACTGTGATACAGTCCACATAACATATACTCTCAACTATATTCGTTTTTCAGTTTGTTGTGACTCCCCCCTCTTTCTGAGGTATAGTTGACAAAATTGTATGATATTTAAAATACATGGTAATTTGACACACATATGCGGCTGTGAAAGCCCCCCCCCCCCCCCGAGTTAGTTAACACATCAACTACCTAACATATTACCTTCCTTTTTTTTTATTTTTTTGGTGAGAACAATTAAGTTCTATTAGCAATTTCAACTGAGCAATACAATGTGGAGTTCCTGTCGTGGCTCAGTAGTTAACGAATCCCAACCGGAACCATGAGGTTGCAGGTTCGATCCCTTGGGTTGAGGATCCGGCGATGCCGTGAGCCGTGGTGTAGGTTGCAGACGCGACTCAGATCCTGTTGCTGTGGCTGTGGTGTAGGCCGGCGGCTACAGCTCCAATTCGACCCCTAGCCTGGGAACCTCCATATGCCACAGGTGTGCCCTAGAAAAGCAAAAACCAAAAAACATACAATGTTACAACTGCAGTTAGTCCCCATGTTATACTCTAGATCCTTAGGCCTTACCCTCTTGTGACTGAAAGCTGGTGCCCTTTACTCTCTTCTCCTTATTTTCCCCACCTCCCAGTCCCTGTTTCTATGCCTTTTTTTGGGGGGGGGGGTTGTTTTTTTCAGATTCCACTTAGGAGTGATACAGTACAGCCGTTTCTCTCTGTCTGGCCTGTTCCACTGAGCATAATGTCCTCCAGCCTCATCCGTTATGTCCCAAATGGCAGGCCGAGTAACCTTTCATTGCGACCCGAGACCACATCTTCTTTATCCATTCATCCGTCCACAGACACTTAGGTTGTTTCCGTAGCCTTGGCGAGTAAGGCTGCAGTGAACACGAGGGGCAGCTGTCACTTTGAGAGAATGATTTTTTTCCCTTCGGATATATACCCAGATGTGAGGTGGCTGGATCACACGGTGGTTCTATTTTTAATTTCTTAAGGAACTGCCATCCTGTTTTCCGTAGTGCATCGTAACCACTTTCAGGCGTACAGTTCCGTAGCGTTGAGCACATTCCCATTGCTTTGTAGCTGGTCTCCATGACTTTTTTGTCTTGCAAAACTGAAACTCTGTACCCCTTAAACCTCCTTCCATTTTCTCTCCCCCAAGCCGCTAGCAACCACCATTCTACTTGTGTTTCTATGACTTCGACGACTCCTTAGACCGCAGTTAAGTGGAATCACACAGTATAGCTATACTTGAACCGTGTGGGTTTTTTTCACCAAATATCACATGGTCCGCAGTTGGTTAACTCCACGGACGCAGAGCCATGGGTGCAGAAGGCTTACTGTAATGTTATATATGCAGATTTGCTACTTGGGAAGGGGTCAGCGCCCCTCATCCCTGTGTTGTTCAAGGATCAGCTGTATTTGTTTATGACTGGCTCGTTTCACTTAGCATAGTATCCTGTAGCATGTGTCAGACTCTCCTTCCTTTTTAGGGCCGAGTAATATTCCATTGCATGTATATACTACACGTTTTTTGTTTTGTTTTGTCTTTGCTATTTCTTGGGCCACTCCCGCGGCATATGGAGGTTCCCAGGCTAGGGGTTGAATCGGAGCTGTAGCCCCCAGCCTACGCCAGAGCCACAGCAACACGGGATCCGAGCCGCATCTGCAACCTACACCACAGCTCACGGCAACGCCGGATCCTTAACCCACTGAGCAAGGGCAGGGACCGAACCCGCAACCTCATGGTTCCTAGTCGGATTCGTTAACCACTGCGCCACAACGGGAACTCCTTTTTTTTTTTTTTTTTTTTTAATTCATTCATCCATCCATGGACTCTTGGGCTGATTCCACCTTTTGGGTAGGAAATTGTTTTAAACTGATCTAATCCAGTTTGGTCATGCACACTTCCTTAGATTAATTTTGAAAAATAATGGTAACCACAGAAAGTGTTTAAAATAACCTTATTGCTAGGTTCAATCATGAAAATGATTTCTACTATACATATAGGCATTTATTCACTACATATTTATTTATAAGCAGTCACAAAACATTTCATATAATCAGTCTGTAAACTCATTAAAGCTGGCTTTTTAGGTGTTCTATCAACTTGAATGAAAGATTGCAGAGGCAGGCTCCTGTTACTGTTATAATTAACATCAGGCAACTAGAAATACTAAACCATTTCCATTCTCAAAATATAGTGTCTCTGAGCAGCAGCACTAGTATCATCTGGAAAGTTGCTACAAGTGCAAGTTGTCAGCCTCACCTCAAACCTCATGATGTGGAAAGTCTGAGAGTGGGTTCCCGCTGTCGGTGTTGTCAGGCCTCCAGGGGCACAGACGCTCCCTCGAACTTGAGAACCTCTGCTGGGAGATGATCAGCTCGGAGTCCCTCCCTGAAGATAAAGGTTATGGCTTCAGCTGGTTCTGATACCGTCTTTGTGAATGAGTAGGAATATCTCGTACTTCAGCCAGTCCCCATTTCTTATTTCACCACCAGTCCTTCCTTTCTGAAATCATCATGCTATTTAACTAGCCACAGATTTCACTAGTCAAATCCTAGTTTGCTAATTAACAAAATCTCAGAAATGGACCAGTCTTTATCAAGATATGGGTAACCGAAGCACTTCGAGGAGCTGCCTCTGGAGCATGGGTTTCCTGACTGCGTCACGAGAACCCCAAGCGTCTGTGCATCCCTGCTTAGCCTATTAGAGGCACCTAGGCTGTGAACACACAGACACACACACATCACGCTGTGTGTGCCGAAGTTCTGAAGTAAATTACAGACATGATAACAGAAGGGAAGGAAGGAAAGCAGAGAGGGTTCGTGTGTGTGTGTGTGCGCGCGCGCAGATAGGAAAAGAGACTGGGTGGGTTGCGCACTGTTATTGGCTGGGAGAAGTTAGGAAAGAGAGTGAGAGGTTGAAGATATGGTCAGAGTGCGGAGAATGGTGACGTGGATTTAAAATAGCTGATATAGAGAATGGGCAAGCGTGCTAATTAGAGTAGAGACTTGGAGAATTTTCAGGAATTAAGGACTCAACTATGGTGCGTTTTCCTAAGTAAGAAGAAATTGATAAGACTGTCTTTAGAACATGAAGCTTAGAAAATTATTTCAAACCTAGTACTATACATCTGCTCATCGCTATCACCCATTGTGGTACAGTTTCCATAGTTCATGAAACGCCTTCAGCGTGAATGGGTTTTGTAAAATTTAGCTGAAGAGCGCCATCTTCTGGTCCTATGAGGTATGTGCAAGCAAAGGGGGTAATACAGTAGAATCACAGCAGTAGTAAAATCTTTGTCGTTTTCTGCTGCGTATTGTAAACTTGAATATTTTTTATAGACTCTGTGCCCTAGTTAGAAAGTCAGATTGCTGATGGGGATTATAGTTTGTGTGTGCGGCCATGCCTGAAAAAAAGACAAAACAAAAAAACAAGACAGCATGTGGCCAACCATCCTTTTCATAGAAGCATGTGGGAAATTTGCTCTTGGTTTGTGATGGAAGCCACAAGTTGAAGAGCCTGTTCTTGTGACTACCTCTTTGATGCAGGCTTGGCTTGGAGCCTTTGCTCAAAACAAGACTGTGATTCTTGTAGCTGAATGCCAGACTTGTCTTCACTGTTTCACTGTTTACTAATAAGATACGGGTTTGTCCTTTTTTTTTTTTTTTTTAATGTTTTACATATTATGGAAGAGCATTCATTTTATCCTCCATGATGTTTTAGAATCAAAACCTCTATAATCTTCAGGGTGATTCTTTCAGTAGACATTTATTAGACACTTCAAGACCAAGCTCTAGAGGGAAGGGCAGGTGCAGAGATGACTGGGACCACGTCTCTGCCTTCACATCATCTCACTTTGTACAACAAAAGATAACATGAATGCAAATGATGTTAGATTTAGAAACGCAGGGAAAGAAGGGAGGAGAATATAGGCTCAGATGGGACTTCCTGTTGTGGCTCAGCAAGTTATGAACCCAACTGGTATCCATGAGGATGTGGCTCAATCCCTGGCCTTGCTCAGTGAGTTAAGGATCCGGCGTTGCCGTGGCTGTGGTGTAGGCCGGCAGCTGCAGCTCCAATCAGCCCCTAGTCTGGGAGCTTCCAGGTGCCCGCAGGTGCGGCCCTAAAAAAGCAAAAAAAAAAAAAAGAGAGAGAGAGAGAAAGAGCATATAGGCTCAGAAAAGAAATAATACAGCTTTCAGGATTATTCATTGGAAGATGGGTGTTGTAGAAAAGGGCGCTGTTTAAATCTGGACCTGAGGCAGAGCTAAAGATCAGGCCAGTTGCAGCAGGGAGCTCTGTTCTTGCTATTGCAGGAGTTGTTCATAGCGGTGTGCCCTGTTTCTAGATAAAAACCCAGGAGGCACTTCATTCACCCTGTCCATCCAACCACCGCTCTTTATATATCTTCGATGATATGCAAGTCCCAAGGGAACAAAAATGAAAGTCCTGGCATCATTTGGAGCTGCTTGTTCAGAGGGCACGTGTGACAGAGTCCTGTGGCAGGAGCACTGGGGACAGGCATCCGACCCCTCCACTGTCAAACCTGCTCTGCCTGTTGCTCTCCAAAATAAGTCATCCCGGCTCTTTTACTTCAGCGGTTAAAAGCACAGGCTCGGGAGTTCCCGTCGTGGCGCAGTGGTTAACGAATCCGACTAGGAACCATGAGGTTGCGGGTTCAGTCCCTGCCCTTGCTCAGTGGGTTAACGATCCGGCGTTGCCGTGAGCTGTGGTGTAGGTTGCAGACGCTGTTCGGATCCCGAGTTGCTGTGGCTCTGGTGTAGGCCGGTGGCTACAGCTCCGATTGGACCCCTAGCCTGGGAACCTCCATATGCCGCGGCGCTGCGGCCCAAGAAATAGCAACAACAACAACAACAACAAAAAAAAAAAAAAAAGCACAGGCTCAGGGGCAGACTGGGCTCCAGGGGCATCACTAACCTGCTCTGCAAGTTTCTTAACTCCTTTGTGGCCTTTCTTGCCTCAGTTCCTTTCAACAATGATATGGAAATAATAATACCTCTTTCATAGGGAGGTTGCGAGGATCAAAGAGAAATACATGAAAAGTTCTTAGAAGAATGTTGACCTATAGATAACAGGATGACAAGCACCTGTCTACCTACCGTCTGTGTAACAGACTTTAACCTTTTGCCATATTTGCTTCATTTTTTTATTGGCTGAGCCTACAGCATACAAAGGTTCCCTGGCCAGGGATCAAACCAGCGCCATAACCCCAGATCCTTCACCCACTAGGATCTAGGGAACTCCCTGAATTATTAAAAATTTTGTTCGTCTTATTCAGATTTTTTCTGTTTCTTCTTGCATCATTTTTCAGTTTTTTTAGAAAAATAGCTCATTTAAAATGTATTGCCATGGAGTTGTTTCTGCTGAGCCAGGACGGGAACTCCTGATCTTTTTTTCCATTAATTTCTGCTGCTTTTTTTTCTTCTCCTACTTCTTTTGGGGGTTTATTTTCTTATTGCTATCATGGGAATTTTAAAAAAAAAATCTTTCGTTGAGTGCATATTTCAGTCCTTTATTTTTTCGTCATTGCATTTAAAACTGTAAGTTTTCCTCTAAGAACTGCTTCAGCTGCATCCCACGTTTTCGTGTGTATACCTTTGCTGTTGTTCAGTTCTAAGTACTCTGAGTTTCCATTGTGATTTCTCCTGTAACACCCAAATTACTTAGTGATGTGATTTTTAGCTTCCAAAGATGTCAGTGTCTATTTTTACATTATTTATTGTTGATTTCTAATTTACTTGTGGTTAGCAGATTGGTCTATGCAACCTTAAATCCTAGAGTTCCTGTTGGGGCGCGGCAGAAACAAATGTGACTGGTATCCATGAGGACGTGGGTTTGATTCCCGGCCTCACTCAGTGGGTCGGGAATCCAGTGCTGCTGTTGGCTGTGGTGTAGGCTGGCAGCTATAGCCCTGATTCAAGCCCTAACCTGGGAACTTTCATATGCTAGCAGCACGGCCCTAAAAAGCAAAAAAATAAAATAAATCACATCAAATCCTTAGAAACTCAAAACCATACCTGCAGGAGGTTTTACTCCTGAGTGAACTCCTGCTACCTTTGCCGCAGTGAAGAAACATGCCAATGCAATTGCTGCCCATCTGCTCCCCAGCAGAGACACCAGATGGGTCTGCGTTTCCTAAACCTCCGTAGAAGCTGACCTGAGGAAGAAAATACTGAGCATCTCTCCATGTAATGCTCCCCAAACTTGAGTCCCAGGAGCTAGATCGCTCTGCTCCTCTTCAGAAGATGAAGCCTAATATTTCTGATTACACCCAGGTCTAAAGGAGAAAGGAGGCCGGTCCAGGGCTCACCCAGGCGCCTCCGCTGGTGACAGCTGAAGGGCAGCAGCTCCTAGGTGTTGGTACTTACCTATCATGTGGCAGGACTCTCCATCCTTATCCTCAGAGCAGGTGATGATGGGGGGCCCAGTGGGCAGGTCTGAGGAGCCTGTGCCTGGCCTCTTGAAACCCTGAGCAATTACCAGAGTCCACGGTGCTTTGGTTATTTCCTTGGGATCATGAAAAATGTAAGCTCCCCCAAATGAAGGGCCCAAGAAATTATCCTCACTGCCTATCCTACGCAAGAGGAAGCCCAGCCATTGTGGGCCCTCTGATAGGTTGCATTGTCCCGGAGCCAGAGGCAGGCAAGACTGATCTGTGAGCAGCATCATGTCATCAGCATCATGTCAACCAGACAGACAGGGAAAATTCTGGGAAAGAGAGAGAAAAAAAAAAGTGGAGTTCCCGTCGTGGCTCAGTGGTTAGCAAATCCGACTAGGAACCATGAGATCGCAGGTTCAATCCCTGGCCTCGCTCAGTGGGTTAAAAGATCCGGCGTTGCCATGAGCTATGGTGTAGGTCACAGACATGGCTCGGATCCCGATTTGCTGTGGCTGTGGTGTAGGCCGGTGGCTACATCTCTGATTCGACCCCTAGCCTGGGAACCTCCATATGCCGTGGAAGCAGCCCAAGAAATGGCAAAAAGACAAAAAAAAAAAGTAATTGCCAAAACCAGGAAAGAGCAAGAATATCTAAAGTAGAGAATGGGAGCTGACGATCAGAGGAATTCTCTCAGTTACAGGAACATAGCCTTTATTTTTATTTTATTTTGGTTAATTCCTTCTTTCTGCTTTCTTTAGATTTTTTAATAATTCCTTGATTTTTAAAATTGTTTTGTTCTTTGTTGTTTATTCATGTAATTAAGATTTTGCATTCTTCTCTAGTTTTTAAATTTATCGTTACTTTTAGCTTTGTTTCTGATGTGTTTTTTATTAAAGTATAGTTGAGTTACACTGTTGTGCCAATTTCTGCTGTACAGCAGAGTGACCCAGCCATACATATATATATACATTCCCGTTCTTACATTATCTTCCATCCTGGCCTGTCCAAGGAGACTGGATAGAGTTCCCTGTGCTGTACAGCAGGACCGCATTGCTTATCCATTCTAAATGGAATAGTTTGCATCTGCTAACCCCAAACTCCCTGGCCCCCCCACACCATCCCCCGCCCCCTCGGCTACCACCATGAGTTTGTTTCTTTTCTGTAGATGGGTTCCTTTGTGCCATATTTTAGATGCCACATATGCGATATCATGTATTTGTCTTTCTCTTTCTGACTTATTTCATTAACATGAGAATCTCCAGTTGCCTCCGTATTGCTGCAAATGGCATTATTTCGTTCTTTTCATAGCTGAGCAGCATTCCATTGCACACGTGTTACCACATTTTCTTCCAGTATACTTTTAAAATTATTATTATATCTTTTCTTTCCCAGATGCTTAAAATTTCAATTTAGGCTTCCTCTTTGACTCAGTAATTAAGAGAACATTTAACATTTTCCAGATTTGGGGGGGTTAATTTCAGGTTTTATCATGTTGGGTATCGTATTCATTAACACAGAATGCTGTCTCTGCCGCGTCTCCTTAGAATATGCAGGGGTTTGGGTGAATTTTGTGAATGTCACGTGGGTATTTGAAGCGTCTGTTCTCTGTTCTCAGGGCACTTAGACCTACCGTATTAGTCAGATGGTTTTGTTCGTCTTTATTTTTGTGTGTGTAAACTTCTTTATTTGTCATGGATAAGAAAAGTAGTAAGGGTTTCCTACTTTTTTTTTTTTTTTTTTTGTCTTTTTGCTATTTATTTGGGCTGCTCCCGCGGCATATGGAGGTTCCCAGGCTAGGGGTCGAATAGGAGCTGTAGCCCCCGGCCTACGCCAGAGCCACAGCAACTCGGGATCCGAGCAGCGTCTGCAACCTACACCACAGCTCACGGCAACGCCGGATCCTTAACCCACTGAGCAAGGGCAGGGACCGAACCCGCCACCTCATGGTTCCCAGTCGGATTCGTTAACCACTGCGCCACAACGGGAACTCCAGGGTTTCCTACTTCTAACGTCTTTGTATTTATTTCTTTTTCTATTTCTTATACATTTCACTTAATGAATTTTGATCCTACCTTATAAAAATGCATGACAGTAATATTATAATACCTTCATGGTGGATGATATGTTTTAACATTATTAAGAACTCTTTTTTTGCCTTATCCTCCCCCGCCCCCCAGATTCACCCGTGTCTTGTGTAAAATTGTGGCTTAACTTTTTTCCTTGCATTTGGCTGTATACCTGTACCATCTTTTATTTTCAACTTTTTGGCCACATTTTTCTGAGGATATTTCTCTTACTTTAGATGAGTTCATTCCATTGATATTTATAGATGTGTCTTCATTCCGTATCACATTGTATGACCTACTTTTTATTTTTAAGGAGTCATTTGGTGTGCATCTTTCTCTAGAGGGTATATATTTCTTTAATTTGTTCTATGCATATTCTTTTTGATAATTTAGGAAGGCTTATATTCTGATTTTAGCTCCTCTGGTAGTCACCCTTATACTTTTAACTTTTAAAAATATACTTTATCCTCTATTTCTTTAGACTATATCTATACATTCCCTACTACAAGCAGTTACAAAATTATTATAGTTCCATTCATCCCAACCTCTTTATTCCATCGCATTTGAATTATATTAGTAGTAGTTCTTCATGTCATCATCCCTATACTTTCAAATATACTTCTATCTCTGTTATTTGATTTATAAATATAAATATTATCTTTTGACCTTGGATATTAAAGACAAGGAAATCAAAATCCTTTTGCCACCTCTCATCTTCTCACATCTCCCCTTCCTGGTTTTTGTTCATTCTATTACTTTTACTGGTGTAGTTTAGAATATCAGCATTCTGACCAGTATCGTGGTGATTAAGAGAATGAGCTCAGCTTCCTAGGTTGGAATCCCTGGGCTTTTTATCACTTTGTAGCTTGAGAACGTTACTTAATAGCTATTTCTGTTTCCTTGTTCTTACAATGGATGTAACAATAGGCTCTGCCTCACAGGGGTGATGTCCTGATAATAAAAGTGTAGCACTGAGGAGTTCCCTAGTGGCACAGTGGGCTAAGGATCCAGTGTTGTCACTGCTGTGCCTCGGGTCGCTGCTGTGGTGCAGGTTTGATCCCTGGCCTGGAACGTCCACATGCTATGGTGCAGCCAAAAAAAGTATAGCACTGACTGCAACAGTGCCTGTCACATAGTGAGCATCCAGTAACTACCAGATGCTATACGAACAGTTATTATGAAGTAGTTTCCCAGGGCTGTTTTCATCCCCGTCCTGCATTTCAACTGGCTTCCATGCTCAGTTTCTCTGTTCATCTCTTGGTTGGTTAAAATTCATTCTCTAATAGTTCTTTAGGAGCTACTAATGGGAATTCTATCTTCTGATTTTTACATGTTCAAAAACATTTGATGTCTTTTACTTGAAAGGAAGTTTGGCCATGTAAAATAATAGCCAATAATAGCTAATGTTGTGCCCTTAATAAAATCATCTATCCTCATTAGACCGTTATACCTCATAATAATGCTATAAATCAAGTACTGTTTGCACTTCCTTTTTACAGATGAAACAGTTAGGACACAGGCAGGTCAAGCTTTGCTGACATTGCAGCACTGTTACCTACCCTTGAATGTAGCTGTGGAGAAATCTGGGGCCAACATGATTTATTTCCCCCTTAAAAGTGTCTTGATCTTTTTGCCTGGATGCTCAGAGGATTATATTTTTTCAAGTTCAGTAAAATTCAGTGGGATATGTCACGATGATCATTCTGTGTCAGTTTCCTTGGGACATTGTGTGTCCTTTCAATCTGTAGATTAAAGTGTTCTTTCGGGAGTTCCCGTCGTGGCTCAGTGGAAACGAATCCTGACTAGTATCCCTGAGGATGTAGGTTCAGTCAATCCCTGGCCTTGCTTAGGGGTTAAGGATCCAGCGTTGCCCCAAGCTGTGGTGTAGGTCACAGAGGTGGCTCAGATCCCACGTGGCTGTGGCTGTGGTATAGGCTGGCAGCTGTAGCTCCGATTGGACCCCTAGCCTGGGAACCTCCATGTGCCTCGGGTGCGGCTATCTCTTTCTGACCTCCTCATTATTTTCTTCTTATGGACATTATCCTATTAACTCCTGTTTTATTTCCTGGTTTTTAGTGTGACAAATACAAGACTGGCGTGATTGATGGGCCGGCATGTAATAGCCTTTGTGTTACAGAAACTCTTTACTTTGGAAAATGCTTATCTACCAAGCCCAACAATCAGGTATGGACATTATTTTTTTTTAAGATTTTTATTTTTTCCAGCATAGTTGGTATATAGTGTTGGTCAATTTTCTATTATACAGCAAAGTGACCCAGTCACACATACATATATACATTCTTTTTTCCCATATTATCACGCTCCATCACAAGTGACTAGATATATATAAAATAAAACAAAGAAACAAAAAACAAGTGACTAGATATAATTCCCAGTGCTGTACAGCAGGATCTCATTGCTTATCTATTCCAAATGCAATAGTTTGCATCTCTTAATCCCAGATTGCCAGTCCCTCTCACTCCTTCCCCCTCCCCCTTGGCAACCACAGATCTGTTCTCCAAGTCCATGATTTTCTTTTCTGTGGAAAGGTTCATTTGTGCCACAGATTCCAGATGTAACTGAAATCATATGGTATTTGTCTTTCTCTTTCTGACTTACTTCACTTAGTATGAGAGTCTCTAGTTCCATCCGTGTTGCTGCAAATGACATTATTTTGTCCTTTTTTTTATGACTGAGTCATATTCCATTGTGTATGTATACCACATCTTCTTAATCCATTCATCCATCAGTGGACATTTAGGTTATTGCTGCGTCTTGGCTGTTGTGAATAGCGCTGCAGTAAACATACAGGTGCATGTCCCTTCCAAGGAACGTTTCCTCCAGATGCATGCCCGAGAGCGGGGTTGCTGCGTCATGTGCTAGTTCTATATGTAGTTTTCTGAGGTACCTCTAAGATACGGACATTATGAATAAACATTCCCCATTTAGGATGCACTCTAATTTTAACTTGAACAAAATTAAACCATTGCTAAAAGAATTCTTGAACTTTAGGGCATCTTAAATCCTTCAATTTTGTGTGCTTTGATTCACGCATCCAACAGATGTGTCTTAATCCCCTATTCCCAGCATATTCCAGACACTGTTTCCGTGATTAGGAAAACAGTGGGGCTCAAGATAGGTAAGATTACTTCCCTAGGGGCTCACATGACCGCAGAGGGGCGGGGAACGTAAACAGTTGATAGAGAAATAAATAAGCAAGGTAGTTACAGAATGTGGTGGGTTTTATGTAGGCTGGACGCAGAGTGAACTGATGGGAGATGCGGGGCGTGGAGATGGTAGAGACGTGCTTCGGGAAAGGTGCTCGGGGGAGGTTAAAAAAGGTTCCCGGCGTGGCCCAGTGGTTAGCGAGCCCGACTAGTATCCGTGAGGTTGCGGGTTCCATCCCTGGCCTCGCTCAGTGGGTTAAGGATCCCGAGTTGCCGTGAGCTGTGGTGTAGGTTGCAGACGTGGCTCGGATCCCGCGTTGCTGTGGCTCTGGTGGAGGCCGGCGGCTGCAGCTCCGATTCAACCTGTAGCCTGGGAACCTCCATATGCCACGGGTACGGCCCTAAAAAAGCAAAAGGCAAAAAAACCCACAAAAAACAGAAAGAGTGGTCAGGGAAGACTTTTCTAAGATAAAATTTGAGCTTATACCTGAAAGAAGAATTAAACTACCGACATGAGCAGAGGACAAGCTGAGCCAAATCGCAAAAGAGGAACAATAAATAGCTAATAAGCATAATGAAAAATATGTTCTACCTCACCTGTCATCAAAGAAATATAAATGAAAACAACAGGACACTGTCGAGCTAGAAGAAAATTCAACAACACGTCAACACCGGTTTTCCATGGATAGCGGAAGATTGCATGATTTTTATGTTCATCTCTTTTCTCTGTATTCTTTCAAAATTTCCCATACAAATACACATTCCTCTTACAGAAATTTAAAATTTAAATTTAAGTGTAAAATCCCACATGTACGAGGATTTCTGAAATAAAGTCCAGTACTCAAGGATCTGCCGCGTGCTGGGTGCTGCTTGGGGCACTGAGACTGGGAACAAGACAGACCGAGCCTGCGGCCTCCGGGGCCTGATGCTTCGTGTGAAAGAAGACAGATGGCAAAAGAATCAGCACAGACGTCAGGTCACTTATATCCGTGCTAAGGGCTGTGACGGAAGGAAAACGGGGTCATGGGTCAGAGAGGGACCTGCGATGGACGCGGGCTCCAGTCCGGGAGGCCTCGGGGAAGGCCTGCCTAAGGTGCCCTCGGGGCTGGAACAAGGACGGTGAAGGAACCCGCCACCCGAGGACCGAAGAGAGTACGTTCAGGGCCGGGCTGCGGAGACCCGGGTCGCCGGTAATGATGCACCCGGAGAAGCAGGCCGGCGCGGGAGAAGCCCAACAGGCAATGGAAAGGGCTTGGCACTTGCTTCTCATTTTAATTGGAGGATTTGAAGCAGAGGAGTGATTAATATTATTACTAATTCCTATGGTCGTATTTGCTTTATACACACAAGCAAGCGGAGACTGCCGGCGTTCACACGTGTCGCCTTGGACGTGTGGCTTCCCTTCTCTCTGTTCCAGTTTCCCTATCAGTAAAAGCAGGGTGGTGTTAGCATCTGCTGCGTAGGGTTGTTACAGGGAATAAGATAATCAAATACATTAGACCATAGCACGTAGTAAGCACCATGTAATGCTAGTTTGATAAATAACTAGATAGTTAATAGCAGCTAATTCTGGGAATTAGGGAATTGGACAGAGAAACTTCCCTTTCATCTTTCAAAGTGTGATTTGACTTTTAAAAATTATATGTATAGCCGTAAACGTTTACATTAAGAAATAAGAAAGATCTCAAACGGTCGCACTTTACAATGTACAGAATTAGAAAATAAAGACCAAATGAAACCCAAACCTGGCAGAAGAAAGGAGATAATACAGATGACAGCAGAGATCAAGGAAACAGAGAAAAGAAAAACAATACAGAAAGTCACTGAAAACCGGAAGTTGGTTCTTTGAAAAGGTCAACAACAAAATTTGCCAAACCTTTCGCTAGATGGACTGAGAAGGAGAGAGGACTGAAAACGAGCAACATCAGAAATGAAGCAGGGACACATCACCACTGGTTCTTTATAAGTAAAAAAAGGTTACATGAGAGCACAATGAACAGTTGTACACCAACAAATTGGATAATCTAGATGAAATGGAGAAACCCCTAGAAGCACAAAACCTACTAACATAGAAAATCTGCATAGACCTAAACTAGGAAGGAGATCGAATCAGTAATCAAGTCTCCCAGGAAGAAAAGCCCTGGACCTGTGGGCTTCACTGGTAAATTCTACCAAACATTTAAAGAAGAACTATCACCAATCCTTCTTAACTTTTGATAGTTCGATCTGTGAAAATGATCAGTGTTAATACTCCACGTTCACAGAATGAAGGAGGAAGAAAAGCATCATCACAACTGATGCAGAAAAAGCATTTGACAAAATTCATGATAAAAACACGCAATAGGAGAGGTCCCATTGTGGCTCAGCGGGTTACAAACCCGACTAGTATCCATGAGGATTAGGATTTGGTCCCTGGCCTCACGCAGTGAGTCAAGGATTACTGTGGCTGTGGTGTAAGCCGGCAGCTGCAGCTCTGATTCGACCTCTAGCCTGGGAACTTCCATAGGCTGTGAGTGCAGCCCTAAGAAGACAAAAAACAAAAACAAAAACAAAACACTCTACAGGAGTTCCCTGGTTAAGGACTAGTCCCCTTAGCCTAGCAGGTTAAGGATCCAGTGTTGTCTTGCTGTGGCAAGGGTTCGATCCCTGGCCCAGAAACTTCCACATGCCATGAGTGCAGCCAAAAACAGAAACAAACAAACAGCAACAACAAAACAACACTCAACAAACTAGGAATAGAAAGCAACTGCCTCAACATACTGGAAACCCTTGTATGAAAATCCCACAGCTAACCTCCTGCTCGGCGGTTATAGACTGAAAGCATTTCCTGTAAGATTGGGAACAAGGCAAGGATGCCCACTCTCACCACGTCTATTCAGCGTCCTACTGGAAATTCTGTCCAAGTCAGTTAAACAAAGAAAAGCATCCAAATGGGAAAGAAAAAATAAAATTACCTCTGTTGACAGATAGTATGATCTTAGCTGTAGAAAAACATAAAGATTCCACAAAAAATTATTAGAGCTTATAAAATGAATTGAGTGAACACACAAAAATCAGTTGCACTTCTGTACAATAACAATGAAGAGTCCAAAAAGGAAATTAAGAAAACCATTCCAGGAGTTCCCGTCGTGGCGCAGTGGTTAACGAATCCGACTAGGAACCGTGAGGTTGCGGGTTCAATCCCTGCCCTTGCTCAGTGGGTTAACGATCCGGCGTTGCCGTGAGCTGTGGTGTAGGTCGCAGACGTGGCTCGGATCCCGCGTTGCTGTGGCTCTGGTGTAGGCCAGTGGGCTACAGGTCCAATTTGACCCCTAGCCTGGGAACCTCCAAGAAATGGCAAAAAGACCAAAAAAAAAAAGAAAAGAAAACCATTCCATTTCCCGTAGCATCAAAAAGAATACTTAGGAGTTAATGTAACCAAAGAGGTGACAGATGTATACAATGAAAACTTCAAAGCATTGCTGAAAGAAATTAAAAACACAAACAAATGGAAACACATCCCATGTTCATAGATTGAAAGACTTAATATTTTTAAGATGTTAAAATTACCCAGTGTGATCTACAGATTCAGTGTAATTGCTAGCAAATTCCCAATGACAATTTTTGGCAGAAAACCCATACTAAAATTCGTGTGGAGTCTCAAGGGACGGTATACAGCCAAAACGCGATTGACAAAGAACTGGAAAGCTGGAGAATTCACTTCTTCATTTCACACCTTTCTGTAAAGCTGCAGTGATCGATACGGTACTAGAATTAGGACAGACATACAGAACAATGGAGTAGATTAGAGAGCCCAGAAATAAGCCCTCACATATATGGTCAAATGATTTTTAACAAGGACATTAAGACCATTCAGTAGGAAAGGACTGTCTTTTCAACAAATGGTTCTGGCAAAACTGGATATGCACACGAAGAAGAATGAAGTTAGACCCTTACCTAACACCATACACCAAAATTTAAGTCAGATGGATCAGATCAAAGATCTAACGGTAAGAACTAAAACTGTAAAACTCTTAGATGAAAACATAGGGCAGAAACTTCATGGGATTGGACTTGGCAATGATTTTTTGCATGTGACTCCAAAGCCAGAGAGAACAAAAGAAAAAATTTAGAGTAAATGTACTTCATGAAAATTTTTAAATTTCATGCCTCAAAAGACAGTATTAATAGAGTAAAAAAGGAGTTCCTACTGTGGCCCAGCAGCTTAAGAACCTGACATTGTCCCTGTAAAGATGTAGGGTAGATCCCTGGCCTCGCTCAGTGGATTAAGGATCCAGTGTTGCCATAAGCTGCAGTGTAGGTTGCAGATGCAGCTCAGATCCTGCATTGCTGTGGCTGTGGTATAGGCCGGCAGCTGTAGCTCCAATTCAGCTACTGGCCCAGGAACTTCCATATGCTGTGGGTGCAGCCATAAAGTGAAAAAAAAAAAAAAAGAGTAAGAAAGAAACACAGAATGGGAGAAAATATTTGCAAATCATATGTCTGATAAGGGATTAATATCCAGAATATATAGAGGACTCCTAAAATACAACAATTAAAAAAAAAAAGATGCATTCAGAAATGGGCAAAGGACTTGAGACATTTGTAAAAAAAAAAAAAAAGATATACATATGCCCAGTAAGTACATGAAAAGATGCCCAGCATCACTGATTATTAGGGCCATGGCGTGGGTGTGTTCCCTGGAAAGGCCCAGGAACTTTCACATGACGTGGGTGCAGCCAAAACAAAAAACAGAAAAGAACAAACAGGAAGGAAATTCTGACACTACAATATGGACAAACCTTGAGCATATTAGGAAATAAGCCAGTCACAAAAGGACAAATTCTATGTGATATCACTTATATGAGATACCCAGAGGAAGTAGCCAAACTCATAAAGGCAGGAAGTACGCTGGCAATGGCAGGGCTGGGAGGAGAGGGGGTTCTTGCTTAGTGGGCATAGTTTCAGCTTTACCGAATGAAAAGAGTTCTGGAGGCAGACAGTGCTGGAGGCAGTGGCACAACTTCATGAATCTAATAGCACTTACCTTGATGCTAAAAATGGGAGAGTTGGTAAATAAATGTCCTATTTTTTGATATTTACCACAATTTTGAAAATGGAATAAATTTAACAAAATTGATTATCATGGTCAAAAATATATATTTAGGGAATTCCCTGGTGGCCTAACAGTTAAGGAGGTGGCATTGTCACTGCTGTGACTCAGGTCACTGCTGTGGTGTGAGTTTGATCCCTCACCCAGGAACTTCCACATGCCTTCAGGCATGACCAAAAATTTTTTTTAAATAAATAAAATATATATAAAATATATATAAATAAAATATATATACAGATGGCCAGCAAACACATGAGAAAATGCTCAACATCGCTGATCATAAGAGAAATGCAAATCAAAACTACCATGAGATACCACCTCACACCAGTCAGAATGGCCATCGTTCATAAGTCCACAAATAACAAGTGCTGGAGGGGCTGTGGAGAAAAGGGAACCCTCCTCTACTGTTGGTGGGAATGTAAACTGATACAGCCACTATGGCGAACAGTTTGGAGATACCTTAGAAATCTATACATAGAACTTCCATATGACCCCACAATCCCCTCTTGGGCATATATCCAGACAAAACTCTACTTAAAAGAGACACATGCACCTGCATGTTCATTGCAGCACTATTCACAATAGCCAGGACATGGAAACAACCCAAATGTCCATCGACAGATGATTGGATTCGGAAGAGGTGGTATATATACACAATGGAATACTACTCAGCCATAAAAAAGAATGACATCATGCCATTTGCAGCAACATGGATGGAACTAGAGAATCTCATACTGAGTGAAATGAGCCAGAAAGACAAAGACAAATACCATATGATATCACTTATAACTGGAATCTAATATCCAGCACAAATGAACATTTCCACAGAAAAGAAAATCATGGACTTGGAGAAGAGACTTGTGGCTGCCTGATGGGAGGGGGAGGGAGTGGGAGGGATCGGGAGCTTGGGCTTATCAGACACAACTTAGAATAGATTTACAAGGAGATCCTGCTGAATAGCATTGAGAACTTTGTCTAGATACTCATGTTGCAACAGAACAAAGGGTGGGGGAAAAAAAATGTAATGTATACATGTAAGGATAACCTGACCCCCTTGCTGTACAGTGGGAAAATAAAATAAAATCAATTAAAAAAAATATATATAAAGGAAATTGTATATAAAATATATATATATAAACATATATATGGGTATGTAATACTTTTATAATTTAAAAAATTAAGGAAAAAAGCTTTGAAATATGATTTCTAATTTACAGTTCAGAAAGTCAGCTGAATCTTGATCTTTTGTTGTTTGTGTGGTTTTTTTTTAGGAGGAGGAGGGCACTAAAAACATCTGGTAGGTTACAGGGTTTTCTACTTGGCCTAACGCATAGCTTGCCGTTCCTTTCCCAGATGTATTTAGGGATTTGGGATAATCTCCCGGGTGTTGTGAAATGTCAAATGGAACAAGCCCTTCATCTTGATTTTGGAGCTGAGTTGGAACCAAGGAAAGAAATAGTGCTGTTTGATAAGCCGACTAGGGGAACTACTGTACAGAAATTCAAAGAAATGGTCTACAGCCTCTTTAAAGTAAGTAGGCGCCTTCGCATGTTGCTGGTGAGAAGCAGGACTCTTGGGAAAGTTGGCGGGACCTCATCCCAAGCCGTAAAAATGATGCTGTTCTTTGCCTTTATGTCAGGGACTCCAGCTTGAGGATGTAATTCAAAGACAAGGAAAAAAAATGTGTGGAGGATGACTAACATTGATTACAGCTAAAATGTCTGGATATGAAAGAGGAGTTAAATAGATGCCCTGCCCTATAGCTTGACGTTATAACTAATACACGCTTTTTAAGGTGAAATAAACGAGTAGACCCTGATTGCAAATTTTTTTAATTTAAAGAACTACTCAAAAGGTTAAATAGAAAGAGTAAAAGATGAAAATACTTACGCCTTTGGAAAGAGTCTTTTCCTCATTTTTAATGCTCTTATATTTTCACTCAAACGCTTTTCTTTGGACAGTTTACGTTTTCAGACTGTTTTATGCCAGAGAACCTTCACAGGGAAATAATTTTTAACCTTCGTTATTGAAACAACACAACTTGAATGAAATGATTGTTAATGTAATAACATTACAAAATAGAAAATAATTTGTAGCTAACCCTTATAATTTTTGGATATAGGCAAATTACACTGAAATGTTGGAGTTCCCATCGTGGTTCAGTGGTTGACGAACCCAACTGGCATCCATGAGGTTGCAGGTTCAATACCTGGCCTGGCTCAGTGGGCTGGGGATGCAGCATTGCTGAAACCTGTGGTGTAGGTCGAAGACGTGGCTCAGATCCAGCATTGCTGTGGCTGTGACATAGACCGGCAGCTGCAGCTGGGATTGGACTCCGAGCCTGGGAACCTCCACATGCTGCGCATGCGGCCATAAAAAAAAAAAAAAAAAAAAGGTGTTCCCGTCATGGCGCAGTGGTTAACGAATCCGACTAGGAACCATGAGGTTGTGGGTTCGGTCCCTGCCCTTGCTCAGTGGGTTAACGATCCGGCCTTGCCGTGAGCTGTGGTGTAGGTTGCAGACGCAGCTCGGATCCCGCGTTGCTGTGGCTCTGGCGTAGGCCGGTGGCTACAGCTCCGATTCAACCCCTAGCCTGGGAACCTCCATATGCCGCGGGAGCGGCCCCAAGAAATAGCAACAACAACAACAACAAAAGACAAAAGACAAAAAAAAAATTACACTGTGATTTTGCAATAAGTATATGAATACAAGAATAATTAATGACTTGGTTAACTGTATCTACAGGGTCTAAGGAGTTACTCCGGCCGTTTCTTAACAGAAAAATATACTTAGCAATGTGGGTTTTACCACAGGTACGTTACCCATAGCTGTGACTCACTTAGCAAGTATTTTAAATATTTGGAAAGGTATTAATTTCCTGTGAGTATTCAGTAGCAAGATTATTACTTAGCATGGTAATCACCCTGTAAAGAAGTCGGTGTGTTTTATATGAGATACTGGCTCTCCACTCCTACTGTATAATTAGCCAAATTCTTGTCTTTACAGGCAAAGTTGGGTGACCAAGGGAACCTCTCTGAACTGGTTAATCTCATCTTGACAGTGGCTGATGGAGACAAAGATGGCCAGGTTTCTCTGGGAGAAGCAAAGTCTGCCTGGGCACTTCTTCAACTAAATGAGTTTCTTCTCATGGTGATACTTCAAGATAAAGAACATACCCCCAAGTTAATGGGCTTCTGTGGCGACCTCTACGTGATGGAGAGTGTCGAATATACCTCCCTTTATGGAATAAGCCTTCCATGGGTCATTGAGCTTTTTATTCCATCTGGGTTCCGAAGAAGCATGGACCAGTTGTTCACACCATCATGGCCTAGAAAGGCGAAAATAGCCATCGGACTTCTAGAATTTGTGGAAGATGTTTTCCATGGCCCCTACGGAAACTTCCTCATGTGTGACACTAGTGCCAAAAACCTGGGATATAATGATAAGTATGACTTAAAAATGGTGGACATGAGAAAAATTGTGCCAGAGACAAACCTGAAAGAACTTATAAAGGATCGCCACTGTGAGTCCGATTTGGACTGTGTCTATGGCACGGATTGTCGAACTAGCTGTGACCAGAGTACAATGAAGTGTACTTCGGAAGTGATACAGCCGAACTTGGCAAAAGCCTGTCAGTTACTCAAAGACTACCTGCTGCGTGGTGCTCCAAGTGAAATCCGTGAAGAACTAGAAAAGCAGCTGTATTCTTGTATTGCTCTCAAAGTCACAGCAAAACAAATGGAAATGGAACACTCTTTGATACTAAATAACCTAAAAACATTACTGTGGAAGAAAATTTCCTACACAAATGATTCCTAGTTCATTTGGACATTGTGACCATTTTAAGAAGCCTAGCATTTCAAAAAGAAAAAAAAAAAAAAAATCTTGAGCCTTTTTTAAAAAATGGCTCGATTCAAACCCTTGCCAGTTACACAAAACTTTTCTCCTCTGGTCCTCAGAAGCCATCATCTTAAAATACATATTGATTGCTGAAGTCTCGGCAGGAGGTAGTGGATCAAAAGGTCCATTGCTTCACTCTGCCCTTTCAAAACCCTGGTACATCTCCTGGTACATTCACTGTTAACTATTTCGACTAATGACCTAAAATAACGCTGTGAAAAGCCTCATTCCATGAACTTCAACAGTGAGACAATTTTGTAGATTTGTTAGCCAAACTGTCAGTGCTGGAAACATTGTGTTTGCATTGAAGCTGTTTGAAAAAAAAACTTTAAAACATAATTTACTAATGTCCTAGCATGGTGAAGTTTGCACATTAACAGAAATTAAGACTGCAAAACAGGTAAATTAAAATTACTCCTTTATAAACAGACGTTGGGTTAATAAGCATGGTTTCTTGTATTATACACTTAGCTCTTGAGACACACTTTATATGGCTTCAGAATGTTTTGAGTGGCTCTGAGCCTCTTAGTGTTCAAAACTTACCAGGAAACACTCTACTTGGCAATGTGTAATGGCCAATTTTAGAGGCTGAATATGGATGAGCTTTTTCAGCAGAGGGTCTTTCAGCCAGCCAACCGGTCCTTCACAGCTTTAGGCCACAGATGCTTACTTTTTTGGCTTTACCTGCGGCAAAGAAAAATTCCTGGGGCCAGGGACAGGGATCAACATAAATCTAAACAACCTGAAGTTGAGCTATGGTGAAGTGGGACATTAAGAGCAGGACTCTTGAAATCATAGAACTATTAATTTTCCATCTTCATACAGTTATTTCCTGCTGGCCAAAGGGCCATTTAAGAGGCATGTAAATTCACCCATCTAATCTTTTTCTCATATAAACTTGATATACAAGGGTTAATACTTGCTCCTCTTCATGTTCGTTCAGATCTGGCCTGTGCCTTTCAACTCCGTAAAATGAGACTCTCTGAGAAAATTCTGGTTGAAGTGAATATATGTTAAAATTATATGGCCTTCATCAGACAGCTCTCAAAAATTAAAGCCATGCGTTAGCATGTTTTGCTTACTTTTTTGGCTTCACCTGCGGCATACAAAAATTCCTGGGGACAGGGATCAAACCTGCACCACAGCAGTGACCCAAGTCCCTGCAGTGACAATGCTGGATCCTTAACCTGCTAGGCCACCAGGTAACTCCCAGTTTTGTTTACTTTAAAATTATGTACACTTTGAAGGTACTTTTCCTTCCCACTCATCATGTGGTTATAATAAATGAATGGAAGAAATATTTCTAGTGGAAGGTTCTGTTGCTTGCCAGACTTTTTAAGGAGAGCTCCACATCATACAAGTCCTGCCAGGAAGAACAGATGCCCAGAAGGAGGTGTGAACTTTTGAGTCAATCAATATGCAAATCATTTTCTGGAAAAAGCTATACTTGTTTCTTGAAGGAAAACAGTCAATTTCAGGTATTTCCCACAGTTTCATTAACAAGAGCTTAACACAAATGGCTTGATTGATACATTTATTAATGTCTTTGAAAAAATCTTCATAGAAAAACTATGGCCTGGTTTATTAGCTCTCAGCAGCCCGTTCCTGAGCTCGAAGGAAGCTTGCTTTCTTCTGAGCAACCCGATCTTTCTTCTGGGCAAGTGACATTTTGGGACGATTCCACCTACAAAAAAGGAGAAAAAAAGGGAATGTAATTTTTTAAAACCATTATCTAAAGAGAACAGAGAATATTTAACTGTGAAAAAAAAAAGCCTTTATAGTGAGATGGAACTCAAATAATCCAAGTTCCAATACATGTGCTTATTTACAATCTTAACCTAACTTTTCCAAGCCCCAACTTTTGTGATATTGTCGTATTACCTCACAGGGCCAAAAATTAAATAAAGCTGTCAGTACAAAGATTAGACTCCTTAAGTTTTATTTGCACCTCCATTCAAAGATCAAAATGTGGAAGACTAATAGAAAGTGACTCTGTTCGTTAGTGACTGTTAGTTACCATGTAGTGGGATGGAAGGAGCCACTGGGTAGTGCCCGCGGCTGATACAGCTCCATCACCACAGTTACTTTAGCAAACCTGGTTCCCCTCACCTCTGCAACATCATGCAGAGCTAGTGATCGAGTTTGCACAACTTCACTCGAGTCTGAGTGAGAACAAGGCAGGAACCCCCTCCCAACCAATTGCTCTACAAAAAAAAAAAAGTAAGACACGTACCTCTTCTTTTAACTTCTTTCTTAGGCTTCTTCTCATACACTGGATTCTCTCGTATCGCAGCATGAGCTTTCTTATACATTTCCTCCATCTGAAACAAAGCAAAGCAAACAGTACTTGGTTTCATTTCATATGCCCTAAAAAACAACATAACATATTGCACTCTACTACTTGCTCTATTCTGTCCTTTTTTAAAGTTTATTTGTTTTATTAAAGTATAGTTGATTTATGATGTTGTATATTTTGTCCTTCTAAGCCAGATTCTCGAAAGGTGCTCAACTAGCTCAATGTTGGTATTTGAATGTAACCTACCTCCTAAGAAATTCTGTTTTTACCATAGGTAATATGAACTGACACTATCCCAAAACATGTAACAACATTCCTCAGGAAGAATGTGCATCCATGTCTAATTCAGCCATACTTGAGTCACTCAAGTTTAGAGCCAACTGATTTCTGTAGAAACACATTTTGTGCTCATTTAAAACATGCTCATGTGATCTCATTCTCTCATTCTCTCATTCCAGTGAGGCCATATGCCAGAGTTTTAGATGTTAAGATGAAGAGTATATGGACCAAAGAGCAATTGCCAAATACACCTCTGTCCTCCCATGTTCCCCCTATTTTTATTTCCCATCAGATATTATCTGATAGGTCTTTTTAACCCAATTTCATTTTAAACTAAGGACTTGGTCTGTCTATACCTATACACATGCCCCTACTCAACTCTTTCACTTAACCTGAAAAAAATTATAGCATGTCCTCACTCAAAACACAAAATAAACCTGGTCCTATGAATTTACCAATACAGGCATTTTTAGTTAAATTTTTTACCATGTCTGGAGTCACGTTGTTCTTTATGTACTGAGAGAACTGTTTCTTGTAAGCATCCTCATCTTCTTCAATCAGGTAACGCATATAATCTGCAACATTCTGCCCCAGGATATGCTTTCGGTGCACTTCAGCATTGAATTCTTTGCTTTCTGAATCATAACCAGGGAATCGTTTGGTACTGAAATAAAGGTTTTATATTTTAGCATACGTTAGTTACAGTCTTTCACTAGCAGGAATTCATTCAGTAGCTGCCATCAGTCCCGTCTTGAAACAAGTAATTGCATCATATGCAACCAAAGGACCAACTACTGACCGCTCAGTTAATGGGATATCATCATCCAGCAGCTCATTTCTCAATTCCAGAATCGAAAATCATGCCACAAGTACTTCTAAAAGCCATTAAATGAACCAAACTCTTTCCATTACTATAAAGTTGGTGCTCCTTCTTTCACAGGAGAGGGTTTCAAAATTACTCCCCCCCAAATCTTCCAATTTCTCATCTCAGTGGTGCCTCAGAGTGCACGGTCATCAGTGATTCATCCATCACATTTAACAGGTGCCCTGCAAGAGACCTGCCGAGACCTCCGCTCCCCAAATACCCCCTTCTCACCCTATGTCATTAAAGTCAGTTCCAGTTAGGTTCTATGTTCCTGCTTACCCCCCCCCCTGCCAAAAAAGGCCGGCCAGGAAAAAAAATTTTGGTTAAATCACCAACCACTAAAATACTCCTGAAAAGCTAATGTTATCCAAAGAAGCTTAAACTATAACCTACTCAACAAAAACCATTAACTCAAACCAAAGGAACAATCAAAACAACCTACTTGGGAGTTCCCGACTACATACATGAGGATTGTAGATTCGATTCCTGGCTTCAGTCAGAGGGTTAAGGAGCTGGCGTTGCCGTGAGCTGTGGTGTAGGTCGCAGATGTGTCTCGGATCTGGCATTGCTATAGCTGTGGTGTAGGCTCGCAGCTCTCCCTCCAATTAGACCCCTAGCCTGGGAACTTCCATATGCCGCCAAATGTGACCCTTAAAAAAAAAAAAACACCCAACCACACCCTACTTATAGAGTTCCCACTAAATAGCACAGTGGGTTAAGAATCAGACTGCAGGAGTTCCCGTCATGGCGCAGTGGTTAACGAATCCCACTAGGAACCATGAGGTTGCGGGTTCGATCCCTGCCCTTGCTCAGTGGGTAAGGATCCGGCGTTGCCACAAGTGGTGTAGGTCAAAGACGAGGCTCAGATCCTGAGTTGCTGTGGCTCTGGCGTAGGCTGGCAGCTACAGCTCTGATTAGACCCCTAGCCTGGGAACCTCCATATGCCGCGGGAGCAGCCCAAGAAATGGCAAAAAGACAAAAAAAAACCAAAAAAACAAAAACAAAAACCAACCAGACTGCAGGAGTTCTGTCATGGTGCAATAGAAATGAATCTGACTAGGAACCATGAGGTTGCAGGTTCGATCCACGGCCTTGCTCAGTGGGTTAAGGATCCGGCATTGCTGTGAGGTCTGGTGTAGGTCACAGACGCAGCGCAGATCTGGCTTTGCTGTGGCTGTGGTGTAGGCTGGCAGTTATAGCTCTGATTAGAGCCCTAGCCTGGGAACCTCCATATGCGGTGGGTGCAGCCCTAAAAAGCACAAAAATTAAAAAAAATAACCCCCCCCCACAACTTATTAGCGTCTAAGAACAGCCTACATGCTTATTTCCACTTGAAAGTTCAGAAATTTGTTGTTTTTCTTAAAGTCTTTCCCCCCAGATTCCACATTTTCCTGTGATTCAGTAAATAAGTTTTCATCTAAATTAAAAAAAATAAGTAAGTTGGTAGCAGTAGTGAAATCAAGTTGTTCACTTCCAACCGAAATTAAGCCATACAAAAAAGGTAGTGGTTTCAAGGCTGGCTCTAATACCTCGGAGTTCTGTGGCACAGGTTAAGGATCGGGCATTACTCTGCAGTGGTTTGGGCTGCTGCTGTGTTTGATCCCTGGCCCAGGAACTTCCACATGCCAAGGGTGCAGCCCCCCAAAAAACAACCTTGGAGAAATCATTTTATCTCTGAACCCCAGACTCGTCTCTTATAAAACATGTTACAGTTCCTTCCCACCCTGGCAGGTTCTTGTTGCACAGTTCCCAGGCACACAGTGATGGCTGCTATTACTTTAACTGGTTCAATTATGTCCACAGCCCCCCATGAGATGGAAGCACAGCAGCCGTGGAATCCAGGCGGAGGCCCTGAACACCCTGTTACCTGTGAGGGATAGACAGGCCTCCATCTACAGCTCCCTTCAGGGCCCCAAAAACTTTGTTTCCAGTAGTCGTCCTGGCAAGCCCTGCATCCAGGTAACAGGTGAAGGCACCAGGCTGACCGTCGATGCTTTCCACATTGTATTCATCTCCAGTCACCTCGACCTGGCCTTCGTAAATCTTGTCCATACCAAACCTATTAAGAAGCTATTAACAAAGAAGCCAGTCTACATACTTGTCCAAATATATTCAAACAACTTTAACAATATCTCAAGAGTCATAACTTTATGACCTGACAAAAAATGTCCTAATTCACTTATCCAATCTACTTTTAAATGCTACAAAAAGAAGTTTGGGACATCCAATTTCACCCACAACTGTAACAACTGTTTAACAGTTTCTGAATCTGCTACACTGTTCATACCTGATTTTTGTAGCAATCAGTTAGGACATACGATACATCAATAAAGGTACCTCCACATTTCTTTAGTCATATGTGGCTATAATTCAACAACTAAATAGTAAATGTTACCAAATGTAGGTTTGTTCAATTCGATTACAGTATTAGGAGTAAGCAGGATCCTGTGGCTCTCCCCATCACTACATCATGTTAGCATGAGCCACTCCTCTGCTGGCACCTATCATCCAGCTAGGGCTTTGCTAGAAGTAAGGCCTCTGCACCCAGCTGCCCTCACGGAAGACAATGCTCCCCACCCAAACATGTTTATAACCAATGCAGATGTGGGCCCCCAACAAAATGATGCATGCTTAACAATTCCACTGCAAAACAAGGTCAGTAACCCAGAAAAAAATAAGGTAAAATGTTCATCTCCTTTCTGTGTGTTACGGGAAATGCTGCCACCCAGTGGCAAAGCTTATTTAAACAAAAATGAATCTCCCCAAAGCCTCCCCTTGCCCCCAAAGCTTAAGGCACGGCTTCTCAAAATGCAGCACGGCACATAAATCACTTGGGCATCGTATAAAAATATAAACTCTGAGGGTCTGGAGTAGAGTCTGCATTTTTAATGATGCTGATGGCCAGAAGATCTACACTTCCGGGTAGACCTGTCCCAACAAGGTAGCACCACCTAGGCACAAATGGCTTTTCAAATTTAAGTTAAAAACAGAGTTCATCAGCACTAGACACATTTCAGTACTCAACAGCTACTGGCTCATCAGATGACAGGCATCCACCACTGCAGAAAATGTTACTGGTCTAAACAGAGCCACCAAACAGGGAAGAAAACAAAAAATGGTTCCCCACATTAGAAAGTGCATGTCTCAACAGTGTATTTACTTATAAAAGCCATTTTCCTTGATGCCGCCCTTTAAGCCCCAGAGCAAAAGCAGGGACTGGTCGTCCCCAAAGCTGCAGGTACCCTACCCAGGTGTGCACATCTTTCCTGGAAACAGCACATCAAAGAGTAATCGTGTACCTACCCTGCGGGCCAGCAGCAGGCCAGTACAATAAGCTGCAGCATAATTTGTCAGGCCGACCTTCACGCCATACTTTGGGAGTTCGTGAGCATAAGCTGCACAAACTATCATATCTCCTTCTATACGGGCATAAGCAATCTACAAATAACAGAAAAACCAGGTCAGTAATCTATTTTCACTGTTTTGAGTACTTGTCCTAAGGGCCTTCTTTTTCAAAGGACTTACTTGGTCAACTACAATAGGTAGCTTTATGAGTCTGTAAATACCTCTGACTATCATCACAGCATCTAAGTTTCAAATTACCACAGACATCAAAGATTAAAATGCCCTCGGAAGAAGTTATACTGTAGTTCCTTACTTCTAAATACTGAAAAGACTCTGAGCTGGTTTAGCTGGTGAATTAAGGAGGCACTAAAGAATCCCTGATTATTTTAAACATCTTTTGAACTAAGCATATCTAAGTCCAAGGACGCTTCAGATACCTAATGTTTAGTCACCTGAGCTTAGGGAAGGAGACTGCCTTCGCAACCCAGAAAACCAAGGAGTGTGCCTGTCCCCTGCAAATTTCAACTACGAAGAGTTTTCCTAGTTGTAACAGCCCAGAAAACTACCTTCTAAGGAGTAAAGAGCCACTTTCTGAAAGTTTTTTACATGGGAGACACTTTCACACGTATTTATTGAAACCTATTTCCAACAATAAGCAGGAAGAATAATCTTAAGAGTCTAATTGAATGTTCTGAACCGCCTCCCTCTTCAAAGCTGTGGGGATGGGGACCCATGACAAGTTCTATTATCCTACTGAACTGCAATGAGCAAACCCTTCTACTTGGCCTCAGATTTATCCTCCTGGCCTCAGGAAAACAGCACAGTACCATAAATTACCTTTCCCAATTAAAAAATGAACAGGAAGAACCTGGATCAAAACTGCCAAACAGCTGATCATCAGAGTATTGTTATGAAGGACCCATTTCCCAGGCCCCAACTTCAGACCTACTACTCACTCTACTATTCCCTGGAATGCCAGGCTCCAGAGGAGCTGGACCTAATCCCTACACATGTTTTGCTTCCCAAGGACCATTTGTTTAGCACAGTGAGGGTGGGACAGGGGTACCATCCGTCACTCAGTCTAGAATACAACTTACCTGACAAATTATATCTCTGTTGGTTACACGAACTATCATCCTGTATTTTGGTGTGTTATACTTATTTTTATCTTGGATGACCAATCGTTTCCGGGCATAGTAATCAGTTTTACCCTCTGAAAGAAAAAAACAATTTAAGAAAGTCTACTCCACTGCCAGAGAAGCAGAAATCGTTTAAACGTGTGAACACAAAAAACTGACCATACCTCGTCGTCTTCTAAATTTCACCTGGTACCTCTTGAAGTAAGCCTTATTCTTGACGACTTTTACAAACCCCTTTAAGAAAAAAGAAATGTTATTAACACTTTGATTGTTTTAGTTTATGCTTTTGACATTTGAGCTGTAACAAAGTAACACTTCAAAATTGAAACTTGCAGTGAATTCTGACAACCACCACTTTTTGTAGAGTCCAGCCTTTATCAAATCAAAGCTCGAGAATCACTTTCCTCTACTTTCCATGGCTCAAAACTTATAGTTTTATAAAGCAGTAAAAATGAGCCAGTGGGGGGAAAATGGAAGGAAACAACAAACACAAACGTAGGCCAATTTCTTAACTTTTGCAAAATACTGCTCAAGACAGCAATCTTGCCAAATGTCTGTTCTTAATACTGTTCCATTTCAAGAATCTAACCTATTTCCCCCTTTATACGAACATTTTTCAAAAGCCTAAGTTACCTGTCACAAAACGCAACTGACCAAGAACTTACTCAGCAATCACTCTGCCGATTAAAACACTGTCCCTCACCTTCTAAAGCCACACCACGCCCGGAAACTCATTAAAACACTGGTGCCACCGACAACCTACAGAAAGGCAGGAGGCACGTACCAAACGAAGTGAGCTTCCTTTCGGGGCCCAGAGACGCCACAGCCTGCCAGCTCTACTGACGGATCTGGGTTAAAAGCCACTTCGGGCCGACAACACAGGCCTTCTGAACGACCTGCGGGGTCCGACGGTCTCCCAGAAAACCCATCAAGCGGTCATGGGGGCGCTGGGTCCGAGGAGCCGCAGCCGGTCTCCACTCAGGCCTCCCCTAGCTCGTCTGAGAATGACTGTCCATGCAACCCGCCCGCCCCGGCCGCCAGCCAGTGCCCCCGCGACACAACTGGCACTAATCCTGCGGCTTGTCTACTAAACTCACCCCTCACCCGCAATCCAGTGCCCCGGTCCCCCTCTCCTGGCACCCCTCCCCCGCACGATTACGCGCCGTGGCAGCCATTAAGGCCACGCTGGGAGCCGCAGCCGGATCACCGCAGAGCCGGCAATCTAATGCCATCCGATCCGTGCGCCGCGCTAGACGGACCCTAAACGGGCCTTGGGACAAGAAGCAGGAACCCCCGTGCCTCCGTAGCCCCGATATCGGGATATCCACTCACCATCCTGCAGAACAGAGCTCCCAATCGGCGGCTTGCCACAGAGCAGCAGGCCTAGCACCGCTCCCGGGGGGGAAAAAGGGCCGCGACCCGCGCGCAGGCGCAGTATGTAGCGCCAGCGATCACGCAAGCTACGTGTGGAAGAGAGATGCGCCGGCCGCCTGGCGTACAGCATGCCGCCCCCTGCTGGGGGGAGGACCGATGCGGGCCTTCGCCTTCCGGGAACCAGTCCTCGAAGTCCCGGGTCCGAAAGCTCCAGACCGGCAGGGGCGGTTGAGCAGCAGCAGGGAGGCTTTCACTTTCCTATGCCGAGAAGTTTCACACCAAACATGCATTACTTTGGTAAGCAAGAAAGACAAGTTTAAAAATTAAATAGAATGAATTTGCTCCTTTTGCCCCCCCCCCCGCCCCCCGAAGTCTCCTCCGGGTCCAGAGCGTACAGGTGCGCCCCACGAAGCCTCGCCTTAGGGCTCCAACACTGGGTTAGGGGCCGCTCTTTGGCCTTCCCACCGCACCCTCGCACCTGCCTCAGGCTGCTCTAGACTCCCTGAAGGTAGGTGCTGCTGTCAAGGTCACCTTTGAATCTCCAGCACCTGGCACAGTGCTGGCAGTAGGTGCTTGGGGTTTGATAAATGGTAAAAAAGAAAACCTGCCGCTCTCTGCCTGCCGCCGCCCCCTCCATCATCTTCCCTGATCCCTGACCGCCTCATCCTTTTCCTTCCCTCCGTCACTCTCTTCTAGCCGACATAGCGTTTTTCCAAGTCTTTTTCTTCACTCTCTTAAAACTAATTACAACTGGATAATGAGTCTTTTGCCGGAATAGGAATACCACGCAGAGACTGAAGTGAACAAACCAACCCTCCAAACAAAAAGCAAGAGACAGTGTTCCCTCACCCAACAGTATTTCAAAGTTGATCTTCCGGCTATTGCGTGGGAATCATTTAGGTACTAGTTAAAATACAAATATTTGAGGAGTTCCTGTTGTAGCTCAGTGAGTTAGAGAAACTGTTCTTAACCTACTAGTGAGGGTATGGGTTTGATCCCTAGCCTTGCTCAGTGGGTTAAGGATCCCGAGTTGCCAAAAGCTGCTGTTGGCATCAAGTTGTTGCAGGTACGGCCCTAAAAAGAAAGAAAAAAAGGAGTTCTCATTGTAGCTCAGCAGGTTAAGATCGTGACTAGTATCCATGAGGATGCAGGTTGATCCCTGGCCTCACTCAGTGGGTTAAGGATGCGGCAGGGCGGTGAGCTGTGGTGTAGGTTACAGACACCACTCAGATCCCGAGTTGCTGCGACTGTGGTGTAGGCTGGCAGCTGCAGCTCCTAGGCTAGGAACTTCCATATGCTACACATGTGGCCCTAAAAAAGCAAAAAAATCAAAAGAGAGAGAGGAAGGCAGGAAGCAAGGAAGGGGGGAAAATGCAGATATTTGAAATCGACCAACTCTTCTAAATCAGACTGGCAGGCTTGGGAACTGGGAGTCTGCATTTTATATTTGGCCTCAAGCCAAATGTTCTCAGAAAAGTAGAAAACAAATTCTGTTTTCCCAATAATGAAATTTACTGACTCCACCAAGAAAAGAAGACAAATTACTTACCAGCACAGCAATTTAAAATATTCCCATCCAGGAGTTCCCTTGTGGCTCAGTAGGTTAAGGATTTGGCATTGTCACTGCTGTGGTTCGTGTCACTGTTGTGGCACAAGTTTGGTCCCTCGCCAGGGAACTTCTGTATGCTGTGGGTGCAGCCAAAATAAACTATTCCCGTCCTTAGAAGGGATTTTAACTCTGTACCCTCATCCTCCAATAATTTAAGCCTGCTTCCAGGACTATGAGTGTGTATGAATTTAATCTAGCAGGAAAGAATAGGAGTGTAATTATGATAAATCACCTTAAGTTATCTCAAAATTTTTTCTTTGCAATTGGTTTTTTTTTACATGACTTTATGGTTATACACTGAAGGATAGCGAATAGGTCAACTATTTTATGGGAGTTCCTGTCATGGCTCAGTGGTTAACAAATCCAACTAGGAACTATGATCCCTGGTTTGATCCCTGGCCTTGCTCAGTGGGTTAAGGATCTGACGTTGCTGTGAGCTGTGGTGTAGGTTGCAGACACGGCTTGGATCCTGTGTTGCTGTGGCTGTGGTGTAGGCCGGCGGCTACAGCTCTGATTAGACCCCTAGCCTGAGAATCTCTATATGCCATAGGAGCGGCCCTAGAAAAGACAAAAAAAACAAAAAACAAAAAACGCTATCTTATGGTTGGATCTCCTTTTTTTGATATCAATACAAAGCATTTTTTTTTTAGGTCCACACCCACGGTATATAGAGGTTCCCAGGCTAGGGGTCAAATCGGAGCTGCAGCTGCCAGCCTACACCAGAGCCACAGCAACGCCAGATTTGAACCTCTTCTGCAGCCTACACCACAGATCCTTAGGGAACCTGTTGAGTGAGGCCAGGGATTGAACCCTCATCCTCATGAATACTAGTCAGGTTTGTAACCTGCTGAGCCACAATGGGAACTCCTGAACTGTGACTTTTTAAAATATCACACTCAAACACTATAATGGTATCATACAGGATAAATTATTGTTGAATACAATAGTTTCAAAGAAAGGAGTACTAGATATTTGATATTATCATATAAATCAGTCATTCACATTGCAGGTTTCACTCTCTATTACAATAGCATCCACAGCCACCTAGGTTTTGTTCCTCTTCTTGCAATAATTCAGAGATGGGGTAAAGGACAACAAAAATAATAGTGTGTTGTAAATTTGTTCAAATGTCTTGCAGTGTCAGAAAAATCATCTCTAGGGAGTTCCCTTGTGTCACAGTGGGTTAAGGATCCAGCATTGTCACTGCAGTGGCTTGGGTCCCCAAAAAGAAAATAACCTCTATAGAAATTAGTTTTAGGGAGTTCTCTTGTGGCTCAGTGGTAACGAACCCAACTAGGATCCTTGAGGATGCAGGTTCGATCCCTGGCCTCCCTCAGTGGGTCAGGGATCTGGCATTGCTGTGGCTGTGGTGCAGGCTGGCAGCTGCAGCTGATTCAACCCCTGTGCCTTGGGTATGGCCCTAAAAAGACAAAACAAAACAAAACAAAATAAATTAGTTTTAGGTTATTAACATGAGTTTTCGTACCCTCAGTCATGCAAGCTTTTTTGTTTCCTTGTTTTAATTCCTTATATTAGAATGACAC
The DNA here is from genome assembly GCF_016906955.1 of Phacochoerus africanus. Classification (NCBI taxonomy): domain Eukaryota; kingdom Metazoa; phylum Chordata; class Mammalia; order Artiodactyla; family Suidae; genus Phacochoerus; species Phacochoerus africanus. The sequence continues at coordinate 124,728,711 of NC_062549.1, forward strand.
ATTCGTTGAATATTTTTCATGCAGTGTCATTCAGTTTAGAAAAAGATTTGTATAAAATTTTAGTCTTTTGAAAAATTAGATCTGTTTGGGTTTTGAACACATATACTACTCTTAAAAGCAAGACTACACAGGAGTTCCCATTGTGGCGCAGTGGTTAACGAATCCGACTGGGAGCCATGAGGTTGCGGGTACGATCCCTGGCCTTGCTCAATGGGTTAAGGATCCAGGGTTGCTGTGAGCTGTGGTGTAGGTTGCAGACGTGGCTCGGATCCCGTGTTGCTGTGGCTGTGGCGTGGGCCATCGGCTACAGCTCCAATTCGACCCCTCGCCTGGGAACCTCCATGTGCTGAGGGAGCGGCCCAAGAAAAGGCAAACAGACAAAAAAAAAAGCAAGACTACACCTTAAAAACTAGATAACACAAGTTGGAAATTCACTTTTTCGTCAAAGACTAATTTGAGCACCTTCTACTATTTCACTTTACTTTCTACCACATCTCACGTCTTGTCCAAATCCAGTCTGTTGTAACACAGTGACTACCTCTGGAAGCAGGAACTGGAGCATAAAGATAAGCATGAAGTTGGAGCCTTGGCTCTGCTCCTTTGCAAAAGCTCATCATTCCAGAGTCTTTGGGATTCAGTTTTCAGAAAGAAAGGATTCAGATCGACAAGTTAGTTTGCTTTTTTTTGTCTTTCCTAAAAAAATTTCCATTACTCAAATCCTCCTGCTCTTTAAAGCAGCATCCATTTCACTTGTCAACAGCAGCACAAACCTGAAACCTTCATGACACTGAGAAACAGTCGCCTTTTGTGTCAAGGACCAGAATGTGGAACAGCGTCTCCCTGGGGCCAGGAAGGTGTCGATTACAGGCAGATGCTGAGAGGTTCTGGTGAGAGCAGAATGCCGAGCCCTCAGTGACAGAGGCAGCGTAGCCAGGCCTTCCTTAGTAAGATTACTATTCCGTGTGGTTGGCACATGCAGGGCTTTATAAAGCACAGGACCAGGGCAAAGGGCCTGGCAAGGGCCCCTCTTGCTGGGGTGGGGTGGGGGGATATGAATGGGGAATAGAAAGGGAGCAGCAGGGTTCCTACAAACATGTTAGAAATAGCCAACCTCCGATGAGAACGTGCTATGTGCCCAAGTCTGTGCTAGGTGTTTATTACATTATCTCATTTCATCTCAAAACTGCTCCAGCATTTTCACCATTTGACAGATGAAGTAACCGATGCCACAGCCAATCACAGAGAAACACAGGGAATTATCATCAGTGTAGTTTTCGAATCCGAGCCTCCCTTAAACTTATGCTAAAAGAAGGCCGTTGTACTCTTAAAAATCCGTAAATGTGTGTATTTGACTTTGGGGCATATTCCACGATGTACTTTTGTTTGACCGAGGTGTAAACATTCTTTGGCTTAGACGAACTGCAATTAACGTTGTTTAAAAATAAAGGTGAGCGGGAGTTCCCGTTGTGGCTCAGCGGACACGAATCTGACTAGTATTCATGAGGACACAGGTTTGATCCCTGGCCTTGCTCTGTGGGTTAAGGATTCAGCGTTGTTGTGAGCTGTGGTGTAAATCGCAGATGTGGCTTGGATTCCTTGTTGCCAAGGCTGTGGTGTAGGCTGGTGGCTGCAGCTCCAATCTGACCCCTAGTCTGGGAACTTCCATACGCCTCAGGTGCAACCCTAAAAAGACAAAAAAAAAATGAAATTGCAGATAATAAACTGCATGTTACCTTTTAAGTCATCAAGCTGAACCTGAAGCATTATAAACTTCCAGAAAATGAAGACTTACAAAATCTTAATCCGTGTGAATTTAGGGACACAGCTTGTTCACTAGATGAAGCCCAGATTATTAGAAATAGGAGAGAAGTTCTTCAAGACCGAAGAGGGCACTCAGGACAAACCTGAGAAGTCCAGCACCCCTTTATTAGATGCTTAATTAATACACAAAAGTCAACAAATTTAAATGACTCAGTAATATTTAGATGTTTTCCTGGAGACTAGGTTTATAGTAAGTTGTTAAGAACAAGCTATAATGAACGTCTAGGGACTGCTGAACTTTGGAGGTCAGTGCTGTCTTAAGGGAAGGCATCGTTTATTCTGCTTGACTAGAAAAATCTGTTATTGCCGCATGATTGACGGGAGTGTGAAATGAGGAGAAAGCAGCAGCTGGCTAGGAGTGTGCTGGGTGGTAAGGAAGCTACCTGGGAATTCAAAGTGTGCATCTTCGTCTTTCCTGGAATCTTCAGAAGTGACCACAGTTTTATTTTGCTCGTTCTTCAAGGCTTAAGATATATGACTCGTGACAAACTCCATGTATCCTTTTGAGCTTCCCCACTAATGATACCTGTCTCCCTCCCGCTTCAGGCACTTTAGAAATAGAGGGAGGACCCAAGATAGACTCAGGAAAGCCCACCAAGTTCTTTGGGAGAAACAACCTAAGTGATTGCAGCTGATTTTCCCCTTGGCACATGACAGTAAAGCCACTTCTGGATTCCCCCTGTTTCCTGGGTCACCTTCGTCAAGAAATACTGCAAACAAAAAAGAGGTATAATTAGATCTGTTACAGACAACCTGAAAGCGAGAATCATAACGCTCTGAGTCATTCCTGAATTTCTGTGTGGGGTCAGCATCGTGGAGAGTCTGTGCTTCAAGGCACAGTGTCTTGAATGGCACTTGGCCTTGGCATCATAGCCATCAGGAGAATGAACACACAGGATGCCTCTAGGAGCTTCTGTAGAGGGCAGGACACGTGCTGTACAGCAAATTACTCCAAAAACCTTAGAGTCGTACTTGATGCCTCTCTTTCTCTTTTCCCTTTGGCCGCACCCACAACATGCAGAAGTTCCCAGGCCAGGAATTGAACCTGTACCACCACAGTGACCTGAGCCACTGCAGTGACAAGCCTGGTCCTTAACCTGCTGAGCCACGCAGGAGCTCCTTGATACCTCTCTTTTAATCAGGGGCACATCTGTATCCTGGTGGCTGTACACGCATGCACACACACACACAAAACACACACAGACACACCCAACCACTTCTCATGCCCCGGTCCAAGTACCAGGATCTGTTACCAGGATCATTGCATTAACCTCTGAACAGTTGTCTCTGTTACGAACCTTGCACTCCTACAGCTTCTTCTCCGCACAGCCAGACCAAGGATCTGGCGTGGTCACTGCTATGGCATGGGTTCCATCTCTGGCCCAGGAAATTCCACACGTCAGATCATGTCACGTCTGTTCTCAAAACTCTCCAATGGCCAGAGGCCCCAGCACAACCTCTGACGCCCTACGTGGTCTGTCCCTGACCTGTTTCTCTGACTTCATCTCTCATTCCATTCTGTCGTCATCCTAACCCAACTTATGGCCTCGAAGCCACTCCTGCCTGGGAGCTTTGCACTAACTATTCCCTTTGGAATATTCCCTCTAGGTATTCATGGGATGTGCTGCCTTACTTCTTTCAAGTCTATTCAGTTGTCTTCTTTTCAGAAGGGCCCTTCTTAACCACTCTATTTTTTTTTTTTTAGGGCCGCACCGGTGGCATGCAGAAGTTCCCAGACTAAGGGCCAAATTGGAGCTGCAGCTGCTGACCTATGGCAACACGGGATCTGAGCTGCATCTGCGAACTACACAGCAACACTGGATCCTTAACCTGCTGAGAAGGCCAGGGATAGAACCCACATCCTCATGGATATTAGTCAAGTTCTTAACCTGCTGAGCCACAGCAGGAACCACAACCACTCCTCCTAGAATAGAGCGCTCCATTGCTCTCAGCTCCCCATATCCTGCTTTTTCTCCAAAGCATTTATTACCATCTATCAATGATCAATTTATTTGTTAATTTTTAATGGTCTGTCTGCTCTCCCTGCTACAAGCACTCCCTTAAGGAAAGGAGGGGCATTATCCGTTACAATCCCTGCTGTATCACCAGCACAAAAACACAGCTTGGTATAAAATAAATTGAATGATAAATGAAATGAGAATATCATGATAGGGGCACTACAATCTCTGATCATTTATTCTAATCATCCCACTCCACCTCAAAACATAGAGGATTGAAATAATAACACTTTTTTTTTTTGCGATGAATCTGTAATTTGCACAGGCCTCAATTTGGATGGCTTCTCTCTGCTCCATTTGGCATCACCTATAGCAGCTCAACTGGGGCCAGAAGGATCCACATACAAGATGATCCATTCTGAGTTCCCACTGTGGCACAGTGGGTTCATGATCTTTCTTGTCTCTGTGGTTGCTGGTTCTGTCTCTGACCCGGTGCAGTGGGTTAAGAATCCAGCATTGCCACAGATGTGGTGTAGGTAGCAGCTACAGCTCAGATTCAGTCCCTGGCCTGGTCATGTGCTGTTGGGGGGTGGCTGAAAAAAAAAAAATTGGCGCATTTGCACGGCTGGTAGTTTGGGGCTTGCTGTTGTTGGCTAGGAGCTTGGTTTTTCTCCAGGTAGACCTCTCTGTGACTTCTTGGGCTTCTTCACAGGATGGTGAGCATGTTTCTAGACTAACAGTGCCAAGAGAATGAGGTGGAAGCGCATGGTATAGTGTGATTTCTACAGTATCCCACTGGCCAAGGCAGTCACAAAGGCCCATAGGGGGGTGGCAAGGTTCTAGAAGCACATGTAGATGGGAGAGATTGTTGTAGACATCTTTTAAAAATCCTTCAAGTACTAAATATAGAACTACCATATGATCCAGCAATCCCACTCCTGGGCATATATCTGGAGAAAACCATAATTCAAAAAGATACATGCACCACAGTGTTCATTGCAGCACTATTTACAGTAGCCAAGACATGGAAGCAACCTAAATGTCCATCAACAGATGAATGGATAAAGAAGATGTGGTGCATATATACAGTGGAATACTACTAGGCCATAAAAAAGAATGAGATCACATTGTAAATAAATTATACTTGGATAAAAAGTAAAAAAAAAAATTTAAAGAATGAAATAATGCCACTTGCAGCAATGTGGATGCACTGAGAGATTATCATACTAAGTGAAGTAAGTCATACAGAGAAAGACAAATATCATATATATCACTTATATGTGGGACCCAATAAAAAATGATACAAATGAATTTATTTACAAAACAGAAAGACTCTCAGATCTTAGAATCAAACTTATGGTTACCAAAGGGGAAGCATGGGGAGAAGGAATAAATTAGAAGTTTGGGATATATACGTACTACTATATATAAAATAGATAACTAAAAAGGATCTACTGTATAGCACAGAGAACTCTACTCAATAGTCTTTAATAATCTATATGGAAAAGAATATGAAAAAGAATGGAGGTGTGTGTGTGTGTGCGCGCGCGCACGCGTGTGTGTGTGTGTGTGTGTGTGTGTATACAAGTTTAAAGCTGATTCACTTTGCTGAACACCTGAAACTAATGCAACATTGTTAACTATACTCCAATACAATGTTTCATTTTGGTTTACTTATTGTTTTTTTTAGGGCCCTACCCATGGCATATGGAATTTCCCAGGCTAGGGGTGGAATCAGAGTTGCAGCCACTGACCTACACCATAGCCACAGCAATGCAGGATCCAAACCTCATCTGCGACCTATGCCGCAGATTGTGGTGGATCCTTAACCCACTGAGCAAGGCCAGTATTGAACCCACATCACCATGGACACCAGTTGGGTTCTTAACCCGCCAAGCCATAATGAGAACTCCTCCAATAAAAAAATTTTTTAAAGAAATAAATTGCTTATTAATACAGTGTATTGACATAAAAAACCACAATCTTCTATGCTAATGAAGCTAATCTTTGAGAAAAAGTAAAATCATTATAAAGACAAATATACTGGTGTCTCTGGAACTGTGTGACATAATAACTGTACTTTTCTTGGGCTCATGTTAAAAAATTATGCTTACACCACCTCAGAAAAAAAATCAGTTTCTTTCTGGACTTCACCTCTGGCACTGCCTCCGTGGCTCTTTTCCCGCTTCAAGCACCCTCTCTTTAAAGGGACTTAAGGAATTCCCTGTGGCACAGCAGCTTCAGGACCTGGCATTGTCAAAGCAATGGCACAGGTTGGATCCCTGGCCTGGGAACTTCCATATGCCACAGGCACAGCCCCAAAATAAAATAAAATAGACTTCAAACAGAACTGAATTATAGCTCTTTTCTTTCCTCCACTATTAAAAAATTATATCAGGAGTTCCTTTTTCGACACAGCTGGTTAAGAACCTGACATAGTATTGGATGCAGGTTTGATCCCTGGCCTCCCTCAGCAGGTGAAGGATCTGGTGTTGCTGCAAGCTATGGTGTAGTTTGCAGATGTGGCTCAGATCTGGTGTTGCTGTGGCTGCAGTGTAGGCCTACAGCTGCAGCTCCAATTTGATCCCTGGTCTGGAAACTTCCACATACCACAGGTGCAGCCCTAAAAAAAAATTGTGTTAAATAAAATTTAAAATACTGATAAAAAGTCAGTAAATGTATTCTGATCACACATCCCAAATGCTCTCTCTCTTTTTTTTTTTTTTTTGGTCTTTGCCTTTTCTAGGGCCATTCCTGCGGCACATGGAGGTTCTCTTAACCAACTTCTTTTTCAATATTTTTTCTTTTGTGGAGTTGGATAGACCTGATAGTTCACCTTTTAATTTTACATAAGGTTTTTGTTGTTGTTGTTGTTGTTGTTGTTGTTTTGTCTTTTCAGGGCCACACCTGTGGCATATGGAGGTTCCCAGGCTAGGGGTCAAATCGGAGCTGTAGCCACCAGCCTACACCACAGCTCACCGCCATGCTGGATCCTTAACCCACTGAGCAAGGCCAGGGATCGAACCTGCATCCTCCTGGATATGAGTCAGATTTGTTTCCCCTGAGCCACAACGGGAACTGCATATTTTTTGATATGTATACGTTTACAGGTAGTTTGGTATTGCTTGCAGTGCCTCTGTGCCCCAGAAGGAGGATTACAATCAGAAAACTACCAGGAAATAAAGCTGTATTTCAGGAGTAAAAAGGCAAATGGGGAGATGAACAAATGACCTACTCCTCTCTGTTCAAGTGCTCAGGGAGCGGCTGCTGACTACTGTCCAAAGTCTGGGGCGGAGGAGGAGGAGGACGCGGGTAAAGGGCTGGGGCTCCTCAAGGTTCCTCTGTTCCAGTAATGCTGGGGCCGGGGCAGGGCAGTGTAAGACTGTGTGTGCACGTGTGTGCTTGTGCCTGGGTGCACACATATGCCTGCACATGTGTATGTGCGTGTGTGCATGTGTCTGTGTGCGTCTCGTGGGGTAGGGGGTTGGGGAGGAATGCCTCAGGAAGAGAAGGAGGTTAATGACAGAGTCAGTAGGTGTCAGTAAATGACTTCACAGGAAAAAACAAACAAAAAAACAAACAGGAGTAAGCTCAGGGCTTCATGGACATTATATAGGTTTTTTTGGTTTCTTTTTTTTTTCATTTATAGTGATTTTTATTTTTTCCATTATAGCTGATTTACAGTGTTCTGTCAATTTTCTGCTGCACAGCAAGGTGACCCAGTCAGACATACATGTATACATTTTTTTCCTCACATTGTCAGGCTTCATCACAAGTGAACAGACATAGTTCCCAGGGCTATACAGCAGGATCCCATTGCTTATGCATTCCAAAAGCTATAGTTTGCATCTATCAACTCCCAATTCCCAGGCCCTCCTCGCCATCCCCCTCCCTCTTGGCAACCACAAGTCTCTTCTCCACGTCCATGATTTTCTTTTCTGTGGAAAGGTTATTTGTGCCATATATTAGAGTCCAGATATAAGTGAAATCATATGGTATTTGTTTTTTCTTTCTGACTTACTTCACTCAATATGAGCGTCTCTAGTTCCATCCATGTTACTGCAAATGGCATTAGTTTGTTTTTTTATAGCTGAGTGATATTCCATTGTGTATACGTACCACATCTTAATCCAGTCGTCTGTCAATGGACATTTAGGTTGTTTCCATGTCTTGGCTATTGTGAATAGTGCGGCAATGAACATGTGTGTGTGTGTGTCTTTTTTCAAGGAAAGTTTTGTCCGGGTATATGCCCAAGTGTGGGGTTGCTGGGTCATATGGTAGTTCTATGTATAGTTTCTAAGTTACCTCCATACGTTTTCCATAGTGATTGTACCAATTTATATTCCTACCAACAGTGCAGGAGGGTTCCCTTTTCTCCATACCCTCTCCAGCATTTGTTATTTGTGGACTTATGAATGATGGCCATTCGGACTGGTGTGAGGTGGTATCTCATTGTAGTTTTTACTTGCATTTCTCTAATAATCAGGGATGTTGAGCATTTTTTTCATGTGTTTGTTGGCCATCTGGTTTTGTTTTGCTTTTGTCTTTTGTCTTTTTAGGGCCACACCCAGGGCATATGGAGGTTCCCAGGCTAGGGGTAGAATTGGAGCTGGAGCCGCTGACTTACACCATAGCCACAGCAATATGGGATCTGAGCTGCGTCTGCAACCTATACCACAGCTCATGGCAACGCCGGATCCTTAACCCACCGAGCAAGCCGAGGATCAAACCCATGTCCTCCTGGATGCCCATCAGGTTCAGTAACCTCCGAGCCACGATAGGAACTCCACATTATATAGTTTATATTCAAGCGCACTTCTGTGTTTGGCCCTTAAATAGGAGACAGGAGTTCCCTGGTCGCTCAGTGGGTTGAGGAGCTGGTGTTGTCACTGCTGTGGTACGGGTTGGATCTCTGTCCCCAGAGATTTTTGCACCCCACAGGCAAGGCCAAAAATAAAAATAATACATAAATAAATATGAGACAACCTATATGTGTGCCACAACTGTCCTTGGCATTTCAATCTTGTATAATACACAATCTGTTATAATACTCTGCCTTTAGCATGGAATTGATTGTATTGCCTAGGCCCACTGTTGCCTAATTTTTACCCTTTCTCTTTAACCCATTAATACCTGCTGCCAGGCTTCGGTTGAGATAAAGACTAGCTCAGAATGGGATGCCTTTTCAAGAATATCTGAGGTTCTATCAGTAGTAATGACTTTGTATATTTTGAGGACCTTAAGAATCTGACGCAATTCTGGGATGGCTTCAAAAAACCAGCAAACAGAAGGACTCCAGACTGTTGCGGGCCCCAGTGTCCAAGCTGGAGAATGGGCTTTAGTGTCTGCACCATCTACGCTGCAGTCAGTGACACAGACACTTGGTATTGTCTCAGTTTCTATGAAGTGGTAGGTAAATGCATTTTCAAGACCATTCTCTCATCCTACCTTCCCAGCTAGAAAACTGCCGGTCCCAGGCCCCTGCTCTGCAGGAATCCTAAGGCCGTCCCCAAGTCTTTATCAGCAGTGACCCACAACCTTCAGCTTGATGACCACAGTCCTGTCTGCAGTTTTCTGAGTGGGTGTCCTTGAGGGGCTTTGAACTTTGCCCTGCTTCCAGCCTCACACAACCGGTATAGCTGCATTGTTTACGGAGTAAAAGCTTCTGCTCAGCAGTGGTAGGGGTACAGTAGGTGTAGTTTAGCTTATTCGCCTTTAGTTCACTATGTGTACTTTGGCCATTTAGTCATGGAACTAATCATTAAAACACAGTGGCGGAGTTCCCGTCGTGGCGCAGTGGTTAATGAATCCGACTAGGAACCATGAGGTTTCAGGTTCGATCCCTGCCCTTGCTCAGTGGGTTAACCATCCGGCATTGCCGTGAGCTGTGGTGTAGGTTGCAGACATGGCTCGGATCCTGCTTTGCTGTGGCTCTGATGTAGGCTGGCAGCTACAGCTCCGATTCAACCCCTAGCCTGGGAACCTCCATATGCCGCGGGAGCGGCTCAAGAAATAGCAAAAAAGACAAAAAAAAAAAAAAAAAAAAAAAAACAAAAAAAACGAAAAAAACACAGTGGCATCTCAATCACAGCTGACATAAAGGCCCAGACCAAAAAAACAAAAAACAAAACCAAATTAGTCTAAAAGGCTCTTTGCTTTAAAACCACACATACAAGAATAATTTTTCATCTGCCAAAAGTATAAAATTAACGTGACTTTCTAGAAGACTTTTTAAGTCTTGCTGTTACCCTTACTTGACACATTTGTTAATGAATTGTAAAATAAAATAAGTCCTTTTCCCCGGAACAAAGTAAATTTTTTTCCCTCTCATAGAACAGATACTTCTTTTTTCCTACCGGAATTCCTCCCAAGGAGAGCCCAGTATTTGCTGGAGAAAATACTTGGATACGGTGCCGGTGCTGGTGGGAAGGGAGAGACCTCAAGGTCATGGTCAAGCGTCAGGCTTGCTACGTTGCTATGTAGAAAGCCAGGTGAAGAATTCGCTTTGCTTCCAGAAGGGAGTAGGGCGGATGAGAGGGAAGGCCCAGGAAACAGGAGAGTGAAGACATGGCCTTGGCTTTCTATGAACTGACCTCGCTCCGTGATCCCACCTACCTTCAGCCAGGTCTACTGAAATTCACAACATGTGGGTGGAAGTGAATTTCTTGTGGAAACACCCGAAGGGTTGAGTTCTGGGAAGGCATTACGGAAAGAGGAACGAAAACAGCAAGCCCTAAAGTATGAGCCAAAGGCAGAGATGGCCACGGAATCAGAAGCCACAAAGAATTAACAGAAACCTTGACTGGGACACTGGATTTTTACAGATCTCAAGAAAGGCGGTACTGACCCCTCTGAGGGGGAAGGGGGTTTTCCAGCTGGATCTGAAATGGTCTTCAAAGAGAATTTTTTGTGGAAGGTAGAGTACCGCCTGGCTCAGAGAGTCAGACCTGACAGTTCATGTTAAGAGGAGAGCTAACTACCGAATTTGGAAATGTAGGCCCCTGTATTAAGAATTGGCTTTTTTTTTTTTTTTTATTGTATTACCTTAAAGAATCCACTGCTTTTTAAAACTCCTTCTTCCATCCCTAAAATTTCACAGAAATATCTCCTATTTAAGTGGTTGACTATTAGAAACTGGGACTTAAGCCTGGAATTTTGATTTACCCAAGTCATCAACTCTGATGACTCTCCCTATAACTGATTTATGTTGCTTTCATGCTCCATTCTCCTACCTTGTTTCTCTGGGCTGAAGGTTAAGCTGTGCCTGCCAAAGCCTGGGTTTTAGGGCGAGCAGCTTCTAGGTTTCAACAAGGCTCCACCATGTAATACCTCTCTGAGCCCCACATTCTTTATCTGAGAAATGGCAATAATGATAGTACCTACCTCCCAGAGTTACGGTGAGGACTCAATATTCGATGCTCATTCTCATTAGCAGTATTGATGGAAATATTGATGGAAATACATACAAACTCAGTTTCTCTGCTGATGTTTCATAATCCTCTTGGTTTTCAGGTTTATCTCTTGAAATGGAGACGGGGAAAGTGTCAGTGTCCCTGACACAAAGGCCTTTCTCCTGAATGGGGCGAGACCTAAACAAGGCAGGTGAAAGATGATGCGGGATTATTCAGAACCTCCAAAACCTGAAGGCTTTACAGCTACCATGTGACTCCTCGGCTGTGGGCTAATGGTCCATGATCAGAAATCTAAAATCTAGCCATTTAAGGAAAGGTTTTATTGAAATGTAAATACAAAGACGGCTGGGAAAGAACCTCAGAGTGAATCATTTTAAACATTACTTTCCTAAGAAGAGGTTTTTGAACGAGATTATGAAGGAGAAAATGTGGGAGCCCTGAGCAGACTTCTGATCGGCATAAAGAGATTAGAAATTAGGAAATTGACAAGAGGTGAGTCTCAAAGACAAACTTGAAGGATTTAGAGACTAAGATGTTAGTAGTTAAGGGCGTCGGTTTGCAAAATCCTGGCATCGCCGCGGGTGGTGAGTGTGGACCGTGTCAGACAAGCCGACGAGGAGAGCGCAGCCTCCGCCTGCGGGCGCTGCTGGCGTTGAAAGCGGACCGAGCGGTTAGCTTGGCTTTCCTGACCCTCACTCTGAATGGCTTCCCCACGCTGCTGGATTTCTCTGGAAATTCCTGTGGCCTTGGAAATGGAGAGCTGGCACGGAGGGTGGCCCCTCTCAGCCCTGGGCCCCTCCAGGCTTTGAGCTGGAGATCTGGGGACGAAGCAGGCACAGGCGGTCTGTTGAGATCAAAACGAGTCCCTAAACGTGCGCTGGTCGGGGTTAGACAAGCTTAGGTTTGAGTCCTGACTCCATCGCTTTTTGCATGACTTTAAGCAAATTATGTAACTGCTCTAAACCTCAATGTCTCCGTGTGTATAATAGGATTAATAATACTTACCTCGTTTGGTTGTTGTGGGTACCGAATAATGCATTATACTTGACACATAGTAAATGCCCAATGAAGCATAAGTCTTTCGTAATTTTTTTTTTTTTTTTTTTTTTTTGCTTTTAGTTTAGGGCCACACCCAGGGCATATGGAGGTTCCCAGGCTAGGGGTTGAGTCGGAGCTGTAGACACAGCCACAGCAATGCAGGATCCGAGCTGCCTCTGCGACCTACACCACAGCGCATGGCAATGCCACATCGGGGAACTCCTAGTAGTTATTTTTTATGTGGGGATATGATGGTTTGTCTTATGTGTCAACTTGGCCAGGCTATGCTATCCACTTATCTTATCAAACATTAATGTAGGTCTTACTGCAATGACATTTCGTCAATGTGGTTAACACGTCTGCAATCAGTTGGCTTTAAGCAAAGGAGTTATCCTTGATAATATAAGTAAGCCTCATCTAATCGTTGAAGAATTTAAGAGCAAAAACTGAGATTTCTGGGAGAAGAACTCCTGCTCCGGTTTCTAGCCTGCCCTATGAATTTTGGACTCAGGACTGTACCACAAACTCCTGCCAGAGTTTCCAGCCTGCCAGTCTGTCCTGCAAGGTTTCAGGTTAGCCAGTCCCCACAATCTCATGGGCCACTTCCTTAAAATAAAGGAGGTGTGTGTGTGTGTGTGTGTGTGTGTGTGTGGGTGTGTGTGCGTGCGCGCTCTATTGGTTCTGTTTCTCTTGTTTCTCTGGAGAACATTGACTGATATATGGGATATTCTCTGGGCACAGATCAACCCAAGAGGTTGGGAAAATCCAGTTTGTGACCGTGGGAAAAGGGAGAGAGGGCAGGAGAGGCTCTAAGGAAAACAGCATCCTCTAGGCTTACAGACCCGATTGGACTTTCCAGGGGACTGGCCGTCCCTCAAGTAGTGTGCCACCCAAAGCGGCTGCCAAGCTGGGCCTGGTTCCCCGGAGAAGTTCTGCTCGCCGTCACGCGGATGTCCTTCCACTGCCAGCTGTTGCTCGACCACAGCCCTCCTCTGGGGTCCTCCGGGCTTCTGTGGGAGGAGCGATCGGAGGCGCTTCTCCCTCCTGCTCAGGCCCTGAGGACGGCATGATGCTCTACCTCGGTCCCTGCGGGAGGACTGGCCCTCTCAGCCTCTCTTCCGTGTGGCTCGGCACAAAAGTCAAAAGGCAACAAAAGCCTCCTCCAGCCCCGGAGGATTCCCAGGAGGGCCTCCTTCCCGTTTATGTCACATCCTGCCTGGTAGACGTTTCCACAACATTTTCAGGGTAACATCGTGATTGGGCTCAGCGTTGGAAGTTGCTTTTTTCAAGTCCAAAAAGGCAGCCAGCTAGGAATGAGCTCAGACAATCTAATTGCTGCATCTGGGCAATGAAGCAGTTACTTTGAATTTTGTTTAGGTATTACTCATGTTAATGATTCAGGTCTTTCAAATTCAACTTGTCAAATGACTCAAAAACGATTTTACTTAACACTCTGCTTAATTAATTACTTAAAAATCAAGGCATTACTAGACTATCTCAAAAGGGGAAACCTAACAGGCCTTGTACCACTGTTCTGTCTCAATGAGATTTTTTTTTTTGTATTATAAACATTGAATGCCTACCTGACTAAACATGGCCAACTAAATACACTCTCGTCTCAGTGAAATCCTTGCACTGTGGGTAACTTTCCAACCCATCAACATTTTCTACCTCCATCTGTTCTCCATACTTCCATTAAGTTTCACCTTTCTAAAATTCCAGCTTTGTCAGATCATGATGAATAATGAGCATCCTCTGATTTATTTTTGAATTAATTAATTAATTATTGGCCGCACCTGCAGCATGCAGAAATTTCCAAGCCAGGAATGGAACCCAAGCCAGAGCAGTGACAACACCAACTCCCTAATGACCAGGCCACCCGTAAACTCCTGAGCTTCCTCTGATTTAAATACAAGCGCATAAAACAGTAGTATCTATTCATATTTTCTAACTAAACTCAACAAAAGTTTCTTCCCATGTAAAAAGTGTTTCTCAGGATGGAGCAAGATCCTTTTAATATCAGTAGATATGTATTGGAAATTGCATCATTGTTTGGGCAAATTACTTCTAAAAAAGTTTGACCTAAGGAACGAATTATGTCCCATCAAGGTTTTTTGTTTGTTTTTAAATTTTTCCTTTTTTTAAAGTTTTCCTGATATATATTTGATTTACGAGGTTGTGAAAATTTTTGCTGTACAACAGAGTGATTCACTTCTATATGTAGACACATCCATTTTCTTTCAGATTCTTTTCCCACGTAAATTATCATAGAATATTGGGTAGAGTTCTCTGTGCTATACAGCAGGTCCCCATTGACCAGTCATTCCATATGCCTCAGGGTGCATATGCCGATCCCAAACCCCAGTCCATCCATCCCCCTGCCACCTGTCCCCTTTGATAACCATAAATTTTTCAAAGTCTGTGAGTCTGTTCTGCAAGTAAGGTCATGTTTATCCTTTTTTTAGATTCCACATGTAAGTGATATCATATGATATTTGTCCTTCACTGTCTGACTAAATGTACTCACTATACTTTATTTAGTATAATAATCTCCAGGTCCATCCATGTTGCTGCAGATGGCATAATTTCATTCTTTTTTCCTTTTTTATGGGTGAGTAATATTTCATTGAGCTATTTCACATCTTCTTTATCCATTCCTCTGTTGATGGAGATTTAGGTTGAAAATATGCTCCAATGAATATTGGGGTGCATGTTTCTGCTGTACAGCATGGGGACCAAGTTACACATACATGTATACATACTTTTTCCTCCCATTGTTGTGTTGCGATGCAAATATCTAGACATACTTCTCAATGCTGCAGAGCAGGATCTCATTGTAAATCCATTCCAAGAGCGATGGTTTGCATCTGTTAACCCCAAGCTCCTGATCCCTCCCACTCCCTTCCTCTTCCCCTGGGCAACCACAAGTCTGTTCTCCAAGTCCATGATTTTCTTTTCTGTGGAAATGTTCATTTGTGCTGTATATTAGATTCCAGTTATAAGCGATATCATATGGTATTCGTCTTTCTCTTTCTGACTTCACTCAATACGAGAGTCTCTAGTTCCATGCATATTGCTGCAAATGGCATATGTCATTCTTTTTTATGGCCGAGTAGTATTCCATTGTGTATATATACTACATCTTCCTAATCCAATCGTCCATTGATTTGACATTTGGGTTGTTTCCATGTCTTGGCTATTGTGAAGAGTGCTGCAATGAACATGTGGGTGCATGTGTCTTTAAGGAAAGTTTTGTCCAGATATATGCCCAAGAGTGGGATTGCTGGGTCACATGGTAGTTCTATGTATAGTTTTCTAAGGTACCTCCATACTGTTTTCCATAGTGGTTGCACCAATTTACATTCCCATCAACAGTGTAGGAGGGTTCACATTTCTCTGCACCCCCTCCAGCATTTGCTATTTGTGGACTTATTAATCATGGCCATTCTGGCTGGTATAAAGTGGTACCTCATTGTAGTTTTGATTTGCATTTTTCTATAATAGTGATGTTGAGCATCTTTTCATGTGTTTTGGGGGCATCTGTATATCTTCTTTGGAGAAATGTCTTTTTAGATCTTCTGCCCATTTTTTGATTTTCCAGTCTGGGTCACCCACCCGGAGGGTATGGGATTGCTCATGTCATGAAATCACCCCTCCTACTGTCTCAGTGTGTCTTCTTCTTTGTCTTTGGGTACAGGATATATATATATATATATATATATATATATATATATATATATATATATATTTGGTAGTTTCATATCTTTTTGTTGAAGGTTTTTCAGAAATTAGTCATAATTTTGGTGTTTTTGTGAGAGAAAGTGAAAAGTCCTATTCTGCCGTCTTGTCCCGAGTCCTTTTAGTGTTATTAATGACCTTATTTTGTTGCCTTATAAATTGCTTCATTTATTCTTATTCTTTTTTTTTTTTTTTTGTCTTTTTAGTGCCACATCTGCAGTATATGGAAGTTCCCAGGCTAGGGGTCGAATTGGAGCTGTAGCTGCTGGCCTACACCACAGTCACAGCAAGGCGGGATCTGAGCAGCATCTGTGACTCACACTACAGCTCACGGCAACACCAGATCCTTTAACCAACTGAGCAAGCTCAGGGATCAAACCTGCACCCTCGTGGATGCTAGTTGGGTTCATTACCACTGAGCCACGACGGGAAATCCCCTTTACTCTTAAATTTGATGTTTATCTAATTGACATTCATTTATCTCTGGCTGCTATTGAGCTATTTTCTTTGACACACTCCAATTTTATTACAATGTTTCCAGCTTTGAGTAGATTAGGGATTTTCCTTGTGGTATAGATTTGGGAAAATCTAAGATAAAAATCTAGAATGAATAGTTAATATTAAAAAATAAATAGAGCTTGTGGAGTCATAGGTGATAATTTACAAATGATTGATAATTTCTTGGCTGCATATAGGTGGTTATAAGTCAGACCTGATTGTCACTCAGCCAAAATGTCTAAGTGAATTATGTAGTGTTTTTCAGAATGATTTCTGGATGTTGTGATTTAAGTTAAATGTTATTTGAGCCTCCCCAAGCTACAGTTTTGCCTTTGTTATGCTTAAGTATACCTAATTATTGGGAAAACTTTATGTATCATGGGAGTTGAGCCCTTTAAAAGCTGGTATGATGGAGATAATAGAATTCTGTGCCATAGTTTCAGGTCCACATCATGAGATTAAAATCTTAAATGCTGAATTCAGCCATAAAAAAAGAATAAAATATTCCCCAGAGTGTCCGTCGTGGCTCAGTGGGTAACGAATCTAACTAGGAACCATGAGGTTGCGGGTTCCATCCCTGGCCCCACTCAGTGGGTTAAGGATCCGGCATTGCTGTGAGTTGTGGTGTAGGCTGGCAGCTACAGCTCCAAGTAGACCCCTAGCCTGGGAACCTCTATATGCCGCAGGTGTGGCCCTAGAAAAAGACAAAAAAGAATAAAATATTGTCCCTTGCTGCAACATAGATAGGGCTAGAGCATTCATACTAAGTGAAGTAGGTCAGACAGGAGGAAGACAAACATGATATGATATCACTTATATGTGGAATCTAAAAAATAATACAAATGAATCTACATACAAAACAGAAGCATACAGACATGGAAAACAAATTTATGATTACCAAAGGGGAAAGAGAGGGCTAAGTTAGGAGTATGGGATTAACAAATACAAACTGCTATACATAAAATAGATAAGCCACAAGGATTTTTGTATAGCGCAGGTAACTATATTCAATGTCTTGTAATAATGTAGAAGGTAAAATAATCTGAAAAGATATATACATATAACTGAATCACCTTGCTGTATACCTGAAACTTACACGATATTGTAAATCAACTCAATTTTAATAAAAGAAAAAAATCTTATCTTGAAATGAGCACAGGTTAGGATCCAGGACTAGTAAACTGTATGTTGCCTCATAACTTATACTTAATTGCAAACAAAGATACACTATTCTTTTTGACCCTCCTCGCAGTCATTACAGAATGAGTAATAAATACTGCGACAGGAAAGGCACTCTCAGGGCTTTCTAGGCAACCATAAACAAGACAAGTAAAATTACAAACTGGATGGGTTTTAGTTCTAATTATTTTTTGTATTGGTCTAACTTAAATGAAGTAATTACACCCTTTATAGCTTTTATTTGTGAATGCAGTATTTATTATCAATTATTCTGTGTGTGTTTAATCACTTATTTTCAATGTATGTTCCAAAATATCGGGGTTTTGTTCATACTGTATTTCCAGTACTTAACCTTAACCTTGCCTGGCATGAAAAGGGTGTTAAATAAATATTTGTTGATTGAATGAACGAGTGAATACTGTGATGTCACACTAAGCAATTCTCCAAGTATTGCATGTCACCATCTAAAAGATAACATGAAGCTGGTGGGGAGCAGAGCCCTCCATGCAAGGAAATGTAAATGAAAAATAAATCTCGGTGGGTGTAAGCAGCCAAGATTTGGAGGGGGGGGCTTTTGTTATTGCACGAATTGAAGGTTTTTGTTACCACGTACCCTAGCAAAAGCCCAGTGATGCAGCGTATAAAATGATATGCACATACAGAATAATGGCCCAGTAGATAAGATTCCAAAGAAAATGAGTTCAATAGACATTAACTAAACACATCTACATAGTCCTCAGTTACCTAACAGAACAGAATTTTTGTTCCCTAAGCTCTGCCTCAAATGTCGGTTACTTTGCAGAAACTCCCTCAGTGTTAGGAAGCTTATCTGCACATGACGGAAACCTGACTCTAATTTAACTCCCCACCACAGCTCGCCCTGCTCCTCTCAGCCTCCATGTCTTCATAAATGGCCCTTCCATCCCTCCAGCTGCCCAGCTCCCAAATCTCAGGGTCATCTTTGATTTCTCTTTCTTTTATCCCATAGCCAACCTGAAGACAAATCATGTTGGCTGAAAATACATCCACATTTGATCGCTTCCCACTCTGGTCCGAGCAGTCACTTTCCTGTGCAGCGTTTGACTGGTCTCCCCGTTTCTATGCTTCCCTGGAATCGGTTCACTGCACAGCGGCCAGCTGATGCTTTGCAACATTAAACGTGAGTCAGATCATGTCCCACTTATAGTAAAAGCCAAAGGCTCGGGTCCCCCTGCATTCTCTGGTTCTGTTTTCTCTCTGGCTTCATCCGCTAGCATTCTCTATGTTGCTTATGCCCTTCTAACCACACCACTAGCCTTCTGGCCGTCCCTTGCTTGGATATACCAGGCGTGTTGCTAGTTGCTTTTCTCTCTGCCGGGAGTGCCCCTGGTCGGGTGGCTTGCTCTCCTACCTCCTTCTTCATGGGGTCTTCCCAGACTATCCTCTTTAAAATCATAGTAACCTTTCCCCACACTCCCTCTTCTCTTCCTTGTTTCGGTTTTCTCCATGTACTTACAGCATCTCATGTACAGTGTATTTTGGGTAGTAATTTATGAGTTCAATTTGTTATCAAATCAAGATTCTTTCTGCTCATTTTCTATTTATTCTCTTCTAAGATGATCTAAATTCTTAGGAGGCTTTCTTTTTTCATGGTGGAAAATATACATCACATGAACTTTACCATTTTAACTATTTTTAGATCTAAAATTCAGTAGCATCAAGGACATTCACAATATTGTATAACCATCACCACTGTCTGGTTCCCAAAGCCTTTCACTACCCCAACTGGAAACTTTGTACCCATTTAGCAGTAAGTTCCCAGGTCCTTCTCCCCTGGACCCTAGTAACCTCTCGTTTCCTTTCTGTCTCTATAAATACCTAGATACCTCCTACAAGTGGAATCATACAATATTTGTTCTTTTGGGTCTGGCTTATTTCGCTTACCACAATATTTTCGAGGTTTAGCCATCTGGCAGTATGTATCAGAACTTTGTTCCCTTTTATGGCTGAATAATATTCCATTGTATGAATGTACCATATTTTGCTTATCCATTCATTTGTTGATATACACTTGAGTTCTTTCCCCTTTGGGCTGTTGTAAATAGAGCTGCTACGAACCGTGGTATATCTGAGTTCCTGTTTTGAGTTCCTTTCGGCAGCTTGAAGGAGAATTGCTGGGTGCTAGGGTAATTACGTATAACTCTTTGAGGAACTACCAACTGTTTTCCATAGTGGCTGCATCAATTTGCATTTCTGCCAGCAGTGCACAAGGGTTCTAATTTCTCCATGACCTCAGCAATATTTGTAATTTTCAAGTTTTTTTTGGAATAGTCATCATGGTGAGTGTGAAGTGGTATTTCATTGTGGTTTTCATTTGCATTTTCCTAATGAATAATAATATCATGCATCCTTCTATGTGCTGCCGTACATCTTTTTGGGGGAAATGTCTGCTCGAGTTCTCTTCCCATTTTTCAACTGGCTTGTTTTTTCTTATTAAATTGTAGCAGTTCTTTATATAGTTTAGGTATTAATTCTTTGTCAAATATATGATTTGGAAATATTTTCTCCCATTCCATGAGTTATCGTTTTACTCTTTTGATAGTGTTCTTTGATGCAGACAAAATTTTTTTTTGGCTGCACTCTCAGCATATGGAAATTCCCAGGCCGGGGATCGAATCTGAGCCGCAGCTGTGACCTATGCCACAGCTTTGGCAACAACGGATCCTTAACCCACTGGCCCAGGCTGGGGATAGAACCCACACCTCGGCAATGCCCTGAGCAGGTGCAGAGACCACACTGGATCCTTAACCCCTTTTGATGAAATCCAATTTATGTATTTTTGTTGTTGTTGCCTGTTTTTGGTGTCATATTTAAGAAATCATTGCCAAATCCCATGTCCTAAAGATTTTCTCCTGTTATTTAAATGAGTTTTATAGATTCAGCTCTTTGATCCATTTTGAACTAATTTTTATTTGTGGTGTAAGGTCCAACTTCATTCTTTTACATGTAGATATTCTGTTTTCCTGCTCTACTTTTTACGGATAGTACATATCTGTTTGTTGTCTGTTTTCTCCCACGAAAATTTAAGCGCTGTTAGGGCAGGGTTTGCATCTGTTTTTGTCATTGATACATTGTATTAATTATCTATTGCTATTGCTATTTGTGGTTAAAAAAAAAAACACCCTAAAATTTAGTGCTCTAGAACAACAACAAACATTTATTATTTCTTACAGTTTTCCTGTGTCAGGAATTTGGGAGCAGCTTGCTGACTGGTCCTTGGGTGGGGTTTCTGGGATTCAATCATATGTGGGCCAGGACTGACATGGTCAGACAGAACTGGGGCTGAAGGATCCACTTCCAAGGTGGTTCGTTGATATGGCTGGCAAGTTGGCTCTAGATGCTGATGCCTTTGATTTTTTTTCCTTTCTTTTTTCTCTTTTTCTTTCTTTTTATGCCCACACCCGAGGCATATGGAAGTTCCCAGTCTAGGGGTCAAATCAGAGCTGCAACTGTCAGCCTCTACTATAGTCAGCAATGCCAGCACGGGATCCAAGCCACATCTGCAACCTACACCACAGCTCGTGGTAACGAGGGATTCTTAACCCACTGAGCGAGGCCAGGGATCAAACCTGCATCCTCATGGATACTAGTTGGGTTCTGAACCCATTGAGCCATGACGGGAACTCCTTTGATTTTTTTCTTAATAGAGCTGTTCACACCTGACAGCTGGCTTCCCCCAAAGCGTGCGACCCAAGAGAACAAGGTGAAAACTACAGTGTCCTGATAACCGAGTCTCAGAGGTTATAGACTCTATTACTCATGCTGTATTTTATTGGTTACACAGATCAACTCTTATTCTGTGGGAGGGACTGTAGAAGAATGTGAAAAACAGGCAGTGAGGATCAAGGGGGTTCCAGTGAGAGGATGGCTACCAAGTCTTTCTATCCCCACTGCCTAGAGCATCACCTAGAATAATAACCTGGAATAATAAGTAGTGCATTCCATAGAAGCAGTATGCATATGTAAATGTTCAGAAAATATCAGATGATTCAGTGAGTCACTTGGAGGTTACTGGTGAAGCCACGGCATTAAAGAGCAGCAGAGGGAGTTCCCGTCGTGGCGCAGTGGTTAACGAATCCGACTAGGAACCATGAGGTTTCAGGTTAGACCCCTGGCCTCACCCAGTGGGTTAAGGATCCAGCGTTGCCATGAGCTGTGGTGTAGGTCACAGATGAGGCTCGGATCCCGTGTTGCTGTGGCTCTGGCGTAGGCTGGCAGCTGTAGCTCTGAGTCAACCCCTCGCCTGGGAACCTCCATATGCCGCTGGTGCGGCCCTAGAAAAGACAAAATAAATAAATAAATAAATAACAGCAGAGGCTTAGAAAAGACAGGATTGCTTGGAACCAAGAATGCTTTATCTTCAGGATGCTTTCCATCTCATTTTTACTTCTCTGAGTATAGCCAGGATCTCTGGGTTCAAACCCCTAGAGCTTCCTAATGAGAAAGAAAAGGGCTTCAACTTTTCCAGTTCTACTGTGAAAAATCTTTGGGCAGGAATCTTCTAGGCCTTCCCTTTTGACCTAGTTGCTGTGGCCAGGGGGTTAAGGTGATGTGACTGGCTTAGCTTGAGTCAGGTGCCTACACCTGTCAATAGAAGATGGAAGAGGATATGGACAGATGAAAACAGGACAGCTCCCTGGCCAGGTTAGGTGCTCCCCAGTCTGTATGTTCCTGCTATATCTCCATACAATGGAATATATCATTTTTGTCCATTTATTTGTTCATATATCTGTCTTCTGCACCAGAACCAATATTATTAAACTAGAGTCTAGACACAGGTACTAGGTTTTTGTAACTCTGAACAACACAGGTTTTGTAGTGAAGAGAGAATTATGCTTGCATGTTTGCTTTTACTTTTTCTGTCATTGTGATGTTGGACCAGCCTTAGCATCCTCATCTTTTTAAAAAGATGATGGCTGCTTCATTTGGAGGCACCTTACATTATTGCTGACCTTGTTGTAGGAGTTGAGAATGTCTGCTATCACCCTACCTCCCGGGAAAGTGCCTGACACAGTGGTGTGTCCTTCATATGCTTCTGAATGAATGATTGAATGAGGAAATAAATGAAGCATTCTTCCTGACTTGCTTGGGTTCACTTGTAAATTTTATGAGTATAATCATAGGGTTATAGGGAAGATTGCTTCCAAAGCCCAATTCAGAGAGAATGGAATATATCTAATGAGTTCTCTCTCACAAGGATGTTCCTTGCCTTTGTATTTCATAGACATTACCAGTTAATTGTCCTGAGTAGGAGCTCCCATTGTGGCGCAGTGGAAACAAATCTGACTAGTAACCATGAGGACACAGGTTGGACCCCTGGCCTCGCTCAGTGGGTTAAGGATCCCGTGTTGCCGTGAGTGGTGGTGTAGGTCAAAAACACGGCTCAGATCTGGTGTTGCTGTGGCTGTGGTGTGGGCTGATAGCTGCAGCTCTGATTCGACCCCTCGTCTGGGAACTCCATATGCCAAAGGTGCGGCCCTAAAAAGCAAAAAAAAACCCCAAAAAACCAAAAAAACCCAACCAACCAACCAAACAAAAAAAACCAAACTCAAGGAGTTTCCCCTGTGGTGCAACAGGGTAGGTGGAGTCTCTGCAGGTTGCTCTTTGGTCTGGCCAGTGCATTAAAGGATCTGGCGTGGCTGCTGCTGCTGGGTAGGTCACGACTGCATCTCGAATGCCCCCCACCCCCCCGCCCCCCCGGCTCAGGAAATCCATAGGCTGGGGGGCGGCCGCAAAAGAAGAAAACCAAAACAAAACGAACTCAAGAACGCAACTCCTACCACATTCATAATTTTGTCTCGTGTCAAATTCAAGTCCTGAAACCACCTAATACATAGAAGCTGCTAACCAATGCCAGAGTCAGCACCCCAAACACAGAACAGCTAGTGCACAAGTGTCATTCTGAGACAAACCAAGTCCTTGAAGGCAGGAAGGAACATGGACGAAAGAGAAAGGAGGAATGGAGGAAGAAAGCAAGGGAAGGAGGAGGAAAACATGAAATCAATGAGCAACCTTCTGCCCCAAAGCTCCCCCCACCCCCTGCAATCCCTGTCCTCCGCATGGCCATAGGCAGCTTCCTCGAAGTGTGCCACCTAACCAGCGTGTAGGGTAGAGCCGAAAGGGGTGTCGAATGGGTGGATCCCAGGGGCAGTGTCTTGTAAACACTCCCGATGAGTCAGCTATAAATTCAATTCAAATCCCCAGTCTCTCTGTCTTTGCTTATCATGGTTACCACCAGAATGACTGCTGCCTTTAGAAACCCTTCTGGGAAACAGGTAAATGTCTAAAGCAATGTTTGATTTTACATCGAAACTTATAAAAATGTAATTGCTGTAACAGGAGATATTTTGTTAACTGAGTTAGGGTTTATAGACTTTGCTTAATCATCAAAACACAGGAACAGCTTGTGAACATTTCAGTTTTATTTTGAGAACGTTATCTCATTGTGCTGCGGCCATTGGAGTGATGAATAACAATTTATGAAGTGTTAGCTTTAATTCTACACCTGCAAAAAAGGTCATTTCGGTAACTGACTGTTGTAATTCAAAACCGTTTCTTTCCCTGCTGTAATTGGCTGCTGCCTATCTTTTTAGACTGTACTTTCTCAGAGGAGACCGTATGTCTGTATGGGTTTCAAATTCCTCCCGTGGAGAAAAAGATGAGCTGTAGAAAATGCTGGTTACCATAGAATTTGTTCACAAATTCTATTTGATGGCAGTGTTAAGTGTTGTGTGGCCTCTCAGTGATGACTTCAGCAGTGGTTACTTCCCAGCCGTGTGTAGGAGTATAGGGCATAATAAAAGCTAAATTAATTTTACTGTAGAGTAACACTTTCCTAATTTATAGTTTCCTCATTTTTTTTTTTTTTGGTGGAAGATGGGGACAGAGTACCTTATTAACATTAGCTAAAGTTTGTATTTACTGTTACGCTTTTTAGGGCCATACCTGTGGCATATGAATTTCCCAGGCTAGGGGTCCAGTCGGAGCTGCAGCTGTGGTCTACACCTCAGCCACATGGCAATGCCAGATTCGAGCCACATCTGCAAACTATGCAGAGGCTTGCAGCAATGCTGCCACATCCTTAACCTACTGAGTGAGGCCAGGGATCACACCCACATCCTCATGGATACCAGTCCGGTTCTTAACCTGCTAAGCCACAATGGGAACTCCCTATTGTTGGTAACTCTTATTTGTAGGATGAAGGATGAAGAATCGAAGCTTATGGAGGTTAAAGGCCAGGCAATTAGCAGGTGGCCGAGTCAGGATTTTTCTACTTCAGAGTCTTTTCAAACTCTATTTAAAATTTTTGACATGTTGGTACTTTGGATAATAGCAATTGCAAGAGCTATCATTTGCTGAATGCTTATTCTGTGCCCTGCATATGGTATTTCATTTAATTAGCACTCTGATTTTAAGTAGATACTTTATCTCCCATTTTTTTATGGATGAAAAGGCTAGAGTTCAAAGAGGCTTAACAGGACTTCCTGTTATAGTGCAACAGGATTCAGTGTCTTGGGAGTGCTGGGATGCAGGTTTGATCTCCGGCGCGGCACAGTGGGTTAAGGATCCCTCAGTGATGCAGCTGTGGCTTAGATCTCAGCTATGACTCATATCTGATCCCTGGCCTGGGCAGGGCGGCTAAGGAAAAAAAAAGAGGCTTAACACACTTTCAACAAACACACTTGAAATTTTAGGTCACAATGCAGTCACATTAATGTAGAGGTTACTAGTTCCCAGATCATTGGATAAATTGGAATTACTACCCTACTTGCACTAAATCTTATCTTGCTGTAAAACAGCTATTTCAGACAGTCAAGAAAAGAATGGACTTCTCCTGTGGTGGGTGAGATGGAAATTGGCGCTCTCTTGATGTCCCATTTTGGCAGTGCAATGTCAAAGCTGCTGTTGGGTGGATAGCTGATATCACACGTAGAAATGACATCCAAACTCTACAGTCAGAGAGCTGGTTCTTTACCACAACTGTGGCAGATCTAGTCCTTATCTGTGCTCAGGTGCCAAGAGATGGCAATAGATTTGTGTGGCTCTTAACAATGTTCTTTCCTAAGATGCCGTGTCTAGCAGACAACGGAATGCAGTGGAGGTGAAGTGGTGAGGTTAGAGCTGTTCTTACCTCTATACTAGGAAAGACCACAGCTCTTGTGCTTGGGGTGCCTTTTGGATTTGTGCTGTAGAAAGCATTGAGCCAAGTGAGATAGGCTTTCACTATTTCATGGTGAGCCTTCGTTTTTGCAAAGCAAAAAGAAAATTGTGGGAGTTCCCGTCGTGGCGCAGTGGTTAACGAATCCGACTAGGAACCATGAGGTTGCGGGTTCGGTCCCTGGCCTTGCTCAGTGGGTTAACGATCTGGCGTTGCCGTGAGCTGTGGTGTAGGTTGCAGACGCGGCTCGGATCCCGTGTTGCTGTGGCTCTGGCGTAGGCCGGTGGCTACAGCTCCGATTCAACCCCTAGCCTGGGAACCTCCATATGCCGCGGGAGTGGCCCAAGAAATAGCAACAACAAAAAAGACCAAAGACAAAAAAAAAAAAAAGAAAATTGTGAACATTAGCTGGAGGTCACAGTAGAGTGTTATTTCTCCTTTTTCTAGAATAGTGCTGCCAAGAGAACTTTCTGATGGATGGAAATGGTCTATCTGTGCTGCCCAAGGCAGAAATAAGCAGACACACGTGACTATTGTTAAGCCCTTGAGTTGTGTGAGTGCCTCTGAGAAACTGAAAATTGTGTTTAAATACAAAGAGTCGCACGAGGCTAGTGGCTGATGTATTGGACGGTGCAGTCCTAGAAGGTAACTGAGATGCCCTGGTTTCCTCTGGAAGCTCCAGATGCCAGCTGCCCAGAGTCAGAGTGGAGGGTGGTTCACCACGGACTCCACTGTGAGTCCTTTTCTGTACCCTGGCCAGTTTTTGCCTCTCAGGGGAATGTCTCCCTAGCCTTTCTGTGAGTAACGAAGCTCACCTGGCTGATGTATAAAATGCTTGTGGCAGTTGAGAGCGTGGTGTTCTGATATTTAACCCTTGCCAGGTTTAGAGGCGGTAGGAGCTCAGACCTTCTTTGTTTTCCTGTCCTGGACAGTGACACAAATCCATGCTAAGAAAAAAGAAAAAAACATAGCATCTTGAATTGCTAACTGAACTTACCTCAAATTCAATTGTCTCTGAGGTGGGTGCCCCTGCCCACTGCCCCCACACTTCCTGTATCTTCTACTCGAGTTTTTCCAGAGTGTGAACTGCAAAGTGGCAGAGAGCTGGAGCAGAGGCGGTGTTGGGGTGGAATTCACACCGTGGAATTTCACTTACGCAAGTGCTCATGCGCTTGTGAGAGGTTAGAATTAGCTATTTCTCGGGTGAGACTGAGCTTTAATTTTAATTTAATTATTTCTACAACTTTTATTTATTCAAAATTTAATTTTTTGATGAGAAATTAAAGTGTCAGCTCTTTCATCAAATAAATTGATGGGTCCAGGGTGAGTAAAGAAAGGGATGAGCCAGGAGTGGCGTTGGGGGGTCAGAGCTTCTTTCCTCAGGCCTGTGGCCTCATTAGAGACAATACATTGTGCACTGAGCCCAGCGGTACTGATTGCTTGGATTATTTAGCATTTTAATGTGTACCCGCAGTTTGTACCAATTAAAATGTATATAATTTGTGCCAATAAAATCAACACCAAGCTTGTTTTTATCATTCATTCAAAATACTTTGAATAGCTACTATGCAAAGTGCTCAGGCTCCTGAGTGGCCTAAGACAAGGCATGATTTTAGTCATTGCAAAGCTCTTCACCTCGTGGGTGAAACCACTTCCAACATTAGACTGACCGGGCTCAAAGTCTTGTCCAGCCATCTTCCATTTGTATAAACAAGGGCAAGAGGCACGGAATTTACGAGGTCTGTTTTCTCATATGCAAGGGGGTTGTAATAATTTCTGCCTCATGACAATAGCGTGAGGATTAAAAGAAGTAATGTAGGTACAGCCCTCAGCCGATATTCACACACAGAGAGTGCTCAGCTGTGTGTTTAGTTTTTTTTTTTTTTTTAAGGACCCCATGTGCGGCACATGGAAGTTCCCAGGCTAGGGGTCAAATCAGAGCTACAGCTGCCGGCCTACACCACAGCCACAGCAACGCCAGATCTGAGCCATATCTTCGACTTCACACCACAGCCCATGGCAACGCTGGACACTTAACCCATGGAGTGAGGCTGGGGATCGAAGCCACATCCTCATGGTTACTCGTTTGGTTCGTTACCCGGAGCCACAACGGGAACTCAAAGCTTGCTTTTTTTAACTGATGTATGCAATATTATATTAGTTTCAGGAGTACAATACAAAACGATATTTTTGTGCATTATGGAAGGATCACCACAGTAAGTCTAGTTTCCATCTGTCACTGAAGTTATCACAGTGTTACTGACTATATTCTCTATGCTGTACATGACATTCCCAAGACTTATTTTCCAACTGGAAGTTTGTACTTCCTCTTAATTTATTTCATCCCCACCCCTCTGGCAACCACCAGTTTGTCCTCTGTATCCCTGTGTCTGTTTCTATTTTGTTGTATTTATTGGTTTTGTTTTTTGTATTCCACATATAAGTGAAACCATGCAATATTTGTTTTTCTTTGCCTGGCTTGTTATTTTTTTTTTCTTTTCCTTTTTTTCCAGCCGCACCCATGGGATTTGGAATTTCCTGGGCCAGGGATCAAATCTGAGCTGGAGCTGCGACCTGCACCACAGCTGCAGCAATGTCGAATCCTTAACCCACTGCACTGGGCTGGGGATCAAACCCTCATCTCCATGGAGACCAAACAGATAATTAACCCACTGTGTCACAGCAGGAACTCCTCTGCCAGACCTGCGTTACTTAGCATAACACCCTAGGTCAGTCCGTGTTGTTGCACATGGCAAGACTTCCTTCTCTTTTGGGGGTGGAGTACCACCCCGTTGTACATATACATCACTTCTTTTCCCTTTATCCATCGATGGACACTTAAGTTACTTCTGTATCTTAGCTATCATAAATAATCCTGCAATAAACTTTTGAGTGAATATAGCTTTTAAAATTAGTGTTTTAATTTTCTTCAGATAAATACCCCAAAGTGGACTTCTTGGATTGTATGGTAATTCTATTTTTAATTTTTTCCTTTTTTTTTTTCAGGGTCATGGGTTGGCATATGGAAGTTCCCACGCTAGGGGTTGAATCAGAGCTACAGCTGCTGGCCTATACCACAGCCACAGCAATGCAGGATCCGAACCCCATCTTCAACCTACACCAAAGCTCATGGCAACTACAGATCCTTAACCCACTGAGTGAGGCCAGGGATCGAACCCTCGTCCTCATGGATACTAGATGGGTTGATTACCACTGAGCCACGAGGGGAACTCCCCAGTTTTAATTTTTTTTTGTCTTTTTAGGGCTGCACCTGCAGCATATGGAGGTTCCCAGGCTAGGGGTCTAATCAGAGCCATAGCTGCCGGCCTACACCCACAGCCACAGCAATGCCAGATCTGAGCCAAGTCTTCAGCCTACACCACAGCTCAACTCTGGATCCTTAACCCACTGAGAGAGGCCAGAGTCGTTAACCACTGAGCCTTAATGGGATCTCCCCATTTTTAATTTCGTTGAGGGATCTCCATACCATTTTCCCTAGTGGCTGCACCTATTTACATTCCCTCCAACAGCGTGTCACCGACTAGGTTCCTTGGACTACTTAGTCCGTGGAAATTAATGAGGCCAGACAAGAAATCCAGACCAGGCTTTCTTGGGGCTTGTGCTGTAGCATGAGGGAGCTCAAACGAGCAGCACGTGCCCCCTTGCTTGCTCTGGGGGTGAGGGCCAAGCTGGTTCCTTAAGTGGGGTGAGGGTATGGAGGACCCGTGGGGTGGACAGGAGGTGTAGCTTAGGTGGTCTCCCCACCCTCTTGGTGGTGGTAAGTGCAGGGATCATGGTCGTACCAGGTTTTGGTCTGGGCATCTCAGAAACAGCAGTTGATTTTGTGGCCTTTTCCTATCTTACTGTTCATGATTTGCCCCAACTGCACATGTATGCAACTATTTTTAGTCCCGTGTAGTTTCTTTGTATTCTGTTTCTGGAAGAGACCCTTTGTCCAAGGGCAAGCACGGCCGTAAAGGGTGCCAGGGCCCAGGTTCCAGCCCATCTCAAGTGCACAAGGATTTTATGACCTAGAAATTTCTCTCTTGTACCTTCCCAGTTGATTCCCTGCCAGAAGCAACCAGTTATCATCTTTTCAACACAAACTAGTTTTGCCGTTTGTTGAATTTCAAATAAATGGAACCATAGAGTATGCACTCTTTTGTGTCACTTATTTTCAAATAGGTAATAGAGTCACATGGCATGAAATTAAAAAGGTACAAAAGGGCAGGCAGTCTCAAAAGTCTCCTTCCCAGCCCTGACCCCTAATCATTCAGCCTTCCTCCCTGGAAGCAACCATTAGGTTCACATGGGCCCGCCCATCCCACAGCTATCACTATTAACCCTGGGCTTTATGTAGGTACTTTGAGAACTCAGTTTCAAAGATTACCCAAAGAATCTTCTGACAGCTCAGCTGAAACAAGATAAAATCAGTTGAAAAGTAACTGGAGTTCTTTTTGGACTCTGATTCCAAATGTCAGATTGTGACATTGGTACCTTTCCTTGACTTCGGTTGTTGCAGGATTCTCCTACAGGGAGACAAGACATTGAGGCCTTTTTGTCAGGAAGCAGCACTGGCTCAGCGGATTCATATCCAAAGGCCGAGCCCTGAATGCAACGGGGCACCATCTTATATACCCCATTAATTTTCCCGCTACATGGAAATTTCTTTGTCCCCCTTATAAGGTGTTCTCTAAATCTTGAGCAGTTATAGATACACCTGGGCTCATGGATACAGATTATGCTACATTGTTGCAGAACTGAGCATGAGCGCACAGATGCTGCTGTCCCATGTTGCCCTCCCTTTGTTCTGGGAGGGCCCTTCCCCCTCCCCACTACAAGGTAACCTTCAGGCTAGTTCAAGTGCTAGCCTTCTAGGATTCTCATTCATTGATATATACAAGCAAAACATGTATTGAACAAATATGGAAATACAATCAAGAACCAAAGAAAACCAAAGGTTCATGGGCTTATAGATATAATTGTCCAGTGGAAGAAACAAAAATTCAACAAAATAATCCTATAATTACAGTTTCAGTGCCAGGTGCCAGGAATGGACCAAGGCAGGGGAGCTCCAAAGATGCTTCTCAGAGGCTCAGAGGTAGAGACTAGAAGTGAGATAAGGATGAGAATTGGAAGAGCTTTCCAGCCCTGGAGCAAATCATATGCAAACCGCCCGCGGAGGGGATTGGAAGCAGCCAATGTGGCTGGAGCAGAGATAGCAGGATGGAATGTGGTCTGAGCAGTTAGAAGTGATGGAGAGTTCAGCAAGATACCTCACCACGCAGGGCCTGGCGAGTTCAGAGGTTCTGTCTAAGGAGTGGGAAGCCATTGAAGTGGTACAGGCGGGGCAGCTTCAAGATCTGTTGTCCATCTGTGTGGAGAAGAAATTAGTCAGGGGCCAGAGGGCATGTGTGTAAACCAATGAGAGACGAAATGAGAAGCCCTCCCAGGCCCCTGGCCCTCCCAGACAAAGGTAGTTTGGGGTAGGGTGGTAATGGAGGAGGAAAAAAAGAGGACAGACTCAAGGCAAATTTGGGAAGTAAAATCTACAGGAGTTGCGGATAGATGGAGTATGGGAAGGAAATGTAGATTAACACAATGTCTCAGCTTTCCTCTGCAAGATGGATTCAGCTGCAATGAAACTGTTCATTGAAATTAATGTTAATAATGGTTAATGGTATAACCTAACGTTTTGCAAAATTTAGCCTCAGATAAAATGTCAAGTTTTTAATTGGGTGGAGGGCATGGCTCTACTTCCTATTTTTCGGTATTTCCTAATTTTGTTTTTTTAAAAACTGGAGTTTCTCTTTTCCTGAAATGCTTATGACAGTGGAACCCTTTCTGGGAATATAACTTTAAATTAGATAATAACCGGGGCTATCTCATTTCTAGGCAATTGTGTGTGTGTGTGTGCTAATTACTATTGCTTTGTCACTTCTAAATGCATAATGAAAGTCATTTGTATTGCCTTTGCTGCTTTTTCTTGCCCGTTTTCCCTGGGATTAGCCAGGAATTAGGAGGTTGTTTCCGTCCCAAACGAAGGACTTTCCTTCTAAGAATTTCTTCGTTGATACTGGCTGACTGCCGGCTGGACCTCACGTATTTGCGCCCCTGTTCTGCCCCCTGCCGGACTCTGCATAAACCTCACGTGTCCGGACAACCGACGGTCGAGTGACTTGCCATCACCAGTGCCATTTACACGTTGATTATTGTTTCGAGAGTGGCCAGGTCACCTTTCCAGGAAGCTGGGGCGGCCTTCCGAAGCTGGCGCGTCTGCAGCGCGTGGCCGCGGCCTGGGAGACGGGCGCGGGGGCAGCGCGGCCACGCGAGGCCGGCAGCCTTGAGCGCAGGGTGGCTTCGGGCCGGGGCCGGGCTGGGCTGGGCCCGGGGAGAGTCTGGGGCAGATCTGCCAGGCAAGGGACGGTCCAGGAGCCCGAGGAAGTCTGCAATTTGTGGGTGCGAGGGCTGGACCTTTGAGGGAGGGGCGGAGGAACGGGCGGGACTGCCCCGCCCCCGTCCCGCACGGTCCAATCCCCTCGGCTTCTCCTTTGCTCGCCGGCCAGCCCGGCCCCTAACCTGCTCGAACCCATTATGCGGCAGAAGCGGCCCGGTCTCTTTAAGGCCCCGCCGCGCCTGCGCCGAGAGCCTTCCTGCCGCGGCCGGGCCGGACCGTGAGGAGCGGCTGCGGGGCACGCCGACCGGGGGACGCCGGTAGCTGAGGCCGCGGCGGCGCTGGAGGAGCGGGTCGGGGGAGAGGCCGCCCGGAGCTCCCGGTGAGCGCGGCGCCCGGCCGGGGCCGGGAGGACGGCCGGCGGCGTCGGGGGCGAGGCCGAGGCGCTGGGACGCGGCGGCGCGGCTGCCGGCTGGATGGGAAGTTCATGTTGACGGCGGAGTCCACCCCACGTTTCCAAGGTGAGCGGCGCCGCGCCAGGCCCGTCGGCCGGGAGGCCGGGCGGGCCGCGAGCCCGGGCCCGCGGGGCGCACAGCTCGGCCGGGGCGCGGCCACCGGGGGGGCCGCCACCAAACTTGCGGCGCGAGCCCGGCGGGCGCGGCCGGCCCCGCTGGGGCCTAAGTTCCCTGCGGCCGCCGCGTCCCGGGACTCTCCTCCCGGGGGTGCTGGGGAGGAGATTCGGCAGAGGGACGTCCAGCGGAGTCCTAGGGAGGTGGGGGGGCCAGGCAGCTTCGGGGGCGCTTCCTCGCAAGTCCTCTGGGGGGACACTGACCCTTCACCCTCGCCCTCGGGGCCAGGAGTCTGTTCCCCCTGGGTGACCTGATGCGGCGAGAGCGCCCGCGCCTTCTGCAAAGTTGGCGTTTTTATTTGGCCTCCGGGATTCTGCGCAAGGCCGTGTCCCCAGGCAAGTGATGAGCAAGCCAGGTGTGTTCGAGGACTCCCAAGGATGCACTTGGGGAGCGTTCGTAGCCGTCCCTGAATCACCTTATGACTAGCGGGGCAAGCCTCAAATTAACCACAGTTTCCGGTAGGTTGGATTGTGGTGGTAGTGTTTCCTTTAGAGTTGCTGTGATTTCTTCGTGTCTGTCTGTCTGTCTTTTGGGCATCGTGATAAACTCCGTTGGCATCCCTTCACCGAAGAGTTAACCAAAACTTTCGGAATGTTACCTTCACTTTCCTGTCTGTTGCTGTTAGACGTGATTTCAGAAAGCAGCATTTTCTTGCAAAGCTGTCTTTCCTTTCTTTGGGTTCCAGTGTAGAGTAACAGACTCCTCTCACTGCTGAAAGAAACCCGGCGCTTCATGAAGATCAAGAAAATGATCTGTTTTTACCTTTGTTCTGAGTTGGAGTGTGTTAGCTTTTTTGTTTCATTTGTTAAAAATTTTATTAGTAAACTTTCTGCGGTTTACCAGAAGCTTTTCTTTTCTTTTTTCTTTTTTTGGTTGTTGTTGCTGTTGTTGTTATTGTTGTTGCTATTTCTTGGGCCACTCCTGCGGCATATGGAGGTTCCCAGGCGAGGGGTCGAATCGGAGCCGGAGCCGTAGCCATCGGCCTACACCAGAGCCACAGCAACGCGGGATCCGAGCCGCGTCTGCAACCTACACCACAGCTCACGGCAACGCCGGATCGTCAACCCACTGAACAAGGGCAGGGACCGAACCCGCAACCTCATGGTTCCTAGTCGGATTCGTTAACCACTGCGCCACGACGGGAACTCCTCTTTTTTTTTTTTTAATTACTCAAATGAATTTATCCCATCTGTGGTTGTATAATGATCACAACAATCTGATTTCACAGGATTTCCATCCCACGGCCCAAGCACATCCCCCCACCCCCCAGAAGCTTCTTTTCTGTTCTCAAATGCTAGCCTTAAGGTCTGTGAGACAGTTGTGTCAAAGAACTTATCCTAGTATAATATACAGAAAAAGTGCACAATCTTGAGTAGAGAATTTTTACTAAGATGAGGAAACACAACATTGCCAGCTCGGGGTTTATAACTAGGAGTGGAACTGTTGGTTTATCATTTACATACCAAACCATAAAATGATAAATGATAAAACTTTAGCATTAGAGACAGTTGAACCTATCCCCAGAGTGGTTCTACCTGTTAGAAAATATTCTCTTTCCCCAATATCCTTGTCAGTTTTTAAAACTTTTGCTATTTTGGTAGAGGTGTAATATATGCATGATTTTATTTTGCATTTTTCTGTTAATTGTGGTTGAGTATCTTTTATTGGACCTGTTGTCTTTTGTGACCTGCCTGCTAGGTCTTACTCTTGTTTTTGTAATTGGTTGGTAATTCTTTATTCTGGATATGAGTTCTTAGGGTGTATGTGTTTCTCCCATGAGTCCTTTCTGTATCTTGCCTTTTCACTCTTTTAATGGCTTCTTTTTTTTTTTTTTTTTGGCTTTGGCCCTCGGCATGTGGAAATTCCTGGGCCAGGGATCAAACCCACACCATAGCAGCAACCGGAGATGCTTCCGTGACAAGTGCCAGATCCTTAAAACCTACTGAGCCACAGAACTCCTTGATGGCCTTTTTGGTGAATCAAAATTCATGATTTTAATGAAATGTACTTAATCCTTCCTTTTATGATAACTGCTTTTTGTGCCCTATTTAAGAAATCTTCGTCTAAGAATATGGAGACATTTTCCCATGGTACCTTGCAGAAGTTTTATTTTGTTTTACTTTTCACGTTTAAGGTATACAATTTACAGTCAATTCCAGGTAAATTGTGGCCTGGGGTGGTCAAGATTTACTTCTATTTGACTCACCACCATTTATTGAAAAGTGCCCCTGTGCGTGCAGTTTTTTCATAAATCAGTTCAACGTATAACTGTGAATCTGTTTCTAGACACTACATTCTGTTTCACTGGTCTATCTATTTGTTATAGTATCATAAATGATATTTTAAAACATTCGTGGCCAGTATATAGAAATACACCTGATTCGGGGGTGGGGGGAGGGGGTTGGTGGGCTCTGGAATTATTTTAAAACAAATCCTAGATATCATTCCATCAATAAATTCTAAATATTTAAGCTCTGTTCAAGACTTAGTCCAAATTATACCTTGTATGTTCTAGTTTTCCAAGTTTTTTTCTTTTCTTTTTTTTTTGCTTGGTACCTCCAGTGTCTGGGACCAGCTCAAGATGTACTGAATGTGTCATATATTCATAGTCACAGTGTTAGGCTCTGGGGCTATGGTGCTGTTTAAGATGCTGCCCCTGCCTTGATGGAGTTTAGAGTCTAGGGAGGAGAGTAGAAATTCAAGAAAAGACCTTTATCCTTGCCTAGGGGAAGTGCTAGGATGCAAGTTGGTTGGCCGCATACAAAAGGGACATTTAAATCAAACTGTGGGGGAGTCTGCGTGCCTGGTTCCCTGTGTTCTGGGAGCTGGGCAGAGGAAATGGGGTGTGGGTGGGGCTGCTATTCACTCTGCTACTTCTGCTTTATTCCTGGGCTGTCAGCCTTCAGCCTCCCGCCCCTCTTCTTGCATCTGGAGCCCCTCCAAGTCTGTTTGCGGAGAATGAATTTATGAGAGGATGTGAGTGGTGGGGAAGGGAAACGGAAGGTCCATACAGAGACTCCACCTGACTCTGCAGACTTGAAACCTGCTCACCTGCCCTTCAGCCCGCGCTTCCTCCTCCCTGACCATGGGCCTGGAGTCTCCCAAGGGCCGAGCTTTTCGGGGGCTCCGTGAGTGAGCCGGATCAGGTTCTTTTTTGTCTTTTTGCTATTTCTTTGGGCCACTCCCGAGGCATATGGAGGTTCCCAGGCTAGGGGTTGAATCGGAGCTGTAGCCACTGGCCTACGCCAGAACCACAGCAACGCGGGATCCGAGCCGCATCTGCGATCTACACCACAGCTCACGGCAACGCCGGATCGTTAACCCACTGGGCAAGGGCAGGGGCCGAACCCGCAACCTCATGGTTCCTAGTCGGATTCTTAACCACTGCGCCACGACGGGAACTCCCGGATCAGGTTCTTGACCATATTCCCTTCTGCAGGCCTGTGGGCTTCACTTCCTACCCTCTACTCACTCCTTCCTGCATCTCTTTGCTTGCTTCATAGATGCCATATCTCTTATCTGTCTGAGAATGTTAAAGATCGTTTCTTTAAGCTTTCTTTTTTCCTGCATAGTTTCCTTCAAGTTACTTTTTTCCTCTTTGGTATAATCTCAGCAGTCTAGGCCCTCTTCAGAGGTCAGGTAATCTTTGGTTATTTGCTTGTGATGGAGAGAGCAAATATTTTAGTGTTTTTAAAAACGTAAGTGTGGGAGTTCCCGTCCTGACTCAGTGGTCAATGAATCTGACTAGGAACCATGAGGTTGCGGGTTCGGTCCTTGGCCTTGCTCAGTGGATTAAGGATCTGGCGTTGCCGTGAGCTGTGGTGTAGGTTGCAGATGCGGCTTGGATCCCATATTGCTGTGGCTCTCGTGTAGGCCGGTGCCTACAGCTCCGATTCGACCCCTAGCCTGGGAACCTCCATATGCTGTGGGAGCAGCCCTAGAAAAGGCAAAAAGACAAAAAAAAAAAAAACCAAAACAAAAAAAACAAAGAAAAAAAATGTAAGTGTGATTGCCCAGTGAAATACATAGATTTTCAGTGTGTAGTTTGATGATTCTGCTCTTTATACACCTGTAATTAACACAAGGTGCAGAGCAGAAAGTGGAAACCCTAGAAGGTTCTCTTACGTCCCCTTCCTCTGTCTTCCCCACTCCCTCTGCAGAGGCAACTAGTAGTCTGATTTCTGCCTGCATCCATTAGCACCAGTATTTTCTAAAGTCGCCCACGTGATTCCAGTGTTGGGTCAAGATTGAAACCATTGGGTTGGGTGGGCTGTTTGAGCCTCTCTCCAGTATCTGTCCTCCTGTTAGCTGGTTGGATTTCCCACAGGGGATCTTCCAGTTTTCAGCTTGGAGGTCAGAGCTATAGTTGCCAGTGATCTGGGAACTTGGGAAAAGAGAGCTGAGAGTAATGAGCCTCCGAGCATTTAGTGTGAAGGAGCCCAAGGTTGGCCTCTTTTTCTTAGGATACCTTCATCTTCCACCAAGTATGGTTTACCCTCTTGAGAGAATAAATCTTTCATCTGCTGCTTTGTTGAGGTTGGGTCACACTTAGCAACTTGGAAGAGGAATGGGTGTCTAACCTTTCAAACAGCTTTCACCTGATTCTTTTCTTTTTTTAATGGCCTCACAGCAGCTTATGGAAGTTCTCAGGCCAGGGATTGGCTCCAAGCTGCAGCTTCGACCTATGCCCCAGCTGGAGCGATGCTGGATCCTTTAACCCGTTGAGCAGGGCTGGGACCGAACCTGCACCTCTGCAGCAGCCCCAGCCTCTGCAGTTGGAGTCTTAATCCACAGCACCACAGTGGGAACTCCACCCGATCCATTCTTCAGTCTCCTTGCCCCTTCTTGTCCTGGCAGTTCCCAAACTCTTTGAGGATTCTGTAGTGGAACTTGGATTTGTTTTTAGTTTTCGGCACTGCTCTGTTAGACCAGGTTAGTTACCACTCAGCCATCTTTCCAGCTTCCAAAATTTTGTTGCTGTTGTCTTTTCCATTCTTTAGGTCCTATGGTTTATGTCCTAAAAACAGATCAAAACAACTTTTTCTCTTTTTTTTTTTGGCTACACCCATGGCATATGGATGTTCCAGGCTAGAGGTTCAATCAGAGCTACAGCTGACAGCCACAGCCACAGCCACGTGGAATTCAGCTGTGTCTGTGACCTACACCACAGCTCACGGCAGTGCTGCATCCCCAACCCACTGAGTGAAGCCAGGGATCAAACCCGAATCCTTATGGATACTAGTTGGATTTGTTTCCACTGTGCCGCAACGGGAATGCCACAACAACCCTTTGTTTATCTTAGCTTTAGTAGAGTTTTGGGAGGGGAACGAAATTAGATGTGTGTTCAATCTTCCATCTTCACCTGGAAGTGCATCATCTGCTTCCTTTTTTGGTTGCACCCTCCACATGCGGAAGTTCCTGGGCCAGGGATCAAACCCAGATCACAGTTGTGACCTGCGCCACAGCTGTGGCAACACTGGATCCTTAGCCCACTGCACCACAAGGGAACTGCTTTCTGTCTGCTTTTCTGTTATACAAAATTGTGTTGCCATTCACCCATCGCTGTTGTCTGCTCCATGCGAGGCTCTAGCCTTTACAATTTCTGTGCTGTTACCTAAATAGAATGTTAGGAGAGACAGCACCTAAATATCGGGTCAAACGGTTATTTCTCTAGAAACCCCAAAATTCTTTTGAGAAGTGTCCTTTGTCCTTAGAGTCTTCGGAGTGGAAATGATTTTAAAGGCAAGCCAGTTTAGTGAGCTATTTGATACTTTGTAGTGGGAAACTCATTATATGAAGAGATGAATAGCTGGAGAACCAGCGGGCTGTGGATCTCTGCACCAGGTCTGGAAATCCATATGTGCATTACATTTTAGTATCGAATGAACAAGTAATGGCAAGGCCAGGGTTGAGCCCACGTTCACATGGATACTAATTGGGTTTGTAACCCACTGAGCCACAATGAGAAGTCCAAATCAATAATACTTAAGTTCAGCTTCAGTTATAGAGGAAGGTATTACTCAGAGTTGTTTTGTTTTGAGAAAAAGACTCAATACCAGAAAAACATTGAAAACTGTTGCTAAAGATAAAAGTGTAGAAATCCTAGTTTATAGTTAACTTCAACTGATAAATTAATTAGAACCACCCAATAAAGCCTCTCTGTTAAGTTCCTCTATAACTTGTTATGCTTTTCACCCTTTCTTTCTTTCTTTTTTTCCTTTCCTTTCTTTCTTTTTTTTTTTTTTTTGATCTTTTTAGGGCTGCACCTATAAAGTTCCCAGACTAGGGGGTCCAATCAGAGCTGCAGCTGCCAGCCTACACTACAGCCTCAGCAATGTGGGATCCGAGCCACATCTGAGACCTATACCACAGCTCATAGCAACGTGGGATCCTTAACTCACTGAGCAAAGCCAGGCATCGAACCTGTGTCCTCATGGTTACTAGTTGGGTTTGTTACCACTGAGCCACGATGGGAACTCCCTCCTTTTTTTAAAAAACACTTAAGTCAGTAGGTTTCTAAGTGTTCTTCGATATAAGAGTTTTTATAAATTTCATGATGAAATGAAAATATTACTCTCAATGTAATTTATTTTCTCTTAGGCCGAATTTATAAAATTTAATGTATTTCCCTTTGAACTGTGTCCATGTAAATGTCCTTTTACATTTGAAATTTATGGTGCTAGGTCACGAGTAGGTTTTTTATTGTTTTCTCTATTGCCTTTATTTGGCAAAATTGAAAAGCTGCCAGTCCTGTGTTCCTTTTCAAACTAATTTTGGGCAAATTATATAGAATACAAAAGTCTGCTTATCACTGCACACAGTTCTCACTGGCCTTTTTGTTCCTCCACAGATTATTTTACTTTCGTGTTCACGTATACAGGTGAGGCTGTCAAAGATAACGTTGGCAGTTATTACGGTCTTGGGGGCATATGACAGTCCTTCCTCATTGGAACCATGGAATTAATTAGTTTGTGTTTTGTGGCTGGAACCTGTTGACTGTGACCCCATAGGTTTGCTCAGTCATCCCAGGTCGCTTCTTTTAAGTTGCTTGGTGGGTTTATTTGTTGCCGTTTCCCGATGTTTATTACTGCCTCTGTACTTCAAAGGAGCATTCATTGACTGTGCTGTTTGCAGTTTATTCTTTAAATGGACAAAGACAGTGTGGGTTTAGTGCTTGTTAATTGTTCTTTGTACTGATCCAGCTCTCACAATTGTTTTTTGAAAAATGTGCCCTAAAGCTAGTTAAAGTGGCTCTTATCTGGGTCTTCATTGTTGGTCTTGCTATACAGTGCCTTGTAGGTTCATGATTGGGGCCCTCTCCTTAAGGAACTGCTAGCTCCTGTGTTCTTGAAAGGGACCTTGATAGAGGTAGGCACAGAATGGCTTTATTATGGATCATTGCTCCTTTTGTTTTTCTTAAGAAGGGAAGATGGGGATTTTGTCTTATCTCTGCATTGGTGCTCAAATGATGAGTTGCTGTATTCTTTGGCCTGGTACAGATCTTTTGCTCTGTTCAAAATCTAGCATTCTCATAAATTATTCCAGTTAATTTGTTAGAACAGTGTTAAGAGACACTGGATAAAAGTTTTGCTTTAATGAACAATTGTGTAATAATGATATTCGAATTAGATACATGAGAGAGAGAAGAAAAACATATTTTCAGGTATACCAGAAATCAGGATAGTTTAGAAGACTGAGCCAGAATTGGACAGTGAGAACATAGACCTTGAAGTAAATTGAAAAAGAATTGTTTGGGAATAAGCCCATGAAAAGTGTAATGCCTTTAAATATTTAATTGACAGAGATGTAAGAGATGAGTATAAAATTTAAGACTCAACTTGGCTGCCTTTTTGAAAATGTGGAGAAGCTGCTTTTTTGCTGCCAGATGAATGAGGTTATAAAAGTTGTCAAGCATGATGGACTATTTACATGTAATATACAAGCTCAGAATAATGAGTCCCTAAATGATCTAGAAATTTAATGATGTTATAATCATTGTCAAAAGTCATTAGGAGCCACCAAAGAGGGAGTTCCCATTGTAGCTCAGTGGTTAAAGATCTGATACAGTCTCTGTGAGGATGCGAGTTTGATCTCTGGCC
The DNA here is from genome assembly GCF_016906955.1 of Phacochoerus africanus. Classification (NCBI taxonomy): domain Eukaryota; kingdom Metazoa; phylum Chordata; class Mammalia; order Artiodactyla; family Suidae; genus Phacochoerus; species Phacochoerus africanus. The sequence continues at coordinate 124,769,674 of NC_062549.1, forward strand.
TCATTCCGTGGGTGAAGGATCTGGCATTTCCGCAAGCTGAAGCATAGGTCCCAAATTTGGCTCAGATCCTGCGTTGCCTTGGCTGTGTTGTGCGCCGGCAGCTGCGGCTCCTGTTTGACCCCTAGCCTGGGAACATCCATATGCTGCAGGTGCTGCTATAAAAAGGGGGAGCACTAAGGAACCACCAAAGATAGCACGTATGCAGTGTCCCCTGTGTGCAAAGCATAATTATGGGGATTGGGAAGATAATGGTGATCCGTTCTATAGAGACAGAATCTTTGTTTTAACAAAACTCGACAAACCAGACCAACACACAGTATAGCCTTGTTTCTGAGTGAGGTGTTAATATATATATATTTTTTTCCATCTTTGGCTGCCCATGGCACATGGACCTCCCAGGCCAGGGATCGGATCTGAGCCACAGTCTCCACCTAAGCTGCAGCTGCTGCAACACCAGATCCCTAACCCATTGTGCCTGGCCAGGGATCAAACCTGTGTCCCAGTGCTCCTAAAATGCCACTGATCCCATTTCACCACAGTGGGAGCTCCGGTAATTTTTATTTTTATTTTTTCAGCCATTTAAAAATTATAATAGATTTATAGTGTTGTGCCAGTTTCTGCTGTACAGCAAAGTGAGACAGTCAAACATATACCTATCTGTCCGTATACATTCTTTTTTAAAAAAATTCCATCATGGTCTATTCCAGGAGATTGGATATAACTTCCTGTGCCGTATATAGACGTTGTCTGTCTATTCTAAATGTAAGAGTTTGCGTCTACCAATCCCAAACTCCCCGTCCATCCCACTTCCTCCCCCCTTCCCTTGGCAGCCACAAGTCTGTTCTTTATGTCTGTGAGTCTGTTTCTGTTGTATAGACAGGTTCATTTGCGCCACATTTTAGTTACATATATAAGTGATATTGTATGGTAGCTGTCTTTGTCTTTCTTACTTAGTATGAGAAACTAGTTGCATCCATGTTGTTGCAAATGGCATTATTTTGGTTTTTTTGTGGTTGAGTAGTATTCCACTGTATTTATGTACCATGTCTTAATCTCTTCATCTGTTGACGGACATTTGGGTCGTTGCCATATCTTGGCTACTGTGAATAGTGCTGTGGTGAACAGAGGGGGTGCATGTATCTTTTTGAATTATAGCTTTGTCCGGGTATAGGCGCAGGAGCAGGATTGCTGGATCATATGGTAGTTCTATATTTAGTTCTCTGAGGAACCTCCATACTGTTTTCCATAGTAGTTGCACCAATTTACATTCCCACCAACAGTGCAGGAGGGTTCCCTTTTCTCCAATCCTCTCCAGCATTTGTTGTTTGTAGACCTATTAGTGATGGCCATTCCGACCAGTGTGAGGTTGTACCTCATTGTAGTTTTTACTTGCATTTCTCTAATAATTAGTGATGTTGAGCACATTTTCATGTTCCTGCCAGCCATCCATATGTCTTCTTTGGAGAAATGTCTGTTTAGGTCTCTTGCCCAGTTTTTGATTGGGTTGTTTGCTTTTTTTGTTGTTGAGTTGTGTGAGTGGTTTGTGTATTTTGGAGATTAAGCCCTTGTCAGCTGCATTGTTTGCAACTATTTTCTCCTATTCTGTGGGTTGTCTTTTCCTTTTGTTTATGGTTTCCTCTGCTGTGCAAAAGCAAGCAAGTTTGATTAAGGTCCCATTTGTGTATTAAGTTTAGTTAGGTCCCATTTGTTTATTTTTATTTCTATTGCTTTCGGAGACTGACCTTAGAAAACATTTGTGCGGTTGATGTCAGAGAATGTTTTGCCTGTGTTCTCTTCTAGGAATTTTATGGTGTTTTGTCTTATGCTGAAGTCTTTAAGCCATTTTGAGTCTATTTTTGTACATGGTGTAAGTGTTCTAACTTCATTGATGTACATGCAGCTGTCCAGGTTTCCCAGCACCACTTGCTGAAGAGACTGTTTTCCTCCCATTTTATATTCTTTCCTCCTTTGTTGAAGATTAATTTACCATAGGTGTCTGGGTTTATTTCTGGGTTTTCTGTTCTGTGCCATCCATCTGTATGTGGTTTTGTACTGGTACCACATTGTTTTGATTACTGTAGCTTTGTAATACTGTCTGAAGTCTGGGAGAATTATGCCTCCTGCTTTGTTTTTTCCCTGAGGATTGCTTTGGTAGTTCTGGGTCTTTTATGGTTTCATGTAAATTTTTGGATTATTTGTTCTAGTTCTGTGAAAATTATCGTGGGTAGGTTGATAGGGATCGCTTTAAGTCTGTAGATTGCTTTGGGCAGTGTGGCCGTTGTAACAGCATTAATTCTTCCAGTCCAGCAGCATGGGATTTCTTTCCACTTCTTTGAATCCTCTTCAATTTCCTTGATTAAAGTTTTCTAGCTTTCAGTGTATAAATCTCCTAGCTCCTTGATCAGGTTTATTCCTAGGTATTTATTTGAGGTGCGATTTAAAATTTTTTTTTTTAATATTCCCTTTCTAATATTTCGTTGTTAGTATACAGAAATACAACAATTTCTGAATGTTAATCTTGTATCCTGCTAGTTTGCTGAATTTGTTGATCGATTCCAGAAGTTTTTGTGTGGAGTCCTTAGGGTTTTCTATACCGAGTGTCATGTCTTCTGCATACAGTGACAATTTTACCTCTGCTCTCCCAGTTTGGATACCTTTTCTTTCTTTTGTTTGTCTGATTGCTGTGGGTGATGAGAGTGGGCATCCTTGTCTTGTGCTAGATTTTAGAGGGAAGGCTTTCAGCTTTTCACCCTTTGGTATCATGTTGGCTGTGGGTTTGTCATAAATGGCTTTTATTATGTTGAGATGTGTTCCCTCTATAGTCACTTTGGCAAGAGTTATCATGAATGGATGTTAGATTTCGTCCAATGCTTTTTCTGCATCTGTTGAGATGATTGTGTGGTTTTCAACATTTCTTTTGTTGATGTGGTGTATTACATTGATATGCATGTGTTGAACTATCCTTGTGAATTTGGGAGGAATCCTACTTGGTCATGGTGTATGATTTTTATGTGTTTTTGGATTAGGTTTGCTGAAATGGTGATAAAGGGTAATTTGGAAGTTCTTGTGTGGTGCAGCAAGTTAAGGATCTGGCATTGTCCTGGCTATGGCACAGGTTGCAATTGTGGCTCAGGTTTGATCCCTGGCCCAGGAACTTCCATATGTTGTGGGTATGACCAAAATAAAAATAAAAATAAATAGGAGTTCCCGTGATGGTGCAGCGGAAATGAATCTGACTAGGAACCATGAGGTTGTGGGTTCGATTCCCTGGCCTTGCTCAGTGGGTTAAGGATCCGGCGTTGCCGTGAGCTGTGGTATAGGTTACAGACGTGGCTCAGATCTGGCATTGCTGTGGCTGTGGTGTAGGCCGGCAGCTGTAGCTCTGATTAGACCGCTGGCCTGGGAACCTCCATAAGCCACAGGTGCACCCCTAAAAAGACAAAAAAAAGGGGGAGGGTAACCTAGCAGTGAGTGTCCTGAATGTACTGACATGAAAAATCTTTGATACTGGGTAGTAGATGAAATGGCCAGTTAAAGTATTTTATTAAATCTTTGAATAAAATTTAACTTGTATAGTTCTTAGGTTTCAAAGACTTAAATGAATGCTGATTCCTCGAGGTTACTGCATGCTGTTTCTGGTACAGTTTTGGATATTTTAAACATTTAAAATTCTAAAAATTAGGACCTCATTCATATGAAATACTTCAATCAGAGAGCTTATAAGTATCAGCAATACTCATATTTTGAATGGGCTGGAAAAGTGTGCATCTCTGTGAACTTTATATGTAGCTTAAGGTGTTTCTGAGCTGGGACAGTCCCATCGTTAAGGGGATTTAGTGAGCTGGAGAGCAGCGCATATGGTACTCTGTAGCAGGGTTCTTTGACGAGGAATAGAAATACGGATTCGGAACTGTTAAACCACATACTTTTGGAACATTACATAGAAAAAATTAGGAGTTCCCGTCGTGGCGCAGTGGTTAACGAATCCGACTAGGAACCATGAGGTTGTGGGTTCGGTCCCTGCCCTTGCTCAGTGGGTTGACGATCCGGCGTTGCCGTGAGCTGTGGTGTAGGTTGCAGACTCGGCTTGGATCCCGCGTTGCTGTGGCCCTGGCGTAGGCCGGTGGCTACAGCTCCGATTCGACCCCTAGCCTGGGAACCTCCATATGCCACGGGAGCGGCCCAAGAAATAGCAACAACAACAACAAAAAAAAAAGAAAGAAAGAAAAAAAAAGAAAAAATTAGCAGCACAATGGACATTTTATATTTAGAAGATTTCTTAAAAACTTAAATCTTGTAAGCGGGTTAGGTTAGAGTGGAATGTTTCTGTTAATTTTGGTACATTTTCTTTTATCTCTGATATAGACGTGCAGTGGTGATGTGATTGCCATTGGTTGCTTTTCCCTATTCATTTTCTTTTCTCTTCTTTCTTTCCTTCTTTTTCTTTAGAAATTACTGCTGTAGCTTACAAAGCGAGGAGCGCTCCTTTGGTGCAAAATGTTGAAGTCAGGAAAATGTCAGTGTTTCTACAGTCACGCTGATCTGCTTAAACTTAGTGTAAAAAATTATAAAAGGTTGTTGATATTCTTGAGACTTGTTTTTTACACTAGTGTTATACATGGATTAAAAAAAGAGTAAGTACAGGTTATAATGGGTTATTTTCGGAGCAGTTTGGAATTTTCATGTGATGATGTTTCACAGTTTCATTTTCAAATATAATTTCCATCTCAATATTTTAGTTAATTGAGTTTCCTAAATAGGTAGTCACATTGGTTTTGGGCAGATCTTATTTGTCTGTCAGGTAAAATCCTTAAGCGTCGTAACATGTTCTGATATGCTGTGTTTTTACTTTTATGTCCTGCTAGTTTTAGCTCACCTTCCCATGAGTTGTTTATACTTGTCAGGACACTTTTATTTTAAGGCTGAATGTTTAGGATCCTGGCTCCATCATTTACTAGCTGATGGAATCTTGGGCAAGTTGTTTAACCTCCAGAAACTTCCATAAAATCTATCTCAGGGTTATTGTGAGGGTTAAATTAGAGAATGTAAGTCTTGTGTCTTGTCACAGTGCCTGGTCCATAGTAAAACATGCAGTAGATGATGGTAGCAGCAGCAATAGGATATCGCTGTATGTAAATTTTCCTTTCTGAAAGTTTGCTCTCAAGGTAGGAAGGATCAGGGAGAGAGATGGATATATGCTGTATGCCTAAAGAAAATAAATTAACTCAGAGAAATTTGTCATACAGACATTTAAAGGAAGAAGACTTATCAGCAGTATTACCCTTATTTCCTGTTTTTTTCCCTCCTTTCCATGTAATTCCTGTAAGCTGTTTTTTTTCTTACTCTGTTGAAGCCAGTGCTCTGTATCTTCTCTTCTTCTGACAGCTGTTAGCCTAAGTAAATGAAAGATATAATGTAAAACTTTTCTTTGAGGATATTAATAGACTGTATTTTAAAGTCTACGCTCTATTGATAATACTCAAAATATGCGAGGCATTGTTATTTATATAATAATGTTTATTCTTATGTTTACAGAGTTGGAATAATACTTCCCTTATAACCTGCTTAAAAGATTGAAGATAAATATTAACATTTGCACCAAACTTAAATCCTACTGGCACAATATTGAGTGTGTGTGTATGTATGTATTATTATAAATATGTTTTTCCCATGTTTATTCAGTTGTATATGAAGTTTTTATGGGTTCAGAACTTCCAGCATCTTGAAGAATGATAAGAAGTAACGGTGTTGGAGTTCCCATCGTGGCTCAGTGCTTAACAACCCGACTAGGAACCATGACGTTGTGGGTTCGATCCCTGGCCTTGCTCAGTGGGTTAAGGATCCGGCGTTGCCGTGAGCTGTGGTGTAGGTCGCAGACATGGCTCGGATCCTGCATTGCTGTGGCTGTGGCATAGGCTGGCAGCTACAGCTCCGATTAGACCCCTAGCCTGGGAATCTCCATATGCCACAGGAGTGGCCCTAGAAAAGGCAAAAAAAAAAAAAAGATAAAAAAAAGAAGTAACGGTGTTGCTTTACTTTGACATGGACCATTTTGAAATTTGGGCAGACGTTTTAGATGTACTTCTGAGTTTGATACGTTGCTATTTATTTTGGAGCAAATAAGAAAAGACTTTTTGGACCCATTTGACATTACAAACACTTAAACAAATACTCACTAAAAAAGTATGTTACTATAATTTGGTGAGCTCTGAGTTTGTAATCTTGTGTTAGCATTCAGAGTTGTAGTTTAAATAATTGTCCTAGAGATAAAATTTCCTGTCATGCATCTCCTGACCAATTTCCTCCTAAATTTATGAGTTTGCATAAAAATTATTGTGAAGCTTGAGTTGTTTCTAATATTCTGTTTCAGACTAAGAGTATAAATTATTAAAAATATGACGTAGTTAGAAGAACTCAGGTATCTATAGAATTATTCATCTATTTACTTTTTTAGCCAACATTTGTGGTTGAGTTTCTAGTATATACCAGATACTGGGGTGGAGGGCAAAGTAATACCTTCTCTTTGGTCAGAACAGAGAGGCGATGATGCGCTTTCAGGCTCCAACTCTGCCCCTTTCTCATTAGTGCTCCTCATCTGCAATCCTGACCTTAGTAATGGTTTCTTAATATGTTACTTCAGCATCGTTGCTTTCTTCCTTTTATATCCTTTTTTATATTTTATATCCTGAATATTTTTTTCAGATTAGAACATACGTGGTCTGTTGTGATGAAGGACTCATTAATGCAAATAATACATGACTGTTCAAGAAAATTTGGAAAAATCAGAAGTATAAATAATATTAAAACTGTAGCATTCTATTCAATTATATGCTTTTCATTTCTGTTGTGGTTATTGTTGTTGGCAGCTGCTGCTGCTGTTTTTTTTTTTTTTTAAGTAGTCCTTTGCTGGCTTTCCAGCCAGAGGGAACTATTTAAAAGTCTATTTGGCACTTATATTGCCAGTGTTTATAACAGCATTATTCACAATAGCCAGAAATTGGAAGCAACCGAAATGTCCATCAACAGATGAATGGACAAACATCAGATGAGTAGAGATCTATCTATATCTTCTAGCCTTAAATATATCAAGTTTTTCATGCACTAGAGTTTTCAGCACCTTGAAGAGCGAAAGAAGTATATGTATATAATGGACTATTATTCAGCCATGAAAAGGAATGAAGTTCTGACACATGCTGCAGAGTGGATGAACATTGAAAACATGCTGAATGAAATAAGACAGGACACAAAGTACAAATGTTGTTTGTATGATTCTACTGACATGTCTAGAATAGCTAAATTCCTAAGAGTCAGAAGGTAGATCAGAGGTTACCCAAGGCTGTGGAGAAAGGAGTGGATACATAGTTTCTGTTTGGGGTGATGAGAATATTTTGGAAGTGGACAGTGGTAATGGTTGTACCGCATTGTGAATGTAATTCCATTGAACTGCACACTTAAAAACTGTTTCAATGGCAAGTTTTTATGTTCTGTATATTTTACCACAATTAGGAAACAGGCTGGAACATTGAAGAACTTGAGGCTGGTTCACAGGTGTACTTCTAAGGTAGGCTGAGGGCTCGCTCATTCATGCTTCCCCATGCTTCCCTCGTTTATGCACCATCATTTTGGAAAAAAAGACTAGCTCTGATTGAGTGCTAAGTTTATGGATAATTAATTTTTCTTAATCATTTTCTTTTTTCCCATAAATATGGGTCACTTATAATGAAAATATCTACAAATAAGACTTGTTTTCAAAACAAGATCAGATCAGAAAATATTTATCTTCTTTGGCCTACTAGCTAATATTCTTTTCTTTCTCTTTCTCTTTTCTTGATCTTCTTTCACTTTTTCTTGGTTGTATGTATTATTCCTTAATTACTCAGTTTTTAATATAACCAAACTGGAGATAATTGGGAAAAAAAAAAAAAGAAAGAAAGGACTCTTCCCATCCACAGATTCACTACTGTAACATCAAGTTTCTTGGTTTTAATTTGAATGTGTTTTCTTCTGTTCTCTTCTTTGCTTGTATCTTTGTTCTAATAAAACTTTGTATATAATTTGAGTTCTTTTTTTCAGTTTTTGTTACATGAGCATTGTAACATTCTGCATGTTGTCTGCCTTACTTACTGTCTTCCTAACCATCTTTTTAAAACAAAGTTAGGAGTTCCCGTCGTGGCGCAGTGGTTAACGAATCCGACTAGGAACCATGAGGTTGCGGGTTCGGTCCCTGCCCTTGCTCAGCGGGTTAACGATCCGGCGTTGCCGTGAGCTGTGGTGTAGGTTGCAGACGTGGCTCGGGTCCCGCGTTGCTGTGGCTCTGGCGTAGGCTGGTGGCTACAGCTCCGATTCAACCCCTGAGCCTGGGAACCTGCATATGCCGCAAGAAATAGCAACAACAACAAGACAAAAGACAAAAAAAAAGTCCTGAGGGAGTTCCTGTTGTGGCCCAGCGGAAACAGATCGGACTAGTACCCATGAAGATTCAGGATTGATTCCTGGCCTTGCTCAGTGGGTTAAGGATCCGGTGTTGCCATGAGCTGTGTGAGCCGTGAGCTGTAGCTCCGATTTGACCCCTAGCCTGGGAACTTCCACAGGCTGTGGGTGCAGCCCTAAAAAACAAAAACAACAACAACAAAAAACCAAAACAAAATAAAACAAAAAACCCCCCAAAGTCCTGAAAGAAGCCAGAGGAAAAATAGACCTCACCAGGGGAGAGGTAATTATTGAGTTTCATCAAATTCTCAGAAACCATGTGAGCAAGAGGAAAGTGAAATATTTAAGTGCCGAGAAGAGAGGAAAAACATCAACCTCTAGAATTTTGTGTCTTGCAGTATTATCCTTTAACAGCAAAACAAATAAAAACTTTGGTAGACAAACAAAAATTAAGGGAATTTGTTGCCAGTAAACCTGCCTGGCAAGAAATGTTGAGACAATTTCTTCAGAGAGAAGGGAAATAATACAGGTCAGAAACTCAGACCTTACTTTCTTACATGAAATAAGGAAGAAAAAGGAAAGAGCGAAGGTATATTTAAAACTTTAGTTTTAAAAGGAAAAGAGTGAAGGTATATTTAAAATTTTAGTATTTTTTGTTCTTTTTGATCTAATAGATACTAGTTCAAAATAATAATATCAACAGATGTATTCGATTATGTATATTTATATACATATGCTGTGCATAAGCCTAACACCAATGATATAAGGGCAGGGTGAAGATTTGTAATTATTTTGTTATTATAAGGTATTTACACTACCCATGAAGTGCTGTGATGTTATTTGAAAGTGGAATTGGATAAGCTATAATTGTATATTACAAACTCTAGAGCAGCCACTAAGAAAAGAAAAAAAGTATAACTAATATACTAAGAAAGGTGAGAAAATAGAATCATAAAACTTCATTGAAACCACAAAAGGCAGAAAAAGAGTGGAAGGCTGGGAACAAAGAACAAGGGCAACAAATAGAAAACAATAACAAACATGGTAGATACTAGGCCAGCTTTATCAATAATCCCTTTGAACATCGGTGGTCTAAACGCACAAATTAAAAGACAGAGCTTTTTTAGAGTGGATCAAAAAATAAGATTCACTTATGTCGTCTCTAGGAAATCCCCTTTAAAGATTTGGGATTAAGAGGTACAAACTACTATGCATATAGTAAATTCGCTACAGGGATATATTATACAGCACAAGGAATATAGCCAATATTTTATAATAACTAAGCGGAGTATAACATTTATAAAATTGTGAATCACTGTGCTATACATTATATAATATTGTAAGTCAGTTATACCTCAATTAAAAAAAAGACACATAGATTAAAAGTAAATGGACGGCAGTGTTCCCCAGTGGCTCAGCAGGTTAAGTAAGGATCTGGCATTGTCACTGCAGTGACTCTGGTTGCAGCTGTGGCATGAGTTTAATCCCTGGCTTGGGAATTTGCACGTGCTATGGGCGTGGCCAGAAAAAGGAAAAAAAAAAAGTAAATGGATGGAGAAAGATATAAAAGATATACCATTGCTACCACTAGTTAAAGTAGGAGTAGCTATGTTAATTTTAGACACCAGATTTCAGGCCAAGGAAAGTTTTCATAGTTGAAGAAAGAGGGGAATTACATAATGATAAAGGGATCAATTTTTCAAGAAGACATAACAGTCCTCAATATGTATCGTGTGTGTGTGTGTGTATTTTATCAGCAAATACTAGCAAACTGAATCCAGCAATGTATAAAAAGAATCACATATTGTGATCAAGTGGGAGTCATCTCAGCTATGACAGGCTGGTTTAACTTTTTTTTTTTTTTTTTGCCACACCTGGGGCATGTGGCAGCTCTTGAGCCAGAGAGCGAACCCGAGGCACAGCAGTGACAATGCCGATCCTTAACCACTAGGCCACCAGGGAACTCCTGGTTTAAGTTTTGAAAGTCGTTAATCCATCACATCAGCAGGTTAAAGGAGAAAAGTCATGTGGTCATATCAGTACATGCAGAAAAGCATTTGACAAAATCCAGCACCTATTCATAAAAACTCTCAGCAAACTGGAATAGAAGACTACTTTGTCAACTTGATAAAGAATATGTACAAAAATATACAGGTGGGAGTTCCTGCTGTGGTGCAGTGGGATTGGCAGTGTCTTGGGAGCACTGGGACACAGGTTTGATCCCCGATCTGTCACAGTGGGTTAAGGATCCAGCGTTGTGCAGTTGCAGCTTACATTGCAACTAAAGCTCAGATCTGATCCCTGGCTGAGGAGCTCCATGTGCTGTGGGGAAGCCAAAAGAGAAAAAAAAAATGTACAGCTGACATCATACTTAACAGTGAGAAACCTGAGGCTTTCCCATGAAGATCCGAAACAAAGCAAGGACGTTCCCTATCACCGTTGCGTTTCAGCACCGTACTGGAAGTCCTAGTTAATACGATAAGATTTAAAAAAGGAAATAAAAAGTATTCAGACTGGGAACAACAAGAACAACAAAGACTGTCTTTTCAGATGATATGACAGAAAATCTGAAAGATTTGACTAAAAAAACTTCCTGGAATGAATAAGCAGTTTTAGCAGAGTTATAGGGGGAAAAATACACAATCAGTTGATTTCCTATTACCAGCAAAGAACCTGTGGCGTTTGAATTAAAAAACACAGTATCATTTATAGTAACCCCAAAAAATGAAAGCCTTGGATATAAATCTAACATGTGCAGAGTCCAGATGAGGAAAACTGTCAAAACTGGTGAATGAAATAAAAAGCTACTAAATAGAGAGATCCTGTTAGTTCCTGTTAGATAGGAAAGTTTAATATTTCAGGAAGATCATTTATTCCCACCTCGATTTGTGGATTCAGCGCAGCCCCAGTCAAAATCCCAATGATTCTAAAATTTATAAGGAGAGTTGACAGACCTAGAATAGCCAACAGTGTTGAAGGAGAAGAAAGAAGAAAGCTGGAGGACCCATGCCCATCTATCAACTTTAAGATACATTGTAAAGCTGTGGTATTCAAGACCGTATTGATGAAAGAATAGACAGATTAATGGGGCAGAATAGAGAGCCCAGAATAATCCCACATAAATATAGCCAATTTTGACAAAGGGGCAAAAGCAATATGATGGAGAAAAGATAATCTTTTCAACAAAAGGTGTTGGAGCAACTAGGCATGCATATGCCAAAAAAAAAAAAAAAGAAGAAGAATCTAGGGACAGATCATACAGCCTTCACAAAAATCAATTCGAGATGGATCACAGACCTTAAAGTAAAATGCAAATGTTACATAGTAGAAAATCTAGATGACCTTAGGTTTGGCAATGACTTCTGTATTTTAATTTTTTTTTGGCCACACCTATGGCATGTGGCAGTTCCCAGGCCAGGGACTGAATCTGAGCTACAGCTGAGGCCTGCGCCACGGCCACATCAGCACTGGATCTAAGTGGCATCTGAGACCTGCACTGCAGCTTTCGGCAACGCTGGATCCTTAACTCACTGAACGAGGCCAGGGATTGAACCTGCATCCTCACAGGGGCAATGTTGGGTTCTTAACCCATTGAGCCACAATGGGAACTCCGGGAATGACATTCCTTTTAATAGCCATTTTGCTTCCTGTTGTATAGTGGTGTCAAAATTTATTTGCTCATTTTTTGATTGATGGGCATTGTGGTTATCACTAGTTGTTTCCTGTTATAAATCTATGATGGATTTGAGTTCATATATCCTTGCTCATCTGGGTAAAGAATTCTTTTGGACAGATTCCTGAGTCAGTCTGTATTCATATAAAATTTTGATATGTCCTAACAAGTAGTCCTTGAAAACAGCTATACTACTGTATATACTCAGCAGTAATATATTAGAAAATCTCATTTACTTTATGCAAACTGTGAATTTTTTTTTGTCTTTTTGTCTTTTTAGGGCTGCACCCTCGGCATATGGAGGTTCCCGGGCTAGGGGTCTAATCGGAGCTACAGCTGCCAACCTACACCAGAGCCACAGCAACACTAGATCCGAGCTGCGTCTGCTACCTACACCACAGCTCACGGCAACGCCAGATCCTTAACCCACTGAGCGAGGCCAGGGATTGAACCTGAAACCTCATGGTTCCTAGTCAGATTTGTTTCCACTGCGCCACAACGGGAACTCCAAAACCATCAATTTTTTTTAATAAATGAAACATTTCAAACTCAAAAGGTAAAAAGGAAATTATAATAAATGCCTTTGTTCCTATCACCCGCCGTAACAAGTAAACATTACACTTGTAGTCATAGTGCCCCCTCCCCTTCTAAACATTCTTACACTTGTGAAATGTGTGTGTTCATAAATAACATTATTTACATAAGGTGTTAGCCTTCCCTATGGTTCCCAGTGGTTCCCACCTCCTGATATTTACACTCCATGTAATTTCTCCCTACATGGAATAGGGCTGACACGTGCAACCAATAGGATATTGCAGAAATGATGGAGCGTGACTTAAAATGCTGGGTCATACAAGGTATGGCATCGTAGGTTTTGCTTACTTGTTCTGCAGGAAACCAGCTGCCAAGTTGTGAGGATGCATATATATTTACCAGTCTTACAGAAGGGCCAATGGTGAGGAGCTGAAGCCTTCTGCCAGTAACCATGCGAAGGGGCCATCTTGAAGCAGGTCTTCCAGCCCCAGTCAGACCTTCTGGCCAAGATTTTGTCTGCAGTTTTATGAGATACCCTGAGCCAGAATCACCTGTCTAAACTGTACCCTAATCCCTGACACACAGAAACTGTGAGATAATAAATAGTTGATGCTTTAAGCTACTAGATTTAGGAGTAACAGATGAGAGAAAGAGAGAGAGAGATAAGCAGGTAGATAGGAGAGCCTTGGTTGTGAATATTTCCCCCTGTGCTTGTGAATTATTTTCAAGGGAAATTATTAGATTGGAAAATCCCAAAATACTAGTAGGAATTCAGATGTTGGGTGGCCAGAAAGAATGATATCAACCTCTATATAGTGAAGTTAGCATAATGCTGTATCCCTAAACCCTTCTCCCAACTTTTCTTTGGGGGTTATCCTACCCTTACTTGAATGTGGAAAAATAAGGGGGGACTAATAAATGGAGGGATTAAGATAATTGATTATAGTTGTTGAACAGTTAAGTATTTGTTAGGATGGGGACATATTAACAGGATAAGGTCAGTGATGGAATGAGAGGACCACACTCAGGTAGGACCTGTTGTCGGTGTGACCAAAGCTATTCCGTAATAACTTTGAACCTTTCACTTCTCCCCAAAGATGCAGAATTACTTGTCCTTTGTATTTGTTTCCCTATTATCTTGTGTATACTTTTCTGTGATTTTTGCTATATTTGTTTCCATGTTTGTCTCCTTAGGCTCCATCAGTGGTGCTCTTGAGGACAGGGCAAGACAGGAGCCAAATGTCGTTCCTCCCCCCACTTAAGACACTTGTTAACTCAAGGGAGTGTAAAAAGTTGGGCCAAGAAAGTAAATGTAATCACATCACACCTCATAGAACAACTTGGACTTGTTACACAGCCGTATTAATACATACACTGAATCTTGTTCCAGTGAAAAGTATATTTTAATTATGTAGGGTTAATGAGGTGTTAAGAACTGTGTGTATGTTATAATGGGCAAGGAGTGGAGGCTATGGGTGGTGGGGAAGAGAATTGTCCTTTTTCATAGTGAGAAGTCAATAGATAAAATATTTAAAACTTTTTTTTTTGGGTCATAGGCCTCATATAACTGATAAAAAAAAATTATAAGGGAGAAAAAAGGTGATGCAGCAGATGTTAGCTAAAGTAAGCCCTGGTATTCCTATTACTGCATCTGTGGTTGACGTGAGCCTTCAAAAATTATTTGAAGAATTTTGTTTATATGTGCATGAAGTTCTCAAAGGGATTTGTGACCCTAAAACGTCAAAGCTTGCCTTAGCAAGAGGGGGGTGGTATGGTGATGGTGGTGTTTTTCAGCATTTTCCTAAGATGTGATTGTTTTGTTGTTGGTTCTTGATTATTTTTTCTTTCTTTCTTTCTTTTTTTTTTTTTTTTTGGTTTTCTTAGGACTGCACCTTTGGGCACATGAAAGTTCCCAGGCTGAGGGTTGAATCAGAGCTGAGCTGCCAGCCTACATCACAGCCACAGCACCACGGGATCCCAGCTCATGCCTGTGACCCACACCACAGCTCACAGCAACACCAGATCCTTAACCCGCTGAACGAGGCCAGGGATCGAACCTGCGTCCTCATGGATGCTAGTCAGATTTGTTTCCACTGAGCCATGATGGGAACTCCTAGAATTTATTCTTTATTGCACAAACATTTCTTTAGTATCTGCCTTTTTTTTTTCTTTTTTTTTGGCTGCCCCATGGCACATGGAGTTTCTGGGCCAGGGATCGGATCTGAATTGCAGTTGTGACCTACTGGGCTGGGCTGGGCTTCAAACTTGTGTCCCAGGGCTCCCAAGATGCTCTGATCCCATTGCACCAAGGCAGGAACTCGGAGTATCTGCTTTACGGTAGACACAGTCTCTGGTACTGGGGATATAGAGATCTCGAGGACATAGTCTCTTCTTTGGGGGCAGTCAGGTAGCAGATGAAAGTGAGAGAAACGTTATTGAGAACTTGTGACTGCTCAGGCTTCATTGTTCACATTATAGAAGAGTTGCCTTCTAAAGAGTTAGAAATGAGGAGTTCCCATTGTGGCTCAGCGAGTTAAGAACCGACTAGTATCCATGAGGATGTGGATTTGATCCTTGGCCTTGCACAGTGGGTTAAGGATCCAGCATTGCCGCAAGCTGCAGCATAGGTTGCAGCTGTGGCTCGGATCTGGCGTTGCTGTGGCTCTGGTGTAGGCCTATAGCTATAGCTCCGATTGGACCCCTGGCCTGGGAACCTCCATATGCCATGGGTTCAGCCCTAAAAAGAAAAAAAATTAAAAGTTAGAAATGATAGGGTGTCTTGGCAAGTGAAACGGGTACCTTGTTCTGAAGTGAGAGACAAGGATGTTTGGAGGCAGGCAGAGAAGTGAAGGAGGCACGTAATGCTTTGGCTTCGTCAGGGCGAGGCTGTTTGGTTGGTGGTGTCTGTAGAACCGGATGGTGAAGAAAGTTGGGGAAAGGCATGAAGAGTGGACTGCATCAGAGCTTTGATGAAAGGTGAGGAGGGTTGTCCAGCGTTGCCTGCATCATGATTGGGTCTTTGTTATTTTATGGAGAAATTTGTTCTGACCTAAATTTTGTTATGTACAGTACACAATGAATTTTTATTTAAAGTACATAAAGTATGGAAGAAAATATATCTAATATTAATAGTACTGACCTAAATTTTTCCTATTTTAAAGTTTTATTGCAGTATAGTTGATTTACAGTGTTGTGATAATTTCTGCTGTAAGTCATGACCTAAATTTTATTTTTTATTATTATTATTTTTTATTTTTATTTTTATTTTTTGGTCTTTTTGGCCTTTTCTAGGGCCACTCCCATGGCATATGGAGGTTCCCAGGCTAGGGGTCAAATTGGACCTGTAGCCACCAGCCTACGCCACAGCCACAGCAGCTCGGGATCTGAGCCGCATCTGTGATCTACACCACAGCTCACGGCAACACCTGGATCCTTAACCCACTGAGCAAGGCAACCTCATGGTTCCTAGTCGTATTCGTTAACCACTGTGCCATGACAGGAGCTCCATGACCTAAATTTTAAAAAGTTTTCTTTTTTGCTGCACCCATGGTATATGGAGGTTGCCAGGCTAGTGGTCAAATTGGAGCTGGTCTACACCACAGCTCACAGCAATGCAGGATCCTTAACCCCCTGAGCAAGGCCAGGGATAGAACCTGTGTGCTAATCGGGTTTGTTACCGCTGAGCCATGAAGGGAACTCCAAAAACAGCTTTCTTGATACATAATTCACACACTATACAATTCATGCATTTGAAATGTACTATTCGGTAGTTTTTCGTATATTCACAGGTACGTGTAGCCATCGTTAGAGTCAATTTTAGAACAGAAAGACCCCTTTAACTCTCCTTCCCCGTCCCTTCAGCCTGCTCAGCCCTGTGCGCCCATTCCTCAACCTTCTGTCCACGGCGATGCCTGTCCTAGACCTCTCATGTGCATGGAATCATTATATGTGGTATTTTGTGACGGGCTTCTTTCACTTAGCATGATGTTTTCAAGATTAATCTGTTAGAGACCATGTCGATACGCATCCCTTTTTATAGCTGTAACCTATTTTTTAAAACGTAAATTTAATTAAAATTGCTTATGCCACTGAACTAAACTCTTTTGGGCATTTTTACCGAAACATTTCTATTTTATTTTAGTCGTTTGTCTTAGTTAAAATATAAATATTTAAGAGTTCCTGTCATGGCTCAGCAGGTTAAAAACCCGACCAGTATCCATGAAGATGAGGGTTCGATCCCTGGCTTTGCTCAGTGGGTTAAGGATCCAATTTTGCCATGAACTGTGGTGTAGGTCGCAAAAACAGTGTGGATCCTGTGTTGCTGTGGCTGTGGTGTAGGCCGGCAGCTGCAGCTCCCATTTGACCCCTAGTCTGGGAACTTCCATATGCCATGGGTGTGAACCTAAAAAGGGAAATATCTCTCTATCTCTATCTGTCTATCCATATGTATATCTGTCTATCCATATGGATATATATATGGATAGATAGATATAGATATATCTTCAACTTAATTTTATCCCATATCATTAAAAAACCAAGATTCCTGTTTCAAGAGACTATCCTACTTGTTAAAAGACTTCCTTGAATATCTTATTTCTTGGCATTGCTTTAGCATACTAATCAAAATGCCATTTTTGTAGCAGCGAAAAAGTAATGATGTGGTTTAAAATGTATCTGACTCTGAGCTACAAATCCATGGTATGTTTTCTTTTTTTTTTTTTTGTCTTTTTGCCATTTCTAGGGCCGCTCCCGCGGCATATGGAGGTTCCCAGGCTAGGGGTCTAATCGGAGCTGTAGCCACTGGCCTAAGCCAGAGCCACAGCAACGCGGAATCCGAGCCGAGTCTGCAACCTATACCACAGATCACGGCCACGCCGGATCGTTAACCCACTGAGCAAGGGCAGGGACTGAACCCGCAACCTCATGGCTCCCAGTCGGATTCGTTAACCACTGCGCCACAACAGGAACTCCTCCATGGTATATTTTCTAACTAAAATGCTGTTCTCTCAGGCTTGGAGTATCAATGTAATTTTATGATTCTACTCTTTACTTATGTTTTCTTAGTGTACTGTCCTTGTGCCTACACAGCATGCTACAGATAGGTAAAAAATATTTTTTCGCAATTGCATGAGTCTATCCTCTCAAAAACAAAAGCAAGTACAGTATGATGTCTTTACTAATACTCTATACTTTTTGACTTCCTGGCTTTATTTGAAATGTTGTTAGGTAATTTTTTGTGTGAATTAGAGCTGTGTAACGAACCACCATGAAACTTGATGGCTTAAAACAATCATCTTAGTGAGTCTGTGGATTTGTGGGTCAGGAGTTTGGATAGTCTTAGCATGAGGGCTTGTGAAGCTGAGAGGCTGGGAGCACTCAAGAGGCTGGGGGCTGGAATTTTTGATAATGTGTGTATCCACGCTCGTGTCTAGTGGTTGATGATGGGGCCTCAGTGGAGCTGTTAGCAGAATGTGGCCTTCCCATGTGGTCTCTGTGTGGGCTGGTTTAGGCTTCTTAGCCTGGGTTCCAGGAGTGAGCCTTGGTAATGACTTGAGATGTATGCTGTCGGTTGAGGCAGTCAGAAAGGTCTGCTCAGGTTTAAGGACGTGAGACGGACACTGTATCCCTCAGTGGAAAGATGTGGGATAAGAAGTGTGGCCGTGTTATGGATTGATTTGTGCCCCTCTCTCCCCGCAGCCCCCTTCCCGAACAGGGGAAGCCCTCACCCCACCAGTACCTCGGGATGCCACCTTACTTGGAAAGAGGTTTGTTGCAAATCTAATTAGGGGAGAATGCCATGTGGCATTGGAGGCAAAGATTGAAGTGCTTGAAGTGCTGCAGCTACGAGCCAAGAAATGACAGAGATTGCTGCCAGACCCCCAGAGGCCAGGAGGGGCCAAGGGAGGACTCTCCCTTCAGGTTTTGGAGGGAAAATGACCTAGTGGATGCCTTGATTTTGAATTTCTAGCCCGTAGGACTATGAGACAACAAATTTCTGATGCTTTAAGCCACCAGGTTTGTGGTATTTTGTTAGGAAGTCCTAAGAAACGAATATAGTCCATCTTTGGCACATACAGCCTGCTACAGGTGTGTTGTAAAAATTATTCTTATGGGTTTTTTCCCTCTACTTGTATTTGATAATGATCTAGCCCGTCTGCACTTTTCTATATCCAATAGACATGTACTAGGAGCGGCTGTTTTAATAGCCATCAGCCTAGTTTATATGTTAACATTTTTTGGTGAAAGGGTACAAAGCATGGAAATTATCAGTATATATAGTTGGAAAGAGAGTTGGAACAGGACTTAGATTCTTTGAAATGTGCTGTTAACAGTCAGTATTTATTAAGGGAATATTAATTTTGAGTGCCTGCTACTCACATAGCTTTGTTCTTTTTTAAAAAAGATGAAGTATTATTGATTTGCAATATATTATATTAGTTTCATGTGGACAGTATAGTGATTTAGTGTTTTTGCAGGTTATACTCCATTACAGAGTGTTATAAGATACTGAATATAATTCCCTGTGTTATAGTCTGTCTGTGTTTCTTACCTGTGTTATATGTAGTAGTTTGTGTTTGTTCATCTCATTCCCCTAACTTTTCCGTACTCCCTTCCCTCTCTTCTTTAGTAACTGTTTGTTTTCTATATCTGTCTGTTTCTGTTTTGCATTTACTTTAATTTGTATTTTTAGATTCCACATATTAAGTGATAACACAGTGTTTGTCTTTCTCTAATTTCAGTCAGCCTAACATTCTCTAGATCCTTCCCTGTTGCTGTAAATGGCAGTATTTCATTCTTTTTTATGCGTGAGTAATAGTCCATTTATATATATTTACACCCATACATACAAACCCCCCATCTTCTTAATCCAGTCATCTCTTGGGCCCTTGGGTTGTTTCCATCCTTTGGCTGTTGTAAATAGTGCTGCTACGAACGTTGGTGTATATGTATTTTTTTTGAAGTAGCGTTTTCTTTTCTTTTCTTTTCTTTCTTTTTTTTTTTTTGTCTTTTTGCCATTTCTTGGGCCGCTCTCACGGCATATGGAGGTTCCCAGACTAGGGGTCCAATTGGAGCTGTAGCTGCCAGCCTACACCAGAGCCACAGCAACGCGGGATCCAAGCCGCATCTGCGACCTACACCACAGCTTGTGGCAACGCCGGATCCTTAACCCACTGAGCAAGGGCAGGGATCAAACCCTCAACCTCATCGTTCCTAGTCGGATTCGTTAACCACTGCGCCACGACGGAACTCCTGAAGTAGTGTTTTCATTTTTTCCCCAGATATACATCCAGGAGTGGAATTGCTAGATCATCTGGTAGTTCTGTTTTTAGTTTTTGAGGAACCTCCATACTGTTTTCTATAGTAGCTGCCCCAACTTACATTCCCACCAACAGTATAGGAGGGTCTCCTTTCTCCACACCCTCTCCAGCACTTGCTGTTTGTACACTTTTTGATGATAGCCATTCAAATCAATGTCAGGTAGTACCTCACTGTGGTTTTGATTTGCATTTCATAATTAGTGATGCTGAGCATCTTTTATGTGTCTTTTAGCCATGTGTATGACTTCTTTGGAGAAATGTCTAATCAGATCTTCTGTTCTTTTTTTTTTTGTCTTTTTGTTGTTGTTGCTATTTCTTGGGCCGCTCCCGCGGCATATGGAGGTTCCCAGGCTAGGGGTTGAATCGGAGCTGTAGCCACTGGCCTACGCCAGAGCCACAGCAACGCGGGATCCGAGCCGCGTCTGCAACCTACACCACAGCTCACGGCAACGCTGGATTGTTCACCCACTGAGCAAGGGCAGGGACCGAACCCGCAACCTCATGGTTCCTAGTCAGATTCGTTAACCACTGCGCCACGACGGGAACTCCCTGTTCATTTTTTTTTATTGGGTTGGCTTTTTTTTCTTTTTAATACTGAGTTGTGTAAGCTGTTCGTGTGTTTTGGTTATTAAGCCCCTGTTGGTCTCATCATTTGCACATATTTGCTCCTTTCCATTAATTGTCTTTTTTTTGTTAGTGGTTTCTTTTGCTGTGCAAAACTTTTATGTTTTAATTAGGTTACATTTGTTTATTTTTGCTTTTATTACTCTTGCTTTAGAACATTGATACAAGAAAATATTGCTATAATTTATGTCAGAATGTTCTGCCTATGTTTCTTCTAGAAGTTTTATGGTTTCAGGTCTTATATTTAGGTCTTTAAAGCATTTTGAGTTTATTTTTGTGTATGGTGAGAGAAATGTTCTGATTTCATTGTTTGACATGTAGCTGTCCAGTTTGCCCAGCACCACTGTTGAAGAGACTGTCTTTTTTCCATTGTATATTCTTTTCCCTTTTGTTCTAGATTAGTGATGTTAGGTGCATGGGTTTATTTTTGGGCTCTTTATGCTGTTCTGTTGAGCTGTGTGTCTGTTTTTGTGCCAGTGACATGCTGTTTTGATTATTGTGCAAGTAGCTTTGTTCTTAACTCATCAAGATAATTAAAGAGGAGTTCCCATCGTGGTGCAGTGGTTAACGAATCTGACTAGGAACCATGAGGTTGCGGGTTCGATCCCTGCCCTTGCTCAGTGGGTTAAGGATCTGGCGTTGCCGTGAGCTGTGGTGTAGGTCGCAGACGCGGCTTGGATCCCGCGTTGCTGTGGCTCTGGTGTAGGCCGGTGGCTACAGCTCCGATTAGACCCCTAGCCTGGGAACCTCCATATGCCGCAGGAGCGGCCCAAGAAATGGCAAAAAGACAAAAAAAAAAGACAATTAAAGAGCAGTTTCTTTACAGACTTGTGTTTGCCAGAGTTGAGGCAGGAGGGAGTGGGATGGACTGGGAATTTGGGGTTAGTAGATGCAAACTATTACATTTAGAATAGAAAAGCAGTCTCTTGGGATAGACCATGTTGGAAGATAATAAAGAAAAGGAATGTAAATATATGTGGGACTGGGTCACTTTACTGTAAATCAATTATACTTTCATATAAAAAAACTAAAAAAAGAGTGGTCTCTTTGACCTATTCTACTCTTTTTGGGTGACAATATGAATGTATAGCAAATAATTTTTTATTTCTTAAGGAACTAAGAGGCAGTATGTCTAAATGGTTAATGATGTAGCAACATAGGGATAATGTGATACATAAACCATAGGGTCGAAGGTAAAGTTAGGCGATAACATCAAGTATCTGAGTATAAGCAGTCAGTAAATATTAACTGTCGTTATTGATGAATGTCAAAATATTCAGTACAGTTGTCCTCACTGTCACGGGGGTTGGTGCCAGAAACCCCATGGGTACTAAAATTTGGGGATACTCAATAGCATAGTATTTGCATATGACCTACACACATCTTCCTGTGTACTTTAACTCATATCTAGACACTTATAATACCTAATAAAATATAGATGCTGTGTTCATAGTTGTTGGTGAGTGGCAAATTCAAGTTTTGCTTTTTGGAAGTTTCTGGAATTTTTTTCCCCCCTCAATATTTTTGATCCATGGTTGGTTGAACTGATGGATGTAGGACCTAGTTTTATAGAGAAGTGACTATATAGACAAAAAGTAACCATAGAAATGGAAAGAAAAGTGGGAATAGAAGGTTAACAAACATTTTAAATATGAGTACTGGTTGGAAACAGCATTTCTTGGAATATGTTTGCAGATAATGGTGAAAAAGTAATTTATGGGCAGTTAAGTTTGGAAGGTACATTCCTTTACCATCTACTTTGATAGTGTACAATAATATAGTTATGGCCCTAAGATGAGAAGTTCTATAAATACACATATCATATACATATACATATACATATATGTAACACATATATACATATTTATAATCTTGAGAGGAAGGTATATTTATAATCTATAGGACTTCAGCTTTCGGCAGTATGGTTCACTATATAGCTTGGAAAAACTTCCTATTTAAAACCAGCTAGAAATTAAAACTTTTTTTTTTTTGGTCTTTTTATAGCTGCTCCTGGCACATGGAAGTTCTCAAAGCTGGGGGTTGAATTGTGGAGCTACTGCTGCTAGCCTACGCCACAGCCACACAATGCCAGGTCTAAGCCGCATCTGTGACCTACACCACAGTTTATGGCAATGCTGAATCCTTAACCTATTGAATGAGGCCAGGGATTGAACCCACCTCCTCCCTCACAGACACTATATTGGCTTCTTAACCCCCTTGAGCCACAATGGGAACTCTGCAAATGTATTTTATTTATTTTATTTTTTGTCTTTTTGCCTTTTCTAGGGCCGCTTCCTGCGGCATATGGAAGCTCCCAGGCTAGGGGTCCAATCCGATCTGTAGCTGCCGGCCTACACCAGAGCCACAGCAACGTGGAATCCGAGCTGCGTCTGCAACCTACACCACAGCTCATGGCAACGCCGGATCCTTAACTCACGGAGCAAGGGCAGGGATCGAACCCGCAACCTCATGGTTCCTAGTCAGATTCGTTAACTACTGTGCCACAATGGGAACTCCTGCAAATGTCATTAAATGCAAATTGTATTTCCACAAAGGTAAGGGAAATATCTCTGAGCCAAAAGCAGCCAGAAATTGGAAACCACATGGCTTTCAAACCCACATGTGTTGTGTGAAGAACTTATTTATTTATTTGAATAGTTGATAGAAAGCTAGAGTAGCTGTGTTAATTTCACACTAAGCTGACTTAAGAAGAAGGTAGATTATCAGACACTGTGTATTGACAAAAGGGTCAAGTCTCCAAAAAGACATTGTTGATGGGGTAAAAACTGATAGAATTTCAAGGAGAAATAGATGGATTCACTGTTACAGTTGGAGAATTCAGCACCTGTCTTTCCATAACTTACAGAGACAGCAGGCAGAAAATCAGTAAAGATAAGCTGAACAATACCATTGGTCAGCTGGATTTAATGACACTTATCTGGCAACTGCATTAACGCATGTTCTTTTCAGTCTCACATAGAATAGTCACTAAGATGCTTATATTTTGGGTCATAAACCACACCTGAAACATGTGGTCTCAGGCCACAGGGGAATTAAGGTAGAAAAGTAGTTGGAAAATCTGAAAAAAATCGGAGATTTTTCTATACCACACCTCCAGGTAACACATAGGTCAAAAAAAGTCCAAAGAAAAGTTTTAATATTTTGAACTAAAAATGAAAAGCAGCAAAAGCAGAGCTTGAAGTTTATAGCATTGACTATATATGTTAGAAAATAAGAAAGATTTAAAGTGACTATCTTCAGCTTCCAGCTTTATAGAAGTAGAGAAAAAGAGCACTATAAACCTTATAAACCTTAAGCAAGAGGAAGAAAAGAAAGGCTAGAGCATAGATAAATAAAACTGAAAACGGGAAGACAGAGAAAATCGGCAAAACTAAAAGCTGGTCTTGGAAAAGACAGATAAAATGACAGACCTCTAGCCAGGCTAACAAAAACGAAAGCGAGAAAGACTGTTAATATAAGGAACGAAAGAGGTAAATTTCTTTTTTCCTTTAGTTGTGATGAAATACAGAATTGACCCTTGAACAATATGGGGGTTAAGGGAGTTGACCCTTGTTGCACAGCTGAAAATCCGCGCATAACTTTACAGCTGGCTCTGTATTTGTGGTTCTGCAGCCACAGAGTCAAACACCTGCAGATCTTGCAGTACAGCATACGTATTTATTCCAAAACGTCTGTGTATACATAGACCCATGCAGTTCAAACCCGTGTTGTTAAGGGTCAACTGTATGTAACAAAAAATTACCGTTGTGAGCATTTTTTAATGTGCAGTTCAGTGGCCTTAAGTACATTCGCACTGCTGTGCAACCGTATCCCCATCCGTCTCCAGAGTGCCCAGTCAACTCCCCACACCCACTTCTCTGGCAACCACCATTCTACCTTCTGCCTCGTAAGAATGGACTACCCTGGGTACCTCATATTTGTCATTTTGTGACTGACTTATTTCACTTAATGTCTTTAAGTTGGCACATCAAAATTTCCCTCCTTTATAAGGCTGAGTAATGTTCCATGGAATATAATGTATATATACCACATGCAAAAATCCATTCATCAATTGATGAAACACTCGAGTTGCTTCTGCCATCTGGATATTGTGAATGATGCTGCTATGAACTTGGGTGTACAAATATCTCATTAAGTCCCTAGTTTTACTCCTCTTGGGGATATACCCAGAAGTGGAATTGGCGGGGTTATATGGTAACTATGTACTCGATACTTTGAGGCACCGTCATACTGTTTTTCACAGCAGTTGCGTTAAGTTTTGTTCCTGTCAACAAAACCAACGCTTATTATTTTCTGCTTTTGTTTCTTTTTTATTTTCTTATTTCCTTATGTGTGTGAAATGGTATCTTATTGTGGCCTGGG
This sequence comes from Phacochoerus africanus, assembly GCF_016906955.1. Classification (NCBI taxonomy): domain Eukaryota; kingdom Metazoa; phylum Chordata; class Mammalia; order Artiodactyla; family Suidae; genus Phacochoerus; species Phacochoerus africanus. The sequence goes on from NC_062549.1 coordinate 124,794,637, forward strand.
TTTGCTTTCCCTGATTAGTGATGTTGAGCCTCTTTTCATATGCCTGTTGTGCTTACTGGCTACTTGTATGTCTTTGGAGAAATGTCTGTTCAGGTTCTTTGCCCATATTTTATTGAGTTGAATAATTGATTTTCTTTTTATATTCTAGATGTAACTTATCACATATATGATTTGCAGGCATTTTTCCCCATTCTGTGGGTTGCCTTTTTCATTCTATTGATAGTGTCTTTTTTTTTTCTTTTTTTTTCTTTTGTCTTTTTAGGGCTGCACCCATGGCATATGGAGGTTCCCAGGCTAGGGGTCTAATCGGCACTATAGCTGCTGGCCTCTACCACAGCCACAGCAATGCCAGATCCGAGCTGCATCTGAGACCTCCACCACAGCTCACGGCAACGCCAGATCCTTAACCCACTGAGTGAGGCCAGGGGTTGAACCTGCAACCTCATGGTTCCTAGTTGGATTCATTAACCACTGAGCCATGACAGGAACTCCTGGTAGTGTCTTTTGCTGCACAAAAGTTTTTTTTTTTTTTCTTCTTTTTTTGGCCACATCTGTGGCATATGGAAGTTCCTGGGCCTGTAATCGAATCCAAGCTGCATCTATGACCTACACCACAGCTGTAGCAATGCTGGATCTTTAACCCACTGCACTGGGCTGGGGATCTAACCCGTTCTAAGTAGCAGCCCAAGCCACTGCAGAGGCAATGCCAGATCCTTAACCCACTGTGCCACAGTGGCAACTCCCAGGAGTTTTAATTTTGATGGAAGTCTAGTTTATCTAATTTTTTCTTTTGTTTTGTCCATGCTTTTGGTGTTATATTTAAGGATCATTGCCAAATCATTGTTATGAAGTTTTTAACCTGTGTTTTCTTCTAAGAGTTTTATAGTTTCAGCTTATGCGTTTAAGTTTTTGAACCATTTTAAGTTAACAGGTAAACCTTTTAAACAACCTTCATCCTGGATTTCTTATCTCTAAAATGACGACATTACCTGTCCTACAGAATTGTGAGCAATAAATAAGTTAATTGATGTGAGAAGTCCTAAAAATGAAAATGCTAAATTGTTGAATAAGCCTTTAAAACAACTAACCCCCAAATGATGAAAAATAACCATAACAATGTAGTTATCTGAATTATATAAATTTTTTTCTTTGTTTAATCAAATGAAGTTGGTGTCTGTTTGAAGGCATTTTTGGAAAGTAAGATTTGTTTTAGAGTCAAATCCTGACCATTTTGGAACCTCCAGCCTTCAGGAACCAGTCTGAGTCAGAAAGTCTTCAGCGTAAAGGTCCTAGTGATGGGAATGGGATTATTTTGCAGTTCCTAGTTCTTCATCGCTCAGATGCTCTGCTGTCGGCTGCTTTTGCTGTGGAATGGGTTCCCTGAGGTCATCAGTGACCACATCTGCTGTCAACTTGGGGTCTTGCTGACTTTTGATAGTGGTTAAGAGCACAGCCGCCTGTGTTCAGGCCTGGGAACTTCTGCATGCTGCGAGTACAGCCAAAAAAAAAAAAAGAGGTTCTTTTGAGGAGTTAAGAGCACCCTTCTAAGTTCTTATAAAATACAAAGTGATAAAGAAACCGTGATCATTTCTCATGGGAGATCCTTTTCAAATATCACGGTCATATCTCAGACTTTTATGGAACTTATTTAATGTATAGATATTTTATTATTTCATTAACATTTTACTTTTGAAGAGAAGTTTTAGGTACACAGCGAAGCTGAGTGGAAAGTGCAGAGACCCCCACATACCCCTTGCCCTGCACACGCAGAGCCTTCCCGCCGCATCAGTGTCCACTGCCAGCGTGGTGCGGACACTTCGTGATCACCCAGTCCCTGGCTCACATTGCAGTTCTCTCTTGGTGGTGAACATCTGGGTTTGGACACATGTGTAGTGGCATGTGTCTGTCATTACTGTATCACACAGAGTATGTTCACTGCTGTAAAAACCCTCTGCGCTCTGGAGCTCCCTCTCTGAGGCAGTGAAGCATCTGATTGCAGCACTTGGGTGGTGGAGGAGGCACGGGTTCAGTCCTCAGCCCCGCGGCGGGTTAAAGGCTCCTGGACTGCTGCAGCGTTGGCGTCGGTCAGCAGCTGTGGCTCAGATGCAGTCCCTGGCCCAGAAACTTCCATATACTGTGTGTTCGGCCATGAACAAAAAATCCTCTGTGTTATGCTCGTTTGTGCCTTCCCTGGCCCAGCCCCTGAGCTTTTACTGTCTCCAGAGAGTGCCTTTTCCAGAATGTCATGTGGTTGGAATGATATATTATGTAGATTTTTCAGATGGATAGTTGACATACCGTAAAATGCATTCCTTTGACGTGCCCAGTCCAGTGGCATTTAGTTTATTCACAAGGTTGTCCAGCTGTCCCCACGGCCCCATCCCAGGACGTTTTCGTCGCTCTCGGAGGAAAACCTGTGCCCGCTGGCGGTCACTCTCCAGCACCCTTCGTCCAGTCACTCCGAGCCACTAAATTCCTCTCTGTCTTCAGCTTCGCCTGTTCTGGACATTTACGTAGATGGAATCACATGCTTATGTGGCCTTTTGTGTCTAAGTACTAAGCCTTTTTAATGACGGCTTTAGTCTTTTCAAAGTTGGTTCATGTTGGATGCGCAACACCTCTGTGAGGTAAACAGGGACTTTGTGACATAATCGCATCGTCAGATTTATTGTGTCTTAGTGACCTCACTTTACCCTAGGATGAAGGAAAGAGGTTTATAGGTGGCAGGGTAGAGATTTGGGAAAGTAGAGTTAAAGGAAAAATAGGACATGACGATGTATGAAAAATAACTCGGTCCTGTGGGATTTCTAGAACCATTAGTAGTAAGCTTTATTAAAATGCAACTGCAATTAAGTACTCCAGTTATATTTCAGAATTCAAAATTAGAAGGTGGGTTGTCGAGCCTTCGGTAGATTTAGACCGAATCTCACTTCATCAGGGGTGAACGTATATCAGGATTGTGCTCTTGGTTATTCCAAACTCTTTAAATGGAAGCCTGTTGCTGCAGCGTGCAAAAGGGGTATGATACATTTATTTTCTAAAAAGAAGCTAAAGCCAATAATAGATGTCTTTTACCTATGCTGTAGTTAACTCACATAGAGGGCTTTTATATAATGGAAATATAAAGCATTACTTCTTTTTTTTTTTTTTTTTGGTCTTTTTAGGGCCTCACGCATGGCACATGGAAGTTCCCAGGCTAGGGGTTGAATTAGAGCTGTAGCTGCTGGCCTATGCCACAGCCACAGCAATGCCAGATCCTTAAACCACTGAGTGAGGCCAGAGATGGAACCCGAGTCCTCGTGGATACTAGTCGGGTTCACTTACCACTGAGCCATGATGGGAACTCCTAAAGCACTAATTCTTTTTTTTTTTTTTTAATTTTTATTTTTTTATTACTCAAATGAATTTATCACATCTGTAGTTGTATAATGATCATAACAATCTGATTTCACAGGATTTCCATCCCACAGCCCAAGCATATCCCCCCATCCCCCAAACTGTCTCCTCTGGAGACCATAAGTTTTTCAATGTCTATGAGTCAGCATCTGTTCTGCAAAGAAGTTCAGTCTGTCCTTTTTTCCACGTGTCAGTGAAAGCATTGGATGTTAGTGTCTCATTGTATGGCTGACTTCACTTAACATGATAGTTTCTAGGTCCATCCATGTTGCAAAAAATGCTGGTATTTCATTCTTTTTAATGGCTGAGTAATATTCCATTATGTATATGTACCACATCTTCTTGATCCACTCCTCTGTTGATGGGCATTTAGGTTGTTTCCACGTCTTGGCTATTGTAAATAGTGCTGCAATGAACACTGGAGTGCATGTGTCTTTGTGAGTTGTGGTTTTCTCTGGGTAGATGCCCAGGAGTGAGATTGATGGATCAAATGGTAGTTCTATGTTTAGTTTTCTGAGGAATCTCCATCCTGCTTTCCACAGGGGTTGCACCAATTTACAATCCCACCACCAGTGTACTAGGGTTCCTTTTTCTCCACACCCTCTCCAGCACTTATTGTTTATAGACTTTTTGATGATGTTCATTCTGGCTGGTGTAAGGTGGTACCTCAGAGTGGTTTTGCTTTGCATCTCTCTAATAATGAGTGATGTTGAACATTCTTTCATGTGTTTCTCCACCATCTGTATGTCTTCTTTGGAGAATTGTCTGTTTAGATCTTCTGCCCATTTTTTGATGGGGTTGTTTGTTTTGTTGGTATGGAGCTACAGAAGCTGTTTATAAATTTTGGAGATTAATCCCTTGTCAGTCGATTCACTTGCAAAGATTTTCTCCCATTCTGTGGGTTGTCTCTTTGTGTTATTTAGGGTTTCCTTTGCTGTGCAGAAACTTTAAGTTTGATTGGGTCCCATTGGTTTATTTTTTGTTTTTGTTGTCAATCCTCTGAGAGGTGGATCTGAGAAGATGTTCCTGTCATTTATGTCAGAGAGTGTTTGGCCTATGCTTTCCTCTAGGAGTTTGATAGTGTCTGGTCTTATATCTAGGTCTTTAATCCATTTGGAGTTTATTTTTGTGTGTGGTGTTAGGGAGTGTTCTAATTTCATTCTTTTCCATGTGGCTGTCCAGTTTTCCCAGCACCACTTATTGAACAAGGAAAGCATTAATTCCTAAAAAATTTTTTTCATATATTTTGATGGAAGTATACTTGATATACAGTGTTTCAGGTGTACAGCAAAGTGATCCAATTTTATATATATATTTTTTCAGATTCTCTTCTCTTATAGGTTATTAAAATATATTGAAGACACTTCCCTGTACTATACAGTAGGTCCTTACTGTAAGCATTAATTCTTGAAAGTTGTGAGCATAGTTGTAATTATTGGTCGGTATTAGTAAAAGGCAGCATTTTTATGTAAACTTTATATATTAGGTTTTCTGTTTTAAAATATAGTATGTTTTCAGGGCATTCTCGTCGTGGCTCAGTGGTTAATGAACCCGACTAGTATCCATGAGGACATGGGTTCACTCCCTGGCCTCACTCAGTGGGTTAAGGATCCAGTGTTGCTGTGAGCTCTGGTGTAGGTTGCAGACACAGTTTGGATCCAGCGTTGCTGTGGCTCTGGTGTAGGCTGGCAGCTGTAGCTCTGATTGGACCCCTAGCCTGGGAACCTCCATATGCCGTGGGTGCAGCCCTAAATAGGCAAAAAGATGGGGAAAAAAAAAAATATATATATATATACAGAGAGAGAGAGAGCATGCTTTCGGGATGCAAGCTAGTGCCATTTTCACATTTGAAATTGTAGCTGTAACTATGTAGAGAAGATCAGTAGGCTGACAGATCATAGCAGGCCGTCTTATTGTCTGCCATGGCTCTTACCATTTCCTGGCGCAAAAAGTTCTGGTTAAATTATTTCGTTCCTATCTGGCCTTTTGCGCTGATGAGTTGTGCTGTGCTGGTCTCTGCACTGGCGAGGACTTTCCTTTTGTTTTGGTTCCCTGACTTCATCCTGCTTCTCTTGGGAATTCTTCCCTCAACAGTAAGAGCTCCCTGAGCCCTTCTATAGTTCCATTCCAAGGGAAGGAAGTTCTAAAAGGGGAAGTTATTGAAAATGAAAAGAAAAAGATATGTCCTTAGGTTAACAAAACTCTTGCCCCTGTTCACTTGTAATCAAATCTTTGTCTTAGAAGTTCCAGCCTCGCACTGAATGGTTTAACTATGACCTTTTTCCGTGTTACCCTTTCCCTCATTGACTCTTTCTGCTGCTGGGTTGAGGTGGAGGGAGTGGAGACAGAGGAATAGAAACAGAGTCTGGCGTGTGTGTTGACGAGGTGAGGAGGAGAGCGTTCGGCAACCTATGAGGAGAGAGTAGCATTTGCAAAGAGTCTAGGTGGGATTTTATTTGTGTGTATGTGTTGGTGCTCTTTAGTTTGTTTTTTGTTTGTTTGTTTTGTTGCTTTTTAGGGCTGCACCTGCGGCATGTGGAAGTTCCCAGGCTAGGGGTCCAGTCAGAGCTACAGCCGCCGGCCTGCACTACAGCCAACAGCTGCGCAGGATCTGAGTGACGTCTGCGACCTACAGCACAGCTCATAGCAACACCAGGTCCTTAATCCACTGAGCGATGCCGGGGATTGAATCTGTGTCCTCGTGCATACTAGTCAGGTTCATTTTCACTGAGCCACGACAGAAACTACTGTTGGTGGTTTAATTTGTGTGTGTATAAATTGCTGTGTATAACCAAGGTTAGCTGAGAATATGCTGATCTCGAAAATAATTTGTAGTGCTTTAATCATTTATTGCATAAAATTTAAGATCTTCTCAGTACATACAAGCATGTCATAGTTTTTGTTTAAGAACTTCATGATCAAGAAACTCTTTTGTGGAGTTCCCATCATGGCACAGCAGAAACGAATCCAACTGGGAGCCATGAGGTTGAGGGTTCGATCCCCAGTCTTGCTCAGTGGGGTAAGGATCCGGCGTTGGCATAAGCTGTGGTGTAGGTCACAGACGTGGCTTGGATCTGGTGTTGCTGTGGATGTGGTGGAGGCCGGCAGCTGTAGCTCCAATCGGACCCTAGCCTGGGAACCTCCATATGCAGAGGGTGCGGCCCTAAAAAAGACAAAACAAACAAACAAACAAAAGAAACTCTTTTGTGATAGTTTAAAAAAATTACAATTCTTTGAACAACCTGCTATATACCTTGTTTTTGTAAACTCATATTAAGAATGCTTCGTTTACATAGATATTCAAATAGGGTTATTGTTCCCCTTATTTTTCATTCCTGAAATGATAATGCCTGTTTGAATATTACTTGTGTATGTCTTGCCTTTCAACTGAATTTGCTGTAGGCATATTTGCTTAAGGGGTTGGCAAGATTTATGAGGAATTTATAGACATTTGTATAGTTCATTGAATCTTAGAGATAGGAGGGATTTTAAAGGCCTTTCTAGTCCTTGCAGTAGAAACTCATTTTCAACCAACTCGACTTTGGGCTCTTGTAATTGCTTCTTAATTGTAGCTATTTGTAGAGACGGTCTGTTCTTTCTGGGAATTCCATTCTATTTCTGACTCGTTCTGTTTGAAAATTGTGCTCTGAAATGCTCTCAGTCCTTTATCGTAATTTTGTTCTTCTAGAACTGGATCCTCTTCTATGAAAATATTCCTTGGTGGTTTGAAGACATATCATGAGTCTCATTTCATCTTATTTGTGCTAAGCCCAGTTTTTATTGAATTGTTGGTCGTGTTATAGAATTTCCCTATTCTCATCACCTAAAGGACATGTTTCAGTTCCTTGGCTTTCATATGTTTTTGACTACAACCCAAATAAAGGATGTATTTCATATCCCAACTGAACATATCCACACATACATGTAGGACATAGTTTTAATACATACATGTAACTGAGATGAAAATTTTGTGGGACAGCGTATCTTTATTGACACTTTCTGCTCCTTTTCATTAAAAAAAAAAATTAGCATTACCTATGAAATGGATTGTGTTACTCCCTAATGGATTTAACCTATAGTTTAGAAAACTCTATCCTATTTGTTTATGTTGCAGAACCGAGTTTCTAAAAGCTGTGTGTTAGGACAGTCATTGCTAAAACAGGCTTTGCCTTTATTAAGTCAGAGGATTTTGGTGATGGTTCTTAAGTAAACCTTACGTGAATTATTGAGTTCTAGGAAATGCATACAATAAAACTGAAATATATGCAACTTCTGTTTTTATTCTCAGGTGGCGACAGACAAGGTTGCAGAAAAGTTGAGCTCTACTCTCTCATGGGTGAAGAACACAGTATCACATACAGTCAGTCAGATGGCCAGTCAGGTGGCCAGTCCATCTGCTTCGTTACACACCACATCCTCCTCTACCACGCTGTCGACGCCAGCCCTGTCACCGTCTTCCCCGTCTCAGCTGAGTCCAGACGACTTAGAACTCCTGGCTAAACTGGAGGAACAAAATAGGTGAGTGACGTTGCTCAGCTTCTCCCTCTCTCATTATCATTCGGACTCAACTTTTCTTATGTATATATACATATATATGCCATAATCAAAATTTTAAATATTTGCTCATTGTAAGAAGGTTTAGGAGTTCTCTTGTGGGGCAGTAGGTGTAGGATCTGGCATTGTCACTGTAGCAGTTTTGGTCGCTGCTGTGGCACAGGTTTCATCCTTGGCCCAGGAACTTGTACATGCCATGGGCACAGCCCAAAAAAATGTTTATTTTCAGAATTCTCTTGTGGTGCAGCAGGTTAAGGATCCAGCATTCTCACTGCAACAGCTTGGGTCTGATACTTGGCTCTAGAACTTCCAGATACCACAGATGTGGCCAAAAAAAAAAAAAAAGTTTATTTTCTAGTTTTTGGCTCCTTGTTTATCAAAATTACCTAACAAAAGTATTCGAGTCTTTTTTTTGGAAGAGTTGGTCTTAAAACTGAAGTTGGGCTAAAATTTTCTTCGGCTCAGATAGCTATAGATATTTATTTTCTTAATATGGCAAATTCTCTAAATTCATCCTGAATTTTAGAAAAAAAATTAAGAGAAATAAAACTGCCATTTTTATTTTTCAACTCTCTAAACAGTCCCTTTTGATTAGGCTGTAGAATAATTCAATTTAGGATGAATTAGTGGTATAGCAATGAAATCATACAGTATATACTCCTTTTTAATGAGTTATTTCACTAGCATAATTGTTTTGAGTGTCATCTGTGTTGTAGCATAGTTCATTCCTTTTTATTACTTTGTAGTGTTCCCTTGTATGCATGTGTCACAGTTTACCTACGCACCTGTTCTTGTGAAATACTGTAAACATTTGTGTACAAACCTTTGCTTTAACTTCTCCTGGGCAAATACTTAGGAATGGAGTGGCTGGTTTCTATAGTAGGTAAAATTTAATTGTCGAACTGTTTTCCAAAGGGCCTATAGGTTTTCACTTTGGTCATCAGTATATGAACATTTCAGTTCTTCTCTATCCTTACCAATACTTGGTACAGTCCATCTTTTTAATTTTAGCCATTCTGATAGGTATTCATATCCTGTGGTTTTAATGTGCATTTCCCTATGGTTTTGAGCATTTTTTTATGTGCTGATTTGCCATGATGTATCATCTTTGATTATATGTCTGCTTGAAATTTTTGCCCATTTAGAAAATTAGGTTGTTTGCTTTCTTACTGCGTTTTAGGAGTTCTTTCTTTGTATATTTTGGGTATAAGTCCTTTATCTAGATACATGCTTTTCCAATATTTTTTTGCAATGTGTGGCCCTTTATTCTTTTAGCAGTATCTTTTGAAGAACAAAAGTTTTAAATTATTTTTCTTTTTTTTTTTTGTCTTTTTGCCATTTCTTGGGCCGCTCCAGCGGCATATGGAGGTTCCCAGGCTAGGGGTCCAATCGGAGCTATAGCCGCCGGCCTACACCAGAGCCACAGCAATGCAGGATCCGAGCCGCGTCTGCAACCTACACCACAGCTCACGGCAACGCCGGATCCTTAACCCACTGAGCAAGGGCAGGGACCGAACCCGCAACCTCATGGTTCCTAGTCGGATTCGTTAACCACTGCGCCACGATGGGAACTCCGAAAGTTTTAAATTTTAAGTCCAATTTGAAATTGTCCTTTTATGGACTGTGTATTTGATGATTCAGTGTCATGTAGATTGACTCCGGTGTTAGAGGAGTTTTATATCTTTAAAATATTTTACATTTACTATAATCAATTTTGAGTTAATTTTTTTATATTAAAGTTTAGATCAAAGTGCAGTTTTTGAATATGCATGTTGAATTGTCTTTGTTGAAAAGACTACCCTTTCTCCACTTAATTACTTTTGTCGAAAAATCAGGTGTCTGTATATGTATGTGCCTGTTTCTGGACTCTCTTTCTGTTCCATTGATCTGTCTACCTTAATGCCAATATGACGCTGCCTTGATTATTGAACCTTTAGAATAAGTCTTGAAATCAGATTGTGTTAATCTTTCATCTTCTTTTGCTTATTTTTGGTCCTTAGCATTCCCATGTGAATTTTACATCAAGTAATTTGTACAAAAACACTTGCTGAGATTTTGATCAGAATGGTGTTGAATCCCTCTTAGTATTGCCTTCTACCCATGCACACAAAGTATTTCTCATTTACTTATTACTTGTGCATGTTACAATTTAATTTTTGATTGTTCATTGCTACCATATAGAAATATAGTCATTTTTCTTTCGTTGTTCATATATCTTGCTCCTTTGCTAATTCACTTGTTCTGGTAGGTTTCATGGGTTTTTTTGTTTGTTTTTTGTTTTTTTTTTTAGATGCCATTAGATTTTCTACATAAACGGGCATGTGGTCTCTGAATAAAAGCACTTTTATGTCTGTGTTTACAGTATAGATGCAGTTTATCTCTTTTTCTTGCCTTTATTGTAGTACAAGTTTGTATTAAAGTGATGGTTAGCCTTGTTGTCCTCATCTTAGGGGGGGAGCATTAAATTGTAGAAGTTGATTGTGGGTTTTTTTAGATGATTTTGTAGATGATTTTTTATCAGATTGAGGACATTCCTTTTTATTTCTCATTTACTGAGAATTTATAAGAAATAGGTGTTGGATTTTGTCAAATGCTTTTTCTAAATATAGTAAAATGATCATGTAGTTTCCTCTTTTAGTTTAATATGACAAATCACTTTGATTTTTGAATGTTAAAACCAACTTTGCATTCCTGAGATAAACCCCACTTAGTCATTACATATTGTCTTTATAAAATATTGTTAGATTTGATGGGCTGATTTTTTTTTTTTTTTTTAATTTTGCATCTGTGTTCCGGAGGGAAATTGATCTGTGGTTGTCTTCTGATACCTTGGACCTTATCTGTAATGTCTTGTGTCCTTGTAATGTCTTTGTGATTTTTCCTTTCTAGCATGCATGTAGTGCAGTACATTTCTCCTCAAGCCCTGCACTCTTTAAATTTACCACATCTTGAGTATGGTGTGTTTTGATAAATGTTTTATGTGCACTTGAGAAGATTTTTGTATTCAGCTGTTGTTTGGTGGAGTATGCTATAAATGTTAATCAATTCAACTGATTGATAGTGTTGTTCAAATCTTCTGTATCTTGCTCGTTTTCTCTTGTCTTATATCAGATAAGGAGAGAGGAATATTGAAATTTCCAACTGTTATTATGGATGTATTTCTCTTTAAATTTTATCAGTCTTTGTTTCATATAATTTGAAGTTATATTATTATTTATGTAAATATGTAGAATTGTTATGTCCTGTTGTGAAATGCTCTCATTATCCCTGGTCAATTTGGCAGTGTATAGTGCTTTTAAAAATACAGTCTGACAGGGAGTTCCTGTCATGGCTTGGCAGTTAGTGAACCCAGCTGACATCCATGAGGACGCGGGTTTGATCCCTGGCTTTGCTCAGTGGCTTATGGATCCGGCATTGCCATGAGCTGTGGTGTAGGTCGCAGAGAGGCTCAGATCCCTCGTTGCTGTGGCTGTGGCATGGATTGGCAGCTACAGCTCCGATTGGACCCCTAGCCTGGGAACCTCCATATGCCGTGGGTGCAGCCCTAACAAGACAAAAAGACACACACAAAAAATACAGTCTGACAATCTTCATTGTATAATTGAGGTAATTACATCACTTAAAAAAGTCCGAATGGCAAAATTTTATTTCTTGCTCATATTCACATCATCTCAGACTTCGGGCTGAGTACATGCTTGCCTCACACTTCCTCACCTCTGGACCAAAGACCAGACTCATGGCAAACGGAAAATAGATGCAGTGGAAACATATCTTCACACATCTGCTAGGGAGTGGCCCATGTAACTTCAGCTTACATCGGCCGAAGCAAATCACACCCTCACTCCTTGTGGGGTGAAGTGAGGATTAGAGCGGTCTTGCAGGGCTAGATCTGAGAACGTATATGCTTATTATTTCAGGACCTTTTCTCGGTAGTTTTACTGTTATCGTGCTTTTAATTATTCACATACTATAAAATCCACCCTTTCAAAGTGTACCATTTGGTGGGTTTTTAGTGCATTCACAGATTTGTGCAATGATTGCCACTATCCAGTTTCAGAACATTTTTCTGACGCCCCCCAAAAACTTGGCCTTTGTTAGTCTTCCCTTTCTTCCCTCCTTCTGGCTGCTGGTCACCGCTAATCTACTTTCCGTCTCTATGGATTTGCCTATTCTGGACATTTCATCAGTAGTATTTTGTGATTGGCTTCTTTTAGTTAACATCGTGTTTTTCAGGTTTTGAACAAATAGATCATTTACATTTAATGTAATCACTGATGGTTATGTTTATTTTGTCATTTTGTTTTGCTATTCTTTATTTTTTAATTTTCTGCCTTTTTTTTTTTTTTTTTGCTTTTTAGGGCACACTCACAGCATATGGAGATTGCCAGGCCAGGGGTCTAATCAGAGCTACAGCTGCCAGCCTACACCACAGCCACAGCAACGCCAGATCCGAGCCATGTCTGCGACCGACACCATAGCTTATGGCAACACTGGATCCTTAACCCCCTGAGCGAGGCCAGGGATCGAACCTGCAACCTCATGGTTCCTGGTCAGATTCGTTTCTGCTGTGCCATAACAGGAACTCCTGATTTTCTGCCTTTTGACTGATATTTATAATTCTGTTTTGTCTTTCGTTGATTTATTCACTATAACTTTGTTATTTTGGTGGTTGCTTTAGGGTTCATAGTATACATCTTTAACTTAGCACATTGCGCCTTCAAGGGATCTCATACCACTTCACATGTAGCGTAAGAACTTAGAATAATACATTGTAATTTCTCCTCTTCAGTCCTTTGTGCTAGTTTTATCATTCATTTTATTTTATTTTATTTTATTTTGGCTGTGTTAGTGGCATGTCAAAGTTTCTAGGCCAGGGATTAAACCTGTGCCACAGAAGTGACCCAAGCTGCTGCAGTGGCAATGCTGGATCCTTAACTCACTGTGCCACATGAGAACTCCCCACGCATTTTACTTTGGTATATGTTATAAACTCTGTACTTCGGTATTATTTTTGCTTCAACAATTATCTTTTTTTTTTCTTTTTGGATTGCACTTGTGGCGTATGGAAGGCCCCAGGCCAGGGACCAAATCTAAGCCACATCTGTAACCTATGCCACAGCTGCAGCAATGTTGGCTCCTTGACCCACTTACTGGGACAGGGATCAAATCAGCAATGCCTCAGAGACCATCCAGATCATTAACCCACTGTGCGATAGTGGGAACTCCCAACAAGCAATTATTTTTTAATTGAGGTTGAAATAATGAGAAAAAAGTCCTTATATTTGCCTATATAGCTTCCATTTCTGGTGCTTTCTTTAGCTCCAGACTTCTAAGTGATATAATTTTCCTTCTGCCTGGAGAACTTTAATATTTCATGTGGTGTGGGCCACTCCTCTATGTCTGAGTCTTCATTTGCCTGCTCGGAGCTGTAGTAGCACCTGGTCCTGAACCCACTGTGCTCGGCCAGGGGTGGAACTGGCACCTCTGCGGAGACAGGCTGGATGGTTAACCTACTGAGCCACGGTGGAACCCTCACCTTTGTCTTTTTTTTTTTTTTTTTTTTGGGTCTTTTTGCTATTTCTTGGGCCGCTCCTGTGGCATATGGAGGTTCCCAGGCTAGGGGTCCAGTCGGAGCTGTAGCCACCGGCCTATGCCAGAGCCACAGCAATGAGGGATCCAAGCCGTGTCTGCGACCTACACCACAGCTCACGGCAACGCCGGATCGTTAACCCACTGAGCAAGGGCAGGGACCGAACCCGCAACCTCATGGTTCCTAGTCGGATTCGTTAACCACTGCGCCACGACGGGAACTCCACCTTTGTCTTTTAAAGACATTTTCCCTGAGTCTGGGAGTCTAGATTGACAGTTTTTTCCCTTCCTTTCAGGACTCTAATAATGTTTTGCTGACTTCTTTCTTACATTGTTCACACCAGGGGGTCTGACACAGTCCTTGTCTCTGTTCCTGTATATGTAACGGCTTTTCCTTCCCCCTCTGTATCTTTTCAGATTTTTTCTCTATTCCTGCTTTTAAGCCATTTGATTCTGAGGGTACTTTCTTGTAGTTTTCTTCATGTTTCTTACCTTCACATTTTGTCGAAATTCTTGTAGACTTAGAGTTGTCTTCAAATTTGGAAACTTTTCAACCATTTTCTTCTTCAGATTTTTTGGTTCTTTCCTCCTCCTCACTGACTCTAATTACAGAAATATTCATCCTCTTGAAGTCGCTCCGCAGCTCACTGATTGTGAGTTCATCTTTGGGGAGAATTTTTATTGCTGTGTGTTCACGATCTCTGTATTGTTGTCTGCCGTGTCTGATTGCCGTTCAGCCCATGCGGTTGTACTTGCGTCTCTCACATGGTTCATCTCTAGAAGCTGGAGCCTGGTGCTCTTTGTATGTCTCTACTTAAGTTTTGAACATACAGAAATAACAGTCTTTTTTTTTTTTTGTCTTTTTGCCTTTTTCGGAGCCACTCCCTCGGCGAGGGGTCTAATCGGAGCTGTAGCCACCGGCCTACGCCAGAGCCACAGCAACGCGGGATCCGAGCCACGTCTGCAACCTACACCACAGCTCGGGGAAACGCCGGATCCTTAACCCACTGAGCAAGGCAAGGGATCGAACCCGCCACCTCATGGTTCCTAGTCGGATTCGTTAACCACTGCGCCACGACGGGAACTCCAGAAATAACAGTCTTAGTTACTTAATGGCCTTGTCTGGTAATTCTGTCGACACCAGTTTGCTTTTGATTGATTGTTTTTTTCTTCTCGTTGGTTATATTTTCGGTTCCTTTGCAAACCTGATAATATTTGACTGGCTGTCTCATGTTGTGAATGTTACCTTGCTTGGCTCGGCTGTCTTTCCGTAAGTCTTCTTGAGCTTTGCTTAGGAGTGCAGTAAGTTGCTTGGGAAGGGTGTGTGCTGGAGGAGCCCCTCTGTGCCCTCTCCAGTGTGCGTTCTCCGTTCTGACCAGTGGGGACAGATGCTATTCCCGGCCCTGTGTGCTGGTGGCCACCATGAAATCCAACCTTTCCTGGTGGTGTTTTCTCTTGCCTTGGCTTGTTTTCTTAGACAGGTGCTGATCAGTTCCCGGTGGAACACTTCATGGGTATCCTTTGTCAGTCCCTGGAGATCTTATTTGTGTACCTGCTACCTTTCTGGTACTCGGTCCCTTGGACTCTAGCCGCTTTGGGCACCTCAGGCCCTCACTATAGCTACCCGGTGGAGGAAGTGTGCTGGGTTCTGTGGAATGTTCCCCACCCATGCTGGGACCTGGAAACGCTCTCGAGGCGGGTAAGACGGTAGTCACAGGACTTATCTCACTTACCTTCTGCGTTTCAGGGATTGCTCTCCATTGCTGCCTGTTGTCCACAGTCCTAAAGAAACATTATTTTCATATAGTTCATATATGTGTCTATTCTTTTTTGGTTATTTCTGGCGGAGGGGGAGGTAAATCTAGTTTCTGTTGCTCCATCGTGGCTGTAATGAAGTAATTTTTTATAGGATTTTACTTTTTCTTTTGTGGAGAGGAAGAAGCTTGAGTAAGATTAGAAAAATAGACTTGTTATTGACAGATTTAGGAGTTAATACCATATATTAGGACACCATAACATTCAGAATATTCTGAATGTTACCACTGCTCTGCTTAAGTTTTAAAATAAAAAAAATTATTGTTGAGATAGTTGTTGAAAATTTCGTTCTAAAAGGACTTGTCATCAGGTTTGGTCCCTTCCTGTTGACAGGGAGACAAAAATAGAGGCATGAAAAGAAATTCCCTGGAAATAGAATTTATGAGCCAGAGATTTTGAATCTGACCCAAATGAACCTCTGGAAGAGAACTTACTGTTAGCCCACACGAACCTGGCAATAGAAAATGCCCCCTTCTTACACCTGACCAAGGAGGGTAAAGGACCTATATGCCGAGAACTATAAAACTTTAATCAAAGAAATCAAAGAAGATGTAAAGAAATGGAAAGATATTCCATGTTCCTGGATTGGGAAAATCAATATTGTAAAAATGGCCATACTACCCAAAGCGATCTACAGATTCAATGCAATCCCTATCAAATTACCCAGGACATTTTTCACAGAACTAGAACAAACAATGCAAACATTTATATGGAACCACAAAAGACCCAGAATTGCCAAAGCAATCCTGAGAAACAAAAACCAAGCAGGAGGCATCACTCTCCCAGACTTCAAGAAATACTACAAAGCCACAGTCATCCAAACAGTGTGGTACTGGTATCAAAACAGACAGACAGACCAATGGAACAGAATAGAGAATCCGGAAATAAACCCTGACACCTATGGTCAATTAATCTTTGACAAGGGAGGCAAGAACATAAAATGGGAAAAAGAAAGTCTATTCAGCAAGCATTGCTGGGAAACCTGGACAGCTGCATGCAAAGCAATGAAACTAGAACACACCCTCACACCATGCACAAAAATAAACTCCAAATGGCTGAAAGACTTAAATATACGACAGGACACCATCAAACTCCTAGAAGAAAACATAGGCAAAACACTCTCTGACATCAACATCATGAATATTTTCTCAGGTCAGTCTCCCAGAGCAATAGAAATTAGAGCAAAAATAAACCCATGGGACCTCATCAAACTGAAAAGCTTTTGCACAGCAAAGGAAACCCAAAAGAAAACAAAAACACAACTTACAGAATGGGAGAAAACAGTTTCAAATGATGCAACCGACAAGGGCTTAATCTCTAGAATATATAAACAACTTATACAACCCAACAGCAAAAAAACCAATCAATCCATGGAAAAATGGGCAAAAGACCTGAATAGACATTTCTCCAAAGAAGATATACAGATGGCCAACAAACACATGAAAAATGCTCAACATCGCTGATTATAAGAGAAATGCAAATCAAAACTACCATGAGATACCACCTCACACCAGTCAGAATGGCCATCATTAATAAATCCACACATAACAAGTGCTGGAGGGGCTGTGGAGAAAAGGGAACCCTCCTGCACTGTTGGTGGGAATGGAAACTGGTACAGCCACTATGGAGAACAGTTTGGAGATACCTTAGAAATCTATACATAGAACTTCCATATGACCCCGCAATCCCACTCTTGGGCATCTATCCAGACAAAACTCTACTTAAAAGAGACACGTGCACCCGCATGTTCATTGCAGCACTATTCACAATAGCCAAGACATGGAAACAACCCAAATGTCCATCGACAGATGATTGGATTCGGAAGAGGTGGTATATATACACAATGGAATACGACTCAGCCATAAAAAGAAT
Organism: Phacochoerus africanus; assembly: GCF_016906955.1. Classification (NCBI taxonomy): domain Eukaryota; kingdom Metazoa; phylum Chordata; class Mammalia; order Artiodactyla; family Suidae; genus Phacochoerus; species Phacochoerus africanus. The sequence goes on from NC_062549.1 coordinate 124,811,863, forward strand.
GACATCATGCCATTTGCAGCAACATGGATGGAACTAGAGACTCTCATCCTGAGTGAAATAAGCCAGAAAGACAAAGACAAATACCATATGATATCACTTATAACTGGAATCTAATATCCAGCACAAATGAACATCTCCTCAGAAAAGAAAATCATGGACTTGGAGAAGAGACTTGTGGCTGCCTGATGGGAGGGGGAGGGAGTGGGAGGGATCGGGAGCTTGGGCTTATCAGACACAACTTAGAATAGATTTACAAGGAGATCCTGCTGAATAGCATTGAGAACTTTGTCTAGATACTCCTGTTGCAACAGAACAAATGGTGGGGGAAAAATGTAATTGTAATGTATACATGTAAGGATAACCTGACCCCCTTGCTGTACAGTGGGAAAAAAAAAAAAAATCATGTGCAGCAAAAAAAAAAAAAGAAAAGAAAAAAAAAGAAAATGCCCCCTTCTGCTTCTCATTTCTTGGCGAGTACTTTTAAAGGTTTTTTTTTTTTTTTTTTTTGCAGGGGGGTGGTGGTGATTCTCAGCATTTGAGGAGTAAGATAGAAAGCTTAGTGTGGCGTATAATGATAACTTTATGTGGGCTTTGTGTGTATTGGTTTTAACTTTTTGCCGCTTTTCTTATTTACTACATGTGAAAGATTTAGAGCACAGTCTTGTGGCTGGAGTTTCGGGAGGAGACAGCTTTCTAGTGTAATGTGTAGATTGGCCAAGTTTCTTGGGTCAGATGAATTTGAAAGAGGGTCATGGAAGAGCGAAGTGGAGTGTCGGGTCATGTGAAGGCAGTTCTGAGCAAATGGAGCTCCCAGGAGAGGAAATGATGGGCCCAGTGGAACGGAGCAGAGGGAGGCATGGCATAGAACCTGAAGCCAGGGCAGGGCCGGCAAAGGAAAGCACTTACAAACAGTGCCGAAGGAGGTAAAGCATTTGTCAGTTTTGAATTGTTTCTTATACGGAAAAAGAGTTTGCACAAAAGATAACTTTTGGGAGTTCCTGTTGCGGCTCACTGGGTTAAGAACCTGACATAGTCTCCATGAGGATGTGGGTTTGATCCCTGGCCTCACTTTAGTGGGCTAGGGATCCAGTGTTGCCACAAGCTGCAGTATGGGTGACAAATGCAGCTCCGATCTGGTGTGGCTGTGGCCATGGCTGTGGTGTAGACCTGCAGCTGTGGCTCTAAACTGACTTTTGGCCTGGGAGCTTCCACGTGCAGCAGGTGTGGCTGTAAAAAGAAAAAAGAAAGAAAAAAAAACCTTTTGGTAAGTAACCAAAATTTAATTTATTTTTATGGTTATGATAAATCATAACTGAAATATTCAAGGCACTGTATTAATTGTTATGAGTGTGTGTGTGTGTAGATGGACTTTTTTCCAAGTCAGTCACAGTTTATTCCAGAACATTAGATGTGCTTGGAGTTTATGTTAACAAATAATAATTACTAGAGGTGTTTTTAAATGTCTAGAGCAGAGATTTTGACCAGTAAGACTTTGAAGAACTAAAAGCAGCAGGTTTTCACCCTTTGTTCTTGTGTGAAATTACTCAAAACTTTGTCCTTTTTTGAGTTCACACTTTGGGTCTCCCTCTCTCTCTCTCTCCCTCTTTTTTTTTTAAAAAAAGAAACCACGTTCAAACCCAGAGTCTTTGGAAGGATTTATGTGTAGAGAAGGGCTAATAAATGTCGTGACATTTTGTTGTGCTTAGGAGAACAGTCCTGGTAGAAAAATACATCTTTCTGACTTTAATAAAAAATGAAATGACAGACACTGAGGTTTAGCTCTCCTCCCCTTGTTCTGCTCCAGTTCCCCTCCGCTGTGTCAAGTCCAAGGAGAAACTGCAATAATAATAACTTAATAACTCTGACCACTTCTGTGGTTTGTCATTTAGATATGCAAGTTATATATCTAAAGCAAAAATTACCAGATCCATTATTACTTGTAACAGGGGAAATGCTTTTATTTAGGATTTTTTTCTTCTCTTCCCCAAATATAGATGAATCTCTGATTCTGTTGTTGAAAGTATAAAAATAGGAGTTCCCGTCGTGGTGCCGTGGTTAACAAATCCGACTAGGAACCATGAGGTTGCGGGTTTGATCCCTGCCCTTGCTCAGTGGGTTAAGTATCCAGCGTTTGTCGTGAGCTGTGGTGTAGGTCATAGACGCGGCTCGGATCCCGTATTGCTGTGGCTCTGGTGTAGGCCGGTGGCTACAGCTCCGATTCGACCCCTAGCCTGAGAACCTCCTTATGCCTCAGGAGCGGCCCTCGAAAAGGCAAAAAGACAAAAAAAAAGAAAAAAAAAGAAGTTATAAAAATGGTATTTTAGGAAATTAAATTTAAGAAATAAAATATCAAATTCTATAAAGAAACTGACTCTCCTCCTCGTAGTTTTACTGAAGTTATCACTTTTAAAAATTCGTGCATGTGGCAACCCCAGAAAGATGTGAAGAAATAGTTCAGCACAATGCCGGAGATCTGTCTGATGAAAGTTAATAATTGATAGCTTGACGTTGAAATGGGAGAGCTGTTTTTTTTCTGCGTTTAAATGTGTTTTTCTTTTTCGTTTTGAAAATACAAAGGCTTTGGTGGAGATGAATTTGCAAAGGTAAGGTTCAAGTGTAACAGCAGTGCATTTTAATTAAGGGGGGATCGTACCAATTTAAGTCTTGAACGGGCTATTCCTTGTGTGTTTGAAAGGGTTGGCACCCCTGCCGTGGTTGTGTCCTTGTACATTCTGTTACAACCAGAGTTTCCTTTTTAGCAGATTTAGGGGGTGAAATATGAGGATGAGGAAATGGAAATGTATTTTACATGTTGGCTTTTAAAAAAATATGGTAAGCAGGCATCTTTGACACCTTAACTGATGTATCGTTGCATCCTCCAGCATATCCACGTCTGTGCTTCCAGTGTGAAGGCCGTTAGCAATATGTGACAACTGAACGCCTGAAACGGCTGGTCTAAATTGTGATGTGTTGTCAGATTTTGAAGAGCTGATTTAAAAAAAAAAAAAGAATATCTCATTAATTAAAAAATTGGGGGAGTTCCCGTCGTGGCGCAGTGGTTAACGAATCTGACTAGGAACCAGGAGGTTGTGGGTTTGATCCCTGGCCTCGCTCAGTGGGTTCAGGATCCGGCATTGCCCTGAGCTGTGGTGTAGGTCACAGACTCGGCTGGGATCTGGCATTGCTGTGGCTCTGGCATAGGCGAGTGGCTATACCTCCAATTCGACCCCTAGCCTGGGAACCTCCATATGCCGCAGGTGCAGCCCTAAAAGATATAAAAAAAACCCATTTTTTTTATTATATCCTAAAGTGATATTTTGGCTATATTTGATAAAATACTAAAATTAATTGCAACTATTTCTTTGTACCTTAAAACTGGGTATTTGAACTTTTGAAATTATATAAGGGGTTTGTATTAAAATCGTAAGAGAGACCTTTAGGTCCTCACTTGAACTCTTTATTTTTTTTCTTTTTGGGGGTTTTAAATGTTTTATCAATTGTCTGATTTCTTGAGGAATTTCATGATATGATTAGTTAAAAGAATTTATTGTAGGAGTTCCCGTCGTGGCGCAGCGGAAACTAGTCTGACTAGGAACCATGAGGTTCCGGGTTCGACCCCTGACCCTGCTCAGTGGGTTAAGGATCCAGTGTTGCCGTGAGCTGTGGTGTAGGTTGCAGATGCAGCTCGGATCTGGCATTGCTGTGGCTGTAGTGTAGACCGGCAGCTGCAGGTCTGATTAGACCCCTAGCCTGGGAACCTCCATATGTCGCGGGTATGGCCCTTAAGAAAGGAATTTATTATATTATTCTTTCTGTTGCAACTGGCTTTTTCACATAGTCTCTTTTTATATTAGGGGAGCTGAGAAGTTGAGTTTGCTGTGCTTTCTGTCTGGAATGTCTGTAGAAAGCACTCACTAAACCATCAGGATTTTTGAGAGGAGGCTGCGAGACTCGGGCGCTCACCTTCTCTGAGACCTCATCTTAAAGAAACAAAAGCAAAGGCAAACCCTGTGCTTTCAGAACTGGAGAGATTTTTCCCATCCAGGCACTTCCCTCCTGAGTTGTCCGTGAATTGCTTTCTGTGCCAATTCCTTGTCTTCCTCTTGTTTCTCCTTTCTCTGTTTCTGTGGCTCCAGAGGCATGCGTGTTGATGTGCAAGCGTGACTCCTCTGTGAGTCAGGCATGTGTCCTGTTGCTGTCGATTTGCCTTCTCTTAGTTAGCAAGCTGCTGTCTGTCTTCCAGCACACTCATATCCTGTTTGGTGTAACGTTACGGGAGGCGTTTGAACCCTTCATTTGAAAAGCTGCTCCCTCTGCAATAAGTGCCAGTGTATTTCGTTTTCCAAGTGTTTTTCTCACATAGCCGTTTTCTTCCTTAGCTTTCTTACATCCTTCCGTAGCTCTTCATAAACGATCTTAGCAGTTTACACATTCCCACATGGCAGGTTGACCTGTTGCTGCTGTATCCTCCTCTTAGTTCTGCTGTCCATAGGGAAGCCTTCTACTGAGTACAATAGGATAGTCCAAAGTTTGTCAGATAACTGCCACATTTCCATCTGTAGACTTTTCAACTGCCGTACTTCTTATCTACACAGATAAATCCCCCAAATACCCAAAAGAGAACCCATTTTTTTTTCTTTTTCTCCTTTGTATTTTTCAATCATAATTCTAGAGAGATTTTTTCCTTCCATGTTAGTCACATACATGTTGCCGTCCATAAGCTACTCTTTTCCTCTTGACGGTCTAATCATGAAGTGTGCATTCTGCCATTCCTGCACTCAGATGGGCAGCCCCTGGGTGAGGAGAAGGTTCTTGGTCGCTAGGATTTGGTGAAGGTAGTAATCCCTCTAAGACAAGACCCAAAGGTCCCCATTCCTGTCTCTGTGGCCTGTTCCCTTGTTCTCACTTTAGTCCCGGGTCCTCTCAGCTAGGGAGCTGGAAATGCTTTCTCGCTGCTGCATATGCTAAGCTTCTGCAAACAAACAGTCCTGGACTCTTCCCATCCTCGGCACCCCATCCTCGACACGGCTCCAAGTCCAGCCGATGACTGGCTTGAGCGCCCCCACCTCGGCAAATGGGGAGCTGCAGCCGTGTTGAATGCAGCCCTTAGAGCTGGAGCTGCAGAAATTCGGGGTTGCTTAGCTGGGAGGCTGAGGATTGGGTATTCCTCCCTCAGTAGGGATCCAGTCTCTGATGTCTTAGTCTTAGGCATTCTGGGGGGAATAAAGTTGAGCTTCTGATTATTGTAAAGCAGCAGGCCACTCGTGCCTCCTGGAGAATGCCTTTATTATAGCATACAGTCTTCCTACTGGGCCAGTATTCTTTTCCCTTGATTTGATAAATTTCTTCTTATATTAGTCGTAAGGGAATTATGATGGGGTGAGAAAGTAGTTTACTTGTTTTTTTTTTTTTTAAAGTAAATCCATGTAGGGCAGTGGCAGTGAACCCATGTGCTCTGGGAAGAGGAAAATAAATGAATAAATTTTGAATAGACTTCTCACTAGCCCGTGAACCTGTGAGTAATGCTGTATTGCATTTTCTCAGTCTCAGCTGCCAGGAGAAGTCTTTGGAAACACTTGGCATATTCAGGCAGTGTGCCTCTACTACCAAGCCAAGAGTATTCTAATCGAATTGAAACCAGGTGGCAACCTGTCTAGTCTTCCTGAGTTTTTGTTTTTGTTTTTAATTCACTGTTTTTAGCAAAAAAGAATAAAATAGATGGTTATAAGTACACATTCTGTAGTGTCTCCATATTCTTACTGAGTAGGTAAATTCTTTTTCTTATATACCATGACTAAGTAGCTAATGGGGAGAGATTTGATAGTATCAATACAAGTATTACTTCTGGAAAATCCAGTTCTCTCAGACAGAAGGACTTCTTCATTCTATCCATAGTGTTGGAAAACAATTCTAAAGATTTTCCTTAGAAAGTTCTAAAATTTGGTAGAATGACCAATTTTGAAAAAAAGAAAGGAAGTAGTGTTCATATCTTCCTTTCTTTATGGAAGGGGTATGCTTAGTATATCAAGAACGGTCACTTTTTCTATGATAGCAATAGTCAGGGTTTAAAAAATATTCTGAAGGGCTTCTAATATTAAAAAAGTTTCTCACCTAATTCTCACTTCCTGCAATGTCATTAACCAGTGGCAGTGTTTTAAATAAATTTCTATAAAGTTGTTTGTAGTTTGCAGTGGAGAAATGCATAGTTTGAACTTTGGCAAATGTGTACACCTGTGTAAAGTCCACACGCCCGGGAACACAGATGATTTCTGTCATCCTAGAAAGTTCCTCTGTGTCCCTTTTAGCAACCCCACCCTCTGAAACCGTTCTTCTGATTTTTATCGCCATGGGTATATTTTGCGTGTTCTTTTTTATATAACAACTTTTTTGAGCTGTAATTCATATATGTTGCAATTCGCCCGTGCAAAGTGTACAATTCAGTGGTTTTTCATGTACCCACAGAGTTGTGCAACCATCGCCACGGTCAATTTTAGAGCCTTGTCATCACCCCCAAAAGGAACTGCATATCCGTCAGTAGTCACTGCCTGTCCTTCCTGGTTCCCTCACTCCGACTCCCATCTTCAGCAACAACTAATCTACTTTCTGAATTCTGGCCATTTCATAAAAATGGAATTATACAGCACTTTTCCTTTTGTGACTGGCTCCTTTCACTTAGCGTCGTGTTTTCTAGGTTTATCCATGTTGTAGCATGTATCTGCATGTCATTTCTTTTCAGGACTGAATAATATTCCACCTTTTGGATATACCAGTGTTTTTATGTATTCAGCAGTTGGGGACATTTGGATTGTTTCCACTTTTTGGCTATTATAGATAAGGCTGCCATGAGCATTCATCGTGTAAGTTTGTGTGGACATAGATTTTCGTTTCTTTTGAATATATACCTAGGAGTGGAATTGCTGGTTCACATGGTAATTCTGTGTTTAGCCATTTGAGGAATTGCCAGGCTGTATATCTTTGGAGAATTTTATTTATTTATTTTTGTAATCTATTTTTATTTATTTATTTATTTATTTATCTTTTTGTCTTTTTGTTGTTGTTGTTGCTATTTCTTGGGCCGCTCCCGCGGCATATGGAGGTTCCCTGGCTAGGGGTCCAATCGGAGCTGCAGCCATCGGCCTACGCCAGAGCCACAGCAACGCGGGATCCAAGCCGCGTCTGCAACCTACACCACAGCTCACGGCAACGCCGGATCGTTAACCCACTGAGCAAGGGCAGGGACCGAACCCGCAATCTCATGGTTCCTAGTCGGATTCGTTAACCACTGCGCCACGACGGGAACTCCTATTTTATTATTTTTTATTATTATTTTTAATAGTTATTTCCTCTTTGGACAATTTTGTATTCTTATTCAATGCCCATTTTATTTAAATTGGTTGTTTGCCTTTTTATTACTGAATCATAAGTTATTATATATCCTATATAGAGATCTCATGGGTTGCAAATATTTTTCCCCCATTTTGTGGGTTTTCTCTTCACTTTCTTGATGGCATTCAGTGAGGTACAAAACATTTAAAATTTTGATGAGTCTGAGATATATGTGAATATAAATATTATTATAAATATGTATTAGACTCATCGAATATATATGTATATTCTTCTCATTGTGCTTTTGGTATTGTATTTTCTTTTTCTCTTTCGGCCATACCTGCAGAATTTCCTGGGCCAGTGGTCGAATGGGAGCTGCAGCTGTAGCCTGTGCCAGAGCTGTGGCAATGCAAGATCCAAATTGCATCTGTGACCTGTGCCACAGCTTGCGGCAACACTGGATCCTTAACCCACTGAGCGAGGTCAGGGATCAAACCTGCATCCTCACAGAAGCTATGTCATGTTCTTAACCCGCAGAGCCACAGTGGGAACTCCTGGTAATTAAGAAAGCTTTTCTTCTATGATATTCTTGTTCTTGAACTTCCAATAAGGGGAATCCTATGGTATGTATTCTTTTGCATCAGGCTTCTTTCACTCATCCCAATGATTCATATATGTTAATGTACGTATCAGCAGTTTCTATATATTACTGAGTGGTATTACAATGAATGAATATATCACAATTTGATCGTTTATTTTTCTGAACATTCGGGTTGTTTCTGGGCTTTGGCTGTCATGAGTAAAGCTTCCCTGAACTTTGAATTGCAAGTCTTTTTGTGGACATGTGTTTTTATTTGTCTGGCTGAGTCATATGAAAATTGCCAAACAGTTCAGGTGGTTGAACTGCTACGTACTCCTGGCATGGGTATGTCAAAGGGCTCCCATCTTTGGCCACACTTGGTCTGACCAGTTTTAGAATTGTAGCCATTCTAATGTCTATGTAGTGTGTGGTTTAAACTTGAGTTTCCCTAGGGACTTAAGGGTGTTTTTTTCTATTGTTTGTTGGCCACTTGACTATTTTGTTTTGGAAAGTGTCAGTTTAAGTTCTTATTCATTTTAACAAATGTGTTGTTTGCCTTCTTAATTATTGACTTTAAGAGTCTTTCATGTATTCTGGATACCCACCTTTTGTCAGGTGCACATGTTGATGATGCTGTTCTCTCAATTTGTGGCCTGATAATGGTATCTTTTGAAGAGCAGAGCTTTGTAAGTTTCAAGTCCAATTTAGTATTTTTTAATTATTTTTTTCTTTTATGGTTAGTGTTTATGTCCCGTTAACAAATTTTGTCTTTTCCAGGGTTGTGTGTCCTGTTTTTTTCAAGGAGTTTCATAGTTGTGGATTTTATATTCAGGCCTGTTGTCCATTTTGAGTCATTTTTTGTGTATCATGTGAATTAAGGCAGAGACAATATCTTTAAATAATGTCATGTCTTTAATTGGAATATTTCATTTGTAAATATTTCCTAAAATTTTGTGTATTTGTGTATGTTGTTTATTTCATTGTCCTCTAAAGGTGAACTGCTTAACCCTTTTCTCTACTCTATTCATGAATTCACTTGGCTTTCCTGCTTATACTAAAAGTTTACAATGTGGGGATCTCTGAGACCTTTCTGACTCTAAAATAAAAAGCCTTCTGTTTAGGTGCTTTTCTTATTATATCCCAAATTTATATTTAACTTAGGAAATACCATTATTTTCTTCTTAACTGCATGTCTCTCTATTAATAGTAGTGGTGCAGTTTAATTATTTGCTAGCGTGTAGCAAGCATTCAATGAATAACTAAGTGAAATGAATAACTTAAGTCAGGTTATTTCAGTAAAGTTTATTTCTGTATTCCATTCAGAATTCTTAAGATTTAGAAATGATGCACAAAATTACTTATATACGTATGCTGAATTTTTCCAGAAGACATATTAGGGACTTACTAAAATAATAAATATGAAAAAAACAGTATTTAAAGCAAAACATTATCACTGATTTTTTTTCTGATAAAAATATGTATAGCAAATAGTTGACCCTGAATTTGGCTGTTTATAAGTTTTTTGGTTTCTAGAAGCATTTGGGACATTTATTTAATTTACCGTTGCTGTGAAAAAATATTAAATTATCTCATAAATTAGGATAGAATTTATGCAGTTTATATTATTGTGTTATTGTATATGATGTATCTGGTATTTGCAAGTTTTTTTAATGGAGATTTGTTTTTATTTCAGTTTAGTCCATGTTCAATGTACTTTGCACAGAGTTAAATGCTCTCAGGGATATAAAGATCAGCAAGCTATAAATCTGGCCTGCAAAGGGTGTTTTTATAATCTACTAAATAGAATTTGACTCATTTGTTTCTTTTCTTTATTAGTTTTTATATATCATAAATTAGTATTGGGAGCATTTCTTTTCTCGTCTAAGCAGATGACTTTCTTCTCTCTCTCTCTTTTTTTTTTTTTTTGGCTTTTTAGAGCCAAACCTGCTGCATATGGAAGTTCCCAGGCTAGGGGTAGAATTGGAGCTGCAGTTTCCAGCCTTCACCACAGACACAGCAACGTGGGATCTAAGCCACGTCTGCAACCTACACCAGAGCTCACAGCAACGCCGGATCCTCGACCCACTGAGCGAGGCCAGGGATCGAACCCACATCCTCATGGATACTAGCCAGATCTGTTTCTGCTGAGCCACAGTGGGAACTCCCAGCATATGATTTTCTAAAGCCATTACTGGAAAGAAAAGTAGTAGCCGTGCAAACGACACAAGATGTTTTAGGATCCTTATTTTAATGACATATAATTTGCGTCTTTATGATGATAGAGCCACATTTTCCAGCTTTTTTTTTAATAGGTTGTGTACATGTGAAAGAAATAATGGATTTGATTTTGTAATGAATCATAAATGTTCTTAAGTATTATCATTTCACCTGGTGTCACTGTGAGATTAGATCTTGAGCAGTTTTTTAATTGTGTTTTAGATTGTTAGAGACGGACAGTAAGTCTTTAAGATCTGTAAATGGGTCAAGAAGAAACAGTGGCTCCTCCCTTGTATCAAGTTCATCAGCCTCTAGCAACCTCAGCCACCTGGAAGAAGACTCTTGGATTCTTTGGGGAAGAATTGTCAATGAATGGGAAGAAGTGCGCAAAAAGAAGGAAAAGCAAGTTAAGGTACGTTCGTGTCTTTGCTGGAGTTCTTCCTCTCATCCCAGAGGGCATCAGGCATGGACTAAGAGAGGATTAAAACAGTGGGTTCTTTTACTTCCCAAGTAATGCTGTGGTAAAGAGGTGTGCTCTCTATGTTTTCATTTATTTGTACCCATAGAAGTTTGGATTTGTAGCTCTCAGTTGTTATAGAGGTCTCCTAATTATTATAGAAGTATATAGCTAAAAATTATTTGGAATTCTCTTATTAAATTACAGTTGATTTACAATGTGCCAATTTCTGTTGTACAACAGAGTGACTCAGTCGTATATGTGTGTATATATCTGAGTATACATACATACCTACCTATATATGTAAAATATTTTTAAAATTTTTATTTGTTTGTTTATTTTTGCTTTTTAGGGCCGTACCCATGGCATATGGAGGTTCCCAGGCTAGGGGTCTATCGGAGCTACACTGGTCTATGCCACAGCCACAGCAGCGCCGGATCCTGAACCCAGTGAGCGAGGCCAGGGATCGAACCCGCAACCTCGTGGATGGTAGTCAGATTCGTTTCCTCTGCACCATGATGGGAACACCTAAAATACTCCTTTTTATGTTATCTTCCCTCATGGGCTGTCCCAGGGGATTGGATATAGTTCTCTGTGCTGTACAGTAGGGCCTTGTTGTTATTTTCCTATTTGATAGATTCAGAAATGACGTTGTGACATCCTCCATTCTTGAATATCAGTATTTTACTTTTTTTCTTTTAAACCTAAAACAGCCTTCGAAAGGTTGTGGGGTTACTGTGCTGTCATTCACAGCTCTGCCAAGTATCAGATCCTTAATATCTTTAGAGGCCGTACTCTGAGTGAAATGAGAAGAATGTATCCATGGCACAGTAGCTCCTCTGTTCAGAACAGAATCCACCCATATCCGAGCCAAATCTTAGCCTTGGTTAAAAAGTTCCTTTGTTTTATTATTAAAGTAGCTTTGTGAATTAAAAATTTGAAAGTCATCTACTCTAATCCAACTTCCAGTAAGTCTTTTGTGGCTTTCAAGGTAGGAAGCTTAAATAAGTAACTTAAACGTTTGTATTTTTATTTTTAGGAGCTTGTTCGTAAGGGGATACCCCATCATTTTAGAGCAATAGTTTGGCAACTTCTATGCAGTGCACAAAGTATGCCGATTAAAGATCAGTATTCAGAACTCCTGAAAATGACCTCACCTTGTGAAAAATTGATCCGAAGGGACATTGCTAGAACTTACCCTGAACACAATTTTTTTAAGGAAAAGGATAGCCTTGGACAGGAGGTTCTGTTTAATGTAATGAAGGTAAGTTCCATTTATTCATTTTTAAAGTAAAATGAATTCCCAGAAGGTTGAAATCAAATTATTTCTTATAATTAAGTATGAACTTTCACCCCAGTAATCAGTTGCTTAGGCAGTAAATTTGACTGTAGCATAATTTTGGCTTTAAATCTGATGCTACATTACTGTTTAGTTTGAAGAACTCTTAGAAAATGTGTCCCATTTCTTGATATCAGATGACTGAAATCAAAGAATCTATAAATTACTATGCATACCACAGAGAAAACCCTCCATGAAAGTGAATAATTCACCTTCTGAATTTCAGAATTGGGGAGCAAATTTTCTGCTTGTTGTGGCCAGCCCTGTTAAGAGCTTTTAGCCCTTAGAAGTGTGCCGTTGTAATTTTTTCTTCAATATTGCCTGTTCTTTTTGCATAACTCTTTTCCCTTCCAGCTACCTCTTCGAAATATTGATTTCTTGGGAAATCAATATTTACCTTCTCCTTTTAGAGAAGGAATGTGTGCGGCGTCATGTTAAGATATTTTGAACACTCTTGTTTATGTTTTAGGCGTATTCTTTAGTGGATCGCGAGGTTGGTTACTGTCAAGGAAGTGCTTTTATAGTCGGATTATTACTTATGCAGGTAAGTTAGTATAAGTACTAACTGTCCAATTAAGTTTTTTATTAAAGTTGGATTGGAGGATTCAGAAATCATCCTTGGTTTTACTAAGTATACGTGGATATTCGGTATTTTCCCCTAGACATAAATAGAAATGTTGGCTTTGCACTTAAAATATTAAAAAATGTTAAAAATAACATAAAATAACATCCCACCACTAAGTGAAAGTTCAGCTTCTTGGTATCCACATGGGGAGTATGATATTCTGCTAAAGCCGGCATCATTTTTTTAAATTATAGTGTGGTTGATTTACAGCGTTGTGCCACCTTCTGCGGCAGAGCAAAGCGCCCGGTCGCACAGATGCGTGCACTCCCGCACCTGTGGCTTCCATCGTGGTCTCTCCCAAGAGACTGGATGTAGTGCTGTATCTGCTTTTAACTCTTAACTTATATGTCAAGATTCAGTGAGGAATAATCTTTTCCCAACCAGGCAGCCTGATTAAAGTGTTGGTAGCAAAATCTTACTTATATACAACGTCTTTGGAAATTTATACAGTAATTTATTTGTCATGGAGCTGAGGGCTTGTTGTGCCTGTCTTATTATAGGTTCTAAGATAAGAGGTCCTCAATCACTTTTTACTGCTTTAGGGATGTAATGTCCATTTCCATCGGCAGCGACTTGTTTTGGGTGGGGCGTTTTCAGAAGTCAAGCCTAGGACAGGGCATCCTCACTCGAAGGGAAAAGGCCTGCAGTGTTCTCTCTTCAGCCTTAATTGACATTTTAAAGAAAAAGTCTGTCATACTGTCTAGTCTCAGACCAAAATATTATCTGAAAAGGAACCTTGGTGATAACTTTATTGGAGTCATTAGGCTCATTTTTTGCTTCTCTGTTCTGCACTGAGTTCTGTAAACCTGGGCTAGATTATTGAACCTCTCTTTCTTAGCCTTATTAGGTGCTGCTCTCTGCTTTTAGATTCACCGTGAGGGAGGGTTGTGAGATCATGTACATAAAAGCCCGGCGTGGTGTTTGGCACATAGGAGACGTGCGATGAAAGTTCAGTGACTTGCCCAAGGTCACACATCTTGCTAGATAAAAGCAGAGTAAGAATTGGAAACTGTGTCTCCCCTGCTTCGCCTCCGTCTTCCAGCAGTTCTTGCTGAGCTCCAAAGCTCTGCATCTGTCAGGAACATACACACTTCTTTTTGAACAGCAAAAACCTGTCAGACACTGGATTATAATAAAAGGGACTAATTTTTACTTTGTTTTATATAACATAAGATCTGCTCCCAGTTGTTGCAGAATATTTGCCTGTTCTATGGTGACATTAGGTTATTTTTAAAAAGAAACAAAAAAACTGGATTAGTTCCTGTTGAGGTATAGCGTTCGGCCTCACTGTGATATTCCTCATTTGTGCTTGGTTAGTATTGGTGGGCCGTTCACCATGGAACTCAAACATCCCCATTTTCAGTCCAGTGGTTTTTTGAAATCACAGTTCTCTTCCTTTTACTTGCATATTAGCTCCGAAAGTGACTTTTTATTTCTGTTGAACCTAAGAGCAGTTTTTCGCTGCTTGAGGTAGGAGTCTCACAACAGCCGACCTGGCTCTCTAGGAATCCTTCAGGGCACTGCAGATACTGCTAGTGATACTTTCGTTCATTGACTGGTTTGTTCAAATGTTATTGTCAGAGGCAGGAAATATTCTGCTCTAACAGTGATCATTTTCCAGGGCTATAGGCTAGAAAATGTGGGGCAACCAGATTCAAAAGCCCTCTCTTTGTTTCTGCAGCGTATTCTCTTTATTGCCCTGTGCTCAGTGGGTTAAGGATCCAGCGTTGCTGTGGCTCTGGCGTAGGCTGGTGGCTACAGCTTTGACTGGAACCCTAGCCTGGGAACCTCCATGTGCTGAGGGTGCAGCCGTCAGACCAAAAAAGACAGGAAAAAAAAAAAAAAAAAAAGAACATTTGGTAAAGAGATTGAGGACATAGGTAGGATCTTTTGTGGATGGCAGACTCTGAGTTCCAAACAGGGCTGTGGAAAAGGCTTAGGGAGGAGCAGTAGAACCACATGGGACCAGAGTTCTGGGCTGCTGGGCTTCTCGTAGTGACTGATGTAAAAATCAGTCGGGCCCTAAAGCTTGATAGGATTCGTAAGAGTGGTCTCCAAGGCAAAACTGGGGTTGTGTGTGTTGGGAGGAAGGCGAGAAGTATGGGTTTTGCCAGGAATAAGTCTTGCCTCCTGTCCGTGGCCGTGGCTGGCTGGGGAGAGTGGTGTCAGTAGAGGCAGCTCAGTGAGAAGCCTGCCTGGAGAGCCTTTGAGGTCCCTCTTTTGAAGCACACTGCTCTGCTGTGAGTGAGTGAACCTTACACAGCTTTGTCTTGAGAAAGACCCCACAATAATCTGGATAAATGTTAGGTGCCTAGATTTTCTGTGTGGTCCTTTACAAAGCTTTTACCATTCGTGATTTTATTTGATGTAATTGTCTGTTGAGTTCCACATACACTGTGAAACTGGAACTTTTAAAACCCTGATTACAGATTCTTTGTAAACTTATTTTGCAGGTTTTTTTTTTTTTTTTTTTTTTTTGCCATTTCTAGGGCTGCTCCCGCAGCATATGGAAGTTCCCAGGCTAGGGGTCTAATTGGAGCTGTAGCCACTGGCCTACACCACAGCCACAGTAACGCGGGATCCGAGCCGTGTCTACGAGCTATACCACAGCTCACGGCAACCCCGGATCCCTAACCCACTGAGTAAGGCCAGGGATCGAACTCGCAACCTCATGGTTCCTACTCTGATTTGTTAACCACTGAGCCATGTCGGGAACTCCTGCAGTTTTTTTTTTTTTTTTTTTTTTTTTAAACACACCATACTATTTCTGCTCAAAACCCTTGCAAGGCTTCCTATGATACTTAAGGTACAAGTCCAGATCCTTAAGAGTGGCTCCTAAAACCCCATGTGATTTGCTTCTGAGTACTTCTCCTCCGTAACCCTACTTTCATCTGTAACATTGCTCCTACGATTGTGGTCCCCTAGTAGTTGTTCCTTGAACACGCCGGTCATGATTCCTTTTCAAATAAGGCCTTTGTGTTATTCCCCTAGGATGGTTCTGTCCTCAGATGTTACCTCAGCAAGAGACTTTCCCCGACCTCCCTGCATAGACGTATCTGCTCAGCAGTCCCCGTTGCCCCACTCAGTTTGCATAGCGCTCCTCACCGTCTGACACACGTGTACATACATCCCACGGATTCTCTGTCTCCCTCACGAGAAGGTTTACGCTCCTTCAGGGCAGAGGCTGTGTTTGTTTCGTTCACTGGTGTATACCCAGAGGGAGAGAGAAGTATCAGGCTTTAAATGAGTACTTGTTGGTTAAATTTGTGAGTTAGACAGTGAGACTCCTCGTCTCAGAGGTTGTAAGGTTTGTCTAACTTCTCAATGTCAGTGGTGGAAAGGGAGGGAGATTAGAATCTTCTGACTCCTAGCCCGTTGCTCTTAACGTTATGTCACACAGCCGTTCAAACCAGTGTCCGTGGTTGGAAAGGTACTTAATTTAAGTGGGTTTAGCTTATTTGGGTATCACAGACCATTAATCTTTGTTGCTTTTTTTTTCTCCTAATGCAGATGCCAGAGGAAGAAGCTTTCTGTGTATTTGTGAAACTAATGCAAGATTATAGACTCCGTGAACTTTTTAAACCAAGCATGGCAGAATTGGGCCTTTGTATGTACCAGTTTGAATGCATGATACAGGTAAAAGTGTGGTTAACAAAAAGGCATATTGCCATTGTATATTTTGTCATCTTGGTTTGAGTGATACTAAGCAAATTTGATGTTAAAAGCATTAAAACAGTTGGAAAAAAAAAATCAGTGTTTTAATCACATGATCGTGTTTTGATCCACAAACCCACAATTTACACCTGACTTCTCAGTTAGGCCCTCTCTGCAGGTAGGTCACAGTCTGGAACCTGACTGCAACTTTTATATTCACCCCTTAAGCATGCGTGCCAAATATTTTGTAACTTAGATGCATGAGTTTCTTTATTATGTGCTATCATATCCTATGATTTTCCATACACGAGGCTTCTTTCAGAAGCCTGACGTCTGTTCATTTCCTTTGAGACTACCTCTTCTATCTTTTTGCAGTCCTCTCCCCTGCCTTTCCCTTTCATCTCTCTCTCTCTCTTTTTTTAAGACTGTTTCTGTCCTTTATGTTGCTAGATTAAGACTCAAGGGTCTTAGCAACTGTGAGGGCGAAGAGGAGGAGAGGAATCAAAATTAACTGAAAAAACCTTTGAAGGATTTCACCTTTCTGGATTTAATTTTTATATTTATGTATAAAAGTAAACTTACTAATTTTGTCCTACAATATGATGGTATGCATAGTCTTCATTTATCTAAATTTCAATTAGATAAGCCGAATTTAAGCGTATAGGTTAATGATTCGGCCGGCATGAAAGCCATTTTTACAAGTTTCCTTTCCCCTGGCAGCCTTACCTGTAGGATTTTTAAAATCCTTTACCATTTCTCTGAGGGATGGTAAGAAAGGGATATGCAAAATGTTGTCCATTTTAAGGAATAAGACAAAGTGTAGGTTTTGAAATGATTCTTAATTTTTTTTTTTTGAAATAGTAAGCTTGTTTCATCAACTTTGAACTCTTGGCTTATTTGCAGTTAATGTGTCATTTATGTGGTGAATTACTAGAGTTCTTGAAACATCTGTATTTTGGATGAGAAGGTGGGAAGCTTAGGGTTTCAGTATTTCAGTAAAGCCTTTCTTTCCTTTAAAAAATTTTTTTGAAATATTATAGTTTATAGAAAAGTACAGAAAATATCATAGACTGGTGTACTCATGAACAAAATTAAAGCAGTATGGAAGTTTTACTTAATTATTGTAATTTTTCTTTTTCTTTTTTCTTTTTTTGTCTCTTTTGTCTTTTCAGGGCCACTCCCACAGCATGTGGAGGTTCCCAGGCGAGGGGTCGAATCAGAGCTGCAGCCCCTGGCCTACAACCACAGCCACAGCAACGTGGGATCTGAGCCACGACTTCCACCTACACCACAGCTCATGGCAACACCGGATCCTTAACCCACTGAGCAAGGCCAGGGATCAGACCTGTGTCCCCATGGCTACTAGTCATGTT
The DNA here is from genome assembly GCF_016906955.1 of Phacochoerus africanus. Classification (NCBI taxonomy): domain Eukaryota; kingdom Metazoa; phylum Chordata; class Mammalia; order Artiodactyla; family Suidae; genus Phacochoerus; species Phacochoerus africanus. The sequence continues at coordinate 124,829,434 of NC_062549.1, forward strand.
TGTTAACAGCTGAGCTACGACGGGAACTCCAGTTTTTCTTTGTATTAATAAGGCCTGTTATAAATAGAGCCAGCGTTTCAATGCCACATCCTTTTCCCTTCTTCCTTTTCCGAGTAGTAACCACTATCCAGAGTGTTTTGATTTCTACCTCTTAACTTTTCCACACAAAGATGCCCAATCTTAGGCTTGTGTTTGGTGTAGGCTGATCAGGTGTATAAATAATGTTCTGGCTGAAAACACTCAATTTTCCCATGTTTCCCTAATTAATTGTTTTCTTCTTTTTAGGAGCATCTTCCAGAGCTCTTTGTACATTTTCAGTCTCAGAGTTTTCATACCTCAATGTATGCGTCATCTTGGTTTCTGACTATCTTCCTGACGACTTTTCCGCTACCAATTGCAACAAGGATATTTGATATCTTTATGTCTGAAGTAAGTTAATGCGCCCGTTGAGCAAAGGGATCACGGGATTAATAATGAGAGCTGGCAATGAGGAGAGCGGTAAAGGGGCCCAGTGTTCCATGTAAAACTGCTTACATGGATAATCGCATTTAATCCTGTGACAACCCTATCAGTACTCTTATCTCCCTAATTGACAGATGATAGATGAGGAAGCTGATGCTTAGAGGAAGATTAAGTAGCCTGTCTATGGGTACATAACACAATAAGTGGTGTAGAAACTGGGATTCAAATGTAGGCAGTCAAAATCTGAAACCACACTTTAAAAAAAAATTTAAATATAGTTGATTTACAACGTTGTAATTTCTGCTGTACAGCAAAGTGATTCAATTATAAATATATATATATTCTTTTCCATTGTGATTTATCAGAGGATATTAAATGTAGTTTCCTGTACCTTACAGTAGGACCTTGTTGTTTTGGTCTTTCTGGGTTTTTTGTTTTTTGTTTTTGATCTTTTTAGGGCTGTGTTCATGGCATATAGACGTTCCCAGGCTACGGGTCAAATTGGAGCTGCAGCTGCCAGCCTACACCACAGCCACAGCAACGCCAAATCTGAGTCACATCTGTGACCCACACCGTAGCTCACGGCAACACCAGATCCGTAATCCACTGAGTGAGGCCATTGGATTGAACCTGCGTCCTCGTGGATACTGGTTGGGTTCTTAACCTGCTGAGCCACAACAGGAACTCTAGGGCCTTGTCATTTATCCATTCCATGTATAATAGTTTGCATCTGCTAGTCCCAAACTCCCAGCTCATCCCTCCCCAAACTTCTCCCCCTTGGCAACCACAAGTCTGTTCTCTGTTTCTGTGAGTCTCTTTCTGTGTCATAGATAGGTTCTTTTGTGTCATTTTAAAGATTCTACATATAAGTGATATCATATGGTATGTGTCTTTCTCTTTCTGACTTCACTTGGTTCTGACTTCACCTAGTATGATAGGCTCTAGGTCCATCCATGTTGTTGCAAATGGCATTCTTTTTTATGGCTGAGTAGTATTCCATTTCATTTATGTACTATATCTTCTCATTTTTTTTTTTGATTTTTAGGGCCACACCTGTGACATGTGGAAGGTGCCAGGCTAGGGGTCAAATCGGAGCTACAGCTGCTGGCCTATTCCACAGCCACAGCAGTGCAGGATCCGAGCCATGTCTGTGACCTATACCAGAGCTCATGGCACGCCAGATCCTTAACCCACTGATTGAGGCCAGAGAGTGATCCCACATCCTCATGGATCCTAGTGGGGTTTGTTAACTGGTGAACCCTAGTTGGGTTCGTTAATGATAGGAACTCCCTGTACCACATCTTCTTTATCCATTCATTTGTCAGCGCACAGGTTTTTTCCATGTCTTGGCTGTTGTGAATAGTGCTGCCATGAACATTGGGGTGCACATACTACCTTGTTTTCCAGGGATATGCCCAGGAGTGGGATTTCTAGATTATATGGCAGCTCTAGCTCTAGTTTTTTGAGGAACCTCCATACTTTTTTCCGAAGTAGCTCCACCAGCTTATATTCCTGCCAGCATTGCAGGAGGTGGAACCCACAGTCTTAATTAAACCTCTGTATCACCTCTTTTTTGACTGAGTGAGAATTAGTGAGGGGTTAAAATGACCTCATGGTTAGTACTTTTGTGGTGTATCTGTTACCCAAAGAGGAAGGAGCAATGAGCATAATTAAGTTTCTTCTGGTTTCTGAACATGTCGCATGTAGTCCTTTTAATTGTCGTTGACATGAAGTGATCATTTGTCTTCTGTATTCTGAGTGAGAAGGTAGGAAGGTCAGGATAGATGGTAGAGAGTACCTGAGTTTTTTCTTTCTTTCTTTTTTTCTTTTGCTTTTTAGGGCTGTACCTGCAGCACATGGAGGTTCCCAGCATAGTGGTCAAATCAGAGCTGCAGCTGCCTGCCTACGCCACAGCCACAGCAATGCCAGATCCAATCTGTGTCTGTGACCTTCACCACAGCTCACAGCAATGCCAGATCCTTAACCTACTGAGCGAGACCAGAGATCGAACCTGCGTCCTCATGGATACTAGTCGGGTTCTTAACCCTCTGAGTCACAGTGGGACATCCCAGCGCCTGAAGATATTATTAGTTATTATTAATTATGTTTTGGGAAGATCAGTTTGTATAATAAGCCACATTAGGTTAGTCTGGAGCTGGCACACTGTGATTCATGTACTGATCTGTCCCGGTGCACATGCCAAATCTATCTTTCCACTTTGTCTTTGCTTTTTGTAGCCACACTTGTTACATATGAAAGTTCTTGGGCTAGGGGAGCTGCAGTTGCTAGCCTATGCCACAACCACAGCCGTGCTGGATCTGAGCCACATCTGTGACCTATGCTGCAGCTTGTGGCAGTGCAGGATCCTTAACCCACTGAGCGAGGCCAGGGGATGAACCCACACCCCCATGGATACTAGTTGGGTTCTTAACCCGCTGAGCCACATGGGAACTCCATGTCCTTCCACTTGAATAGTTTCCTGGAATATAGCCGTGACCACTGCTGATGTGATAGTTGTGTCTGCTTTGGAGCAGCAGTATAGCAGAGTTGAGTTGTGGCAGCGACCACATGGCTCATAGATCTTAAAACGTTTGTGGTTCATCTCTTTACCGAAAGTGTTTCCCAGCCTCTAGTTTAGCTACCTAAATGTTCGCCTTACTATTCCTTTGAATGATTGTTTTTTTCTGTGGAAAAGTAAGACAATTTTGACTTTATACCATTTGTTTCCTCAGGGTTTAGAAATAGTGTTTCGGGTAGGACTGGCGCTTCTTCAGATGAACCAGGCAGAACTGATGCAGCTCGACATGGAAGGGATGTTACAGGTAAGTCGGGTCCTGATGTCTTAACAGTCTTTAGATTTTAATATTAAATGATGCTGAATAGCACTAAGCAGTTCTTCTGTGTTTCTCTCACTGTGTCAGCACTTTCAGAAGGTCATTCCGCATCAGTTTGATGGTGGCCCAGACAAGTTAATCCAGGCAGCTTACCAAGTCAAATATAACTCAAAAAAAATGAAAAAGTGAGTATTTTCTGTTCTGATTTTTGGTTGTGGTGGTTTGTTGGTGCGTTTAGGAATTAAATAGAAGCGGCCAGACATTCTCCTGGTGAGGGCAGTTTTCCTCCGCACTTGGGAGACCTGTGGGGTTTTCTTTGGTGGCACTGGTTTCAGGAGAACGTACATTTAATGTTGGAGTTGCACAGTGCCCTAGGGGCGCACTGCGCCTTACGTTCCAGGATCCCCTTTCCTGTCCCACACGGGCAGGCCTGGGAACCTGGCGTGTGTGTTGTTTTAGAGACGCTTCGACGCTGTGGTCTCAGGCACAGACTTTCTTTCCTCGCCGTTGGTCCCAGTGTGTCATGTAAGTTCAAGATGAGCATAACCAGCACTTTAGGTGTGAGGCAGGCATTAAGTTAAAATTGTATTTGTTATATATTGCTTTTAATGAAACTTTGTTGTATATTTTTTTGTGAAAGTTCAAGATATGCAGCCTTGGCTTACAATGGTTAATTTTTGAAATGCGGTAAAGGTGTTAAGAATGACAGCTCTTACTCATTGAGCTTCTGGTGATTAGATCAATCTTAGCCTGAGGTCGAAATTCGCATTCCTGATGCTTACTAAAGTAGCAGAGCTGGCCCCACCGTTCTCGGTGTCTTTGCTGCTGCAGCATGAAGTTACATGACATGAACACGTACACTCTACTGCCATGGGTATTCCTACCCCAGAGGTGGGCTAGAACATGAGTAAGAATTACGTCGTTAAAATTAGTTAGCTCTGATTTGCAAAAACAGCCAGTTTTTGATCTTGAACTATTAAGAATTACCTGTGAAGTTGCTAATAACCAATCACATTACACCATCATTTGGAGATGTTATAGACTGTTCTGTTCTGTCATCGATAAAACCTTAGGAGCCATCTCAATTTCTGCCTCTTGACTTTACTTAAAAATATTTAATTGCTGAAAAATGGTGACCGCCATCTGGGCCTTCAGAAAGTCGTGATCTTTTTACAGCAGTGCCATCCAAGATAGCGGATCACCAGAGCAAACATGCTTCTCTTTTTCCTCCTCCTTTCTCTTGCAGTCTCTACTTCTTACTGCCTTGACTACTGCTTAGTGGTTAGTAGCTGTTTATGCATAGTCTGGAGAGTAATACTTGATCAGTATTAAAGAATATTAAAAGTGTATGAGTCTCATCCTTTTCTCCTAAGTACTGCTCTCCGGATGTGTGATGACCTCAGACTTGGACCTGGCTCTGGAGAAGGTTCAAGCTTCCTGTAGGTAGGAGGGTGGCAGAACAGAGAATTAAATAGCTTAGTACAATTACAATCTGGTAGTTGTCCTTGTAGCAGGTTGTTAATATAACATGTAAGAGATGTCTTTAAGCTGCATACACAGTCTAGTCTGCTGTGACTCAGGAAAATGTTCAGAGCCTGGTGACTAGATTTTCAGTTCCGTCTATGTTCTTTCCTGACTTTTATCTGCCTGATGACATTCCTATGTTAGAGGTGTTTTTACTGAGTTCAAGCTCATAATGCCTGCTACATGTTGGGCCAGTAAATCCAGAGATAAGATGTTGGGACAAGAAATAGCAGCTTTATTCAGCAGACCAAGTCGGTGGTGGCCTAGTGTCCCAGTGACTGTCTTAGCCAGGTCAGAATTTAGGCCCCTTTTATACTAGATGTGGCCAGAATGTGGCCGGTCATTGCAAACTTCTTGGTGCTGGAATCTTTTGTTCTTGCAGCTGTCTTATGTCCTCTAGTCACAGTGTTCCTATAAACTTCCAGCAGACCCATGTTATTCTCTGTTCTGCAACTTTTTTCCCTATGTGAATGGAAAAGTGTTAGACCCTTAAAGGGCAGAGTCTTGAGATTTCAGTCTTTTGCTCCAGAAGGAGTGTCCCCTGAGAGAACAAAGCAAGAACAATCCAGGGAAGTAGCTTCTTATTTCATCCAGCTGACAAATGCTTGGCAAGGCTGGTTTATCTTGCTTATAGTTAGAATTGAAAAGTTGAATGGTGATCATGGGGTCAAGCATTAACATATAAAGTTTTAGTGAAAAAATTGGAAGCATGTATAAATTACCTCCTTTGCAAGTATATGCACGTCTGTAACAATTTTTTTTTTTAGATGCCTTTGAAGTATATAAGGAGTTGGAGTTGCCTGCTGGCTAAGCAGGTTAAGGATCTGGTGTTGTCACTGCCATGGCTTGGGTGACTGCTGTGGCACAGGTTTTATCCCTAGCCCAGGAACTTCCACATGCTGTGAGTGTGGCCAAAAAAAGAATAAAGTATACAAGGGGCAACATTCTTTTTTTTTTTGGATGAATTCTTTGATCTTTATTGGTACATAGTAAAAACTAAATATGTTTTTTTGGGTTTTTTTAATATTTTTTAAATTTTCCCACTGTACAGCAAGGGGGTCAGGTTATCCTTACATGTATACATTACAATTACATTTTTTCCCCCACCCTTTCTTCTGTTGCAACATGAGTATCTAGACAAAGTTCCCAATGCTATTCAGCAGGATCTCCTTGTAAATCTATTCTAAGTTGTGTCTGATAAGCCCAAGCTCCCGATCCTTCCCACTCCCTCCCCCTCCCATCAGGCAGCCACAAGTCTCTTCTCCAAGTCCATGATTTTCTTTTCTGAGGAGATGTTCATTTGTGCTGGATATTAGATTCCAGTTATAAGTGATATCATATGGTATTTGTCTTTGTCTTTCTGGCTCATTTCACTCAGGATGAGATTCTCTAGTTCCATCCATGTTGCTGCAAATGGCATGATGTCATTCTTTTTTATGGCTGAGTAGTATTCCATTGTGTATATAGACCACATCTTCCCAATCCAATCCTCTGTCGATGGACCTTTGGGTTGTTTCCATGTCCTGGCTATTGTGAAGAGTGCTGCAATGAACATGCGGGTGCACGTGTCTCTTTTAAGTAGAGTTTTGTCCGGATAGATGCCCAAGAGTGGGATTGCGGGGTCATATGGAAGTTCTATGTATAGATTTCTAAGGTATCTCCAAACTGTTCTCCATAGTGGCTGTACCAGTTTACATTCCCACCAACAGTGCAGGAGGGTTCCCTTTTCTCCACACCCCCTCCAGCACTTGTTATTTGTGGATTTATTAATGATGGCCATTCTGACTGGTGTGAGGTGGTATCTCATGGTAGTTTTGATTTGCATTTCTCTTATAATCAGCGATGTTGAGCATTTTTTCATGTGTTTGTTGGCCATCTGTATATCTTCTTTGGAGAAATGTCTATTCAGGTCTTTAGGGGCAACATTCTTTTAGCAAGTACCTGAGGAAAAAAATTGAAGACCATTAACTTGGTTGGATAGGAAAATGGCAGAAGTTGGAGATTCAGGTTGTTTCTGAAGATGGCTCCAGAATATAATCATTATTATTATCATTATTATTATTATTATTATTTGTCTTTTTAGGACCACACCCGCAGCATATGGAGGTTCCCAGTCTAGGGGTCGAATTGGCTCTGTACACCAGAGCCACAGCAATGCAGGATCTGAGCCACAGCTGTGATCTACACCACAGCTCCCGGCAACACCGGATCCTTAACCCACTGAGCAAGGCCAGGGGTCTAACCCGCATCCTCGTGGATACCAGTCAAGTCTGTTACCACTGAGCCACCCCAGGAACTCCCAGAGTACAATTTTGAAGAACTTATGTTTCTAGTTGCTGGGGTTAAATAATGACTATAAACAGAGTCCCTCTGGTGTGGAACTTAGAAAAGAGCAGAAGAGCGACTTCAGGATATAGAAGTCTCTGGGGTTCCGAGCAAAAGGGACCATCAGAGGACCTGCTGCCGAAGGAGTGTCCCCTGAGAGAGCAAAGCAAGAACCATCCAGTGAAGCCACCTCTGAACACTTAGAGTGTCCGCCAGTGGAGGAACCGTGAAGGGAACGCGAGGGAGGATGAGGCCACGGAGCCGTGGCTGCTCTTCCTACGGAGGACGGGGCCCACGGGTGCCCACAGGCCCTCGGAGCAGCGTCCTGAGGGAGGAGCCAGGCGATTATCGGGGAAGCGGGTTCACCCGGGAGACAGTGAATGTAACGCACGAGGCAGAATGAAGTTCAGGGACAGCAGAGGGGCGGCGTGACTTGGCGCAGGCGGGTGGGCGGTGGGGTCTGAAACCCGGGCGGACCCGGGGGGTCGAAGCGGAGTGTCCTGTGTGGGAACCCCTACCTGTGTGTGGCCCTTTAAATGAAGCTGCGTTAAAGACTCATCAGTTCTTTAGCCACATGTCCGCTGTTCTGCAGTCGCCTGTGGCTGGTGGCCGCCGTCGGTGGTGGATGGCGTAGACAGAGAACGTTTCATCCGAAGTTGTGTTGGACATTGTTGGCCTTCTCAGGGGCCAGACTTAGAGCCTGAGGCCGAGGGGAAACCATTAGAGAATTGCGAGAGAAGCGACCCTGTCTTAAACATTTCACTCTTTTTCCCGTGGAGAAGAAGAGACGGGCCAGGCAAGGGCGGGGGCACTTAGGCAGAAGGGCCGTGTGTTCAAAGGCCTAGAGATTTTTTAAGACATGAAAGTTGAAAGCCATTGACCTTTGGCTTCTTTTGTGGTAATTTTTATTTTGGTATACTTCTGCACTTTAAAAAGAGTTGCAAATACAGTACAAGGAGCTCCTGTGTACCACTTATCCAAAGTAACTGATGGTTTACATTTTGGCCGTTTGCTTGATTTTCCCTTCCCTCATACATGTATAGTAGTGTGTGTGTGTGTGTGTAAGTAAAATCCATACCCATCCTTGGGATCTATTTGAGAGCAAGGTGAGATGTTGTGTCCTTTGTTTTTAAATATTTGGATATGTACTTCCTAAGAAAAAAGTTGTTTGTTTTTTTTTTTTAACATAAATCAATAGTTAATCAAACTCAGGAAAATTATCATAGATAATTTACTATCCCTGTTATCTAATCTCTAATGTAAGTTGGTATTTTATGACTTGTCCCAATAGTATTTTTTATAATGCCCCCCTTCTCCCATCCCCCACTTCTACCCACTCCCCACCTTTCACGCCTCCCCCCAGTCTGGGTCCGCTCTAGGCGCCACAGGATCGTGTGTTGCATTTAGTTGTGTCAGTTCCATCTCCTTTAATCTGAAAAGTTCCCTCAACCCTTTGTGTTTCTTGACCTTGATACAGTTGAAGAGGACAGGCCAGTTACTTTGTAGAAAGTGCCATAGCTTGGGTTTTTCTAACATTTCCTCGTTATTAGATTCAGGTTGCTCATTTTTGGCAGGTATACCAGTAATGCTGTGTCTTCTCAGTTCACCGTACAATAGGTGTACCGTACTGGCTTGTCTCAAAATTGATGTCAGCTTTGATTACTTGGTTAAGGTGATGTCTCCAGGTTTCACAACTATTAATTTATTATTTTTCTTTTTTTACTAAGTAATTTGTGCCAAGGTGCTTCGCTCCCCAGATTTACATCTGTTATGATGCTCTCACTCGCTCTTTTCTTTCTTACTAATTGGCATTCTTCTATAAGGAAGCCATTTCCCTTCTTACTTGTTTGTTTGCGTACTTCAGTGTGAATCCAGTGACTCACTTTTGTGGTGAATTATAACCCATTACTCTCAAATTGTCCCTGTAGTGTCCAGTGGGAGTGCTTTCAGGCTGGCTGCTCTGTGCTTTGACAAGCCCCCATGATTCCTCGAGACTTCCCTTACTTTTAGGGCAGCAAAATATTTCCGACTCATCTTGAACCTTACCATCTTCTCCTTAGGAGTGAGACATTTCTCTCAAGAGCTCTTGGTGAAGGCAGAGTGAAGGAGCCTTGCAGAAACCTGATACACCTCAGCCAGGTGGTCAGGGTCGGCACTGGCCGTGCTGTCCTGCTGATGGTTTATACGCGTGGTCGTCCTCCCCTAAAAACCCGTGATGCCAGCATAATCATGAGCGAAGCATGAGGCAAACCCCAGTCGAGGGAGAGTCTACAGAATACCTAATGACCAGCACTCTTCAGATTATCAGGGAAATAAATACTCGTGAGGTCTGAGAAACTGTCCTGGCCAAGGGGACCTAAGAAGACACGACAGCTCAGTGTAACGTGGTGTCCTGGATGGGATCCTCGAACAGAAAATGGACGTTAGACAAAAATTTAGGCAATCCGAGTAAACTCTGGCCCTCACTTGTTCATAATGTATTAATGGTGGCTCACCGGTTGTCTTAAAGGTGCTGCACTGATGGAAGAGGTAGCCATGGCAGAAACTGGGGGTGGGGTGTGTAGAAACTCAGTACTCTTCTTTTTTTTTTTTTTTTTTTTGTCTTTCTGCTATTTCTTGGGCCGCTCCCACGGCATATGGAGGTTCCCAGGCTAGGGGTCCAATTGGAGCTGTAGCCACCGGCCTACGCCAGAGCCACAGCAACGCGGGATCCGAGCCGCGTCTGCAACCTACCCCACAGCTCATGGCAACGCCGGATCCTTAACCCACCGAGCAAGGGCAGGGACCGAACCCGCAACCTCATGGTTCCTAGTCGGATTCGTTAACCACTGCGCCACGACGGGAACTCCATCAGTACTCTTCTAATTATTTTGCAAACCCAAAACTGTTCTAAATAATACAGTTAAAAAAAAACACTATCAGTGCAGATTCTGAAAAAGTAATAATGATTTAGATCATTGTTGAGGAGGTTGAATAGAACATGCTTGTTGGCTGAACTGAGAGGCAAGGATTAAATGGTAACTCTTAAGAGTTTTGTTTGAGGTTTGTGACTGAGCAATGATTTGTTTGAGGTTTGTGACTGAGTAATGATGACATTTTTCACGTAATACAAAGTATCTGCTTCACTGTAGTCATTTGCAAAATCTGTAAAGTTATTTCAACAGTGCGGCCATTGTTCAAAATGTTTTGCAACTTTTTAGGGTCTTTTATAAATTCTTTTGCATATCCTGTATTCTTTTAGACAGGCCAAAGTAAAAGAAATAGCAGTGTAGCCGTTAAAGGTGTGACCTTAGGCAAGTTTTCCAACCTTTCTAAGCCTCAGAATTTGCATATTAAACTTGCTGTGGGAGTTCTTACTGTGGCATAATAGGTTAAGAATCCCACTGCAGCAGCTTGGGTTGCATTGCTGAAGCTGTGTGGCTCCGATTCCCTTCTGGCCTGGGAGCTTCCAGTGTCTCACGGGTGCAGCCATTAAAAAAAAAAAAAGTCATTGTGGACAGAAGATTGTGAGAAGAAAGCAGAGTCGGAAGCACCAGAAATCTGTCTCCCGCCTAGGCAATAGTTGGCGCTGGTAGAATCTGTCTGATAGAACTATTTTGGAACTCTCAAGTCCACTGAAGCTTGGGGAAGGCATGGTGAATTGCAGTTAACTTGGTCAGCTCTTAGCACATTAGCAGATACCCATCTTCCACCCGTGAGCCGCTGGCAGGCAGCGTGCTTGTGTTCCTGGAACAAACTGCATGCAACTTGTGGGAGCTAGGGTGGGCAAATAAGCCTTGTCCTTCATGTATTGGGGATCTATGTTCTGATTGCTGATTGCTGTTTATTTTTATTTTTAATTTTTTTTTAAATTAAAATTTTTGGCCACACCTGTGGCATGAGAAGTACCCAGGCCTGGGATTGAACTCGCACCACAGCAGTGCCCTGAGCCACAGCAGTGACAAAGCCAGATTCCTAACCACTAGGCAACCAGGGAACTCCTGGACTGCTCGCTATGATCATGCAGGTGCAGAGAAGCCGTTGTTGCTGCACATCTCCCCGTTGATGTCGGGCCGCTCTCTTTAAGCTGAAGACACTGCCGAGAGATGTTAAAGCCTGGTGCCCCTTTCTCCCCTTCATTTTTCTCTTTTTCCCTCTTGGGAGCCAGACATTAAAGACTAGGACATTCAAAAACAGCTGCCTGTGTGGAGGAAAGTGGAATGTGACTGAAATGAAAAGTTCACTAAGTGATTAAAAGGCAGATTTGAGCAGACAAAAGAATTGGACACTTGTTCTCGAAGACAGGACCCTGGAGATTACTGCACTTGAGGAACAGCGGCGACAGAAGGCCCAGGGAGGGTGACGGACCCAGGGACCCAGGGGATAGGACACTATCAGGTGGACTAACCCACACATTGTGGGAGCCGCAGAAGGAGAAGAGGGAAGGAGAATGTAGGAAGAAGTACTGGCTGAACCCTTAAAAATTTACTGAAAGACATTAATAAAAACACTCTGAAAAGCTCAGTGTACTTCAGGTAGGATGATATCGAAAAGACCCACACCAAGACTCGTAAAAGAGCACTTTTTTTTTTTTTTTTTTTTTTTACTTTTTATGGCCGTACTGGAGGCATATGGAAGTTCCCAGTCTAGGGGTCTGAAGGGAGCTGCAGCTGAGGGCTGTGCCACAGCCGTGGCAACTCCTGATCTGAGCCGAATCTGTGACTACCCTGCAGCCTGCACCAATGCCAGATCCTTAACCCACTGCACAAGGCCGGGGTGGAACCTGCATCCTCACGGAGACAACTTCCAATGCTTAACCTGCTTAACCACAGTAGGAACTCCAAAGAGCAAATCTTGAAAATGGCAAAAGAGAAGCCAATCATTACATATGAGGTGTCCTCAATAAGATATAACAGGCTTCTCATTAGCAGCTTTGGTGGCCAGAAGACAGTGGGCCTGTAGATCCAAAGTGCTGAAAGGAAAAACTGTCAAGAATCCTACATCTGGCAAAATTGTCCTTCAAAAGTGAGGGGGAAATCAGCTGGATAAATAAAGGGTGGATGAGCTTGTATTCACTAGACCTCCCCTTCAGGAAATACTCATTGTATTACTCACGCAATATGTGGCAAACAAACAAACAAAAAAAACCACTTTTTTTTTTTTTTTAATTGTTCTTGTAGCATATGGATGTTCCTGGGCAGGGATCAAACCCATGCCACAGCAGCAACCTGACCACTGCAGTGACAACACCAGATCTTTAAAACACTGCATCTTAAGGGAACTCCAAAAAAGCTATTATTTCATAACAGTGGGTTGTAAACTTTTTGTTTTCTACATGATTACATGATTTAATAAGTTAATACATTTTTTAAAAAAGCAGTTATTAGTCTAAAAGCTAGTAGTATTGTAATTTTTGTTTGAAGCTCCAAATCTTGTTTTCTGCATTATTTAGGAGACTAACAGATTTAAAAGAATCATTAGTTTGTGTTCTGGGGCACAAAATGTATAAACATATGTTTTTGTGACATTAGTCACAAAAAGCGATGGGAAAGGAGCTCTAAAGGAGCAGAATGTGTATATATTATTGAAGTTAAACTGCTATAAATTCAGAGTAGAGTATTATAACTTTTGAATTTAATATAATTTCCATGAAGCCACAAAGGAGTATACACAAGAGGAAATGAGAAAGAAATTTAAGCATTTTACTGCAAAAAAATCAACTAAACATGAAGTCAGTAAGGCAGGAAATGAAGGACTTTTTAATGCGACAAGGCACATAGAAAACAAATAGCAAAATGACAGTGAGTCCTTCCTTATCAGTAATTACTTTAAGTGGATTAAACTCTCCAAAAGACATACGTTGGCAGAATGGAGAAAAACCACATAACCCAACTATATGTTGTCTACAGGTGACTCATTTTAGATCCAAAATGCAGATGGATTGAAAGTGAAAGATTGGGAAAAGATATCCCATGCAAATAGTAAACTAAAGAGAGCAGAGGTAGCTCTATTAATATCAGACAAAATAGACTTTAAAAAAGTTCCCAAGAGACGAAGACAGATAATATATATTAGTGAAAGGTTCAATATCATGATAAGATGTATCAGTTATAAATATTTATACACTGATGACAGACTATCAAAATATATGAAGTAAAATGGACAAAATTGAAGGGAGTAATGGACAGTTCTCAATAGATTTTTAAGAGATAGATGTACATAGTATCTTCTCTATAACAAATGAGGTTAGTTATCAACAACAGAAGTAAAGCTAGAAACTTCACAGTTTTTTTGAAAATTAAACAGTACAGTCTTTTTTTTTTTTTTTTTTTTTGGTCTTTTTGCCATTTCTTGGGCTCCTCCCTCAGCCAATGGAGTTTCCCAGGCTAGGGGTCAAATCGGAGCTGTAGCCGCCAGCCACAGCCACAGCCACAGCAACGCCGGATCTGAGCCACGTCTGCAAGCTACACCACAGCTCATGGCAACGCCGGATCCTTAACCTACTGAGCAAGTCCAGGGATCAGACCCGCAACCTCATGGTTCCTAGTCGGATTTGTTAACCACTGCGCCACGACGGGAACTCCGTGAAAATTAAACAGTACAGCCTTAAATAACCAGTGAATCAGTTATTTTACAGTAGCATCAAAAAGAATACTTAGTAAATAATCAAGGAGACGAAAGATTTATACAGTGAAAACTTCAAAACATTACTGTAAGAAATTAAAGATACGAACAAATGGAAACACATCCTCTGTTCATGGACTAAAAGACTTAATCTTGTTAAAATGCGAATGCTACCCAAAGTGATCTACAGATTCAGTGCAGTCGTTATCACATTTTTTTTAGAAATCGAAAACCCTATTCTAAAACTCATGGAATCTTAAAGGACCCCAGATAGCCAAATTATTATTGAGAAAGAACAGCAAAGCTGGAAGACCCACACTTCCTGATTTCTAAACTTATCTGCAAAGTTAGAGTAATTAGAACAGGATGGCACTGGAAAAAAAGGCAGAAATAAGTACTCACATATATGATCAAAAGATTTTTATCAAGATGGGGGAAGGACTGTCTTTCAGTGAATGTTGCTGAGAAGACGGGGTATCCAAATGCAGAAGAATGAAATCAGACCCCTTACCTAACACCCATGTAAAATTTAAGTCAAAATGATAAAAAAAAAAAAGAATCTAAGGGTAAAAACTAAAATTCTAAAACTCTTAGATGAAATGTAGGGCAAAAGCTTCATGACATTGAATTTGGCAGTGATACCTTGCGTATAACACCAGAAGCACAAAAAAGAAAACCTAAACTGGACTTCATAAATATTTAAAATATAGAGATTAAGAGGCTAAAAACTTGGAGTTACAGCCTGTGTCCTTGGTGTGAAATGTGTAGTGCGGGGACTGTATTCAGTAGCTGTGTAGTGATACCTTTGGTGATCATTTTGAAAAGAATGGAAACGTCCAGTCACGGCGTTGCGTACAGGAGATGATGGTATTTATTGTGGGCATCTACTCCAGAAACAAACAAGCTCAGAGGAAAAGGGATCGGATGTGTTGTTATTAGAGATGGGGCTTTGGAAACGGGGAATTGATGAAGGCAGGTGAAAGGCACAAACTTAGTTTCTAGATAAATTAATACTGGGGTGAAATGTACAACATGGTAAAACAAAGATGGTTAACACTGCTGTGCATTATGTGTGAAAGCTGAGAGAGTAAATCCTGAATAGAATCTGTAAACTCAGTTCTCTGGTGCCTTTTATAATATTTCGCTTTCTGAGGTTCACTTTCGTGTGGTTCTTATTTTTGAAATAATTTTTTTGAGTTAAGAACCTGTATAAATATTGAGATTTTTTTTCTGATATCAAGTATCTCAAGTTATAGTTGAGAAAACATAGCAAAAGTGCATTTTGTGTTAATATGTGGTTTTAAATTTTATAGTTTCATTAACTATTTTGGAATGAAAGCATACTTTTAACTTTTCTTTTTCCTTAGGCTTGAAAAGGAATACACTACAATAAAAACTAAAGAAATGGAAGAACAAGTTGAAATTAAAGTAAGCATCTTAGGACTTTAACACTACTGAACATAAATTGATTGAAA
Organism: Phacochoerus africanus; assembly: GCF_016906955.1. Taxonomy (NCBI): domain Eukaryota; kingdom Metazoa; phylum Chordata; class Mammalia; order Artiodactyla; family Suidae; genus Phacochoerus; species Phacochoerus africanus. The sequence goes on from NC_062549.1 coordinate 124,844,657, forward strand.
TCAGTTATTTGGCAATAGATGTTAGGTCATGTTAATATTTTTATTTCTTGTCGTAAATTTGGCAATGATGTTTGTATTTATTTATTTATAAATTTACCATCCCACTAGATGATAGTTAAAAACAGACATTTCAAATACCAAAATAATGTGGCCAAAGTGGTTTTCATTCTAGTGTAAAGAGAGCAGCTCTTCCCTTTTTCTGGATTTGTTGGTGGGTCATCAGGAGAAGAAAATACTTCCTTGGGGAAGCTAATTATCGTTCCATTTAAACATGCTTTTATTTTATTTTATTTTATTATTTTATTTTATTTTGTCTTTTTGCTATTTCTTGGGCCGTTCCCGCGGCATGTGGAGGTTCCCAGGCTAGGGGTCGAATCAGAGCTGTAGCAGCCAGCCTACACCAGAGCCACAGCAACGCTGGATCCAAGCCACGTCTGCAACCTACACCACAGCTCACGGCAACGCCGGATCGTTAACCCACTGAGCAAGGGCAGGGACCGAACCCGCAACCTCATGGTTCCTAGTCGGATTCGTTAACCACTGCGCCACGACGGGAACTCCTAAACATGTTTTTAAACGTTACAGAGAACATAGATCTGTAACATGTTGAGACTAACAGACGTATAGCAGAAGGTGGACCAAATAGGGCAAATCATTGCACTAGAACTAATTATGGTGCCTTCGAGCTGCAGAAAGCTTCGATCAATTCAGTTTTCTCATCTCTAAGCAAAGATTGTTTTTGAACTACCGTCCAGAGAAACAAGTAGATTTTCAATTTGATGAACATGTGAATTCCCGTGTATACCTTAAAATTCTTATTTGTACCCTTGTAGGCCAGAAATTCCCAAGTTGAGGATCTTTGGCAATGTGTGAGTTGGGTGTTAGGAAAGTTGAATTGGCTTTTCTGCTGAGATTTCACGGTGGATAAGGAGTTAGTGAAGGAGCTCCGTGACAGGCTGGTCCAGTTTCTTACCTTTCATCCTCCTCCCACCCTCTTCAAGAAAAGAAAGAAAGAAACAAGCAAACAACACCCAAACAGTTTTTATTGCGTGACTTCATTTTGTTTTTTATTCAGCTATATGTTTGGATGTGTCTGATTGTGACTTTGACCTGGCAGGACACTCAGTGACTGTCTTCTCTACAACCCACTCAATGTAGCTTTGCTGTAAAATAGCACTTCATTACTCACACCCCACAGGCCCTCTTTACTGGGGAATGGGTTCTGTTAAATTACTGCTCTTTCTTACCACAGTCCTGCTCAGAAGCCTTCTGGGGGACAGTCTCTTCTCTCTCATCAACTCTGTCTCCCCTTTAGAGGTGTTCTGCTTCCATTTCTGTCACCTCTTCACCTTCAGGTGGAAATAGATTCTTCTACATTTTTCAGAGAGAGAGAGAGAAAGAAAATACCCCAGTGGATGTTTTTCCCCTCTTTAAAAAAGATTTTTTTTTTTAAAATTCTGTGACGCAGCCGCTGCTCCATCTACCATTTGCTTTTCTTTTAGGTGCCATGAGTAAGGGTGGCATTAACTCATACCGTCCACTTCAACTACTGAACGTAAAAAGTACGTCACCCTGAGGAGTGGGGAGAGAGTGTGGGGTATCGCATACCACGAATGTTCGGGACTGCAAATCAAGAATCTGAGGATGGGGAAGCCATCCTGCTCATTTCACCATGCTTTGTTGTTGGAAAAAAAAAAAAATCACAGTTCTATGAACAATCCTTGCTCTTGAAGAAGTTTTTTCTAAAATTAAGTCACATGAATATAGGAATACCAATAGGCCTTTTCAGGGAGATTTAGCAGACATTAGCCTATATTTGCATTTTTTTTCCCCAAATATTGCTTTTTGGGGAAAGTTATAGATCATAGACCTGACAAAATACTTTTGAATGCTGGCTCCATGTGTCATGGGCAAAAACAGATGACAAAGTTGTTTATAGAGAAGAATCTGAAAAAAAAAAAGTTAAAAATCTCATGAAACACAAAGGAAGTATGCTGATCTCAGAGACAGTTCCTTTTATAAACTCTTGTTTCCACATAGTTCTTTTTGACTCATACCATTTTCATCTCTCTTTCCTCCTCCTGCCCCCTAAAGGACAAAGCCAAAACAGTTTTTGTATAGCTGTACTTTTTTAGCTTTATGCTTGCATATGTCCAGTTTTTAAGTTGGGCCTGGCAGTGCATCTCAGTCACAGTCAGAAGACCACCTGGTTTACAGTTAATTGGCCATGTGTTATTTGAGCCTCTCTCTGCGTGGGGAAATGCCACTTCCTTATTCTCTCTCCCCTTCCCCTCTCCCACGGTCCCTTTTACAAGGCAATGAGGTCTGTTAAGCTAGTTCCTTCCTGGAGTTCCCAAGCTGGCTCAGCAGAAACAAATCTGACTAGCATCCATGAGGACGCAGGTTCGATCCCTGACCTCGCTTAGTGATGGGTTAAGGATCTAGTGTTACCATGAGCTGTGATGTAGGTTGCAGATGCTGCTCAGATCCCGTGTTGTTGTGGCTGTGGTGTAGGTCAGCAGCTATAGCTCCGATTCGACCCCTGGCCTGGGACTTCCATGTGCTGCAGGCGCTGCCCTAAAAAGACAAAGAAAATAAACCAGGACCTGCCTGCTTTGGTCCTCCTCAGAAGCCTTCAGGGAGAGAGCCTTATACATACTGTTCTTTACACAAATAGTAAATTATTTGATATTTTTGATGCAGAAGTGAAAAATCAGCCTTTGATGTTGTAAATGTGTTTTAAGGTTTGACTTTTGGGTCAGTGAACTCTGTTGTTAGAATTATACCTGTCAGCTCCCTGATCAAGATGTGACTAAGTATTTTCCATCCCTTCTCGGAAACTGTTGTACGAAGACTTTGAGATAGTGATTTCATACAGGGAATCTTAAATTTTACTGTGTGAAACTTTTTGCTACTAGAAACATCTTTATAGTATCTTCTTCCAATCTCTTGAAGTTCCACCTGAGGGGGAGGAGGTAAGAAATACCAAAATTCTAGCTTTTATTAGGGTAAAACACAGATCTTTGAAAAAGAAGAACTTTTACCCCCTCTTCTATTTAGGAGGGACACATGAATCAATAACCTAATATTTGCATTTAAATTTGTGTTGGGGGCATAGAGATTTAAGCCCTGCAAATCAGGAGGAGTTAGAAACTCTGATGACTGCTTTCGGGTCAGAATAGAGATATTTTGTCTTATTTAAAAAATTATAAAATATCCCAGATATGCTAAAAACTTAATAGTGATATAAAAACACCTGTGTTTTCACTGCCTACCATTAAAAAAGAAAACATGTATTGTCTAAGTCATCCAGGAATTATATTGAACAATCAGTATGAAGTACTAGTACTGACACGTTAATTCAACCCTTAATATATGAAGGGTAATATACAATACCCTTTTATTCCAATAACCGTATGAAAGGGTTTTTCATCTTTCTCTGAAGAAACAGATTCAGAAAGCTCAAATAGTGTGCTAGTGGTCACACTGGTAGAAAATGGTAGAAGTCAAGAATTTGAACTCTGCCTTGTATTCATCTAAGACCCATCCATGTGCTCTTCAGCGTAATATACTGCGCTGCTCTCTCAGAAGGACTTTATGGAATCGTGACGTAAGAAGGACTTGGATGCCCATTTTTCTGTGGCATTACAAACTTTTCATTAAAAAATGAATGGTGGAATTTGGAATTCCCGTTGTGGCTCAGTGGGTTAAGAACCCAGGTAGTATACTTGAGGATGCAGGTTCAATCCCTGGCCTCGCTCAGTGGGTTAAGGATCCGGTGTTGCCATGAGCTGTGGTGTAGGTCACAGCACAGCTCGGATCTGGTGTCACTGTGGCTGTGGTGTAGACCAGCAGCTATAGCTCCAATTCAACCCCTAGCCTGGGAGCTTGCATATGCTTCAGGGGCGGCCCTAAAAAGACCAAAGAAAAAAGGAATGGCTGCTTAATAAAATCCAGTGTGGTACAATAGCAGAATTTATTCAAGAATTCATTCATTTAACAGATACTTACAGTATCTACCCCATGCCATAAAAATCTCTCTCTTTTCAAGTGTAGGTACCTATTGTTCTTTCTCTTTGTGGTTTTTTACTTTAAAGTTTAGAAAACACTCTTTTAATTAGCTCTAGAAAATGCAATTAAAAATAAGTGTACTTAAAAATTAATGAGGAATCAGGTGATAGAATTTAGTCATTAACTTTCCTATATAGCAGCAATAAACATTTCAAAAATATCTTAGAAAAAAGGGATTCCTTTTGAAATTTTTTTGAAAGGGTGCTTAAGAATAACCTAGATGAAAAATAGGGTGAAACCTAACAAACACTGAAAAACTTTGCAAAAGGTGTTTTAAAAAGATGAATAACAGGGAGAGACAAAAATAACATGTAAAGTTAGGAATTTCTCCATAAATTCCAATCTAATTAATTCCTTGTGATATTCCAGAGCAATAAAAAACCTAAAGAATAATTGTAAAAAATTAGCAAAAGTAGAAAAATAATATTCACGCCCTAACGGTAAAATTATGAGCAATGCTTATCATTAACCGTTTGTTTGGTATGTATTAGGCAGTATGCTGTCTCATGCAATTCTTCCAGCGTCACTGTAGGTTTTATTACTCTAATTTTCTAGGTAAGGAAATGGAGATTCTAATGACATCCGCAGGTATAATTGCAGCGTGAGGATTTAAACCTAAACCTGGCTCACTTCAAATCCTGGTTTCTTTACTAGTTTAGTGTACTAGTAGTCAAGCTTTGGGGAGGATAAAACAAAACAAAACAAAACAAAAAACAATGTAAGAATGGAGGAAATTAGCTCTACCAGATGTTAAGAGTGATTACAAAGCTCTACTTGGCAAAATACTGTGTAGGTGGTCCTGAAGCCGTCTTTAAGAACTGATAAGTCTGGTTATCAACTCATCATGAAGTAGATATCACACAAATGAGGAATTGATGATTTATTGAAAAAGTGGTATGAAGACGTTTGTATAGGTGTTTGGGGGAAAAATGAATTTAGGTTTTTATTAATAGCAGAATTTCAGGAGATTCAATGAGAATGGAAAGGGAAATCCAGGTAAGTGTTTTTAGATTTAAATTTTATTATTTAGCATTATTTCTATGGTAAGTAACTTTATTCACTCAATTATCTGGTTGAACTTAACTTCCTCAGTCTTTTTTTTTCTTTTCAGTTTTTAGTTTTTTTTGGCCATGCCCACAATATGTAGAAGTTTCCCAGTCAGGGATTGAACCCATGCCACAGCAGCTGCCCAGGCCACTACAGTGACAATGCCAGATCCTTAACCAGCTGTGCCACAAGAGAACTCCCTTCCCCAGTCTTTAAGATAAACGAAATGCTGCTGTTTTTTTTTTTTTTTCCTTTGGCTTTCCATACTTTAATACCATTTAATAATTGCTTGTTTGCATAGACTACTATGCTGTACATAATATGAGTAACCAAAAAATGAGAAACATGTCCTTCTCACACTATTTTGTAGTCTGAAATCACATATAAAGTGATAACTATTTCAAATCATCTAAATAGGAGTTCCCGTTGTGGCGCAGTGGTTAACGAATCCGACTAGGAACCATGAAGTTGCGGGTTTGATCCCTGGCCTCGCTCAGTGGGTTAAGGATCCGATTAGACCCCTAGCCTGGGAACCTCCATATGCTGCGGGTACGGCCCTAGAAAAAGGCAAAAACCCTAAATCATCTAAATACATTCTCGTGACTAGAGCAAGAAAATTTAATTTACAAAGTATTTGTGTAATAACGCTAAGATTTATTTGTTTTAATTTGTGGTCCACTTAATAAGACAACAATAATTCATAGTCTTTTATATTTCTTTTTTTCAGAGACTTATATGTTATATAAACTATATTTTAGCCTTTACTGGCAAAATAATAGATTGAATTGATAGGAAAATTTTTTTTTTTTTTGGTCTTTTTAGGGCTGCACCTGTGGCATATGGGTATTCCCAGGCTAGGTTGAATTGGAGCTGTAGCTGCTGGCCTACACCACAGCCACAGCAGTGTGGGATCTGAGATGCATCTGTGACCAACACCACAGCTCACTGCAACACCAGATCCTTGACCCACTGAGCAAGGCCAGGGATCCAACCCTCACCCTCATGGATACTAGTCAGATTCATTTCCACTGAGCCAGGACAGGAACTCCTAGAAGAATTTTTCTGAGGAAGACTTTTTTAGTAGGAATTTAGAGGAAGAAAGTAGGGTGGAAGAAGGCTGGATTGTGCTCTGGAGCAAATTGGTCCAAAAAGGTAAGAGAGAGTTTGAAATTATAATGATGGCAAAATGAAGGGATAATTTATGTTGGTGGAATATACAAAAAGGAGATGATATTTTAATGTAGAGTGTTATAGACTTAATAGCACATAATGGAAAGGAATATAAAAAAGGAATGTATATATGTGTATAACTAAGCCACTTCACTGTACAACAGAAATTAGCGCAGCATTGCAAATTGACTATACTTTAATTAAAAAAAACTTAATAGTGGTAATTTGATGGGGTTTGGAAGTTGGATAGTAAACAGTGAGGTAAAGGAGTTCCCACTGTGGCTTAGTGGGTTACAAACCTGACTAGTATTCATGAGGATGTGGGTTGGATCCCTGCCCTCGCTCAGTGTGTTAAGGATCTACCATTGCCATGAGCTGCAGCATAGGTCACAGATGAGGCTTGGATTCTTTGTTGCTGTGGCTGTGGTGTAGGCCTTCAGCTGCAGCTCTGATCTGACCCCAGCCCCGGAACTTCCATATGCCATGGGTTTGGCCTTTAAAAAGAAAAAAAAAATTAGGTAAAGGGTTTTTTTTTTTTTTTTTAAATCTTATTTTATGGAGTTCCCATCGTGGCCCAGTGGAAACAAACCCGATTAGTATCCATGAGGACACAGGTTCGATCCCTGGCCTTGCCCAGTGGGTTAAAGGACCCAGTGTTGCCATGAGCTGTGGTATAGGTTGCAGATGCAGCTCAGAACTGGTGTTGCTATGGCTGTGGCGTGGTCCAGTGGCTACAGCTCCCATTTGATACCTGGTCTGGGAACCTCCATATGCTGCAGGTGTGGCCCTAAAAAGACCAAAAAAAAATTTTTTTAAAACTTATTTTTAACTATAAGAAAATTCTAGTAATTTTCTTAAGGTTAAAACAACTCATGATAAATCATTCATTTGGTGAAAACAACTCATTCTCTGTATTTTCTGAATGAAGTCTTGCAACTTGGCATATACAACACATTATAAATGGAGGCTGATCTAGTTCTAAACTGACCATTTGATGTTAACCCTTTGAACATGCATTTTTCACCTGTCCGGTTTATTTGATATTTGAATATTATTTGTATTTGTCTTTGAAGGAGATAATCTTCTATAATGGGGCTGTTAAGACATGTAAGAAAATACTGGCTATGAGTCATTACGTGAGGTACAGAAAAGAAGGGTTATTTCTGTATGTCTTCTAGCTTGTATTTAAAATTCAGTCACAGCCGGAATGATAAACGTGCTCGTTTCCTTTGCCACACTGTTCTCGCTCTAAGCCTTTAAGAGTTTCGCAGATTATAATGTAGCCATTCTTTAGACTCTTTTCCCATTTATAAAAGGTGGTACCTTTATATGAACTATGATTTAGGTGTCATTTTTCCTTTTCAGGAATGTTTGCATACTTTCGTTTGTTTTTTTCTTTTTCTGCAGAGGTTACGCACAGAAAATAGACTTTTAAAACAGCGCATTGAAACATTAGAAAAAGTAAGTAAATTGCTATTTAGGCAAGCTTCTGTTGAATGCACAATGTATTTTTCTATTTTAAATAAAGGCTTAAGTAATCTAGCACATGTCTCTGAAGTTATAGTGTTAACGGTGTAGCTTGCATAGCTTGTACTCCTTAACGAAATTGTCAATAAAAATTGATCATTACAAGCCCTTGAACTTTAAAGTTCCAAACTAAGATTATTATTTGAGTAACATGTGGATATTGTTTGTTTTCATAATCTCTAAAAAATATATTCTTTAGGGGTAACCTAAGAACCCATTCTGTATAGTATTTTAAAGCTGACTTTCAAATACTTCCCTGACTGTCTAGCCATATTTTAAATATGACGATGCTTTCTTTATGGCCTTGGATTGCTTCGGTTTAGTCAAAATGACTGACTAATTCTTATATAAAAATTCTCCGTAATGTTGATTTTTTTCAGTTCAAGAATTATGCCTAAACTTTTGGTTCTTAGAATTATCTTAATACTACTTGTTACCTCTTCCTCTCTCTTTCATATGAAATAACTGGGCAAAGAGGAAATTTTGCGTTAGTTTTTCTTATTGTGCTTTTGATGTAATGTCCTTTGTAGTCTTGTTTCTGATGCTATAAGAGTCTTTTGAGGGGCTGCTACTGTGGTGCAGTGTGTTAAGGATCTGACTGCAGTGGCTCAGGTTACTGTGGAGGCATGGGTTTGATCCCTAGCTTAGGGCAGTGGGTTAGGGGATCTGGCATTGCCACAGCTGCAGTGAAGTCACTGCGGCTTGGATTAGATCCTGGGCCCAGGAACTTCCAAAAGCTGCAAGTGTGGCCAAAAAAGAAAAAAGAAAGAAAAATGTATTGAGTATTAAAAGTATAGCCCAAGAGTTTCGGTTATTAAAAGAAAAACATCCTAATTCACAAATTCTTTTTTTTTTCTTGTTTTATTATTTAATTTTTTTCTGCTATACAGCCTGGGGATCAAGTTCCTCTTACATGTATACATTTTTCCCCTCACCCTTTGTTCTATGGCAGTATAAGTATCAAGACACAGTTCTCAATGCTACTCAGCAGGATCTCCTTGTAAATCCATTCCAAGTTGTGTCCAATAACCCCAAGCTCCCGATCCCTCCCTCCCACTCCATCCCTCTCCCCCCGGGCAGCCACAAGTCTATTCTCCAAGTCCGTGATTTTCTTTTCTGCTAATTCACAAATTCTTTTGATTTTTTTTTCTTTTTACCACAGATGAGAATTAGTAGTTAAAAAAAAATACTCCTTGTGATATTGCCAAATATCTTAAAATATTTCCTGAAAATCTATAGGTCAGTATTTCAGAAAGAAATGAATGAAGATACAGATTATTTGCACATTTGTCTTTTGTTTGAAAGTATTGATGGTTTCACATTAAATCGCAAGGCACAAGGATAGGATCGTTATTACACACGTCTGTTTTTGTTGTGTAATAATTGCAGGTACATTATATTAAGGATGCATTTTCTTTACCTCATTAGAGTTGCTTTGAGGATAATTCTACTTTTTTGGTGATTGCAAAAAGTTGAGCTTAATTGTTTTTAAGTTTTAATTTTTTATATTTTTTCTACTAAATACTTAATTTATAGTAAAATATACATCTTTTAAGTGGTCTTTTATCTTTGGAGTAAGACATTTTCAGAGAAGAAGCATTTTTATGTCATCGAACCTGCAGAATGATACAGGCACTGTTGGAAAGTGTTAAGTTTGAATTTTGCTTCTAGAAAATTAAGTACCTTTTTATTGGCATAGATAGCCTAGGTATGTCCTTTACCAGTTAGAATTCTGTAAATAAGTAGGTATCAATTAAAGTCTATAACTAAAATATTTACTTAGTTATTGCTGGAGCTTAACGGTTGAGCTCATTAATTTCATTTGTCATATTTTCTTTGCTTCTTTGGAAGTTGCTGTTGCACAAATTGCTGTCACACTTTATAAGTGGAATTGTGTACTCAAATTCCTTCTCCTTTCATGTGCGTGGTTTGGCAATATGGGCTGACTCTAAAAATACTTAAAGTATGCTTTAAAAAGAAGATATTGTCCCAAATGATGAAAAACCTCTTGGGATTTGTGTTTGGTATTGTAGAAGCTGATGATTTTCTGCAGTGTATCCTTATTTTGATATACTTTTCAGAATAAAAATATATACAATAAAAAGGTTTTAAAATCTAAATGTCCATTTTAATACAATGAAAAGTAGGTGGAATTTGGGTATGTGTTGTTTCTTCTTATTCCTAATTTTTATCACCTTTATTTTATTTCCTTCTCTTATATTTCTATCTGAATTTTTCCTTTTATAGGAAAGTGCTTCCTTGGCAGATAGATTGATACAGGTATAGTTTTTTTTTTTTTTTTAAAGCATTTTCTCTAACATCTAAGGAAAGTCCTAAACCTAGAAATTCATATTTTAATGCATGCAGTCTTACATGCATTTTCCTAGAAATAATGTTTTGGGGTGGTATGTGTGGGTATAAACTTAATTTTTGATAACAGTGTGTTATCATTTATTAAAATAAGCATCTTTTGCACGTTTTAAAGCTAACCTTATTTTAAAGTATTTATCCCAAAATGCCAATCATTGAATTCTGGAGAATTAACTACTATTCATTGAAAATATTAGTCCTGCATGTACAACTCAATAATATTGCATGAGCTGAATTTTTGTTGACTGACAGAAGAATTGTTCTTAAGATTGTCAGATGAATTTTTCATTTAGTTTCCCAGTATTTGCTGGAGCAGTAATTAGCTTCTGGCTAATAATTACTTAGGCTGTTCTGTTCTGAGGTGACTATTTTTTTTAACATTTCAAAGTAAGTAACTAAACCTCACAGAGACAGTCTGTCTTTACACACACAAAAATTATGTCCTAAGGGACAAGTGACAAGAGCCCAGGAGGCTGAGGAAAACTACCTCATAAAACGGGAGTTGGCCACCATCAAACAGCAGAGTGATGAGGCCAGTGCTAAACTGGAGCAAGCTGAAAATACCATCAGGAAGCTCCAGCACCAACAGCAATGGGTAAGGAGTCTGGGAGTGCTTTTTCTCACCTTTCTCATCCCCTTCCTTTCAACTTTTTTTTTTTTTTTTTTAAGCACAGCTTCTGTGCTCTTCTTTTAAATAATTTTGTTTTCTACTTTAAATTCTTAAAGTAATCAGTTTTATGTTCTGTAACACCTAGGGGTCGGTCGTACTGTGGCCTAAAGACTCCTCGTTCTAACATTTTTTCTGTCTACACGGTTTTGTTAGACATAGGTAACATTTTCTTTCCTTACATTATGTTTTAAGTCACAGAAAATAAGTGATGCATGTCATATGTACTTTTCAGGTTTTAGAAATCTGTTTCATGAAAGAGTAATTTTAAAATCGTCTGCTAGCTTTCATATTGTGCAAATGAGGTACTTATCAACATATAAAAGATATGTAACTATTTAATTTAAAGCATTGATCATACAGTGGTTTATGAGCTAGTATAGTCTTCCTATTATCAAGACATTAAAATATGGGTCCAGGAGTTCCCGTCATGGCACAGTGGTTAACGAATCCGACTAGGAACCATGAGGTTGCGGGTTCAGTCCCTGCCCTTGCTCAGTGGGTTAACGATCCGGCGTTGCCGTGAGCTGTGGTGTAGGTTGCAGACGCGGCTCGGATCCCGCGTTGCTGTGGCTCTGGCGTAGGCCGGTGGCTACAGCTCCGATTCAACCCCTAGCCTGGGAACCTCCATATGCCGCGGGAGCGGCCCAAGAAATAGCAACAACAACAACAACAAAAAGACAAAAAAAAATACAGCTGTCTTCCATTAAAAAAAATAAATAAATAAAATAAAATGAAATGAAATAAAATATGGGTCCAGTTACATGCTTAGCTTTTTTCAAGGTGAGAGAAGTCGTCAAAAAGATGAGCAGTTGTTAAATGAGCTTTTGAAATACTATGTTAACTGACTTAGAGTACTGAATACTGATGGTACAGCTATCCTCCAGCCTCTTTGGCAGCTTAGATATTATTTGCCATTGGTAAATTCAAACTAGTGTGATCTTGGAGTTCCCATTGTGACTCAGTGGTTAACGAACCAGACTAGCATCCGTGAGGACGAGGGTTCTATCCCTGGCCTCGCTCCCTGGTGTTGCCGTGAGCTGTAGTGCAGGTTGCAGACAGATCCCGAGGGGCTGGGGCTGTGGCCGTGGCCGTGGCCGGCAGCCGTAGCTCCTATTCGATCCCTAGCCTGGGAACCTCCGTATGCTGTGCGTGCGGCCCTAAAGAGACAAAAAGACAAAACAAACAAAAAACTAGTGTGCTCTCAATCAAGAATATGATGGTTAAGAAGAAAAGCCAGCTGTTTATCTTTGAAAAGATGTCATTTCAGTTTTCAGTTTTCTGCTTTGAGGTGGGAGTTGGATTGTAACAGGAGTGGGCAGACACCGATGAGCTACACAACCGTAAAAGTCTGCAAACGGATGACCTCAGAGTTTTCATTCAGAAAAATAAGAAACCACATCCTTCGGGTATGAAAATCAGAAAACTAAGAGCAAAAAGGAAATTGGCAATTGAGAAAAAATACAAATGTTTTCCTATGTGCTAATTGAATATGGTTACCAAAACAATGAATAGAAGAGTGATAAAAGGACACATTCACCCTTTGTTTTCTGTGGGGGATCAGTTCCAGAACTGCTGAGGATACCACCATTCGTGGATGCTCTCTAGTCCCTTATGTGAAATGGCATAATATTTGTATTTAATCTGTGTACATCCTCCTGTATTCTTTGTTGTCTCTAGATTACTCATGATACCTAGTCCAGTGCAAATAATATGTAAAGAGTTGTCCGTGCAGGGCAAATTCCAATTCTGCTTTTTAGAACTTTCTGCAATTTTTTTTTTCCCTGAACGTTTTCCATCCTTGGTTGGTTGACTCTGTAGGTGCAGAGCCTGTGGCTGTGGAGGGCTGACTGCGCTAAAAAGATGGGAACTCAGGTGTTTTGTTTTGCCTTTGAAATGTTGCTAGTATCAAAGCATAAAAGTATAAAAAATAGAACTGAGGGGTTGCTCAACTGAGTTATCAGTATAATGTGATTTTGTTATTGGGAAAGATAAGTATTACGTTTGCATTTAGCATAAACTACACTCTACATTAGAATCATAAATTATTAATATGCAGTGGGAGTGGCCCTAGAAAAGACAAAAGACCAAAAAAAAAAAATACAGAATGTTGATTTATAACAACAAATCTCGGTGGGCAAGTGAAAACAGCCAGAATGAACTGAAGCTTTTGAAAATAGTTAAGTGTAACAAAAAAAGAATCTTTGGTCTCTGTTTCAACACAAGCTGGACCCATAGTGCGGGGCTAAGATACAAGTAGAAAGTAAATCTACTTCCATTTTGTTTCCATTTTTTTTCCCACTAAACAGCCATTCTCCTAGACTGAAATACTGTTCAGCAGGCGTATGAGGCAGTAATGCACAAAAATAGGTGCAATTTCCAGTTTCAAAGTAAAGTGGATATCACTAGCTATTAAAATAACTTGCAAGGTGTTCCTAGGAATATTACTGCTTTAAAAGAATTTTAGAAAATAAGAGATTCTAAAGGCTTTGAGGTTGGCAACTGCAGTTAAGCAACAGTGGCTCGATATCTCTGATGATGCTTCATTAAAAATCCCTGAAACATCTGGTTTGTGAACAATTAGAAAAATTGCTTTTACTCACTAAAAGGTACTTTACTATATAGGTCGTAACAAAGTAACTTTGTTTCTATAATAAAGACTGTGCTCAGTGCAGTTTTACAAGTTACTTGGTATTGTCTCATGATACCTTTCTCCTCAGACTAGAGAAAGTAGTAAACCTGGGTGGCATTGTGGGTGATTGACTGTATCAAAAGAACTGCTCATGTTGAAGTGATGTCTCTCAGAGGTCTTCCTCTCCTAAACCTGTGCTTTAAATATTTATTATTTAAATCTTCATATACAGGTATGTTTGAGGATCTTATACGTGAAATATTTTAGGAATGTAGCTAATATGTTGGTGATGAGTCAAGGTTTCGAAATATTTAAACAGTCTATTCAGAATAAGAAACTAAATAAGAAAATAGGAAAAAACTAGACTTGCCTTGAAGATTAAAAGTTAGATATGGTTTAGTGATGCTTTATGTAACAAAACTGAGAAATTACAGGGAATCAGGAATTACCAATAATGTAATAAGACTCCTTCCCATTCTCAATCCCAAGAACTACAGTCTTCAAGAAACCTAATAATCCAATTCAGATTGTTTGGGTTTTTTTTTTTTTTTTCCCCCCCTTTGGTCTTTTATGGCCACACCAATGGCATATGGAAGTTTCCAGGCTAGGGGTCAAATCAGAGCTACAACTGCCAGCCTACACCACAGCCACAGCAACGCAGGATCTGAGCCACATCTGCAACCCACACCACCCAGGAACACCAGATCCTTAACCCACTGAGGGAGGCCAGGGATCAAACCCGCATCCTCATGGATGCTAGTCCCATTAGTTAACTGCTGAGCCAGGACAGGAACTCTAATCCAATCCAATCCAATTCTGAGTAGATTGTAGAAAATGTATAGTGTTATGTCTAGTTGATATAAGCTCATATGAGATGTTTATAGACTATATTATGGCCAGTATAGGAAGGATTGTGGGGTCCTTGTATGTTTTTAGATCCACTAAAAAAGATTTTATAAGAACATCATAGGATTATGATTTTCAAGAACTTGCGAGGTGATCATAAGGAGGAGCGGTTAGTCTCTTTTGGTGTTGCTCCAGAGCGCAGCTTATGTTCAGGACCCAAAGGGACAGGAATCTTACTAATTGGAACTTCGGTAAATGGAGCAGTTTCTTTGCAAAGTAGTGAGTATACTACTGCTAGAAAGTGAACATCTGTTGCTGAATGTTTCGATTATGACCTTCTGCTGTACCTTCATGAATTCTTCAAAATTCTCTAAGGGTTTCAAATCTGTATTCCAGCAGGAGGTACTGAATTACCCATATAACCAACTCCCACCACCATCCTCCACCACCACGGGGTCATCTTACAGGACATAAAGAGCCTTGGATTGTGTATATAGAACTGAATTCTAATCCTGCCTTGCTAGCTTTGTGACCTTGGGTACTCAAGGATTAGGTTTCTTTTTGGCCTAAAGTGATTACATAATTCTAGACCTCTCAAGCGTCTCTATTTGACTTTTTAAATGAACTTTATTGAGGTATAATTGACATGCAGTAAAATTCATGAAATTAAAATGTATGGTTTGGGAAGTTCCCCTTGTGGTGCAGCAGAAATGAATCCCACTAGTGTCCATGAAGATGCGGGTTCGATCCCTGGCCTCACTCAGTGGGTTGGGGATCCAGTTACCATGAGCTGTGGTATGTGTCACAGACGTGGCTCAGATCCTGAGTTGCTATGGCTGTGGTGTAGGCCAGCAGCTGTAGGTCCAGTTTGACCTCTAGCCTGGAAACTTCAATATGCCACATATGTGGCCCTAAAAAGCAAAAAAAAAAAAAAAAAAAGGGCGTGGTTTGCTGTGTTTGGACATTAGTTGTATAATAACCATTACTATCATGTCAGAATATAGAGTATTAACAGCACCCCACAGTCACCCCCCTGTCCCTTTGCAGTTCACCTCTCCACTTGGCAACTTTCTGCTGCCTGTCACTATAACATTACCTTTTCTAGAATTTTGTTTAAATGGAATTGTAAGGTAGGAGACATTTGTATCTGGCTTCTTTCATTTAACATTCACTCACTTTTTTTTCTTCCCGGCAGTGTTTTTCTTTCTTGTGGCGGAATAGGCATAGACAACATAAAACGTACCATTTAAGCGTACAGTTCAGTGGCACTGAGTACATTTATCATGCGCAACAGTAATCACTTTATTTCTCGAACTTTGTCATCACCTCAAACAGAAGCTATTCTTCCCCCTGCCTCTGGGATCCTCTGTTCTCCTTTGTGTGTCTGTGGTTTTCCTCTTCTAGGTAACTCTCGTAAGTAGAATCTACAGTATTTGTCCCCTTGTGTCTGGCTTATTTCACTCAGCATAGTGCTTTCAAGCCTCGTCTTTCTTGTAGCAGTGCATTAATATCAGAATTTCCTTAGGTTTCACTGTCGCTGAAGAATATTTCATTGCATGTGCATTTTGTTTATCCACTCATCTGTTTATGGTTATTTTGGTTGTTTCTGCCTTTTGGTTGTCATGAATAATGCTGCTGTGATTGTTGACATACAAATATCTGTTGGAGTCCCTGCTTTTAATTCCTTTGAGTATCTACCTAGAAGTGGAGTTGCTGGATCAAATGGCCATTCCATGTTTAACTTTTTGGGGAATCACCGAACTATTTTCCTTAACTACGGAATCATTTTACATTCCCACTAGCAACATACAGGGATTCCAGTCAATTTCTATGCCTCATCAACAGCTTATTTCCTTTTTGTTTATTTGTTTTTGTTTACTTTTTTTTTAGTAAAAGCCATCCTAGTAGTAGGTTTGAAGTGGTATTTCATTGTGGTACCCAGGAATAAATTTAACAAGAAAGATAAAAGACTTGTGTCTTGAAAACGATGAATCATTGTTTATCCATTTATCTGTTGATGAAAGAATTAGGAGTTCACATTGTGGCACAGCGGAAACGAATCCAGCCAGTATCCATGAGGATGTGGGTTCGATCCCTAGCCTTGCTTGGTGGTTGAAGGATCCGGTGTTGCCATGAGCTGTGCCGTAGGTCATGGCTTGGATCCTGCGTTGCTATGGCTCTGGCATAGGCCGGTGGCTACAGCTCCGATGGGACCCCTAGCCTGGGAACCTCCATATGCCGCAGGAGCGGCCCAAGAAATGGCAAAAAAGACAAAATAAATAAATAAATAAAAATGTTGCTCAAATTTTGCCTCTAATTGTCTAAAAAAAAAGAGACCACGGAAGTGAAGGCCCATGGCCCCCGGAAACGACACGTTTACTTTGAGTAATCGTGGGAGAAGGTGGAAGTGAGGGAGACTGCGTAACGTCCCGGGGCTGGGACCCATGGGTTGGGGTCAGGGTTGGACCGGAAGCCAGGGGGCCAGCTTGTGTGAAGAGCCTGAGAGGGTTGGAGCCCCCTCAGAGCTGGGGCGGGGGGGGGGGGGGGCACTGTGACTGCAGGGAAGCTGCAGTTCAGGTGGAGCAGCGCCGAAAGGCTCGGCAGCTGGAGAAGGGAGCTGGAGCAGGCTGTCGGATGCTTGGCCTGTGGGCTGGATAGCCCGAAGGCAAGGGGTCTAAGACATAAAAGAGCCACGAATAGGGATTGTCAGGGGTATCCTGGACTAGTGAGAGCGCACTTGGGCAGGTATTGCGGATGAGGGCTGTTACCCACAGCGGTGACTTCCGCGACTTGGGAAGACGGGGTGTGTGGCTGGGCCGCCTCCATTAACACTGCCGGAGTAGCCCAGACATGGCTTTATGTTGTGTTTTTTATGTTTCTCTACCCAAGAATACGGTTGTTTCCAGAATCTCGGTAAACCTGAGGTGGTCTCACTTTTAAAAAGGCTCGGAGTGACAGAGGCCAAGTAAACTATTACCTGGATATTGGAAATGTAGATAATATGGTCGCTAATGAGGGTGACTCTCCTACGGTGAATTTTCCAGGAGTAAAGGATCAGAGGGGTCTGCAATATACTAAATTACAATTAGGAAAAAAATGTAAAAAGATAAATGAGATACTGTGCAAACACGAAGCCAGAGATACAGATAAACAGACTTCAGAACACAGACTAGTTCTTAGAATAAAGAAGCACATTTCATGTTAGTAATAGGGTCAGTTCACCAAGAAGACGTAACAGTCTCCTTTAGGGTTGTAAGTATGTAGGGATCTATGTCTCCAAACGTGTGTGCTCGTAATGACAGGGGAGCATGAAGCTGAACTGCTAGAACCGAAGAGTGAAGTGGGCAAGTCCACAGTAACCGCTGGAGTCTTTAAATACCCCTGGCTCAGTAATTGGTGAAACAAGCAGGTGGAAAAACATTATGGCTACAGAGGACCAACCAACTTGACCTGGTTAGCATTTGTGGAACATTTTACCTAATAACAGCAGAATACATATTATTTTTAAGTGTGCCCAGGAAACATTTACGGAGATAGAATATATTCTGGGCCATAAAATAAATTTTAACAGGTTTCAGGGAGTTCCTGTTGTGACGCAGTAGTTAACGAATCCGACTAGGAACCATGAGGTTGCGGGTTCGATCCCTGCCCTTGCTCAGTGGGTTAACAATCCGGCGTTGCTGTGAGCTGTGGTGAAGGTCGCAGATGCGGCTCAGATCCTGCATTGCTGTGGCTCTGGCGTAGGCCAGTGGCTATAGCTCCGATTAGACGCCTAGCCTGGGAACCTCCATATGCCGAGGAAGCAGCCTTAGAGAAGACAATAAATAAATAAATAAATTTTAACAGGTTTAAAGTAATTGAAATCATATGAAATATCTTCTCCAACTGTAACAGCATTCAGCGAGAAATTAGATAGATATCTGGGAGTTCCTATTGTGGCACAGCGGAAACGAATCCAACTAGTAAACCATGAGGTTGCAGGTTCAATCCCTGGCCTTGCTCAGTGGATTAAGGATCCAGCTTTGCCATGAGCTGTGGTGTAGGTCACAGACTCAGCTCAGATCTTGCGTTGCTGTGGCTGTGGCGTAGGCCAGCAGCTGTAGCTCCGATTCAACCCCTAGCCTGCAAACTTCTATATGCTGCAGGCACGGCCCTAAAAAGTAAAAATAGGTAGGTAGGTATCTGGAAAACACCCCAAATATTTGGACATTAACATGTTTTTACCCTTGTGTCAGAGAGATTCTCAAAAGAAACTAGAGTGTATTTTGATTAACACAACATTATCAAAATTTGTGGCATCCACCTAAAGCAGTCATAGTGGAAAATTTATAGCATTGAATGCTTATAATAGGAAAGGAAATAAGTCTCCAACTAACAATCTAAACTTCTTCCTTAAGAAACTAGATATTAAGAGCAAATTCAACCTAAAGCAGGTAGTAGGAACAAGTCATAGAGTAGAAATCAAGGAAATTGAAAACAGTACAAATCAGAAGTAGAGAAAATCCATGAAAGCAAATGCTGGTTCTTTGAAATCATCCATAAAGTTAATAAAACTGCCTAGATTAAAGAGAGAAAAAACAGCAGGCAGCGTCAGGGAGGACATTGGTATTTTACCGGTGTAACGGAGTTGTCTTGTCTCATATCCTGGATGAGCCTGATTCCATCCTGATGGGGTCATACTTCCTGCAAACCAGATTTAGTTAAACAGGTTTAACATTCAGATGATAGATGATGTCGTGAACTTTGCTTTAAATCAGAGGTCACACGCTCCAAGTTTCTGCTCTTGGTGACGTGAGTTTGAGTACCAGGCTGTGTGTGGCTACCACACACCCGCTTCCTTTTAAAGGTATGATGTTTTTCTTTGCAATACTTAAGTAATGATTAACTACTCTGGTACCAAATAAATATCTTGTCCACTGTTCGTTCACCTTTTACCTAATGGTTTTATCATCCTCTGATTGGATTTCCATAACTTGGCGATTGTCACATTTTCTCATTTTTTCCCATACTCTTTGTCTCTGTAAGAGGTTTTTTTTTTTTTCTCTTTAATCTCTTTCAACTCACTATGGATATCACTGTAGATTCATGAGCTTTTGTTTTGGTATTTCATATCATTTTAATGGTTTTAATGCTTTTGGTACAATGCTGTATATGAAGCTTTTGAGGCAGCAGTTTTTAAAAGCTAAATTTTATGTTCATAAATTTTGAATATCAATATTCTTTAAAAAGCATCTCTCCAATACACAATTATTGAGCAATTGTCTTTAACAGATCATCGATTTTATTTTATGCTGGCCCTTGATAGTTTCAACCTGATATTGTCAAGGTTTCAAAAATGATTGTTAATTTATTATTTTTTTAATTGAAGTAAAGTTGATTAATAATATATTAATTTAAGGTATATAGCATAGTGATTCAATATTTTTCTAGATTATATCATTTAAATTTATTACAAGGCAATGGCTATATTTCCCTGTGCTGTACAATATAGTGTGTTAATTTGTTATTGAGTTTGTATTTACTAAATACAAATTAATATTTACTTATGTTTAGTAATTTTAAATTAAATGATATTGAGCTAAGCCTAAAATAAAGCCAGAGATTAAACTATCCCTTTAAGTGTTTGTCGTACATGTCCCATGTCAGTTTTTCTAGGAAGCCCATAGTGTGGAAATGATTCAGTGATATTTCCCGTTGCCTGTGTAACTCTGTCCCTTTTGAGTGTGGTGGGGCACAAGTGTGTTTATGTCGGATGATTTTTCCTGATGAGACCACCTGTCTCAGAGTCTTATTTGATGTACATAAAAGCTTTTGCCCTGTACCTGGCAGCTTTTCATTCAGGTGTCCTGAATACCTAATTGTCATCCGGCAGTTTATTGGCTGGGATCAACATATACAAGAAGGAATGTACCAATTAAAGCCACTCAGTGCTGAAATGAGCCTTTCGAGGTTCTTGGGACCTGTGTACTGGGAAGTACTTAACAGGAGGCTAGACGAGATTTCTTTTGATCTTCCTTCCTTTTCCTATAATTCTAGAATAAAATATAAAAAAATTAAGAACTAAGGATTTGATATAAAAAATAGAAACGAATCTTACTTAAACACATGAATAAACATTACTAAACAAAAGCTACCCATTAGTGCAAGTTCTGAAATCTTCTAGGTAATTTATTTTAGAAAACGTGTTTGTTGAGCAGCATTTAGGAATTGCCCACGCTGATTTTATCTGGTTGGTTTGTTTTTCTTTATGAAAATGGAAGTTAATGTTTAACATTTCTTCCTGCATTATAAATGCTTTTTAGCTCTACTTTGGTGATATTTCAAGAAAAAGCCATTTAATTGGTAATTATTGGTAAGTTTATGTAAGTCTTTCTGAAAATCCAAAATAGACTGGTTCTTTTACGCGTTGAGCTTGGTAAACTCTTAGGCTCTTGGTCGGTATGTCTGCGATCTGAGCAGAAGTTTCCTCCCAACTAATTTTGACTTTAAATGTTTTCCATTCATATGTAATCATCTTTTCTCTTCAGCTTAAATAATAGATGAATGTTCACCTTGATGGAGATAACATTTTCGTCACAATATCGTGCAATTTGAGTGTGTAAATAATCAGAGATAATCTTCCACCTTAAAGGTTGTATGTAATTTTCCAGATGCTGGGAATAAATCATTTAAAAATGATATACATCCATATTACTTGGGTGTTTTTAAAAAGACAACTTGGAGCGTGTGGTAGGAAGGGTTATGAACATCTTTAGGGAGTCACATGCCGGGTGGGAGAGCAAGACAGAACTCGTTACTTAGCTTTTTCTCCGCTGATGCTGTCTCGCATTGCATCATATTCTCGACTGCTTGCCTGTGTAATAGGAGCTTTCTCAGATGTTTTAGATGTGACAATAGAAATGTACTGTATTTCCACACTATTGTAAATTTTGTTTATTTTTGAAACAAATTTTGTAGGTTATTTTTGGAACATTCAAGTCCCACTCCCAGTGTTTACCTCATGGTATATATGGCTTAGGATAGAGGAGGCTTTCACTGTTATTTTTTTAAACCAGGAGTTGACTAGCTAATTCATTTAGCAAATGTTTTCACTTACTATGAAAAGTACAGTTTAGTCCTGGCAATATAGTGGTGAATCAAGCTACTCTTGGCATTGATTGTATAGAATTTATGGAGATAGATATTAGGAAAATTAACTCCACAGTTAATTATTTAATTAGAGTTGTGATAACTACTACAGAAGAAAACAGGGTTCCATGAAGTGTGCGGGGTCCTGAAAAGGACATAACAATGATCAGGTCTTGAAGAAATAAAAGAAACACCTCTCAATACAAACATTTGCTTTCCACTCTGTCCCTCATATTCTTCACACATTGAATGTGAGAATTCTTTTTTTGTTTGTTTTATTTAAGACACAAGCAAAAAGATTACTAAGGATGTTCTGACTCTTCTTTACCTTCGTAACTTTTATAAAACCAGAAAAGCACGTGGGGTTAAAAAGTAGGTTGGTTAGAGATTTCACCTACTGAAAAAAATAAATAAATTATCAGTTTTGTTGGAATGGGTTTGCCAGTATCGCAGAAACAATACGAGATTCATTTACAAAAGTAAACTTGATGGAGTTCCGTGGTGGCCTAGCAGTTAAGGACTTTGCATTATCACTGCTGAAGCTTAGATTAATGCTGTGGCTCAGGTTCGATCCCTGGCCCAGGAACTTCTGTATGCTGTGGTGTGAACAAAAAAAAAAAAAAAAAGGGTCAACTTGATGTAAGTGTAGGGAAGTCATTCATTATTTACAGACCTTTAAATAACTGACCCCTTGCTAACTTACTGGCCATCATAATTGTGGCTATTGTCATTTGATACAGCAAATTGTTTTTCACAGTTTACTAATTTGAATATGAAATATATTCTTGGGAATTTATTAGAAGAATATTTTGTGAGATGTTTAGTTATTTTTAAGGTGCTTAGATGCTTAGATTTTTAATATTATACCAGTATTCTTAGAATAGTACATAGTAAAATAAATATATAAAATATGTTGGGCTCTTAAGAATATTATTTCAACCCTCATATGACTTAAAGTTTAAGAATCTGGGCTCTAATTCTTCTTCCCAGTTAACAGAATTGCCCATCTCTGTTTGCCCCGCTGAGTCTTTAGTTTACTTATTAGTAAAGTGGAGGTTGTGGTGAAGGTTAAATGAGAATACAGAGCGCTCAGCATGTGCCTGGCACATAGTGAGCATGCAGTAGATGTTAGGTGCTATCATCGTCGTTGTTATCATAAACTTTAAAACCTGTTTTATAGTGAGTGGCACAGGAATAGAACATCTTAAAATGAAACAGCTGCATCAGAAATGGTCAAGGCTTGGGCACCATATGATAGCTTTTTTAAACCTCACGTTGAGCTCCTCTGGGCTTTGATGATTTGTTTCTTCCTCTCAAAAATTTATCATTCTTTTACTGACCTCAAGTCAGCCTCATAAAAGCCCAATATTTGTTTTGGTTGGTTTTTGACGCAGTGTTGTTGGTTTCAAATTTTTTATCATTTTTTATTTTTGTTTTCTTCTATTTGATCTGGGAAAACTATATAATGAGGTGGACCAGCCATGCTAAAATTTTTCGAAAATAGACATGGTATTAGGAATTTTTGTTCCCCAGTGTTCACCTGTTTCATAGCTACTGTCTTCCACGGTGCTTCCTTCTGGTAAGCAGCTGGAAATGCCCAGTGCCCACATGTTCTGGGATGTTTTTCAGGCTGTGTGTACCAACTGCCTTTCCTGACATCTCTTATTCCATTGTGACCTCATTGAGTTAAAAGATTTAATAAAAACAAAACAAACAAACCTGTTGTTTTATAAATAACACTTTTTTCCCTGTGTAAAATTTTTCACATTAAACTACCTGTTTCAAATTAAACAGGAAGTTTATAGTGCATGGCAGCATCTTCTAACATTGGCACTTTGATACTAATTGTGCCACTCACTGGATACGTGTCCTTGGACAAGTTACTTCCGAATATACTACAGACTTCTTGTCCTGTATAATAGAAGGTTGTTGAGACTTTAGTGAGTTGATACTCTTAAATAATGCCTGACATATAATGAGTGCTCAGTAAGTGGTAGCTACTCTTAAGGTTAGTATTGACGTTATTGCATTATCACAGTTCTACCAGCTTGCTTGGCAAATGGCATAAACTGCTAGTAATAAAACCCAAAACTTAAAAGATCTAAAACTGACAGGGTAAAATTTTTAATAAACCAAACCTTGCCAAATATCAGAAGTATATCACTTTCCTGATCAAATTGAGATCTGTAAAATTTTGAACAGGGAGAATTGAAAATACTAGAAATAATACCAAATAAAAGAATTCAATTGCAGAAGCTCTAATGAGTCAATTGAAAGGAACCCCAAACCAAACAAAAACATTAAACCCCTACTCAATAAACTTAATCGTATTTATAAAATTTACCCTGTGTTAGGGTTCTCCAGAGTAACAGAACCAATATGGGACACACACACAGATGTGTTGAAATTGGCTCACGCCATTAAGAAGGCTGAGAAACCCCGTTCCACAAGCTGGATACCTAGGAAAGCCAATGATGTAATTCCAGTCGAAATCCAAAGGCCTGAGAACCACAGAAGCTGCAGAGGTAAATTCCAGTCCAAGAGCAGAGACTGATGTCCTGGCTCAAGCGCGCGGGCAGGAGCAGAGCGAATCCTCCTTGCTCCGCGTGTTCTCTTCGAGACCTGAGCAGGTTGTATGATGCCCACTCACGCTGCGAGTGATCTGGAAACACCTTCACAGATAGACCCAGAAGTGGTGTTTAATCTGGGCATCCCATGGCCTAGTCAAGTTGACCTAAAAAGTAACCCTCACAGGTCTACCCCTTGTCAACTTGGCACCCATGTGCATCTCCTTAAACCATCCTTAATCTCCAGGTAAAGAAAGAAGGGCATAATTCTGCCTAACCCGTACCGTGAACCTCAGTGCACCCAAAATGAACCGACCCCTTTCCCAGAAGAGGAGGTAAAGTCCTCGAGTGATACTTTCTCTTTTTGATATCCTACTGTTTAAATACTATAATGTAAAATTAACAGTGCTTAGACACTGTAATATAAAGTCAGTGTGTCTTGTATGGCATGATAAGGGGATAAGAAAGGAAACGGATACAAACAATCATAATAAAATTAGGAGGAAATACTCATGACAGATACATGCCTCATTTCTGTTACTGATCACGTGGTTGTGGTTAGTATTTGTAGCTAAACTGCTTCTACTACCCACTCTGTTCCTTTGCCTTCAATAGTCACCTCAGCTGGTCATGGCTTTTTGCCTGGTGGGTTGACCCAAACCTTCATTCCTGAAGGATCTGGGCCATTAGTAATCCCTCCTGGACTGGACTGTCGTAGTTTTTCACTGAGCTTAATCACAGGGCATGACGATGCTAAGAGACACCACCCTGTGTACCACACACACACACATTCCTCCTGACCTCTGTCGGGAGCCGTTGTCCACTTTCCCCCTGGTAGTCAGAACCCATCACCCTGACCAGCCCGCGGTTCCCTTTTCTGCCTATTGATTCAGAGGCATGAGGACCCAAGGGGGTTGGGTGGGTCTTGACTTCCAGTTTAGGGTCTCCTCGTGGAACTAAGACCGCTAAACTGGCAGAGCATACAAAGCATACATTTTGCTGGTGAGTCTGTAGCAATAATAGTGTCACCCCTATTTCCACCCCTTGAGTCCCACACTTATGAATTATGAGAGAAATGGCACCTTATATTGGACACTGAGTTCTCAAATGGCCATTCTACCCTTTTGGCGAGACAGCTGCTTGATCCTAGGGACCCTGGTGAGACTGGCCAGTTCCTTGAGCACGGCCCATTGTGGTACTGCTCTTGCTCTGAGGCGCATTCCTTGATCAGAAGCAGTGTTGTGAAGAATGCTACTGGGTGGATGAGGCATCCTTTAAGTGCATGGATGAGAGTTTTGGCAGAAGCACTGCATGCTGGGCAGACGCATTCATACCTAGCATAAGTGTCTGTTCCAGTAAGAATGTGAAAGTGGTCCAGAGTGATCAACCTGCCACCAGGTAGTTGGCTGCTCACCCAGGGAATGGTGTCGTGTCAGGGACACAGCCTTGGTCTCTGCAGATGGGACACCCAGCAGTGGTGATAGCCACACTCGCCGTGGCGAATGCAAGTCTGTGTTGGGTTGTACAGTCTTCACCCTACACTAAGGCTGCTCTCTTCACTAACCCGCCGGCTCTCCAAGGAAAGAGGCCGGCTGGTGTGCACAGGATGGGCCATCCTATCCGGTGGATTTTTCAGATCCTCTGCTGAGGTCACCCTTTGGTGAGCATTCGCATGGGGCACAAATGTCCTCATGTTTTAAGGCTTTTCAGGGAGGTCTGTCTACATATATCGTCCACAGATTTTTCTGTCACTAGTTTTCCCTTCCGTCACATTTACCGAGACAAGTCCAACATTTCCACTTTGCTCACTGCGGGCTCCCTTTTGGTCCATGTTTCAACCAACCAAACAAATGTTAGAGCTTTTCTAAGTCCCAAGTCATAGCATTAAATGCAGAATCTCCATTTGGTGCCCATATCATTGCTCAGAATTGATTCCCAATAAAAATGCTTTTTGTTCTATAATGCATATGAATGTAATTGAATAGGGCTAATTGCTATATACAAAAATTGATAATGGAATGAAATTGTCTTATTGGAGTTAGATTCATTCTGCATACTTTATTAAAATGTATCAATGCTTGCATAATTTTCGTTAACATGGTTGTATCAGTAAGCATTGGATTAAAACGTCCTCAGACTGGAAATATTCGGGTCAGAAAATACCTGGTCCAGGGAGTGGAATTGTAAAAATGCCTTCTACTACAATTTCATATGAGATGTAGCATAAAATAGAGGTATACCTCAGAGAGTTTGTGGGTTTGGTTCTAGACCACTGTAGTAAAGCAAATCTCACAATAAAGTGAGTCACACAAATTTTTTGGCTTAGTGCATATAAAATTTATGTTTACACTGTATTATTATAGCCTATTAAGTGTGCAATAGCGCTGTGTCTGAGAAAAACAATGTATATACCTTAACTTTAAAATATCTGTTGCAGAGTTCCCATTGTGGTTCAGCGGTAACAAACCCAGCTAGTATCCATGAGGATGCGGGTTCGATCCCTGGCCTAGCTTAGTGGGTTAAAGGATCTAGCATTGCCGTGAGCTGCAGTGTAGGTCACAGATGCGGCTCAGATCTGGTATTGCTGTGGCTGTGGCGTAGGCCGGCAGCTGTGACTCCAATTCGAACCCCAGCCTGGAAACTTCCACATGCCGCAGGTGTGGCCCTAAAAAGAAAATAAAAAATTGTTGCTAAAAAGTCGTAACCATCATCTGAGCCTTCGAGCAAGTCATGATCTTTGCTGGCAGAAGGTCTTGCCTCGATGTTGTCGGCTGCTGACTAATCAGGATGGTGGTTGCTGAAGGATGGCAGTTTCTTTTCTCCTTTTTTCTTTTTTTTTGGCTGCACCCGAGGCATGTGAAAGGTCCCAGGCCAGGGATGGAACCCGCACCACAGCAGCAACCCAAGCCATTGCAGTGACAACACCGGATCCTCAACCCACCGCGCCCCAAGAGAACTCCTCAGCAGTTTCTTTAAAGAAACAAAAATCAAAGCCAGCTTTGCCACCTCTGTTGGCTCTTCCGTTCATGAACGATTTCTCCAGGGCATGCAATGCCATGTGATAACATTTTGCCCACGGTTGAACTTCTTCCATAATGGGCGTCAGTACTCTCAAACCCTGCCTCTGCTTTGTCATCGAAGTGTGTGTCATCCTCTCAGTCCTTCAGGAATCTGCCCAGCATCTTCCCCGGGAGTAGATGCCATCTCAAGAAACCACGTTCTTTGCTTATCCATAAGAAGCAACTCCTCATGCAGGTTTTACCATAAAATGAACGCAGTTTGGTCACATCTTTAGCTCCACCTCTAATTCCTGTCCTCTTGTTATTTTCACCACATCTGTGGTTCCTTGTTCCATAGACGTCTTGAACCCCTCAAAGTCATTCTTGAGGGCTGAAATCATCTTCTTCCAAATTCCTGTAAATGTGGTATTTTAACCTTTCCCCATGACTCCTGAATGTTCTTAATGTCATCTAGAATGACGAATGCTTGCCAGAAGGTTTCTATTTAGTTTTCCCAAATCCATCTGAGGCATCACTGTTTATGGCAGCTATAGCCTTGTGAAATGTATTTCTTTTTTTTAATTTTTATTTTATTTTTTATTTTATTGGCGTAGAGCTTTCTTTCTTTCTTTCTTTCTTTTTTTTTTTTTTCTGTCTTTTTGCCATTTCTTGGGCCGCTCCAGTGGCATATGGAGGTTCCAGGCTAGGGGTCTAATCGGAGCTGTAGCTGCCGGCCTACACCAGAGCCACAGCAACGTGGGATCCAAGCCGCATCTGTGACCTACACCACAGCTCACGGCAACGCCGGATCCTTATCCCACTGAGCAAGGCCAGGGATCGAACCCACAACCTCATGGTTCTTAGTTGGATTCGTTAACCACTGTGCCACGACGGGAACTCCTGAAATGTATTTCTTAAATAATAAGACTTAAAAGTTGAAATTACCGCTTGATACCTGAGCTGCAGAATGGATGTTGTGTTAGCAGACCTGAAAACAACAATCTCATCCATCGCCGTCAGAGCTCTTGGGTGACCAGATGCATTGTCACTGAGCAGTAATATTTTGAATCTTTTTCTGAGCAGTAGGTCTCAACAGTGGTATTCAGATATTCAGTAAACCGTATTATAAACAGATGTGCTGTCATCAAAACTTCATTGTTGGAGTTCCCATCGTGGCTCAGTGGTTAACGAATCAGACTAGGAGCCATGAGGTTACGGGTTTGATCCCTGGCCTTGCTCAGTGGGTTAAGGATCCGGCGTTGCCGTGAGCTGTGGTGTAGGTCGCAGACGAGGCTTGGATCGCATTGCTGTGGCTGTGGTGTAGGCCGGTGGCTACAGCTCCAATTAGACCCCTAGCCTGGGAACCTCCGTTTGCCATGGGTGCGGCTCTAGAAAACACACAAAAAAAGACAAAACAAAACAAAAAAAGACTTCATTGTTACCATTTATGGAGCACATGCAGAGCGGATGTAGCATCATTCTTAAGCGCCCTAAGATTTTCAGATGGGAAATGAGCATTGGCTTCAAGTCTCCAGTTGCTTTAGCCCCTAGTGAGAGAATCAGCCTTCAAGGCTTTGAAGGCAGGCATTGACTTCTCCTTTAGTTGTGAAAGTCCTGGATGGCCTCTTCTTCCACTACAAGGCTGTTTCATCTACATCAGAAATCTGTTGTTGACTAGCCACCTTCGTTCATTGTCTTAGTTGGATCTTCTGGATAATTTGCTGCACTTTCTACGCTAACACTTGCTGCTTCACTTTGCATGTTTCTGTTACCCAGACGGCTTCTTTCCTTAGACCTCGTGTTACCGAGACGGCTTCTTTCCTTAGACCTCGTGCAGCAGCCTCTGCGAACTGCACACTTTTCTTCTGCAGCTCCCTCGCCTCTCTGAGCCTTCGTGGAATTGTAGAGAGTTAGGCCCTTCACTGCATAAGGCTTTGGCTTAAGGGAAACTGGTGGCTGGTTTGATATTTTTTCCAGGCCACTAATACTTTCCTTCATTATCAGCAATAAGTCTGTTTCACTTTCTTACCATTCCTGTGTTCACTGGAGTAGCGTTTTTAATTTCCTTCAGGAACTTTTCGTTTGTATTCACAGCTTGGCTATTTGATGCAAGAGGTCTAGGTTTCGGCTTATCTGGGCTTTCAACGTGCCTTCCTCAAAAGCTCAGCATCTAGCTTTTGATTTAAAATGAGCGACATGCAACTCTTACTTGAACCCATTGTAGAGGCCATTGTAGGTTATCAGTTTGCCTCGTTTCAATAGTGTTATATCTCAGGGAATGGGGAGGCCTGAGGAAGGGAAGGGAGCTTGGGAGGACGGCTGGTCAGGGGAGCTGTCAGAACACACAACGTTTGTCACTTAAGTTCACCACTTTAAAAGGTTGTGCTTCGCGGCACCCCAAAGCAATTGCAATAGGAACACCAAAGATCACTGACCGCAGATCATTATAACACATATAACAATAATGGAAAGGTTTGGGATTCCCACCATGGTGCAGTGGGTTAGGAATCTGACTGCAGCGGCTCCGAGGCCGTGGAGGTGCAGGTTTGATCCTTGGCCCTCCACAGGGGTTAAAGCGGCCAGCATCTCTCTTACACTCCATCTTCCCCGTTTTATAGATTCATCCTTGGCGATCTCATCCATTGTCTATACAGAAAAAATCTGATACATAGTACCTGATAAGTGCCTTTATACAGACTATATTTGACAGTGGCTGAAATCACATAGGATGAACCTACAAAATAAGAAAATTAACAGAAAGATTGAGAGAAAACACACAATATTGAAACCCTGGGGCCTACTGACTGATGCCCGCACAGACATACACACACAAGTGCATGTAGACGCACATACCAATAAGAAAGGAGTGGAACTGACAGGAGACAGGGAAGATAGGCGGGGGGGATCATGAAAGAGCGACACCGCAGAATCTAAGGAGAAAATTTTAAGATTGGTCAGGTGTTTTAAATTCCATAGACTGTCTGATGAAGGTAAGAGCTGAATAACAGGGCTGTCCATTGAGTTTTCCATTGTTACTGTGTATTAATATTGTTAGTAATTAGAGCAGTTTCATTAAGGGGTGAGGACTAAAGCTAGCTTCCCGTGTGTTGAAGAATAAAGGGAAAGTATGAGAAGAGAAATAACATGTAAATTATAGAATTTATTCCTTGAGCAACAGAGGATAATAAGGAGTTTTATAAATTTTGTAGATAAAAATTTATTCCCATTATTAGTACATTTTTTTCATACTTAAATCAGTTGGTTTATACCAGATCAGTGGTTCCTTTTCATTTTGGCCCTTTTATATTTGATATATTCCTGAGGCTCTTCTGATGGAGTCTTGGCAAATAAGCCTGAACTACTGTTGTCAGAGCTTTAGATAAAAGGGGAAAAAATTCTAGTATAGCTTATTTTAAAAAATGCGATCTAATTAAGAAAACATAGCACCTGCGTTTTGGATATAGTGGTTCCAAAATTGTGCCATTTCCTCATTTGGTAAGGTAAGTATTTGCTATAGGGATACACCGCCTGCAGGTGTACTCCTTGTGTTGAAATACTGTTCTTATGGAGAAACAACATGTAGTGCACTGCGTTTAAAAGGCCCCGTTTGCTTAGTACGTGAAATGTGCATTTAAAAAATGTATTTTTGGGTAACTGGGGCAAGGGAGAACTGTATATTTTAATTAAGTGTTTAATAATTTTTAAATAGGGTTTTAATGTTACGTCTTTTTTGTTCCTGGTGTATTGAAGAGTAAAAGGAACCATTCTTTACTCATGCCAGTTCAGTGGGAGATTATTCTCTGTGAGTCTGTTCTGGAATTTTGAGTTACCACTACTCCTTTACTATATGAGTTAAATGTGAAGTGATGGTTTACTTTAGGAAGTCATTTATCACGGCGAATTAGGTATCTTTTTGTGTTTTGAACAGCTTTCGGTAGAAACTAGTTTGAAAAGGGATTTCTTAAGTACTGTGTTGGTATAAAGTAGAAATGGAAACGGAGAGGTTTCATGCTTCCATGGTTAATCTCTTTGCACAACATCTGTTTTTCCTTTGCTTCCAGCAGTCATTTTCATGTGTATCTTTAAAGAGATCTACATTTCTAACAGCAAATACATTTTGGTTCAGTTAGGATTTATGATGCTTCATGCTATTACAGATGCCTTGTTTTTATTTGTTAGGTTAAAATAGGATTTTTAGTAAATGTGTATGTACTTGTCTTCTGTAGTCTGTAACAGTGCCATCCAATAGCAATACAATGCGAGCCACGTACACATTTTAAAGTGCCGTACTAAAAGGAGTAACTAGAAGTTCCTGTTGTGGCTCAGCAGTAACAAATCCAGCTAGTATCCAGGAGATTACAGGTTCGATCCCTGGCCTCACTCAGGGGTTTGGTGTTGCCGTGAGCTGTGATGTAGGGTCACAGATGCGGTTTGGATCCAGAGTTGCTGTGGCTGTGGCATAGGCTCACAGCCATGGCTCTGATTTGACCCCATAGCCTGGGAACTTCCATATGCTGCAGGAGAGGCCTTAAAACAAAAAATAAATAAATTTTTTTTAAAAAAGAATAGTGATTAATGAAATTAATAATTAATAAAATAATTGAAATTAATATTTTGTCTAACTCAATGAATTCAAAATATTACTTCAACATATAATCAACATAAAAATTAATGAGATATTTTGCCTTTTATTTCATATAAAGCCTTCAAAATCCAGTTGGTAATTTACTCTTGAAACCTTTCGTAATTCGAACTAGCCACGTTTTGAGTGCTTGGTAACCCTGTGTGGCTGGTGGTTATACTGTTGTACAATGCAAGTCTTTAGAGTCAGAGCAAATTCTTAATATCTAATCTAGATGGATGGGCAGATAAAAGATGATTTTTTATGAGTTGGATTCAATTAGTGTAGTAACTGATTATAAACATGCAGTAACACGATCGTCTTTATAGCTATCTTTCTATAGATATAAAAGCCTGGAATTTTTTATTCATTGGAAAGTAAATTAGGGGAAATATACCAGAAATATTAGATAGATGGAACTTTTATGGCCTGGTTGCCCTCAATAGTTGTACTGTATAATTGCACTTATTTTTATTGTGAATACATGTCCATACTTCTGTGAAGTTTCAATGTGTGTCTGTAACTTGTAGCATAAATGCAGTTCCAACTACAATGAAGATTTTGTGCTACAGCTAGAGAAGGAATTGGTCCAAGCCCGTCTGAGTGAAGCCGAGTCTCAGTGTGCGCTAAAGGAAATGCAGGATAAAGTTCTGGATATAGAAAAGGTGAGAACAGCGTTAATTTTGTCATTCCCAAATTAGAAGGGACGTGTGATGGACATTCATTAAATCCTTATTGAGCAGTGAAATTTGACTTGGTCTCTCTGCGCATTAGAAATCTTACATGTTAGTTCCTGAGAGGAAAGGAAAAAAATACACGATTCCCATTCATTCTTTGTTGTTGCCATACTACTCAAAGTCTCATGTTTAGGGTAAAAATGGAGATTAGAGCCCTTTTAGAGGGGAAACAACCAGCATAACTTTGATAAGGTTAGTATTTAACTGTCGAAGAAGAGAACTCAGGGCATGTCTCAAATACTGTTATACGGCTGCAAGAGATGTAGGAATCGACTGACGTAAGCAGTTCCGGGAAAACCTCATCTGAGCGTAACCGGTACAGCTTTCCAGGCTGCAAGAAGCCACCTCAGAACATACAGGAAGGTTTTAGCCGGAGATGTATTTTAACTTACCTCTTCTCAAGGTTACTGAGGAAATCGAAGTGCTAGGTAAGTAGTGGAAATAGAAAGGCCCTTCGATTTCTTAGAACCCTCAGACTTGAGAGTCTGTGTTCTAGATCACATGCTCCGGATCTGTTTTCTCATCTGTAAAATCTTAGAGGGTTTGAGCTCTCTGTTGCATTTGTTTCTTTCACCCTCAGGAGTGGAGTATCTAGTCGTAGCATCAAAAATTTATAAATAGCGGACAGGAAAGTCCTCGAGTTGTTCTTAACTGTTGCTTAATGAAATAGAGTAGGTTGGAACTACCATCAGTAGTGGAATAATTTTGCTAGAAGTCTATTTGCTATTTGTATATTATTTTTAGAAAATTTAGTCTCCTATTTGCTGAGGAAAAAAGCCAGCAAAAATG
Source organism: Phacochoerus africanus (assembly GCF_016906955.1). NCBI lineage: Eukaryota > Metazoa > Chordata > Mammalia > Artiodactyla > Suidae > Phacochoerus > Phacochoerus africanus. The sequence continues at coordinate 124,877,828 of NC_062549.1, forward strand.
CTGTAAAATAAAATATGTCTAGGGAGTTCCCATCGTGGCTCAGTGGGTAACGAATCTGACTAGGAACCAGGAGGTTGCAGGTTTGATCCCTGGCCTCGCTCAGTGGGTTAAGGATCTGGTGTTGTCCTGAGCTGTTGTCTAGGTCGCAGACGCGGCTTGGATCCTGTGTTGCTGTGGCTGTGGTATAGGCCAGCGGCTACAGCTCCAATTAGACCCCTAGCCTGGGAATCTCCATATGCCACGGGTGCGGCCCTAAAAAGAGAAAAAGACAAAAAAAAAAAAGACTTCTTAAGTAGCCTTGTTGGTATTCATCTTACAGAGTAAAAATGATATTGGAAGGTTTCATGTTTCCTATGGTTAATTTCTTCATGCAAGGTATTTTTTTAATATATATGCAGTAAGTTTCTGGTTTTCAACTAGGAAAATACTTAAAGTCCATCATAAAAAATGTGTAGTTGGAAAGAATAATTTTATTCCATCTTCTTTGTGGGCTAAAATATTCATGACGTATTTCAGAAATAGAAAATTTCATAGACTCAGGACTTTGATATGTCATCAAGGAAATTAAAAACTTATAAGCACACGAAAACTTGCTCATAACAGCATTATTCATAGTGACCCCAAAGTGGAAACAACTCACATTTCCATCAACTGAAGAACATATAAAATATACAATGGATATTATGTGACAGTGAAAAAACGAACCTGAAACACTTGCCAAGTGAAAAAACCCAGTCCTAAAAGGCCGCATACTGTATGATCCCATTTATATGAAGCGTTCAGAGCAGGCAAATCCTCAGAGACCGTAGATTAGTGGTTGCCAGGGGCCCGGGGCTGAGGGTAGAGGAAATGCGGAGTGACTGCTAATGGATGTAGGAGTTCTTTCTGCTGTGATTAAAACGTTCTGAAATTAGTTTGTGGTGACGGTTGCACACTCCTGTGAATACTTTCAAAACCACTGACTAGTTTCATGAAAAGGATAAGTGGTTTGTGAATTATACCTCAAAAAATTATATAGAATTAAGTACAATTAAATATGGAACATAATAGCGCTTATTCTTCTGCTATATTTTATTACTGTATATGCTATATCTTTAAATCAAAAAAAAAAAAAATCCCCATTTGAATTTTCTCTCACCTTAGAGAAACAACTCCTTTCCTGATGAGAATAACATTGCAAGACTTCAGGAAGAACTCATTGCTGTGAAACTAAGAGAAGCAGAAGCCATTATGGGTTTGAAAGAACTTAGACAGCAAGTCAAGGATTTAGAGGAACACTGGCAGGTATGTCAGTATATTTTGTGTGCTTTTTAAAAAGAAGGTAAAACCTGAATACTCATTTTTTTCCGAATTTGAAGTAGTCAACAACCAACTCATAGAATTGAGTTTAAAGTGAGAAAGACCCTGTTTAATGTATAAAAACTGCGAGCATTTATAAATTGAAAGTAACTTTAAGCGGTTTTTCTGTTTTTTATTCTTGTAATTAAATAACAGATCAAATAGAGATCAAATTCTATTTTTGTTGTGTTGTTATGCCATTATGACTTGTGTAAGTTTTTCTAAAGAACTATAAGAAAATATTCCTTTATATAATACATATTTCTTCTGTTGATATTAAATTATTGGTCAGTGTGAAACATCAGAAGGGTGACATCCATATAAATTTGTAACTTCTTTTGAAAATAAAATTGGTTTTCTCACAAAATAAAAAGACTTAGTTAGTTGTATGCCTACAGATTTGTTCACAAATGAAGAAAACTATTGATAAGCAGCAAAAAAACAGAATCTATACAACAGAAGGGACAGAGGAAAGGAAAAAAAAAACCCACACATCATATCGTTTCAGATTGGTGATCTAGGTGTGAGTTTAGGGAGGGAGAGGCATCTGACGAAGACTGAAGCTAGTCCCTAACATTGCCGTGGCTTTTTTTTTTTTAAAGAATTATGGAGCAATAAACTGGAAATTAAACACAAATGAAACAAAACTGTCCCTCATCACAGATATTTTGAGAACACTGCTTTTAACTTCTAATATTGTTTGCTTAATTCATAAATTGTCCCTTTTTCCCCTTTTCTTGGGATTTCATTAAAAATAACATGAAAATCTCTCATTAAAAAATTTAGGGGAGTTCCCGTCGTGGCTCAGTGGTTAACGAATCTGACTAGGAACCCTGAGGTTTCAGGTTCGATCCCTGGCCTTGCTCAGGGGGTTAAGGATCTGGCGTTGCCATGAGCTGTAGTGTAGGTCACAGACGTGGCTCAGATCTGGTGTTGCTGTGGCTCTGGCGTAGGCTGGTGGCTACAGCTCCCATTAGACCCCTAACCTGGGAACCTCCATATGCCGTGGGTGCAGCCCTAGAAAAGAAAAAAAAAATTTAGGGTGAAAATTGTATTTTTTATAATAACTCACCATGTAAAGAAAAAGTGAACTATATCTGAGTTTATATTCCAAGTCTGCCACTTATTGACTGTGTCACCTTTCTGAAGCTACTTGATCACAATATCCATCTTCTTACCCATATAATGAAAGTAATAGTTTAAGATTTCCTGGGGAGTAAATACAGTGATGCATTCAAAGTGCCTAATATAGCACTGGGCCTGAAATAAGTGCTCAGTTAAGTTAATTCTTAATACTGGGAATCTTCGTTGCAATCGAATTATTTTTGTATTCCAGCGCCACTTAGCTCGTACTACTGGGAGATGGAAAGACCCACCTAAGAAGAACACTGTGAATGAGTTACAGGATGAACTGATGACCATTCGACTTAGAGAAGCTGAAACACAGGCAGAAATAAGAGAAATAAAACAAAGGATGATGGAAATGGAAACACAGGTATCATGAGAAAGCCCAGTAGCTTTAAAAAATTATTGTCAGCCCATCAAAAATTTATGAATGTACAGATTGTATCATTAGACTAGAGCTCAAAGACAGACATATGAAACTGTCTAGACTAGTTTTCTAGCCCAAATAAAGAGGGCCCAAACTTAGATTCGTTGCTATAAATCTCTAATAAGAGATTTAATGTCTTCTTTGACTCATTCCACAAAGTTTAAGCAAGTCATAGACCTCTCTCTGACTTTGTTTCCTTGTTGCATGACCTGAAAGCAAGAGTTTTCATGTAGAGCCAGAGTTCTCACCTCAGCACCAGTAACACTGAGGACCAGAAAATTCTTTGTTCTGGGGAGCGGCCTGTGCAGTGTGTTTAGCAGCATCCCTGGCCTCTGCCTGCTGCCGCGTCCTTGTCCCCCCTCTGCTCAGTAGCGCCACACCCCCGTCACACTGGGATGACCAAAAGTGTCTTTGCACATTGCCAAGTGTCCCCCCAGGGCCAAAGTTTCCCCTGGTTGAGAACCATTGATGTAGAGTAGAAGGTAAATGATGCTTTCTAAAGTTGTGTAGTGTGCTGACTCTGAGCAGTCAGTTCCAAAATTGCACTTCTTTCTTCCCAAGTCCGCCCTTTTTCTAAAAGATCTTATTACCTCAGGGGTACTTGACTCACGATCTGCAAGGTCCTTTTTATGAAAGGCATTTGCATTATAAAAGTATATTTGCCTTTTACGTGGTCCGTCTGTGTGGACTGTGTTCTCTGACGTTATTGGGTTTTCAGAATACTTAGTCAGTAGGGGGCATAGTTAACTCACGGATCATCCTGCGCCCTTAGGTGCACAGTGACCATTCCAGCTTCAGCATGGCAGCATCATGTGTTAATCCTTTAGAATAAATAGATCTCATTTTACATGGTTCAAAGTTATTTTCTCATATTCCTCATTTAATTAAAAACTACTGTAAGATTTGGAAAAGTAGAAACCCAGCTTTATGTTGTAAAGTTATATTTTTATAATCAGATTTTTATCTCAGTGTAGATATTAAAGATGCAAATACAACTTTTAAGCCAGTGTTTAGGATGTCTTTCAGAGTGGCTTTAGGTAAATAAATCAAACTCAGCAAATGTGGTTTTGAGAACTTGCAAGTTCAGAGTGTGTGGCCATCAGTGGACTTACACTTGAGAAATGAGACAGGCACAAACTATATTTAATGTGCTTCACTGTGTGAGATGATGGATGTAAACTAAATTTACTGTGGTAATCATTTCACAAAATACGTAAGTCAAGTCATTATGCTATGCACCTTAGACCTATGCAGTGCTATATTTTAATTATATCTCAATAAAACTGGAAGAAATATGTAATTCAGAAATTTGTAATTAGAGTTAGATAGAAATTACAGTGGAGAATAGCAGAGGACAGTTAATTCCAACTAAGTGATTTGGGGGAAGGCTTCCTAAGGAATTTGTATTTTGCCCTGTGCCTGACTAATGAATGTTATTTTGGGTGGATTTTTGCCATAAGAAGAATGATTCCTAAATGTCAGTGCATGAAGTGGTGATGATTCATGAAGTTTTCTCATTGCAAAATGAGAAAAATTAAAAAAAAGTGTGGTGTAATGTTAATGCCACATTAATTATCTAAAGAATATTATATCAAACCCCCATGTAACCAGCATCCAGATTAAGAGATTTGTCCTTGTTGATACATGTAGCTCCAGTTCTTTCATTTTAATGACTTTTAGAAAAGTCTACCTACCATAGTTTATTGAGCTGCTTTCCTCTTTGTGCCGGTTTTTGCTCTTACAAGCCACGCTGCTTTGTACAGTCTTGCATGTTTCCTTCTGTATATCTTTAAGAGTTTCTTAGTACAGGGGTTCTTATCTTTTTGTGTGTGCCATCAACCCCTCTGACAGTCTGAAACCTATGGACCCCTTCTCATAACATTTTTTGTCTTTTTAGGGCCGCATCCGCAGCACATGGAGGTTCCCAGGCTAGGGGTCCAATTGGAGCCGAAGCCGCCAGCCGCTACCACAGCCATAGCCACACCAGATCCTTAACCCACTGAGCAAGGCCGGGGATCGAACCCGCAACCCCATAGTTCTAATTGGATTTGTTTCCTCTGCACCACGATGGGAACTCCCTGAAAATACTTTTTTAAAATAAACTCTGGACAACTTTAAGCGATGCATTTGAAATTTGAGCATGTAGATGAAACGGACGTTTTCCTAGGGAAATAGAATTTTATGTAGGCTGTGACTTTTGTTTTTCTTTTCTTGACCTTCTTGGACCTTTGTGACTGCTGTGAAATTTGGGAGATTCTTGGTCGTTATTTCGTTGTATTTCTCCTCCCACACTCTTGAGAGGGATTTCCATTACACTTGTGTTGGATTGTTTGGTGTCGTCCCGCAGCTCTTGAATGCTCCATTCTTTTCCCTCCTGTTATATTTTCTCTTTGTGTTTTAGTCTCTGTTGACAGACGTAGTTCTCTTGACTTATCACCAAGTTCACTGATTCCTCCACTTCGTGAGCTGTCTGAGCCCTTGAAGCCATTCCTTACATCCGTTACTGTTTCTACTTCTAGCATTTTTAATTCTTAGTTTTCATCTCTCTGCCGGTGTGACATATTTGATCTTGCATATTTTTCACCTTTCCTATAGAGCCCTCGTTTTAAATTTCCTATCCAGCCATTTCTTTTTTTCTTTTTCTTTTTTTTGTCTTTTTTAGTTATTTCTTGGGCCGCTCCCGTGGCATGTGGAGGTTCCCAGGCTAGGGGTCGAATCGGAGCTGTAGCCACCGGCCTACGCCAGAGCCACAGCAACGCGGGATCCGAGCCGCGCCTGCGACCTACACCACAGCTCACGGCAACGCCGGATCATTAACCCACTGAGCAAGGGCAGGGACCGAACCCGCAACCTCATGGTTCCTAGTCGGATTCGTTAACCACTGCGCCACGATGGGAACTCCCTATCCAGCCGTTTCAATATCTGTGTCCTATATGAGGCTGATTCTGTTGATTGCTTTGTCTCTTCAAAGTGTTTTGTTTTTTACCTTTTCCCATGCTTTGTGATTTTTTTGTTGAAAACTAGATGTGTGTCTTGGGTAGGACAATACACTAAGGCAAATGGTTTTTATGCCTGAAAATGGGCGCAACTTTCCGTCTACAAGGCCTTTAATGTGGGGGATTTGAGTTAATATCATCAGGAGTCGGGCTGGTTTGAGGTTTATTGTTTCTGTGGTTACCCGCATTGTACCACGGGCTTCGCATTCCTCTAGCAATGTCTTATTTTTAGAATGGGGGTTGGTTTGCCCAAGGGTTATCTCCATATCTTTAGGTCTTCTTCCCTTTGCCCCACACTGGAGGGGAGGCCCGTCGCCAGCCGTATTCCACTGTTAGTTGTTACAGGAAATTGGAGAATGGGACGCCTCCATCCTATTTTCTGATAAAGCCTCAGCCCTAGATGCATTGTGTCCCTGGAAGTGGACGTTTGGCCTCATCAGTGCTCCTGTCCCACCCCTGACTGTAGACGTAGGGTCAAAATATGGTCCAACTCCTTCCCCAGATGCACTGGATTCCCCAGTGCCCCAAGGACAACGGTATTCATTGCCCGTCTCCGGGCAGATCAAACCTGTGATTCCATAGAGGAGACAAGCAGGGATTAACGTACCCCCCCCCCATACACACACACAGTACTGGCTGCTTCCTCCCTCCCTGAGGCCTGTCCCACACAGATCCTTCTCCAGACTCTCATCACTCTTTTGTGTGTACCTGTTGGGGTCCACGAAGGAAATGTGTACAGGGGTCTGCAAACCCCCTGGCCCCCCGGATCCACACTCCAGCCAGCCCGCACTGCCTTCCACCAGCTGGATGTTTGTTCTAGCTGAATTATTCTTAACAGCTTCTGACCGCATCTGCCCTGTCTCTCCTTAGATTGGGGACTAGTCGATGGTCCTGTGACTTCACTTCTCTGGGTTCAGCAATAGTCAGGAACGTAAGAGTCTGGCTGGCTTTTTTTTTTTTTTTTTTTAATTGAAAAGATGGGAGCAATCCTCTTTCTGGCTCTCTACATCCTCAATTAGAAGTAAACGTCTCTATTAATTATGATGTATTTGAAATTGTTTTATTTTATACTCTTTCCTCCTTTTTTTCTATGTGTTTTCCTCCTTTCCTGCTTTTTATTGGATTTAGTTTTTTTCCTTTCTCTTTCTATTAGCTTGACTTTATAATTCTTTTTCTTTTCTCTAAGTGTTTATTACCTGGAAAAAAAAAAAGAAAATGCTTGCTTGACTGGACAAAGCCTAAGGTTAGTAATCATCTCTGTCTTTTTTCCAAACTGTAGAAGAACTTCATGTGCTCTTCCTCCACCTTCCAGTGTGACGCCTTAACTCTTAGTGTCCATTTTCATGCCTCCACTTCCTCGGCACGGCTGCTGTTTTATGGAGTCAGCACTCATTTGGATTTGTCTACCCACATGCCAATTTTTGGCTCTCTTCTTACTTTTATTCAACTGTTTCTTTCCAGTTTCAATCCCAAGTTGTAAATTCTCTCACTTACTTAAAATACTTGTAGCTTTTTCTCACTCTTGTGTGAGAGGTTAGCTGAGTGTACTTTTGTAGGAGGAATTTTTTAAGCACTTCCTGTTGAGATGTCTGCTGGTATTTCACTTTCCACCTTCGCAGATACTCAGTTTTTCCCTTGATGTGTCTCTTCTTTAATTTTGAGTGTTTTTTAATAGTGTGTTTTGATGAGGATTTATTTGTATTTATTCCATGTGGGGCTAGTTGTGCTTCCTAAGCTGTAGATTCATCTGTGGTTATTTCTGTTGTCTTGTGAAGAATTCTCACCTATTCACTCCTTAGGCCATCATATCTCCCATCTCCTTTTTTTTTTCTATTTTATCCTGCATCACCTATTAGGTGTATCTTATAGCTGCTTATTTGCTTTTTTTTATGTCTCTTGACCTCTTCTGAGACACTAATTATTTCCTTAACGTGTCAGATCTCCCATTTAACCCTTTAATTGAACTTTTAAAGTGGTGTCTATTAATTTTAGAAACTGTATGTGGTTATTTTTCAAATTCACTGAATGTTTTTTGACAATGACTTGTTCTTTATGTTTTTGCTTCTTTTTATCTAATAATTTTAAACTATTTTGTATAAAGTCCATAAGTGATTATCTGGAGTTCTTAAAAATCCATTCTTGTTGGGAGCCCTCGTGCGGCAGAGTGGAGTAAGGACCTGGCGTTGTCACTGCAGCGGCGTGGGTCACTGTTGAGATGCAGGCTTGCTCTCTGGGTCCCTAGCCCGGAACTTGTACATGCTGCCGGCGTGGCTAAAAAAAAAATCCTGCTCTTGCTATCTGTTTTGTCTACTCTTTCTCCCAGTCAGCCCCTGGGTTTTGTTTAAGTGCGAGTGTCTTGTAATGGTATTTGGGGCTGCGGGGAGGAGTTTTATCTGTGGGAATTCTCTGCAGCCTGTGTTGAAGATGTGTGCCTCTAAAGTGCAGTTATATGTTTGAACGGTAGGAGGTAATACAGTAAAAAGAGGCTGTGGAGCATTTTGAATACAGTACTAAGAAGTTCACTCTTAATTTTTTAGACAGACTGTGTTCACTGATTGAAAGCGAGAAAGAAGAGAGTGATATTAAGAGTGTCTCAGGGGAGTTCCCGTGGTGGCGCAGCAGAAACGAATCTGACTAGCAACCATGAGGTTGCGGGTTCGATCCCTGGCCTCACTCAGTGAGTTAAGGATCCCGCATTGCCATGGGCTGTGGTGTAGGTCACAGACGTGGCTCAGATCTGGCGTTGCTATGGCAGTGGTGTAGACTGGCAGCTGTAGCTCCAATTCGACCCCTAGCCTGGGAACCTCCATAAGCCACGGGTTCAGCCCTAAAAAGCAAAAAAAAAAGAATGTCTCAGGAAGGATGCATTTCTTCTTATGAATCAGGAGGACGAGTAGTGAAGAGAAAGAAACCTGGAAGTGGTAGAATGTTTTAGAGCTTCAGTATATTAAAATAATCCAGATTTGTGTGTGTGTGTGTGTGTGTGTGTGTGTGTGTGTGTGTCTTTTTAGGGCCACACCCTAGGCCCTAAAAGTTCCCAAGCTGGGGGTCGAATTGGAGCTGCATCTGTGACCTACACCACAGCTCACGGCAATGCCGGATCCTTAGCCCGCTGAGCAAGACCAGGGATCGAACCGGCATCCTCATGGATCCTAGTCAGGTTCTTAACCCACTGAGCCACGATGGAAACTCTTAAACGATCCAGATTTTTTAATTAAAACTGGAGGCAAGGTCATTTTCATAGAGTAAGGTATAATAAGAATAGGTTTAATAATAGCAACAATTGAGCATTTATTAAATATCTTAAATTTTAAGCATATCTTAAATTTCCTATCATAAACTTTTATCATATAATTCTAATAGCACAGCCTTAAAAGACAAGCACTATCAGGTATGCTTGTACAAGTGTATTAAAATGTGATAGGATTAGATAACTTGACCAAGATAACTTGAACTGTTAAATGAGGAGCCAGACTTTGCCTGTCTTTGGGTATGAAAATTCCTGCTGTCTCTTTCAGGCCCCTAATAGGATAATTTAGGCTTAAGAAAATTCCAGCTGGGTTGGGCCTGCCTGGGAAAACTACCTCTTGTCAGTTCATTCAAGGTCTGTGTTTATTAGCATGTCCTAAACACTAAGCAGCTAGCATGTATTGAATTCTTGTATATTAAGCTCTGTTACATATGTTATTTAATTCTGAAGACAACCAAATGAGAAATAAATAGTATTTTATATACATTTTTCGCATGAAGAAATAGAAACTCAAAGATATTAAGCAAATAGCAAGCCAGAACTCAGAACCAGGCTATGTTCCATAAAAACAGACTATGCTAGGGAGTTCTCATCGTGGCTCAGTGGTTAACGAATCCGACTAGGAACCATGAGGTTGCGGGTTCGGTCCCTGCCCTTGCTCAGTGGGTTAAGGATCTGGCGTTGCCGTGAGCTTGGTGTAGGTCGCAGGCTTGGATTCCAAGCTGCTGTGGCTCTGGCGTAGGCCAGCGGCTACAGCTCTGATTAGACCCCTAGCCTGGCAACCTCCATGTGCCACGGGAGCAGCCCCAGGAAAGGCAAAGAAAAAGAAAGAGCAGACCATGCTATGTGTTGTCGGACCGTAGAGTTCACGTGACACATCTTGTAACGTCAAGGAGTTTACAGGCCAGTGTGTGGTGGTGATCAGTCTGTGCTTCCTTTTGAGAACTGGAGACGAGAGTTCATCTTATCCCCATGTCTGTCTATTTTATACCCCATCGATTATTTCAGAAATGAATACCTGCAAGTTCTAGGAAAACATCCTTACAGTTTATAGATATTTATTGTGTGAATGGTAAATTGAGCTTTAATGAGAGTTGCTAATATGAACTGTATGCATTCTTTTGAACAACTTGATTTTTAAAGCACTTTTATAATTTTTAAAAAATATTTAACTATATGTTGAATAAAATATGCCTATACCTACTAATAATGTTAAAAATTACATGCCTTTTGAGGCATGTAATGCATAGATAAAATGTATACGTTTTTGCAGGCGTTGTATCTGTACTCCGCGTATTTATATTTTTAATTATTAGAACCAGATCAATAGTAATCATCTTCGAAGAGCAGAACAAGAGGTGATCCATCTACAGGAGAAGGTGCAGTATCTTTCTGCACAGAACAAAGGACTGCTTACCCAGCTGAGTGAAGCAAAACGCAAACAAGCAGAGATTGAGTGCAAGGTAAATATATCAACAAAGTGTATGTTTTTGTGAGTGTAATAATGCTTTTTGTTTTTGTTTTTGTCTCATCATCGAGTACATGATCATAAAACCACACACACACACACACAAAAACTAGTCTTATTTCCCAGTTTTCTTCAACGTAGTTTGACGATTGCTTTCAGACCAGGTTAGCTTATCTTGCTCTGCGTGGATTTCAGGCAAGAAACTTCATTTTCAACCACATGGTTAAATGCCAGTGCAGGAAATTAAGTTAACCACGTGGTTGAAAATTGGTATCTCTTTGACCTGTACCTCTCTAAAACTGGAGCTTTTAATGTCTCAGCCAGAAAGGTAGGTCATGTAGAGAGGTCGAGGCAACTCCACTTTGGTACCTTGTTTTTAGTGGACTGTCACTTACTGGTGCATGTTTTCTGGTTAGGGTAGAGAACAAAAGAGGTGTGTGTACCAGCGGGTTGGGAAAATTGTTTGCGTTTCACCTTATGAATCAGTTTTTCAATTTTTTTGTGAAGTGTTTGGATTCATAAAGCATGGAAAAGTTTTTGAATGCAAGTACACGTTTTCCTTAAATAAATGCAGCTGTACTGCAGTGGGGGGTGTGGAGGGAGAGGGCTGAGTGTGGGTGTGTGAGGTAACTAAAGAGATGGCTGCCGTGTGGACGCGAGGCTGGAGCCCTGAGGACACGTTACAGGATTTTAAAAATAAAGCAGACAGCTTTCCATGGTGAGATGGAAGGAATGATGCCCTTTAAAGATTCCAGCCTTATTCTTCTATGATAAGAAATAAAGACTTTCAATGGCACATATAAAGCTGTAATTCCATCAACTTGTTCTGGTGTCATTAAAAACCAAGAGTGAAGCTTGAGTGGTTTATCAGTGTCACTGAAATCCAGAGATGAAATTACATCCTAATAAATATGCATGGCTGTTACAATTTACACTGACAGAAATCTGTAGGCAGTACTGAAGTATGTACCAACAGAAGAGTAGTCTCTCGTGAAGGATGTGACTGGACTAATTTAAAAATAAAATGATGTGACATAGGCAAATAGCACTTGATCATATTTGAGGGGTTTTTTTTGATGCTGTAGTGTCTATGCTGACTTAATAAAAAACTGAATTTAATCTTTTTTATTGTTGGTATAGGCTTTCCTCAAACATAACACTGGATTTAATATTGCTCCTTAAATACCTTAAATCTTTTAATCACAGAAGGTATTCTTTGAAAATAAATATTTGGGCAGTTTGCTGATGAAAATAATTGTTTTTTTTTTAATTTACCTAAGTAACAGACACAGATTCAGAAATTTAAGAACTGGTATTAGACTTTAATTTTTAATTTTTCATTAATACTTCTTTGAAGCATGTTACAGATGCTGATTCTGTTATTATCCTTGTGTCTGAGCTGTATATTGATTCATTTAATCTTTTGTAATGCCTTTTGCGCATTTCAGGAATGACCCAAAGTTAATTTTCAGTGTAGCATCTATACATTCTGATTAAGTAGGTAAAGTTTACTTTTGTCATGTTGGAGCAATATAGAAGCAAATCTTTTTCAAGGGAGCTAGTCCTTCAGTTATATAAATATGACTCATTTTCTTTTTGCTTTATATGATTATAGCTTATGATGTGTTATAATTATTAAAGCTCATGTTATTTTTCATTGATGTAAAATTTCAGGATACTCTCTTTAATATTAGTATCATTTTTCCTATATAACTGTATTTGAATGTTCCCATGTAAAAATGAAATAAAGTCTAAGATTCCCTGGTATGAAAATCCTAAACACTCTGAAACCTAAACATTTTTTCATAAATTTCACACATTTTGCTTCATTTGGAAGCAAAATCTGATTTGAATTGATATACAGCCATTTATAATTTTATTTTTTCTTTTGGCTACCTTGAGGCACATGAAGTTTTTATACTTCGCTGCTTCATTGTGTGGAGTGTTGATCATACTATTTCATTATAGATGCTGCCTCAGATCCCATTGGATAATGCTAATATATGGTTTATGCATGTCATTACTCTTCTAAGGTCTAAAAAGCCTGAAATTCCAAAACACCCCTGGCCCTCAGGATTAGGATTTCCTATGTAAATGTAAAATTGAGGGTTATAGAAAGATTTTCTGTTCTTAGTAATGTGTGGGTGTATCTCGAGGAGAAAAGATTAGTAATTCATATACGAACTCATAAAATTGTATAATAAGTAATATTACGTGAGGAAAGCTGTGGAAAGCATGTTATTATGATTATAGTATTGTGCACATGTGGAATAACGATAAGAAGGAAAGAAATCTGCCATTTATATTTAATGTAAATTTTAATAGCTTGATACTTATGCATTTTTTCATAATGCTTAGATTTTTTTCCACTAACTATAAATGGAAACCTTGCTTACATCTCCTTTTATCACATTCTCTTCCTGACCCTACCGCACACCCCTTCGTTTTGTTTCTCCCCAGGTAACTGTGTTTATTACTGAGTTTCTTTTAGACTCAATTAGATATATAATTCTTTCTTTTCCTCTCTTTCTTACATGAAAGTTAGCAGACAGTAATACAGTAATACTTCCTCCTTTTGGGGGGTTTTTGTCCGTATGTTTTGTAGAGTTTTCAACATCAGTCCTTGAGTATCGGTATCAGTACCTCACCACATTAGCTTCTAAGGTACGTTGTTTTCCATCGCATGGATGTGTAGTAGGTCCTTACTGATGAGCACTTGGGTTGTTCCCAGTGCTCTGTGACTGGAAGCAGCGTGTAGGGAATAACTTTGTGCAGACGCAGTTTCAGATGTATAGAGGTGTATCTATACGTTCCTATGGGATAAATTGCTGTAAATTTGATTGTTTGCTCAACGGTAAATACAGTTGTACTTCTCATAGTCTTTGTCAAGTTACCCCTCTTAGGGCTGTACCATTTTGTACTCTGACCCACAGGGCGTGATAGTACCTGTTTCTTCATCATGTTACTTGCAAATCGTGTAACCAAATCTTTGCATTTTAGATAGATATACTTTATGTTCTAGGACAGGGATTCTCGAATAGGGATGGGAAGAGGTAAGATTATGAGTCTTCAAAGAATGATGGCATCTCCTTACAGATTTGTCAAATATTTGGGTGTCTTCTGTTTGTCACCTGCTCTTGTAGGCTTTGGGAATACTGAGTGGAGAAGGTGGACCTAATGTTTAGTGAGGAAATAAATTAAAAATAGGAAATATCGTGACTAATGATACGAGTGGGAGGTGAGGTGAAGTGGTAGTTAAGGTCATGTGCCAGGAGGTGGTGTCAGAACTGGGACCTGAAGAGTAAGAAAGAACCAGCTGTATGAAGAGCAGGGGGAGATCCTTGCATGAAAAGAGTTTTACCCTTAAATGCTCTGCAAAGGCACTGAAAGGTCTTAAATAGGAAAGAAACATGATATATTTTTTTGATTTGCTGCATTTGCTTCAGTTTTTTTAAACTTAAATGTTTTAAATGGCTGTACCTGCAGCATATGGAAGTTCCCAGACTAGGGGTCAAACCAGAGCTGCAGCTGAGGCCTACACCACAGCCATGGCAACACTGAATCCAAGCCACATCCATGACCTACACGGTAGCTTGCAGCAGCGCCAGATCTTCAACCCACTAAGTGAGGCCAGGGATCAAACCCACATTCTCATGGACACTATGTCGGGTTCTTAACCCACTGAGCCACAACGGGAACTCCTAAGCTTAGTTTTGAAGTAATTTTATGTTTATGGTAAAGTCGCAAAGATAGTACCTAGAGTTTCCATATGCTCTTGAATCAGCTCCTCCTAATTTTAAGCTTTTACATAACCATGAAACGTTTACCAATACTAAGAAATGACTTGGCGTAAGGGTATTACTAAACTTGAGGCTTTATTCAGATTGCCCCATCGTGCTTCATTCTTCTTTGATCTGTGACAGTTTTTCAGTGTTTTCTTGTCTTTCCTTACTTGTAACTATTGAAAGGTGCTAGTCAAGTGTTTTGTAGAAATCTCTCAATTTGGGATTGTCTTGACTTTTCTCATGCTTAGACCAGGTTGTGTCTTTTAGGGAAGAATAAAGGGGTGAAGTGTCCTTCTCAGTGTATCATATCAGGGGGCATATTGTGTCCATATATCTTACCTCTTAGGCTCTTAACTTTGGTCATTGGATCAAGTTTGTGTCTGGCGGCTTTCTCCACTCCCAAGCTTTCCCCTTTCAAATTCTCTTCCTTATAAGCAAGATACTAACTCTAACCGATGGTCCCAGTGGCAAAGAGGCGTTAGGCCACAACTCCTGAAGGAGAGACTATCAGAGAGCTTCTGGACAGATGTTAAGACCCTCCCATAATTAATATGTATTGGGGGGAACTCTTTGGGTTTATGCAAACATCCGTCAAGTTTCAGCAACTAAGTTTAGCATTTATTAGGGGATAATGCGTGTAGCAGTCCATGTAATTTTTTTTTGGCCATCCTGCAGCATATGGAGCTTCCAGGCCAGGGATTAGATCTGAGCCACAGCCACAAACTAAGCTGCAGCAACGCTGGATCCACTGTGCCAGGCCTGGGATTGAATCCGCGTCCCAGCGCTCACTCGCAAGCCACTGCCGATCCCGCTGCGCCACAGTGGGAGCGCCAATGTAATTATTTTCTAAAGAACACACATGCCACTGTGTGGAGAGGGATTTGATACGAGATCATCATCAGGTAATAGTACAAGGCAGCGTTCCTAGCCTGGGTTCGGGTGTTGGTAATGGAACTGAAGCGGAGTAGATCAATCCAATATTTTTGTAGACTCGGTGATTGGATTGGGGAAGGGGAAGATTAGGAGAAAATTGATGCCCAATTTTGGTTTTTGGTTTTTTAGTTGATGGATGTAATTTTTTACACAGTGTTAAAATTAGTAGAATATAAATGTATTAGTTACCTATTGCTATTTAACAAGTTATCTCTAAAACTTTGTGGTGGCTTAAAATAGCAGTCACCACTAATACCAGAGAGTTTCTGTGGGTCAGGAGCAGCTTAATCAAGTGGCTCTGAGTTAGAGTCTCATGGGGCTGCAGTCATCGAAAGGCTTGGGTACAGCTAAAAGCTAAGGTTTGTAGGTGGCCCACTCACGTGGGTGTAAGGTGGTACCGACTGTTGGGGAAAGATCACTGTCCTCAGGGGGCTTTCTCTTAGCAAAGGGTGCGTACAAATGTGCACATCCTCACGGCGCAGCCTGAGCAGTGCTCTGGCTGAGGTGGCGTGGAGGCCAGTGTGATGGGGGTTAATGTTGGGGGCGCCGTTCAAGCAAAGCCGACCGAGGAATGATTGAGCCGAGGGTTTAAGGGCGTGTAGGAGTTGGTCAGGGAAAGGCAGCTGCGAGCTCACTAGGCAGAGAGGAGCAGACGTGAGAAGGAACAACAGGTGGCTTGAACTGAGAGAAGTTCATTCTTCTAGCGAGAGGGGGAGGGTGTGGTGAGGAAAACTGGTAAGATATGAATCTAGAACAATAAATGGGGAGCCAATTATAGAGTATTTTGGCCCCAGTAAAAGGACCTGTTGTATTATCTCAAGATCTATGGGGTACCATTAAAGCGTTTATAAGAAAGGACTGACAGATTTGAATTTTATTCAACGTAAGCACAGCGGCGTGCTGGAGCCGGCTAGCCAAGGCTGGCGAGAGACCGATTGTTAAGTTTTCAGGAATTTCATGACACAGTTGGTAAACAACCATATTGAAAATTAAATTATTCAACACAAATTATGGTGAAACAAAGGTAATATGTACTCAGACGTCATCATTTCCTAATTATTTTTACATTATCCTATGATCTGTGCTTTTGAGATTATTCGTAGCTCTTGTACTATATGGTGGAAATACCACATAGTAGTGCATTACGGCTGTTATATTCATTAATGCTCACGAATGTGAAAAGGGCCATGATGGTAGTATTTACACCACGTAAACTGGACTTGATTTATTGTTTTCTTGATGTCTAGACCAGAGGTTGGCAAACTGTAGCCCATATCCCAAATCTGTGTGGCTGTCTGTTTTTGTAAATAAAGTTTTATTGGAACACAGCCTTTCCCATTCATTTATCTGTTTTCTGTGGCCACTTTCACACTCCAGTGGCAGATAGAGTAGTTGAGATAGACTGTATGACCCACAAGTCTAAAATCATTTACAATATGGCCCTTTAAGGAAAAGTTTTTGACTCTTGCTCTAAACCATTAAAGCATCTTAAAGCTTAAAAAGGTACTTTATCTTCAGTCTTTACATTATGAATAGCACAAAAATATTTAAGAAATTTTCTAACAATATTTGATTACTATTAGCTAATAGATAATATGAACAAAAAATAACCAGTGATCATAACAAAACTTCACTTTTTCCTCATTTTCAATGATAGGTGACTTATGGGTACAAGAGTTTGGCAAAAATTAGTGAAAGCATTTTGTGAGAGTATATTGACTGCATAGAATTTATAACCATGAGTATTGTGTACCTTATTATCTGTGTTGTGTGCTATACATCTTCTGTTTCAGTCTATATTAAAATATGTAATGTATATACAAACACATATGTGTACACGCACGTGAACATACTTGCTTGAGAGTTAAACACTTCACAGCACAGCACTGGGTACCGAGAACACACGTTCTGGCATATGTAAACCGATAAGACATTTAAAGTAGTATTTGCTCAAAGTGAAGTACCAGTGTCATATCTAAGATAAAAGGGTATGTATTTTTTGTTTACAAGTTTAATTATTATATTTTTACTAAATTTCGTATTTTAAAAAATTTTAATATTATACTACTGTCAGGTGCTAAATTTCTCCTCTGCTGATCATGCTGCATATTTTTATACTAAGAGTTAAATTTCAACTGAAGTTAATGAAGGAGCAAAATATTTTTGTATACCCCATTTTCTCTGTCTTTCTTCAAATATTGTTACTTCTAGAGCAGAATTATTTGGCATGGATATAGTAGAATACGATTTTAGAGGTTTTCCTTTGTGAAATTTTGAGGTGGTAGAGTTAAATATTGCGCTTTTCCTAGGAAGATTAGAATGATGATACAATCCAGTTTCTGTTTTCTCCTTTGTATGGTAAAGTGAATATTCATTAACATTTATTGCCTCAGAAAGGATGTAATTTTTAAAATATTATCTAGCTGACATATTCTTAGTATTCATATTCCCTGTTGATCAGTTGTTCTAGTTATGTGTTTGAAAGTTCTCAGTAATTGTTCTTGGATAAAAAACACAGTTACCAGTAATTTTAATAATTTTAATTAGCTTTTAAAAATTTTGAACAGTGCTTATATATGAGTGATTTAAAGATGGAATGTTATTCTGTATACTTATTCATTTCATACTGAGTTCAAGATATAATGGCATTTTCTTCTCTCAGGTAATCTGGGGTCTCTGTTATTTGCTAAATGTGAGGCATGTTACAGTGTTTATGTTTTATTAATGGTTTGGCTTACTGTATGGTTTATGTTTGGTTTGGTTTGTTTACCACCCAGAATAAGGAAGAAGTGATGGCTGTGAGGCTCCGGGAAGCGGATAGCATCGCTGCTGTGGCCGAACTGCAGCAGCACATTGCTGAGCTTGAAATCCAGGTACCACGTGAAAGTAACCAAGCACATGTACAAATGATGCCGTTGTTTCCCTTCCTTCTGCACCTGAATGTTGACTTGTGTCCTCACCATGAGGACTGTGATTCTATTTTCAACACTTACTCATTTCCAGGTCGATTTTTTTTTTTGTATTGTGCTAAAATACAAATAACATAAAATTTACAGTTTTTAAGTGTACAGCCTGTGACATTAAGTACATTCTCATTGTTGTGCAGCCAGTTTCCAGAACTCTTTGATCTGGCAGAACTCAAACTCTGTGCCCATTAAACAGCTATCCATTCCCTTCTTTCCCCAACTCCTGGAAGCTACCATTCTACTTTCTGTCTCTGCATTTGACTTCCTAAGACCCTCATAAAAGTAAAATCATAGGATGTCTGTCTTTCTGTGCCTGTCTTATTTCACTAAGCATAATGTCATCACGGTTCACTCATGTTGTGATATGCTTCAGAATTTCCTCCTTTTTAAGGCTGAGTAATATTCCATAGTATGTACATACTACATTTTGTTTATCCAGTCATTCGTTGATTGCACCTGTCTTTTGGCTATTGGGAATAATGCTATTGTGAATGAGTGTACAGATAGCCTTCCTTTTTGGGAGGTATATACCCAGAAGCGGAATTGCTGAATCATGTGGTAATTCTCTGTTCAGTTATTTGGAAAAATCACTATACTGTTTTCCACAGCACTTCACCATTTTACACTCTCACCAGCAATGCCCAGGGGTCCAGGTTTTCCCCGTCTTCACCAAGATTTGTTAACTGTCTGGGGTTTTTTGTTTTGGCGGGGGGTGTTGTTTGGGGTTTTTGGCTGCCCTGTGGGATCAGATCAGAGTTGCAGTTGCAGCCTATTCTGCAGCTGCCGCAACACGAAGTCGTTAACCCAGTGTGCCTGGTCGGAGATCTAACCCGAATCGGAGTGCTTCAGAGACGCCACAGACCCCCTTGCACCACTGCAGGAACTCCCCTGATGCTTAATAATGTTGAGCATCTTTTCATGTGCTTATTTGCCATGTGTATGTCTTCTTTAGGGAAATGGAAGCTCAAATGCTCTGCCTAGTTTTTAATTGAGTCGTTGTTGAGTTATAGAAATTTCTTGTGTATTCTCAGTCTCAATCCCTTGTCAGATACATATGCAGGAATTTTTGCAGATATTTCCTCTCATTTTGTTGGCTGCCTTTTTGCTTTGTTTTTGTCTTTTGATGCCTAAGAGTTCTTATTTTTGTAGTCCTGCTAACCCGTTTTTGCTTTTGTTGCCTGTGCTCCAAATCCTTTTTTTGAATGACAGTTTATCATATTTCTATATTGTCAAAGCTGTTTTCAAAAGAAAATTCAGAGCTTTGAAAATGTGTTTTGTCATTTATTATGTTCTACTTGTACAATATAAAGTAGTAAGTTCCTAATATGGGCAAGGTATTATATTTAAAATCTAATATTTTTCAAAGTTTTTTTATAGTCTATTCCAAGCCATCATACAGTTTTGAGTGCAACATTTAGAATAGCTTTTTGTCCTTAAATTTCAATTCAAAATTCAGTTACATATTATAGCTTTTTGTCCTTAAATTTCAATTCAAAATTCAGTTACATATTATAGCCTTTTGTCCTTAAATTTCAATTCAAAATTCAGTTACATATTATAGCTTTTTGTCCTTAAATTTCAATTCAAAATTCAGTTACATATTATAGCTTCATCTTTTTTTTTTTTTTTTTTTTTTGCCATACCCATGGCATGTGCAAATTCTCAGGCCAGGGATCAAACCTGAGCCCCTGGCCACAGCATTCAGTGACAACACCAAATCCTTAACCGCCAGGCCACCAGGGACCTCCACAGCCTCCTCTTTTGATCTGGGTCCAAAGTCATCACAACACAGGATTTGTATAAATTTGTAAAATGGTGTCCTTTATGTTCTGTTGATGATATTCCCCAGAAAGTAGCACAGATTCAGAAAAACTTGACAAGAATGAATTGCAGAATATATTTGTAATCAGCTGTTTAAATCATGCTTTCATATGCCGTGAGGTCTCACGTCCTTCTCCGGGTTCGTGTCTCCCAGCTGTGCAGTCGCTGATACACTCATTTTGTGACTTGTCTTTTGTTGCTGTTGTTTTTTTTTTTTTTGGTCTTTTTGCCATTTCTTGGGCTGCTCCTGCGGCATATGGAGGTTGCCAGGCTAGGGGTTGAATCGAAGCTGTAGCCGCCGGCCTACGCCAGAGCCAGAGCAACGCAGGATCCGAGCCGCGTCTGCAACCTACACCACAGCTCACGGCAACGCCAGATACTTAACCCACTGAGCGAGGGCAGGGACCGAACCCGCAACCTCATGGTTCCTACTCGGATTCATTAACCACTGCGCCACGACGGGAACTCCTGTTGCTGTTGTTTTGAATTTTTTTGTGTCTTTCGATCAGTAGGCCGGTATTTTTAATGGGCAGTAGACAGCTCCTCCTGAGGTTGTAGAAGCACTTCAGATTCAACATGTTTAAAATCAAATGTGTTTCTATTCCATCCCGAATGTTCTTATTCTTTGGTATCGCAAATCTTGTTCAGTGATATCATCTCTATCAAATTGTTCAACTTAGTGGGAACTTCGCTTGTGCTTTTCTCATGTACCGCCGTACCTAGCAAGGCTGAGTCTGCCAACTTTCAACTTTGCTCGAGAATGCCAAATTATTTTCACAGTGCTCGCAGTGGTGAACATTCCTACCAGCATTTCACCTGCTTACCTCCTCATGTAGATTTGCCTTCAGATAATTCATACAGATTAAAGTACTTTGTCCAGCTCTTCAATGTCTTCTAAAGATTAAAGTTGTGAGTAAATAATAGGTAATTTTATTCATTTCATTCAGAAACTAAAAAAACTTTCATAGCCTTTTCATTCCCTCATTCCTCTCCATTAATTCATCTGACCCCATCCCCACTTGAACGTCACAACTTCTCGTCCAGCTTCTTTTTCTCCAGCCTAAACTCTTCCACAGAGCCCGCAGAGGTCTCTTTCTAAAACAGGAAAACCTTTATTGTCCGCCTTTTACCTCCCAAATCACATAAAAACTCTTCAGCACAAAATGCTGCTTTTCTTTATTTTCCAAACCTGCATTTCTAGCCTCTTAACCATAATCACCCCATCCACCCTCCCGCCCCCTACACACACACACACTCTTTACACATTTTTAAAATTCTTTTAAAATCCTTACCATTCTGCGTGCATTTAAACCTTCAGAAATCGCCGTCGTTCTCTATCCTTTAGTTCTCTGCTTTTGGAGATTTCCGCTTACAGAGTTCCCCTTGGCCGGCTTGCTCTTAATACGTTTGGTACGTGTGTTTTCCGTAAACGTCTTAATGATTCAGCCTTTATTCATCCATTTATCTGTTATATGCAGGTTAATGCCCGTAAGTAGATCTCTTGTTAAAACCTGAAAGTCCTTTTTCAGTTAGAAGAGTAGTACATTTTCAGTTAGTTTTAGTCGTAGAAGGGATCTTTGATCATTTTCAAGTTCCACCAGGGGGAGAACTCAACTTGGTCAAGTATTTTGCACTTCAGATCTCTCCAGACCAGCTCTTCCAATTACTGTTGCTCTACTGTGAATACAGAGTTTTCCCACAAAGCAAATTCTTTCAAACCCTTCATTCAATAAATCATATGATTATCTAATTAGTTACTGATATCATTAAAGCCTGCTTGTTAAAATGTTTATGAAAATTGTACTTCTGTAAATGTCTCGTTTAGATGAGGAAATACATTAGATGAAGAAATACTTTTTTTTTTTTTGGTGCTTCGGCAGCACGTTTACTGAAACTGGAACAGTACAGAGAAGAGCAGCATCGAGATCTGATGCTGGGTTTTGCACAGAGAACTATATCCAATCTCTGGGATAGACCAGGATCGAAAATAATATTTAAAAAAAAAATATATATATATATATGACTGAGTCACTGCTATACAGCAGAAATTGACACAACATAGTAAATAAATATACTACAGTTTAAAAAAAGAAAGACTCATTTTCATGCATACTGTAGCTAAGATTTACGTATGAGGTTGAAGAGTGTTAAATTTATTTGCAAAGATCCTTTAGTCAACTTGAAACTCTCAGGTCTGGTAAAATTCATACCCCCCCCCACCATGTTATTCAGAGATGACTGCATTTGTAATATACTTAATATTCTTTATAATAATGCCTTTTCCCCATCTTTGGAGGAGCTGGGGCTTTTTTTTTTTTTTTTTGGTCTTTTGTCTTTTGTCTTTTTTAGGGCTGCAATCACGGCACATGGAGGTTCCCAGGCTAGGGGTTTAATCAGAGCTGTAGCCGCCAGCCTACACCACAGTCAACAGCAATGTGATCTGAGCCGCATCTGTGACCCACACCACAGCTCATGGCAATGCCGGATCCCCAACCCACTGAGTGAGGCCAGGAATTGAACCCACGACCCCATGGCTCCCAGTTGGATTCGCCTCCACTGCGCCAGCACGGGAACTCCTGGAGGAGCTGTTTTATGTTAGTGTCTCACTGTGAATTTAACCTTTTTTAAATGTAGCAGCTTTCAAGTTTGGCCATTTTCCTGAATTATTTGTAAAAGTTATTGCTGAGGTTTCCTTCTCAAACAGAATGACACTTGTTGATGGATTTTAGTCACCGTCTGCTGTACAGCTATGCTTGTTTGGAGCAGATCACTCTGCTATGGAATTAAGGGGTTGAACTTTAAAGGGCCATTATGTATGTTTTAAAATATCCTGTATGCCATTTTGACATTTTTTTAACAGGTCAGAATTATCATTATGAATTCTAAATACTATATCATGTCACCATTCAAGTCTATTGTTTCTTATGCTCCTTTGGCCAAATTTCTATCTAAAATAATATTCATATCCTAATCACTATACTCTTATGCTGCTTTATATTTCTTCAAAGCAAGTATTTCTTGCCATAAATTATACATGTTTGTCGTCTGCACAAGAATAGAAGCTCTGTAAGAGGAATTTTGCCCATTTTATTCAATTGCTGAATTCCTCAGTGTTGATGTATGATACTTGATATATAACCAAATATTTATTTAAGGAAGTTAGTATAATAATTCACTCATTTGCTACTTCTACAATAAGTGACTTTTGTTGTGTGTAATTTGAGTATTGAAATTTTTATTTTTTTATTTTTTATTTTTTGTCTTTTTAGGGCTGCACCTGTGACATATGGAAGTTCCCAGGCTAGGAGTCTAATTGGAGCTACAGCTGCTGGCCTACACCACAGCCACAGCAATGCAGGATCCAAGCCAAGCCACATCTGCAACCTGCACCACAGCTCCCGGCAACGCTGGATCCTTACTTAACCCACTGAGCAAGGCCAGGGATTGAACCCACATCCTCGTGGATCCTAGTTGGATTCTTAAACTGCAGAGCCACAATGGGAACTCCACATATTGAAATTTTTAAATTCAGAGACTATCACTGTATTTACCTGTGCATCAATTTGAATTTTTTTGTCATTAGGGCACTATTTTTTCTTGCTATCTGCACATATACTCTATAAGTTAACTGAATGTCTCAGGCTAATGGAATTTCTGTTAAGTAGCCTGCAAAAATAAATATGATATACTCTGATCAGAATAAAAAGGATCAGTAAATTTAATTGTTATTGGGAACAAGAGGATTTTAGAATCCTAAATAACTCTGTGGTCATAACTGTTTTCTTATAATACTAGTGATTTTGGATTGGTTGAGAGTATAGATTTTGAAGACAAATCACTTATTAGCAGTCTTGTCTCTGACAAGTTATTTAACCTGATTTTGAATTTACTCATTCAAAACTGAAGACCCTGAAGTTATCGTCTATAGAGTTGGGATTAAATGAGATAGCATATATCAAGTGTTCTCTCTTCCCTAACTAGTTTCCAGAAAATCAGCTCGTCAATGGCCTTATATAAAAGATCACACTCGGCATTGCAAGGGCTTCCAAAAATTGCAACCACACTGGAAAGTGCAGAAGGTCTTTTGAGTTCCCTTCAAGATAGCTTTTACCCACCCAAGATAATGAATTTATCACTTTCCAAGAATTAGATACAGCTTCAAATTAAGAGTTTGTTTTTCCTGAAATGTATACTTGAGTGAGTTTGTAGCCATCCATGGTAAGCCATGTTTAACTTTTTATTTTTACATACTTACCATGTTTTACCTCACTATCTGTAACTTTATTTATTTATTTATTTATTTTTGTCTTTTTGCTATTTCTTGGGCCGCTCCCGTGGCATATGGAGGTTGCCAGGCTAGGGGTCTAATCCGAGCTGTAGCTGCCAGCCTACGCCAGAGCCACAGCAACTCAGGATCCGAGCCGCGTCTGCGACCTACACCACAGCTCACGGCAACACCGGATCGTTAACCCACTGAGCAAGGCCAGGGACCGAACCCGCAACCGCATGGTTCCTAGTCGGATTCGTTAACCACTGCGCCACGACGGGAACTCCACTATCTGTAACTTTAATTCTTTAAAGTATTCATAGCTAGCCCGTCATCAAATACTTAAAATATGCCAGGCAGTGTTGTTAGCCATTTACGTATATTCATTTATTTACGATTGTCTTTACAACAGTCGTATGACAGTTGTTATTAATATCCCCGTTTTATCGTGAAGAAAACTGAAGCATGAAGATGATTTTAAAATGAGATTTTGTTGTATGTTTGAGAACCCACTCTGTAACTTAAATTCTTTCCAGGATCAAAATGGAATTTTTTTCTTTAGTATTGCAAGTACTGTCTTGGTAGTTATATGGATTTTCTTGGCAGATCAACTGCCTTCTATAACTTTGTTACCACTGGTCCCCTGTTCTTCACTTAAATCTTTGAGAAGCTTCCCATGGCTTTCAAGAGAAAGTTGCAGTTCCACTTGTCCTAAGACCCTTCCCGCCCTGCTTCTCACATGCCCATCCAGCTTCCTTTCCTGCTCTTCCCAGCCTATACTTGTATTTGCACCACTGTAAACTAGTTAAGAACTCTTCAGATTGGTCATTGAGATTCCCTCTTTGCTTGTCTTCTCTCCTCCTTTGACCTTGCTTAGCATTGCAAAGACTAGCCCAAGTTTGACATGCTTGTGATCAACCTTTCCAAATGATGCCAGTCCAGCCAGTTTCTTTGCGTCTGTGCTCCTCTAACCCACTCTGTTATAGACCTCTCTGATACCATCTCACATTATTTTAATCATCCTCATCTAAAAGCCCAACGGAGAACAGATTAAATTATTAATATAAACGGGGTATTGGGTTCAATTCAACAAATATTTCTGGAGTACCTATTATGTGCTAGTCACTGTTCCAAACACTTTGTAAGAATTAGTGAGTAAAACACACCCAAAGTCCCTTTTCTCACCAAGCTTAATGGTAGAGGGAGAAGTAGGATGAACAAAATAAATGAATCCTGTAGTGTGTAATTTAGATGATGAATACATTAGAGAAAATAAGAAAGGGGCCCTTGGAGCAGTGAGGGCAGGGAACCACCGCTATTTTAAATAATGTGGTCAGGAAAGGTTCATTACAGGGGCATTTTTAAACAAATATTTGCAGCAGGTGAGGTGTGCAGATTTGTGGTAAGGATACCCTGCCAAGGGAGTGGTAAAGACAAAGAGCCAAAGCCAGGGTCGTGTCTGAGTCCCTGCAGAGTAGGAGAGGAAGTAAAAGGAAGTGTGAGAAGTAAAACAGGGCAGGTTCCATAGCACCCCCGGCTGCGTTTTGGCCCTTCTTCCTCTGAGTAAGATGGAGAGTCATGGAGGGTTTTGAGCATGAGAGTGATCAGTTAGATGACATTTAACCTATTAGAAAGATTCATTTGAACTTGATTCAGGAAAAAAAAACTGCTTGTAGGAATTCATAGTATTTAGATGGGAGGAAATGGTTAAAAATTGTTTCTTCCTCCTGTTAGTGGAACTTGTATTATATTCTCTTGATCCAGATTTTATTTATGAGTTAAGGCCTTTATTTTTACACTAATGCTAAATGGAACTCTCTCCACTTTCCAAGTGGTGGAACAAAACACAAGAAGGTTAATTGTTGCTTAGTTAGTTGAGGAAAATAGATGGAAATTGAACCAAGCCTTCTGATATTTAATCTGAAATTGTATTTGTGTTTTGATTTTTATAAAGATGAACATATTAATGCCATAACCACATTAAAAGCTTCTGTAGGCTGAGCACATCTCTTAGATTAATGCTGCTTTGTTATAAATAATGGAAAGTTTTATATTTAAAACACTTTAGTTCTACTCAAATCCAACTTTTTGTTCTTTTCCTGGTACCTAGTAACATTTACCCACTTTCTTCAGTTTGCCCAACAGATAACCTCTAGGGATGTCTCAGATGGGCAATACCCCAACCACTCTCGGCTTCAAAAACTCCCACTCAGAATTCTGTTCTGACATAAAATGAGGGAGTTGGGTTTAAATCAGTGTGCCCAGATCAGTGTGCAGTTTTGACAGAGATGGAGAGGAAGTGATAAAATCTTTGCCATTTAACTTAAAAATATTTTTTTAATAATGTAAAATTACAAAAATGAATTACTAAATGATGGAGTCTGTCATGAGGTTTTGTGATCAGTTTGTGCTTTCTAATTTCCTGAGCTAATTTGATAATAGTTTCACAACAGGTGGTTTATATGCCAACTCTTGACTAACAAATTTCTTTTTGAAGGCCTTTTCCCTCTCTTTAAGTACCATGGTTTGTGTTTTAAGCAACTTATTTAAATATTAAAACTTTTTTCATTTTTCTTTAATGACTTTCTCAAATTTTTAAGCATTTTTAAATTAGAAAAATATTCTGTAATCTTATCTAGTCTTGATACTAATTCATCAAAGGAAGTTAGGTATATAGAATGTTTTACTCAGCTTGCTATCAAGTCATTAGGTATTATAAATCCTGTTAAAATTTTTATTTTACTGAGTGCTCAGAGAAGATTTGCTGATCTCCAACTTTATTATGCAGGTAAACACAAAGGGATTAAGTATCTAGAGGTTTTTAAGATATTGCTGTATGTAAGAATGAAGGATATGGTTCAGATGCCCAAGATCAACTCATAATAGCATCTAAAGAATTAACGAAGAAAGGTTAGACCCTAACGCACCAAACCACCAGTGTTACTAAGAATTGGTTTATGTGCATCTGGCATACAGATCTTGGTTTCTGATATCCATTCTCCCAGTAAAGAAACCAAGGCTCCTCAGAGAGATAGCTGACTCCAGGAGTTCAACAGCAAAGATGCAAGATGACCCTGGGGCATCTTGCAGTGTCAGGAGGTAGGCAGGTGCTCCAACATAAAACCCTACATCAACAGGATTATGTTAAAGGGCCCCAGAGAAGCCAACTGCAAAAAAGCTCCAAATGGCCAAAGACAGAACCATGTTTAAGGTAGGAAAAAATGTTTAACATAGTAGTGGGTTACAAAAGGTATAAAGTAAATACCCACGGATGCATACTGATATAAATAATGATTGAATAAATTAGCAAATGAGGGAGAAGAGATCATCTCTCTGTGAAAGAATTCCAGATAATCTTTGTGGATACTCTGCCTTCAGGAGGGAAGTATAAATTTCTATTCCCTACGTGTAGGCTGTGCGCAGTGACTTCCTTCCAAAGGGTATCGTGTGGGAAGGGTGAGGAGAAGAGTAACTTTGCCACAGAGGAACCTCACCCAGATCCAAGTCAGCGTCAGCGTTGTAAATCGCATTGGTGGTATGTACCCTTGCTGGGATGTGCTCAAGTGGCACTTCACCTCTGTGTTCCTCCAGTAACCCGTAAGCACAGTCTTACCATGAGAAAAGTAGCAGACAAATCGTGATAGTGGAGCATCTGACAAAACACCTGACCAGTAATACTCCCCAAAGCTATCAGGATCATGAAAAACATGTGACGTCTGAGAAAGTAGCACAGCCATGAGGAACCTAAGAAGGTATGACTGCTGAATGTAACGTAGTATCCTGCATGGGATCCTCCAACAGAAAAAGGGCATTGGGTTTAAAAAAAAAAGAAACTTGCATAGTTAGTAACAATGTATAGATATTAGTTCACTTATCCTAACCACGGGGATGTTAATCATAGGAGAAACAGAAGTTCCCCTGCGGCACAGCAGAAACTAATCCGACTAGGAACCATGAGGTTGCGGGTTTGATCCCTGGCCTCCCTCAGTGGGTTAAGGATCTGGCATTGCCGCGAGCTGTGGTGTAGGTTGCAGATGCAGCTCAGATCTGGTGTTGCTGTGGCTGTGGTGTAGGCTGGCAGCTACAGCTCTGATTAGACCCCTTGCCTGGGAACCTCCATACGCCATGGGTGTGGCCCTAAAAAGACAAAAATAAAATAAAATAATAGGAGAAACAGTGCAAGGGAGTTTATGGAACTCCTCTCAGTTTTTCTGTAAATCTAAAACTGAGAAAAGTTGTTACTAAAAATAGTTTATATAATTCCATGAATTTTAGGAATCCCTGGAATTATATAGAATTTTAAGTATTGGTCACAAAGTTAATCCATTTCAAATTAAACTGATTTATAAGAAATATTTTCTAGCTTTTAGACCTTGTGCAAATGCATTTTTCATGTGTGTATTTTGCTGGTGTTATAAGAAACATCACTTTAAAATGTGTGGTTTTATTTCTCTTCTGAAATGGAATTAAATCAGTCTCTGTAGTAAGAAAAAATTTTTGATTTCTCTCTTCCATACTTTTCATCTTACCTTATTATTTCTTAAAAGTATTTATATGTACTTTTTTTTTTCTAGTTACTAAAACGTAAAGAATGTTCAAACCTTTTTGTCTGTGACCTGAAGTTACAGGAAACTGTTTTAGAAACTTACCAATAGTACATGGTATGAGTATGATTTGTTTTTAGATATTTCAAATGAGTCACTTGAAGTCATGGAGGGGCTACTATTTACCACATTTACCATTCTGATTAATTTGTCTTAGGGCAAAGTACAAATCAGTAATAACTTACTAAAGCTTAGTGGTTGCTATTGATGTTTCAGTAAGGCTATGTTGATTAATCACGGTGATTGCTTATCAACTGTCACGGATTTACTCAAATCATTGTGTTTTCTGTTACTATAGTAATTTCATATGCAGTTATAATTTGCTTAATGTATTTTGCTTTAATTGAAAATATCAAATTAGGACTGAGAAATCGTGCCCCTGCTGTGGCAAGTTAATATGGTCGCCTCTGTGACCGTTGAACATAGTTTCATAATATAGCCTTGAAAAAAAAGTATTATTTAACTTTTAAAACAGTCAAGACAATGCCTTTTAATGGTCTCTAAAATAGTATAACTTTTTCAAAGGAGAGAGGGAGAGCTTGTATATATATCCTTATGTAGCATAATCTCTCTTTTTGTTACATTTTTCACTTGTGGGTGTAATTTAAAATACTTTTTTTAATGTAAGCTTTACCCTTGCATTTGAGACTAAGCAACCTGCATTGTGTCATGACCCTTTAATACCACAAACCTTCTGTAATACTACTCCCAGTGAAAAACCCACATCCTATGCATAACCTTAGATTTATTTTGAAATCTCTATGAAGAGAGCATAGAGAGATTACTAATTGTTTCTGTTATTTCCTTTAAGGGTGTGATGTCTGTTTGTAAACCATGTTTTAAATTTTACTTTGTCAGGCTTAAAATGTTTAAGTATATGAAGTACTGATTTCCTATTCTAAAGTTCCTATGTGAAAGTTTAATAGCTACTGATAAGCTTCAGTTCAGAATTGGGTGGCATATAGACACGTGGAGCATTCAAGAAAGGAGAAAGCAAGATACTCGGCAATAGCC
Source organism: Phacochoerus africanus (assembly GCF_016906955.1). Lineage (NCBI taxonomy): Eukaryota > Metazoa > Chordata > Mammalia > Artiodactyla > Suidae > Phacochoerus > Phacochoerus africanus. Next base: position 124,907,822 of record NC_062549.1, read on the forward strand.
AGTTTTCTAATACCACTCCACTGGCCAGCCCGATGCTAGTAAACAATTGCCAGTTTAAACAGTAAGCCACCATTTTTCCCGTTTCGTTCTTTATTATTATTATTTCCTTCCTTCTATTTTAGATTTGGTTGGTGTTCTTCTTGTAACTCCTTAAGATGGATGCATAAATCTAACATTTTTATTTAAAAGCATTGGTAACTGCTCATCATTAGGAGAATAGTTAAACCATAGTGGATCCGTATTTGGAAAAGTCTATATCTTTAGGAAAGAACAAGGAAGGATTTGCCAGACTTAATAATGAGAAAAATTATAGACAGAACGTATGTCATAATTCTGTGTTGTGTATGTTAAGAAGTATGTATGTGCATGTGTGTATTTAAATACGTTGGAACACCTGCTCTGACACCTATCAGAGCTCTCTCTGGGGACAGTGAAGGGCTTGGTGCAAAAGAGCAAGGGGCACTACATTTTTTATGCCATATGAATTTATATGATTACCAATATATTTTTGTAATGTACATACATTTAAATAACTTTTAAGGTAACCATTGCTAGATAGGAAATAAGAATTAGCACTTCCAGATGATTATAGGAAAATAGCATTGAAGACAACTTGATTAGCTTAGCGAAAATGCCACCCTCCTCTGGCCTTCAAGGCTCTGAGTTGTCTGGTTCCTGCCTGCTTCTTTGACTGCATCGTAAACCACACTCCCTTCCCATCATGCTCTGGCAACACCAGCTTGCTTTTTGTCTCTCGAACTGAGCTCATTCATTCTCATTGGCTTTTGCTCTTGGTCTTGCTGACATGTGGGATACTGTGTTCCTGATTTTCCTATGGCTGGTTCCTTCTCATCATGTATATCGCAGCTTAAAAGCCACTAACGTGGAGCTCCCTGGTGGCCACGTGGGTTGAGGATCCAGTGTTGTCACTGCTGTGGTATGGGTTCTGTCTCTGGCCCGGGAACTTCAACATGCCACAGGTGTGGCCGGAAAAAAAAAGACACCAACTCATAGAGATGTTCTCTGCCCACCTTTTTCAAATAGGCCTCTAATGTTGTTACTCTCTGTCTCATAATCATGTTTGATATTATTTGTAGCTCTTCACAATGTCTGAAATTACCTTCACTTTAAAAATTAATGTCCACCCACAGGTAACATATTAGAACCTTGTTTGTCTTATTTACCACTGTATACCTTGAACCTGGCACATAACAAGTGGCCAGAAAGAGCTGTGGAGTGAATCTTAGGAGGCAGGAAACAGGCATGTAAATGAGAGTGTAATACTATGATGCTGTAAGAGCAAGGTAGGTTCTAAGTCTTTTTTCTGAGGTGTAGCTGATGTGCACTGTTATCTAAGGCTCAGGTGTTGAGACTCCTCTGTTTAAATACTGCCCCAAAGGTGGATTGAAACTGATCCCATAATTTCCTACCCAACAGCTTAACAAAATAGTAAATAATTTTTTTTTTTTTTTGTCTGCACCCCATAGCATATGAAAGTTCCCAAGCTGGGGATCAAACCCATGCCACAAGTGTAAACTTCCTAAATAATTTTTCTTTAAGGCAAATACTTTCCCACTAAAAGCAGCCTAAGAGGAAAGTGGTCACTAGGCAATAAGAGAAGAAATGATTATTTTAAAGCAGAGAGGCGTAGCAGGTCTTGGCTTCTAACCTTGACTTTCTCTGCTTATCTTATGTCACTGTGCTGTACAGGTAAGTCAGCAAAATTCCCAGAGGATTCAGTCATATCCCAAATATGGAGAAAAGGAAAACAAGTATATTATTGACTGAGAAGTTATAGAAACTTCTAGAAAGAAAAACCCAGTGGAAGAGATTAGAAAGTGAACATCTGGGGAGTTCCCATCGTGGCACAGCAGAAACGAATCCGATAGGAACCATGGGGTTGTGGGTTCCATCCCTGGCCTCGCTCAGTGGGTTAAGGATCCAGTGCTGCTGTGAGCTGTGGTGTAGGTCATAGACACAGCTCGGATCTGGCATTGCTGTGGCTGTGGTGTAGGCTGGCAGCAACAACTCCGATTAGACCCGTAGCCTGTGAACCTCCACATGCCGTGGATGCAGCCTTAAAAAGACACCCCCCCCCCAAAAAAAGAGAAAAGAAAGTGAGCATCTGAATATTAGTTAAAATGAAGGCCCCGGGATAGCACTCTGTATTTGGGAAATGATCTGAATCCTAAAAACCCAGATTTTGGCATGTACTCCTCAGCTAGGTAATACAAAATATTTAACAAAATCTCAGAGGAAAAAACAGAGCCACTGTGTAGCCAGGGTCTTCCTTTCAAACATGAATTCAATAAAATTAAGAAATCAAAAGATAAGATAATAAAAAAAATACCATGGATGAGACGGAAGATTGTACCACTAAGGAAACAAATTGAAGCCCACTACACCGTTGTAGAAACCACAGAACAGCAGTCTCTTCGGTGGACAGTGCTGAAAAGGAGATATTGTCATAGAAGAAAGTCTTGAGATAACTGCAGTGAAAGCAGAGGTTAATTAGCTAATGGGCAGAGCTGACTGACAGATGATCTGACACTAAGGGTGATGGCTACCCCAGAACAAATGGGAAGAAGGCATATTCAAAAGTATAAGCAAGAGGAGGTCCTTGAAATGAACAAAGATTCAAATATGCAAATTAAAAGAACAGCCTGTGTTCTAGGAAAATTTGACACAGAATGCTCCATCAACACTTAGAGCGAATTACCTACAAAGCTGTGTGGGGAGACCAAAACTTGTCATCTGGATTTCTCACAGCATAGTCAGTGCTCGAAACCAGCAGAGCACCGGCTGTGCCTCGCTCTCTAATCTGATAGCCACTCGCCAGCCGCGTGTGGTAATGGCCTCATGCTGCCTGGTAGCTGCTGGCTCCCGTTTTAGGCAGTGCAAATGGAGAACATTTTCGTCCTCACGGAAGGTCATCTAGTGCTCGTCTGCGACATTCTGAGTTTGGATGACCCCAAAATATTACAAGCTAACAGGGCATCATTCCAATATGTTGAAGAAAAAGTTGCACTTTCTAATGTGCAAAATTGCTGGGATACTGGTTTCATAATCTTTTTTGAAAAAATTGCTTCATAGTAAAATCGAGCTTAAAAAACAAGTCAAAATAAAGAACTGTGTAGTGCAGGCACTCTTTGCAAAGACGGGTGGTGAATATGGAATCTGTTTAAATGCAGAACTAATGCTACAAATATGAGAATAATGGTTACAGGTTAGAGTGGTTTTTGTTTTATTAAACTTTGACAGTATAAAATGACATAGCTAACAAAAATCTGGAGCGGAGGGAGGGAATACGAAAGCAAGCATAAAGTATAAAGGCCCTCCTATCCCAGCAGGCTGGGCAGTCAGCGCCACATGCGTGTGACACGTGTCATGAGATGTGGACTAACGCCTTAGTGGGTTTTGGTCGTCTCTTAAACTTACAGGGGACGGTTTTGAAGGAGATTCCCTCTCTTATATCGAAGAAACACTTTGAATCCACTGTACTTTCCTTCTCTATTAATTTTAGCGAAAATTTAATGTTGAATTTTCATTTTTGTATTTTTTGCTTTGTTTAAATTGCTTAAGGTGAACCTGTTTAATTTACAGAAACAATTACTTTTCCTTAAAAAAAAAAAAAATCTGGCTGCACCTATTCCATGGTGTTAACTGATCCATTCTGGGGAATATGAACAGAAGTGATGTTATTCTCTTTGTGTCTTCTTTCAATTAAAAAAATTTCATACCCTTTTCTCCTGAAGCATTTAAATTCCTCTGTACAACAGGTGAACTCCAAATCATAAGTTAAAGGTGACTAATGCTTGATGGAGGAGTATCTGCAGAGGAACAATGACTGTGTATTGTTCACAGCCAAGCCAAACCACCTCTTTGAAATTGCTGAGAGAGAAAATTAATTTTAGGAGTTCCTAATTTGAAACGTAGAAAGTATCATGGATATTATCTTTTTATGTACTGTCTTTTGATTTACCTTTATTTTACTTTTTGTACCTTAATCTCCCTTGAATGGGGTGAGAATGCTGAATTTATAAGTAATTTTATAATTTGTTTTTTCACACTGGACTTCTATAACTTAGATGGAAATGTCTGACTCCCTATCAAGTTATGATATTCAACTAATAAATTGATAAAAAGCGCCTGTTGGCAAAATCAGCTCTGCATGGATCCTTTAAACAGGCCAAAGAAAAAAGCATGTTTTATCTGTAAGAAAATGTATAGATAGGAGTTGTGTATGCAGTTATCTGATGCTAATAAAGTACATGAGAAACTTTGACAGCTAAGGACTGTACTCCCCAGCTTTGGCTTACGAACACTCATTACAAAAGGTCCAGAAAAAGATACAGGAGTAACATAAGCAACACCATTTTTGGAAACAATTCTAGGATGTACCCTGCTGCGATTCATCTTAAGATCATGGCACTGGGAATGAAAGCTGATTTCTACCCCCTGGCTTTTCGCTAGCTAGCCACATGATCCTTGATAAGTTAGCCACTACTCTGTTTCATTCTTTAGTGCTGTTGAGGCCAGGGTGTGCTTAGACCAAGCCATCTATGAGGATAATACACAAGTAAAGCACCTTGCCAAAAAAGAGGACTTGGTCCCGTCAGTCTGGAGAAGATCTGGTGAAGAGAAAGAAGTGGTGCTAAGAATCCAGAGGATGGAAATCAGAGGTCTAGGTCGTAGTAGTCATTATTCCGGGAGAAGAAGATCTAGAGAATAGCAGGGATGGCATAAGGATGAAATGTTGGCGTAGATATAGAAAAGCTTTTTAAAGTAATTCTTCAGAAGTCCTGCTTTCCCACGACAGCACTCCGCAGAGGGCTTGTCAGGTGTTAATTCAGCACACCCGAATTAAATAACAGTGTTTATCATTAGAAAGTGGAATGTATCACCACCTGTCCTTTCCTCATAGGGAAAAAGTGAGACAAAAGCTGCTGTACAGTCGCAAGAGTACCTATTTGGAGTTTAAGTTTGTGGTGTTAAAAGCAGAAAACAAAGCCAAGAAACAAAACTAGAGGTAAACCTTTCCCTGAGATATAGTCCCCATGACATGGAAGAAAAGGATGTTGAAATTTGGCAGTGCCAGCTCTCCAGAGAGGAACCCCATCTACTGTAGTTACACACTTTTCCAGCCGTGCATACTCTCTCAGTGAGCAAGGTAAAGCTTAATGAGTGGCTGTTTTATGCTTTAAGTTTATTTTTTTAATTACTCAATGAATTTTACTACACTCATCGTTGTGCAACAGTCATCAGAACCAAATTTGATAGCATTTCCATCCCAATATGCTTTCTTTTATAACAGGTTTCCTTTTTCTTAGAGATTTCTTTGTGATGAACACTATGCTTTTCCCAGAATTTAAAGTCACTACCTACTCTATAGAATATTTCTACAAATAGACAAATAACAGGCTGAAAGTCTTTTGTGTGTTTAAAATGAGGTCAAATAGAGTTCTTTGGACCTCATGAACTTTTGAAATGTGAAACCTATAGGTTAGTTTTCTCTAAGGGGCAAAAAATCATAACTACTAACATTTATTATGTTTATCTTTGATCAAATATCTAAATAATAAATATTTACCAGTGTAGTATATAAAGTGCTGTATTCCTGTAAATTTTCTGAGTCTTTGGCTTCAGGTATTTAAGTTTTTATGCCCATGTCTCCTCTAATTAACTCCCCTGACTCATGCAACCATTAAATATGCATTATATTAGTTTTATTCCGTTGCCTGTTTGATTTGAAAAAAGGAATAAAAGCAGTAATTGTTTTTGTTGGAATGGGAAGTTTTTCTGTTTCAACTCTTTTTTTTTTTTTTTGGTGGCCTAGAAAGAAAACAACAATGAAAATATCATGAAAAACAAAAAAAGGCAAAACTACCATTTTAGATTAAAAGAAGCTAAAGAGAATAACCAAATGTAACCAGGAATCTTGGTTCACTTCTGGATAATAATCAAACGTTTTGGACCCTTTTATGGAAATTTGAGTAGGAGCTACATGTTCAGTAATGCTATGGGATTACTATTAATTTAGGTGTTGTAATGACATTTGGTTGTGTGGGACAGTTACTTATTGTTAGGAGATGCATGCTGAAATATATAGGAGTGAAATGTCATTTCTGCAATTTATGTTCAAATAGCTCAGAAAATATATATAAGTAGAACAAAAGAAAATGCGGCAAAATAGTAATTGGTGTTTATAGCTGAAGGGTATATGGGTATTGTACTGTTATTTCAGCTCTTTTGTAGATTTGAAAATTTTGAAAACTAAAAAGCTAGGGAAAACATTTGCAAGATATAAATAATGGATTAGATGCTTTCATATTTGATGTAGGGCACTTTCTACTACTTCATCTGTGCATTTGGTGTATTAAACACATGTTATTAACTGGTTAAAACTCTCTAAAAAAGCAAAAACTTCTAAGCATGCATCTGGTTGTGTACAGTGTTAAAAAGCCTATTGCTTCAAACATGGCTTTTAAAATCTGCTATCTTCCTGTCTAAGGAAGTGTCCTTCCTGTGGCAAGATAGGGTAAGTTCTAACCAGCATTAAAAACACAGATAAAGAAACAAATAAACAAGAAAAGACTCTTAGGCATGCCTATTACAATTTCTCTTTTGGAAAATGAGGCTAATTCATGAATTTAAACCAACCTGGGCCCCTACCTCCTCTTCTCTCACTACCACAATATTTTTTAATGTTGTGCGCTGCTAAAATGCACTTCTCCCAAACACTTGTTTGAAGCAGCTTAACGATGTGTTCATCTCAGTTTTGCTTCAATATAAGATGCAAGAACAGGAGTTCCCGTGGTGGCTCAGTGGTTAACCAATCCAACTAGGAACCATGAGGTTGCGGGTTCGGTCCCTGCCCTTGCTCAGTGGGTTAATGATCCGGTGTTGCCATGAGCTGTGGTGTAGGTTGCAGACTCGGCTCGGATCCCGCGTTGCTGTGGCTCTGGCGTAGGCCGGTGGCTACAGCTCTGATTCGACCCCTAGCCTGGGAACCTCCATATGCCGCTGGAGTGGCCCAAGAAATAACTAAAAAAAAAAAAAAAAAAAGATGCAAGAATATGGTGCTTAGAGCTATAGAGAAAGCATTAAGCATTTCACCTTTTCTCTGCAATCTTTTAGCTTAGATGCATCTGCATATTTAATTGTTCAACCTTTTAAATAGTATATTGGAGTCCATTGAGTGTAGCTGAAGATAGCGCTGATTAAAATGTCAACTTTCTCCCGTGACCAGTACACACCGCGTGAATACAGAATTCCCTTTTTTTCTGCCAACTACAGCGTTTGTGATTTTTCATTCAACGGACTGAGCATATTCAAGTAACAGACTCTTTGACACACCCCGAGCACACTCGGTCTCTACCTCATTGCCTCTGTGATTAGAGCTTGCACAGGCTGCGGGGATAAAACGAGTGAAGCTCTATAGGCCTCAGGTCCGTCGTCAGCAGTCTAGGTAGTTGACCGTCAGAATCACTGCTCTAAGTGAAATATTTCTCTGAACACATTTCTGTGTGACATTAAAGTCAAAGCTTTTGGACTATAACAGTCCAAGTTATAACCTGGTAAGAAGTTTAGAGAATTGGACTCCCTATCTCCCTTATTTATTGCCTTATCTCTTCATAATATATATTGGTACTTTAAGTTTTAAAAGAATTAGTTTGTTGGCCCCCAAGTCTTTGGTTTTTCTTCATTCTTTAGAACTCTTAATTTTCAGTTATAAGGGTAATATGTGTGGAATTTTCTCAGATCCTAGATGTTGTATAGAGCTAGGTTAACCAAGAAAGGGATTTGAGTTCAAAACCAAACCAACTTCTGTAGACAGGGAACTGACCAGCCGAAACTAACATAGAAATAGCAGTGAGGTGAAACTGATAGCAGAATGAAAAGAAATTCACTTAAGAACTATTGACAGTTTTCCTCTGTTTTTGTTTTTAAATGTATTTGTTCTGGACATGTAGAGACTATTTGTAAATAAGTTTGTGGGTCTTCGTCATTTTACTACATTTACCATTGTGGTAGTTGAAAAAAATGTGTGTGTTTTTAAATATAAAATTATACTAAGTAAAGTCTACAATGAGTGTCAACTCATGAAATATTTGAATGTATACTGCTTTTCAAGCTCCATTCCCAGACATTTAGAATTCAGAAATGAGTTCTATTAATCTATATATTTATAAAACTCCCAAAGTGTTTTTTTTTTTCCATAATCATCTTTGGGAATCATTGTTTTAAGTATTTCATAGGTTATGTTGTTTATATTAATTGCATTTATTTATTTAGCTATTTTTTTAATATTTATTAGGATGTTTTTGCTGCACATAACAACCCATTTCTGAATTTGCTTATGGCATGAATAATATGGCTTAAATAATAAAGGACATTTTTGATTTATGTGCCTGAAAAGTCCAAAAGTAGGATGTCCTTCAGGAAGAGTTTGATTTGAGCTCCGTCTTGTCTTTAACCATGATTCTTAACGGTCTAGCTTCCTTGTCATAGGTATCCTCAGGAAATTTCTTTATTGTGTTAAAAAATGGCTAACAGGGGAGCTGCTGTGGTATAGGCTGTGGCTGTGGTATAGACTGGCAGCTCCAGCTCCAATTCGACCCCTAGCCTGGGCACCTCCATGTGCCGCAGGTGCAGCACCCCCCCTCAAAAAAAAGACAAAAATAAATAAGAACAACTATATGCAGTAGGGTTTGATCAAATATATAAAGCAGTTCTGTTTGAAATTTTGCCTTATTTCTGCAATTAATAGAAATGAGAACACCTGTTTTTCAGTCATAAAATCTAAGAGGGCTTCTTTGATTTTCATAAGCATCTTTCAGGAGGCTTTTTTTAAGTTAGAAGCATTCCGTTTTTGTTTTTGTTTTTTTGTAAAATTTTATAACTGCCTGTTTTTCATTAAGTACCATCTTTTTTCCAAAGAAACCAAGGTGCTATAACAAGCTTTTCAGCCAAGTCCTACAAAGACCCACCTTGGATCAAACAAATCTTTAGTCACTTTTTGTAGAACAGATTGAATGATTTCTATTTTGCCAAACATTTTTTCATACAAGTCTCCCTATGGGAACGAATTGGTATTACTATTACTGGTCATTCTGCAGTCCTTCCCACCTAAAGCATTTCCGCATTCCTGAGCTCTGTCTTAAATTAGCACTTACCTTGGGCTTCGTCACTTTCTTTGCCCTGAAAATACTATGTTGTCCTACATGGTAATAGTGCTCTGGGGTGTCCAAAATCCTCGAGACAGTTGCCTTCGTTGGGGACCTGATTCAAAACCTCCTTCCACGTCTGATCCAAACCACGAAGGTGTAGCTCGTCTCACCCAGAGGATTTCTTCCTTGTAGCGGGATGCACTTACCATTTAATCAGCCGTTTCAAAGGAATTAATGTGACATAGTACAATTAGACTGAAATTAAAAGCCACCAAAAAAGTCAGCTGAACCACATATATTCAGATGAGTAATTCTCATCAAATTAATCTACTTTGGAAGTGTATTTACTTACTAAATTTCTGCTGCCATTCCTCATGTCATGTTGGAGATTTGGAAAGTACACTCTATAAGAACATAGGCTTCATTTATTTATGTCAGTGAATGTTCTCCCTCCAAAATCTTTTTTCTTTCCTATATCCTTCCTTCTCTCACTCACTCATTACTGACCCCCTCCTGCTGGACACCGTCTTCTCCATCTTTGAGACATGCAGGCCCAAGGCAGAGTGCGTCTAGAGCCAAGGAAAGTCTTAGAATGAGATAGTCATGAAACAGACAGAATTTGGGGGTGGGTTCATGAGTCTTTATTATATTGCTCTTTTGTTCTTATTCTGTGTCTCTGAAATATTTCATTCAAAAAGTAGAATGATTAAAAATAAGATGCAGGTGTGAGTACATGTAAATGGTCCTGGACAACCGTAAATTGATAATAAGGGTCACTAGCTTAGGGCCATAAATGGAAGTAGCGATAGTATTTTATCTTTAAATCTTTTTAAATTTCCATTTAGATCAACAGAGGCTGAAACAAGTACATAAAGACTTAAGATGTCTGTAACAAATCCAGGAAGGCTAATTTGTGTGATCCTTTGCATACATCTGCACATTTTCTTGTCTGTTTCATTATTTCTCATGTTTAGAGTGTGAAGTTTAAAGTGAAAATGTGTCAACTATTTCTGTGACACATTGAGCAGCCAGTTCACTCAGTCTTTCTCTTTTTTTGGTCTTTTCTAGCGCCGCACCCGTGGCATATGGAGGTTCCCAGGCTAGGGGTCTAATCAGAGCTGTAGCCACCGGTCTATACCACAGCCACAGCAATGCCAGATCTGAGCCGCGTCTGCAACCTACACCACAGCTCACGGCAACGCCAGATCCTTAACCCACTGAGCGAGGCCAGGGATTGAACCCACAACCTCATGGTTCCTAGTTGGATTCCTTTCTGCTGCGCCACGATGGGAACTCCCACTCAGTCTTTCATTTAAGTCTCTTTATCTAGGAAATAGGAATAAGAATAATATCTACTACACAAAGTTGTGATGATAACATGTAAAGGGCTTAAAACAGTTCCTAGTTCATTGTATGCCCCAGTCTTTCTCCACCAAGGCTGCGCAAGAGAATTAAGTCCTACAAAAAAAAACCTGAGTAATTATTTTCTCAGTACTTCTAAGGATGGGACATAGCTAGTATGGTACCATCTTTTAATTGTGCAGGAGGTAAGTTAAATCATTACATACAATGATGATTTAGCCATCAGGGCTTAATTCCTTTGGGAAACCTCAGTTGTGAAGGTCTAATAAGTGCTGAAGTATGTTAGCCATTATTATTTTGGTTGCAAATGACAAATCTGTATTCAACCTGGTTTAAAATAATAAAGGGACTTTACTGGTTTGTGTAAATGAAAAAACGGGTACGGAAGACTCCAGAGATGGTTTGAGTAAGATCCTGACTTAGCATCCCTGCTGTTCTCTCGGTTCTGTCATCGTTTCTTTGGCTGTCCAACTAATATTTCTCACTACATTTTCAAAAAATTGTTTTTCTTAAATATGGGTGTATGGCAGAAAACCAAAAGTTTTCTCTTGCATATATTTAAGAAGCCTTCATATTTGGAATATAATAATTGTTAAATTCTTAGATGTTTATCTGCAATACTCCTGTGTTTAACTATGTGAGAAAGGCCTGGAGAAACAATAGTTGTTCTTTTACATCTGTTCAAATATTAGTTGCATCAAACTGCTTCAGCAGACCAGATCCCAATAAAAGGTTTTTAAAGCAAGCTGACAAAAGAAAAAACAACAAAAACAAGACAGGAGAGTTCCCCTGTGGCACAGCAGGTTAAGGATCCAGCAGTGTCATTGCTCTGATTTGGGTCACTGCTCTGGTGTGAGTTTGATCCCAGACCCAGGAGCTTCCAAATGCTGCAGGGACAGCCATAAATAAATAAATAAATAAATAAAGCGAGAGGGGGAATGGGCACATGGGAAGACCTGAAAGGGTTTGAAGCACAGACTGTGGGTACGTAGGACGGAGTCAAGTGTCAAGGGCGGTTAATGCAGAAGAGCCGTCCTGTCGGAAGGGTGCCCTGCCTCCGCAGAGGGGCTGCCCGTTCTGTTGCCAGAGCGGTTCTGTCCAGTTCCCGTCTCTGTCGAGGATGTTAAGGGAAGGTTCGTCAGAGGGAAGCAAGAGCTGGATTTGGCTTCCGACAAAGGCCCAAACCAGTGCTGTCGAAGGACCTTCCCTGCGGTGAATGGAAAGACGGACGGCGTCTTCCGCGCTGGGAAAGGTTCTTCACCGCAACCTGTGCACTCGGGATGATTATATGGGATCTAAGGCACCCTTCCCTTTTAAAACCTACTTTAAAAAACTGATAAATATTTAGATCCCACTAAGATAACTCTTACAGAAACCTCAGAACTCTCTCAAATCAAAATGTGTATCTTTCTGCTCTCTACACACTGATACTGCATGATCTTCAAGTTTTATTCTTGAGAGATAATACCAAGTGTAGAACAGCTCGTAGCGTGTCTATAGTATGAGTAAAAATGTGTATGTGTGCATGTGTGTTTGATTATATGTGTAGAGAGCATCGTGGGAAGACTACACTAGGGAGCTGATAACAGCGCTTGTCTCCACGAAGGCAGGCTGAGTGGTTGGTGGCTGTTGAAAGTGAACTTGGTGCCTTTCTGGTGTGTGTCAGGCCTCGCTCACTGATTTCAGTAGAGGTCTCTGGATCAGAGCTTCTTGACATTTTAAGCATTAACATGTGGCTTCCCAAACAGTCTGGAAAGATCCAAAACAATTTTGTTTTCACTCTCTACCAAGCCCTTTATCTTAAAAGTTCACCTTTGTTTTCAGGAGATGTAAGAAAAAGGCAGCTTCTCCTTTTCCCGACCCAGTTTGATTCTGGAGCCGGCCCTTAGGATTGGAGCACTTTTTAACCACATTCTTGAGCTAATTAAACAGAAGAGACTCAGTTCTCCTCCCCTTTTAAGAGTAGTTTGGAGAACTTTTTCTTTTTTTTCCTTCTCTGTTCCCCAGCAAAAGCAGGTTCCCAGTGTAGCTGTAGGAGGCTCACCACCTTCTCAACTAAGCACCGAATTTCTTATGGACTGGAGAGAAAAGCTTGTGCCCTCCAAATAACTAGATAAATGGAATTCTCTAGTAGACCCATTCAGTCATTGATTTCTGAGAGTCTCAAGAGGTACATTTTATAAATTGTATTAATTGTTAAAAAAAAAAATCCCAATAAGCTGTTTAGAAAGCAGCAGTATAGTTTACTATTAAATATTCTTCAGAAATAGTTTGAAAATAGACTCATTCAAAATTTAGCCAATTAAAGGATAGGTCCTTGTACTGTACTATATCTTCAAATATTTGAGTACATGCTATGAAATTGTCTCTTGATTTTGCCTTGTTTTATTTTCACAAAACAGAAAGAAGAAGGAAAGCTTCAAGGACAGCTTAACAAGTCTGATTCTAACCAGTATATTAGGGAACTGAAAGATCAGATAGCAGAGCTGAATCATGAGGTAAGTGATAAATTTTGATCTTCACATATTTCTTTCTTCCTTCCTCTCTAGTGTAACAACACTTTATTATTGGTTACGACTCACTCTTTCGTGGTAAATATTTTCTGTGAATACTTAATTATGATTAATAATAATATTTTAGAAAATCGTCTCCTTCTCTTGTCCCAGTATCAAGTATAAACTTTCCTTAGCTCACTTTAATCATGATCTAAAATGATCACTTAATACTTGCATGGCAAACATTTTATTTTTTCACTGTGATCTGAAAACCTATGATAGTTTGTCTAGATGTCTAAGTTGCTTCAATTAAAGTAATGTTTTCTTTACCGCTTTATAATAGATTTGTGGTATTTACCGTTGTGGATAGAGGGAAGTCTTTTCACTCTTGTGTCCTTTTCCCCTCCATAGCAGTATTACTGAGATTGCAAAAAAGGATACTTGCCTAATATCAGTTAACAGATTTCTTAGTATCTGAATACTTCTTAAACTGGCGCTACCTTGAATCTGTGAGAGTCACCTTAGAAAATTTTCAGATAGTTTTACCAGATACTATGTTAGGAAATTTAAATTATTTAAAATACTATGTTTTGAGTATAGTAAAGTATAAGAGAAGTTTAGTTAATGTGGCTCTAGATCAGTTTCCTTGTCCTTTATTATTTTCTATTTTCTGATGCTAAATGTCTGGCTAAACATGAATGGAAAAGTGTGTTTCCTATTTTGAATTATTTGTACACTAATGTACAAATAAGGTACAGTTATTTGTATTATTTGTACAGTAATGTTTATTCACAGTGATGAGATTTGAATGGGTAACATAAACCTTATTTGTTAAGAAAGAAACTCTTTTTCTTCACTAGATTAATCCAAACCTCAAAGGAAAATGTTTGGACATGACCCTTTCCTGGTATTACATTCTTCAGTTAAACTCTGAGTGTTTTGGGTAATACCTCCTGGAGGCAATCAATCTAAGTAAATTCTGAAAGAAAAAAAAGTTAACAAAACTGACAAATCTTAGATGTGGTTTAATTTACTTTTTCCTGAAATTTTGGAGGTCAGTCCTGTAAATATTGATTTTCAACTATGATAACATTTGAGGGATTCAGGATCATGTGCAATCTTTCCTTACTTGTGTGCATTTTTAATAATCTGTTTTGATAGCCATGTGTGAAAGAACGAGGTACCAATAAGCATGTTCTAGAAATCCTTATTCTTTTGAGAACCCTAGGAATTATTCCATATGGTCAAAAGCTTTTCTGGGAGTTTCCATCTTGGGGCAGCGGAAACTAATCCAACTAGGAATCCTGAGGTTGCTGGTTTAATCCCTGGCCTTGTTCAGTGGGTTAAGGATCTGTGAGCTGTGGTGTAGGTCGCAGACACAGCTCAGATCTGGTGTTGCTGTGGCTATGGTGTAGCCGGCAACTATAGCTCCGATTGGACCCCTAGCCTGGGAACCTCCATGTGCTGTGGGTGCGGCCCTAAAAAGACAAAAAAAAAAAAGCTTTTCTCAAAGGGAATTCTGACTAAAACAAAGCAATCTCCCATTTATAATTTTGACATCTAGTGATAAGGAATATACCTTAACGGAAAATAATCAAGACTAGCAGAAAGTAGTTCACATGAAGTTTAATGTCAATTTTTTATGTGTGGCCCGTGAAAGCAATCTTTTATAGAAACATGAAAAGAAACTTAACAGGTAGAATTTTGTACTGTTAAAAGAGCTAGATTGTGCAAATTAAAAACTAGGACAGTTTTGTTATGCTAATTGGGCAATTCAGAGCAGGCCAGAGTCCTGGGCTTAAAGAGGCCCAGTGAGAAAACATGTAGCAAGGAGAGTGAGTACAGCCTGGGACCACACAGCACGCGGGCGAGTGAGTTTGGGGCTGGAGTTTAGAGGAGGCCAGATTCCACGAAGAAGGAATACGACGACGTTGTGGGGAGTAAGGGTGGATTGAACAGACTCTCCAAAGCTAGAAGAGATTAAATTTCCTAGACAGTGTGAAACCGTGGCAGGTCTTCACTCTGTTGTCTAGCAGATTTTAATGTATTCACCCGTTGAGAGTTTTATAACTAAAGAAAGGATGCGTGAAGGCAGGTGAAAGTGCAGGATACTGATTGTAAGTAGACTCGCTACAAAAACTGCTGGGGCCTTTTTGGAGAGATTTAAATAAGTTGTCACTTTCTGATTCCAGAGATTTTTCATTCTTGTGTGTAGCACTTCACAGTGAGGGAAGGAGAAAAAGACAAGTGTAATCGCGGTACTTGCTCCACACGTAACTTTTGTCGGTAGGTCAGAATTTGTCAGAATCTTTGGTTTTGGACACGAGAGCTTTCGAGTGTTGATATTGTGTTCGAGCATGTGACTAACTTTTAACAGTCACTTCGTGAGCTGATTTCTGTACTTCTCTCAAACGTTGAAGGAAATATGGGGACAAACTTTGCAGACTCATCTTTTTGAAGATACAGCAATGCCATACATGTTATAACAGCTCTGACCACATAGCATAGTTAGTTGTATGGAATAGTAAAGAAAATTAAGCAGGTTATTTTTTATGAATGGCTGAATGTATTGTTAATCTTTAAAATAACAGTAACAGGTACTGTTTATTGCATACCCTCTGTCGGACAAGCCTGGGGTCAGACGCTTCACGTTTGTTATTACTGCACCTCATGAAAATCCTGTGTGATGGTGAGATACTCTCCGTTTTCTGGAAGTGGCAGCACACTCACCCGGAGGAGGGAACTTTCCCGCGGCGATGCGTGTAGTGAACGGTTGCGCCAGGATTGAATCCAGTGGGGCCTGTTCTTTGCTGTGCTGCTTACAAAGATGTTGGGTTAGAAAACACGTCGTCGATATTTGAAATCTTCAGAAACTCCGTCAGTGGCAGTGTGTTAACTGTGCCGCTCCTCTGACACATGCACTTCTCACAGGCAGTGAGTGAGCTCTGCTTGTGAGCCCGCCGCGGGAGCGCCTCCCGCTCAGTTAGCACTGCAGACGGGGACTCCGTCCAGGTGTCTTCTCTGACTCCTCAGCCCTGAGGTTCCTACCCTCACCTCCTAACTGGTTTCACTCCTAATACTACTACTTACCATCAAAATGTTTTATTTTGAAGCCTCTTACCCTCTGCCAAGACCTTCCCAGAAGCCTCTGTGGCCTCCCTTGCTGCCCCAGACCTGGCAGGAGCTGCGGCTCAGTCTCCCCTAACCCTGCATCCTGTCCTCGTGGCAGAGCTGGGAGAGACCCAGGGTCCCGATTTCAGTGCTTTTCTCATCCCACCTTCCCCCCTCCCGCCCCTTCAGTCACCACAGCACCTCCGAGATCCTATGCCCTGGCTTTAGAACTGAGGGTAAAGATGGTTGAGACACAGCCGGCAGCCTCAGGGGCTCACAGTCCAGCCGGGACAGGCGTGCACAGAACCCCGCTGTCACACACGACGAGGAGCGGAGCGTCACAGCAGCTCCCGCTCCTTCCCTCGTCCCTCTGGGTCAGACACTCCTACGCAGTGCTGTACTTCCTTAGTTTCTTTTAATCTTCACAACAGTTCCTCTGAAGTCATGTTTTACATGTCATAAAACCGAGGTCTTAGGGTGTAACTCCCCATGGTCATACACGCCTCAGCAATAGAGGTAGGATTTTAGCGTCTGACTTTAAGCCCATCTATGCATTTAACTGCCATGTGCTACCTAGCTTCCTTTGAGAGATACAGGGATGAGATGGTAACAGCCTCTGGGCTGGGTTTTGAAAAATATAAATTTCCAGACACATTGGGCCCTTGAATTAAATGTTTAGCACTGTTTTTTCATCTTTCAACCTTCCTTTATCAGTTAAAAAAAATGATTCTTAATGACATCTTTAAGTCAGTGTTATTATTCCTATTCCTCTTATATGTTCCATTCTATCTCAGATAAGCAGTTTATCTTTTTTGAAGTCATAAGGTTAAAAAATTATTGTCCAGAGTACACTGTTTTATGTCTGGAATAATATCACCACATAAAAGATGTAAAGCTGAGATTTCAGAATTATATATTTTTTTAAACTAAAAGGGTTCTTAAAGCATATCTGCTTTTTCACTTGGTAAATGAGGAAGCTGAGGGCCCAAGAGTTAAAGGGACTTACCCAAAGTTACACAGCCAGCCAGGGGCAGAGAGGGAACTCTGCCCGGGCGCTCCGGCCTCTGATGGACCACATCCCAGTCCCCTAGCGCACGCGGTCCTGCCAGCCAGTCTTGTCTCATGGTAGATGCAGTAGGAATTCACAGATGCTTAAGTGAATTCAAGTGAATTACCTCTCTCAGATGAGAACCCAGTGTCTAGTTAGAAGTCTGCTCTCACCTAGTGTTTTTTGCTTTTTGCTAGTATTTTTTAGCTTCAGGTTCTGGACTTCTGTCTGATCCGAGACTGGGAAGTGGTCTGACCTGACCCTTCAGATTTGCTTCAGTTTCCGCTAATCACCACCAAAATCTTAGCTTTTAAATATTAGATGATTTTCTGAGAACAGGGGCAACTGAGATTTTTTTTTTCTAATATCGGACATTTGTAGAAGTAGAACTAGGTAAAAATCGTCAAACCAATTTCCTATATACATAATATTTAAGAAATACAAGCTTACCCAAGGACATAAATTAGCCTAGCTATTCAATACATTCTGTTTCAAGAGTTTGTTATTTGACTGATAACCAAACTTCCAGCAATTGTTTCTAGATTAATTTTTTTAACCTCCAGGGCTATATATCTTTCCATTCATTCTTTGCCTCCAAAAAGAATATATAACATATCACATTCATATAAGGAAAAACTATAATAATTCCACACAGAATACCTTACTGTTATTCAAGACTTTTAGACCACTTTCTATTATGTTATATTCAGGAAAAGAGAGCGTTCTGCCCAGTTACATGCATCTATGCATCCAGTTCCTACTATATGTAAAAAGAGATTGCTGTAGAATTCGTTAATGACAAATGTGTTTCTAATGATGGTAACTTCATTAAGGAGTTGGAGTCCAATCATGAGATATGCAAAAAAAAAAAAAAAGATCTGATGTAGAGAGTGAGGTGAGATAATGGAATCACTTGGAAAAGAAAAACTGAAAATAGGGAGGTTGGGGAAAGGAACTAGAACCTAGAAAAGAGGAGACACCAACGAAGGAAGCCCCCTAGGAATACTGACTAAAGGAGGACATGCCTCTGGAAGGGTTGTTATGGAATTTCTAGGCTAAAATCTGGGTGAGCAGCCAACTTAGAGAATATAGACTCCTCTGGAGCTAGGGATGTGGATCTCGTCCTCGGAATTAAAGGACCAAATAAATATCCTCCAGCGATAATACCACACTGGCCGAGAAACAGAACCAGTCGGAAGTGTAAAGTCAGACTGGGATGTCAAGCTGTGGAGTTTTTGTCTGATGCTGTGCCAGACGCTACAGGAACCAGAGTATGGTCTTACTCTCAAGGAATGTATAATCTTTCGGGGGCGGGGGGAGCAGTTAATTTGCTAAAGACTCTTTGATTGGCACTAATAGTACTTCGTAATTCAGAAATGAGACCAAACACAGCACTCTGTTGTTTTTAATTAAAGGTTGTTATATTGTCCTTGCTGCTCAGAGGCAAGCTAAACTGAATTTTTTGATTAAATAAGTTGTGTTTTATTTAGCCTTATATTTCTTAGCATCTTTCAAAAGTCCTGACACACTACCATGAACTGATGGATTCGGTCAGCTCTCCCAATGTTCAGATTTTCCTGAATTTGACCAGTGGGAGCTCTTTCAAGCTAGCTTCAGTATCTTTTTTTTTTTTTTTTTTTAAATACAACTCCATTAGTCTTTGAGCATTTCTGTGTTTTATGGCACTAGGTGGCAAGTTTTTTGGTAGTACTTTACATCCAGTTAGTATAGCTAGATTTTCAAATGTAGGCAGTAAAACAGTGTTTTTAGTGTACTTGGCCCTCTGGACTCTCTGTAGCCATGAGTTCCATCCCCATCTGCAAACTCCACCTTCCTCAGATTGAAAACATTTGGAAAAAAAAAATACATTCCAGAAAGTTTCAAAAAGCAAATCTTGAATTTGTGACAAGGCAGTTATTTATATAGCATTTCCATTGTATTAGAGATTATTTAAACTTTTCTGATCATGTACAAGTCTTAAATTATACACACAATATTTTTTCCCTCAAGCTTACTAAATAGAATCCTTTTTTAGAAAACTCTGTACAAGGGACTGGAAAACAAGCTTTCAATAAAATACGAACTCAGGCACGTTATATGCAAATACAACATCATTTTATATGAGGGGCTTGAGCATCGGCTTTGGTACCCACGTGGTCCTGCAACCAGTCCCCCCTGAATACCAAGGGACAACTATCCTGATCTGGAAACTGCTTAATAAATGGTCCCATAATTACTCCATGACTATTACGTTGGAGACACACCTCTCAAGAAACCTCTTCCAGGGACACTGCATGTCAGATACCACTTGAGTTAGGAGAAATAAAGGCAGATAATAGTAAACGTTGCTCAAGAAAATGCAAGCTAACTATAAAGCCTCTAGTGACAGGTTTTATAGTTTCTTCTAGCAGTCCTTAAACAGATTCAGTTAAGTAAAAGTGAGACTCCTCGTTCTTTCAGCCTCCCTTGGAGGGATCATCTAATAGTACACTCTTAGGGAGTTCCCGTTGTGGCTCAGTGGAAATGAGCCCCACTAGTGTCCATGAGGATGCAGGTTTGATCCCGGGTCTTGCTCAGTGGCTTAAGGATCTGGCGCTGCTGCTACCTGTGGTGTAGGTCACAGACGTGCCTCGGATATGGCGTTGCCGTGGCTGTGGTGTAGGCTTGCAGCTGTAGCTCCCAGTTCAGCCCTTAGCCTGGGACTTCCATATGCCACAAGTGTGGCCCTAAAAAAAATAAAATGATAATAATAGTATACTCTTAATCTTAGACATGAGAAAAATAAAATATAAATGCTTAAAGCCATTTCAACAATATGTATGATAGCAATAAGGTTTTAACATGACCACAGTATCATTTGTTGACATTTAGAGTGATACTAATAGGATGTGCTCAGAGATTTCATTCAGCCTAATATATGGGGCAACCAAAATGAGCTGTGATTTTAAAATCCAATGAGTTTACTCTTGTACTCAGGTTTCAAGAACTTGAGTATTCATTTTTTAAGTTTTCATTTATTTGAAAGCTAATTATTCCTACTCTTCATCTAACTCTTAATTTTTTCTTCATTATCATGCCACTTGTAAACACATCCAGAAAATAGAGACAAAAGGAAAAATAGGTATCCATGCAGTTTATCATGTTCTTAGTAGCACTTCTGGATTTTGTTTGTTGTTCTTTGGGTTTTCCATCTGATAGGTTCAGTTTTGTTTCCGAATTCTTGTGTCTTTGTTCTCCAACTTACCACAGATGGTTGAGAAACTGTCATCTTTAGAGCAGTGGCCTTAGGGTCAGGAATCCTGGATGCTGGGTCTAGTTCTGCCTCTGATTCATTGTGGGACCTCAGGGTACCACCTCACTTGATGTATTCATTCAGTCAGGGAGCATTTGGACATCATTTGCTCTCAGGCCTTGTCAGTTTCTGCACCCCAAAACAGTTATACTACATGACCTCCCAAGTCCTTTTCATCCCAGTCCTGTGCTCGGGGTACGAAAGTTACAGTCCTAATTGGGGAGGGATTTCAGGCTGGAAGGGAGAGCCGTCAGTATGGGCAGTGCTGCAGCAGAACCGGGTGGTGCCACGGCCTAGAAACATGTAAAGGTCTCTGGGCCTGGGGCTGCCTGAACTCTGTATTGAAGGAAGCGTGGAAGATAGCCAGGACAAGGAGAGCAGAAGGATGCTTTAGGCAGAGAAGCCATCATAGACAAAGGTTTGGTGACAAGAGCTCAAGGAGCCGCTATAAAAGTAGGAAGGAAATGAGTAGGTAGAGGCACCTCTAAAACCAGAGAGACACTTCTTTTTTTTTTTTTCTTGGATCCCTGACCTGGGGCTACACCCACAGCATATGTAAGTTCCCAGGCTAGGGGTCGAATCAAAGCTGCAGCTGCCAGCCACAGCAACGCCAGATCCGAGCTGCGTCTGCGACCTACACCACAGCTCATGGCAATGCCAGATCCTTAACCCACTGAGCAAGGCCAGGGATCACACTGGCGTCCTCGTGGATACGAGTCAGATTCGCTTCCAGTGAGCCAGGACAGAAACTCCTAAAACCAGAGAGACACTTCTGCTCATCGGTTTGGGTTTAGTGTGTGGTGCTGAATAAAGTGTTTAGAGAGGTTGATAATGGCGGATGGGTAAAGCTTTCTTAATGAAGCAAGAGGAGATCCATAAATATAATCTTCCTTGATTATGTTATGATTATGTTTGAGTTGTAGTTCTTTTAAGATCTTGTTCCAAATGATGTATTTGAGAGCCAATTTGAATCTTTTCAGCCTTTACTTAGGCCACACCTGAGACACATAGAAATTCCTGGGCCAGGGATCAAACCTGTGCCATAGGAGTGGCCCCAGCCACAGCAGTGACAATGCCAGATCTTTAACCACTAGCCTACCAGGGAATTCATTTGCAGTCTAACTTGAGTATTCTTTAGCTACTACCCATCACGCTACTCAGTAATTCACACTTTTTAGTGACATTTATTTATGTATTTTGAATGACTGCACCTGCAGCATATGGACATTTCTGGGCCAGGGATTTTTTTTTTTTTTTTTTTTTTTTTTGGTCATTTCTTGGGCCGCTCTTGCAGCACATGGAGGTTCCCAGGCTAGGGGTCGAATCGGAGCTGTAGCCACCGGCCTACGCCAGAGCCACAGCAACGCGGGATCTGAGCCACGTCTGCAACCTACACCACAGCTCACGGCAACGCCGGATCCTTAACCCACTGAGCAAGGGCAGGGATCGAACCGCAACCTCATGGTTCCTAGTCGGATTCGTTAACCACTGCGCCACGACGGGAACTCGCTGGGCCAGGGATTGAATCCAAGCCACAACTGTGACCTGTGCTGCAGCTATGGCAACACTGGATCCTTTAACTCACTGTGTCAGGCCAGGTATCAAACCGACACCTTGGTAGCAACATGAGCCACTTCAGTAGGATTCTTAACGCACTGTGCCACAGTGGGGAACTCCAGTTGCTATTTATTCTTAAATATAAGTCCAGTTTCTTCAACTATGCCAAGATTTTGAAATATAGTCATTTTAAATACCTTATTTTCTTTTGCATCAGGTGGTTCATTTTTTAAATGCTAGTCTTTTAAAGAAATAATAATGTAGTATTGACAGTTTTTCAAACCAGGAACATTTGAAAGTATGCTCCACAAATTTATTAAGTGTCCATTAAAGGAAAATTGATAAAAGGTGAATAGCTAACTCTCTCAGATTTAAGAAAACTAAAAACTCTATCTTGTGGTTGGACGTCTTTAGTGCAGTAAATCATGTGCTTTTTCATGGGCTGTATCTCACAGATGCAGTTGGACTTGAGATAATCAGATTTTCACTCCCCACAAGCCGGACAGCTGAAAATGTCGTACCAATAATACGTGTCAGAAACTCAGTGCTGCTTTCCTGCCTGTCTGATTTAAGTTGTTGTGGTCAGTCTGAGGAACCTGTGATATGATAAGATAGCATTCATGAGGTCATGTGGTTTGCAAGTGCCCAATCTCAACTCAGCAGCCTGTGAGCACCTCCGAATGAGGAAGAGAAGGATATGAACCTTGTCTGTCTGCAAGCTTATTTTGTGTCCAGTGGCAAAATAGTGTGGGTGTGTGGCTCTATATGTATATTTTGTGTTTTTAAAGTCATTTTTCCTTTGGAGTTAGTTTTCGCTTCTAAAAAAAGTAACTACTATAAATAAATGCCTTCGTCTCCTTTAACTTCAGTCGAAAGCGTTCAGTACTTTTCTTGCAAATATTTTCTGAGCTCTAGAAGGTGACCGTCGTTTCTGTTTCTCTTGAGGAAAACACTGGATGTGGGAGCTCAGTGATGTTGATGAAATTTAATTAAATTTTCTACATTTCCTATTAGAAAAGTGTTTCTTTTCAGGCTGACAGTATCTCTGTTAGAAACATATCCACAAAATGGTTGTCATATATATATATAAAAAAAATAGCTTTCCTGAGTTATAATTCACGTACAGTTTGCCCGTTTGAAAGTGTACAGGTCAGTGGTTTAAGTGTATCCACAGACTTGTGCAACCATCACTCCAGTTTTAGAACATGTCCCCCCTTTCTTCTTTCTTTTCTTTTTAGAATATTTTTATCACTCAAAAATTAATCCCGTTTCCATTGATAGTCACTCCTCGCTTCTCCCAGGTCCCCTTCCCCAGCCCCAGGCAAATGCTAGTCTACTTTAGGTCTTCATAGAGATCCCTATTCTGGACATGATATTTACATGGAGTTATCCAATATGTGGTCATTTGTGACTGGTCTCTTGTACTTGGCATAATGTTTTCAAAGTCCATCCATGTGGTCACACGGGTCAGTGCGTCATTCCTTCTTATTGCTAGTAATAGTCCCTCATAAAGATATACCATCATTTATGTATCTCTGCATCAGCTGATGGACATTTGGGTTTTTTCCACTTTTTGGCTGTTATAATGCTTCTGCAGACATTCATGTGTAGGTTTCTTGGTGAGCATATGTTTTCATCTGTCTTGAAAGTATACTCAGTAATGCAGTTGCTGGCTCCTGAAGTAACACTATGTTTAACCGTTTGAGAAACTGCCATACTGTTTTCCAAAGAAGCTGTACCACTGATATTCGCACCAGCTCTTGCTAAGTTTTCCAGTCTGTTCCCTTCCTTGTCAATACTTGTTATTCTCTCTCTTTGATTATAACTTTCCTAGTAAGTGTAAATATCATCACAGTTTGGTTTTGACTTGTTTTCTTGTGATGGCTGATGATATTGGACATTTTTTCCTGTGCTTATTAGCCATTTATGTCTTCTTTAGAGAAGTATCTACTCACACCCTTTACCCATTTCAATCTAAGTTGTCTTTTTATAATTAAGTTGTAAGAATTCTTTCATATTCTAGGTACAAAACTTTAGATAAATGATTTAAAATTTGGTTGATTGGATGGACTGATAAAATCTATGATTTAGCTTTAGAGAAGAATAATTCCTCTTAAGGATCCAATCCAGATAGAAAAGAAATACTTTGTTTTATGAGGATGTTTTGCTAAAGGTTGAATTTTTTCAGTGCGTCGGTTAAAGGTTAAATCAAATGAAATGTATGTGGTACTTTGATGTAGCTTTAAAAGTTCAGAGTGAAACAAGTGTGAAGTGATTTATTTCCTGTAATTGGTCATAAATTTACATAGAACCTCATGTATTCTTAACCTCAGCACCATTGACTTTAGAGTACCTTCTAAATAATGTTAAGGTTTCGATTTTATCAAGATGTGTCAGCTGCCAGGAAAAGAGCAATGGCGGTTTCATTTTGTTTGCCCCAGTATATTGGATAAATCTAAGTATGCTCTATAGAAAGACTAAGAGGTGTTTTGTTTTTTTTTTTAAACCGTGAATATTTTAGTGTTTATCTTAGATCAAAAGACAGACACTCCTTTTGGTTAAGTGGCATCATGATGAACATTTGGTTTTGTATCCTGATTTTTTTTTCACTTAAGATACAATATAGAACATTTTCCCATGTCATTAAAGAGTCTTTAAAACAGTGGTTTTTATAACTGTATAGCAGCCCTTGTCTAGATGTGCCTCCTTTAACCATCTCATAGTAAACATCAGTATTGCTTCCAGTTTTTGTCCTCTGACTCAAACTGTGATGAATGCATTTGTATGTAAGGCTCTGGGTGCACCCGACTACCTCCTTGTTGTGCCTGTGTTTAAGATACTTTGTGCATTTATGGAAGAAAAAATGAGTAGAATCCGAGTTCTTTGTTAATGATTTTTATTTCTGCCCCCATCTCCTTCTCTGGTATCAAACGCACAATTTATATTTCTTCAATTCCAAACCTTACTTTCTTCCTTTTTCACTTATTGAAGTGGGTACATATTTTCTTTACTTCTGGCAATGTGAGTTTTAACTATTGCATTTTATACATTTAACATACAATTTGTTTTTTAAAAAATTTAAGTGTTTTATCTGTTTTTTAAATGACTTACATGAATTAAAGACAAAAACATTTTCAGCATTGTCTGTTTTACATTATTGAATTTTTAAACTTAATCTGATTTTTAATTACTATAGGTCTAAATTTTGGCTCTTGTCTGGGTAATGCAGTGATCAAAAAGTCATGACCTCCAATTGATCACTTTTATTGGTTTCTGGTTCTGATTCACTGGAAATCTTTTGGTTTGTGTGCTGATTGCTAGTTTTAATCTTCGTCATGTGTTCAATTCAGTTTTTAAAGAGGTTGAAAATTGAGAATAAATTTACATTTATTTTACATTTACATTTCCCATTTACATTTATTTTACATTTTGAAAACTATTAAAATTATTTTGTAAGGAATCCAACAAAATTACTGATTAAAATTTGGGGAGAAAAAGAGTAAGCCTCTGTAACTTAGAAATATAAATCTAGGTCATTGGACTTTATGTCCATCTGCTGTTATAAGGTATAATGTATAGTTATGCAGATTTCTACATGTTATACATTACTTACAGAAATGTTACATTTAGCTCTAAAAGCCATAGTCTGTGTTTTACAAAGATTGATTCTACAAACCCAAGTGTACAAATAGGAGCTTTTCTAATCTGATATGACTCAGTCTTGGAAACTTACTGCAACTGTTTTGCCGTTCACTTGTTATCACATGACTCACTTCAATGGTTTAAACCCTGTCTAGTAGTGATCAAAGTTCATTTGGTTAGGGGTTTTTTTGGTGTGTGGATGACTTTTTTCCACTTTGTTGTGGATTGATTGTCTTTCAAAATACTCAATGCAGTCCTTCTTCTTACTCTTTTGAATCTCAGAAAGCGGTAGTTGCCTGCACAATTCAACCTCCAAGCATATACACGGGGACAATTTTGTAACTTGAAATAATATGCATGGAAGCACTTTTAACTGTCAAGCATCATGTAAATACAAGAGTTCATTATTAATTCTGTACATGTTGAAATGGAGGAAGAATAACCTATGTTTCTTTTTAGAATCAACTGTAAAATCAGCCCTAAGTTTTTTCAAGTTAATACTATTCTATAATGTGCAGAAAGAAAGCAGACACACAGAGAATGTGTTGTGTCTTCTGGCCACATGGTCACTGACCCAAATGATCAAGGTCTCTTAGCCCAGGTTTCCTCGTTATTTATTAGGAAGCTTTACTTAAAAGCTGCATATCTCGGGAGTTCCCACTGTGGCTCAGCATTAACGAACCTGACTAGTATCCATGAGAATGTGGGTTCGATCCCTGGCCTCGCTCAGTGGGTTAAGGATCCGGCGTTTTCGTGAGCTTGGTGTAGGTCACAGACATGGCTCAAATCCTGAGTTGCTGTGGCTGTGCTATTGGCCAGCAGCTCCAGCTCCAGTTTGACCCCTAGTCTGGGAACTTCCATATGCTGCACATGCAGCCCTAAAAAGCAAAAAATAAAAATAAAGCTGGATATCTCTATAGCTATCACATTCTCTGTTTTACAAAAGAAAATTATGTCTTAATCTTTAGTTGTTTGG
Organism: Phacochoerus africanus; assembly: GCF_016906955.1. Classification (NCBI taxonomy): domain Eukaryota; kingdom Metazoa; phylum Chordata; class Mammalia; order Artiodactyla; family Suidae; genus Phacochoerus; species Phacochoerus africanus. The sequence goes on from NC_062549.1 coordinate 124,934,475, forward strand.
CTAATGAAGTAGACTAAGGAGAAATTAGAAAAATATTTCTTGTATCCTTAATGATTATGAAGTCCTTTGGGGCTTTAGAATAGTCACCCCTGTAAGGTCTCCCTGCTCTAAACTTTTAATGTAATTTTTATGTGAAATAACTGTAGTCATTTTTAATACTCTTCTTTCGTGATTGAATTTTTACTGTTATGCAGTTAGAAACGCTGCTGTTTCCTGTCAAAACCTACGTTCATCAGACTATGAACATGACAGTTTCCTGTTTTTTATTAACTATACTGCATTGCGTGCTGTATTGTTTATAAGTTGTAGAGTAGCTTACTTAGCTTACCATTTGCCTTTTCTAATTACTAAATACTTTCTTGGGGTGGCATTGCTTACTAGATGCAGAGAAACCCTCAGGTCTGATCTCTCTGATGATAGTGAAGCGGTTAAGATTTTGTTAACTTATTAAGTTGTAATGAGTATATCAGAATGTCTTAAGTATTATTTCAATGAATTCTGCATGTTTTTTCATTTTTTTTTTTTTTTTTTGCTCTGTCTCTTAATGCATAACATGATGAAGCAGTCCGCATCAGGTAAGAAACGGCACATCACTTGGGTGGCGTATAGTAGCCCTTCCATCTGTCTGCTTGTTAATGTTCCCTTGGAGAAGGAGGGTGCAGATAACCCGTACCCGAGAGGCTTTACGAGAATCCTGCCATCTTCTCAGTGCAGTTCATTACCATTTCTTATGTGTCTACTCCAGTCAAGTCAGAATACTAAAGTTCTAGGATACAGAATGATTGAGAAATCAGAGTTCCCGTTGTGGTGCAGCAGAAACAAACCCGATCAGGAACCATGAGGATGCGGGTTCCATCCCTGGCCTTGCTCAGTGGGTGAAGGATCCGACATTGCCGTGAGCTGTGGTGTAGGTCACAGACGCGGCTCGGATCTGGTGTTGCTGTGGCTGTGGTAGAGACCGTGGCTACAGCTCCGATTAGACCCCTAGCCTGGGAACCTCCATATGCCACAGGTGCAGCTCTAAAAAGACAAATAAATAAATAAATAAATATTTAATTCCAGTGTTAAACCATATAATTTGGAAAAAAAAATCTATAAAAAATAAACTCAAATATACGTATAAGTGTGTGTATGTGTTGAGTGTGTGTGAATCACTACAATATTAAAGTATTAGTGACAATATTTATGCCTGTTGATTTATTTTACATGGTGTAAAAGTTATAAAAATGGTTTGTAAAAAAGCTCATATTTTTAAACTATCAGTATCAAAACACCATTGGAAAACAAAAAAGAAATACTTTGAAAAATAAAGGAAGCAGTTTTAGTATTTTTGTTCTATTGTGGCTGAATTATTTGGGGTTTTTTTCTGGTGACTGTAACTTCTTTATCATTACAAGGTCAAGCTACAGATCAATTCGGAAGCATATTTGAGAGGTTTTATTGATCACCTCTTTTGGGGATACAACTAAACAAATAATTGAAACCAAGAAACCTAATATGGATGGTGAGAAATGTTTGTTTTTAGATCTGTGCTCTTCCTTGTTCCCTGAAGATTTTGAGGCAGATTGCATGCGTACATATAAAAGTAACCAAATATTATGTTGGTTAAGCCAAATGAAAGTGCTGATACTTGACTTTCCCTTACAAAAACGGCAGTATCGTATGGTTCGGTCTAATAGTTAAAATAATTAGACCTAAGGCAGAATCTGGTAAAATCAGAATTATGACTAGCACACAAAAATGCATTTGGTATCAAAGTAGGCTGCGTATTAGGTACCAGCACAAAGCAGGGAGCACAGCCTATTGAAGGTTCATGTTGTCGAGTAAGACAAAGCCAGACCAGTTACTCTTTTTCTGTTTCTTAACTTTGAAATACATTTCTTTTATGGATTCATATATGGGACAGGAAAATACACTGAACCAGAAAGTGTTAGGCTAAATCAGAGCAATTTTATGATGGATTAAAGTAGTGGAGTCTAAGTATATAACTTAATGATCATCTGGTTGGAGCCAAAGGTAAAATTTAGAAATACTAGCAGAAGAATGAATAGCAATTTTGTGTCTCTCTAGCACTCTTCCATCGATACTATTTCTCAGACTTTTATTTAAGAGTAGACATTTTAATTGAAGTAAAAGATAGATACAGAAAAATCCTTAAATCCTAAGTGTTCAGCTTGATGAATTATCACAAAAATGAACATGCCCATTTAATCTTCCGCCTAGGTCAAGAACTAGAACCTTACCAGCATTTCAGAAGTCCCCTTGTCACTCCTGTCATTTACTGCCTAGTTTTTACCTTTAAGGAAATCATACAGAATGAATTATTTTGTCTTCTTTTGCTCAATGCAGTGAGACTTATCCATGTTGTTCCATGTAGCAGTAATGTGTTCATTCTTTTCTGGTACTATTTAGTATCTAATATATGAATATACCATAATTTATTCATTCTACTCATTTCTTTTTGGGGTTTTTATGAATAAAATCACAAACTATAAACTGTTATAAGTGTTTTTGGTATAGTATACTTATTTCTGTTGTTTATCTACTTAAGAATAGAATTGCTGGGTGACTGTTACTATTTATTGTTCGAACCAGGGCTCTTTCGAGAATGAAAATAGTTTGTTCCAAGCAAACTGTTATCTAGGTTATTTTAGGTGTAGGGTGTGTAGATGTTCAACCTTGGTAAATGCTGCCAAGCCATTTTCCAAAGTGCTTTTACCAGTTTGCACTTTTTCCACCAAAGCTACAAGAGTTACCATTTCCATGTCTTCACTGATGTGATTAGACAGCCAAAAATTCAATGTCGTTTTCTAATTAGAACTTGGGATGAAATTTAATCAGTACGACCAGTTAAGGGACCGCTAATGTGCTTTGACAACCAACCTAGCAGAAGGTAAGGCAGAAGTTCTTTCGCGAAAATTGAGTTAATGTTACAGCACTTTGGGAAGTGGTTTGGGAGTTTACCAGAGCTTAACACAGTGACCCAGCAAATACACTCCTGGGTATATACACCAGAGAAATGAGTGCTTACATTCACCGGAAAACATGTTTCAGAATGTGCCTGGCAGCCTTATATGCAGTGGGCTGGAGACAACCCAAATGGCCGTTAACAGTAGGATAATTAAGTTACAATGTATTCACATAGTGGAATAGTACGTGGCACTGAAAAAGTGTGAACTACACCTGCCAATGTGGAAGAACCTCACAAACACAATGTTGAGTATCAGGATCCAGACATAAATGAGTACACACCATGTTTCTTTATATTAAGTCTGAGAACAGGCAGCGCCACTCCAGGGTGGTTGAGGTCAGAGTAGTGGCTGCCTTTGAGGAACGTAAGGTGATCACTCGGAGAGGGAGGGACCCAAGGGAGCCTCCGGGGCTGCTGGAAACATTCCGTATCTTGATCTGGGTGGTAGTCACATGGGAATATCCGTAAGTAAAAATGTATCAACCTGTACACTTAAAATCTGAGGGTTTAACTATGTTTTATCTAAACATTACCTTGAAACAAACGTACTCTCTAATTTTTCTCAAGCAGTTTTGACCTTACAGCATTGCGGGCATAGAAAACTACCACAGAACATCTGACTTTTTTAACTGATAGTCTTTTTTGGGGGCAACAGTCTTAGGTTTACAGAGCAGTTGAGCAGAAAGTACAGCGATAAGCCCCCTCAACTCCTTCCCTGATTGTCCCTTGTTATTAATATCTTGTGCTAAAATCTGTGTTTCCATTAGGATGCGCTCTTCGTGTTGTGCGCTCTGGGGGTTCTTGCAGATGTACGGCTTGTGTCTCCGCTACGGCCTCCGACAGCACAGCTGCACCTGCTGACCTGTCTCTTGTCATCCTTTCTTCTCTCCCTCTGAGCCTCTGGAAAGCACCGCCCTACTTCCTGTCTCCATCGTTTTGCCTTTTCCAAATAGCATGTAGTGGGAATCATACAATATCTAGCCTTTTCCGACTGACCTCTTTGACCTAGAAATATACCCATAAGATTCTTCCATGTCACTCCCCAACCCCAGCACTCCTAGCAGCCTAACATTAAACTGCTTCACAGCTAAATGTTATCAGACCTCTCTCTGGCCTCTGTACTTGGAATACAGGCTTCACCTCTTTAGTGGGGCCTTTCAAATGTGTGACACCACATGGTACTTCCTAAGCAGAAGGAATAATTGGCACAGATTGAGTCATCTGGAGAGAAGCCGGGACCCTACTCCAACGATCCGGAAAGGGCTCCACTCTTAAGAAAGGGATATTTCATTTGCGTGTGTGCTTTAAAGCTCCTGACTTTCCCTGGAGGTGGCCTTCAGCACCCGTCCAAAGCTGGAGCGTAGCTACCGTAAAGCTCTTCTGTTCTGGTGAGATGGTTCAGGTCCGAAAGGCAGTAGACGGATGGTAAGAGTACCAGTGCCTGATGAGCTAGTCATGGGAAATGTGTTTTAAGTTATTGGTAGTGGCACCTAGTCATTCTTTTTTTCTCTGTTTATTCTTAAAATATGAAATCCCAAATGTAATTTTGTTTTTTGCCCCTGCCGTTGGCATGCAGAAGTTCCTGGGCCAGGGATCCAACGTGAGCCACATTAGTGACCATGCCAAATCCTTAACTGCTAGACCACCAGGGAACTTGTTTGCTTGATAAATTTTTATTTTTTATTAAAGTATAGTTGATTTACAGTGTCGTGCCAGTTCCTCCTATACAGCAAAATGACCCAGCCATACTCACATGACTGGGTATATGATGCACATTCCTTTTCTCTCATGTTGCAAAAATCAGCCTAAAGTTATTAATCTAGGAGTTTCCTGGTGGCCCAGCAGATTAAGGATCTGGCATTGTCGCTGCTGTGGCTTAGGTTCAGTCCCTGACCCAAGAACTTCCTCAGGCTGAAGCCACGGCCAAAAATTTTAAAAATAAATAAATTACTAGGAGTTCCCGTCATGGCTCAGCAGTAATGAACCCTACTAACAACCATGAGGATGCGGGTTCGATCCCTGGCCCCACTCAATGGGTTGAGGATCCAGCATTGCCGTGAGCTGTGGTGGAGGTTGCACACATTGCTATGGCTGTGGTGTAGGCCAGCAGCTACAGCTCCGAATCGACCCCTAGCCTGGGAACCTCCATATGCTGCGGGTGCAGCCCTAAAAAGCAAAAATTTTTTAAATGTAAAATAAATAAATAAATTACTAATCTAAACAAGAAACATCAAGGCATATTAGAGGCATTTAATCAGTGTAGCAATGTCATCACCAATTCTGAATTGACTCATATCTTACCGTGACAGGATGCCTCCTCACACCACACCTAACCCTCCCAACAGGCACGTCACTCAGTCCTGCTCCCACACGACCGTGTTGAGAAGTAGTTTCTCTATCAAGGCTTGTAAGCTAGAACCACACTGCTGAGGGTAGGCATGTTATCCCTTAAAAGATGTGTTCTGTCGGGGGCTCGCCTCACCCCCTTCCGGCAGTCCTGTAATAAAGACTCTGCTTGCTTGCCAAAAAAAAAAAAGGATGTTCTGTCACCTGGTATGAAGCTGATCCTCAGAATAAAATTTGACCTTGAAGGTTGACGTTTGATAGGAAGAGATAAGAAAGCTCTGATTCTGTTTTTTGGGTTTTTGGGGTTTTGTTTTTTTTGTTTGTTTGTTTGTTTTTTTGGTGTTTGGTTTTTGGCTTCACCCGAGGCGCTCTGACTCTGTCCTGTGCACACACAGGTTGTCTAACTTGGATGTGGACTGAGAAGTTAGGTGTCTAAAATTGGGTGGCATTCCTCAGTGATGAATCCCTGAAACGCTCACCCCATGCAACCCAGACTTGAAACTACATGGTGAAGGTGTCTGTAAACCTCAAAGAATAGGTCATATCTTAAAATATTTACTAGCCTCATGGTTCTTTCCATTTTGATTTGGTTTTTTTCCCTAGTTGGTTGTGTGTCCACATTTAGGCCATTGTATTTTTAAAATACGACTGTGGGTCAGTGTGACGATGGCAGTGGTAAATTGATAAGAAGTCCTTAAGTCCAAACTTCTTTCCCCTTACTGATTTTCTCAACATGATCATATTCTAATAAATCCCTAAAATTAATCTATTTAGAGCAGTGTTTCTCAAATGTGATCCAGGGATCACCCTCTTCAGAATCAACATGTGCACTTGTTTAAAATAGAGACGTTTTAGAGTTCCTGCTGTGGCACAGCAGGTTAAGAATCTGGCATTGTCTCTGTGGCAGCACGGGTTCGATCCCCAGCCTGGTATGGTGGATTAAATCTGGCTTTGCTGCAGCTGTGGCCTAAGTTGCCACTGGGGCTCAGATTTGATCCCTAGCCCAGGAACGTCCATATGCCATGGGTGTGGCCCAAAAAATAAATAAAAATCAGATTCCAGATGTTTGAGAGTAGGGCCCATATAAAAATATAAAAATTATGTTTTTAAAGTAATAATCCAAGGTGTTATGTATAATAATTTATTCTTAATTACTGATCTAGAGAAGTAGGAGGTCAGAGGGTGCTCTTACTATCACCAACATTCTCACAGAAGTGCAGACTCCAGAGCCACTGAGTCGAAGAGCCAGTGAAATCATCTCCCAGGTAGTGTGGCTCTTTTTGAGCTAAGGTTCTTTGGAAAATGGCAAACCTAATTAATACTTAAAATGAGTTACTCTTAAATGTTGCAGCAAACAGAAGGTATTTGTTAGAAGGGAAAATAAACAATAAGCCTGTTTTTACTCATGTTTAAAGATAAAATAATTTGAAAAACAGTACTAGGTTATGTATTATATTTTTCTAAAAAGATCTAGTTCAACAGGCCAAAGTTATTTATTTTTTTGTCTTTTCTAGGGCCACACCCACAGCATATGGAGGTTCCCAGGCTAGGGGTCTAATCGGAGCTGTAGCTGCTGGCCTATACCACAGCTCACGGCAACGCCGGATCCTTAACCCACTGAGCGAGGCCAGGGATCAAACCTGCAACCTCATGGTTCCTAGTCAGATTCATTAACCACTGAGCCACGATAGGAACTCCCCAAAGTTATTTAAAAGTGCTTTTTTATTTGTTTCCAAATAGTCCAAGGTCAAAGGTGCAGGATGTTATATTGAAATGAAAGTGGCCCTGGGAGTCCTCTTGTGAAGCATCAAGGATCTGGCTTTATTACTGCAGTGGCTTGAGTTGCTGCTGTGGCATGGGTTCAATCCCTGGCCCAGGAACTTCCACACACCGTGGGCAAGACTGAAAGAAAAATAAAAAGAAAATGGCCCTAATTTGATGGTTGTTGTAGCTAGGTCTCGACAGCATAGGAGCTCACTAAATTATTGTCTGTATTTTAATAAATATCTGTATTGAAGAGTTCTAATCTTTTTATTTATCCAGTTGGCAAAAACTGAAAGGAAAAAAAAAAAATGGTGCGAGGTTGTAGAGAAAACCAAACTTTTCAGGCAGTGTTTGAGGATGTAAAGTCATCGCCTTTCTGGAGGGAGGCTTAAACCTAGAAGTCAAGGTCCTTAAGAATGTTGCAGCTGCACCGCATTCTGCATCTCTAGCTCCGTGTCTTAAATGTTCAGACAACTCTGCAGAGCTATTGCCTTCAAAGGTGTTCACGACAGTACTATTTATACAGTGAAGCAGTGGAGGCCTCAATTTCCCAGCAGGAGGATCAGTTAAGCAGTTCACGATAGATTCCTAAATAGCCATTAAAAGATTATGACATTGAGAGGTGTGTGTGATGTGTCGTTAAGCGAAAAACCAGGTTATAAAACAACATGTATAGTGGCCAGTCTATTTTTGGAAAGCACATAAGGTTACATAAATCATCTTGAGGAGTTCCTGTCTTGGCGCAGTGGTTAACGAATCCAATTAGGAACCATGAGGTTGTGGGTTCGACCCCTGGCCTTGCTCAGTGGGTTAAGGATTCAGCGTTGCCGTGAGCTGTGGCGTAGGTCACAGACGTGGCTCAGATCCCGTGTTGCTGTGGCTCTGGTGTAGGCTGGTGGCTACAGCTCTGATTAGACCCCTAGCCTGGGAACCTCCATATGCCGTGGGTGTGGCCCTAGAAAAGAAAAAAAAATTTTTTTTAATTAAAGTATAGTTGATTTACAGTGCTGCACGAATTTCTGCTGTGCAGCAAAATGACTTAGTCATACATAAGATATAACAAAATTTGAATGGCATTATCTCAAGATTGTAGATTGAGGAATTGCTTTATTTTCTAAATTGCCTTAATTGATATGTTACTTAGGTAGTAATACGTACATGATAAAACTAGACACCACATTGTAGTTTTGATTGTCATTCTCTAATAATAATTCATGATATTGAGCATCTTTTCATGTGCTTTTGGCTATCTGTCTTTGGAGAAGTGTCTGTTTAGTTCTTCTGCCCATCTTTTGATTGGTTTTTTAAAAATATAAAGCTATATGAGATGTTTGTATACTTTGGAGATTAATCCCTTGTTGGTGGCTTCATTTGCAGAGATTTTCTCTCATTCTGTGGAGTGTCTTTTTTTTTTTTTTTTTGCTATGCAAAAGCTTTTAAGTTAATTAGGTCCCATTTGTTTATTTTTGTTTTTATTTTCATTACTCTGAGAGGTGGATCCAAAAAGATATTACTGTGATTTATGTCAAAGAGAGTTCTACCTCCGTTCTCCTCTAAGAGTTTTATAGTATCCAGCCTTCTGTTTACATCTCTAATCCATTTTGAGTTGATCTCTGCGTATGGTGTTTGAGAATGTTCTAATTCTGTTCCTTTGTGTGTAGCTGTCCATTTTCCCAGTACCACTTATTGAAGAGGCTGCCTTTTCTCCATTGTATGTTCTTGCCCTCTTTATGGTAGACTAGTTAGCCATAGGCGCATGGGTTTATTTCTAGGCTTTCTTTCCTGTTCCACTGATCTGTATTTCTGTTTTTGTGCCAATACCATACTGTTTTGATTGCCGTGTGGTATAGTCTAAAGTCAGGGAGCCTGATTCCTCCACTCCATTTTTCTTTCTCAAGATTGTTTTGGCTATTCAGAGTCTTTTGTGTTTCCACACAAATTTAAAATTTTTTGTTGTAGTTCTGTGGAAAATGCCACTGGTGATTTAACAGATTGCACGGAATCTGTAGATGGCCTTGGGTAGTGTGGTCATTTTCACAGCACTGAGTCTTGCAGTCCGAGAGCATAATGAGTCTTTCCATCTGTGTGAGTCATCTTCCATTTCTTCCGTCACTGTCTTACAGTTTTCAGATTACAGGTCTTTTGTCTCTTTAGGTAGGTTTATTCCTAGGTATTTTATTCTCTTTTATGTGACAGTAAATGATTTAACTTCTTTTTCTAATCTTTCATTGTTAGTGTGTAGGAATGCAGGAGACTCCTGTGATCAGTTGGGTATCCTGCAGCTTTACAGAGTCGTCAATGAGCGCTCGTAGTTTTCTCGTAGCATCTTTGGGATTTTCTATGTGTGGTATCATGTCATCTGCAAACAGTGGTAGTTTTACTTCTTCTTTTCCAATTTGATTATTTCTATTTCTTCTTCTTCTCTGATTGCTGTGGCTAAGACTTCCAAAACTATGTTGAATAAAAATCATGAGAATGGACCTCCTTGTCTTGTTCCTGATCTTGGTGGAAATGCACTCCGCTTTTCCCTGTTGGGAACTGTGTTAGCTCTGTGTTTGTCATATATAGCCTTTGTTATGTTCCCTCTATGCCTACTTTCTGGGGATTTTTATCATAAATGGATATATTTTAAAGATTTATTGAGCTATAATTTTCATATCATAAAGGTCTTCATTTTAAATATGTCTTTTAGTATATTTACAGAGTTGTGTGACCATAGCTACAATCTAATTTTGGAACATCTCCATCATCCCACAAAAGAAACTCGTGTCCATTTTCAGCCGTTCTCTTTCTCCTCCCCTCGCCCTGAGTCCTAGGCAGACGTTAATTACTTTCTGTCTCTGTAGGCGTGTCTATCCTAGACTTTTAATATAGAAGGAATCATGCAATATCTTGTGTTTTATATTTGGCTTATATCAGTACTCGATTCTTTTGTATTGCCAAATAGCTTTCAGTTGTATAGAATCAGTATCTTATGATTATTTTACCTGCATGCACTTGTTCAAATGATTGAGACAGTTTTTTCATTTTCTTGTTGTGTCCTCTTAGGTGTCACTGTCCTCCAATATATATTAATCTCTTCTGTTCAAACAATTTAGGTGTACTATTACTTTCACCTTCTTGAAGAACTCTTTCCTATGGCCTGTTCATCTACTTCAGAGAGGTCTGGCTGCCTGGAGGCCTCCTGCACAGCTACCATCTTGAGAGCTTTTTATGTCGTCCTAAGAATTCTCTTTGCCTTACTTTGGTATTGGGCTTCCTTTTTCCTACGCGAAAAAAGAAAGTTTTTAGTGTACTTCATTTTCGTGGAGTATATCGCCTATCTTTCGGAAGGCAAGGGGAGATGGGAGATAAACTATAAAAAGTATTTATCTGGTTCTATTTCTTGTGATTTTCACAAAGTAGCTTTTTTTTTTTTCTAAGTTCTTAAAGCTTTTAACTCATATTTTAACCTCACATGTAATTGATAGTTTATATGGACATAGAAAATTTTTAAGTATAATTTTTTAGGTTGGAGTGAGTTCTTATGGTACAGCAGGTTACAAACCTGACTAGGATCCATGAGGACGCAGGTTTGATCCCTGACCTTGCTCAGTGGGTTAAGGATCTGGTGTTGCCTTGAGCTGTGGTGTACGCTGAAGATGTGGGTCAGATCCTGCGTTGCTGTGGCTGTGGTGTAGGCCAGCAGCCGCAGCTCCTATTTGACCCCTAACCTGAGAATCTCCATACGCCTTGGGTGTGGCCCTAAAAATCAGGGGGAGAAAAAAGGTTAGAAATGTTTTTCTCAGAATTTTGAAGGTACTGCTGTATTGTTTGATACCATTCTGATTCTTAATCTTTTCTGTAAAACATGTTTTTGTTTTGAGCTGGATATTTTGTCTTTTCTTTGTCCCCAGTGTCCTGAAATTCCATTGTCATGTTCCGTGGAATAGGTTTGCTTTTTTATGCATTGTCCTGGACACGTAACAGGCTTTTTCAAGCTCAGAGCTCTGTCTTTCAGGTCAGAGAAATTTATGCCTAAGATCCCTATTTAGAATATCACTTTTTGTTTTTTCTTTGCCTGGCTGCGGTGTCTTCAGAAAGAGTCGATGATTTTTTTTTTTCTAAATTTTCTTCTCCCCAGATAGTCTGTTATCTTCTAGTTGCCTTTTTTCTGGTTTCTCTTAGGTGCTTTCTGCAAATGTTGGGTAATATTTGACTCTGCTCAGACTTTGAGTCTGAAGAATTTTAAAACTCTGGCAGGAAGTTCTGAATGCTTGGGAAGGATCCATTGACTGTGACAGTCATTGCAGGATGGTCTAGCTGAGACCCTTCTTTGGGGAATTGAAAGATTCCCTAGGGAGGTTTCCCCTTACGTACAATCTCAGAAAGGCCCGGTGCCTCAGTTTCCTTGATGAATCTCAGAAGTCCTTCAGGGTACATTCAGTGACTTAAAACCTATGTCCGATGTCACCTGGACAAGTAATGCTTTTTGTTTTCTCTTCCGTGGTATGAGTGTATTACTGACATTTCACAATTAAAGTCTTGTCATTGCTGTTAGTATCATGAAGATATTCCTGGAGTCTTTCACCTAAAATTAGAAGAACTGCGGGCCTCAAAAGGGCCCAGTTAAGTATGTATGTGTACTTGTCAAGACAAGAGTCTGTAGTTTCTATCTGATTCTTGATCCCGTGATTGACCCAAAAAGACAAAAACATTACCTAGAGAGTGGTCCTCACCTTAGGATTTACAGCCGAATTGCCCACCTTTTTTGAACACACACATTCCTAGACCCTATCCTTACACCAGGAGAAAGTTTCAGGAAAAGGCATTGAGTTCGCCTGCTCCTTGCTTCAACCACCAGAGAGTAGAAGTGGCCCAGAACAGCCTGCTTGTGCTGTGAAGGCGGAGTCCGTCTGCATGTTCCTCAGAGACGCAGGTGCACGTGCATAGTTCCGAAGCACCTTTGTCCTGAATAATTGATGGTTCCATTGCAGGTAAATCAGCCCCTTTCAGAGTGAACCCTGTTCAGTGTGAACAGAGAATCTTCCACAGTGACTCTCAGCTGAGTATGTCAAAATCTGAGATGCTTATAAGAAACGTCGATTCTGGGGTTTCACTCTCCACACTTTGGTTCCTTAAACCTGGGAAGTGACTCTGCGTTTTAATGGGCATTCTTGCTTATCCTGATGCTGGTGATCAGTGGGCCGTATTTTGATATGTGCTACTCTGCTTTGCCACTAATAATGTCCCTGAAAGGTTTTTTTGGGGGGAGGGGGGCATGGAAAAGGTTCCTTGTCTGCTTTTTGTTGTTGTTTAAATAAAACTAGTTCCTAAGAAGCAACCTAGTACTAAGGGCAAGCAATACAGCTCTTAGAGGCAGGCAGTCGAGACTGTGCCCTTTAGAGGGCCTGGCTCTGGTCTTCTCCCAGCCAGACTCCTCTTCACAGGATGAGTCCCAGAGGACATCCGCACCCAAAGTCTAATCCCTTAAGACCGCACTGGGCGCCAAGTGCCCTGGAATTCCTTGCCCAGATGTCCGCAGTCAGAGCCTGCACAGGCCTCGTCCCTATCAGAACTGCATGCGCACGCCTAGATCTCAGGGGTCCCCAGCGGCGGCGTCAGTCTTACCACGCAGTCCCAACCTTCACATATTTCGTCTATTCATCAAAAAAAAAATTGTCTACAGCCTTTGCTGTTCTGTATTAGCAGTTCTCAAATAAACAAGCGTGAATTGCATCTCCTTTGACCTTGAAGAGATGACCTTTCAACCTGTAGTTCGTTTCATATAATATTTGAGGTCAATTATTACATCTGATATGAGGCTACAGTGTTTTAATGTCCGTAAATGCTGTTAGAGCAAAGGGAAGCTACAGCTTTCCAAACAATTGGGAAGTTGTGGCTCCTCTGCCATCCTCCTCCTTTATAGCCAGGAAGAAGGAAGACACGTGTTCTGTATTATTTCTTCAAAAGGGTCTGGGGAAAAGAGAAAGGAAGAGATTAACTGACTTCATTGTACCCTTGGAGCTGTGAATCCTGTGTTGCAATGTGGTGATAGGATGTTGCATCAGAAGGTGGCCGTTGTAGTAACGCAGGGGAGGTCTCTGCAGGGCTCTGTACCCTTCCCTGAAGATTCAACGCCACCCTGATACACCGTCTGCTCTGCCAGGGAGGAAGGTGTTACTTAAATGACACTGCGCCTCGCGATGGTGGGCTCTAAGCCTCAGGCGCAGGGATCTCCTTGGGGTTGAAGGTTCACCTGTGGCAGACGTCATTGTCTTGAGTCCCAGCAGCCCTCTTGTTTCCCATTGTCCCCTACCAATGGGAAAGGACTAGCATTTCTGCACTTCTTCCTGGAATTCTGTCGGGAAAGCTAGGAGGTGTTATGGCAAAGCTGTAATGTCTTTGCTCTCAGAACCGTTAGTTTTGAAAGTGTATGTAACATTTCCTGAATATTTCACATTGCCTTTATCTCAAGATTTGAAAGATTGCTAATGATCAGGAATTTGCCCCTGAGAAACAAAATTGCCCGTTGCTGGTAATGCTAAGGGAAAGAGATACGGGGTGTAATTTAGCAAATTCTTGATAGTCAAGGCAGACTTGGGTAATTAATTGTTTTTATTGTTTCGGGTATTTTAACTCTTCTGCTTTATTGTAGGAGGAAATTTATAGTGTGTGAGAGAAATTAAACTAGTGTTAATATCAGAATTAAACTACATATATCTATAGTTTTTTGACCACACCCCTGGCATGCTGAAGTTCAGGCAGGGGATCGAACCTATATTGCAGCAGTGACAAGGCTGGATCCCTAACCTGCTCAGCCACCAGGAACTCCTAAATTTTATATTTAAACATAAACTCTTGAGAAGGGGACTGATATCTAAGTTACATGGTAGTGGACGTGGTAGTTTCCATGGTAGTGGGTTTGGGAACTCGAGAGAACTTTGGCAAAGAAGTGGCAGATGATGAAAAGAAATCACCCTTGATCCTGATAAAACTAGTTTGGGGGAGTGTGATTTTGATGTGTGACAACAGTGGGTTTTTCAATACTGAACTCTACAATTTTCAGACTTGCCCACCCAAAAATAGGTAGCGTTTGATTCCCACAGCCCTTCCCACCAGAGTCTGGCCCTGTAAAACTCCAGGGATAGAGAATCAGAGCCTGATTCCCAAAGATGGAAAGAGAGGGAAAGGAGCCGGCCGTGGGTGCCGTTGCTGTCCCCTGTCCCCTGCCCTGGGGAGAGAAGTCACCCCTGCCTGGGAAAAACGGGGGAGAAGGCAGACGCGTTACCCCCTGCTGGCGCGTCCCTACACAGAAGGACCCGCCGAGAGTGGAAGGAGCGCTCCTGCCCTCACTGAGTGGCAGTGCTGTGATAGTCCTCAGGATGGCAGCACCCGTGGAGACTCTGGCAGATGCAACGATTCGTAGACCAGTCTCGTCATTCACAAAATGACGGAGACGCGCCAAGACAGCGCGTGTGATGGTTCAGGCTCCTGACCGAAGCCCACGTCAGCCAAGACAGAGGCCGAAATGTCTGCACGTGCACTGCTAGGAGGGCTGGGATTACCTCGGGGTCATCCAGGGACAGAGAGACGGCCCAGGAGGGGGTTGGTGTTGAAATGAAGTGATAGGTACGGGGCTTCATAATGTTACCTCTAGTATAACAAAGGTTTGGTTCGAATCCAAACTTTGCTCTTGGCTGTGTGTCCTCAGCAAGCCATACTACCTTAGTTTGTTTCTTCATCTTTAAAATGAAGGTAATAAAATCAACCGCATAGGACTGTTGTGATGATTCAGTTAAAATAACAAGTTATGTGCCCACTGTATAACACATGGGAGTTACTGAGACATTGGTAGTTCATATTATATCTCTAACTGGGAGAAGGTCAAGGTACCGTCTTCCTTAAACGTGGAATGTTTGTTTTCTTGGAGTGTGTATATTTCCGCCAATTGAGTATATCAACTTGGATTTTGTTTTGACAGCTCAGGTGCCTAAAAGGCCAGAGGGGCTTCTCCAGCCAACCCCCTTTTGACGGAATCCACATCATCAACCATTTAATGGGAGATGACGAATCATTCCACTCCTCTGATGAAGAGTTCATAGATAATTCCTTACAGGAAAGTGGCGTGGGTTTTCCTTTGCACAGAAAATCTGGCCTGATGTCTTTGGACCCCGCCGTGGCCGATGGCAGTGAAAGCGAAGCCGAAGACTGTGCTCTGAAGACCAGAGGGAGCAGCCAAGCGGCTCAGAAGGAGCGGCCGCCGAAAAGAGAGTCGTACTCAACCACTGTCTGACCATCACTGTGACCTGGACTGTGGAGTTTTTTAAGGGATCAGTTATCACATGACTAAGGGTTTTTGGAACATATCTGTTTCATATGTGTATGTATGTGTGTGTGTGTGTGTGTGTGTGTGTATATATATATATATATATATTTTACAATCTTATCTGCCTTTTTATCTTTGCCAAATCTTCACCACTGACTTACCATTGCCATAAAGTAGACTAGAATATGGTGAATGGGAAAAATAAGGTTCTAACAGTATTACCGAATATTAATGTTTCTTGCTTAGAAATGCAATTATATCTATATGTGGAAACCATTTTGAAGTTCAGAACTATGGGAAATTGTTATTTTCTTGAGACAAAACTGTTCTTGTGCAATATTTTATGCTCCGTGAACAAATTGTATATTTATGTTTATCAGTTTGTTTTCAGGGCAGCTGTCTACACACAATTGACCAAGACCTATATCTGGTTTATCTTGGGGTGTTTTTTGTGTGTTTGTGGAATATTTTTTTTTCCCAATTAAAATTACCACTTTATGAGTGGCCCATTGAAAATTCCCAAACACAAAGCCTTTTTTTCATATAATTTCATAAACAAATTAATGGTTATCTGTTTTGAGAATTTTAAGTTTTATCTTAATTTCAAAATTTTTATGTGCATATGATGCTTATAGGTGTGGCCTACCAGTCAGAGTAGTAAGTGAACTACAAATATCTCGGGTTTTTTGTACATATTTATAAATCTGCATCAGTCACCCCACATGGAACATTTTATATGGAGAATGTACATTTGCAAAATGACTGCCTTCAGCATTCTAACAGGACTTCTGTAAATAATAGAGTCGAAGAAAAAGGAAAATAAAAACAAACACTAATATTTTTAATAACTTTAGTATTTTGCTTAGCATTCAACACGAGCAGATTCGTAACTCATGCTTGTTCAAAAACACTATTGGTGAAATCTTTTACTTCATGTGTATGTAGCTAATAAATTTCTCATGATTAGAGAGGTTATAGCACACATTACTTAGTGCTAATAGTCTACTTAATATAATTTAAGCCAAGGACTGAGGTCCATGATACACAGCAGTTGTATGTGCAAATAATCTATGAACTTTCTCTTCAGATTCTCTAGTTACTAATCTATAGATAAAGCAAAGCCATAAGAATCCTTTCCTACCAGTTCCTTATCATCTAGACTTTTTTTTTCCCTAGAAAACTGAATGCCTATTGTTGATAAATTGGAGGAACTAGCCAAACTATACTTACACTATGGAAAGACTGCAAAAATGTGTTGACTGGATGCTTTCTATTCTCGTTTTCATCAGCAGCCTATGGAAAGAAATAAATAACCTTCAAGAATAAGAGCAAGGTGGAAGTCAGTAAATACAAAGGTACAATTCTGTACAATGTGTTGCATGCAGAAAAGACTACATGACAAAATGGAGTAGAAGAGACAGTAGTTTTCTGTCTAAAACCAGGAGTTGGCGTTCCTGTTGTTGCTTAGCAGATTAAACCTGATTCGTACCCATGAGGATGTGGGTTTGATCCCTGGCCTCGCTCAGTGGGTTAAGGATCTGGCGTTGCTGTGGCTATGGCGTAGGCTGGCAGGTACAGCTCCGATTTGACCCCTATCTGGGACTTCCATATGCCACAGGTGCAGCCCTGAAAAGCAAAAAATAAAATAAATAAGACCAGGAGTTAAGCCTTATAGTACATTGTAGGCAAGGCTTTCCCAGCAAGGCCTTGGTAGCTTTTTGCTTGAGAAACAAGATTGAAAACATGCCTACCCTGTCCATCATCCCAGGCTAAATTCTAGTGGTTGGGTAATTTACCTGTGGTCACAAGTTCGTATATAGCAGAGCCAAGATTTTAATCCAGATCAACAGAACATTTGAAAAAGGCTCAGCTAATGAATTTCTCACTTCCCTGCTTTTCTGATAGTGGAATAGCAAATCAAAATAAATGTGATTTAAATGTTTCTTGAAGATATTGTGTAGCTGTGTATTTATAGACATGTGAGTATCAACACTCATAAGTGTTATGCAGCTTGTAAGTATAGATACTGCTCCTACAACTGACTGGGGCCTCTGGGCTTCTCTTGGCACCCACTGCTGTCACCCTATGGCTGTCGATGCCCGAGAGAAAGGAGAGGGTTCAGAACCACGTCATTACGCTTGACCCTTCACCTCCAGAAATCAGAATGAGCCCATAAGCCTGGTCCAGCCAACAACCACTTTGTGTATGATTCACAAGCTAAGGGTGGTTTTTACATTTGTAATTCATTGAGGAAAAAAATCAAAAGAATGACATTTTGTGTCACATGAAAATCTTATGACTTTGAAATTTCAGTGTTGATAAAGTTTTATTGGAAGCTACCTGTGCTTACTCATTGGCGGTGTTGCCGTAGCTGCTTTGGACTATGATAGCAAGTGGTGTAGCTTAAACTACAACTGTCTGTCCCTTTAAGGAAAGAGTTTGCTGACCTTAACTTTTTATTTTATTTTTTTTCCTTTTTCAAGGCACACCCAAGGGTATGGAAGTTCCTGGGCCAGGGATTGAAACCAAGCTGCATCTGCTGTCTATGCCACCGCTGCAGCAACCGCAGATCCTTAACCCCCGTGCCAGGCTGGGGCACGAACCAGCAACGCCACAGGGATGTTGTGGTCATTAAGCCACTGAGCCACAGTGGGAACTCCTCCTGACATTAATTGAAATACTTTAAAATGTAGATTACCTCTTCATCTTGTCTCAAGTAGGAAATTGAACCATTTGGTTTTGCTGTTGAGTTAATGGTTTGGAGACGTAAAATTCCCTGGTGGATCTTATGCTTAGAACTATTCAAATGGAGAGTGTGCCAGGTATTTTAGATTACGAAGTCTTTGAAGCCATAGATAAATCTAGAAGCATATCTGTGCCTTTGGAAAGGGAGGAAGAAAGGAAAGAATTCCAGAACCCCAGCACTGTTCTTTAAAGCATGCGTCATCCACCTTTAGGGTGCGCCTCATTGAGTCAGTGTTATTTAAGAGTTTGACTTTAAAAGTCAGAACACCTTTCTAGAACCATGTTTCAGTTCTAAACTTTGAAAGGTATTTTTAGAGAATTTCCTGTGCACTGTTTCTGGTTAGGAATTAGTTGTTAAAAGAATCGTGGTAAGTAAGCCTTAACCTGTTGAGACTCTAATTTGGATAACGAACAACCTGAAACAACAATCGTCTCCTTCCAGATCTTGGATTTAGCTCCTCTGTCGAAGCGTTTAAAATCTTCCCAGCCTCTAGGAGGTAGTAGGAGGACGCCCTCCTTTGAGATAGCTGCTTCCTGGTGTCATTGCCAGTAGAGACTACAGCCCGTCCGAGTAAGATGGAAGTTGTATTGAGGTGATGAAACAGACCTCATAGATCAAGAAAATATTTCGACAGCCTTTTAAAAAAATTCATGGTAACAAAGAGAAGTAACTTTATACAACTTCTACCCTTTCTTATTGATCGATACTGGGCACTCCGTGTTTGATGACTGACTGAGATGCAAGTCCCACCTAACAGGCTGGCCATTCTAGGAGGAAAAAACCTTTTTCTCAGCTCTGGACAACGCGGCTTGTTTCTCTCCAGATAGTGCCTTTGATTGAAAACAAGGTCTAGAGCTTCTTCAGTGTTTTTTTTCCTGACGTGATAGGAAATGTGTGGGTCCTCATTCTTCTTCCGCTTTTACATCCTACCCTATAATTTTCAGATATGAAGTAAAATAAGGGTATGAATTGTGTTTTGATCGCTTGATGATTGTGTGCGTACCAGATGTGGACAGCTAACCGTTCATGAAACCAGTGATTTACTTAGTTAAAGCAACGAGCTTTAGCCTGAAAGTTACTGCTGCTCTGTCATTAACAAAACAGTAAGTTTTTTAATTAATTACTTCTAATTTAATTCATTCTACTGAAACTAAAGTTTCTGGTTAAAAATGGAGTGAATGCTATTTATAATCCAAGTTTTTGCATCACGTCCATTGATCTATTGATTCCTTCTTCTCACTCCAAAGAACTGAGAGAATAATGCATTGGATATACTACAGAGATGCAACATTATAATGTATTTCGTTTTACTCTTGGAATTTCTTATTGTAACATTGTATGATAGCCTGAAATGTTTTACTTGTGCCTTTGCTTTAAACAATTAAAGTTTTCCATTTTATAAGTAGTTCTCTTTTCTTAAACTATTCAACTTAAAAGGGAATAGATGTTTAAAAAAAACCAAAAACCTGTGGCCCAACAGCAGATCCTCATGAGTGAGGCTCGTGCTCCAGCCGCATAGGGCCCATACCCGCCTGATCCAGCCTGTGTGATTAGTGCCAAACAGAGAGCCTGGTAGGAATTTTTCGACTTAATAGATTAATAATTCAGCCAAATATCTAGATTTGTTATTTCCTTCAGAAGCATGCTAATTTTTTTGATAATAGTTAATGGCAATATTTTCTTCTCACATTGTGTTTTAGGTTATTAAATTAGCAACTAATTCAATACACATATTTAAATATATAATTTGAATATACATACAGAGGTAAAAGAAAGTTATGCCTTCTACATCTTTATCACAATGTCAATATGTAGTTCAGAAGCAGGAGTTCATTTTATACTCTGCTTTATTCCCAGCAGAATTTACAGGCGCTTCATAAGGGTGCATGAAACACGACAGGATGCTGATCATCTGGGGTTTCCTACCTTGACTCTGTTGACATTTGGGGTCAAGTTGTTGCAGGTGGCTGTCCTGTACATTGTGGGTTGCTTATCGGCACCCCGGAGCTCTACCCACTAAAGACCAGGAGCACCCCCTCCTTCACTTGTGACGACCCAGAATGTCTCCAGTTGCTAAAAGTAGGGAGGACCGAGAATGAAAATCACCCCTGGTTGAGACTCTCTGGTGTATATTTAGAAGTGGGTCCCAAAAAAAGGCCCCCAGGACCAAGGCTAAAAATACCTACACCTATCGAAGACGGACAAGTTTGACCGTTTCTATTAGCTGCTTCTACAAGTAAAACCTGAACTACATGCAGTGAGGTGCCTCTTCACACCTCCTGGGCTAGCTGTCCAGACACACACACACTGACGAGTGCTGGTCAGGAAATGGGAAAACTGCAACCCTCGTCCTTGCTGCCCGCGATGTAAGTGGTGCAGCCGCTGTGGAAGAGTTTTGCCAGTTGCTCACAAAAGCTAAACATAGACTTGCCATATGATCTGGCAATTCTCCTTCCAGATATATATTCAAAACAGAGGAAGAGGGAGTTCCCTTTGTGGCTCAGCGGCAATAAACCTGACTAGTATCTGCGAGGATGCAGGTTTGATCCCTGGCCTCGCTCAGTGGGTTAAGGATCCAGCGTTGCCGGGGCTATGGTGTAGGTTGCAGACGCGGCTCGGATCCTGCATTGCTGTGGCTGTGGTGTAGGTCAGTGGCTACAGCTCCGATTGGACCCCTAGTCTGGGAACCTCCGTATACCTCGGAAGTTTAAAAAAAAAAAAAAAAAAGAGGAAGGACAAGCTAGTGGAGTAGAAGACTTGAGCTCACCTGCTCCCACGAGAACAGCAAAATCACAGCTAACTGCTGAATAACCACCAATACGAAAGACTGGAATCTACCAAGACGGTATATATCCAGAGATAAGAAATCACAAAGAAGCGATGGAAAAATACCCCCAAGACCACGACCCTCATACAATTGATTTCACTTTTCCAATGTGACCTTAGCACTCGCTCCTCTTGTCCCAAACCTAGTGATTGCTAAGCCAGCCCTCCCTGAAAGGCCCAACAATACATCTGGCAGAAGGAAAAAAACCAGGAAGCACCATGACCTTGGGGAGGTGAGGCACTAGCTGGAAAAAGATACGCAGGACTTGACCAAAACCAAGAACTGCTCCTCAAAAGACACAGAAACAGAGGAGGGGGCAGCAGAGGCCAGCCCGGCAGCGGACCAGGACAAGATCCCGACGCACGTGTGCGCGCACGCCGGGCACCGACATCTCGCGCAGAAAGAGAGGAAGAAGCCGGACTCCAGATGCACACAAGCCCACAGGTGTGAGTGTCACCAGCAGCCAAAACCTAGGAAAGGCTGGAAAGGTCAGCATCATCATGGCCTGTGGGGCGGCTGACAGGAGCCGGAAAGGACCTGCTTGTTCTGCGGGTTGTTGTGCAGATGAACGAGTGTAAAAACATCAAACTACATGCTTATAGTGGATGTTGAGTTTAAAATCAAATTAAAAACACCCCCCTCTCCCAAGAGCAATGTGGGAGCCTGTGAAGGACCCGGGAACGGAGGACAGTCTTCGGGAAAGCGGTTGGGTCTGAACAGCTGGGGTTTGGTTATTAGTAATAGTAACAGCATCAACTTAGTTGTGACAAATACTTTCTGGTGATACAATGTGTTAATAATGGAGGAAGCAGGCAGGGCATGTAAGGAACTCTGCACTATCTTTGTGAGTTTTCTGGAAATCTAAAACCTAAGATAAAAAGTGCAACAACAAACAAAACGGGGACTCAAGCAAATGTTTGTACAACAGTAATAGCAGTATTCACGGTAGCCAAAAGGTGGCAACAACAAATGACATCTGCGGGTGAATGGGTGAAAGAAGTGTGGTATTTGCATGCAAGAGGGTGTTGTTATTCAACTACCAGAGGGAATGAAAGGCTGATGCCGGCTGCAATACGGATGCGCCTTGAAAAATCCCAAGTGAAATGAGCCAGATACATCGTGTGGCTCCACCCATTTGAAGTTCCTAGCATGGCAGCTGTATGGGCAGATCTACAGGCGTTTCTGGGCAGAGAACACGTCTAACACAGACGTTCACGGTGAGTGTGGGCCAAGAGGAGTCACTGCTCAGTGGACACAGCTTCTGTTGGGGGTGATGAAAACCCCCTGCAAAGGGATAGTGGTGAGAGTTGGGCAACACTGAATATGTTTAATGCCACCACATTGTACACTTACAAATGGCTGAAGTAGCTTTTGTTTCCAAATAGCCGTATTGGAGTTCTCATTGTGGCACAGCGAAAAGGAATCCGACTAGGAACCATGAGGTTGCGGGTTCGATCCCTGGCCTCACTCAGTGGGTTAAGGACCCAGCATTGCCGTGAGCTGTGGTGTAGGTCACAGACGCGGCTCGGATCCCGAGTCGCTGTGGCTCTAGCGTAGGCGTAGGCCGGCAGCTCCAGCTCCAATTAGACCCCTATCCTGGGAACCTCCATGTGCTATGGGTGTGGCCCTAAAAAAAAAGACAAAAAAAAGTTGATGAAATCACTGTACCTCAGTTTGTTCACTATTAAAATGGGATAAACAACATCTATGAAACTGAAATGTCAGTGGAAAACCCAGACTCTCAAAGCAGCCAGCCTCACTCCAGGGCTCCCTGATAGCCGGGTACCACTTGGCAGCCAACATCCACCAGGCGCTGGTGAGGAGGCGAAGATGAACCAGACCGATCCTGTCCTCACATGTGGGATAGGAGATATGAAGGGACAGAATGGCGCCACCGGGGTTCCGAGAGTCCATCCAGCTTGTGTCCGTTCCTTGCTCTCTGCCCATCCCAAAGCCCCACCCAGGGCAGGGCCCAGGTCCCTGGGCCAAGTGTTCTGCAGTGACATCCCACCCGAGGACTTGCTCTTACATCCGCACTGATGTCCTGTCTCTCGTGCACTCTAGATTTTACCAAGGGCGTCTAGAAATGAAGCAGCATAAACCAGTGTGTGGGATTTCAGGCCCAGAGAACCTTTTTATATCCTCCTGAGTTGACTCTTTACCAAGTAGCTCCTACTGTGTCCACACCCACGTTGTCACCCAGGGCTGGCCACTTTTCAGAGACTGCAAGGGGTCTTCCTTCTTGGGAGGCCGTCCCCAGGAACGGGAGCGAGCAGGGCCAGGTGGAAAGAAGCTGGTTGACTCTCAAGATGCTGTTTCTCTGATTTTTTTTTTGTAAAGGAAGTGCATGCTGTACACATGAGAGACTCCAAGGCTGAGAGATGCTGTGGCAGTTGAGATGCACCTGGGAGTGCCTAACTGTCCCTTGCCTCTGCTGCAAGGGGGGGGAGAGGCAGCCGCTGCGCACAGCCCTCCACCCAGAGCAGCCCCTCCAGTCACCGCCCCTCGTCCCCGCCCCTCCCCAAGACGCCCCCTTCTCTCCAGGCGAAGGCTTTCTTGATCTCCGCTGTCACGCCTGCCCTCCGTGCTGCTGGTTGCCCTCTGTCTCCAAGGCACAGTCACGTGTGGAACTGCCCTGCCCCAGCCAGACTGGTTCTCCCCGTGAGGAGAAGACACGACACCTGTTCTCCGCAACCCTGCCTTGTCTTTCTTCTGCATCTCAAAGTCCAGCTTCTGCCTTGCAGCCTCCTCGCTTAACCATAAGCCCCTGGTCAGGCCCCTCCCTCCCCGCCAGAAGCAAACTGCCAGGTGGGGAGGTGGACAATCTAACCGCATAACATCGGTCGTGACATTCAGCATAAACTCGTCAAGAAAAGTGTCCTGCGTTTCCCCCCAGAAAGCTCTTCGTCAAGTCACAGGCTAAGGCCAGGCCCACCTCTGCCCCTTGCTGGCTGTCTGCCTTCCAGCTGTGCCGTGGAGGGATGTCCCTGGCAGCAGCTCCCTGTGCCCATGCTGGGATTTGAGCCGTCACAGCCCCAAGTCGGCCCTGTGGGAAATTGTGTTCTTTGGTCCAGCTCACAGCTCTTGACACTCTGGAGCTATTTTCAACAGATCCCACAGCTTTTCACTTGCTTTACTAATTTCTCTAAAATAGAATTGGGGGGGGTGGTCAAAATCGGAGCAGCTTCTTCATCACTAAACTGTGCTTTGATGAGCCTGGAGCTACCCAAGTACCAGAGCCCAGAAGGGCCTGGCACCTAGCAGGCGCGCAGTCAGTGGTAGTGAACTGCTAGGTTGTGCCCCGGGTCTCTGAACCCCAGAACCAGCACTGGCCACTCAGTAGCCGCAGATCAGGGGCTTCTTGGGGGGCAGGGGTTGAGGCCACACCCTTGGTATGAGGATCTTCCTGAGCCAGGATTTGAACCCTCACCAGAGCAGCGGCCCAAGCCACAGCAGTGACAATGCCAGATCCTTGACTGCTTGGCCACCGGGGAACTCCAGTGGTCATGGATCTGACGGTCCCTCCTCCTGCCGTGACTTCGCGTCCGCACTCCCGGTCTATTACGTCCACTGCCTACGTGGGTATTTCCTCATGAGCATGTTTGAGGTGATGGCCTGGCACTCCGTTTCCTAATTTCTGCCAACGGTGGTAACTATACCAGTCATCGTTGTTGTTAACACGGACCCTAGACTCGCATGGTTTATAACACACGTCGCGCTCGTGCTGCGCTCATGTCCAGCAAAAGCTGGCTGTTGCTCAACACGATTCTTACTCTAGGAACCAGGCTGAATCTGAATATTGTGGATGGTTAAGGCACAGGGAAAAGTGATACAGTGAACCACATGCTGGCTTCCAAATCTTCTGCCAGGAAGTAATAAAGCATCTTTTCCAGCCACAATTCACTGGCTAAGGTAAGTCACATGACCAAGACTCCTCCAAGGAGAGGCCGTAAGTATTTGGAAACAAATACTGACCTTGTGCCAATTACTCTTCTAAATGCATTTTTTCATGATTTTTAATTTTTTCATTATAGTTGGTTTACAGTGATGTGTCAATTTTCTTCTGTACAGCAGAGTGACCCAGTCACGCATACATGTATACATTCTTTTTCTCACATTATCCTCCATCATGCTCCGTCACCACCAGTGACTAGATGGAGGTCCCTGTGCTGTACAGCAGGATCTCATTGCTTATCCACTCCCAAGGCAATAGGCTCCATCTATTAACCCCAGATTCCCAGTCCGTCCCACTCCCTCCTTGGCAACCACAAGTCTGTTCTCCAAGTCCATGCGTTTCTTTCCTGTGGAAAGGTGCATGTGTGCCGTATATTAGATTCCAGATATAAGTGATATCCTATGGTATTTGTCTTTCTCTTTCTGACTTTACTTAATATGTGTCTCTAGTTCCATCCTAAATGCATTTTAAATTAACAGCTTTATTGTGATATAATTCACACATCATAAAATTTAGCCATTTAAAACATACAATTCCTGATTTTTAGTATTTATGCAATTGTTCAACCATCACCACTAGTGATCATTTTTCTCACCAATTTTAGAATATTTTCATCACTCCAAAAAGGAAACCCCATACCTATTAGCGACCACTCTCTATGCTCTCCTCCTCTAGCTCCTACTATTAGTAGGCAACTATTTTTTTTTTTCTGAATAATAGTCCAGTATATGAGTATACCATATTTTGTTTATCCATTCATCAGTTGTCACTAGTTCTTTGCTGTTGTGAATGATGCATTTGTGTGCACATTTCTATGGTTTCCAGTTCTCTTAGGTGTATACTTAGGTGTGGAATTTCTAGGTCAGAGGATAATTCTGTTTAACATTTTGAGGACCTGCCAAACTGTTTTAAGTGTCTGCAGTGTTGTACCATCCCGCCAACAATGTGTGAGTGTTCCAGTTTCTCCGTATCCTCAGCAATTGTTATTATCTCTCCTTTTTATTCTAGACATCCCAGTGGGTGGGATGTGATATCTAATTGTGGTTTTGATTTGTATTTCCTTAGTGATTACTGATGTTGAGCATCTTTTCTTTCTTTTTTCTTTTTTCTTTTCCTTTTTTTTTTTTTGTCTCTTTAGGGCTGCACCTGCAGCATAGGGAGGTTCCCAGGCTGGGGGTTCAATAAGAGCTGTAGCCGCCAGGCTACACCACAGCCACAGCCACAGCAATGCAGGATCTGAGCCATGTCTGTGACCTACACCACAGCTCATGGCAACACCGGATCCTTAGCCCACTGAGTGATGCCTGGGATCGAACCTGCATCCTCACGGATATTAGTCAGATTCGTTTCCGCCGTGCCACTACGGGAACTCCGAGCACCTTTTCATGTGCTTTTGACTCTTTGTATATCTTCTTTGGAAGTGTCTATTTAAATCCCTTGTCAATTTTATTAATTAGATTTTTTTATTGTTCTATGTACATTCTGCATACTAGTCCTTATCAGATATCTGATTTGCAAATATTTTCTCTTGCTCCATGAGCTATCTTTTCACTTCTTAATGATATCCTTTGAAGCACAAAAGTGTTTAATTTTGATGAAGTCAATTTCTTCTATTTTTAAATTGGTTTCCCGTGCTTTTGGTGTCATATGAAAGAAGCCATTGCCTAATTCAAAGTCACTGTGTTTTCTTCTAGGAGTTTTATAGTTTTAGCTCTTATATTTAGGTTGATCATACATTTTGTCTCTGGTGTGAGGTAGGGGTAAAGTACGTTTTAAAAAAATCAATCTTTGGAGTTCCCTTCATGGCTCAGTGGTTAACAAACCCAACTGGTAACCATGAGGCTGTGAGTTCAATCCCTGGCCTTGCTCAGTGTGTTAAGGATCCAGCATTGCCGCGAGCTATGGTGTAGGTTACAGATGCAGCTCAGATCCCATGTTGCTGTAGCTGTGGTGTAGGCTGGTATCTGTAGTTCCAATTCGATCCCTAGCCTGGGAACCTCCATATGCTACAGGTGTGGCTCTGAAGGACAAGAAATAAAAAGAAATAAAATTTAAAATAAATAAATAAATAATCGATCTTTTATTTCAGAATAATTTGAGATTTTCGGTAAAGTTGCAAAGATAGTACAGTTCTCATATACCCTTCACCCAGCTTCCCCTAATGTCTAATATAACTATAGTACATTTGTCAAAATAAGAAATATTTAATGGCGCAATAGTTTTAACTAAACTACAGACTTTATTTGGATCCCACCAGTTTTTCCACTTATGTACTTTTTCTATTTCAGGATCTACTCCTGGATAATACATTGCAGTTAGCTGAGTACTTTTTTTTATATTAGGTCATTTAATCTTCACCACAATATAGTTACCTTCATTTTACAGATGAGGAAATGAAGGCATTAAGAGCTTAACAGTAACTTGCCCAAGGTAAAAAGCTGCTAAGTGATGGAATTTTTCTCACAGCTCACAGCAGTGCTGGGTCCTTAACCCACTGAGCGAGGCCAGGGATCGAACCCGCAACCTCATGGTTCCTAGTCGGATTCCTTTTCGCTGTGCCACAATGAGAACTCCAATACGGCTATTTTTGTTGTTGTTGTTGTTGTTGTTATTGTTGTTGTTGTTGTTGTTGCTATTTCTTGGGCCGCACCCGCGGCATATGGAGGTTCCCAGGCTAGGGGTTGAATCGGAGCTGTAGCCACCGGCCTACACCAGAGCCACAGCGACTCAGGATCCGAGCCGCGTCTGCAACCTACACCACAGCTCACGGCAACGCAATACGGCTATTTGGAAAAAAAGCTACTTCAGCCATTTGTAAGTGTACAATGTGGTGGCATTAAACATATTCAGTGTCGCCCAACTCTCACCACTATCCCTTTGCAGGGGTTTTTCATCACCCCCAACAGAAGCTGTGTCCACTGAGCAGTGACTCCTCTTGGCCCACACTCACCGTGAACGTCTGTGTTAGACGTGTTCTCTGCCCAGAAACGCCTGTAGATCTGCCCATACAGCTGCCATGCTAGGAACTTCAAATGGGTGGAGCCACACGATGTATCTGGCTCATTTCACTTGGGATTTTTCAAGGCGCATCCGTATTGCAGCCGGCATCAGCCTTTCATTCCCTCTGGTAGTTGAATAACAACACCCTCTTGCATGCAAATACCACACTTCTTTCACCCATTCACCCGCAGATGTCATTTCTTGTTGCCACCTTTTGGCTACCGTGAATACTGCTATTACTGTTGTACAAACATTTGCTTGAGTCCCCGTTTTGTTTGTTGTTGCACTTTTTATCTTAGGGTTTTTAGATTTCCAGAAAAAGCAAGCTCTTTTCTCTATGCAGCTAAGGACAATCATTATCTCAAACTCAGAGCTCTTGATAAACCATCGTAGCTAATCACTACGAGAGAAGTTAGATATTCGCAAAATATATGTACATTTGGTAGATATTTCTCTTTTAACTGATGTGTATAATATTATAACAATGTTGCATAAGTTACTTTGCTTAGTTATCTTCATGTACATCACAAATGCTTTACCCACAGGGTAGATATGGCAGGAAGTTGACTTCTGGAGATGCTTAAGCTTTTACTTTGGTATTAATCATTTTATTTAAATTTCATGTTAGAGTTTTGCCGGGGTTGAACCTAGTTAGAGTCTCATTCGTGTGCGATGAAGACTCAAAACAATTTCCTCAGGAAAAGGCTACCCCGGGCTTTGGTTTTCCCTTGTAGGTGAGAAAAGTCTTTTATTCAGCCAGCTGTTCTTCGGTAGCTCAGCTTTCATAATAGGTCAAACGCTGCCTCTGAATTGTTTATTAAGGCATATGCTTCTGAACTTAGACAACTCAGAATAGCTACATTCCAAGATTTGGCTGGAAATAATCTTATTTTGCATCCAATATTATAAAAAACTCAGTAGAGAGAAGCAATTTTCCAGGAGGATTATTTGACGCATATATCAGCTTATGTACTTTTGCAGACAGTCTAGTCTAAAACATATCCATGGATTAAACCAGATCGTTAGACAGCTGGTACCTTGCTAGACAGCGCCAGAATTTCCCAAAGCATAATCTTTACCAATTTGTACTTCTGTGTGATATCAATACTGTATGTTGAGCGCTGCCCAAAACAGCAATTTTCTTTTTTTCTTTTTTTGGTCTTTTTCGGGCTGCACCAAAGGCACGTGGAAGTTCCCAGGCCAGGGGTCGAATCAGAGCTGTATCTGCCAGCCACGGCCACAGCCACAGCCACAGCAATGTGGGATCTGAGCTGCATCTGTGACCTACACCACAGCTCAAGGCAGTGCCGGATCCTTAACCCACTGAGTGAAGCCACGGATCAAATCTGCATCTTCATGGACACTAATCAGGTTCCTTACCGCTGAGCCATGCCGGGAACGCCAAAAAACAGCAACTTTTCTTGCACTTATTATAAGGAAGGCTGAGAACATTGTTCATTTCTATCACCCAATAACCACTTTTTAGGATTCCAGAGAGGGAGAGAGCTCTGATCTTGGTATCAAAAATAGTTACTGGTAATAATGAAATTCAACTTTTCTATTAGAAAGAGAGAGAAGAAAAAGAAATAAATAAAAATTCCCGTCGAATTTCTTTGTGCTTTGATGAGCCTGGAGCTACCCAAGTACCAGAGCCCAGAAGGGCCTGGCACCTAGCAGGCGCGCAGTCAGTGGTAGTGAACTGCTAGGTTGTGCCCCGGGTCTCTGACTCCTTCCCAGAGCATCCCAGCAAAAACACAGGGAAGTTTTGCTTAAACAGGCATCATGGAATGTGCCAAAACAAATAAAGCCCTTTCTACAATCCAAACTGCACAAGGATTCCCAAACGAGAAGCAAAAATGTCTTTGTACAAAAAAGTGGATCACATTCTTCTGTAATGGGTGGAATGTTTTAATGCTTCGAAATCCTAAACCCAGCCTCATATATTATGTACGTTTCACATCTACAACAGAAACTGTTGCGACAGTGGTGACTGGTTGTATTCATCAGGTTTCTCCAGAGAAACAGAACCAAAAGGATTTACCTCGATATATATCAGGAGATTTATTAGAGGAACTGGCTCATGCTGTCCTGGAGGCCAAGAAGTGCCACGATCCGCAGGTTGGGGAACCAGGAGACCAGTGGTGCGACTGAGTCTGTGTGCAAACGCCTGGGGACCCGTGTAGCTGATGGTGTGACTCCCGAGTCTGAAGTTGCAGGTCTGGAAACAGGGGCCGCTGGTCTGTCCTGGAGTCCGAAGGCCTGAAAACCAGAGATGCCAGTGTCCGAGGCTCCGGGAAGATGAGAGAGGGAGGACTCGCCCTCCTATCTTTCTGTTCTAGTGGAACCTCGGCAGATTGACGGCTGCCCACGCGGGAAAGAGAGAGCTTCTCTATCTGCTGATTCAAATGATAATCTCTCCGGGGAAAAGCGTCTCACAGACACATCCAGAAATGGTGTTTTCCCAGCTCTCTGGGCATCCCATAGTCAAGGCGACATATAAAATTAACCCACTGGTCAAGAGATTGGAATAGGAGGGAAATAATCTTCATTCATTTATTTTCTCTTTTTTGGAGTCTCCGTCATGGCTCAGTGGTTCACGAACCCAACTAGCATCGTGAGAACGTGGGTTTGATCCCTGGCCTCACTCAGTTGGTTAATGATCTGGTGTTGCCGTGAGCTGTGGTGTAGGTCGCAGAGGTGGCTCAGATGCTGCGTTGCTGTGGCTCTGGCGTAGGCTGGCAGCTGCAGCTCTGATTCGCCCCCAGCCTGGGAACCTCCATATGCCGTGGGTGTGGCCCTAAAAGACAAAACAGACAAACAAATTTCTCCTTTTTCACCTTCCCCGCTAAATGTACTTCTTGGTGGGTAAAGGAGAGCGGAGACCCCAGTATCCATTTCCGTGCCCCAGTATGGCACGGTATGAGACATGCAACCCGTGTTGAATAAATATTTGTTGAATGAACTGGGATCGTGCCACCTGGTCCACAAACGCCAACCTCCTGCACCAGCACTGGGCCTTTCCATCCTTAGGCCTCAGCGACTGCTTTTCAACTCAGCCTCCACACTGGTTACCCGGGTCACCAGCCCAGTTCATTCTGGTGCTGCGGTGTCTTGTGTTTCCTCATTGCCACCAGCGTCCTCTCTCTTCCACCAGCGGACAAAGGGACTGCGCAGTGTGCACAAGCAAACCCCCGGTTCTCACGGAAGCCCTGCTGGTCCTCTCTGCAGATACGGATCCGGGGAATTGTGTAAGGGCGTGTGTACTGTGGTGTGTGAGTGTGCGTTTACTAACCCTCAAATGAAACCTCAGGAGGAGTCCCTTGTGGTGCAGTGGGTTAAGGGTCTAAGGTTGTCACTGCAGCAGCTGGGGTCACTGCTGTGGTGCAGGTTTGATCCCTGGCCCGGGAACTTCCACGGATGCAGCCCCCCGCCCCCCGAAAAAAAAGAAAACTCATGGCCCCACCACTGAATTGGCCTTTACCTGGCAGGAGGAACAGTTAATTATATTTTAGGAAGAGGAGTTCCCTAGTGGCCTAGCAGTTAGAGATCCTATGTTGTCACTGTTGTGGCTCGGGTTCGCTCTCTGGCCCAGGAACTTCCACGTGCCTCAGGCATGGCCAAAAAAAAAATTTTTTTTTTAAAGAGAATTTTTTAGGAGTTCCCAACATGGCACAGCAGAAACAAATCTCAGAACCATGAGGTTGCGGGTTCGATCCCTGCTCTCGCTCAGGATTGCCATGGCTGTGGTGTAGGCTGGCAGCTACAGCTCCAATTCGACCCCTAGCCTGGGAACCTCCATATGCCATGAGTGTGGCCCTAAAAAGCAAAAAAAAAAAGTTTAGGAAGAGGAATAACATTTTTTTGTTTGTTTATAAGAATATTTTGGGAAGAGGCAATGATTCTTTGCCACTTTTCTTCCAGCCCCAGCCTCAGTGGACTACTCGATTTGATGGAGACACAGGCCAGGTGGAAGTAATCCTGGAAAGGCCAGAACCCGGGTCTCCTGTGGGAGGTGAGGTCTGCGACTCAAGGCTCGAAGCCCGAGTCTCTCAGGTGGTCAGACATTAGCAACCTGTATTAAAATGCTTCCTGGCAAGTCCCAGGCTTTGTCCAGAGTATGTCAGCTGCTGCTCCCTCACTGTGGGTCCTGCCTCCAAGAACCCACCTGCAGGGTGTGCAGCCAGGCTGCCCTGGATTTGAACCTTGGCCTTGTCCATCTCTGACCACGTGATCTGAGAAAGGCGAACCTCACCAAGTCTATGCCCACAGCCTGTTTATCGGGATGGATAAAGGCGATGTATGAAAGGGCCTCCGACTGTGCTCCGTATGTAGTGGTGCTAGCACTCAGTAAAGGCCTGTCGATGCTTCGCAGCCACTAACCTGTTAAATCCCTGTGGTGCAACAACCCACGAGGTAGGTGCTATCTTTATAACCATGTTTCCAGATAAACTGAGGGACCGAGAGGTAGAGGAGTTTGTCTAAGGATTAAAAATGACAGAGCCAGAATTTCTAGATTGTGGAAATCTGGCTCAGAGGCTAAGCCTTTAATGACTACGTTCTGCTGATCCTCCGTTACTATAGTATTTATAATTTCTCTTGGCAGGAGTGTAATTATTATACTCGTTTGGGAAAATAATCTGTCAATGGGTGTTCATAAATTTTAAAAAGCTCTTATCTTTTGAGGCAGTAATTCCATTTCTGGCAATCAGTCCTAAAGAAGGAATTATACATACATTAAAAAGCCAGCTGGAGTTCCCCCTGTGCTGCAACAGGTGTCTCTGGAGCACTGCGATGCAGGTTCAATCCCTGGCCTGGTACATTGAGTTAAAGGATCCAGTGTTGCCGCAGCTGGGGTGCAGGTTGAAACCAGGGCTCAGATCTGACCCTGGCCGGGAAACTTCTATATGCTGAAGGGCAGCCAAAAAAAAAAAAAAAAAAAAAAAAGCAAAGAAAAAGTGAACTTAAAAAAAAAAAAAAAAACACAGTATCATTCACAGGAGGAAAAAAAAAGAAAAAGGAAACAATACAATTGTCCAGAAAATGTTAATAAATAAAATCATAACGCATCATCTAAATGGACAATTATACAATATGATCATAATATGCAAAATATACATCTAGACTTTTTTTAAAGATTAAGGGAAAAACACTCCAAAATATTATTAGTGGTTAAGCCAATGTGGTGAGATATGGAGTGTGATTTAATATGTTTTTTAAAATTAACTTTACTAGTGTCCTTTCATACAACTGTTCTGCTTTCAGCAACTCCTTCCATGCTGTGTGGAAGGAGTGTGACAAGCGACATGCCAGGTCACGCGGCACGGCTGGAGGGGTTGGGTAGAAGCCTGCAGCAGGAGGTGAGGAAATATGTTCTCTTCTATCAATAAAACTTAGTTCTCGGCTTGATCACCCCAAGCCTGTAGCAGGCTCATGGCCTTTTTCCTCCCTGTGCTAAATATGGTGGTTTGGCGGAAAGAGACACAACTGGGAATCAACAGATTTGGTTGGGTGAAAAAAGAAAGAAAGAAAGAGAAAAGTGCTAGTTATCAGAACCTGGGGCTTCTTAAACCACTGCTGTCCTTATGCAGGAAATAAACCACTGTAAATATCTGCCTCCGAGAAGTCCCGGCCTTTCCTTCTCCCCCATGAGGCCAGCAAGCAGCAGAGCTGGACTGCCCAGCTGTGGCATCTGCCTGTCACAGGTCAGGCTGTCCTTCTCCCAGGGAGCTGTCTCTTAGGGAGAGTCTGGGGGTCTCCCTGTGGGCTGATCCTCCAAGGCTCACAGGCTGCCAGAGGGTTCCAGGAAACTCCCACTTACTTAACCTCTACCCTCAAGGTCAGACACCCCTTCTGATGAAGCTGTGTTTTGTGAGTAATTTTTTGAAGTTACAACATATAGGCTTTACTGTTTGAAAGCGAAGTATTTCATCTGGGGTAAACACAGGGTAAAATGATCACCAAACATCCTGGAGGAAATGATGAAAAACTAAAAAAAAAAATTTTTCTTACATTTTCTCTCTCACTACATTTTCCATTCACCACCTAAAATCTACTCCTTTTTTTCCCATAAAAGTT
Organism: Phacochoerus africanus; assembly: GCF_016906955.1. NCBI lineage: Eukaryota > Metazoa > Chordata > Mammalia > Artiodactyla > Suidae > Phacochoerus > Phacochoerus africanus. Next base: position 124,968,467 of record NC_062549.1, read on the forward strand.
CACACTGAGTATGTTTCTATGAAGAGTCATTTCATGCAGCCCACACAGAAGCTGACACTTTATTCACTCAATCTGTTCTTAGGAACAATGTAAAAATACACATGCGGCGAGGTTAACAATTTTCTTATTTGAAACCCCACCTCTGAACACCAAAGCCGACACCCTCCTCCCTCTTTGGATGTTCGAAATCCTTTATGTAAAAGTTTAATGTAAACTTTTAGAGTGATAAGATACATTTTATAATGTGACAAGATTGAAAGACATCAGTCCCCAAATGTTCGTGAAAGGAAAATAGCGTTTGTCTTCATTTTTGAAAAGCTTCTGAATATTAATTCAAGATCGGGTCTTACTCACAGTGTTAAATCTTATTAATTTGTTTATCTCCAAGTTTCTCCTTTACCTGATTTCCCAGTTTTTTGCATATGCCGGTGAAAAAGCATTACCCACTTTCCATAAATGACGATACCATCACATCTTATTCTGACTTACAGTGTCATTTGAATTTTATTTTGACAGCCTGCTACTTGTTAGAGCAGAAGGGAGACAAATGTACAACCTCACATTTCAGTTATGTCATCACAGAATGATCATGTCTTTTTATTTTCCTTGAATTCATGCAATTTAGAAAAATACAGGTAACTCTTACTTCTGTCTGACTTCACCCCCTCAAATAGCAAATCCAAAGACAAAAATTATAGTTTTTTAATACCATGAGGATAAAACTACAGTGATGTGACAGGGTGTGGCCACTGTCTAAGAAAAAATACTTGGGCATAAAATGAAAACCAGTTCTACGTCTGGTCTTTTATCAAGGTCGAACTTTTCCATAGTTGATTTTGATAGTCTTTTAATTGCTCACTAAGTGATATGAATTCTTTTGGCTTGGGCATTACACAGATACACTATCCAAAACACTTTTTCTAGTATTTCTCAAGAGCCGTAAAAAATACTTATTATGGATCCAGAAATCCCACACCCAGAAAGATATCCTAAAGAAACAATTTAAAATGTGGGCAATGCTAGAGCCAGAAAACTTGTCATTGCATTATTTCAGAGTAAAAAGTGAAAGCAAGCTATATACTAAGACAGGAGTGATTGATTATGGTACTTAGTTGACAGAATCCTTTTTAGAGCAATTGAGAATGATGAAAGAGAATATAAAAGCCAGAAATAGGATTGTCATGATTTTATTTCAATAATTTTTACTATAAAGTAGTTTTTAGTTCAATTAAGAAAATCTGAAAAACAGAGAATAGCAAAAAGAAATATTATCTGATGGAAAAAACAGAATGTACATTTGTATCTGTGATGGGATTACAATTACTTTTTTGTATAGAAGCCAAACAAATATCCTGAAATGTTGTCTTACTGGGGTTTCGTCTTTCATTATCAAACTATAATTATTATAATTTATAATAAAAATTACTTACAAATAAAGCCCCACCTTCCTGTAGACAAAATCCCTTGTCCAGTTTAGAGGATTCTCGTGCCTAATCCCATCCTGTGACTTTTTTTTTCTTTTTCCTGGGTGTATTAAACATTGATTTTACTTTCAATATCTCTCCCACAGCTACTCCTCAGCCACTAGCTCATGGTGTTTGATACAAAAAAGGCATTTCTTATTTTAAAGATGGGTAAACGCAATTCTGAAACAAGTTAGTTATTCATGTAACTGTCCCCAAATAAATCTGTAGAATATCTAGAAGGGAAAATAAATCTTTGATTCATTTTTTATCCCCTGACCTTTGATTGAAAACATCCAAGCCCCTGCAAAGTGCTGTCACAAAGTTTACTTATGTAAAGTCGAATGAATTCAATCAGGACATGGAATGGGGGCCATTAAACAGAGGACACCCCCACTGGGAGCCTTCTTCCCCCAGAGGCACCTGTCAAGAGTGGAAATCCATGGTCTTGCAAGGTTACTAGGTACTCTGACTTAACCGATGAAGCACTGTGGCTGGGAGAGTTGAGCTAACTTGTTGAAGGTCACAGAGCTAGTAACTGGCAGCACAGAGATGGATGCCACAAATGACCGCCCACAAAAAGCCCAGACTCTTTCACCTCCTGATAGCATCAATGTGGGGGTCAGATGATGCCAACATCACAGAAACGTATGCTGGAAATGGGGGCATCACCCTTCTCTGGGGTTTTAGGATCACCCACTCATCCCACACCTCCCGCAAATAGAACAGAGATGGTAACTCTAAGGCTCTGTGCAAAAACAAAGCAAGAGACTTGCAGTGTCCTGTTACAATTTCCTTTTGAAAAATGTCTCAAATGTTTTGTTGTAGGGAAATTCTGATCGACGAGATGCTGCTTGACATAAATGGGCCACTGGCCAGCGTTTGGAAATGTTTGCCCTCTGAGGAAGGTCATTTGTTATTTGGCATCTACAGGTAATTATTGTTCTTTAATAACAATTAGTAAATTGCTGATGCAGTTAACAAATGTAACATCCTTTTAACATCCTTTTTTGGGAAAACCAGTAGTTACAGAAAATTACACTCCTAGCCTACGTCCTGCTTACCATTATTTCAGTTCCAAAGGAACGTTTCAAGGGAGGGGAGTCTTCCTAACTTTAAAAAAATGTGTCCTTTTGGGGGGGGTGTCTACCTCCTTTCACTTAGGTAGTAAGTGAAAGGCAGCCTGGAGCAGTCAGGTTCATTCTTTCATCATTTCCAGTCCTGGCTCTTCCCTGTGCCTTGGCCAGTTTCTTCACCGCTCTGGGGGCCTCTCTTCTTCCCTTTCTCTTCCGTTCCCTTTGAGCATCACCTTTCAACACTCTAACCTGGGAGATGGCCCGATCTCCAGAGGTGAATATTTTTAATGTGCATGTATTTATCTGAATTGGTAATCCATGCACAGAGTTCACAACCTAAAAGATGCAAAGGGGGCGCCACCCTCCTCCCACCTGCTCCTTTCTGGGTGTCCCTGTCCCAGTGCCCCATTTTATTTTGCAAAGTCAGAGGCTGTGAAGGAAACCAAAACAAAAAACAAAGGAACAGAAGGCCCAGATGACTAGATTTACTTGGAATGACAAGGAGTTATCCTAAGGTGATTATTTGTCTCCTTCAGAGTCGCCTCATGTTTTCTGAGACTTGAGACAACACTCAACTCAACTACTAACTAGTCACAGTGCCTTTTCAGGGAATTTTGGCTTTGAACTTGCTAATGTGCAAAGGAAGTGTTTCAGTCACCTCTCTAGACCTTGGCTGATGATAAGTTTTCTTTGGTCCCATTTATTATTTTTTAGAAACTTTTTTTGTCTCTCTTTTTTGCTATTGTAGAAGATAGAAGGAAAAAAGAAAGATGTGTTTTCCACTTTAAGATTTTTATGCCTCAGGCCAGAACAAAGCACACAAATAAAAACTTTAGCGAAACGGCCTTAATTTCCCTTCAGCTAATTCAGCATTTGTAATCGTCTGATTAAGAGTGCTTCCTTCTGCATTTATTTATGAAGAAGTGTGGTGAGCACATGAAGAGCAGGGTGAGGAGGACACTAGTCAGACAATTAAGACGTGTGTAAGGGCCCGCCTCTGGCACATAGTGGGTGTGCAGCCCCTGCCGTCTAACTTATTGAAAGCCTGCTTGAAGCACCGCAACAGTAACCACGTTTTCCACAAACCTTTAGATTTACAATGCAAATGAAAAATCTCTTCTTAAAACCTCTCAAAGGACTTTTATGTCCATGCCTCTTGGATTAATTAAAAAAAAAAAAAAAGTTCATGATTTTACGAGATCTAAGGCGCGCCACTCCCTTCAGCTGGCATCTGACCAGGGAGATTTCTTGTGCGGGAACTAGTGACCCCACTCTACCTCAATTCATTTAGGAAAGTAACGACAGCGGTCTCTCTCCCCATGAGCAAAGAGCCGAGGCTTCAAGCACACACCGCAGGCCACACGCTATGGACCAGGTCACAGTCTGGCGTTGGAGGTGGCTGCATTTGTTGATTTACGGGGGAGCTGTTAATTTTTTCCTGTTCTACCGGAATCAGTTAGTCGATGCCACGCGTTCATCCACTCAGGGCACAGACGTTTGCTGCAAGCCCACCGGGGACAGGATGCTGCCGATCCGGCGCCTGCCCTCGTGGAACACACCATCCCGGCCCAGCCTGACTTTTCCAGCTACGGGCAGGGCGGTGCTCTTCTGGTGCCTGCGTTGTCCTCAGGCGGTGGTGCAGCCTGCGCCCGGGTCCGGCTCTCGCAGGCTCGGCCCGGCGGGGCGGGGTCAGCCGAGCGGCCTCCGCCGCGGCCCCCGCGCGCACCCGGGCCGCGCGGTCTTTCCTTTCGCGGCTCCGACCCCCGGAAACCAGCCGCGGGCTGAGCGGCCGGGCCGAGCGCGGGAGAGCGCGGCGTGGGGAGGGCGCGCCCGGCCGCCCAGCCCGGCGCCCGCGGGCCGCGCCGCCAGCGTCCTCTCGGCCGGGGGCTCGGCGCTCGCCCACCTCTTCCAAATTTAACCATTACCTAAATCCGAAGGGAAATGAGCAAACCTCTGGGATTGGGTGTCAAGGTATTTTCAGCCTCGTTGGGCGTATTTATCCTGAAGTGTTTCCACAACAAGCTATTTCGGGGCCGCGGGGCAGGTTTCGCTCTGCGGACGCCGCGGCCACTCGCTGGGCTCCAGGCCGGCGGCACCGCGGGCCGGTGATTCACGGCCCAGACCCCGGGGGCGGCGCAGCCCAGGCAGGCGGCGGGGTTGGGGGGGTGTCCCGGGCCAGCTGGGCGGGGAGGCCTCCTCGGAGTTGGGCGCTCCCACCCCCGGAGCTCCAGTCAATCTGTGTCCTGAATCAGTGACTGCTTGTCGCTGCGGAAGTCTCCCAGGAGCCAAGAATAGTGCTCTTCTTTCGAGTCACGTCTAGTGCCCGGGCCCTGCCGGTCTCCCCATCTCCCGCTGTCCCGCAGAGGAAAATCGGGGAGGGCGGCAGCGAAGGCCGGGCCCCCTGCCGCCTGCTATCTCCTTGCGCAAAGGAGGAGCGCGCCCCGCCGCCCGACTGGGGCTGGGGGGGGGGCAGGTCTGACACGGCTAAGCGAGCTACTCCTTAACGCTCAGGAAGTGAAGCTTGTGGTTTTGGGGGCTGAGCTCGGAAGGAGATTTAAAAAAAGAGAGAGAGCGAGACAGCGCGGTCTTTCCCGAAAGCAACTCAGTTTGAAAACTCGGAGCGCGGTGCCCGCGCCCTGACCCCGCAGGTAGGTCCGCGGCGCCTCTTTCCCTGGCGGGGGCGGCCGCGGGGGCTGGCCGGGCACCCGCCCTGAGGGGGCGATCGGAGGGCGCAGCTGGGTTCCCACCCCCACCCCGCAGCTGTTCAGGAACCCAAAGAGCTCTATTCTCTAGGTCCCGGGCGCGACCCGCACGACGGGGCTGGGAAGCTGGCGCAGGGGACGCCCGCCAGGCGGATTGGTGGTTCTGCAGGGGAGTGGGATCTACCGGGAAGGAAACATCTGGTGGGGAGGCGGTGGCAAATGGGCTCTGGAGGCTGCCCCCTCCGCCCCTCCAGCTCCCGCCTTCCCAGGCCATGACCGTGAACACAGGCCCCGCCGGCCCGCGTGCCCTGCGGGGCCGCCCCGCCCCCGGCTGCCAGCTGCTGCGAGAGGTCGCCTTCCCACGCGCTCAGCCCTACCACCCCTCTACCCACTCCACCCTCCCAGGAACGGACAGAGCCAGCCGGGATGAGAAAGAGGCGCGGGGTTGTGGCTCCTGCTGGGAGGCCGCTTCCGTGCACGCCTGATCCCGCGCGGGCACAGCCGGCCCAGCCGCAGCGGCGGCACGGACAGCTCACCCCCTGTCTCCCTTCCCCCGTCCCGCTCTGTGTCAACGCAGACCCAAGCCGCAGGAGGGCCCTCAGGACCTTTTCACCCCGTATGCCTTTTCTTCCGAGTTTTATGGTTGTTTTCAGTAACAGGGTTTTGCGTTCGTGGTGTCTGAGAGCGGCTCACGCCGGGGCGCAGAGGAAACCGCGTCCTAAGGCAGCGGAGCGCCTGGAAGCCTCCTGAAGCCCCTGTCCCAGGGGCTGACCCGGACAGACGGGCGCCTCTCTCACCCCTAGGGGGCTTCTGACGTTTAGGACGCAGGAAACATCCCTTGGACTCCGCTGCACGTCCCAGCGGTCTTTTCTCCCAAGCCTGTCCCCCTCCTCCTCCAGGGAGGAGGGCACGGTGGGGCGCGGGGCAAGAACTCGTTTTGATTCCGGAGCGCCGACCTTTAGACCTAGACCCTGTCCTGCATCTTGCCCTGGGAGACGCACGGTTCCTACGCCGGCAGAATAAACCGCGCGAAGCCCAAGGGGTGGGGGGGGTCCTGGCCCGGCCCGGGATCCCCAGAGCCCTCGTTTCTGAACTAAGACCACCGAGAGCGGCAGCTCGTTCGTGAACCCGGCCCCCGGTCGTCTTCACCCCGAGAGGAAGGCAGATTCGTTATCCCCACACCTCCCCGAGCCGGCCTGGTCCCGCCTCCGGAGCGAGCCCGGGGCCAGAGCTGTAGGCGCTGCCCCGCCTCCCCCCGCCGGAATCAGGTTTCGACCCCAGGATTAGGTGAACTGATTGGGGGGTTAATGAGAGCGGCGTAGCGGGCAGCTAGCTCCCTTTCAGGCCCGCGCCCCATCCCCGCTCTCTGGCTGCCAGAGCAGCCTGCTCTCTCTTGCGTCCTCTAAAGTGTTGGTTTTCCGCGGACTCCCGGACACCGTGCGTTTCCCATCCGTCGCGCGCGAATCCGGCTCGACTTCCCCAGAGCGAGGGTTTTGGTGAGCAGAACGGAAAGTGCTTTTTCCTGAGACTTGGTTTCCGAGGTTAGGTCTCCACGGTCTGGGGTGTTTGGCCCAGCACCCTGCCTGTTCGCTCCGCACGCGCGTCTCCAGGCCCGGTTTTTCTCCGCGTGTGGCACTAAACTGGGGTGATTAAGATCACCGAGAAGCGAGTTCTTCCCGGGCCGTCATTTGTCCTCTGCCACCTGTTCCCCTCCCTTCCTGCCTTTCTCCAGCCTTTGCTGCTCCCAGTCCTTCGGCTGCTGTCCCCTCGACCCTGCCTCTGCCCCTCTTTCACTCCAGTCTGTAGCTGGCTCTTCGAGGGCTTGGCTCTTTGCCTCGATCGGGTCTGCGACGCTCCACACATCCCCGCCCGCCCCCACCTAAACTGATTCTTGAGTTGACGCCTTCCCTCCCAGCCCCAAAGCAGCCCCAGACAGGCAGAGAGCGGGGTAAATAGCTGCATTGGGGACTTTGGCTTTCCGAGGGTTTGATTGCCGAGCGAGTTTTGCTAGGGAAGGGGAGGGGCGAGGGGCGTGGGCAGGGCAGAAGGAAGAGGCCCGAGTCTGGGCCGGGGGAAGGGTTTACGGAGGAGCTGTGGCGGCGGCGGCAGGGCTCGCGCCACCTGTCCGAGTGCCACCTGGTGAGCGCGGCGCAGCGGGGCCAAGCCCCTCCTCCCGCGGGCCTTCCTCCCTCCTCGCCAGCCCAGGCTCACTCTCCGCTCGGCTGCAGGGGCCCCGGAGCGCGCTGACCCACCCGCGTTTCCACCCTGTTCTCCTCTCGCAGGTCTCCGCCTGGTTGGGGCTGAGCAAGAACCCGGGGGACGGTGGGCTGACGGCGGCTCCAGGAACCCTTGGAGCGGAGTGGGGAGCGCACCCGACCACCATGCCGCGTTCGTTCCTAGTCAAGAGCAAGAAGGCTCACAGTTACCACCAGCCGCGCTCTCCGGGACCCGACTATTCCCTCCGCCTGGAGAACGTACTGGCGCCAGGCGGAGCAGGTGCGGGGCGCGCGCGGCCGGGCGGGGCTGCTCTCGGAGCCATCGATCTGCGCCCCGCCACCCCATCCCCCAGGAACCGGGAAGGGCGGTCCCGGCGCCCCTCTGCTGCCTTTTTGGTTCTCTACCGTTCCGGTTCCTTTCGGGCTTGTCGCCTAGGTGCCAAGCCCTCTAGGCTCCCGCCCTTGGGTCCGAAAGGGTTCCGTCCAGGGTTGGGGGAGAGAGGAGGGAGCCCGGGTGCCCCAGTCTGGGGGGGGGGCGCCGCTTTAGAATCATCGGGCCCGACCTGAGCCCCTGTCCCGCCACCTCTCCGCAGACAGCACCTCGAGCACTGGCGGGGCGAAGGCGGAGCCCCGTGGCCGTTTGTCCCCCGAGTCTCAGCTGACCGAGGCCCCGGACAGAGCCTCCGCGTCCCCCGGCAGCTGTGAGGGCAGTGTCTGCGATCGGAGCTCAGAGTTTGAGGACTTCTGGAGGCCTCCGTCGCCTTCTGTATCTCCAGGTAGGGACCTGCTGGGGCCCCGTGGCGAGGGATGAATCGGCTCGGCTTTGGGCCCAGAAATGCTAAATGGGTGGCACAGTGTCTTTCCGAGAGGAGGGAGTTTATTCTTGAGCCCCGCGGGGAGGCATCGGCTTCTCTGGGACAGGGGCAGCCTGCCCGGTGGGGTCTGCCGCCTGGATCCGAGGCGGCGGGACCTGGGCCCCTCGTCCCAACATTCGTTTGGCCAGAGCCAGTGGGTGAGAGAAAATAAGGAGTCTTCTCCTCGGGCAGCAACGCTTTCTGACCCAGAGCTAATTGTGCAGAAAGAGCTGGGATCCCAGAATCCAGACCCCCGAGTCTCAGCTGGGCAGTCTGAGAGGAAAATGTCTTTGCCTTTAAAAATAAAGCTCGCTTCCATGGCCTTGGGTCCAGCAGACCCGGGACGAAAGCAGCGCGGGATGAAAATCTCGGCTTTGCACTAGGTCTTCGCCGGCACGGATTGGGGGCCTATTTCATTTTTCGTTCTGCGGGCTTGGCCCAGCTTGGGGACCAGCCCGTTGGTTTCATTTCCAGCCAGCAATCAAGTTTCGTGCAAACGGAGTGACTGCACGTTGGGTAGGGGCGAACCTCCGGTGGTTCCGGCGGTGGGGACCGGGGAGCGCAGAACATCAGGATTCTGCCCAGAACCGGTTATTTCCAGATTTCTTTACCAGTTTTTAAAGATATCCCCAACCCCATCCCACACTCAAGTTCATCGACTTGGCTAAAACCCTGGTGCCCGCGAGTGCATCTGGGAGCCAGCGACCCGAGGGCTCTTCTTGGCTGTGGGGGACCCTGCCCTGCAAAGACTGGGCGCCGCCGGAATCTCCGACGGTAACCCGAAATGCAGCTTCTCCTTGAAGCGGCTGTCCTAGACCGGAGTCTGCGGTGTGGGTGATCAGAGTTGCAGATGCGTATTTTACTTAGGGAAGAGTATACACTGGGTATCCACCTGGCTTTTAGCAAAATTCACATGGGTGGGAGGGCAGGAGGTCTTGAATTTGGAAAGCTGGTCTCCTTGGTGGTGGTGGCTAAACCTTAAATGGTAAATAATTCTCTGAGAAATTCGTGCCCCCCACCCCCGTCAAACTATGACAGGAATGGGAATGGGGTGTGTCTGGCTGGCATTTCAAGTCCCAGGCCCCCTTCCTGCTGCCCCTTTGCCACCTGCACTGGGCATGAAGTAACTCTGAGACATGTAAACACCTTCCCGCTTTTTTCCCCAGACAGATGTGTCTTGGGTAGGCTGGACCGCGTTTTCTTGGTTCTTTCCCTCCCTCCTTACTGATCCCAGGAAAGACAAAGGGCGGAGTGGGAACACGTAGGGTCCGGGAGAGCGCCGCACTGGGCCTTCTGCCCACCAGCTGGGTCCAGGGCCGGAGCGGCCGCCGCCTTCTCCTCCCGCGGAGGTCGGCTCTGCCCAGAGCGTTTCCGCAGCGCGGCGCGCCTCCTTGCTGCTCTATGGGGCCGCCAGATGTGCTGTCCAGCCAGGAAAGACCTGAAGGTCGTGCGCTTCGCTGCCCTGGCACGGAATTTACCTCTCTCCTCACCCGATGTCATTTGAAGTTCCCGTGGGCCGCCCTGCCGCCACCAATGGTCCTCGAGGTCCCAGGGTCGCGGCGGGCATTTGCACCTGGGGGCACCTCTGGCCCCCGGCGCGACGCCCGGCGCACCGAGTGCTGCACAAGGGCTGGGGGCCTGGCGGTCAGCGGACGGTCTTGAGCCTGAGCTGACCCGACTCCGTCTTGTGCCTCCGCAGCCTCGGAGAAGTCGGTGTGCCCGTCGCTGGACGACGCTCAGCCCTTCCCCCTGCCCTTCAAGCCGTACTCGTGGAGCGGCCTGGCGGGCTCCGACCTGCGCCACCTCGTGCGGAGCTACCGGCCGTGCGCGGCCGTGGAGCGCGGCGCCGGCCTGGGCCTCTTCTGCGAGCGCAGCCCGGAGCCAGGCCACCCCGCGGCGCTGTACGGCCCGGAGCGGCCTGCGGGCGGCGCGGGGGTCGGGGCGCCCGGGGGCGGCAGCGCCGGAGGCGGCGCGGGCCTGGGGCTCTACGGCGACTTCGGGCCCGCGGCGGCAGGACTGTACGAGCGGCCGGCGGCGGGCGGGCTGTACCCGGAGCGCGGCCACGGGCTGCACGGCGACAAGGGCGCCGGCGTCAAGGTGGAGTCGGAGCTGCTGTGCACCCGCCTGCTGCTGGGCGGTGGCTCCTACAAGTGCATCAAGTGCAGCAAGGTGAGGCTCCCGCGCGCCCCGGCTTCACCGGCCCCGCGCCCGCGCCCCCGGCCCGCGCCCAGCCGGCGTGCGCGCCCTCGGCCCCGCTCAGCGGCCCTCTCCCCGGCCCCACCCGCCTCAGGTGTTCTCCACACCGCACGGGCTCGAGGTGCACGTGCGCAGGTCCCACAGCGGCACCAGACCCTTTGCGTGCGAGATTTGCGGCAAGACCTTCGGGCACGCGGTCAGCCTGGAGCAGCACAAAGCCGTGCACTCGCAGGTAAGCGCGGGGCGCATGGCCGCGCGCCGCCCTGCTCGGATCCTCGCGTCCGGGCATCTTCTGCTTCTCGGTGCAGCGCTGGCCGCTCTCCGCCCGGCCGCTTTCTCCTTGGACTTCCCCCACCTGCCCCTTGTCGCCTCCGCCATGTCCCCTTGCTCAGAGGTGGGCACGCAGGGAAAGGCGGGTGGTGGCCGACGCAGGCCTCGAGGCAGCCCTAGAGTGTGGTGTCCCATCCTCGTGAGCCTGCAGGATGGGATCCCGATCCTTACTTTGGGTTTGAGAGGGGCTTGCCATGGACTCTTGCAACCGATGTAGCAGATTTATTAGCTTCGTTTCTTGGCCTCCTTTCTTTCCACCAAATGGCTGTCATTTAACCTGCATCGGCCCCCACGCCTACCGGAAAAGAAGGAATCTCAGCTCACTTAGAGCGTCCAGCATTTGCCCCGCTGTCTTTTCCCTTATAAACGATTGTTTGCCCAACTTCCAGGGACTAGGCACGTGAGGATCCAGTAGCACACGGGTCCCTGACAGGACCGCCCCCCCCCCCCCCGAGAGAGGACAATTTAGCTGCGAGATGGAGGGGAGAGGAGCAAAGTAACTATGCCAGGAGAATGCTTCCAGACAGACTTACTGACAAGGAGAGCACTCCCCCCTCTCCTTCCACCCCGCACCGGCTGTGGGGGTAGCAGGTTTGGGGAGGAGCATCTCGAGTGACTGAGGTCTAAGCCTCCGGGGGAGCAGGGTGGAGAAGTGTTTGCAAATGGGTGTCACAAAGGGCTGGGTGGGGATGCGTTTTCTGCCCTGGGGTGTGGAGGGTTGTGGCTGCAAAGTGTTCGGGTGGGAAAAAGTGTCGAAGGCGTAGAGGATATGGTGGAAGGGGTGGAGGCTGGAAAGAAATGGGGAGGAAAGAGGATAACGGGCGGCTGCGTGGAAGGGGAATCCGAAGGAAGAGACCCTGGCTTCGGGGATTTCAGGGTCAGCGGGGAGGAGAATGGCAGCCTAGACACTTGCAGGAGGAAGGCCGCGTCTGTCTCTCTCTCCGCAGGAACGGAGCTTCGACTGTAAGATCTGTGGCAAGAGCTTCAAGAGGTCGTCTACACTGTCCACACACCTGCTCATCCACTCCGACACGCGGCCCTACCCCTGTCAGTACTGTGGCAAGCGGTTCCACCAGAAGTCGGACATGAAGAAACACACCTTCATCCACACAGGTGAGCTGAAGGCTCTCGCGTCTAAGGAACAACACCTGGTGAGGGGTGGGAGGCGGGGGCATGGGCCAGCAGGATTCACTTTCTCTGTGAGCTTCCGGCCCCAGAATAGGTGCAGGCGTAATCACTGCAGTGTGTTAAAACCAGGGGGCAGATGCTCTTCGGTTCATTTACATACGTGATTCCCCCCAGAGTTGGGGGCTGTGTCTGAAGAAGCTCTCAGCAGGTCAGCTGCAGGTTCTCTGTCCTGGCAAAGAATAGTTTCCTCTAGTTTTAGCAGCTGCTCCAACTGCTGCCTGCTCCAGGTGAAATATGAAGCTCCAGGGTCCTCCCAGAGCTGGCTTGCAATGTTTACCTAGTGACTGCGACTTTCCCTAGGGTGGCCACCCAGCCTTTGGGGGAGGGACTTAGGTGTGGCCTCTTGGCTGCGTTTTTAGGAGTCAGACAGCTCATTCTGATTGAGCAGGGAAAACTGGTAAGTACTACTAGCCTTTTTCTGCTAAGTACTTTTTCATTGCTTTATCTCACGTTATACTCACAACACCTCAGGGAGAGAAAGACTCTTCTTTACCCCCGATTTAGAGATGAGGAAAGTGAGGCACAGCAGGGTTAGATAGCCTTCTCGGGTCGTAGTGCCAGCAAGTAGTAGGGCCAAGACTTAAATTCAGGTCTGTCTGCTCTCAGATGTGTACACTCTTGACCTACTGTTTATTATATTCTGTTTTCAGAGTCAAGGGGATTGGTGGGTATTAGAAAATTTCTGTTCATTTATTGCCCTTTTCATGATACCAGCGAGTTCGCCCCCAGAGTGATCATTCCGTACCTATCATAATGCTTGATAATTTACAAAGTGTCATTCGAGTCTCACTGCCATCCCATAAAGTAGAAGGAGCTGCTCTTACCATCCTGAAACTCAGAGAGATGGAATGATTTACCAAAGGTCAGACTGCGAGGAAATCATAATAGGGCCGTGGGATGCTCTGGCTTCCAATCCTGGGCTCTTCCTGGAACACTTTGATTGCGTGTAGGTGGTGGTTTTCATGCCGGGACCACTCTCTTTAATAGTCAACCAGACATGGACACGAGACCTAGACTTTGATTTCAGAACATGAATACCACTGACAATAAGTTGCAGGGTGTTCCAAACAACCACCCCAGGTATTAATAAATATGCTTGGGGCAGCGTAGATGCCCCATCAGAAAACCTAGAAAAAGACCCTACTGTCAACATTGCCCTCTTGCCTGAAATTTCCACGGAACTCACTCCTTCTGAGTAAAGGGGCCCAAGACATTTACCAAGATGCAGCTAGGATCCTGACGGCAGGAAACATGAAGCTCTTACCGAACATTCCCATGGCAGCTAGGATTCGTTTCTCAGATTTGTCTGACCCGAAAAGGATAGGAGAAGTTTTGACGAGTGGCTCCTTATCAAGGAAATCTGAAACATGAAGATAGAAGGGAGAACAAACAGCAAGAGGAACAAGGGTTTCCTCAAAAACAACTTCACCAATTTGGTGTTCCCTCCCTGCCCCCTTCCCCCCAGGCCAACCCCTGCTGAGGCTGTTTGGAAAATCGAGTCACCTCCCCAGATGTTAAGCAGCACTTGAATGGGAGCGGGAGGGGGGAACCATCCCTTTTCTATCTGCTCCTTATTCATCTAAGCTGAAGCGTCGCTGGTAGATAAGGAATCCTGTGATTAACCTCACAAAAAGAAAGTAAAATCAAGATAGAAAAAGGATCAGCTGCCTTAAGAAATCCTTTGCGACCGAGAAGTGAATTTGTTTAAAGAGGAGACTTTGCGAAATGCCCACAATTCGGATCCATTCTCTTGGGCTCCCAGAGCAAGAAGGAAAACAGGCTCGCGGTCCATGCAAACCAACACCCACTTGGAAACTCAGATTTGCAAACTTCCTCTCAATGAGGGCAGAGTCACATGGTGTGAAAAACAGCACGCCCACCCCCGCCCCCGCCTGCCCTGCGCTGAACATCTGCTGTGGAGGCTCTCGGCTTCTCAAGGCCCGGGAGTCCTCCTGGGGTGGATTCAGCGGCAAGGCTGCGGAGGGCACGTGGCCTCGGCTCTGTTTCCGTTTAGCAGGAAACGGTTTGAAGCTTCTGGCTGGGAACCCCCAGCCCAGAGAGCCTCCCTTTCGCCCGGTTGCAGTCCCGGCTTCCCAGGCCACACGTGTCACCCTCCAAGCTGCTCGAAGGCCTTAGACTGTGGTGCCAGCAGGTGCTGCCAAGAGCACGTGAGTCACCGGGTCCCCTCTGGCCTGAGCAGAGACTCACGCTTCCTCCCTCCGCCCCTCCCCTCCCTGTAGGTGAAAAGCCCCACAAGTGCCAGGTGTGCGGCAAGGCCTTCAGCCAGAGCTCCAACCTCATCACCCACAGCCGCAAGCACACAGGCTTCAAGCCCTTCGGCTGCGACCTGTGCGGGAAGGGCTTCCAGAGGAAGGTGGACCTCAGGCGGCACCGGGAGACGCAGCATGGGCTCAAGTGAGCACCCCCTGGCCGGCCGCGGGCGCGGGTCCCACAACACTACGGAGGGCAGCCTCCCCCACGGGCCACCTGCCACTTCTGCAGCTTCCCCCCCATCCCAACCGGGGGTCCCCCTTCCCCTTCCTCCCTGGAACCGCCAGAGGTTCAGCCTGGAGTGGGAACCCGAGGCCTCCCTGGGCTTTAGACTCACCGAAAAGGCCCCTCTCCCCGGGGGGCCTCCGAGTCAGGAGGCGGTCAGCTGAAACCTTGGGCCTCAGGGCCCCTCCTACTCCCAGCCCTGGGAGGGGAGGGAAGGCCCTGTCTTCAAGCCTGTGAGCCCCCCATGTGTACCCTAGGGGGGAAAAAAAATGGTATTTTTACTTTGATGAAGTTTCTAAATGTTTTTAGCTCTTCGGGAGTTTATTATATTTGTCAATACATATTTATTAGAGTGATGTTTTAAGTTAATAAAGTATTAAGACTCTTACATATTGCTTTTCATTGAGGCAGGGAATTTGGGCAAGACCTTGGTTTGGGTCTGCAGGGGGAGTTGGCACTGAAGCTGCGGCTGAAAGTAAGGCAGACAAGCCAGCATCCCGGGAGAGGAAGAGCCAGTTGCTCACTTTTCACATGCTTTTTCTGCTCCTCCTGTGGCTGAGATCCTTCTTTCTTAACAGAAAAATGAGGTAGACAAAGCTGAGCTCTGGCCGTGCCACTCCCTGCTGGCCTGCCCGTACACTGGATCTTTATTCTGAGAGCTTCAGGGGTTTTACAGGCCAGGAGGCTCCCAGGTGAATAAAGGCATCACAAGCCTCCTGTCTGGAGGTGGAGTCTTAGTCCGACTCCATCACCAACATACCCTGTGATTTGGGCAAATCCTCTGACCTTCCTGTTTCTGGGTTCCCTTGACCATGAAATGAAGACATGGTTTTATCATCCCGGTCCAAACCAGTTTTGATTCTGCGGAGACCAGAGGAGAAAGAGTACCGAGCTTCAGCTGCCTCACCTAAGGCAGGTTCTAAATCTGAAGGCTGATGAGGGGCAGTAAAATTGGGACCTGGGAGTTCCTGCTGTGGCTCAGCAGGTTAAGAACCTGACTAGTATCCATGAGGTTGTAGGTTTGATCTCTGGCCTCGCTCCATGGGTTAACAATCTGGCATTGCCATGAGCTGCAGCATAGGTCACAGATGCGGCTTGGATCCCACATTGCTGTGGCTGTGGCATAGGCCAGCAGCTGCAGCTCGGATTTGACCATGAGCCTGAGAACTTCCATGCTACAGGTGCAGCCCTATAGGAATAGGAAAGTAAAAATGGGATCTGAATTATTTCTGGCTCTTTCTCATCTGAGAGAATTTCTGGCATAAAGCAGCTCTTTCTTTTTTTTTTTTTTTTGTCTTTGTCTTTGTAGGGCCACACCTGTGGCATATGGCGGTCCCCTCCCAGGCTAGGGGTTGAATCAGAGCTGTAGCTGCTGGCCCACACCCCAGCCAGAGCAACAAGGGATCTTTGACCCATGGAGTAGAGCGAGGTCAGGGATCGATCCCCTGTCCTCATGGGCGCTAGTCAGATTCGTTTCTGCTAAGCCACGATGGGAAGGCCTAAAGCTGTCCTTTAAAAGAATGAAACCAGAATAAGGTCCTGGTCTAAATCCCAGCCACCTGTACTCCTGCTGACATCTCCCAGCCAGGGTATGCGTGGCCCGCGGTGACCGTCAGCAGGTTGTCCATTTCTCCTCAAGTCAATTTCGCCCATATTGCTTGCGCACCCGGTGTGTGCCTGGCACCTGTCTAGGTGCTGGGGAAATACATCAGTGATCAGAGTTCTGCGGAGCTTCATATATTTGGTCATTGCTGACTCTGCAGCTCCCAGAACAGTGCCCGACACACAGTAGGACATCGATAAATATTTGTCGAGATGGTACGTGAATCAGTAGAGAATGAATTCCTGCTGCAGTCTGGCGGGCTCTGCACTCTACAGCACAGAGGGAAGAGAAATTGCTTGAGGGCCAAGGAAGCGAATCCAACACCTAGGACTCTCTGTGGGTGGGTGGCTAAGGGGCGCTTTGACCATGTTTTTCTCTGGTCTCCCCAAATCTCAGTGCTTGGCTGCCTTCCCCTGGTTTTCAGCACCACGTCTTTCCAAGTCAGTGTACCCCCATTCAAAATTGCAATCTGTTCATTCTAAAATGCAGTTTAAGATGATTTTCCAGAACTGTTGGGAGAGCAGTGGCGGCATCCAGGAACCTCTGCCGAGTGTCCTGGGAAACGAAGTGCCCCGTGAGTAAAGATCACAAAACCTTCTCACAGGATTCGGCATATGCACCCTGGTTGGTTATTTCCAAACTGGTTTGAAAAGAAGTTACACTGGGGGGTAAGTAGAACTCACGGAAAGCTAATTGGTTGCTTTTTCCTGTTTTTCCCTATGACATTTAGAACTTCGGCCGGTTGTCATAAGCCTCGTCTATGCTGTACACGTGGAATTTTAATTCTGATGTTACTGGTATGCTTTTCGGAGGAGGCATTTCTCTTGCTATCCTCCGTTCAGAATCAAAACAAATTACTGCGCCTGTTCCTGTGTGAAATTTGAAGATTGCAACTATCTCTCTTAACGTTATTACTGGACTCCATTAAAAATAGATCGTGAATATTCCATGTCACATTATTCATGAGGCAGGCCCTATGCCTTTTGTCCGCCGGAGTAACAGGAGAAAGAGTAAGGAGAGACACCAGGGCACACCTTTGTTTCTCTCACTGAATTTTTAATAACCCCTCCAGCCAGCCAGTTGGTGAAGCTCAGCTCTTGCATAAAAGTGGAAAAGCGCAGCTCCCTCAGAGCAGAGCAGCCCTTTCAGAGGCTAATTTGAGTTTGCGTTCATCCACATTAGAGATGATCAAATTACCTATCAAGTGTGCCGAGCTATCAGGATTCAGGCCACGTAAAAGGGGACTTTCACCTGATTGGTGTGAGGCAGGGCTGGAGCAACTGCGTTTGAAAAGCCCCGCCTTCATTAGAGGCATCACGAAGCATCACCCCGGGTGAGTTCTCCACCACCCGTGCTCTTGAAAGTTGGGTGTTGGTAGTGATTGGCCCTGCATCGTTTTGTCATGTGCCTGTTTGTGTGTTTAACAGAAATGAATTTCTGGAGTCCTAGCTGTTTAAATCTCTGCTGCTGTATTTATTGTTTCTAAAGTAGAAACTTGCCAGGAAGCACACGCGACAGGTGTTCATGACCACGTAGTCAGCATTTCATTCAGTCAGTTTTTGTTTAAAAAAAGGAATTTCATCCCAAGCCCTTCCATCTTAAAAGTTTATGTTAATGTTTTCTAGTGTTCCTTTGCAGTCGACACACATGTGTGCGTATTTATGTATTTTTTTTACCCTGTGATCAGTGTATGTCTAGATAGCTCTTTTATGGATCGAGTGGTAGTGTGGGCACATACTTAAAACGGAAACATTTCTGTTTTGCAGTGAGAGTTTTGACCGTTTTTATGGTTAAATGTTATTCAAATCTTAGTATTTATTAGGAATTTTATCCGTCATTAAGATAAAGTCTTCTGAAATTTTATTTTAAAGTTATTCACTTTCAAAATAAAGCATGTCAAGCGTATGGGAGATTACAGAGAATAACATAATCAGCAGTGTTTTGCCATGTTTCTTTCCGATTTTATTTTTAACATCAAATATTAAAGACAGTTGAATACCTTCTAGAATGTGTTTCTTTCTCACCTCGGTCCCTTTCTTTCCTCAGGAGCATCCACTGTACCAACATTGGTACGTGCCATCATCACCATGAATATTTTTATGCTTTTGCTTATATATATTCTTCCCATAAACAACATATAATATCATTTAGATATGTTTACTTAATATAAATGGTATCCTAGTGTATATATCCCTCTGCACGTTTTTTCCTCAACATTCTGGTTTTTTCTTTTTCTTTTGAGATTTATCCTTGTAGGTACATGCAGTTTTGTGCAGTTATTTTAACTGCTTCGTATGGAATTCTATTGTGTGAATTGGTGATTAATTACTTCTTTCCCTGTTGGGAGAGTTTTAGTTATTTCCAATCTTCCTGATCACAGACAATTGTGGTGCCAGCCACCTTTCATGTATCTCCTTGTGAAAGAGATTCTTCAGGGCATGTTCCCGGGAATGGAAATGCTGGATGTTTTTACTCAGCTGCTCTCCAAACGTTGTGCCTGTTTGCATTCCCATCGACAGCAGGAGAGAATTCCCGTTGCTCCAGGTCTTAACCAGCCCTTGGCGTTGTCAGATTTTAAAAATGTTTGCCAGTCTGGTGGATGTGAAATGCATGTAATCTGCATTTCCTGATTCCTAGTGAGGCTGAGAATCTTTTCATAAGTTTATTGCCCTGACTGGTCTCCTTTTCTGTGAAATGCTTGTGCATGGGCTTTGTCCATTTTTTGATTGGGTTGCTTGATTTTTATCATTTCTTTTCTCAGGTGTCCTAGGTACTCATGTTTTAGTTAGTTAAGTGTGTTGCCCACACTCCCAGTCCATGGCCTTTTCATTGTGGTCCAGGAGATTTGTTTGTTTTGTCTTTGTGTCAGTGTGGTAAAATGTATCGGTTCCCTTATGCTTTTATCTTTTATGTCTTAATTAAGAAACCTTCCCCTAATGGGTAATCATGAGTTTATCACCTGTATGTTCTCCGTGAAGCATTAAAAGGCTTGCTTACAACATTAGCTCTTGAAACCCCGTGTAGGTAGATGATATGAAATAGGATCTAATTAAACACTTTTCCCCACACGGATAAGCAGTGACTACGAAATTTTGTACTGCAAATGACAGTCTTTTCCCTCTGATTGTAATGCCACTTTGTCATCGTATGTCAAGTTTCTAGTTCTGGATAGTTCTGCTCCTGGGCTTCCTGATCTGTTCCATTGATCGTTTTTGTCTGTCTCAATGCCAAAGCCATGTGTCTCACAAACTCTTAGTAGCTAGTAGGGAGGGCCTTCCTCTGAGCTGCTGCTTCCTCTTTAGGAGTGTCTTGGCTACCTTTGGCTCTTGGCTCTTGCTCTTGAAAAACTCTGCTGTAATGTTATTTGTACTGCACTTATTTAATTGGGAAGTACCAACGTCATTTTGATATTGGCTCTTCCCATCCATAAAGTTCGCTCATTTATTAGGGTCTTCTTTTATGTCTTTCAATAAAATTTTATAATTTTCAACATAATTTTCTTTTTTTTGTTCACTGCTCTCATAGTTCTTCATTTTTAAACGTGTTATTGATTGACTGACTGATTGATGGCCAGCCTGAGGCATGCAGATGTTCCCAGGCCAGGGATCAAACCCCACACCACAGCAGTAATAACACTAGATCCCTAATCCACTGAGCTGCCAGGGAACTCCTCCTAGTTCTTTTTTAAAATTGCATTTCTGTCTGCTGCTGGTGTATGGGAACAAAATTATTATTTTTGTATGTTGATCTTGTACTCTGCAACTTTGCTGAACCTTTTTTTAGTTTGTTGAAGATTATTTTAGATTGTCAGGGTGAGGTAATATACACTGAAATAAAATATACACATTTTATAAATATTAAAATATGTAAATGACCACAGCTTTGTATTGTTCTTTCCAACATACTCTTCTTGACGTACTGCACCAGCCAACACTGTATTAAATAGAGGCAGAGGAGTTCCCATCGTGGCGCAGTGGAAACGAATCTGACTAGGCACCATGAGGTTGTAGGCCTTGCTCAGTGGGTTGAAGATCTGGCGTTGCTGTGAGCTGTGGGTGTAGGTTGCAGAGGTAGCTTGGATCCTGCATTGCTGTGGCTGTGGTGTTAGGCCAGCAGCTGTAGCTCCAATTAGACTCCTAACCTGGGAACCTCCATGCACTGTGGGTGCAGCCCAAAAAAGCAAAAAAAAGGGGGGGGGCAGAATAGTAGGCATCTTGACTTATTCTCAATTCCCAGGGAACTGCTTTTAATTTTTCACATTTTAGTGTGGTTTTTTTGGGTAAGTTTTGGTAGGTAACTTTTAAAAAATCAGGATAAAAATCTCTATTGCTATTTGACAAGAATTTGTGTGCCTAAGTGTTCAATTTTATTGTGTGCTTTTTGGGCCTATATTGAGAAAAGTATGTTATTTAGTTGCTAAACCTTATGACTTTTATTCTGTAGCTTGTCCATGTGGCAAATGGCAATTTATAGATTTTCTGTGGTAAATTATCCTCGCACTTCTGTGGGGAACAAAGCCCAACTTGGTCATTTTGAAAAACTACATTGCTGATTTGGTTTGCTGAGTTTAGGACTTTTGCATTTATGCTTATTAGTGAAATTGGCTTATCATCTTTCTCACACTGTCTAGATATAGTTTTGATATCAAGGGCTCACTTGTCTCAGAATGAATAGGGCAGCATTTCCTCTTTTTCTGTTTTCGGGAACAAATTGTGAAAGATTGAGATTACACGTTCTTTGAGTGTTTGCTAAAACTCATCTGTGTTTTGTTGTTGTTGTTTTCTAGGGAGGCATGGCAGAGGGGAATGTATACCTTAAGTTTTAATGAGGTCTGTTTAGGTTTTCACTTTCTTCTTAAATAGAGTACATATTTCAGGAGGTCTTCTGTTTCTTCTAAGTTTTCAACTTGATAGTCACAGTCTTTAAAAACCAGAATGAAATAGTATGGGAAGTCAGAGTATTTCTTGATTTTCAAAAAAATGTCTGCTGTACCTATAATGACATTCATATTTCATCGTAATAGTATTTGTGCCTTTTTCATGACCAGTTTTGCCAGAGATCTCTGTTTTCGTTTTTGCAGCATGTTTTCCTTTATTTCTACATCTTGTCTAAAAAGATTTCTTACTTAATAGATGCATTATTCATTGAAAGTGAATTTAAAGTTTCTAAGCATTTTTTTTTTTTTTGGCTTTTTTTTTTTGCTATTTCTTGGGCCACTCCTGCGGCATATGGAGGTTCCCAGGCTAGGGGTCGAATCAGAGCTGTAGCCACCGGCCTACACCAGAGCCACAGCAACGCGGGATCCGAGCTGCGTCTGCGACCTACACCACAGCTCACGGCAACGCCGGATCCTTAACCCACTGAGCAAGGGCAGGGACCGAACCCGCAACCTCATGGTTCCTAGTCGGATTCGTTAACCACTGCGCCACGACGGGAACTCCTAAGCGTGTTTTTTTCAGTAATTTGTTATGAATTACAAGTCAATTTTTTGTTTGTTTGTTTGTTTGCTTTATAGGGCTGCACCCCTGGCATATGGAAGTTCCCAGGCTAGGGGTCGAATCAGAGCTGCAGCTGCTGGCCTACACCACAGCCACAGCTGCCGGCCTACACCACAGCTCCCAGAAACACCGGATCCTTAACCCACTGAGCGAGGCCAGGGATCAAACTCGACCTCATGGTTCCTAGTCAGATTCGTTTCCGCTGAGCCACGACAGGAACTCCGTAATTTAATTAAATTTTGATCAGGGAACATGACCTGTATGATATTATGTCTCTGACATTATTCCTTGAGATTTATTCTGTAGTTTTATCCACGGTCAATTTTTATAGATAATATATGCTTGAAAAGAATTGTTTTCTAGTTACTGATGATAATATAGTTATGTCAACTTCCAGTTTTTATGTTTATACTATTTACCTTTTACACATCTTTCAGACATGAGTAAAATGTAATTTCCAATCAAGATTTTAATTTCTGATACTGTTTTGTGTGTGTGTGTGTGTGTGTGTGTGTGTGTGTTAAAACACCTAACACACTTGGGAGAAAAAAGGACCCAATTATTCTGTCCGAAAGACTCTCCATTACTCGGCCAGGTCATTCTCTGGTATTCGAGAAAGCGTCCTCGTTTGCAAGGTTTTTAAAGCCTGACTTTGTTGTAACTGTAGAGGAGAAATTAAAGCAGGAAGTTAGGTTTGCGTCTTGATGCTGGTTTTACAAACTTCATTGAGAATTTTTTTTTATTTTTGGTAAATTAGGAAGCATAGTTTCAATTCTGTCTTTTAATATGAATTAGACAATTTCCTAAGTCGCCCTTTCTGAGAAGTAGAACCGACGGACGCACCTCGATGAAGAGTTTTCTGCAGCGCTCATGCCTCAGTGGTTCTTGGGCCGAGGAAGGCTGCTGCATCTCGCCTGCGACTTTTTTTGGGAGGTCGGGAACCGTCCTTTCATTGCTTTGCGGCGGACACCGTTATCTCATCTCTGGGACCTACCTTCCCGGAGATTTCACCCACACTGGACTTCCTCTTTCCTTGTACGGAAACTACTCTTCATAGGACCCTAGTAAGCAAGTGACAAGTTCTTAGCTCAGCTGAGGGAGTCCCACCACAATATCACATTTTTGCACGCCATCTTTCGGATTTATCTTTGTGTGGTCACTGGTCGCGTCACATGTTTGGGCACTATATAACCCTCTACAAAAGAACATGCAAAATACAAATTTTAAAATAATCAGATGAACTCTAAAACTTTTTCCGTCCAAAGGTTCTCTGATTTTAAGTTCTTCCCTTTTTTTTTTTTTTTTTTTTTCCCTAAGAGTTTATCTAAACTAACAACTATAGACGGACACTTCAGGGGCATCCAACAAGTCCTTTCTTTCTCTCAGAAGAGTTAACCCCAGGGAGCAATGAAAAAGGATCCAGATTTACTCCATTTCACCAGCTGCCCTTTGTGGCTGGCTGTTCCATCCAGTGGTCTCTCTGTCCATCTGCTAAGCAGGCTCCCCCCTCTGTGGTTCAGAGAAGACAGAAATAAGCAATTCTAGTCAATTGATGGTTATGAGTTTGTGTCGGTGAACTGTGGTTCTATGTTGGTACCATGTGCAGAGTATTACATTAAAAAAAATCAGATTCTAGGAAAGTCGTACGGTACTAAAACTTAATTTTTACTCGGTGGTTCACAACTCAAAACTCAGGTGATTATGAAGTAGGTAGCAGCACTGGTCAAGATAGAGTTCTCTAGGGGTTCCCTGATGGCCTAGAGATTAAGGACTCAGCGTTGTCACTGTCGTGGCTTGGGTTGTGTCCCTGGGCCCAGGAACTTTGGATGCAGGGGGAGTGGCCAATAAATAAATAAATAAATAAGTTACCCTAAAAAAATAGAGTTATCTGGCTGACAGTCTGTGGGGCATGCGTGCTCTTTTTAGGCACATGTCATGGTGGGCAGTAGATTGGGAGACATTCTGGTCCAAGCACGAGTGCCAGAGGTTTAGCTGATCCCAGGGCACCCCCACACTTAAATCTGTGCATCACCAAAGATCCCCTGGTGTCCTCCTGGAGATTTACCTGTCACTGGTCACTGATGGTCCAAGGCCAGGAGGTTCTAGGTATGGGAAGGAGGTGTGACGTTTCCAAGGGAAACTTCTACTTCTTTGGAGAAACACAATAGTTTAGTTAAAAACAGCATAGAATTGAGAGTCAGAAGGTCTGATGTGTCGTCTTTGCATCAGTCAAGGTTCTCCAGAGAATCAGAACTAATATCTAGGCAGAGAAACTAAGGAATTGGCTTCCATGATTAGGGAGGCTGGGGGCTCAGAAAGGTTAACACCGAGGGTGTCAGTGCTTTCTCCAGACCAGGAAGCATCTGCCGTCAGCGCTCAGCTGAGCTGTAGTGGAGAATATGCCAAATTGTGCTTAAATTGGACAGTGGTCAGTTTCAAAGTATGAGCAGACATTGCTAAACTAGAGAGGGTCTCTTTTGGACCCATAAAGTCTAGGAATTAGCCTCACCCCTCATTTGTGAATTAAATAAAGTCTGGATGTCCCATAGCTCTTCTTGTCCCTGAAGAAGAGATGTGATTATCTCTTTCAGCTTCTGCTTTCAGTTTCGCTCTGATTATTATCTCTTTGAAAAGTGTCTTTAGTCACCACTCCACCTTACAAATTAAACACAATTTGTAAAATAAATCTCAAAAAAAAAAGCAAAAATATCATATATGTCAAGAGTCTAGTGCAGAGAGTTCCCTGGTGGCCTGGTGTGTAGGTCTCTGGCCTTTTTACCACTAGAGCCTGGGTTCAAGCCTTGGTCTGGGAACCGAGAGCCCACATCAACCTGCTGCATGCCGTGGCCAACAACAACAACAACAACAACAAAGAGTAGGCCCTCAGTAAATGGCTTACCATCCTTAATATTTGTATCATTATTGATCTCTTCTAGAATTAGTAACTGCTGCTTACTAAGACTTGACTCTGTGCTAAGGGGGCTGCGTGCATTTTCTCACTTAATTCTAACAACATTCGTGTGAAGTACTGTGTTGGTCAGGGCTCTGCAGAGAAACAGAACTAGGCAGTCCGGCTCTCAAGGCTGATCTCAGATTATTATGTGCACTCTTTGGAGGGCACAGGTCATGTCATTGGTTGATTTTATTTCTCAGAACAGGACAAGTTTTTATTCTGGAAACCCTGGTGATCTTACTATTAAACCACATACATTTCATTGAGAGAAGTATGTTTGTTCTTTCAACCAATTCACGAGGATATGTAAGAAATGAGCCACTCATGGACGAGGGCTACCACTTACAGACGCCCTCTCCCCAGCCCGGGATCATTCTCTAGCCTGGTGGCCCTTGATGCCATCACCCAGGTTGCTTGATGGAGACCAGACCTCTCTGTCTCTGCAAAGACACAGTTGTATGAGACACCTGATCCAGTAATTTACTGATGTTCAGAGGTAAAGGCATACTCTCCTTTTTCACTATCTTACTGCTGCTAAAATCAGAAATGCAAATATGTTCTCTCGCAGCACTTGGGAAGTAGGATTCCACATACCACCTTTGTGGACCGAATCCCCTCGCAGGTATTCATTATTCTCTTTTCTTATTGCCGTAGAACTCACTGAAATTTCCAATGCACCAAAAATTTTTTTATTATGTAACATTTGTTATAGAAGAAGAATTTTGTAATGAAAGTGGACGTTGTGAGTATAATAATAAAAATGAACAACTGTGATTCCAAACAAGCTTAAAAATGAAAATTTTATCCCCACCATCCACTCCACCTGGATGCTCCTGCCCCAGCCCATCCCTCTCAGCATTACTTCTTATGTCTCTGAATTGTATACTTTTCTTGTTAAGACTAGAAAGACCCGAAACACTTTGTGACTTGAAAAAAAAAAAATCAGTTCTAGTTCTCTCCACAAACAAAATAAGCCTGCTCTCCATGGCAGGCACCCCCCCACCCAAACCCATGCTTCCCGTACATTTAAATAGAGGCTACAATTATTACTTCTCTATTTAGAGACGATTGTGGTTTCAGTTTTCACTGTGTCCCTGCGGGTTTTCTGTTTGGCTGCCATTATAAATGTCTCTTTTATTCCCCCATGTGGTCACTTTCTTAAGCACCTCAGGTAGCACACCTTCTGTGGAGTGCCCTTTGACTGCCTATCCCTCCAGCTCGAGGATGGTCGGATGTTTCGCTCCGTGCCAGGGAGAGAAATCGTGCAGGGATGATTTTGGTTCTGCGAACCGTGAGGGAGGCCAAGAGAACATTCATCTCGTCGAGGCCGCAATGTGTCAACTTTGGGGCCGGTAATTTCCCCGTTCGAAGTGCCTGTTAGGGGTTGTCCTTCTGTCTGGATGGCAGGTGAGAAGGCTGCAGCTCGCAGAGGCAGTCGCCGTGGGTCTCGCAGGGACTGAGTGGTGGAGCCAGTATGTGAATCAGAGTGTCCTGTGGGTGTCTGATGGGTCGGTGGCAGCGCCGCCTAATGAAAATCAGGCGGTGTCGTTCCTAGAAATCGGCCTTCCCCCTTCCTTGTGGAAATGGAAATGCCAAAATGTCCTGTTTGTTCACGTCTCAGGGATTTTGTGGCGTTTAGGGAGCAATACTTAGAAGTTCAGAGGTCAGATGCTGGGGTCATCCGATGCGCGGGTTCATGTTAGTTTCAGGTGCTCGGGCGCTGAGTGGACATTTAGTTCTGGGTCATCACGTATGGAGACCAGAGAAGCGGAGCACCTCTAATTCGGACAGGACCCCAAACTTCCGGGCACCCTGTGCTCACTCCTTTCCATTGGCCAAATCTGCTCCCACAGACCGGCTTGTACATCTGCCTCTCTCCCACCCCTGCAGGTCCTCTCTCCCGAATGATGCAGAAACAGGACTCTGGGGTGGGGGAGACCCAAGCGTAAGACCCCCAGCGCACAAACTCAGTAATCAGCTCCCTAATATTTTAATACAGTGTCGATTTTATATCAGTAAATATAAAAATACATTAACTCATCGCAGAGTTCCAAGGTACAGCCATCAGGGAAACAGCTTTTAAACACAGAATGATGGTCACAGCTTTGGGAGCATTTCAGAAACGAAAAAGCTTGTGTGTAATAAGTGGCACCTACCAGTGCCATTCCCGCCCCTTCTCCTTGGGTCAAAGGATCCCAGTAACTCAAAATGACCATTTTTCTCCAGCTTCGCTCTGCCTCTGGAATTAAGTTGGTTTTCTTCCACAACCTGCTGATGGGCCTTGGCCATGAGAATCCGTGTGAGCGTGTTATAGCCTTCTGAAGGTGGTTTGAAGATTTACTCCCACCCCGTTGATAAACTTCCTCCTTCTTAACGGTTTTCTAGACTCCAATCCTAATCATTGCCTTCTTTCCAAATTCGCCACCTATGTTGCTCAGGAAGCACAAGTAGTTAGCAACCACAGAGGCTGGTTCTCACCAACTGCTGGATTCGACCTGCAGAGAACTGGACAAAGCACAGCCAGCCCTCTTGGAGGCGTAGAGCCACTCCAGCGTGAAGAAAGTGCACTCAATTTGTATTGTGAAAATTGTACCCCGAACAGTCTCAGGAAGTATCACAGCTTCCTGATTGCAAACCCAGATAAAGTCAAAGGCCACAGCTGCTAAGGACAAAAGCCACCAACCCCCCAAAATGAAGAAAAAAACGACATCTAAGGGCTGCAGCTGTGAGAAAGTCCCACCAGCTCTATCATGATCTAGAAGAGAATTCAGATAAGGCGTTTTGTCTCTCTTGCAAATAAAGATCACTTGGCACTTTGGATTAGGAGGAAAATAGGGCGAGCTGAGAGTTCTGAGTTAATGCAGTCGGCTTCTGCATGACCATTTCACCGCAGAGCATTTTGCATCTGCAGCAGCATGTCAGGGTTGAGGCGATGGGAGCCTGTGAGTTGGGACACCGAGATGGAAACTCTTACCCTTAAAATCTCTTCTCTGCTCAACCTGCTTTCCGTGCCTGCTGTTAAATATAAAAGCCACTGCGTATTCTTAATATGAAGAAGAAGGACTCTGCTGCATGAAAAGGAGATCAAGGTTGGTTGCAAAGGGCAGAGTTCAAATTCCCTTGCTGCCTGGTTTTATGACTTTGGACATAGTTGCTTAGTTGCTTTATTTGTTAAATGCAAAGAATAGTATCTACTATCAGAACTGGGAATGATACCTGCAAAAATACCTGAGCCAGAGCAGGCATGCAACATGTAAGAGTTATTATGTTGCTCTTGGTAACCAATGACCCTCTGAGTTATCACCCAGCATCCAATCTGAGCCATGGCAGGGCTGGGAACTTGCATTTCTGGTGGTATTATAGATTGGATCTTGGAAGCAATCCTCCAGATTGAGGCAACTAACATTCTGGGCAAAATATTTTTAACTATTTGTTAATACATCCAAAGTAAGGAATTTGTCGGTTTCAAAATCAGTAGTGAAAGTAGGAAATCTGGTCAGGAAGCAAGTGCCAAGCTGGCTGTCACCCTTTTTTCAAACTCCAGAGAATCCTTGCTCCTTGATGCCTGCATGAAGCTGAGCATGGAGCTGGGTGATAAAGCCTGGGCTGAACAAGGTGGAGAATCTAATAGGAAACCCACTCCGTCACCCTCCGGGCAAGGATGAGTGAAAAAATCACACTGCACTGGAGGAGAAGAAATGCCCATTTTCACCGAGCTGCTGGTGAAAAGGACACAACTCTCCCTCAAGAATACGTAACTCATGCTGGTATTCACATGTATCTTCTGTCAGGATTCGCTTTCATTTAAATGCTGAATTTTAGGTTAAAATTTTAATCTAACCATCGTCCCAGATTGGTAGCACCCCTGGCAACTGCTAGAAACAAATGCAAATTTCTCTGGAGAAATTTTGCTTTAATTCAGGTCGCAAAGAATTCCTGCCAGTTGATGTCTAAGGAAAGTGGGCAGCTTACAAGTTAAAAAATACCGCAAGATGAACCCTGAGAACGAGACACCACGAATGAGAACCATTGGAAATAAATTCCAGCAAGTACACATCCACATATTTCAGGTGTTGGAATTATTGACACACAAGAGGAAACACCTATGTTTAATATAGTTTAAGAGGTTAAATGTTTGAATTTATGAGCAGAGAAGGATGACAATGAAGGATGACCAAGCAGATTTTAAAACAAATAGAACTTCCAGAAATAAAAAGAGAACAAAGAGTATATGGGGTAATTAAAAAAATATATATAGGAAGATGTTCGATGCAAATCTAGCCATATCAACAATCCCACCATGTATAAGCGTAAACGATTTAAACCAGGGCCGTCCAATACAGCAGCTACTAGACATATGCAGTGGCTATTGAGCAATTAAAATGTGGCTAGTGTGACCGAGGAGCTGATTCTTAAATTTTATTTATCTGTCTGTCTATCTATTTATTTATTTATTTAGGTCTTTGGTCTTTTTTTTTTTTTTTTTTTTTTTTAAGGCTTATGGAGGTTCCCAGGCTAGGGGTATGGAGGTTCCCAGGCTAGGGGTCAAATTGGAGCTGTTGCTGCCGGCCTACACCACAGCTCACAGCAACGCCAGATCCTTCACCCACTGAGCAAGGCCAGGGATCGAACCCGCAACCTCACGGTTCCTAGTTGGGTTCATTTCCCTTGCATCATGACGAGAACTCCTGATTCTTAAATTTTAATTAATTTAAGTTTAAACAGGCAAACGTGGCTGGTGGTTACCTAAATTAGAGAAGAAGAAAAATCTTAATAACCCCAGTCCCACTTTAAGAAACTACACGAGGAAGAACGTGTTATACCTCAAGTAAGCAGCAGAAAGACCATAAAAAGCTAAGACCAGAAATCAGTGAAAGGAAAACAGAAACCATAAGCCTGTAGCTGGACGATCAAGCACCTTTACCAGGTTGCCATATCGAGAATGAGAAAGGTAGCATCACTGCAGAGTCTAGAGAAAGCAAAAGGATAATAAGGAAATTATGAATAATTGCATGTCCATAAATGCGACAACTTAGAAGAAGATAACTTCACTGAAAGATACAAACTGCCAAACTTCGCTCAAGAAGAGATGGCCTGAATTAGCCTTACAGCTACTTACAAATTGGAACTTAGGCCTTCCCACAAAGAAAGCCCCCCTGACTGGTAAATTCTACCGCATATTTATGGAATACATAGTAAAAATTCTATAAAAACTCTTCCGGTTAAGAGGAGGGAATGCTTATCACATTCTATGAAGCCATTATTAACTTGATACCTAAACCAAAGAAAGACAGCGTAAGGAGACTACTGGTCAATATCCCTCATAAACATAGATGCAAGAATTCCTAACAGTTTTAGTCAACCAAATCCCAAAATACGTAAAAGAGATAACATATCGTAATCAGGAGGGGTTTATTCCAGGAACATAAACTTGGTTTGACATTTAAAAATTAACTAATAAAATTCACCATTACTGACAGACTGAAAAACGGAAGAACCATATATTTGTCACAATAGATGCAGAAAGAGCATTTGACAAAATTCAACATTTTTCCTGACAAAAATTCTTAGCAAACCTGTACCAGATGAGAACTGCCTCAGGACATAGAAAATCGACAGCTAGCGTCATCCTTAACGCTGAGAAACTGAAAATCCTTTCCCTCTGGGGTCAGGAGTAAGGCATGTAGGTTTGTTCTCACCATTTCTTTCTTTTTTCTCTTTTTTTTTTCTAGGGCTGTACCCATGGCATATGGAAATTCCCAGGCTAGGGGTCGAGTAGGAGCTGCAGCCGCGGGCCTACATCCCAGCACAGCAATGCAGTATCTGAGCTGCGTCTGTGACCTACACGGCAACTCAGGGCAATGCCAAATCCTTAACCCACTGAGTGAAGCCAAGGGGTGGAACCCGTGTCCTCATGGATCCCAGTTGGCTTCGTTACTGCTGAGCCACGACAGGAACTCTCTGTTCTCACCATTTCTATTCGAAATTGTACTAGAGGTTCTAGCCAGTGCAATAAGTCAAAAAAAAAAAAAAAAAAAAAAAAGGAATTTAAAGGTGTACATATAGGGAAGAAAGAAGGGGAAAAAACTGTCTTATTTGCTGACATCATAATTATCTTTGTAGATAATCCCATGGACTCTAAAAAAATAACTTACTAGAACTAATTTATGAATTTAGCATGAGTTCAGGATACATGATCATAGTGCAAAAAATTGTATTTCCATATATAAGTAATGAAGAATGAGAAATTAAAATTAGCAAAAGCAGGAGTTCCCGTCGTGGCTCAGTGGTTGACGAATCTGACTAGGAACCATGAGGTTGCGGTTCGATCCCTGCCCTTGCTCAGTGGGTCAAGGATCCGGCGTTGCTGTGAGCTGTGGGGTAGGTCCCAGACGCGGCTCGGATCCCGCGTTGCTGTGGCTCTGGTGTAGGCTGGTGGCTACAGCTCTGATTGGACCCCAAGCCTGGGAACCTCCATATGCCGCGGGAGCGGCCCAAGAAATAGCAAAAAGACCAAAAAAAAAAAAAAATTACAAAAGCAACACCATTTACAATAGCATAAAAATATGAAATAGAAATAAATTGATAAAAGAGGTAACAATAACTACGTAATGGTAACTATAAAACATTGATGAAAGAAAGTGTAGAAGACCTAAAAAGATGACAAAGATGGACAGAGATGTCATGTTCATGGATCCAAAGACTTGAGATGTTAAAATATCTTTTCCAAATTCATTTACTGTCCCAATTAAAATCCCCAAGGGAGAGTTTTTTCTGTGGTGCAGTGGGTTAAGAATCTGACCACTGGTTGCTTTGGAGACCTGGGTTTGATCCCCAGTCTGGCACAGTGGATTCTAGGATCCTGAGTTGCTGCAGCTACAGCTTGGATCCAGTCCCTGGAACTTTCACGTGCTGAGGGTATGGCCGTTAAAAAAAAAAAAAAAATCCCAAAGGCTTTAAAAAAATAACGAATTGACTGCCTGATTCTAAAATTTACATGGGAATAAAAAGGATAACTAAAATAATTTTGAAAACAAGACGAAACCAGAAAACAAAAATTTGGAGTAATTACACTACTGGATCTCAGAACTTATTATAGGAGTTCCCATCATGGCTCAGTGGAAATTAATCTGACTAGTATCCATGAGGATGTGGATTTGATCCCTGGCCTCGATCTGTGGGTTAAGGATCTGGCATTGCCATGAGCTGTGGTGTAGGTCACAGCCATGGCTTGGATCTGGCATTGCTGTGGCTGTGGCATAGGCTGGCAGCTGCAGCTTTGATTCAATCCCTAGCCTGGGAACTTTCATATGTCATGGGTGCGGCCCTGAAAAGCAACCCCCCCCCCCAAAAAAATAAAACCCTGAAAAGCAAAAAAAAAAAACAAAAAAACAAAACGAAAACTTACAAAACTACAGTAATTGGGACAGTATGGTATTGATGTTACGATAGACAAATTAATATAACAATAGAGAGTCAAGAAAGAGACAAAGGCATATAAAGTTAACTGACTTTCAACAAAGATTCCAAGGTAATTCAGTGGGAGGGAATACTCTTTTCAACAAATGATGTTGGAACACTTGAGTAGCCATATAGAAAAATGTTAGCTTGAATCTGCATCCTACCAATAAAAATTAACTCAATGTATCATTGACTAAAATATATAGAATTAAAACAATAAAATTTCTTGATGTAAATGTACAAGACAATCTTACCTTGGCTTTGTCAAAGTTTTTTTTTCTGTTTTGTTATAATTTAAAATTCATTTGCTTTAAATTTTAGACGCTTCATCAAAGATTTTTAAAACTATCCACAAAAATCATAACCATAATAGAAAACCTCCATAAGCTGGATTCCATCAAAATTTAAAACTTTTCCTCTTTGAAGAAGACCATTAAAACATGAAAAGGCAAGCTACGAACTGGAAAAAGGTATTTGCAAAATATATATATCTGACAAAATTCTTATATCTAGAATATGTAAAGAATTACTATAATTCAATAAGAAGAACACAACAAACCAATTTAAAAGTAGGCAAAACATTTAAACAGACCTCTCACCAAAGGAGATATATGGATGGCAATAAACGCATGAAAAGATGCTCAGCATCCTTATTTAAACCTTAGAGAAATTCATATTAAAACCACAGTGTGAGGCAATCACGTATCTACTAAAATGACTACTAGCAAAAAGCCTCATAATACGACATGCTGGCAAGGATGCGGAGAACTGGAACTCTCATTCCCTGCTGGTGGGGGTGTAAAACGGTGCAACCACTTTGGAAAACCCTCTGGCAGTGTCTTAAAAAAAGTTAGACCTACACGTCTTACATAATTCAGCAATTCCATTCCTAAATATTTACCCAAGAAAGGAAAGTGCTTGTCCATAACAAGTTGTACATGAGTGGTCATAGCAACTTAGCTTGTAATAGCCAAGAGCTGGCATTATCCAACCAAGTGAACAAAATGAGGCAGCGTTATAACCACACAATGGAGCACTATTCAGTAACAACAATGGGGAGTTCCTGTCGTGGCGCAGTGGTTAACGAACCCGACTAGGAACCATGAGGTTGCGGGTTTGGTCCCTGCCCTTGCTCAGTGGGTTAATGATCCGGCGTTGCCGTGAGCTGTGGTGTAGGTTGCAGACGCGGCTCGGATCCCGCGTTGCTGTGGCTCTGGCGTAGGCCGGTGGCTACGGCTCCGATTCAACCCCTAGCCTGGGAACCTCCATATGTCGCGGGAGCGGCCCAAGAAATAGCAAAAAAAAAGACAAAAAAAGAGAAAAAACCAACAACGGCGAATAGACATAATGGCATGGACAAACTTCAGAATAATTTTGTTGAGTGAAAGAAATTAGACACAAAAAAGAAGTCATGCTATATAATTCCACATGTAAGGTTCTAGAAAATGCAAATTAATCCTAATGATAGCAAATCATGATTGATTGACAAGGGGTAGTGGTGGGGAAGAACTAGAGAAAAGAATCGTAAGTGGCATGAGGAAACTTTTATAGATGAAGGATTTGTTTATTATATTGGTTTGGTGATGATTTCATGAGAATATGCATATGTAAAATTCATCAAAGTGTACACTTTAAAGATGTACCGTTTATCGTATGTTAATTATGCCTCAGTAAAGCTGTATCAAAAACCCTCAGTACATTAAAAGAAATTAGACATAGCTGAAGAAAGAATTATAAAACTGGAGCTGAAGATATTATCTACATATACTAGACTGAGGTAAAAAGAGGGACGTATTAGAAAGAGACGAAGGCTAGTGTGAAAGTCCAACAGAGTTCCAGGAAAACATGAGAATGTAAAACAGGAGTTCCTATCGTGGCTCAGTGGAAACGAATCCAACTAGTGTCTATGGGGATTCAGGTTCAATCCCTGGCCTCGCTCAGTGGGTTAAGGATCCAGCATTGCTGTGGCTGGGGTGTAGGCTGGCGGCTACAGCTCTGATTTGACTCCTAGCCTAGGAACCTCCATGTGCTGTGGGTGTGGCCCTTAAAAAAAGAATGTAAAAGGACCAGTATTTCTGAGATTCAGGAAAACCCAGTGCATTTCAAACAGCATGTATAAAGAGAAATTCTCCCCTTAGACACATCATAGTGAAATCACAGTGAAACAGCAGAATACAAACTGAGAGGGCGGGCGGGGGTGGGGAGAGGAGAAAGGGAGTGTGTTCAAGTAAGCGGAAAACAAAAATCACCTACCAAATATGAGCAATTAGGCTAATCATTCACTTTGGTGGGCCTTTTATTCAGTGAAGTTTATTATATTTAATAAATGGTACAACCACCATCACAACCTAATTTTTGAACATTGCCTTCCCAAACCCCCAGCCCATCCTTCCTCCGCAGCATGTCTCCTTTGGTCGCCATAAAAGTTTCAAAGTCTGTGAGTCTGCTTCTGTTCTGTAAATAAGTTCATTGTATCCTTTTTTAGATTCCACATATAAGTGATAGCATAAGATGTTTGCCTCTCCCTGACCAACTTCACTTAGCGTGATAACTTCTAGGTCCATCCATGTTGCTGCAAGAGAAATTATCCCCTTAGACACACATGGTGGAATCAAAGTGAAACAGCAGCATACAAATTGAGAGAGAGAGAGAGAGAAAGATAGAGGGAGTGTGTTAAAGCAGCCAGAGAGAAATGAAAAATCTCCTATTAGACTAATAATTCACTTTTTTTTTCTTTTTAGGGCTGCACCTGCAGCATGTAGAAGTTCCCAGGCTAAGGGTCCAATCGGAGCTGCACCCGCCAGTCTATACCACAGCCACAGCCACGCCAGATCCGAGCCGCATCTGCAACCTACGCCACAGCTGATGGCAATGCTGGATCCTTAACCCACTGAGTGAGGCCAGGGATCAAACCCACATCCTCATGGACACTATGTTGGGTTCTTAACCACTGAGTCACAACAGAAACTCCCTAACAATTCACTTTGTAAGAGCACCTATGCAGGAGAATTCATTCTAAGCATTTGTTCAATGTGCTAAGAGAAAATAGCTATCCATCTAGAGCTGTAAAGCTTTATTTCAAGAAAAGGGATTATATAAAGGATATTTACAAGAAATCTGAAAATGAGGAAAGCAATACAAACATCCTTCTCTCCTCCCAATAACTTGAGAGAATGTATCACCCCGAGACTCTCACTAAAGGAAATCCTAAAGGTTGTACTTTAGCAGAATAAAAAATGAAAAGTCTGAGGTGCAAACAGGAATTTTGAATATACCATATTGGTAAGTATGAGGTCGTAGCTCAGCACACACTGACTATGGAAAGACATACTTACAACAACATCCAATTTTTGGAGGGAAGATAGACCAGGATAAAAATACTGGGCTTCTACTGGAATTAAAACTGTCCAATGTCCTTGATTATTTAGGACTAAGGTAAAGATATTGACTGCAAACTTTAAGTTGGCATGCTAAACTAGCTAGTGTTATCTCTGAAATAATAAGCGGTGCATATACTTTCCAGAGGGAAATGAAAGTAGGAAAAGAAAAATCAATTCAAGAGGCGGCCAAGCAAAAAAGAGGGAAAAAAAAAAGGTAACAGATCTAGAGTATTTAGAATAGCGCCTGGCATGTTATCACTTTAATAATAATTATTCTTCTTTGTTATTTAGTTATTAAAATAATCACTATTATATACTATAATATTTTTATTATTATTATAATTTTTATTTCTGTGTTGATAAATCTCTCCTTAGCATTCAAGATAAGGACCCTTTAATAGGCATGTTCTACAGGTTCTGATTAAAGTTCTAATTAAAAGGCAGTGATTTTCCGGAATTTAAAAGTTCCATTATTTTCATGGTGTACAGCCGCAGGCCACTTATTTCACTCTCTGGCCTCAGTTTCCTTATCTGCGAAGTCGGGGAGTGAGTTGGAGAGGGTTGGAGAAGTGCAAATTGGATGGTTCTGCTTTTGGTTTTGTTTAAATGCATTTTATTTTTGGATGACCTGCATGACATGTTTTTTCCCCTCCAAAACAATGCCTCTGCTCCAAAACAAAACAAAACAAAAAACCAGAAAAATCAGTGTTGGCGTTCCCTCTGTGGCTCAGTGCTAACAAACCGGACTAGTATCCATTAGGATGCAGGCTTAATCCCTGGCCTCGCTCGGTGGGTTAAGGATCTGGTGTTGCCGAGAGCTGTGGTGTAGGTGGCAGATCTGGCTCAGATCCTGTGTTGATGTGGCTGTGGTGTAGACTGGCAGCTGTAGCTCTGATTCGACCCCTAGCCTGGATACCTAAAAAGCAAACAAAAGAAAACAAACCCAAACAAACAAAAAACAAACCAAAACAACAACCACAACAAATACCACACACACACACACAAAATCAATGTCAAAATAAAGAAGAGCTCAGGATACCACCAGCTCCACTTTTCTCTTCTTTCTTTCTTTCTTTTTTTTTTTCTTTTTAAGGCCACACCCATGGCACATGAAGGTTCCCAGGCTAGGGGTTTAATCGGAGCTGTAGCCGCTGGCCTACACCACAGCCACAGCAACGTCGGATCCTTAACCCACTGAGCAAGGCTAGGAATTGAACCGGCAACTTCAGGGGTCCTAGTTGGATTCGTTTCCACTGCGCCACATTGGGAACTCCAGTTCCACTTTTCTAAGTCCTGGTTGTTGTGCAGATGAGAAGCAGCAGCCAGCCAGTTATGATTGATGGTGACATACACAGTAACAGGCAAATTTGTTAACATTTTTTCCATTTCTAAACCATCCTTAAAGAAAATCATATATGCAGTCACACCATCCTCATAGCAGTCCCGCAGAGTGGCCATGCCATCTGGATTCATTTTTCACCAATGAAGAACTGATGGGTTTTGAAATTAGCAAGGATGTGCTTGATTTGTTCTGCAGCTCCTGTGATAAAAGGTTTTAATCATCTTTCTGGTCTCTGCTCCTCAAGTTTCCCTTTGACTTGACTTCATGCAGTCTCTCTCTTTTTTGGCTTCACCCAGGCATGCAGAAGTTTCCAGGCCAGGGGTGGCACCTGAGCCACAGCAGGGACGACACCAGATCTTTAACCCCCAGGTCACCAGGGAACTCTAACTTGAGGTAACCTCTGACGTACTTCTTGTGGGCTTCTTTTGCCAGCTGGTTTCCTGCAAGGGATGGTTCGTAACATAATGGACACCAGTGATAACTGGCTTTCTGTCCCTTTGCCCTCCAGCCTTCAGCGGTGGCACTGCCACTGCCACCAATGAGCGAGTCTGTCCCACTGACCATCCTCCAGACAAAGCCCACTGCCATCTCCTGGGTCTCGTGGATGTCGGAGAACATCTCGTGCCGGCGGACCAAGTCCTGGCGGAGGAGGAGGATGGTGGCTGCAGGATCTCGGCGCTGGCTTAGAGCCGGGCTCGGGGGCAGTGCTGGAGTTGAGGGGCGGGGAGGTGAGCAGGCGGAGAGGGTTCTGTATTTTTATTTTTTTAATTTTCATTTATTTTTTTATTTTTGTTGATGTTGTTGTTGTTGTTGCTATTTCTTGGGCCGCTCCTGCGGCATATGGAGGTTCCCAGGCTAGGGGTCGACTCGGAGCTGTAGCCACCAGCCTACACCAGAGCCACAGCAACGCGGGATCCGAGCCGCATCTGCAACCTACACCACAGCTCACGGCAACGCCGGATCCTTAACCCACTGAGCAAGGGCAGGGATCGAACCCGCAACCTCATGGTTCCTAGTCGGATTCGTTAACCACTGCGCCATGACGGGAACTCCAGGGTTCTGTATTTTTAAATCCTCATGAACCAAAAGAAAGAGGAGATCTCCTGACTCAGACCAAAAAAAAAAAAAGAAGAGAGAGAGAGAAAGAAAAAGAAAACAGGGGTATAGGTTCTTTGAGAGAGTGGCCTTTTTACAACACTCACCACAGACACAGAAGTTCCGTTCCCACTGAGTAGGCAGCAGTAAATCTTTTACCTCATTCCAGATCCTGATAAGCTTGGAGGCCACCGACCAGGGACAAAGGAAAGCCCCCCACTCGAGGAGTTTGTCAAAGGCCCCCTCTCTGGCCAGGATGCAAAGGATGCCAGAGGCTGTCAGAGGAGCCTCAGGCTCAGAGCCTGGGCTGGGCTGCCAGACGGAGTGAAGCCCTCACCCAAACCCACCTCCCTTCCCCTAATTACAAAGGACTTTTCAAATGCACAACCGGGACTTGTCATCCTTCTAATTCACAGATGCAAATGCCTCCGCCTTGTGCCTTTGACACACACGGATGGATGCGATGATGCCTTCCAGGTGTTGCTGAGGGAACACGGGAATGAAAGGAGCTGGGGGGGATGGCCCAGAGCCTCTTGGGACGTTCCTTCCTTCGCAGCTGGGTGTGGGGTGATTCCTTCCTTCCCCAAGAATGGTTTTATCTCATCTGCCTTGAAACGGCTCCACTGCGGATTGCCGTTATCGCTAAAAAATTTACGGAACTAAATCAAGTTCCTCCTCCACGGCTTTTGAAGATGAAATCTGACCTGAGAGCAGGGTCTCAAGCAGCAGGAGCTGTGTGTGAGGGTGTTCATCAGAGCAGCTTAAACTCGTGGAATGGTGCTCCCGTCCTAGCGCAGTGGAAAGGAATCTGACTAGGAACCACGAGGTTTTGGGTTCAATCCCTGGCCTCGCTCCATGGGTTAAGGATCTGGTGTTGCCGCAAGCGGTGGTGTAGAAGGCAGACGCCGCTTTGATCGAGTGTGACTGTGGCTGTGGTGTAGGGCAGTGGCTGTAGCTCTGATTGGACCCCTAACCTGGGACCCTCCATACGCCGTAGGTGCGGCCCTAAAAAGCAAAAATAAAAAAATAAAAAAAAAAATCGTGGAATATCAGTAAAAGCCCATCAGCAGAATCACGGAATGTATATTGTAAGGCCCAGAATTTGACATGAAACAAATCTGTGTTAAGTATAGTAATTTTAGTATATGTAGGGGACGAAATTGGAGGAATGTGGGCCGGAATGTCACAGTGATACTTGGGGACGGGGTGAAGTGGGCTGGAATTTGGGGAGATTTCACTGCATGTGCTGTGTTTGCAATGTTTCAATTTTATATAATTTTGTATTCGTTTTGGATCAAAAGAAAAACAAAAAGAAAGGAGGAAAGAAAGAAAGAAGAATGGAAAGAAAGGCAGTATTTGAAAGATTTTCTGTTACGTGGCCCCGGGTCTTGATGTTGTATCCTCTCCTTAGCCAAGGTGAGGCCTGGTACTGAGATGCATTCATGGTCAAGTGCCTTTTCCTCCTGACAGGCTCAGGTGATCCCATAGGTGCAGATTTTACTCCCCAGCACATGCAGCAGCTGATGGCTTTCATTGGGGAGGGTTCTGTTCTCAACAGAACTTATTGTAACAGTAATCTTGCATGTACTGGAATACTTGAGGTAGCTCGCTATTTGACCACTGATTTTGTTGTTGTTGCTATTTTAGGGCCACACCTGAGGCATATGGAGGTTCCCAGGCCAGGGGTCGAATTGGAGCTATAGCTGCCAATAGCAATGCGGTTGACCACTGAATTTGAAATTTATTTATACAGCACTTTTGGTTAGATTGATACTTTTTTTCTTTCTTCCTTCCTTCCTTTATTTCTTTCGTCTTTTAGGGCCACACCCGTGGCATATGGAGGTTCCCAGGCTAGGGGTCAAATCAGACCTGCAGCTGCTGGCCTACGCCACAGCCATGGCAACACAGAATCTGAGCCACGTCTGTGACCTACACCACAGCTCACAGCAACGCCGGATCCTTAACCTACTGAATGAGGCCAGGGATTGAACCTGCATCCTCATGGCTGCTAGTCAGATTCCTTTCTGCTGAGCCAAGACGGGAGCTCTGACTTTTTT
Organism: Phacochoerus africanus; assembly: GCF_016906955.1. NCBI lineage: Eukaryota > Metazoa > Chordata > Mammalia > Artiodactyla > Suidae > Phacochoerus > Phacochoerus africanus. The sequence goes on from NC_062549.1 coordinate 125,008,377, forward strand.
TTAGAGTTTGTTTTTTTAAGGTACTCAATATATAAGGATATTTACCGCAGCAGAAAGAATGGAGAATTTCATGGTGCTGAGACTAAACGTTGACATAGACTACCCACTCAAAACTATGGCTCTTTCCATTTTTATTTATTTATTTATTTTTTCTCTTTTTGCCATTTCTTGGGCCACTTCCTGTGGCATATGGAGGTTCCCAGGCTAGGGGTCCAATGGGAGCTGTAGCCACCGGCCTACCCCACAGCCACAGCAACTCGGGATCCGAGCTGTGTCTGCAACCTATACCACAGCTCACCGCAACACCGGATCCTTAACCCACTGAACAAGGCCAGGGACCAAACCCGCAACCTCATGGTTCCTAGTCGGATTCATTAACCACTGCGCCACAACGGGAACTCCTGGCTCTTTCCATTTTAAACATGTCTATAATGCACAGCTAGAAATTCTGACCTTGAATATCAGCTCCGTTTCCTGGATGTTTCCAGGGAATCTGTGTTCTTTTACTTTATGTCTAGAGACTCAGCCTAACACAACTTGGTCTTTTCATGGGTTTTCTTGTTTGTGATATATTTCATTCACTCACTCATTCAAGAAATAACTATTATTATCATCATTAAACAAGGTATAGCTCACATTTAATAAGTATAGACTACTTGCTGGTAGTTAACACAAGGTAACATTTAATGCACATTTATTACCTGCTGCTCTTTAACGCCTTCTTTTTGCCTGCCATTAGAGAGGATACAAAGATGACCTAGACTCTGGAGGTATATACATGATCCGAATATAGCTCTGTGCTCAAAAGGAGGGTTAGATACTAAGTTATGCATTTGCTAGACTGAATAAATGACTTCCCGCCAAGGAAATCAAGGAAAAGCTTTAGGAGAGAGATGGTATATATATATATTTTTTTCCTTTTCATCATCACACCTGCAGCCTATGGAGGTTCCCTGTCTAGGAGCTGCAGCTGCAAGTCTACGACAAAGCCATGGCAACACCAGCATCAGATCCAAGCCACACCTGTGACCCTGCAGCTTGTGGCAACACTGGATCCTTAACCCATTGGACAGGGATTGAACCTGCATCCTCACAGAGACAAGGTTGGGTCCTTAACCCTCTGAGCCACAATGGCATGATATTGGAGTCTTTAAGCAAAAAAATTGGTCATCTGGAGAAGGGGGAGGAGGAACATTCCAGATAAGGCGGAAAGGCAGGGATGAGAACGTGCAGTGTCCTGGGAGCACTAGGGATGCAGGACAGAGTAAATGAAAGGGAGACGCAGGAAAAAATGTTAGAGGGGCAGATGCCTAGAATGTTCCACTTATAGGGCCAGGGAATCACTGATCCCAGCACCTTCATTTTACAGATGAAGGCACTAAATCCACAGAGAAAGGAAGTTCCCTCAGTTATTCAGCCACAGGGAGGGAATTAGATCTCAAGCTCTCCTCGTTCTCTTACCCGAGCTTCCCGTTAGGCTGGGACAGATCAAGACATGCCGAGAGTGGCAGGCTAGAGCTCGGTGGTCATCTCGGTATAGAGGGGAGTTGCTGAAAGTTTTGAGGAAGGTGTGAGTAGCCAAAGTGAGACAGGACTAGGATGATTTGGAAGTTTCTAGGCTAAGAAACTGGGAATCTGGAAATTACGTTCAGGTAACTAATTTAATGTCACATGGTTTCTGTTAACACAGAATCAGATCTAGAAAAAAAATGAGTAGTTCAATTAAAAACAATCAGTTTTTCTCAAAGGAACTATTGGATTGAATGTAACCTCTTAAAAAGTCTCATCTTGCTTTTTCACTGCCTGACTGCCCCCATCATGGGTCACATGCCCGCTCCAGGAAGGGCCTGTCTCAGTCTGCTCTGCCCTCCTGCCCACAGCGTTCCCACCTGCCTGAAGTTGACGTCTGACAATGTGCAGGAGCAGATCTACACACTGGCAAAGAAGGACCTGACTCCCTCACAAATTGGTGTGATCCTGAAAGACTCACGTGGGGTTCGACAAGTGCTTTTCTTTTTTCTCGGGGCACACCCGAGGCATATGCAGGTTCCCAGGCTAGAGGTCGAGCTGCAGCTGCCGGCCTATACCACAGCCACAGCAACGCAAGATCCAAGCTGAGTCTGCGACCTACACCCCAGCTTTTGGCAATGCTGGATTCTTAACACACTGAGTGAAGTCAGGGATTTGAACCTACATCCTCATGGATCCTAGTCGGGTTCGTTAACTGCTGAGCCATGATGGGAACTCCCACAAGTACTGTGACAGGCAATAAAAGCTTGAGAATTCTTGGGTCCAAAGGACTTGCTCCTGATCTTCCTGAAGATCTCTACCATTTAATTAATTAACAAAGCTGTTGCTGTTGGAAAGCATCTTGAGAGGAACAGAAAGGATAAAGACATTAATTCCATCTAATTCTGATTGAGAGTCATATTCACCAGTTGGTAGATATTATAAGACCAAAAGAGTCCTTCTCCTCTGTTGGAAATATGAGTCATCCTCAGCCTCTGGCCTGCCCACATAAACTTGTTGGTTGTTCTCAAACAATAAAATCATTGTTTAATTAGAAAAAAAAATGTACGCCTTCATTTATGTATATATTATTTTGGCCAGCCTGCAGCATGTGGAAGTTCCTGGACCAGTGATGGAACCCAAGCCACAGCCGGAAGTTGAGCCACTGCAGTGACAATGAGGGATCCTTAGCCTGCTCGCCAGCCACAAGGGAACTCCCAAAAGATTCTGGTTTAAGAGTATGTTAACAATGGCTGGAGAAAGGGGGTCCAATCTGTAATGGGTGTCAGGTACTCAATTTACCTCCTGAGTCTCTGTTTCTTCCCTTGAGAGGTGAAGAATTTCACTTGAGTCCCCCCCCCCCCGTATAGTTTGCATTCTTTTTACATTTGAAAAATTAATCAAATATTCACTTTTTTTAAAGTTCTTTACTAGAGGCTTATTTTCATTACATTTAAGTTTTACTTTCCTCACAAGCAGCACCTCCCAGCCCCACATGTGATATCAACAAAGATCAATAAAAGAGGTTATCTTTAGCCACAGACACACAAAGCCTCCCACTCAGCAGCAGGAGTCTCATTCCCCTCACCTGTAGAATTGTAGGCCCCAGGTGCACCTCACCATCAGCCAAGCTCTTAAAGGGAGGGGAAGGGTGGAGAAAGTCAGACCCTCCGAGTTTCAATCCCTGCTTTGCCACCCGCGAGTTGTGAGATCTTGGGTAAGTCATTCAACATTTTTTGTAGCTGATGATAACCATTCTGGGTTTATGCTAGTTGTGAGAATTGCTAGACAGTGGGCCAGTAGAGTTAACCCCAGTGCCAGGCACGTTGTAAGCATCTCGTTCAATCTTAAGCTGCATGAACTGGTTCACCCACACCCCAGAACAGACAAGCTGCTCAGAAAACAGTATTTCCGATAGGGTCCCAAGTACTAGTGCCGTGCCTTTATTTTAGCTGAACTCTAGGACTAAACATAACTACTTCACAATTTGTCTCCAGGGTCCATTGTTTTGAGAGCCTTACGAAGAGCCTTTAGGGAAGATGTAATTTCCACATCTCTGATTTATGTACAACTACCCACCCCTAACCAAGACTGAGCTTTTCGGCCTCCCGCTCTGGCCTGCTTCCCAGCTGTTCACGTTCCCTCCGGGATTGTTAGAAGCTCCACTAGCTCCGCAGGAGCCGGAGGAAAGTAAACAGCCCGGCCAGGCGGGCACCCCACCCACCATTTTATTTTCCTAAATCACTCCTTTAGCTAATATTTCAGGGACAGACACGCGACGCATCTGGCTCCAACCAAATATTTTCAGTCAGTCGGATTCCAAAGTAAATATTTGCCAGTTCGATCGCCGCAGCTCTGGCGGCCTGAAGCGGGGCGCCATTAATCAGCTTTCAATCAGGGCCGCGCAGCTGGAAGGTGTCGCGGCGTCGCGGCCCCGCCCCTTCCCGTGAGCCCCCCGCGCAGGCGCCGCCCCCGCACTTCCGGTCCCGACTGAGGGGGACCGGAACCTGCCCAGGAGCGGGCACCTGCCCGAGGCCAGGGCGGGCGAAGCCCGGGGGTGGGGGCTGCCTGCTTTGCCGAGTTGCTCTCTTGCCAGAGAGGGTTTCTTTTTCAGCAGGTGTTTACTTAAGCATCTCGACTTGTGGAGGGTGTTGGCTGTGGCCTTTTGGAGGTGGGGAGACACACCAGGGAAGGGTTGGGAAGTCTCCGAGGACGCGGGGTGATAGACGTGGTTTGAGGTGGAAGGGCCTAGAAGATGCCTCCTAAAGCCTGTTCCTAGTGCTTGAATTGCTACCTTAAGCGACTCCTATGTTGTTCCAAGGCTTTTGAGCTGACTGCATAAACAGGGCCCTGGGTTATCAAGTCGTTTACACGTGGGTGAGAAAGTTTTCTCTTAAAGAGTTGCATTTTATGCCATTTTATGGAGGAAGACTAATAAAGGAGGAAGGAGAAGACAGGAAAATCAGGAGTGGGGGGGGGTTGTGATAGAAGCAAACATCCTGCCTCATTCTGTGGCAAGGCTTCTTAATCTTTTAAGGGTCCTTTTGGGACCCTATGAAAGTTTCCCCAGGAAAAGATTTGTGAACACAATATTTTGCCTATAATTTGAGGAGATTCATGGATCCCAAGGACCCATCTGCAGACTCCCTTGAGGCCAGGTGAGGAAGCCCTGGTGACCTGGACCTGAGGACAGGGACCGTCCTTGTCTTGCGCAGGGGCATCACTAGGGACAAGAGAATAAGGCATTTCCTGCGGGTACAAAATTTAAGGGGCATCAGGAAGTTCAGAAATGGAGATTAATGTTTTAGTGAAATACTTTAAACAGTCAAACGTGCAGACTATGGCCATGGCTTGTCGCCTTTTGTAAACAGAATTTCTTTGGAACTAGGGCAAGGATTCGGATGAGATGGGTGAGGCAGGTTTGAACAAGTGCAGTCTGTGTGTGTGTGTGTTTTGGCTGCACCTGTAGCATGCAGCAGTTCTCAGGCCAGGGGTGGAAACCCAGCCACAGGAGTGACAACACTGAGTCCTTAATTGCTAGGCTATCAGGGATCTCCCAATTCTGTCTTTTTTTTTTTTTTTTTTTTTTCCTTTTCTAGGGCTGTTCCCACAGCATATGGAGGCTCCCACGCTAGGGGTCTAATCAGGTTGTAGCCACTGGCCTACGCCAGAGCCACAGCAACACGGGATCTGAGCCTCGTCTGTGACCTACCCCGCAGCTCACAGCAATGCCAGATCCTTAACCGACAGAAACTCCCCAATTCTGTCTTTATTTAAAAATGTTATATTGTGTATTTTGTTCATGGATTTTTAATTTTTAGTAGTGCATTAAAGATACTGTGTTTTAATGCTGAGTTTTTTATGCTCCGCCTTTAATTTTGCTCCTGACACCGGTGCCCCGTTTACCTTACCCTAGCCCCAGCCCTGCTTGTGTCCAAGACACTGTTCAATTAAAAGTCATATGTAAGGGCACACTTGCTGTGTTCTAGCCCTTGAGCCCCTGCATTTACAGACAGCAGAGGCAGTGGGCAAACTCTAGTCCTGGCTCTGCCATATTCTGCTGGATGACCTTGGCCAGGTCATTTGACTTTTCTGAACCTGCAGAATGAGGGTGAGCCTGGGTACTTTCCAGTTTGGGCAATCCTGTGATTCCATGACTCTGAAAGAGACAACTAAGCCAAATTGTTCCCTAGAGAGCAGAGCCCTCAGAACCCAATTCCACAACCAGCCTTCTAGGTAGGATTCCCTTGATTTGCCTCCTTGATGGAGGGGCTTTGCCTGCTATAGACTTTCATGTGTCTTCATGGAAGGGCCCGTGAGTATCAGATCTCCTGAACTGGAGTACTGATTGCTAGAATCAAAGATTTTGAGAGCTGAAGAGAGTAGAGTGCATGGAGATAATTTTGTTTTAAGGAAAATGAGGCTGAGGCAGGTGAAGTCAGTTGACCAAGGTGACACCAGTGTCAGATTTAGAAATAAAACTCCATTCTCTGATTGCTCTCCAGTTCTCTTTCTGCCTCACCATGAGATAGGACGCTTGCCTTCCTACTTCCCTCCAGAGAATTTCCTGAAAGTACTTTGAATATTCTTCCATAATGGTCTTTCCACCTCTGTGTTTTGCTAGTTTCCTCCTTACAGTGCTGTTCCCTCAACAGTTCACCCACTTCTGAAGGACTGGGAGCCAGAATTTTTCATCAGTGTCTTCCCCTCCACGTCTTCCCTCTCCCAACCTCATTTTGGATGATTTAACTTCTTTGGGGATTTTTTCTTTTTTTTTTAACTGCTACAAGGTATATAATCTTAGCAAGTTAATTTCCTCCTTGTTTCTTTTGAAAGGTATTTTTAAACTTGGAGAGAAGAAGTGATGCATGACAACTGTATCAGGTGGGTACTGTTACTATTCCTACTTTACTGATGAAGAAACTGGAGCGCTGAAAAGCTAAGTAACTTGCCCAACATCTACAGCTAAGTATCAGAACCAGGGTTCACATCCAGGCGCCCTGACTCCAGGCTGTACTCTTCACCAGAACAGTGTGTGGCCTGAACAGTTCTGCAATGGGGATCTTGGGGATTCTTGGGCAGCTTTTTTTTTTTTTTTTTTTTGGTGGCCACACCTGTGGCCTGTGGACGTTCCCAAGCCAGGGATTGAATCTGAGCCACAGCTGTGATCTACGCTGCGCCTGTGGCAGTGACAGATCCTTTAAGCCACTGCCCTGGGCCGGCAATTCAACCCATGCCTCCACAGCAACCCAGGCATCTGTAATCAGGGTCCTAACCCACCGTGTCACAGCGGGAACTCCAGAATGTCTTCTTTTTATTTGTTGGTACGCGCTATAGCTGGTTGTCCAAGATGGTTTTCTATTTTGTAAAGAAGAAGAAAGGTAGAAAGAAGAGAGAGGATCACAAAACTGAAATCCCTCTGCCCGGCCTTCACCAGGCATTCCTGACCCGCTTCCAGTTCTGTGGGCTTCTTGAAAAGACACAAAGTTCCTTTTTTCAGTTTTGTGTCTTTTGAAAGTAAAATCCCCACCCTATGTGTTTATACATTGTTCCAGGAAAGATTTAAGGTGGTTCACAAGGATTATAAAATACAAGTAAATGGCATAAATTAAAAGAGTATGGCATGATCCAGCAATTTCCCTCCTAGGTATTCGTGCTTAAGAAATAGTTACAGGGGCTTACAAGGATAAATAGTCAAGGTTTTTATTGTATCTTTTTTTGTAATTGCACAAAAAATTGTGGGCAATTTAAATGCATATCAGTGAGGAAATGGCTGAATACATAATAAATATACTTTGTTAAACTAGTAACATGGAAAGATGTCAATAAGTGTGGAATTTAAAAAGTAATTTTTACTTAATTAAACAAATTATTTTTTGGCCACATCCATGGCATGTGAATGTTCCTGGGCCAAGGATCAAACCCTCACCACAGGAGTTCCCACTGTGGCTCAGGGGGTTAAGAACCCAACTAGTATCCCTGAGGTTGTGGGTTTGATCCCTGGCCTCCCTCAGTGGGTTAAAGGATCTGGCGCTGCCATGAGCTGTGATGTGGCTCCGATCTGGTGTGGCTGCGGCTGTGGTGTGGGCTGGCAGCTGCAGATCCATTTCAACTCCTAGTCTGGGAACTTCCATATGCTGTAGGTGTGGCCCTAAAAAGGAAAAACAAACAAAACCCTTGTCGCAGCAGTAACCCAAGCCTGATGCAGGGACAATGCTGGAGAACTCCAACATGTAATTTTTTGAACCATATTTGTAGAATGACTATTTTTATATGGTGCACTGAAAAAGGTTTGGAGGCATATTCTCCAAATTATTAACCATGGTTGCCCCCAGGCATAGAAGTGATACTAGGAAAGGGTGAGAGGGCTTTCAATCAAGATGACTCCGGTGTGTTTCAGGGTTAAAGGACAAGGGTTTTTTGAGCACCATGGCTCAGGTCCAGCACATCCTGAATGTTCAGCTCTTTGTTGAATTGATTAAGAAGCTGGATCTTATCTTCGGTATATATTGGTAGTTTAAAGTTTATTGCTGACACAGTAAATAATCATCTGGAAAAAAAAAGAGAACTCCAACTCTTCCAAGTCAGCCTCTGCCAAAAAAGTATCAAAATTGTTTCTCTGACATTCAGACTACTTTTAACTATTTTCAATGCATAGTGTTAAACTCCCTATTTACTCTGGAGAAAATCATTATCGACACTTTTTAAATTGGTGCTTGGAGTTAGTTCTCTTGTGGCTCGGCGGCTTAAGGATCTGGCATTCACTGCAGTGGCTCAGGTTGATGCTGTGGCCTGGGTTTGATCCCTGGCCCAGGAACCTCTGCATGCCCTGCCCTGGGAGTGGCCAAAAAAGATAAAAGAAAATAAAAATTGGTGCTTGAGGAAGTATTTTATCACCTCCACCATTATCCCAATGGGGGGTACAACAGTTTAATACACCTTTTTCTCATTTCAAAGTGAATTATGTGGAAAATAAGAAAAAGTGTAAAGAAGAAAACAGCCTATAATTCCAAACCCTAAAGATAAGAACTGCAAACCTTTAAATGTTCTTTCCCATCTCGTTTGTATATATGCAGCATTTTTTCGTAGGATATACAGAACATTTGAATCATTTTTAAGTGTACAATTCAGTAGCACTAGGTACATTCACATTATCGTGCATCCATCATGATTTTCTCTCACCAGGCCTTTTTCATCATCCCAAACTGAAACTCTGTATATCTGTTCAATAATAACTTCCCATCCTTCTCCCCCCCAGATCCTACTTACCACTATTCTACTTTCTGTCTCTGTGAATTTGTTATTTCATATAAGTAAAATCATACAATTTTTGTCCTTTCATTTCTGCTGATTTCACTCATCGCTATGTTTTTAAGATTCATCCTTGTTGTGGCATGCATCAGAATTTCATTATTTTAAAGCTGAACAAAAGCCTGTTGCATGTATGCACATTTTGTCTATTCATTCAAACATCAAGGGACATTTGGGTTATTTCCACATTTTGGCTGCTGTAAATAATGTCGCTATGAACATTGGTGTGTAAATCTGTTCCAGTTCCTGATTCCGGTTATTTTGGGCTTGTCCCCAGAAATGGCATTTCTGGATCATACACAAATTCTGTGATTGATTTCGTGATGACTGCTCTACTGATTTTCACAGCAGCTGCACCATTTGACATTCCCACTAGCAGTGCACAAGGGTTTCAGATTTCTTCATTCTTCATTCTTGACAACACTTGTTATTTACCTTTAAAAAAAAATAAAGTCTCCATCCTAATGGGTGAGAGGTGGACTCTCACTGTGGTTTGATTTGCATTTCCCTGGTGACTGCTGATATGGAGCACCTTTTCATGTGTCTGTTGGCCATTGATATCTGTTCTTTGGAAAAATGTCTCTTTATGTCCTTTGTCCACTTTTTATACTTGTCGTTGCACTGTAGGAGTTGTATATATTCTTAATATCAGTCCTTATCAGATAGATGATTTGCAAATATCTTCTCCCATTCTGTAGAGAAAACTTTCTTTTGATGGTGTAGTTTGCATAATATTTTTTTTTTACTTTTGAAGAAATCCAATTTATTTTTTCTTTTGTTGTCTGTGCTTTTGGTGTCATATCCACGAAATCTTTGGCAAGTCCAGTGTCATGAAACTTTTGCCTATTTTTCTTCTATAAGTTTTATAGTTTTTTAGGTCTCACCCTTAACTTTGATCCATTTGGAGTTAATTTTTGGGTGTGGTGTCATTTGAGAGTCCGGTTTCAGTCTTTCGCTTGCGGATATCCAGTTTTCTGGGCACCATTTGTTGAAAAGACTTTTTTTTCTGTTGTCGTGCTTTTCTGATGCCAGGCTTATTCTGGCTGCAGCCGGGGCTGCTGCTCCAGGCTTTCCTCACCCTCACAGGTGTGGGCTCCATTGTAAAGTTACTTCACTGGGAGCAAAATGGAGCCGTTATGAGCTTTGTCCAGTACAGAAACATGGGGGCCCAGAAGAGCCTAGTGAGAGGGGTGGGTCCAGTATCGACCATACGAGCTACTCAGTGAAACCAGTTTCACTTATTGCTAAAAGGGGATGATGAGAAGACCTCCTCACTTTGCCTTGCAGTAGCGTAAATGCTGGAGGAGTGTTATTAGGGCTGATGTTCATTATTGCGGCTCATGTTTTTGAGGCGAGTACTGTGTGCCACTGTGTGTCAAATAGTTCACGTGTATTTTTTTTCATTTAATACTCAAGCAGTCTTATGAGGTAGATGCTATCATTTTTATCCCTTTAACCATCCCTAAGCTTCTTTTGTGGTCTGTAAAATGAAGAAAATTATATTTACCATGCAGAACTGTTGTGAGGATTAAATGAGCAGCGTGAACGTTACGGGCCTGGCGAAGACGATGCACACAGTAGATGCTTAATAGACAGCAGGTGCTTTCCTTTAGTCCAGGAGATGATTCCAGTAAGCACAGACTACATCACATGACGATTCTGCTTGGTTTCTAGTCATCTCGAGTTTCCTCATCCTTCCCCTTCAGGGTGACAGGTACTGATTATGCGGGTCAGATACGAAAGTCTGATACCCTTTATGTATGAGACAGAAGTACCTTGTAATCATCTGCCTGCAAGGCCAAAGTCAAGAGACTGTTTAGTATCCGCCACCAGGATGACTTCCACAGTCACTCATCAGCTGGGACGTCAGCAAGCGGAGCAGCCGCAGTCCTGGAAGCAGCCGGCTGTGTGTTTTGGTCCAGTGTGTTAGCGATGCTTTAACACGTCGTCATTTTGGCCGGTAAAGTGCCGTTTCCGTAAACCCTTCTCCATTTTACTGCCTTTACTCCTCCCTTTTCTAAAGTTTTTAGATTCTTTTAAAATAACGATTACAGTGAAGTACCACTGCCCGCGGCCAGACTAGAAGAGACAAACAGGCTGAGACTCGTCATTACATTTGCGGAGTCCTCAGTGGCTGTGCTTATGCTGGGCTAGATTTTCTGGATATTATTTGGACACTCATTGGATGGATCCAGGCCACATATTTCTCTTTAGCGGCAGCTAATAACTGACAGTGGAGTCAATTCCTGTGCCGAAGTGGCAGCTGGACCCTCCCTGGAGCCTCTCTGCAATCCCTTCTCTTACTGCTAATTGCCTTCTAATTCCCCGCAGCAGCTGGTGTAAGTAAACCTTTTCCACTCTCCTCCGTGCCCTTAATCTTCTCCCTGCTCTGAGCGGCAGGTGACTGTGAGTCCTCTGTCAGTGCTCCCTCCCGTGGCCTCGGGCCTCTGCCGTCCTCCACCGCGTCTCCCGGGGGGCCTGGTCCCCAGGTTCCCCTTGGCGTCTGGCTCCTTCATTGACTCCCTCTCTCCCAGCTTCAGTCTCTCCTCTTTTTCCTTCACTCATAAACAAGCTCAGATACTCCTTAGCCTGTAGAAGCGTAAACATATTTCCCTTGAAGTCAATTCCTTTTTCCTTTCCTTACTGGCAAGTTTTTAATTTTTTTCCTCATTACAGAAGAAATACAGTAGTAGAAAACTTGGGAAGTGTAAGTAATGGAACATATCTCGAACACCCATAGTCCCCCTTCGGGAGGTCGTCATCAGTGTCCACATCTGGGTTTATGTCCTTCCAGTCTTATTTCTGTGACATGTCATATTCCTTTATTTCAACGTCAAGAGCATTCTGGATAGTTGCTTTGTGAGCTGACACTTTTCCTGTGTCAGTAGGTTTCCTACCATAATATGATTTAAATTGCATTAAAAATCTCCACTGTATGGATGCATTGTCATTTATTTAGCCATTTTATTTTTATTTTTTTGTCTTTTTGCTATTTAGCCATTTTATTTAATTAATTAATTTATTTATTTTTGTCTTTTTGCCATTTCTTGGCCCACTCCCATGGCATATGGAGGTTCCCAGGCTAGGGGTCCAGTTGGAGCTGTAGCCACCGGCCTATGCCAGAGCCACAGCAACGCGGGATCCGAGCCACGTCTGCAACCTACACCACAGCTCACGGCAACGCCGGATCATTAACCCACTGAGCAAGGGTAGGGACCGAACCCGCAACCTCATGGTTCCTAGTCAGATTCGTTAACCACTGCACCACGACGGGAACTCCTATTTAGCCATTTTAAAGCGTAATCATAGGGTTACCTCCAACTATGTTCTCTAATTAACATAGTACAACCTTTGCAAATAAGTCTTTTCACGTTTTCCTGATTATTTATTTAGTATAAATTTCTGAAAGGAAGTTCCTGAGTGCACATTTTATTGCAAAATACAGGCATTTTTGCAAGAGTAGCCTGCTCTCATCACTTCAGCTGTTAACTCCCATGCACTAAATTCTGGGCAATCCTGGCCCTTCCACGGTTCCTGAAGCGGTTCTGTCAGAGATTAAGGTCAGCATTGATTCCTAATCACAAGCCTTCCCAGGCTTTGTCCAGCCTAGTCTCTTTGCAGCAATTGCCCCTTTCCATCCTTTTCTTTAAGAAATGTTTTTCCCTTTATCTTACCTGAGTCCTTTAACCTCTCTGGTAACACATTTCAGGCTCTTTCCTGGCTCCTTTTCCTCTGCCTGATCTTTGGCTTGTTCCCTGCTCTTGGGATTTTCAATTGTGGGCTTAATGCCGCTGCCACGTAGATCTCAGCATCAGTCTGACCTGCTGGGGTCTGCTGGTCTCTCTGTCTCGCATCTCACTGCTCTTCGCAGACAGCTCCCTCTCTCCGTCCACATACAAGCTCTATGCCCCAGTCATTCCAAACTGAGTGCATTTCCTATGCCTTTGATCATGCTGCACTCTGTGCTTAGAAATTCCTGCTCCCCTTCTTCACGTGATGAAGTTTTATTTGCCCTTCAAAACTCACCTTTTGGGGAATCTTGACGGCGTGCCACTTCCACTCTTTTTACCTCTTGGCCCCTTGGCTGGCTGCCTAGGGTGGCCCTTCTCCATTCTCTCATGGTCGTGTTTCTTTCTTTGTGCTGTGTTAGGACTGACGGCTCCTCTGGCCTGTGAACTCCTGGAGGGTGGGATTGTGACTCTGAGGATTATAGCCCCAGAATGTAGCACTGCCCCTTGTCATCCAGCAGAGACTTGGAGGAGACATCTTCCACCCCTTAGCCAGATCCTTCGCTGACCTTCTCTGGGAATCCGTCCCCTGAGTTGCTCTTGAACCACAGATCTGGATGGGCCTGACCTAAGCCCTGCCTCAGGGGGAGGTCCTACTGGCCGCATTACCCAATTACAGCAAATGAAAGAATCCTCTGGTTTTTTTTTGGTGGGGGGGGAGAAAAGCTTTCTCTCTCTCTCTTTTTGTTTTGTTCTGTGACAGTTATTAGAAGGCATATTTCTCTTCCCCTAAAAGACGTAGTAGAAAGATTGAAGGTAGCGTTGTTTACCCATTTTGCCAGCAAGAAGGGGTGCCTGGAACTGCCTGCGGGCTGTGGAAGATGAAGCCGGCATCCTGGAAGACAGAGCAAAGACACGGGGCGAATCGACATATGTATGTGTGTATTACTATTATTATCATGTAACAATCATGTGCGTGACGTTTCTTATGTGCCAGGTGCTGGTCCACGTGCTTTATAACTAGTAATTCATCTGATCATATCAAGCTTATGAAGTAGTTCTATGGTTACCTCTATCTTATGGTGGAGAAAAGCAATGTACAGAAAGGCTCGATAACTTGCCTGAGGTCACACAACTCGTACGTGGGGATTTGAAGCTGGGCTTAGTCACCAATCTTATGCTGTCCCTCACGGTACATTGTCACCAAAGAAGGGCTTAAGGCACAAGGCTTCCTCCGAAGGCAAACAACTATTCAGTGTAATGTCCTTTATCGTATTTGAAATCTCCGTGACTCCAGGACCCGGATGCAGAAGGCAGGAGTCACTCAGGCAGGCTTATTATGCCCAGGCCCACGGCTAATTAACACTCAGCCTCTGGTGTCTGAGCAGGACTTTTACTTCAGAGGGAAGTGTCTAGCAGCTTCTGAACAGAGACGCCTAAAGGCCTTGGGCCTCTGGGGCAGTAGTGAGTGACAGAGCCAGCGTCCGGATCCTCAAACCCAGGAGTCTTTCCACCTCCCTTGGCCCTGAAAGGGCTGCTAAGGCTCTAGGGTGTACGTGGAGGGAGTCGGTCTCCCAGGCTTCTGGAGGAGGCTCACAGGCTTGGGGAAGCCTCGCCCAGCCCAGCTTGCCCATGGCTCCTTCCTCAGGCAGCTGTGGCTTCCCGGCCCCTCCCCGGCCCACGGGAGCTCTGGTGGCTTTGTCGCGGCAGGACCTGCCGGCCAGAACGCACCTGTGGGGCAGAGTCCTCTCTGGAGGCTCCGTAGCCCCGCGGCCCAGCCTTCCGATGGCGGAGTTTGGGTTCTTGTGGGCAGTCGTGAGCTCCTTGGGCTTGGGGCGGGCACCCTGGGGCAGGGCTGGGGGGAGCTGAGGGACTGCTGGAAGGAGAGGCCGTGGTGGGGCGAGGCCGGTTCGTGGGGGGTGCTGCACCTTCAGTCCACACGTGTTCGCTGATGCTTCCGAGATCCTGTGTGGTCTGTGAGGGCAGGAATGCCAGGCTCGAGAGAGGCGCTGGTGGTAGTAATAACAACCGTTTTTCACCCAGACTGTTCATGTGCCAGGGCCGCACACACACTGTCACATGCTCCTCCAGCGAGTCTGTGACACGTGAATAGTCGCTTGTCTAGATTAGACCGTCGGAAAAAGAAACCTGACGCTTGGAAAGGTTGCCTCTAACCACCGAGGGAGGGTTGGGGTTTGAATCCAGTCCCAGATGAGTGTATCTCGAGCCTGTGCTAAGCTGTCTAGAAAATAAAAACTCCGCAGCCGTCATCAGAGACCTCCCAGCCCCTGTGTGCCTCTGCTCACTAGTCCAAAGCCCCCTCTTGTCACTGCCCGTCTCACTCTGCTCCAGACACACTGAAAAACTAGCAGTTCTAGCGTCTTCGTCTTGTCTCTTACTCCAGAGCTTTATAGATGCTGTCTTCTCGGCCTGGAATACCTCCCACTCCCTGCGCTCCCCTGCTCACTCCGTGTCATTCTCAGGTCTCGGCTTGCTGGTCACCAGGCGCTCCAAGACCGGGGGTCTCACACTTCTGCTGGATAGGGGGCATTTGCACGTCCATTCCCCCCTCTTCTCTTACAGGAAGTTCTTGGACTTCTTGTTGGGAAATTCACTTCTCCCCCACAGTTAGTATGATGGACACCGCAGGTCCAGGCACTGGTCTGATTGCTTAATCCAGTCGGCATGTCTCATTCTGACACTGATGAGGTCAGAAACAGGGGTGTGTATACTCAGAATCAAGAAACCAGAAGTTTTAAGTTACCAGGACCGGTCCGCTCACAACCAGAGGAGGAGACACAGTGCAGAGGGCCGGGCTGGGGGTGGGGGCAGCAGAGGGCTGGGGCGCCGGCCGTGGAGGGAGAGGGTGAGAGGATAGGTTGAGCTCGGCTGGCGAGGCGAGAAGGCTGTGAGGATGATGGACTGGGAGAAAGAGGAGGGATCAAAGCTCTAGTGGTTTCAGAGGCTGAGGAGCAGGGGCACAGCTGGAGGGTTGGGAGCCTGTGCCGGAGAACGGCTTGGGTGGCAGTGGTGCCATGCACGGTGTGGCTGTGGCAGCAAGTGATGGGCCATCAGGGTGACTCGGTGCCTGCAGGGGAAGGGGGCCTCCTCCTGCCCACTCACTGGCCCCAGAGGATACAGGGAAGGGGGCTGCGACATGGGGAAGCTGCTGTGCCCCAACGGTGTGGGCCCCAGGGGGGTTCCGCTGGAGGGGAGTGAGGGACTCTGTGTCTCCCCTCATCTGGTCTGACTCCACCCGTCGAGCCATGTAGACACACATGTAGGAGGGAAGAGTGGTATCCCTGAGGGGGGCTTCAGGAGTGCTGTGTTAGGGGCCGACAGGTCTCAGGGAGAGAAGAGAGCCCTCTGTGAGGTGAGGGATCAGGGGCATTGGCAGGAGTCCAGGGAGAGCTTTGCAGGGAGGAGAGGCAGCTGGCATTGGGAGGAGAGGCGTAGGAGAGTGCCAGCTTGAGAACACTGGACAGAAAAAATGAGAATGCTTACATTTCGGGAGTTCCCGTCGTGGCGCAGCGGAAACAAATCTGAAAAGGAACTGTGAGGTTGCCAGTTTGATCCCTGGCCTTGCTCAGTGGGTTAGGGATCCGGCATTGCTGTGGCTGTGGTGTAGGCCGACAGCCCCGAGCCTGGGAACGTCCATATGCCGCCGGTGCGGCCCTAAAAAGACAAAAAGAGAGAGAATGCTTACATTTTTGACAGTGACTTAAGTTTGAAAGCGGTAACATCTGGGCATGAGGGGTCCATCTGGATTTCTGGGGCCAGGTGGCCTTGGGGGCCACCCAGGCTGGGGCTCCAGAGTAACTTGGGCTGGTGCTAGGGCTGCTGACTGTGGGCCCGCCCCCAGTCCAGCTCTGGGTGTCAGAGGCCATACCAGGAACTTCCAAAGACCTAAACTCGGAGCCGCTGCAGCCCCAGAGAGCCTGCTCCGCCTCGGAAGCCTCTGCGCCTCGATTCTCAGGCTTCCAGGATGAAGCCTGGGCTCGGACCCCACCATCACTCACCCTGTCGACGGCTGGACACAGCCCTGCTGCTCACAGCGCTGGCAGTCATGCTCCTCGAACGTCCATTGTGATTTAAAATCTCTCATGTTTGAGCCCGACTTTTCCCTGTTGACAGTGGGCTGGGTTTGGCCTGGTCATTAGGTGTGGAACTCCCGGCTTGTGGTAAATCCTGATTGGAAAACAGTATAAACATATTTCCTGGTAAATGGATAAACATACAGAGAGATGGTGGTTGTTCCCCTCCCGTCACCAGCACGCCATAGAAGCAATTGGAAGCAATTTAGGTGTGCTCAGCATCTGGCCCTCATAAAAGGCCTCGAGTGAGTCATGATTTTGCACCAACAGAGAAGGCTTGTCTCGCTTGTGGAGAGAATTGTATTTGCCTCCCATTTTGCCCATGAATCTCTCCGCTGCTTTATGACGATCAGTCTGATTTGTGTGCAGAGACTGGTGAGTTAAGAATTTGGGGAAGGGGGGAGTTCCCTTTGTGGTTCAGTGGTTCATGAACCTGACCAGGATTCATGAGGATGGGGAGTTGATCTCTGGTCTTGCTCAGTGGGTCAAGGATCCGGCGTTGCTGTGAGCTGTGGTGTAAAAAGCAAAAAAAGAATTTGGGGGAGGGGAGCAAGAAGAAGAGGAGAAGGATCCAGAAAGCTACGTTCAAGGCAAAACTACCAGTCGTGGGGGGGTTGCTGTTTTTGCTTTTAAGGATCTAACAACAATAACAAGAAGGCAGTGGAGAGAGCTTTTCATTTTATGAGTTAGGAGACAGCCTCTCTCCCTAATGTAGGCCACTCAACCTTTTGGCACCTCAGTTTGCTCATCGGACAAGTGGGACCAGTAATGGCTGCTGCAATGCTTGAGTTGTGGAGTGAAACCCCCCCTTTTCTTTTGCTTTTTAGGGCTGCACCCGCGGTATATGGAAGTTCTCAGGCTAGGAGTCAACTTGGAGCTACAGCCGTTGGCCCACACCACAGCCACAGCAACACAGGACCCAAACCACATCTGCAACCTGCACCACAGCTCACGCAACGCTGGATCCTTAACCCACTGAGCAAGGCCAGGGCTCAAACCCACGTCCTCATGGATACTAGTCAGGTTCACTACCCCTGAGCCATGACGGAAACTCCATGGAGTGAACTCCTTAAAAATGCCGATGTCATTTAACGCCCAAGAGAGTTTCCTGAGGGAGGTAGCATCAAACCTTCCTAAAGCTGCAGGAACTGAGACACAGAGAGGCAGTGTCTTGTCCCAAAGCCTATCAGAACTCAAACCCACATCTGGCTTGCTCTAAGTCCTGTGTTCTTTTTATATTACTCCACAGTGGCACTGAACTCAAAGGCCACATCCCTGTCCCCCCCTGGGGTGGGGAAAGCACACGGTGGCTTCCTGATCAAGGCTCAGGGTGCCCTGTGTCCTTGGTCCCCCCAGAGGTTCCTCGGGGCCACGCGCTCTGCTGTGGGAGCAGGTGGGTTGTTTGTTAGTTGGATGAACGGCTTCCTGCTAAGGGGGGAGGGGGAACTAGAGAGCAGCCGAATGGCCCCCCAGACTGGCAGGTGGGAGAGGCCTGTGCCCATGGACGTGCTCTTGGGCTGCGTCTGAAAGCCTGAGGGCTCTGGGGTTGGTCAGCCCTGGGGAGGGTCCTGGCTCTGCCTCTTACCAGCAGCATGACCTTGGGTTGTCTGACCTTCAGTTTCCCCAGCAGTAAAATGTGGATTAGAGGGCTCCCTTTAAAGGGCGGCTGTTGGGACTGTTAACTGAGCCGATTTAGGGGAAAGGTGCCCGGCACCTTGTGTTGTGCCTTGTACACAACCGAGTGGAAGGCAGCCACTCTCTCCCTGGAGGAAGTGGGCTGACCTCTGGGGGAGCTAGTTAGGCTTTCAGGAGTTTGTGTGTCCCACCCCCAAACCCACACTGTGGTCGATCATGTATTCATTTGTTCAGAAAACGTTTTCTAAGCATCCGCTGTGTCAGTGGCCAGGGACAAGCATGGACAAGACAGGCAGTGTCCTTGCCCTCATGCAGCTCAGAGTTGAGCTGGAGCCATGTGGCCGGGAAGTATCTGGACAGTCGCAGAGGGGGCAGGGGTGAGGGACCAGGGCCAGAGCTTCCCCACGGAGTCTGTAGAAGCATTGGCCTCCTCTTCATGTGTAACAGCTGCTTGGGGAGCTGTCTAGCACATTCCCTCCTGGGGGGTCAGGAAAGGCTGGGCTGCAGACTGCTGAGAGGAGGGGGTGGGCGGTGCCAAGGTCCTGGGGGGGGGCTTCCCACCTGGTGCTGGCAAGACCCCACCTCCTCTGCCAGAGACAAACTGCTGCTTCCAGCCCAGAGTTTATGGGCTACTTTACTTGTTATCCGAGGCATTTACAGGGTGTTAGGTGTTGCCGTGTCTTCCAGGGACAGTAAAGGTAACACAGACCTGTTCCAGCTCCCAGCCCACTGACTCACAGGTCACCTTGAGGCCGGGCAGATCAGTGAGCACTCTGGGCTCTCCTGGGAAGCGGTAAGAGGAGTGCCCAGGTCCACACATAGAACTTAGTAAGCGGGCTCGCTGCCAGTCTGCTTGGTAGGACGCCCAAGGTATAGCTGTGCTGGGGATTGGGAGGGTGTCCCCATCTTCCACGGTCGGTTCCGCCCTTTCCTGTGCCAGTCTACCCACTCTCCCGCCTGCTTCTCCACAGTCAGCACCTGTGCCAAGCTAGCAACTAGTGAGTCTCCAAACACAGAAACTCAGTCCGACCTCAACCTGTTTGCAGGCAGATCCCTGTCATTTCACTTCTTAGCCATAGCTGGATCATCTCTGAAGCCCAGCTCTCATCCTGCCTCCTCCAGAAAGCTTCCCGTAACTTTTACAGCACGTGCTGATCTTTCTCCTCTTGGATCTCCCCGTTTTGGTGACTCTTCATTAATTAATGTACTCAGTGCATCGGCAGGTCTTACCTGTTCCTTGTGAAAGTGCTTCCCAAACACGTCGACTTCTCCCCATCTCTGCTACTTCCAGCCAGTCATTTCTTGCTGGACTGTTAAATGCCCTTGGAGCGCTACTCCTTGCTGATGCTCTGCCTTTCTCCAGCCCTTCCACGAGCCTCGGTGCTGTCACGGTGAATTAGCTCCTGTCTCTCCCCCGCTTACATCTTCTGGTAGCTCCCCAAACTCCTCAGCACAGCCTTCCAGGCTCTGCTGATCTGGCGTTTGAGTGCCTTCCCAGCTGCTTCTCATCCTGTCATTCCTCTTGCTCATTCTGCTTCAGCCATTGCAGCCTTCTCTCTGTTCCCCCAGAAGGCAAAACCACCACCACTGCCTCAAGGCGTTTGCATTTTCTGGGCCTTCTGCCTAGAATCGTCTCCATTTGTCACTGTCTCCCTCCATCTCACCTCTCACGCAGCATCTGTCCACCTGTGCCTCCTGGGGAGCTCTCCTGAACACCCCATCGAAAGTAGCTTTTGCCTTCAAGTCATGGTTTACCTCATTACCCTGTTTCCTTTATAGCACTGAGATTTTCTGAACTTGTTTTCTTTATAGAGTCTGCTACTTTCCACTAGAGAGGAAGACGATACCTGTCTTTTTCACTGCTCTGTTCTCAGAGCCTAGAAGAGTGCTTAATATGTACAAAACCAAGAAATACTGTTTATGTCTTCTCTGTATGAAGCCCTGAAAATCAGTATTTACTACCACTGATTAGAGATACAAATGCCTATCTTCGAAGCACGCTTCCTCAAAGGTAGTCCACAAACTCTGGTAATCTGTTAGGGAGTTTGCAAATGATTTGATGGTTGTAAAGGAAAAACTAATGGAACAACTTTGATCACATACACTTAACTAGTTTAAAATGTAAGATTAGTTAAGATTTCTATAGAAATCCTATTACCTTTTTTTTTTTTTTTGTCTTTTCTAGGGCTGCACCCGTGGCATATGGAGGCTCCCAGGCTAGGGGGCCAATCCAAGCTGTAGCCACCGGCCTGCACCAGAGCCACAGCAACTCGGGATCTGAGCTGTGTCTGCAACACAGCTCATGGCAACACCAGATCCTTAACCCACTGAGCAAGGCCAGGGATCGAACCCACAACCTCGTGGTTCCTAGTTGGATTCATTACCCACTGAGCCATGACGGGACCTCCCTGTTACCTTCTTAATAGTTGTTTCATGATGTTCACTGAAAGGGCTGTATCGGTCAGTTCATCAGAGCTAATTTCAGTTATCAGTTATAGATTATTTTGGATAATGTGTTTCATGTCAGGATAGTTGTAAAACTACATCTTTGTTGTTACTTTTGTGCTGCATTAAATTTCTTGTGATTCAAAAGTAGTTCATCAAAGAGTAAAATTAATGATGAAGATAGTAGTATAAGTAGTGCAATACAGAATAATTATGTAAGTGTCAATGCTGAATTGGGCCGCAGTGTCAGTGGACACCATGAATATGTGTGAGCTGGGACAGAATAATCTGTAAGAGTGTTGATTTGGTACAGTAGCTGAAAAAGGGACGTTCCAATAAGAAATATAGTGCTGAATGTTTGAAAATTGGACTTCATGGGACTTTGTTATAATGGCTCCTAAGGGTAGTGTTTCTTGGGACACTTTTTTCTTTGACGCAATTTTTAGTCAAACTATGGTTACCTCCCTGGTAAGTCAAACGAAATGTTATTGTGTAGGAAAAAGATTAATTTTGTCAGTAAAGGTAAAGAGGAGACTGAAACTCAAAAGTATTGTTCAGAGTTATACTTCTTAGAGCAAAATCACAAAATCAAGCCATATTACTGTGAAGACACTTGACCAACCAGCTTAAGCTGAGTTAATGATAAATATTGGGTTGGAGAGAAAGCCAAACAAGCCCAGGCAAAATTCTTTTATCAAGGGATCCATCTGAAAGGAAGTAAAGAAAACAATTAGATGTGGAACCTGACTTTATGGCTCAAGTCAGTCCTCACTGAACTGACTATATAGACATTTTGGTGAAAAGTTGAAAACAGTTTTTAGCCCTCTCACTGTTTTGGGATAATTATTTAAAAACTATTATATTTTATTTACACTTTTAAAAATTGAAGTGTATTTGCAGCTAAATGTGGTAGATTGAACACATGTTTACTTTCCACTGCCTCCCCAAAGTTGTCAGTAATGGATTTTCAAAAGAGCATAAATAGGGCGTTCCCACTGTGGTGCAGTGAGTTAGGGATCCAGTGTTGTCTCTCAGTGGTGTGCGTCTAATCTCCAGCCTGGTCCAATTGGTTAAGGATCTGGCATTACTGCAGCTGTGGCATAGGTCACAGCAGTGGCTCAGATTTGATCCCTGACCCAGGAACTTCCATATGCTGTGGGTACAGCCATAAAAGGAAAAAAAAAAAAAAGCATAAATGGACTTCTGTTTTAATCCATGATGAAGTGATAGGGGCCAATTTATCTTGCTGCTGTAACTAACTAGAAACTATATACAGTGTATGAAACAGCTATTCTCTGATACTGGACTAGAGCTAGTACAGGATCGTGGTCTCTGAGGGGAGAGAGACACATGAGATGAGCTCTGTCATCACCTAGGTTTTTATTTGGAAGCATATTCTGAGTCATGGAGTGGGGGACTGGATGGGGATGGGGGGTCCCAAATATAGCACAGTGGTCTCACAGAGTAGAGGAGAGATTGTAGGTCAGGGAGGCTGAGGCAGCTGAAAGGTATGAGGAAGAACCCACTCCAAGAGGGAGTCATGCAGAAAAGGAGATCCAAAAATGGTAGATCTTTTTGGAATACTAAGCATCTAAGAAATGATGCTTAGAGTTTTCTGGTGGCCTAGCAGTTAAGGATCTGGCATTGTCACTGCTGTGGCTTAGGTCACTGCTGTGGCATGTATTCTATCCCTGGCCCAGGAATTTCTGCATACTGTGGGCATGGCCAAAAAAAAAAAAAAAAAGAAAGAATAATACTAAGACAATGGTGAACACTTTTCTAAATTTGGTAAAAATGCTAGGACAGAGATCCAAGAAGCTCAGTGAATCCCAAGCAGGATAAACCAACATATACAAAATTCATATGAAACCGTATTGTAATCAAGTTGCTGAAAACCAGTGATAAAGAGAAAAATCTTAAAAGCAGCAAGGGAAAAAGCAGTATGCACAGGAAAACAAAGGTAAAGTGTGACTGCAGACTTCTTATCTGAAGTTATGAAAGCCAGAGACAATGGAATTACCTTTTTTTTTCCTTTTTTGGCTGTCCCACTGCATATCGTGTTCCCCAGGCCAGGAATCAGATCTGAGTGGCAGTTGTGACCAGCACTGCAACTGGGGCAATGCAAGACCCTTAATTCACTATGCTGGGTCAAAGATTGAACCTGCTACCCAGGGCTCCCAAGATGCCACCAGTCCCATTGTGCCATAGTGGCAACTCTGGAATCACATCTTTAATGCACTTAAAAAGATAACTTGGAAATGAGTGAAAATATCCTTTGAAGTAAAGGCAAAATAAAAGCTTTTTAAAACAAAGGTTGAAGGAATTTATCAATAGACTTCTACTGTAAGAGATGTTATTTAAGCAGGAAGGAAAAATCATATGGAAATATGGATTTACACAGGAATGAAGAGTGACTAAAATGGCACATATGTGGATAAATATAAAAGGCTTTCCCCCCTCATTACAATTTTTATTTAAAACCCAGTTGACTATTTAAGGCAAAAATTATATGCATTATATGGGGTTTAGACCATACGTAGGAGTAAAATGTATGACACTAGTAGTACAGAGGATAGGAGGAATGAAACAATAGTTATGAAGTTTTGTTATGAGGTCTTTAATATTATACCTGAAGTTATATAACATTATTTGAAGGTGCAGTGTTATAAGTAAAATTTTATTTTAAATATGAAGTGTCTAAACACTGCAGTTACAAGGCAGATATTGTCAGACTAACTGGATAAAAAGCAAGACTCAACTCTGCATTGTCTAGAGAGAATCTACTTTAAATGTAAATACATCGGTAGATTAAAAGTAAAAGGATAGAAAAGTTATACCATGCAAACACCAACCATAAAAAAGCTAGAATGACTGCATTAATATCAAAGTATGTCTTACAACAAGAAATGTCATGTGGAAGAAAGAGGGTCATTTCCTAGTAGTTGAGAGTGCAATTCATCAAGAGGATATACGAATTCTAAATGTGTATCTAATAACAGCTTCAAAATACATGCAACAAAAACGAATCAAAAATTATTATTTTTTAGAGTTTTCAATATTCCTCTTTCAGTCACTAATAGAACAGACTGACAAAATCAGTAAGGATATGAAAGATACTAACAACACTATCAACCAACATGACCTAATTGTCATTTAAGGACCCTCTACCCCAAAACAAGGAATACATGTTCCTTTCAAGTGCATATGAAAAAAAGCACCAAGTTAGGCCATACCATGAGTCATAAAACAAGTTTCGGTAAATGTAAAACCAAATCATATAGAGTGTGTTTTCTAATAAGAATGTAATTAAATAAAAAATTAATAGTAGGACTTCCCTTGTGGCCTCTAGTCTCACTACTTGGTGTTGTCACTGCTATGGCATTGAAAGCCTTTGGCAAAATTCAACACCCGTTTATGAAAATCTTTCAGTGAACTATGAATACCAGGGAACGTCTTCAACCTAATAAAGGCCTTCTGTGTAAACTTTATATCTTATATTGTTCTTAACGTGAAAGATTGAATATTTTCTCTTTTTTTGTCTTTTTTTTTTTGTCTTTTCTAGGGCTACACCTGCAGCATATGGAGGTTCCCAGGCTAGGGGTCTAATCAGAGCTGTAGCTGCTAAGCCTACGCCAGAGCCACAGCAATGCGGGATCTGAACCACATCTGCAACCTACAGCACAGCTCACGGCAATGCCAGATCTTAACCCACTGAGCAAGGCCAGGGATTGAACCCACAACCTCATGGTTCTTAGTTGGATTCGTTAACCACTGAGCCACAATGGGAACTCCTGAATATTTTCTAAGATCTAAGAATGTCTGCTTTCACCACTTATATTTCATATTGTTCTGAAGGTCCTAGCCAGGGCAATAAGCCAAAACATATAGATTGGCAAAGAAGTAAATTTTACTTGCAGATGATGTGATTGATTATGTAGAAAATCCTAAGATTCTGTGGAAAAGCTACTAGAACTAATAAGTAGATTGGCAAATTCACAGGATATAAGATCAACATATAAAAATTCTTGGGAGTTCCTGTTGTGGTGCAGTGGAAACGAAACAAATCCTACTAGGAACCATGAGGTTGCGGGTTCGATCCCTGACCTTGATCAGTGGGTTAAGGATCCGGTGTTGCCATGAGTTGTGGTTAGGTCGCAGACACGGCTCAAATCTGGTGTTGCAGCAACAGCTCCAATTATACCCCTAGCCTGGGAACCTCCATGTGCTGTGGGTATGGCCCTCAAAAGACAAAATTCTTTTTCTCTATACTAACAATGAACAATTAGAAATGAAAATTTAAAAATATCCCTTACAATAGCATAAAAACACTTGAGATGGGGGTGTATGTGGGGGCAGGGGGTATATGGGAACTCTTTGTGCTTGGATTTTGCCATGAATATAAAACTGCTCCAAAAAGTAAAGTTTATTTTTATTTTAAAATTTTTTGTTTTTTGTTTTTTGCCATTTCTAGGGCTGTTCCTGCGGCATATGGAGGTTACCAGGCTAGGGGTCTAATTGGAGTTGTTTGCTGCCGGGCTACACCACAGCCACAGCAACACGGGATCTGAGCCATGTCTGCAACCTACACCACAGCTCACGGCAATGCCGGATCCTCAACCCACTGAGCAAGGCCAGGGATCGAACCTGCAACCTCATCGTTCCTAGTCGGATTCGTTAACCACTGAGCCACGACGGGAACTTCTAAAGTTTATTTTGAAAACAAACATGAAGTATTAGGGACATATTTTACAAGATCTGTGTGAGACTTACACACTAAAAACTACAAAACATTGCTGAGATAAATTAAAGGAGCCCTAAATAAATGGAGAGGTGTGCCATGTTCATGGGTCAGAAGATTTAACATTGCGAAGATATTAATTTGTCCAAACTGACCTATAGATTCTTTGCAATCACAGTGAAGCTGATTGTGAAATTTATGGGGTAATGCAAAGGGCAGAGAATGGCCAGAACAATTCTGTCAAGGACAAAGTTGGAAGTCTTACACTGTTTAACTTGGAGACTTCGTTGTGAGTTATGATTATCAAGACATTCTGGTATTGGCATAAAGAGAGGTGTAAGGGTCAATAGAAGATAACAGAGTCCTGTTATAGACTCAGACCTATGTAGTCAATTGGTTTTTGACGAAGCATCCAAGGCATTTCAGTAGGTAAAAGGAAAATCTGACGCTAGATCAACTGGTTCTCTTTATGGAAATACAGAACCTCAAACCTTACCTCATACCATACGTGATAAGTAACTGAAATGGATCTCAGGCCCAAACATAAAAGCTAAAATTATAAAACTTCTAGAAGAAAACTTAGAAAAATTTCACAGCTTTGGAGTAGGCACATATTTCTTTAACAAGACACAAAAACCACAAATGGAAAAAAAAAATGATAAATTTAACTTCATTAGAATTCAAAGAACCCAGGTGAACTAGCCCAAGAAAGAAGCACGTGTAATTACAGAGACGATAAAGAGAGCTCCTGAGAAATGGCTGAGTAGCAGAACTAGAGGCCTCCAGCCTAGACTGGAGCAGAAAGGCCCTGGGAGAGTTGTGTTCAGGGGCTTGATAGACACATGGTGTGTTTCAGTAGAAAGAGTGGAGATGAACAGGGCAGGGAGTTGGGTGATGGCTTAGTGGAAAATACTAGAAACTAAGCAAGCCAGTAAGACCAATTTTACCTCGGGTTAGTAGTTGTATAAGAAAGAAAGAGAAAGGCAGCATATGGCAGGGCTTGCCTGAAGTAAGGTTACAGACGATAATGACGTGAAGTTCAAACATCAATCTAATTAGAAATGATGTTGAAAGGAGGGAAGAGGGGAAGCAAGGACCACCGAGGCAGGCGGTGGTTTCCGGTAGTGGAAGATACTGAGACTCAGAAGCGCAGTAGTTAAATACGTGGAGCGGGAAGGGCGGCAGGGGGGGGGGGGGCTTTTCATAGTAAGTCGTAGAATTTTTTGAGTTGTTCAACTACGTGCACATGAACATGATTTGAAGCCTGATACTACCATGGACGAGCTGTGCGACCTTCGCAAGTCCCTTAACCTCTCTGTACCTCCGTCACATCTTTTGTTGAAAGTCGGTGTAATGATTGTGCTTACCTCAGAAGGCTGCTGTTAGGGAGAATTAATTTAATCCATGTGAAATACTTGGAATAGTGCCCAGTACAAAGTAAGTGCTATGTAAGTGTTGCCGTAAAGGGTTTTTGTTTGTTTTTGCCTCTTTAGGGCCTCACCCACGGCATATGGAAGTTCCCAGGCTAGGGGCCGAACTGGAGCTGCAGCTGCTGGTCAACACCACAGCCACAGCAACGCCGGATCTGAGCCTTGTCTGCCACCTACACCACAGCTCATGGCAATGCCGGATCCTTAACCCACTGAGCGAGGCCAGGGATCAAACCTTTGTCCTCAAGCATACGACTTGGATTCGTTACCACTGAGTCACAGCGGGAACTCCTACTTAAAGTATTAAAATGAAAATAAAAGCAAACATGTGGCTGAATCTTAGAAGTTTTTACCTAATATTGGTGGCCTCTATGTATTTACCTAATATTGGTAGTTTCTGTGTCTTTATGTCCCATTAAATAAGTAACCCTTTAAGGAATCTGTTATTCTCCATTTTCAAATAAGCCGAGGCTCAGCGGATTTAACCACCTGCCCAAGATCAACCAGCTGGTTTTTGCCAATTACCCTAATGCTAGGGTTTAAATGGGGCCAACCTGGCCACGCATCCCAGCCTTTTCCCATTTTGCTTCCTGTGCTCATGGTTTACTGAACGTGTCACAGGCCCAGCTGGAGCGCAAGCGTCTGTGGGAAACGAGGGTGTGTGCAGAGTGCAGCCCTCCGAGCCTCGTGGAGAAAGTGCACAGGGCTTCGGGGAAGACACTCGTGAGTGGTCCTGCAGGGAAGGCCTGGCCCGTGGTGGGCGCTCGGTAAATCTCCGTTCTCTGACTGGATGAATGAGTGTGCATGGTTCTGAAGCCGAGGGCGGATGCAGGATGTGCCCCGGGAGTGTAGGAGGGAGGAGACGGCTTCAGGGGAGACTCAAAGCTCCACACCGCTTTGTCAGGCCTACCGCCCCCCATCCCAGGGCCTGCAGCTGAGCAAGTTGAGGACTGAGTGTGACTGCGTTTATCCAGCCAGTAAATTCCATACATTCCTAGAAAATAAATTAACCGGGAAGCTTTTACAGATCCTCATGCTAATGCGAACTTCCCCCCCACCCCCCAAATGGCCCAGAACCTCCTTCTGCAGATCTCTGCTTCTCCTGCATCTCGAGAGAGCAGGCCGGCTTTCTTGGTGTGCTACTTTCCTCAGAAACCTCAAGGTTTTAATCACAGAGAGCACAAAGTAGTGATGGGCGTGTTTGCTGGTCTTACTGACTTGAACCTGGCAGGAGTGGGTTAGAAAGGTCTTCAGTAATAGCTTCCTCGCCCGCTTAGTAAATCGTCCTTCTCTGTCCTAGAGGCTTTCCCCGAGAAACTCCCCGTGCAGCTGGGCTCTTCCCAAACTCTCAAAAAAAAGCCGGGGGCTGCTCCCTGGCCCCATGATCTTTCACCCTCTGACCGGCTTCAAACAAAAATTTCTGAGCCTTAAAACCAAGTTGTTGTGACTCACACCCCAGCCCCGTCCACCAGTTCGGCTCTCCCCGTGGCAGTGACCCTTGCTCTGCAGCGGAAGTGGAGGCGGAGGTGGAGGCATCTCGGTTTAGCTCACCCAGATGCGGCGGCCCGGGCCCAGGTGGGTTTTGATTGAAAGTTCTGTTTTGAGCGCCCCTCTCTCTTCAAAGCTCCTCGGACTTTTTGGTTGCCCTAGACTAGGAGTTTGAGACCTAGTTTCTAGCAGTTGCTCTGCTAAAAGTGGCTTCAGCTTGTGTCGGGTCAAGGCTCCGGGTCTTAGTTTGAGCCTTCCTCATAGTAAGGGATTTAGACCAGCCCAAGGGATTTTCAGCCTCTTTCCCTTGGTTGTAAGACTCTTTGTACAAAGGCCATCCACCTGGCTGCCCAGTGTGGAAAGGAGGTAGAGCTGCTGGCCTGGAAGGTGCACCCTTCTCCCCCACCGCGTAGCCATACTGAATGTGGCTTTAAAATTGGTGTTTTGATTTTTTTCTCCAAAGATGGCTAATATATTGATTGGACAATGGGAGAAAGACAGGAAAGAAAGTGAGGATGTGGGAGGGAGTCAGCAGACCATTGGCTTTGCTTTCTATGTAAAAAAAATGGAGGTCAAGGAATTATAGAAGATATTAGTGCGGTGTTTCTCTGAAATGCCGTATGAATTACGATTTATGAAATTTATGAATTATGAAATTATACTGTTGTATGGCACTCAAAAAATAACAGTACGGTGGACATGGCCTTGGCTCTAAGAGCCTAGTACGTCGGGGGTCAGGTGGGCATCCAGGGACCTGGTTTTTCTTGTTCTTTTAAATAATAAAAGCGGTCACTGCTACACCACCTCATTTTATCACTGTCTTATTTCTGTTATAGGTCCTGTGAGCTTGGTTGGGTCAGGGGTCACCCAGAAAATAACCACCTTCCACTTCCTTTAATTATGCAAACTAGAGCTAGGTGACTGAGATCTTGCCTTTGGTCTGCAAGACGCAGGGAGTTTTGCAAGCCCCAGGGAGTGCAGAATTTCCTGAAGATGTTGCACAGTGGCTGGCTTTTGCTGAAGTCGTACAATATTCTCCTTTGCTTTGGTTATGACTGCAGAGGTGCTGGGAAGCCGACTGGAGACCAGCACCTTGGAGTGGCCGGCTTCTCTCCATGGGAGGCGACGCCCGCTCTTTAAGAGGGAAGGGCTCGGCTCTGCTGCCTTCGGCTAAAAGCACTGTGATCCAGTTCCACCTCCTGGTTCCTTCATTGGTAATTGGTTTTCCAAAATGCAAGGATTTTTGCTGACCGACAGGGACCTGAAGGCTTGAAAATTTAGACAGCAGAGAGCTAGGTGGCTGAGATTTTACAAAAGTCCGTATTTTGCTAGTTTAATCTGGAAAAGGACACACAACCCAAAGAATAGGAGCCTTGTTGCAGAAGAACCAATTTCATCAGGGTATTTTACCAGTAGTCGCGCTGGGCACCTGGCTATGCAGTCACCGCCCCACGCCTCTCAGCTCCAGGCGGAGCTGCAGCGGGAGGAGAGCCTGGACGTGCTGCCATCCCGGGAGCCGGGCCCAACTTGCTCAGGCCTTTCTAGACCCATTTCAGGTGAGTCTCCCCTGCTCCCCACGCCCCCTCAGCCCAGCAGAGGTGACCTGGCCCTCCTTCCTCCTCTTTTTCTACCAGGGCCTCTGACGTGAGGCTATTAGCCATTCAGACTTCACAGTGTAGCCCTTTCCTTGCATCTCGGTAAATCTTTAAATGAGCAGGCAGATTACCTAGTCTTTGGACAGGACCACAAGCACAGACACTGCGTAACATGTTACAGAGACTCCACTAAGTATAGTAAGTCTGCTGGGGTTTTCAAGGGTTTGAGAATCTCAAGGTGATGGAATTATTCAAAGGGCAAGATTTTTTTTTTAAGTCTCCATTCTCTGAGTATCACAGCGTATGAACTAGTTCCTGAAGTATTTAAATAGAAAGTGAAACTGAATCACACTGTTTACTTTTCATAGTAAAAGCTGCTGAGGATTCAGATCTTCCCTGAAAGAGCAACAGGGTTTTCAGAAAATGCTTCTTCCCATTGAGCTTCGGAGTTCCTAAGAAAACCTGGGGGTCATGCTTTATTGAGGGCAACACGTGGGGGGCAGGGCGTGGCGTCCTGGAGAGGAGGCAGTCTGGGCTCTGAGTCAGCAGAGCACATGACTGAACCAGAGATGGGGTCAGATGCCCAAGGCCCAGGGAAGCAGCTGCTTCAGTCTTGTTTAGGTTGAGAGCTTGGCAAGTGGAAATACTGCTGTTTAGAGGAATCTCACAATCCCTTTGAGAGTTAGTGTGGGTGAGCGGGAGCTCAGTGTGTATTCAGGGCGCAGAGCAAGTGTAGGACAGGTTAGGGAAAGGATGGATGGGGGGTGGGGATCTTTCTCAATAAAACTGATTTGGTAGGTTTTTCATTTGGAGGGTTGAAGGGCAGTGTAGCCACTCTCCCTCCGTGTGTTGGAAATACATGACTGCCCCAATAAAATTCGTGTCCATTAGCCTGTTCTAAACCCTGGCTGACCCCATCTTTTTCATCGTGTCTGCTGCTTTCCTTAGTTTTCTCCAAATCCCGCATCTGTGTCTTGAAAGGAACACACCCTGGGTCTTACCTCCTCTGGGCCCTTCTTCTTGAAGCTGCCGAGGCCTGGGCCAGACTCCCCCTTTCCCGTCCCTCCGGCTTCTGGCTCGGCTTCCTCACTCCCCACCTAGCCCTCCAGGCCACCACCCCTGTCGCTTCCCATCTCCGACCACTCCCGAGTGGCCTGTGCCTTTCGCTGGGGTGACCATACAATTTAATGTCTAAATCAGAGCGCTTTAGGAAGTAAGAGGGGGTACTTGTACTTGATGCTGCCGCCGAGTTGACAGTTAGAAACTGGAGACTCTCCCAGGCAAACCAGGATGCACGGTCCTCTCGAGGGCGTTTACGGCAGCCGGCAGACCCTGAGGACAGTGACTGGTCTGTGTGTCCTTTCTTATGTTCAGCTAGTACTTTAAAAACGAAACTTATGTTGAAATAATTTGAGATTTACAGAAAGTGGCAGAGTACAGAGTTCGTGTGTGTATCACTCACCCACTTTTCCCATCATTTACGTCTTGCATTTCTGTGATAACATTTGCTGAAACTAAGGAACTGCATGGTTTATTGCTATTAATTACATTTTAGATTTTATTTGGATTTCACCAGTTTTTTTTTCATTAATGTCCTCTTGCTTTTCTTTCTCTCTCTCTCCCCTCCCTTCCTTCCCTTTTTCCCTGCCTCCCTCCCTCCTTTCTCAGCTGAACCCATGGCATATGGAAGTTCCGGGCTAGGGATCGAATCTCAGCTAGAGCTGTGACCTGTGCTGCCGCTGCAGCAATGCGGGGCCTGGGATGGAACTGGTGCCTCCACAGACACAAGCCATCATTAACCCACTAGGCCACAGTGGGGACTCCCTTTGATTTTATTTATTTATTTTTTTTGCTTTTTTTAGGGCCGCACGTGCAGCACATGGAGGTTCCCAGGCTAGGGGCCGAATCGGAGCTGTAGCTGCCGGCCTACACCACAGCCACAGCAACGCAGGATCCGAGCCTCGTCTGTGACCTACACCACAGCTCACAGCAATGCTGGGTCCTTAACCCACTGAGTGGGGCCAGGGATCGAACCCTCGTCCTCATGGATGCTAGTCGGGTTGATTTCCGCTGCGCCATGATGGCAACTCCCCACTCCCTTTTAATGTCCTCTTTCTGCCGCGAGATCCGGACGGGGACAGCACACTGCATCTGGTCACAGAGCTCCCCTGGTCTGTGACAGTTCCTCAATCTTTGGTTTTTTTATGACCTTGACAGTTTTGGAGGGTGGGGGACTGGCCAAGTTTCTTGTCGGAATGTCCCCTGAACTGGATGTGTTTTCTCATGGTGAGACCAAGGTATGGGTTCAGGGGAGGAGAGCACAGAGGTGACGTGCCCTCCTCTTCATACCCATCAGGGGACACAATATGCACGTGACACCACACGGGACGTGAACCCGCATCACTTGGGGAAGGTGTTTTTCCTCTTCCTGTTCTGTTCTTTGGGAGCAAGTCACCGAGTTTCACCTGCCCTTCAAGTGTGAAGAAGCCCCGCCTCCTGGAAGGGATAGTTCTACAGATAGTTTTATTCTTTTCTTTTCTTTTTTTTTAAGGTTCTGGTGTTTTTTGTTTGTTTAATCACTTTTTTTTGGCCATTTCTTGGACCGCTCCCGCAGCATATGGAGGTTCCCAGGCTAGGGGTCGAATTGGAGCTGCAGCCGCCAGGCTACTACACCAGAGCCACAGCAACGTGGGATCCGAGCCGAGTCTGCAACCTACACCACAGCTCACGGCAACGCCAGATCCTTAACCCACTCAGCAAGGGCAGGGATCGAACGCGCAACCTCATGGTTCCTAGTCGGATTCGTTAACCACTGCGCCACAACAGGAACTCGTGTGTGTGTGTGTGTGTGTGTGTGTGTGTGTGTGTGTGTGTGTGTGTGTGTGTGTGTGTGTGTGTGTGTGTGTGTGTGTGTGTGTGTGTCTGTGTCTGTCTGTCTGTCTGTCTTTGTCTTTTTAGGGCCACACAGGCAGCATATGGAGGTTCCCAGGCTAGAGGTCGAATTGGAGCTGTTGCTGCTGCTTACATCACAGCCACGGCAACGTGGGATCCGAGCTGCATCTGTAACCTACACCACAGCTCACGGCAACGAGCTGTGGGAGCGAAGCCAGGGATTGAACCCGAAACCTCATGGTTGGTTCCTAGTCAGATCCATTTCCGCTGCGCCACAACGGGAACTCCTTTATTCATTTATTTACTTCAAGATGGATATTTATTTTCTGACAACTTTATTTTCTGTTAAGGAGTCTGTGGAGAGCAGCTTAAGACTGCCCAGCGGTTGTTCCTACCCACTCAGTGGCCTGAGCAGTGGGAGCTGCAGACCCGTCTTGAGTGCGCTGTGGGGACAGCTGGCCAGGCGCAGAGGGCACCTGCATGCCCTTAGACCAGCCTGTGACCTCAGGATGAGTCGCGGTAAACTCAGGAGCTGGAGCAGGGTCACAGCCTTCTCCGCACGGCCTGCTTTTCCTTCTCAGTCCCTTCAGGACCTGGGAAGCACCGGAGATCGGACCTGGCCGCCTCTGCGTGTCCTTGGCAGACTGCACAGGACTCCCCAGACCAGCCTCCACACCAGACCTACTGAGTCAGCTCCCCTGTGGTTGCAGCAGGGCACAGCGTCCACATGGCCAAGAGCAGAGTCTGTGCTGGGAGAGTGGTGGAGGCCGGGGGTCCTGACCAGCAGCCGACCGAGGCTCCTGCAGGGCTGGCTGGTTCTCACTGGTGAAGGTCCCGGGAGCGAGGCCCCGAGCAGCAGGAGTGGCTCCAGTGGCGGCAGCACGTCAGCAGAGCCTGCCGACCAGCATCCCTGGAGCGCGACAGCGACACCAGCCAGGTCTTCAGTGCAGCAGTGGCACGAGCTGCCGGCAGGAGCTCTGCCGTCTCTCTAGTTTTGATGCAGGTGCCGTCGTGTGTCCTTTTACGGATAAAAGGTTCCGCTCGGAAGTCAGTGGTGGTGCCACCGACGTGGGTTCCCGGTACAGGGAGTTTGAGGACATCCTCTTCTTTCATCCGCAGGACATCAAGAATTCTGGCTGTTTTGCAAACTGCCTTTTAAGCTGTGACGGGAGAAGAGGACAAGGCCGTGGGGCCCCTCTGGGCAGTGAGTGGGCGAGGGCTCTGCGAATCTCGCTTGCAGTTTTTCTATGAGGAGGATTTGTCCTCTACCTCATTTATTTTTCAGCCACTTACATCAGTATGTATCTTTCTTTTATATTTTGCGTCATAATTCAGTATTATATTGTTATTTATTTTGTTGCTGAAATTGTCCCAGGATTGGCCACTGGGAAGTTTCAGGTAGGTTGCTGTGTCCCTTTGATAGTCTATTTTGTTTTGAAGCACCTGCTCACTTTCTGGTACCATAAGATGCTCCAGGCTTAACTTGTATTTCCTCTACCCCAACCCTAGAACTAGCCATTTCCCCAAGATGCTCTGGTTCCTTTTTTTCTTTTTTTTTTTGGCTTTTTTTTTTTTTTTTTTTTTTTTAGGGCCGCACCCATGGCATATGGAAGTTCCCGGGCTAGGGGTCAAATCGGAGTTGCAGCCACCAGCCTACACCACAGCCACAGTGACGTGGGATCCAAGTATAACAGTGATTCAGTATTTTTATAGATTAATTATAGTCCATTTAAAGTTACGGTGAAGTAACGGCTGTGTTTCCCTGTGCTGGGCAGTATACACTGTAGCTTGCTGATTTTGTACGCGGCGATAGTTTGTGCCTCTCCGTCCTCTCCCCTTCCCTCGCCCCTCCTGCCTCCCCTCTCCCCACTGGTAACCAGTAGTTTCTTCTCTTAATCTGTGAGGCTGTTTCTCTTTTGTTACACACATTTGCTTGTTTTACTTTTTAGATTCCACATATAAGTGTTAACATACAATATTTGTCTTCGTCTGATTTATTTCACTAAGCATAATACTCTCTAGGTGCACCCATACTGTTGCAAATTGCAGAATTTCGGTCTGTCTTATGGCTGAGTGATATTCCACTTTGTACGTATACCACATCTTCTTTATCCATTCGATGGACACTTAGGTTGCTTCCATATCTTGACTATTGCAAATAATGCTGCTGTGAACACTGAGTGCATGTACTTTTTCAAATTAGTGTTTTCACTCTCTTTGGATATATATGCAAGAGTGGAATTGCTGGATCGTATGGTAATTCTAGTTTTAATTTTTTGAGGAACCTCCCTACTGTGTTCCATGGTGCCTGGAAACAATTTACATTATCGCCAACAGTGTGCTAGGGTTCCCTTTTCTCTATATCCTCGCCAGCATTTGTTTTTGTAGAGTTTTTGATGATAGCCATTCAGTCAGGTGTGAGGTGATATCTTGTGGTTTTGATTTGTATTTCTCTGACGATTAGCATGTGCCTGTTGGCCATCTGTATCTCTTCTCTGTAAAACTGTCTCTTCAGATTCTCTGCCCATTTTTATGATTTTTTTTTGGTCTTTTTTTGTCTTTTCTTGGGCTGCTCCCGAGGCATGTGGAGGTTCCCAGGCTAGGGGTCGACTCGGAGCTGTAGTCACCAGCCTACGCCACAGCTGCAGCCACTTGGGATCTGAGCCACGTCTGCGACCTACACCACAGCTCGCAGTAACGCTGGATCCTTAACCCACTGAGCAAGGCCAGGGATTGAACCTGCAACCTCATGGTTCCTAGTCGGATTCGTTAACCACTGCACCACGACGGGAACTCCTTGATGTCGTTTTTGATCTTTGTTGTAGACGTTAACTTTCTATCAGATAGATGATTTGCAAATATTTTCTCCCATTCAGTAAGTTGTATTTTTATCATTTGTTGATGGTTTCTTTTGCTGTGCTAAAGCTTTTAATTAGGTCCCATTTGTTTTTTCTTTTGTTTCCTTTGCCTTAGGAAACAGATCCAAATGAATATGCTGCTATGACCTATGTCAAAGAGTGTCTGCCTGTGATTTCTTCTAGGGGCTTTATGTTTCGGGTCTTGCATTTTGGACATGGTGTGAAACAATGTTCTTATTTCATCCTTGTACATGTAGCTGTCCAGGTCTCCCAGCACCACTTATAGAAGAGATTTTTTCCCCATTGTATATTCTTGCCTCTTTTGTTGTAGATTAATTGACCATGGCTGCATAGGTTTAATTCTAGGTTCTTTATGCTGTTTCATTGATCTGTGTGTGTGTGTGTGTGTGTGTATACATGTGTGCCAGTACCATACAGTTTTGATTACTGTAGCTTTGTAGTATATCTAAAGTTAGGGAGCTCCAGCTTTGTCCTTTTTTCTCAAGATTACTTTGGCTATTTGGGGTCCTCTGTAGTTCTGTATGAATTTTAGGATTTTTTTTCTAGTTCTGCGAAAAATGTCATGGGTATTTTGATAGGAATTGCTTTACAATTTTAGGTTACTTTGGGTAGTATGAACATTTTAAATATTAATTCTTCCAGTCCTATTCAGTAGGTTGCCTTTTCATTTTGATGGTTTTTCTGCACAGAAGCTTTTTAGCTTGATGTAATCACACTTATTTTTGATTTGTCATATCCAAAATATCATTGCCAAGATTGATGTCAGGGAGCTTTCTGCCTATGTTTTCTTCTAGGAATTTTACGGTTTCAGGTCTTATGTTCAAGTCTTTAATTCATTTTGAGTTAATTTTCGTGTAAGGTGTGACAGTGGTCCACTTTCCCTGACACCATTTACTGAAGAGATAGTCCTCTCCTCATTGTATATTCTTGGCTCCGTTTTATAAATTAATTGATTACGTATGCATGGGTTTATATCTGAGCTTTCTACTCTGTTCCACTGATCTGTGTTATCTGTTTTTGTGCCAGAAGCCTACTGTTTTGATTACTATAGCTTGGTAATATAGTTGGAAACCAGTGAGTAGAGTGTCTCTGCTCTTCCAAGATTGGTTTGGCTATTGGGGGTCTTTTGTGGTTCCATATAAATTTTAGGATTATTTTTTCTAGGAGTTCCCCTTGTGGTGTAGTGCAAATGAATCCAACTAGGAACCATGAGGTTGCAGGTTTGATCCCTGGCCTTGCTTAGTGGGTTAAGGATCTGGCATTGCTGTGAGCTGTGGTGTAGGTTGCAGATGCAGCTCGGATCCTCTGTTGCTGTGGCTGTGGTGTAGGCCAGCAGTTCTAGCTCCAATTTGACCCCTAGCTTGGGAACCTCCATCCGCCATGGGTGTGGCCTTAAAAAGCAAAAAAAAAAAAAAAAAAGGATTATTTGTTCTGTTCTAATGAACAATACAATTAGAATTTTGATGTGGATTGCACTGCATTTGTAGCTTGCTTTGGGTAGCATGGACATCAGCTATTATTATTATTTTTTTTTTGTCTTTTGTCTTTTTTTTTGTTGTTGTTGTTGCTATTTCTTGGGCCGCTCCCACGGCATATGGAGGTTCCCAGGCTAGGGGTTGAATCGGAGCTGTAGCCACTGGCCTATGCCAGAGCCACAGTAACGCAGGATCCGAGCGGCGTCTGCAACCTACACCACAGCTCACGGCAACGCCGGATCGTTAACCCCCTGAGCAAGGGCAGGGACCGAACCTGCAAGCTCATGGTTCCTAGTCGGATTCGTTAACCACTGCGCCACAACGGGAACTCCAGCTATTATTTCTAATAGCTTTATTAAGGTGTAGTTTATATACATAACATCCACCTGTTTAATGTGCACAAATATTTTTAAAGTTTACAAAGCTTTGCAAAAATCACAGTTTAGTTGTGAATGGTTTCCTCACCCCAAAGAGGTCTCTGTGGCCACTGGCAGACAGTCCCCCTCCCACGTAACCACCAGCCTAGTATCTGTTTTAGATATTTTCCTTTTCTGACATTTCATTGTAAATGGAATCACACATTATATGGTTTGTGCGTCAGACTTCTTTTACTTGGCATGACGTTTCTGAGGTTTATCCATGTGGTAGCAAACATCAGTATTCCGTTGCTCAGCTTTTTGTTTATCCATTTACCAGCTGATGGTCACGTAGATTGCTTCTGCTTTTTCACTGGTGTGAATAATGTTATGAACATGTGCCTACTAGTCTTCATGAACAGTTTTCATTTCTCTTAGGAGGGAACACCAAATGGAGCTGCTAGTTGATGGTAAACTTCTGCTCAACTTCTAAAGAAACTACCAGGCCATTTTCCAAAGTGACCCCCTTATTTAAAGTGTATCCGTGCTCTGGCTGCTCCACATCCTGACCATCCTCTCTGTCTTCGTTGCAGTCACCCTAGCGGCGGTGATGCTGTATCTCACTTTGGCTTTAACTTGCACTTCCCTGAAGATGAGAGATGACGAGTGTCTTTTCACGCGCTAAGCCATTCGGAAATCTGTGCTGCAATGTCGTCTTCAGATTTTTTTCCACTTAAAAATTAAGTTGTCCTACCTTTGAGTTTTAAGAATTCTCTATGTAGTCTGTAAGTATGATTTGAAAGTATTTTCTCCCAGTGTGCATTCTGTCAATTCATTTTCTTAACGATTGTTTCCCCCATTGTTTAAGTTTCAAGTGTATGTTGCTCAGGACTACTTTATAGCATAGCCAGCTTCTTTTAAAGACTAAAGACTAGGCTTCCAAAAGGCTTAATCTTAAATTGTATTTATTGATCTAATTCTTTGCTGTTCTACTGTTCTTTAGAATCTAGAGTTAGACTGTGAGACTAAAAGGGGAATTTTCTCAATTTTCTGGCCAACTGATACGAAGACTAGACTTATTTATAGGTCACTATATTTTCTCGAATATATTTTCTTGAATACTCAAGTTTCGGTGTAAGATTGCAACTTTCATTTTCAAATAAATAAAAATAGTCCTATATCTAGGATGCCAGGGCAAGGACTTGGTTATCCTTGTTGGGATAACGGGTCTCCTCTCTCTGGGGAAGTCAGTCTGTACCAGTCAGTCACCGGCAGACAATTACTGTGGCTAGAGTTCCCACAAAGGTGAACGGAAGTGCTCTCTTCATCATCACGGGTCATACCTATGAAGCAAGAAAGAACAGTCTGAATAAAAGACCTGAAGTATTTGCTAGCTTTGTGAGCAATGTGTCATCTTCCCAAAATCCCTCCATTTCCCCATCATCGAGCACTAGTGGTTGGGGCAGACTAACCCCGGCCTCCTATCTGGCGTGAAGGGGAGGCCCTGCGAGGTCTGGGTCAATAAGAAAATCCTCTTCTCCCCCCAGTTCTTGCTAGAACGACTGGTTAGCTCATAGCATTTCTGAGGCCATGCAGATTAGTTCAGGGGTGCCCTCATCCGTGTGCCAAGTTCAAGACTCTCACTAGGACAGGGTGGTATATGCCATCAAGCTGCGAACTATTCAGTGATTCTGCCACCTGTCGCAGACAGCTTCTAAAATGGCTCCAGTGATCCCTGCCTCCTGGCGCCGATCCCTTCAACAACCTGCTCACCTTGAATGTGGGCTGAACCTAGGGACTAGTTTCTAACTAGTCATGGACCACAGAAAAGGTGATGGGGTGTCACTTCTGAGATTCGCTACAAAGACTGTGGCTTCTGTCTTGGGCTTCCTCTCGCCTGCCACGTGCCAGGCACACCGTGAGGCACATAATTGGGAGGCCCAGTGGCAACAGACAGTGAGAAACCGAGCTTGAGTTCCACGGCCTGCGAGGAACTACATCTGCCAATAGTGACCGGAGGGAGCGTGGAAGGGGCTCTTCCTCCCACTGCGCCTTCTGATGGCACGGGAGCCCTGGCACACAGCTTAGCTGCAGCCTCATGAGATGCTGAGGCAGAGGCCCTAAACCACATCGTGTCCAGATTCGTGACTCACTGAAACTCTGAGATTAAAAAAATGCTTGTTTTAAGTCACTAATTTGTTAAGCAGCAAGAGATAATATGTAAGAAAAGCTAGTTTGAGCTGGATTTTTTTTTCTGTTATTTGCAACTAAAAGCAAATTACCATATACTAGCTCTTAGTAATCTAATCTTGAAAAGGCTATGAGACATCATACACAAATAATTTTGTGAACTTCTGTTTTACAAACCATTCAAACAGAAAAATCCATCTACCTATTCACAGTCATCTCTCATGTGGAAAATTATGCAAATAAGGCTTCATTCATTCAGTATCCCTTATAATACTGACAAATTCTGTGCAGAGACTGACTTTTGATTACTTACACAAATAATGTAAAAAAAGCAATGGTCACAGAGGAACTGTTAAGTCCACTTAAAACCTCTATTGTTTAAAGTCATTAAAAGTACTTTAACACCATTTGTTTATACATAAGCATTAAATGTAATTAAAAATGATTCTTAACTGGTACTTATTCATTGAAGCAGGTCTGGGAGGACCTCGGGTTGGGCACTTTTTGTTCTCAGACTGTCTGGAAAAGCAACCTTTCAACCAAAGGAGATGGAGTGTCATGAAATGAGGGGTATGATAATTCAATCTTCCATATCTAAAGCTCAAAAAACTCCAAGCTGCCTTCAGGCTTAGAAAAGCCTTTGAACTGGTGCCTACACGGTCCAACCTGACCCCACTGCCTAAGTAAAAGCTTTGTTTTTGGGGTGCTCAGGGGAGCAAGTCTGTTTGATAAGGTCACTCAGTGGAAGCTGGGAGGCAGTTACGGTGCTAATTCTTTATATTCTAGTAGGTTCAACAGAGGGACAATGCCGTTCTTTCCTGCCTGCCAAAATAACCTCTCTCAAATATCCTCCATGTAGTTAATGATTTGCTTGAAGAGTTTTTAATTCAAATAATATAAAATTATATAGATCAATAGTGTACTTCTGGGAGGGGGACAAGATTGGAGGCGGAAGTGAGGGAGGAATTTTGCTTTTTTAAACGATGCATGCCATATTCTATACTGCTTACTTTCCACAGAGAGCTTGTACTGGTTTTATAATTTAAAAAACAGTGAGTTCCCGCTGTGGCAGTGGGTTAAGAACTGGACTGCAGTGGCTTGGGTTGCTGTGGAGGCACGGGTCGATCCCCAGCCCAGTGCACTGGCTTAAGGATCGGGCACTGCCAACGCTGTGGCGTGGGTCATCACAGCTGCGGCTTGGACTCAGTCCCCGGCCGGGGTACTGCCATATATCACAGGTGCGGCTAAAAAGGGAAAAATACAAATATAAAAAAAAAATTGAAAGTTAAAAAAAGAAAATGTTCCTGAAGAGGGTTTCATTTGTAGTTTAGAATGAATTTCTTCAATCGTAACGTTGAACCAATTCCTACCTGAGCACTTGAGAGTTACGTGAGATGAGAAGTAAGGGGAGGAAGAGATGAAAAGCCGCGATCGAGGCACGAGGAGGCAGGGGCCTGGGAGAGAGGGCCGGCAGCAGAGGCCGGGGTGGGTATCGGCAGGCAGGCTGAGGAGGCAGCGACCTCCTGCTTCTCTGCACCTGAGACGACCCGGGCAGCGGCTGGGAGCCAGGAGGAGGATTTCTCAGGGGATCGCTGCAGGGGTTTGGGTGCCGTAAACTGCAGCTTCCCGGGAAGAAACTTCTCCGAGGGGCCACGCGGGGGGCAAGATCTGAGCATGAAGCTCCTCGTGGGGAGTTTGCTGGGTTGCAAGGACCAGCACTAACCGCGGTAGCCGCCAGGAGGGGGGGCTCACCAAGACCGGGCAGGAGTAACGAGGGTGGGCGGCTGAGGCCCGAGGCCGAGCTCCACCAGCGAGGGGGCGGCACGGGGAGGGCTGGTGCTTTTAAATGTCCGGTGGGAAAACAAAGTCCAGACAGGCAGCAGATGAAACCAAACAAGGCAAAAAAGCAGCCAAAGTAAAACACGGTTCAGCTCACCCCTTGGTTAACAGCTGGTTCTAAATGGGAGGGTCAGGCTTTCCAGGTCTTCATTCTTCAAGTGCAGCTCTTCCAGCAGGGTGGCCTCGAACTGCGGAAAGGCCGCCTTTGGCCGAGGGTGTTTCTGGAAGCCGCGCGTCGAGGTCAGCCTGAAACAGGGAACACGGGCGCTGCAGAGCCGGGCCGCGCGAGGCCAGGGGCTCCGGGCCTGCACGTGGCGGAGGGGACTCCTGCGAGGGTAATGAAGTCGCTCTCTCCGATTTAACGAAAGCCCAAAGACTTCACTGAGGCTGAAGAGCAATCTCAGGAAAAGACGGAACCATCAGACAGACTGTTGAGTAAGGAAAGGCGCCTAAAAGCCTTAAGCCAAAGCATGTTCTTCATTACGCCGCCAAAACTACCAAACTTCTGCTCAGAAAAGAACATTAGTGGCGTGTTTCCACAAGGGGAAAGGAGGTTTGCGTAGAGATGCTTAGAGCTGAGAAATGTCTTTTAAAAAAGAGAATTTTTACTGACTATCACCTGAAAAAAAGACAATCAACAGGGTTAGCTTTTGGATGAACCACAACAGTCTGACTTCTGGACACTAAACAGATGGCTCACACAAGGCACTTGATACAAACTTCACAAGGAACACAGCGCTTTCTTCTCCCCCATTTCCAGTGAAGAAATACCTGTAGACACTGATTACGTATAATAGATGCTTGAAAGTAATTTTTACTGAATCTGAGTGAGCATGATTTGTTGAAAAGTGAACAATGTCTAATCTAATCACGAATGATCGCAGACCACTCCCTTTGGTAAGCTGGGTTTTTGTTTGTTTTTTCAATCTCCAAGAAAGCATGCTTCACAGTCTTTGTAAGTACATTCTGGAAAGCTTTTTTGGAAAAAAAAATCTCTTTTCCCCCAACAGTCTACACTTTCCACAAAGCTCCTCCAGAGGCTTACTCGACCTTGGTCATAACCACTGGGCACATCCAATATAAACAAACTGATTTAAATCAATAAAGCTCAAGAAATGAGAGCAATTCTGCAGTCGTGTGTGGAATGAGAAATGTTATTCTTTGAGACAGATTTCCCCTTGCTCAGCTCCCTCACAAAACAGAAGCAGAGAGTTCCCACTGTGGCTCAGTGATAACAAACCTGACTAGTATCCATGAGGATGAGGGTTCAATCCCTGGCCTGGCTCAGTGGGCTAAGGATCCAGCATAGCCACGAATTGTAGGGGAAGTCACAGACGCCGCTTGGATCCCAAGTGGCTGTGGCTGTGGTGTAGGCCCATAGCCATAGGTCAGATTCCACCCCTAGCCTGGGAACTTCCATATGTCACGGGTGTGGCCCTAAAAAGCAAAAAAAAAAAAAAAAAAAAAAAAGCAGAAGTAAAAGCAAAGATTTGTCAGAATTGCTCATAGGTGCCCAGACTTCGAGGAGTGGGAGAGGCTCTGTATCCTGAAGGTGTTTTAACGAGACCTGAAACCAGGCGACCCCAACAGTCTAGCATTCCTGCCAGCAAAGCACTGACTCCTCCCACCTCTCCTCTACTTCCTTGCAGCTGGCGGACGGAGGACCGCTCCTCACACGTGATGGATCTGTCTGTGGCTTCTCCCCAAAGATGGTTCACACTGGGAAACAGGCCTGCCCAAGCCCTGCAATGCCAGGCTTAAGCCGGGCGCTCAGGTGACTTACAGGCAGCTGTGGCCAGCTTTCCCCGAGGCATTTTCCTGCAGAGAACGTAGAACCCAGAAGTCAACGCTCTGGGCTTTTCCTACATGTAGGTGATGTCAGCATTTAAAATCGGAAGTTGCTGCTTCCCCACCGTAAGAGCAAAGATGCTGGGGATGGGGTAACGTTGGCTAAAAACAAGAAGGCAAAGCGGGGCAGTCTCGGTTAC
This sequence comes from Phacochoerus africanus, assembly GCF_016906955.1. Classification (NCBI taxonomy): domain Eukaryota; kingdom Metazoa; phylum Chordata; class Mammalia; order Artiodactyla; family Suidae; genus Phacochoerus; species Phacochoerus africanus. Next base: position 125,051,969 of record NC_062549.1, read on the forward strand.
TTCTCAAAGTGCCATTAATATGCTCTAAAGTTTAACCCTCCTATGAAAAATAAATGATGACGTCTAGATTTCTGTGTGCCCAGATGGGAAGTTACAGAGAAACAGTTTGTAAGAGAATTGTTTTATCAATTACCCTAATTAGAAAAAACATTTTGGGAATAGTAACATTTTTCTAAGCAAACTTCTAAGCATAAAATTATTCCCTAAGTGATAACTTTATTATCAGATGTGTTCAAATTCACCTAAACGTTTTGTTCGTAAAGAAAACTAGGGTTAATGAGAAAGTTTAGCTAGGAGGAAAAAGAAAAAGGAAAACAATGCAACCTCGCTTCATGCTCCTAAGCTCATGAAGAATACTGCTCCTCAATCAGGAATTTTTCTCTGAATGAGCTTGGACCTGTTTTGAGAATCCTCAAAACGGGCTCTGAGCAACCACTTGCTACGATTTGGGGCAAGTTAAACATCAAAGCCTTGGGGTCTGTCTATAAAATGGGGCTAATAATACTTGAGCTCCTTGAAAGTTGTTATTGCAAAATTCAAGTAGGATACTGGAGATAAACTGGTTTTTTTTTTAAAAAAAAAATGGGGAGTTCCTTTCATGGCTCATCAGTTAACAAACCCAACTAGGATCCATGAGGATCCTAGGCCTTGCTCAGTGGGTTAAGGATCCAGCATTGCCTTGAGCTGTGGTGCAGGTCACAGATGCAGCTCGGATCCTGCATTGGCTGTGGCTGTGGTGTAGGTCGGCAGTTGTAGGTCAGATTTGACCCCTAGCCTGGGATCTTCCATATGCTGCAGGTACGGCCCTAAAAAGCAAGAAAAAAAAAATCAAGAATAATGATTCTAATAACATTTACCATGTACTACCCAGGAGTTTTACTACATACTTGTCCTAAGCATGAATTACTCCTTTAACTGCAAAATGTGCTGAGGACTACGGCACTGTGCCCATTTTATGGGTAAGGAAGTAAAGGCACAAAAATTGAAGTGCCTTTCCCAAAGTCACAAAGATAGTTAGTAGCAGGTTAGGGCTTTGAACCCAGGCAATTTATCTCAAAAAGCCCACACTCTGGGCTAATATGCAAGCTTTCATTCTTTGCAGGCTGTATAAATTTAATTTTTACCTGCCTGAATGAAATGTACTGTGCCTTCACCGAACACGCAGAAGGAAGTGTTTTAAATTTGCGTTAGAGAACCAGAGGGCTACTGACAGATGGCTAGTCGCTGGCAGGCAGAGGACATGCTAACAGGGAAATCACACATGACCTGGTGTCGTTAGGAGGCAGGAACCTCACTTTGGGGCCTGGGGATTTCGGCAGCAAGTCAGCAAGCAGACAGATAGGAATCCTCAGGCATCTGGAGCCAGGCTTTCCTGGCTATTCTTAACACTTGAGCCACAAGCGTTGTTGTGTAATGCTACTCCTGGAAAGCTAGTGATGAGATTTCCTTTAACCTTGTTCATTCCCTAGTGTTTCTCCTTTAATCTTTAACTGCAGAGACCTGTTCCCCACCCCTCACTCCCTAACAGAGAATGTAATCCTAAGGAGTATATATTAGCTTTCAAAAAATTCTGATTTAAATCCCTTTTGGAATAAGCCAAGATATAAATGAATACGTACCCTAATAGTCCCTGTGTACCTCTAATCCAGTGGACTACTTTTGGAGAGTCATGTAAAAATTGTGTTTTCCTTTGAAATTATCTTTCCTAGAAACCGGGCTCACAAATACAAAATATAAAGGATGGTTGTGACAAGTTATAAAATCGTAATATGTCAAAAAAGATACTGAACCCTGAAAATTTTGTCACTTTATGAATGCGTCATTCAAAAGGATTACGACTTGCTTCTATCGCCAAAGCGATTTACATTTCAAGTTGAATAAGGGCTGTACATCACCTGTTTTCCAGATCCCTTGGCTCATCTATTTTAACATGCTGCATTACCGAAGCGCCGCAGGCTGACTGCCCTCTCTTCCAGACTCACCGCTTGCTGACACCTGTTGCATTTCCGCGGCACCGCGGCGGCAAGAGGCTTCCGTGCTCACCCGCTCAGGTGAATCCAAGGCGCTTTTCTTCAGTCTGTTGCGGCTTCGGTCAGGGAGAAGAGTTGGCTGTTGCCACTGCCAGAGATGCTTCTAAACACACTGCAGGGACTCTTTTTAGGGTACGTGCCACCCTAATGAGAGGTATCATGGGCTGAACGGGGTGTGAGGACCTATCTGACGCCGAGAGCGCTGCACTGAGTGGGGAGCCAGGGCTCTGTGCAGGATCTGCTTTTGTTAACCGTGACTCTGGAAGAGGGCTCTGGAGCGCACCCAGCACGAAGCAGCACGAGCACTCTGTGCTTAGAACCAGCCAAGGACAAGTGCACAGACTTGCTATTTGGGACTGTTCGTTCACGGTCAA